>NC_039359.1:14205184-16605184 GCF_003573695.1 Papaver somniferum | reverse complement strand
GAACCAGGTTAATCCAGCAGTTGGTGTAATCAGACCTGGCGAAAGTGCGGAAGTGACGGTACAACACGAGGAATTCCATACTCTTGAAGAGTTTGTGGATGGAGTACCACAAAACTGGTGGTCGTCTCAACAAGACTCGAGAGATAAAGAAGTGATATTGAGTTTGAATACCCAAGGCAGTTTTTCCACCAGGACTAACAGGCAACAAATTACAGTCCGCCATAGCTTCTCATCAAAGACCAATATAAGGATTGACTCGAAAGGCAGCCATAGTTCCAAAAAGGGTCAGAATAGTCGAACCTCTTCTCACCACTCTGACAACTTTGAAGCCGATAATTAATCAAACCTTCCTGGAAAAGGAAAAGGAAAAACAAAATCAGAAAATGTAAATGTGGGGAAGAAATCCAAGCTTTAGTAAAGCTCAGCAAGTTCATGATTCTACTACGGGCGCGTTGTAAATAGCCATGATGAGACTAAGCCATATGGAGGAGGTTCGATTTTGTTCGTTATGTTCATGATTCAACCAAAAATATGTTCGATTTTGTTTAAGCTTTTCAAGTCCATGTCTTCATGTGTTGTAAGAATTCTTTTCGACTCACTTTTTTCTTTTTTCTTTTTTGGACCTGTATAATAGAGAGTTTACATCAGATGGTAGTACTATTTGATAATTCTGTTTAGAGAATACTAAACTTGATCTAATTTGATTCCTATGATTGGTGTGAGACTGCCCAAAAGTATCTGGTTCTATTCAAGTTACATACCTGAGCATTGCAGTAGGCTCTGACCCCCTCCAGTTCTGCATAGGCATGTTATCTTAGATGTGATTTTCAAATTTCAATCACCTTTACAACCTTTGTAATTTGTCTTTGAATATCTTAATTTTAGAGGGATAAAATGCTTTTAACTTTCATAAACTTTCTTGGAATTAGCTCATTACAAACACTTAAAATATGAAGAAAGATGTGCAAGAGATAACATGCGAGAGTAAGTGAAACAATCAATTTAGCAAGTACATTATTAACCAAAATTACAATCTTTTTCCTCTCACCAAACGGCTGCTGTGCTGTGGTCTAACTACATGGAATAAGTTATTCCAGTAGTTAACATGGGAGCTCTAAAAAAAATCCTGCAGATTGGCATGTACAGCATGGCCACCATGTTTTCATCCGGTGAGAGTATCAAAACACAGTTTATTTACAACAGTTAGGGTGATAAATACTGTCGATGAGTTAATATTTGGTTTCTTCGTCCTATTTGTGTCAGTTAAATGTCATGGTCAAGCAACAAGCTGCTGAAGGATGAATCAGCTATTGCTTCTTTCGCAGAACAGCAAGTGCCTAGTCGTTTCTTCAGTGAACGTAGATCCCTTTCATCATTTTTAGTTCGACTCTGGAAGGCAAATGCAGTTATGAATAAAAGTAGGCTGAATTAGAAAATGGAAACATATAGGAGAAGAAAAAGGGATATCATCTTTGATCTCAACTCACAAATGATTTCTTCAGCAGCAAAATGTCAACCAGGTATTGCAGCCATAACACATTCGTCTTGGGGAAGCTGTTGACCAGGAAAATAAAAAAGGTTCAAGACATGAATCGTCCACTGTTATGACAACATATGAAAGCCTTAGGCCTTAAAACATAAGATGCTTCCTTCTGCTCTTACAGGTCCAATTAGTAAAAGTACAGAGATCCACAACCATACCTTCCTTCCCAGCACTCTTCAGTAACCTCCCTCATCTGCCTATATGTTTCTGACTGCGAAAAATGAAAAAGCCTAGTCAATGAAATTCACAGAACGCCAGACTTACACATCTTTTTCAGATATTCTTTTTCTTACCTGCTTACAACCTTTAGGACCCTTGAACAGATCTGGATCGTTAGATAGGTCAAGATAATGTATTGCTTCTCCTGCATGCAAAAATAAAACGAATGTCTGAATCTGCAATATTTTAAATAAAATAATAAATGCCTCCAGTATCTGAGTAGATAATTACCGGTATTGATTCTGGAAAGGGTGAAATCAATTATTGATACTGACAATCCAAACGTTCTTGCCCACATTTGTCTTCCCTCGAGAACAAATTTTTTACTTTCAGCTTGCGTATGAGTTAAAAGGATATTTCCCCTGTAGAGGTAATTTGATGTCAGCTCCGTAATAGTATATCTTGGAGGTAATTATATCTAGTAGTAATGTAATAGATGATTAAATTAGACCAGTGGAGATCTCGATGTTCAAATTCATAAGCAGCTTCTGCCACAGCTAAGGCAGCTGCAACCTGAAATGTAGAATAAGAGATAAATTCAGTTACATATAATTTATAAACCTGTGGAAAATGGATTTGTCAAAGAGTTGAGAAAGTCAGAACCCCACCTGAACCAATAAGCTCTGGGCTTCTTCAAAATCCGAGAGCACAAAGCTTTCAAGGTCTTTACCACCATGCGCTAGGACAAAAACAAGATAGCACTAAACAAAATTTAATTAGATTAGCAATTAAATTGCGGAAAACAAACAACTCAATCTGTGGATTCTGTACCCTGGATGTTGCTGGGCAGAATCATGTAGGGTTAGTTTTGGTGAGGGTAGATTTTCTCAGAGTATGAATACTGTGAGGAAAATCACCTCATGCCGGACAAGAAACATTTAGATTATTCTTACAAGTAATAGAACTACGAGCTCCAGCTCGATAAAAAGGTTATGATACTAAATTCATTATAATGGTTTGAAATAGATTGTGAGGAATTCAGATGTAGAGAAGATTTCCCTATCGGAAAAATTAGTCTGTTGGGATGAAACTAACCTGTTCTTCTGGAAATTCTTTAGGGTGGTCGTTTGCTGATTTATTTGTTACATCCCAATCATCCCATGCTTTTATGAGGGAAGCATCATATACACCTTGACAAACTCGTACACTGTGCAGATATAAACATGATATCCTTTTTAAGTTCGCGTCGAAATATTATGGAAGCAACTTATCTTTCTTTATTGCAGATTCTAGACCACAGGTTTGACTATCAACTGAAATGGAAACCATGTTGACCTAGGTGTAAGAGCAACGACTATGATAACATGACCTAACAAATCAATCATAGTATACTAAGGCATGATCAATCTAAAGACGGTAAGCATGATGGATGTGTTTATGCAGAGGCAGCACATACTCTATTGTTTCTATGAAGGTTGTGCATGTGTTATCTAAATCGCCTTCTTGACCTTTTAAACTGTTCAGAGCCCAGGAAAGCAATACCTCCTCCAGCAATTCTGAGGATCTCTGACAAAAACAAGGTGATGCGTTAAAATAAAACAAAACAACGGTCCTGTATAATAATAATTCACTGAAACCCCTCGGTAATAGTATATGCCCTCGAGTTGGGAAGCAAAGGAATAAACTTGAAAGTCAGAATGCCCTCGAGTTGGGAAGCAAAACTTGAAAGTCAGAAGACACGAATATACGTTTTTCCAACCAAAAAATGAACCTTTCGAACACAGTTAAAATAGTTGCGAACTTTATATCGATAAAAAGCCTGAAAATAATCACCCTGAAGAAAGAAATATAACTGGCCTTAATACCTTTTGTACTTCCCCATTCACTTTAAAATCACCGTCGATCGGCACTATTTTGCAGACTCTCCCACCAGCCATGAAGGCTTCTCCAAATGTTCCCTCACCAATCTTCTCTATACTGCCAGGGTCGCTGTTTTCAAGATAATCCAAATTTTCCATCAGAAGAAATATGAACATGGCCAAATTTAAACCCAGCATAAAAGACAGGCATGCCTACAGACTACAGCTAAAAAGAGCAAACTAAAATGCATAGGGGATTAGAGTTTTGAGGCGCGCACAGTGCATGCGTCCCACGTGGATGCCCTATTTGTCGTTGGATGGGCAACATGTTGAGCTAAATGCCTGGCATTATGGTGATATAGGGCACCATGTGCAACACATGTGCAGGCAGTCAAATCTTTATTTTATAATAAGCACAAAGGATAGTGGCTTTGAAATAAATAGACAACGAACCAGTGCTGAGAGAACAAGTCCAATAGTGTGGAAGGAGCGGACTGCCTGCAAGCTGCTAGCAGTGACATAAATGGATCCTGCTGATTATCATCCAAAAAGGACAATCGTTGCGTCAAAGAAAGCCTTTCAATTGACTTTTGTATTTCTTCACAACCTTCATCAACCATAGTCGAAGCTTCTGCTTTGCTCTTTTCTGAGTCCTTGTCGATGACACTTGAACTGGTCTGTAGAGGAAGCAAATCCAAGGAGAGTCTTCGAGCTACCCTTTCTGGGGTTTTCTCCTCTGATATCATGGGACCTTCACTGTTGATACACTCCAATGGCATCGTCGGAGTCTTCAATATATTAGTTAACGTGCTAGAAGGTCCACAACTGAAATTCAGATTCTTTGCGACTAGCCATTTGCCCAATCTGGTGTTTAATTTCGGTAAAACTAAGTAATCACTTTGGGTAGCACCCATTTCCCATGTACAGAAGGTTTTAGGTGAAGGACTTTCCTCCAACAACTCAAACGAGTCAACCTCTTGGAAGTATGCCTTTTCCTTTTCAAAATTTGTAGGTATCACATTCTTCTTCTGCGAGCAAAACAAAGATAAAAACAAGAATCACACGGTTATAGAAATTAGTTTCGCGTCTCCACTTCAGTCCATATTGCAAATAAGTACAAGTTGTAAGAACATACTCTAGGGATGGGCGGTTTCCTTTTGACTCCCTTTTGTTGTCTCAATGGAGGTTGATAACGTACGCATGGTGATGAGATGGCAATACTAGTTCTTCCTCTGTCATATACAAACACTTATATCTTCAATAAACTGGCTGACCAAATATATCCATCAGTAAAATTTAATAACGCAAATCTCTCTTGGGGTAGGATCCTTAAACATGCTTAGTTTGATGTTATCATTATACTTTAACTAACGGTTGAAATTCGAACTGGTAGAACGTAAGGTTACACATAACGGAGTGCGTATATGTTTTTTTAAATGTAATGCACAATGAAAAGAACATACAACAAAATTATTAGCTTGTCATTAGATTTCATTTGGGTGCCACGAAAAAGAACATGCGCCAAATTGTAAAGACAGTCAATTTAAGCATGTCAAGGCATATCTCTAACCAACATCTTACAAAATGTGGTTTGGATTGCCTACCCCCTGTTGAATGGGCAACCCACTGGGTGAATGGCTAGCATATACAAGACTATAGTGAATTTGGCACCGCGTGCACCAATGGCGCAAAGCATTCAAACATTTTACTTACAAAATGGCTTAGGTTATCAAAATCGACAGGTATCCATTGTGTAAAAACATAAAAATGAAAACTGTACACAAATTAAGACAATTAGGGCAAAACCTGATGGAAAGGGAACGGTTCCAACTGATCTTCCGAGCTGCCAAATTCAAGCGATTATGCTTTTGTGGGAAAACCCCTCTGAGTATTAAAAAGATTCAAACTTTAATCAATAAAAGTAACAACTGATCAAAACGAAAACAAACCAATACCATAAACGCCCAGATACTATAAAGGGATCTAATAATTCCTACCTTATTTCGTGACTGTCGTTATCAGTACTTCTTTCTCTTCTTCTTCTGTAAATTACTGCAACTTCTGGTTGTTGTTGTGGTGTTTCTTCTTCATTTATAGTAGTTGAAGCAATTTCTGACCAGATATCAACGACGCCATTGGTGCCTGTAATTAGAAAAGGGAAAAAAAAAATTGAACATTCAGATGAGAGAGAGTTTTGTTGGATTATAGAAAATGGAAAGTTAGGGTTTTTAGTGAAACTACCCATTGCACAGACGACGAGAGAGAGCGAGTTGGGCCAACGGATACTGAAACGTCAGAAGTCATACTATGATTTAAGAGAGTGAGGGCGATTTTCAAACCATTTTGGGCGGGACGTAGTCATAAATATTGGAAGATTAGGTTTTCACGGCAGACCTGTCATGGAGGTCCTTTTTAGGTGAGCTATTTTCGAACCACGTGAGAACATACGATAGAAATGTACTGAATGTTTGGATTTGGGTCTTGTCTTGGCCAAGATCAGGACACTTTGATATATTGATTGCCCTGGAGAGTTAGAATGTGAGATATAAATTTTGTGTAATTGTTGATTAAATCTGTTGGTAAGTAGAAAATGTGAGAACTTGCAGAGAAGTTCTATTAACAGTCACGGATAAACATAATATTAGTTAGTCAACCTAGTTTACTGCGTGATCAAATGAAAATCACACAACTAAAGAACTCGAGTGATACCTTAGTGTGTTCCTTGATGGCTTACAGTGTATTTATATTATTTGGTGAGACTAGGAGTTTTCCAAATTATAGAGTGTATTTGTTATCTTATGGTTGGTGATAATTTGTAACGAATGAAGAAGGATTCTTCGATCTACTCTCTCCTTATTGCTTGCAACTTAACCAATTTTAATTGTTTATTATTATTTACTCTGCTTTGAAATGCGGCACAATACCCTCCTTTGGTTTTCTTATGATAACAGAAAAACTCATTGTTATTAGTGAAACGAACTTATCATCTCTCACTGCAGACTATTTTGTCGGCAAACCTTGGTGGCTTATTGGCCTATTTTGCTGCCTTCTGTGTTAAACTCATGTGCAAATGCAACCCTAGAAGAAAGTTCTGAAGGTTTCAAGATTACTTGGTAGACAAGCCAACACAAGTGACAGTCATCTCAAAAAAAGAGATTACACTACACCATTTTTCCATATTAGCAACAAAATTTTGCAACAACTCTTACGCAGTTGCCAATTTTCCATATTCAGTTGTGAATTTGTAACTAGATTTGAAATGCCTTTAAAATTCGCAATTGTTGTCTACAGTTGCCAAGTTTGCAACTGCACGTAAACTGTTGTGAATTGCAACAGATGAATATACCACATGCGCGACTTGCTTATGTGCAAAGTAACACCATCGTTCTACATGTGCGACGAGTTTAAGCGTTGGTAACACTTTGAGTATCTTTCAGCCCAAAATTTTTGGTTCAAATTAAATCATTTTTTTTCACCCCAAATTTCACTGAAGAATTTCTCCCCCTCTTTTCACTTGTACCACTCAGTAAGAGTCATATAATATTTCTATTATTTTCATTAAAGCTCTTTCTCTTTCTTTTATATCTAGATCTGAAAATTCTCTGAAGAAAAATCAATACTGCCATTAAAACTCTACCAACTGAGGATCTGCTTATAAGTCATTTAATTCAAAACCAACACAACTATTTTATTTATTAGATTAAGATTTAGGTCCAGTTTCATCTTTGCAATTCTTGTTAACTAATGGCATTAAGTTATTTCATCTTTGCAGTTAGAAGCACAGATCTTCATCACTCTGCGAGATTTGGGTGTTTCTCTTCCTATTTAGGTATAGTTTCTTCTTATTGGTTTCTCTATGGTTTCGATTTCAGAAATTTTATATTAATTTTGGGGTTTACTTTTATCAAATCTGGTTGTTTTCATTTTGATTTTTAGGATTATTTTTGTCAAATCCGGTTGTGTATTAGGTTTAGTTTTTTGAGAGATTTGGGTGTTTAATGATTTTACATGAGAGATGGTGATGATTGGATTCAATATATTTCCTTACTTCTTGATGTATGGAACTAAAAAATTCAAGTGATACGATAGCCAAAAATATTTAAGTTTTGACTAATTTTGTTCAAATTTATAATTAAACTTCAGTTCCCCGTTTTGTATAACATAATACGATAAGTTTTTGATGTGCCTTCCTGACATAGATATATTTTTTTTTGGATCTACAGTGTAGGGTAATGAAATATTATAAGGGGTGGATTAGTTGCGGCCGTTAATCTTCTCAATACATACGAGGTGTAGGGTTATTCATAGAGTTTGTACATAAACATGATGGGGATAGTATATTATTCGCATGCCCTTATAGACGTTGCAAGAATGGTAGTGGATTTGAGCTACTTAATAAAATTTCATATCATTTACTAAGACATGGTATTGATTTGACATATACAGTTTGGCGTTTTCATAAGGAAAGCTTAATAACAACCGAGAGGGTATGGATACAACTGCGAGTGTAGGAGATGTAGCTGAAAATGTAGGAGGAGATGTGGTCGTTGATCATATAGTCGAACCAGATGCAGAAGGTGTAGATGAGAATCGTGGATTACATAGTAGCGTTCACTTTCATGCTGAAACCAGCCGCAATAAAAAGCGTAAATTTGTACATGATCGTGCTAGAGAACTATTGTACAATTCATGTCCATCAGGAACGACATCATTGTGTTCCGCTGTAAAACTGAATGACTTTAAGACCCAGTATGGATTTTCATACAACAGTGTCATTATACTTTTAGATATGATGAAGGAGTTGTTTTCCTAATAAAACATACTCTTAGCTAAGTACCCTGAAGTAAAAAAGATGATCCAACAATTAGGAATGGATTATATAACTTATAATGCATAAATGATTGCATTTTATACTGAAAGGATAAAATTAAATTGGTTAAGTGTCATGTTTGTCAAGAACCTAAGTATAAGAAAGTTTTCGATGAGGAGAGAAAACTTACCAAAGTTGCTCAAAAGACTTTAAGACACTTTTCATTAATTCCAAGGTTGTAACGGTTGTACAGTGTATCATGGATAGTAATATGTTATATGGGACACCGCAGATGGTTGCCATCGAAACATAAACTCTGAGATGATAAAATAAATTTTGATGGGGTGGTAGAGCACGACACAACTTCATGGCCTCTAGCTGGGGTACAAACAAGATATGGTAGTTAATTTGAAAACTGAACATGGTAAAAGATAACAACCAGCAGAACCAAGCAAGAAACCTAAACGAAAAGTTGTAGAGGACGATGAAGAAGGTGTTGATGCGGAAGACGAGGTTCATATCGATCATTGTTTTAGTGAAAGTATATTCTTCATGATTTGCCAAATTGGGGCTCAAAGTCATCGGACATACTACGGATGTTAAGCATGTAGATAAGAACATAATAGAGCATCTACTTAACACGTTGACGAGAAATGGTAAGTAAAAAGATAGTCCTACTGCATGTCAATATCTGAAAGCTATGGGGGTTAAAAGAAAATTATGGTTGAAAGTGGATGAGGTGACTGGTAAAACAACAATGCCAGATGGAGCATTCGCAATAATAAGAAATGAAAAAAAAAAATTATACAATTTTGAAGAACGTAAGGGTGGCGAGCAGATTCTCTACCAATTTTCGCAACAACATCAGCATTAATCCTCCAGATCTAAGGAATTTTAAGTCCTACGATTACCACGTCATAATGCAATATGTGCTGCCATTATTGGTTCATACAGCGACTTCAATGCCAAAATATATGCCAGTTGTTCTTCTCCGTATCAGTATATTTTTCAGGATTCTGAGCGTAAAGGTTATCAACATAGAACATCTTATAAGAGATAAAGCTAGTTCGGTGGAAACAATTTGTTTTCTGGCAAAACATTTTCCTCATTTCTTATTTGTTATTAGTATCCACCTAATGGTACATTTAGACGATGAAACTTTAATTTCCGGTCCAGTCAGATTCAGATGGATGTATCCCTTTAAGAGGTAACATCTACAGCTGAGTTTTTCTATGTATGAATTGTTAGTTGTGCTGAGTTTTTAACTTTTTATTATTGATCTTTGTATGATATTAAAAAGATTCAAAGGATTGGTGTGCAACAAAAGGTACATTAAATGGTGCATTGCAGAGGTTACACCATGCGAGAAGCTATCTTATATTGCATGGATGAGATGTCAAATAATGGTGAAGGTACTATAAACATACTCGACAAGCCGTTTTAAATATTGACGATGAGTTTGTTGATGATATGTCGTTAATTAAACCTAGGAATATTACTTTGACTACAGTGTAGTTTGAACAAGCTAGCAAATGGGTCATATCTAAGTATGTTGGAATACATGATCGGAAAAGGTAGAGGTTTTTAATTTCATGAAGTTTTTATTTTGATTATTAGGACTTTATCGTTCTAATAGTTATTTGTTATTTGATTGCAAGAAGTATGATGTCTATATTAACAGTTCAAGCCTCATGGTCAGAGAAGATGTACCTCCTAGCAGACATTGAAGAGTTTTCTGTTATGGTTATGCGACGAGGTAATATGTTAGCTTCCAAGTTGCTTCAAGGCAAAATATACTCTTAGTTTTGGTTATGAACTGACTCAAACATATTCAAACAAACAGTTGAGATTTTGCTCATCCTGTTGGCTAGTTTGCTTGTTCCATAGATGAATAAAAATAACATTGAAGAAATGAATTCACAATAAATATCATTATGATAATGATAATAATAACCTTATTTTTTATTTCTTTTCACAAATATAAACATACTCCTACTTTTGGTTATTAACTGACTCAAACGTTGTTACTCATTAAAAACAGTTGTGGATATAGTACTTTGGCGACTAGTGCAGGGACCTCTCTTCAAAGCACTGTAGTATAAGAGATACCAAGTTAATAGCTTTGCTTTTTGTTCACAAGATTACGATGACAAAAAGGTATCACAGGATAATATTGTGTCAATGAGAGCAATTACTAGATTGGAGCAAAGTCTAGGATGGAAATTATTTCAAATCCAAAGTTTCCTATTATAGAGTCATTAAACAGATTATCGGAAATTACATCGAAGCTGAAGTTGTCTATTTCGGAGTCATTAAACATATTATCAATTTAAACAATAAGGAATTTGTAGAAACAATTTTTTATTATGATTGTGTCAAAGTTGAAGATAAGACTAATGGGTGTCAAGTTGTTCCAAACTCATACTTGATAAAGGTTAACTTGTTTAAGATGAAAAGCATTGATAGAGTGCGGGATGAACCCTTCATCATGGCATCTGAAGCAACCCAACAGATATTTCACCTGAGGAATAGTCGGTGGTCTTGCATTCACCAAAGCGGTTAACTTCCTAAGTAGATAATATTGAAATACCCACTATTTATCAGTCTGTTCTTATTGAAAATGAGAGTTTAGAAAAACTTACATGTGTTGATTCTATAGTTTAGAGTGATATGACTGCCACAAAGATGTATCTTGTAGTTTAATTAATTAAATAACCTGAATATATTGCTTTTTTGGATAAGTTCTTATTGCTATGGTATGTGGATTTTGACAGGTTTGTTATGGGTTTTGTGATAATAATGGCTTTGATGCAGTTAGTTTGCAGGTTATTATGTCAGAAGTGGAGGTAAATGAAAATTGACTTCTTGTTTCCGTAAAGCAACAAAACTTAGCCACTTGAAGTGCCTTGGTTCGCTCTTGTGTGCCTTTTCATACAAAACCTGAAAGCATGTGCCTCAGAAGTACAAAGGCGATATTTGGTATGAACTAAACGTACCATGTTTACCCTCAATATGAATTTTTTTGACAACATCATTAACTCTGGCTTGAAAGAGTTATATATGTCTGCATTAAGCCATTTGCTTTTGAAAAGATGAGGATACCCAAATATACCTCAAACTAAAACTTTTTCACTTATAAGTCCTTTCTCCGGAAGTGACTGAGTCGAGACAATACAACTAATCGGTTCACACTTCGTGTGATCGTCTATGTATACGGGATTGACTATGGATACAAGATCGAGATAATGCAACAACGAAGTATGGTTACTTGACAATAGGTTCGGACTTAACCAAACACAATAGGATTGATATCAAGTAGATAAGAATTAACGTTTGTTGTAATTTACTTTAAATTATAATAACAACAATTATACTTGCGGAAAATAAAAGTAAATGACACGGCAAGATTTTGTTAACGAGGAAACCGCAAATGCAGAAAAACCCCGGGACCTTGTCCAGAATTGAATACTCTCAGGATTAAGCCGTCATACAAAATCAAACCAACTTCGTATAGTTGAGACCAAGCAACTAAACATATAGTTCACCTAGTTTCGTTTGTATTCCCACGCCTCCGACCTATAATAAGTCACATACTTGGAACAATTCTTTTGGTTCGTATTCCAAACAGTAAAGGAACAACAAATCTGTTTGGTATCAACTCTTTTCAACCAAGTGATGTGAGTTCGACAAAAGGCTCGTTTGTTTATCTCAATAAACTCCTTTGTCAGGTTCTTAGATCTATCTTAATATCAACTACCAAAGTAATTGTTAAGATTTTGCAATCAATACTTTTAATCACAAAGAATTGTATTGATGTCGATCTACACAACTAATCAATTTAATCTACCACAAGGATAAACCGATTATAGTTGGATCCTCTTTTACCGAAACAAGTATTGTGCACACCAAAGATTATGAACTCAAATCAGAAATCTTCAAAGTCTTCTTTGTTTTCAAATCGTCTTAGATCTTCTATAAACACCTGCACACAATCAACTTGAATCTCTTGTGATCAATCACGCACAGAACGGAGTCTGTTAACGATGTATTATCATAAGACGTATTTAGATCTACAAACAGTCTAAAGATCCCCATCGAAACTTCGATATAGTTTGAGTGAATCTTATATCAGAAGAGAAGATTCGCAAGCATAAACAAACTAGGTGCAATCAAAGTTCAACCATCGTTAGTCAATCAAATCAATCGAAAACAAAAGATAAATCGCAATTATCTAGTTTCCCACCAACGGTACTAATAGAGCTT
The DNA here is from genome assembly GCF_003573695.1 of Papaver somniferum. Lineage (NCBI taxonomy): Eukaryota > Viridiplantae > Streptophyta > Magnoliopsida > Ranunculales > Papaveraceae > Papaver > Papaver somniferum. Next base: position 16,592,550 of record NC_039359.1, on the reverse strand, counting down.
CTCAATCCCAAAGAAGTCTTTAAACTGAGCGGCCGTAAGAGATTTCACCTAATTAGGTTACTCTTCTCTCCGGATAGGTGGCTTCACCTGTAGCAGCACAACTGAGATAGTTTTGTTGTCTCTAAGTATTAGTTTGCTCGAAATGCAAACTTTCATATTTATAGAGAAGTTTGGACACCAAGGAATTTCCAAAACCGAAAATATTCTTAAGATATGCAATATATTTCAGATTTGGTTTCCATAATTCCTGGAAATGCTTTGTCCAAATATTGACCGAAAATCTCTTGGAAAATCTCCAACTAGTAAATGCACATTACTAATTTTAATTTTCCTAAAATAAAATTAAAAACCTTAAATAAAAGATTCTCAATTTATTTTATTCGATCCGGAATTTTCTTCCTTTGGCTATTAAGGAATAACTTTGAACAATTAAAGATTAGCGTTATTGCACATGTTCAAAGTATGTCGACATCCTTACTTTGTAAATCCTCTTTCATACTTACAATCTTGAAACCGATTTGCTACACTTCCAAACAAGTTTAGAATTGGTTCATCTGACTTTCAAGAACTATGTGATTGATCAAGAACACTCAATCACCAAATACGGGTTTCACGGTTCTACCAAAACAAGTTTTGGTTCTACCTCCATGTGAGTACTTTGCATAGTCACGCTAGCTACCAAAATTCGGTTGACTAGGTACTAGGATCGGTTGCCCACACATATATGGTATCTAACTTGTACTTTTTTCACATGTCCATAGGATCAGTTCCTCTTTCTACTAAAAACTTGTTGCACGTCATACAAGGATCGATTCCCCTTTGTGACAGGTTGCACCTCTTACTATGAGCGGTTCCCCTTTACCCAGAGTCGGTCATACCAATAACACAAAATCGATCATACCATCTCAGGTGATTACTTAAGATCGGTTTCACTAATAAAAGTCATACCAATACAAAAGTCAGGCCTTTGTGAATAGTTTTACCAAAAACATAAACAAATCATGAGCGGTTATACTAATCACACATATTGGTGGTTCAAAAGATATGCAATGAATAACAATACCAATAATGCCTGGCGATTTCTCTTTCGATTCACAAAACAAGTTCACGAATTTACTTCCTTAAAACAAATGTAAAACATTGTTTCCTAGGATGAAATCTTCACGTTATACCCATACATAATCACAATAGCATTCAAACGATTATGTCGATGTCTTACATACAAAGTTTAATGGTTAAGCAATAAACCTCGTATTGTATTCCTATGTTTAATTAGAGTATAATCATTCATGCTTCGTAGTTTTGTTTTCAATATGCACGACTTAAAAGATATGTTGGGGAATGAAACAGTTCAAGTCAAATATCACTAACCTCAAGTGGAAGGATGATGTTGTCGTTGTAGCTCCTTGCTTATTCACATCTTCAAGTCTTTGCAATACTTGTAATGTCTCATATCCTAATACTTTCAAGCTAGCCTATACGAAGTTGACTCTAGTACATAATCAAGCGACTCTTTAAATGAATTTTGGCTCACTAAAATATGACTACCAAACTTGACATACCAACGCTTGGTGGGTTCAACCGAGCTATGCTCTAACAACTTTGTTTTTCCATGGAGCGTATGATTTACCTCAAACTTCCAAGGCAACTAATGGTAAAGTCGATATTTGATCCATGGAGGAGATTTAAGCACGAGTTAAGAGTAGGCCACTATGACTTATATACTACTCGTGAAGAAAGGATTAGAAATGTGCCTCCAAGTGTAACATAAAGAAACTAAGTAAGGCTTTGAATCAGTGAAAACGATGCAAAACAACTCAAGCGACAGCTAATAATAAGCGGAGAAGACAATTGTATGACTGCTTTCATACCTCCGGTCGCAAACCTCATAGCTTGTTCAAAGTTGAACTACTACGTTTAGTTTAGTTTCAACAATGCTTCGCTCTGAATCTCATGGAAAATAATGATTGATCATTCATATTCACATACTCATTATATTTATGTTTTAGGAGATCGTCAATCTTGGAGTAGATTTCAGTACACCTGATATGTGGGTAAAATCTCATACACAAAAGGGTAGAGGAATTTTACCTAGATAGTGTGTAACTATATTTTTCAAGACAGTTTATTTTTCATTTATATTATTTCTTAAATTATACATATACTATTTATCGTTATTTATAACTTTCAGAATTTTATGCTCGACATCATAGGTAGAGAGTCAGAAGAAGCAACAACTGATCAAGAAGTTGCAAGATGCGGCTACACCCCCAGCAAACCCAGATGCATTGACCCAAGCATTTGGAAAGGATTCTAGGGGACGGGTTCGTGTTGTTTGTCATGTTTCTCGTACGCAAGTTGATAGTTCTTCTCTTGCGTGTGCTAAAGTGTATGAACGAACTGAAGTCTAAGGATGTAGTTCTAAAGCATGAGTTGGATGAAATATGTGGTAAGATGGAGGTTCTGATCGGCGGCTTTGGAACATTGAGTTACATTGTGAAAGATTTATAATCTGCAATTCCACCATCATTTGTTGCCTCGACTAGTTCACATGCTCAGGGGTGTTCATCTGGTCATGAAGATGGTTCAGCTGGTCAATTAGATTTATCTCCTCAAGATTCACTTGTTAACTTAAGTTCACCTGATGAAAAATTATCTCCAGCTCGATCAGCAACAACTAATATGCAACAATGCTCATTGCTTAACATGAAGGGTGAAATCATCGCAACTGGTAAACTCTGTACTGGTGTTTTAGGAAGTTTGGCTCACAGCTCGCCTGTACCATCTAATTTTGCAAAGGTATTACTGGATCACTTTCTTCTGTCAACTAAATCTACTGTAAAAGATAACAAATTATGAGCGACCTTTTAAGATGTTGAAATTGGAGGACTTGTGGTTTCTAAAAATGTGCATCAAGTATGATTAGAAGGGTCAATCTATTTTTATTTTTTTGAGACATGCCATGCTTCATGAATATCTCACTCATCGTATATCGCGCATACAGACAACTAACATATATGACTTTTATCTTTTTTGATTATGTTCACACTTTTGTATGTACGCTGAACGTTGCAGTTATGTAACTCTTATGTAGTTGTGCATAAAGCTCTTTTACAGTTGTGCTTAAAGAAGATTTTATGCAGTTGTACATAATCATTTAAATTCACGTGAAAACAACTTTAATACATACTACTCTATTTTAATTTTAATTCCCTTGTTTCTATCTATAATATATACATATGTGTTGTGGTTTTTGTTCTGCTATATGTGCATGATTGTGCATGTGACTTCAGCTAAGAATAATGAAGCACTAGTATTGATACATGTGTATCTTCCTATCCCCGGGAACTATTGATCCTCAAAAATGGATTGAGGGTAGGATTGTAATTTTGGGAAGGAATACTGATTTTTAGGCAGTATTGTTAGATAAGGAAATATTACAAGACAAAGTAATATTCCTGAATAAGGAAATATACCTAGAAAAGGAATTACTCCTAGATAAGGAAATAGATTCATAGAATGTTCTGGAAACCATCAATTCTATAAATATAGATGTTTAGATCATAGCTAAGACATATGGAGTGTGGTTTATGATACAAACACATTTAGATCTAGAGTGTGGTTTGTGATACAGACACACCTAGATCAGAAAGGGAGGTTTGTGAGACAAATCACCTTGAGAGAAGTTTGTGAGGTAATTAATTATTGTAAAAGCAGCTTAGAAAATATTTTAAGGTTATTTATCTAGAGAGATTGTGAGCGTAACAAAGAGAGAATTGTAATAGTTTTCTTGTTCATAATCTAGATAAGATATATTTCTTTGAACCTGGTTTCTAGTGTGTTCTGTTTTCTAGTTTTCATCTATTATTATTCCGAATTCCGCCTCTATAATAATAGTCACCAAGGTACAAAGATCAATAGTATCAAGTTGGCATTACGACAAGGTTAGTTTTTAGGGTAATCCCTGTGGTTTATGGTTTTCACTAGATCTCTCTACATAAATCTTGGTGAGGTACTCGAGAAGCTAGAAGACATTAAGAAAACAAGGGGATCAAGTATGACAAAGTCATATGATGATCTTAAGGAAGGCGAACCACAAACTATGGAAGAAAAGGTGGCTACGCTACAAACAGACATGAAGTCAATTCAAGTTACCTTTCAGGAACTGAGTGAATGTATTCGTTCTCATACACCCAAGTCGAAGACGAAGAAAAACATTACACCTTCACCTGCAGCTTCGAAAAAAGATGATTCTGAAGAAGACGATTCAGAAGAAGAAAAGGAAGAAGAAGATGAGGATGACGAAAAGAAGAAAAGTGAGTTTCTTAAAAGTCCTACTTAAACTAAACCTCATGGTAAGAATCTGAAAATTGATTTTCGTGTTGATATTCCACTTTACGATGGAAGCGATGATGTAGAAAAATTGGATGATTGGATTGAGCGTCTAGAGACGTATTTTTATTTCTTTGGATATGGTTCAAAGGAAAAGATTTCTTTCGCGTCATTAAAGCTACAAAATCATGGTCTAACCTGGTGGAAAGCTTATCAAAGGCAAAACCTAGGTAAGGGAGTATTTTCGTGGAAAAAATTCAGGGCAGTCGTAAGGAAACAATTTATCAGGTTGGCTACCTTGAGGAGAGATGGTTCAAGTGGTACAACTTGAAGCAGACTTACAACCAAACCGTACAAGAGTATACTTCGGAATTTCAGAATCAAGCTATGATTTTGGATTTGGATTTGGACTTGGGAGATTATGTTATCTATATGAAACATATTTCCAGGTTCCATGAGTATATACGAAAAGAGTTGAAGATATTTTCGGTGGATACTATCTCCGAAGCAAGTATAAAAGCTAATGTTATTGAGGGCAGGCTGAAGAAAACTGATGTTGAGGGAAACGTCAAGGGGAAGTCTGGAAGTTTCGTCGCTAAAGGAGATGAAAGGAGCAAAGAAGAAGGGAAGTCAAGTGACAAGGAAGGTTTGTCTTGCACCCATTGCATACAAACATGGCATGTTGTTGACAGGTGTTGGATGAAGTATTCTAATCTAAAACTAAAAGGGTTGCAGAAGAAAGAAGCCATGATGGCAACACTAGTCGCACAAGTTCCAAAAGAAGTCCAAGGATTAACATAACCTAATCAAAATCTCTCTCTAATGGCAGGAGGCGTAGAAGAACTTACGAAAGACGATCCTAGGGAACGACTCTTCACAGTTAAGATGGAGGTTAAGACAACATTAATAGATGTTGTTATTGACCCGGGAAGTCAGAAGAATTTACTTTCACATTTTTTGGTACAAAAGTTGGGTTTGAAGACTTTTAAACATCTGAAACCCTATCCTTCAGGGTGGCTTCAAAAGGAAGGTGGTCTACAGGTTGCAGAGCCGTGCACGTTCAAGTTTGCTTTTGATGATTCATACATTGACGAGGTTACATGCGACGTGGTTCCATTGGATGTCAAGTTGTACTTGGTAAACTTTACTTATGGGATCGAGATGCGGTTTTACATAGGAGGGAACAGAAGTATACCCTTACCAAAGATGGGAGAACTTTTGTAATACGAGTTATTGACTCTCCTCTTGAGGGAGCAAACTTGATTACATCCACTCAGGCTAAACGGTTGGTGAATGCTAGTACAAAATTCATTCTCCTTGTGACCCGTTCTCTTGACGAGAAGCCGAGTAGAGTTAGTTTGAAATACATTACCAAACAACAAGAAGAAGACCTAATAAGGTTAAGTATGTTTGAACCACCATTACTAGATGATGATGGAGATGACAAGATGATCTTGCCACGTGTGGAAGACTTGTGGTTTGATAGAAAAGAACCATCGAACAAGATTGCTCTATGGAGCGAAGAGTAACTGAGACAATACCAGAAGATAGGGACGCTTTTCTAATTGGAAGTCAAAGTCAAGTTCTCAGCAAGGAGAGATGGTTCAGCAAGGTAAAAGGAACTCTCGAATTCCCTAACCTCCAAATATAACTTTCTCAGGAGTTCAAGTTCTTGAGGGGGGTCGCATGATACATGCGTATCTTCCTCTCCCCGGGAACTATTGATCCTCAAAAATGGATTGAGGGTAGGATTGTAATTTTGGGAAGGAATACTGATTTTTAGGCAGTATTCTTAGATAAGGAAATATCCCAAGACAAAGTAATATTCCTGAATAAGGAAATATACCTAGAAAAGGAATTACTCCTAGATAAGGAAATAGATTCCTAGAAGGTTATGGAAACCATCAAATCTATAAATAGAGATGTTTAGATCATAGCCTAGACATCTGGAGTGTGGTTTATGATACAAGCACACTTATATCTAGAGTGTGGTTTGTGATACAGACACACCTAGATCAGAGAGGGAGGTTTGTGATACAAATCACCTTGAGAGAAGTTTGTGAGGCAATTCATTACTGTAAAAGCAAGCTTAGAAAATATTTTAAGGTTATCTACCTAGAGAGACTGTGAGCGTAACAAAGAGAGAATTGTAATAGTTTTCTTGTTCATAATCTAGAGAAGATATATTTCTTTGAACCTGGTTTTTAGTGTGTTCTGTTTTCTAGTTTTCGTCTATTATTATTCTAAATTCCGCCTCTATAGTAATAGTCACCAAGGTACATAGATCAATATGTATCAAGTTGGTATCAAAGCTAAGGATATATACCTAGAAAGGGAATGTTTCCTAGATAAGATAATATTTCTAGATAAGGAAATATATACTTAGAAAAGGAATTATTCCTAGATAAGGAATATTCCTAGAACAAGGTAATATTCCTAGAAAAGGAATTACTCATAGATAAGGAAATAGATTCCTAAAAGGTTTTGGAAACCAATAAATCTATAAATAGAGATGTTTAGCTCATAGCTAAGACATCTGGAGTGTGGTTTGTGATACAAACACACTTAAATCTAGAGTGTGGTTTGTGATACAGACACACCTAGACCAGATAGAAGTTTGTGAGGCAATATTAATTATTGTAAAAGCAAGCTTAGGGAAACAGTTAAGGTTCATCCACTTTTAGAGAGATTGTGAGCGTAACAAAGAGGGAACTGTAATCGTTTTCTTGTTCATAATCTAGAGAAGATATTTTTCTTCGAATTACTACTTGTTTTCTGTTTTCTAAGTTTCTCGTCTATTATTATTCTGAATTCCGCTTTTATAGTAATAGCTACCAAAGTACAAAGATCAATATGTATCAAGTATCCATCGGGGTGAGTATATCCATCCCCGGTAAGTACCTGAAAAAGGTGCTTATGTTTTCATGTTTACATGGGTGAATCCTAACCTTCAGTATACTTTCTTGCGAGGTAATGATCAATATTGCTGGGTGAGAAATGAATTGCATGGGGATTGGAAAAAAGTTGTGCCCCAATGTGCATTATTCAGTTAATTTGAAGCGGGTTAACTTCTTCTTTATACGTCTCAATCCCTTTTTCTTCTAAATTACATGTTTGTTTGATTACTGGTTGTTTTTAATCAATTTTTGTATTATCTTCACTGTTTTCATCCAAAACCATATTCAATTCCTCACTGACACTAGATTTATCATGGATATGCAGGTGCTGAAGGTTATGTGGTATTGGTTGAAACATCGAGGCCACATTTTCGTCTTCATAAACTAAGTAAGCTGTGATTTCCTAGTATTGGCTATTGTTTTGTCCATTAGTGTTTAGTTCTTATAGAATCCACCTGACACTCTTATTTTGGCCTAACTGAATTTACCTGTTTAGTTACCATTTAGTAACATGTTTTGTTCATTTTCCATGTACAACAACTTTTTATTGTGAACTAGTGTTGTGTTCACTGCAAGAGAGAAAAAAAACAAGTAGTGCATAACCAACTAAACCTATAATTATATGTTGTTATACATTTTTTTTGTTTCAGATTCAGTGTAATAGATGACCATGAATTTATTATTTGGTACTTTTTTGTGTTGTTTATGAAAATGAAGATATGAACCGTAAAGTACTTACATCTCTGATTAACATATTTGGGTTGAACACTACATCACCATGAATTTGTCTGGAAGGAGTGATTTTATTCCTACTATTGATGGTATTTTTCAATGATGTTGTAGTAAAAGATTCGTTGAGACTTGTGAAAGCAATAGATTTTAGACTTATAAAACTTAAAAAAACTAAGAGAACTTAATGCAAAATTGATTTCAAGATATTAAAAATAACCAAGACACTGATTCCACTATTACACATGAATGAATGATGGTAAATAACCCAAAGCTCTAATTATCTTTTAAGTCCCTTATTTTCTTAACTCACAAATAATCAGGCAAAATCTCAAATATCAATTGTATTCCCTAAGCATAGATTATCAACTGACTAAACAAAGTAAAACCTATCAAATTGAATCACAACTAATTAAGAAAATTATGCAAACAATTTAAAACTCTGAAAAAGCAGTGATTGAGTGAATTATAAATTATAAATTAGAGAAAATAAAATAGTTACCAATTATTCATGCATAAATAGCTTCCTCATTGCCTTGGTTGTGGGAGAATTATCTCATCATCATGTTGGAAACACGCTCAAAAGTTGATTTCATTGCTCAAAGATGGTTTACAAATGATGAAATGGGAGAAAAATTAATAAAACCGGGTTTGTAACACTTATGTTTGTTACAAACCAGCTGTTACAGAGAACGATAAATGAAAACTGTCACTGTCACTGCAGCTATACGACTCACTGGTGTTTGTCGTTGTCACTGTTGATGAACGATTGTTCTCTTGCGTCTTATGTTCTTCATGCACCGGCAGAAAAGAATTTTCCCGCAAGTGATCGCCCCGACTCTGTGATTCTCTGAACTTCTCCCAATTCTCTATGTCCCCTTCTCTGCTACCCCAGGATGATATTTATACTCAACGGGCGAAGAAAATCCTCCATAATAACTCACAGTAATCTCTCTTTATTCGGCAGTGAAGGGTAATATTCTCGGAATATTTTCTTTCCAAAAATCCTTCTCATACATGTCTGCTGCCTCTGAAATTTCCTTATTTGACTCCTCCACGCTTATTCAGAGACCAAGTGGTATCCAAACACGAGCAGCACACGTAAAACTTGTTGTAATCACGTGAATATCTCTTACGGTGTACGTGTTGCTCTGACTTCTTCTTTCGAGTTATTTAATCAATTTCAACCAACGAAATCAACCATATCCTGCCTGTTAACCTTAATAGAGTCCCCTCCCCCCATCAATCTGAGTCATTGAGTCTCTCTACAATGCCTTCCAATTTCGAACGAAAATTCTTCAGGTGAGAACCATGTTTTCCCGCCTTTTTTCAGAATTCAAAAGATGAAGATGGGTGTCGTGGACAAAATTGGGCTACATGTAGCCGTGGGTGCTCCTTAGCCAAATCCGGGGTCCGTATAGCAAATGTCCTCCGGGGGTGCTCTGAGTGATTTTTCGAGCCGAATTTTCCAACAATATATATTTCCAAAAAAACACCTACAAACACACAAAACACCATAATAAGTACAAATTCGAGTACCAACAATACAGAAAACTGAGGACAACTTGGACACAAAAATGTGTCTATCAAATACCCCCAAACCTATTATTTGCTAGTCCTCGAGCAAAATTAATAAAAAATAAAATCCTAACTCACTTGGTGGCCCTAGTGACCGAGTTAATCTCGGGAGGGTTTACTAGAGGTGTACCCACAAAACCATGACTTCTAATTGGTCACAAGTATCCAAAGAGCTATGATTACGAGTTAACAAAGCAAGAGACTCTTCTAAACTCATAATCTTCTTATCTGAAGGGTTCTGAAACTATGATGGAGCTGAAGGATTCTTAGTATGGCCAAAACCTGGGGGAACCTGAGAGTTACTAGACTGACCTTGATTCTGGCCCTTAGACCAAAAAAGGTTGGGATGGTTTCTCCAGCCAGGGTTATAAGTTTCTGAATATGGGTCAAACTTCTGACATATTATCGAATCTAGTGTTGTTATAAAGAGCATTGGCTTGCTCCTCAACAATATGGCCTTCCCAAAAAGGCTCTATTCTACCACTATTACCACTAGAATGACCTAATTTTAAGGCTTCTAACCTTTTGGCTATGGCTGCTATTTTAGCATCTGACTCATAAGATCCTTCTACCCTATTGACATTTCCTTTACTTAGAAGAATTGTTTTCTGAGGTTCCCTACTATTTTCCCATTGTTGGGTCTTATCGGCGATTTCATTCAAAAATGGCATCGCCTCATCAACAGTTTTATTCTCAAACCCACCTGTGCATAAGGACTCAACCATGGTTGTTGTTGAATAATCTAAACCCTCGTAGAGGATCTGAACTAACCTAACCTTCTCTAAACCATGATGAGGACATTGAGATATTAAGTCATTGAACCTTTCTAAATACCTATATAAAGGTTCTCCCTCTTGTTGAGCAAAAGTACAAATTTGTGTCCTAATAAACGATGTTTTGTGCCTTGGGAAAAACTTCTGTATAAAGGAAGATGTAAGTTGGTCATAGGTTTCAATTGACTCAGAATCCAAACTATACAGCCAAGATTTGGATTTATCTTTTAAGGAAAAGGGGAATAACCTAAGTTTCAACGCATCATCACTAAGGTTTTTAATTTTCAGAGTACTACAAACTTCCTCAAATTCCCTAACATGAAAATAAGGGTTTTCATTCTCTTTTTCTAAAAAGATTGGGAGCATCTGTAAAGTCTCAGGTTTGAGTTCATAATTTGCCTCAGTTTCAGCTAATTTGATACAAGACGGACGAGAGGTCCTAGTTGGGTTTAATAAAGCTTTCAAAGTTGCCATTTCTGGCACTACCAAAGGACTAGGAGTAATTTCTTCACTGATTGTCGAGTTTTCAAAGCTGAAATTTCCAAAGACAAGGCTCTCAAAAGAAGAGTCTTCGAGCTCCCCGCCTGCACAAGAATAACTACTAGGTTTGTCACTAATCAAACCTAGAGTGTTTCTTTTCCATGCCCGCTATCTAATAACCTCGGGCATATACTAGAAAAAACAAAAACGAAAAGAAAAGTCCTAAAAGGAAGGGAATTTCTATGCAAACACAAACAAGGATGACTCCACCACAGCAAACCTACTGATTTCTAGCAAACAAAAAGCATGATGGCTCCGCTTAGATTGTTTCTAAACCAACTTATAATCCTTTGAAAGGGAATTCGTTACAATTTAAGCAAACCCCTCTGGAATCAGCCTGAGTTAAAGTAAGTTGAATAGAGACGAGGGAAGCTCAGTGGAGCTTTGATACCCAAGGCCTCACCGGCATTACAAGGGGCGCATTCAACTCACAGAAACCATCATGAACTTCAAAGTATGCTTAAAAGAGTAACCAATATTTTTCGAATGACTTTCCTATTATTACCCTGTCGGTCTCGTTCTAGTAAGTATTTTAAGCTTAGATTCGGGTTTGTTTTCGTTTTCCTAAAGCGGGCAAGAAGAGAACGGTGATGAAATCCGAACCCTTATCTTGTATGGCCAGGCCTTGCCCTTTACTAAGAAATTAAAGCAGTCGTATTCAGTTCCTCGACATATATGCAAACGAAGGAATACATTAAACCCGCTGACAGGGGATTCGCGGGTGTTTAGATAAACTTACCTTCCGTACCAGACGGGCGAAGAACAGTTTTAGTCGACTCGGGCCACGACTCCAATTTCATGTACGAACCCGAGGGACCGAGGCGATATCGTAATCGCCGTCCTTCTGTGCAAACAGTTTAATATTTAATACTACCCTTCCGTGGGGTTTAAAAATCAAAGAATGTCCAAATGTCCAAGTCCAAAGTCCAAATAGGGAAGTGCAAAAATAAAAAGAAAATTACAAAAATAGAGAATATCCTAATACAAATTCTAAAAACTAAAATAAAATCAAAAAGATAAAAACAAAATCTAATAAAATTTGCTCTCTTTTTGTTGTTATTATTTTCTTTCGCTCTTTTAGCTTTGTCTTTAACTCCAAATCTTTAAGTATTCACAAAAAGCTTTGGCAAATTTTTTTCGCTCTAAATTCCAAAATCTGTAGTAAAAAGACAAAAACCCAAAAAACGTAAAGTAGAACAAGTAAATAAAAACCTAAAAAAAAAAATCTAAAAACTCTAGCCTAAAGACAAGTCCGCGTCGGCGCCGCCAAAAGTTGATGGTATTTTTCAATGATGTTGTAGTAAAAGATTCGTTGAGACTTGTGAAAGCAATAGATTTTAGACTTATAAAACTTAAAAAAACTCAGAGAACTTAATGCAAAATTGATTTCAAGATATTAAAAATAACCAAGACATTGATTCCACTATTACACATGAATGAATGATGGTAAATAACCCAAAACTCTAATTATCTTTTAAGTCCCTTATTTTCTTAACTCACAAATAATCAGGCAAATTCTCAAATATCAATTGTATTCCCTAAGCATAGATTATCAATTGACTAAACAAAATATAACCTATCAGATTGAATCACAACTAATTAAGAAAATTATGCAAACAATTTAAAACCTTGCAAAAGCAGTGATTGAGTGAATTATAAATTATAAATTAGAGAAAATAAAATAGTTACCAATTATTCATGCATAAATAGCTTCCTCATTGCCTTCGTTGTGGGAGAATTAGCTCATCATCATGTTGGAAACATGCTCAAAAGTTGATTTCATTGCTCAAAGATGGTTTACAAATGATGAAATGGGAGAAAAATTAATAAAGCCGGGTTTGTAACACTTATGTTTGTTACAAACCAGCTGTTACAGAGAGCGATAAATGAAAACTGTCATTGTCAATGTAGTTATACGACCCACTGGTGTTTGTCGTTGTCAGTGTTGATGAACGACTGTTCTCTTGCATCTTATGTTCTTCATGCACCAGCAGAAAAGAATTTTCCCGCAAGTGATCGTCCCGACTCTGTGATGCTCTGAACTTCTCCCAATTCTCTCCGTCCCCTCTGTTCTACTCCAGGATGATATTTATACTCAACATGCGAAGAAAATCCTCCGTTATAACTCACAGTAATCTCTCTTTATTCAGCAGTGAAGGGTAATATACTCGGAATATTTTCTTTCCAGAATTCCTTCTCCTACACGTCTGCTGCCTCTGAAATTTCCTTATTTGACTTCTCCACGCTTCTTAAGAGACCAAGTGGTATTCAAACACGAGCAGCACACATAAAACTTGCTGTAATCACGTGAATATCTCTTATGGTGTACGTGTTTCTCTGACTTCTTCTTACGAGTTATCTAATCAATTTCAACCGACGAAATCAACCATATCCTCCAGGGGCGCTCCGAGTGATTTTTCGAGCCGGATTTTCCAAAAATATTTATTTCCAAAAAAACACCTACAAACATACAAAACACCTTAATAAGTACAAAATAGAGTACCAACAATACAGAAAATTGAGGACAACTTGGACACAAAAATGTGTCTATCAACTATATGTTAGAGCATTGCTTGGTCCAACTCACAAGTGTTGCTATCTCAGGCTTGTTGTCAAATTTAGTTGTCAAAACCATATCTTGATTTCTAGTCTACAATTAGTTAAGCCTCGGATTAGGATAAAAGATGTAGCTGAGAAATGGACATCATGGAAATCATCATTGTGTTATACCGTTTGAAGCCGAAGATCAACCAAAGTTTTTGGAGAACTTCTTCAGCAAAAGGTAAGTGAAGACTGAACCACCTATATCTCAATTTATATTCATCTTTCTACCTATGAGACGATGTCGCATAACTAATTATATTATCGTACACATATCAAGAATTTCGCGTCAAGTTTATCTTGGTAATTAGTTCTCGAAATATATAACTAAGTTTAATGAATATTTGTTCATAGTTGATGAATTTCGGTTAAGAATAATTTATTGTTCATAATCTAAATTATGATTCAAGATTATTATTCGAAAATAGCCGGGAACAGTGATATGTGTCATTGCTGTTATTTGAGAATGTTTCGAATTGATTTAAAGAGAAACAAAGAACTACTATTATTTTCGGATACAAGACAATATGCATACCAGTCTTACAAACTGGGAAAACTGTTATAGGTTTGGAACCGTAGTATGCATCCCCAAATCGAGCAGACAATAACATAAGAGGAAGAGAAGTACAAGTATGGGTCGAGCAGATTTCAGGAAAGTATTGATTTTTTTAGTGGTTATTTTCGAAACCCTAATTTTTCTGATTTGGGGATTTTCATTAGGGTTTGTAAAATTTGGGGATTTCTTGTACTATAAATAGATATTAGGTTTGTGTGTGTGAGGGTATACCTAGGGTTGAGCTAACCCAGGCATACCCTCACACACACAAACCTAATATCTATTTATAGTACAAGAAATCCCCAAATTTTACAAACCCTAAATGAAAATCCCCAAATCAGAAAAATTAGGGTTTCGAAAATAACCACTAAAAAAATCAATACTTTCCTGAAATCTGCTCGACCCATACTTGTACTTCTCTTCCTCTTCTGTTATTGTCTGCTCGATCAACTCCTCTTCAACTGTGATGAAACCCTAGTTTCATCTCTCTCTTAATTGTAGCACCTAGTGTGTGTGGGTGCTAAGAACGAGAAAGAGAGGCAACTAGGGAATGGGTTTATGAGGTTTTGGTGATGGAGGGGGTATGGAGATGGTGGCGCAGCGGGTGAAGGGATGGAGTTGCAGACTGTTGTCGGGGGAAGAAGAAAGAAATTTGGGGAAGAGAAGATCGATGGGAAGAAGGGAAGGGAGTGTTTGGGTGAAGGGTATAGGTTCCGATGCTAGGGTGTGAAGCGGGGATAGCGAACTTTGATGCACAGCGAGTAAAGAGCGTTGGATGATCCCATATAGATTGAATCGAACGGCTACGATGGAGAGGTATGTAGCGACCGTTGGATTATGAGATACAACAAAACTGACGGCTTCTGATGGAGTTAGGTACTATGGTGTTTGACAGGAGCTTTGGATTTTGATGCACAATGATGAGGCGGTCGTTGGATGATGAGATAGATCCAATCTGAAGGCTCTCATGGAAATGGGTATGGATAATGGAAATGGATTTGGGTAAGGGTTTTGGGCCTTGGGTATGCCAAGCCAATATCTTCTTTAAGAACAATTCTTCCTCTTCAAGCTCACTTCTAGTTGATCCGGCTCTTGCAAACATCATTCTTCGCTGCCTTTCTGCGGGAGTCTTTGTCGTTTCTTTGCTCTTTTCGCTCCGTGAGTTAACCAGGCTTTATTTAGTACCTAAAAATGCAAAATTAATTAAGAAAAATATTTATTCTTGAAAACAACGAAAACACAAAATATGGGATAAAATGGAGCGTTAGTGCACAAATGATGAGTTAAATGCCAATAAAAAGGTGCAAATATATACAATATTTGGTACTCATCAAATACCCCCAAAACTGAATTTTACTTGTCCTCAAGTAAAACAAAACTAAGGAAATCCTACCTATACCACTGTCGCTGGTCTCTCGATTGCATTTAGCGAATGCAATAAGCCTTTTAAACCACTAAGTGTCCCTAGTGGGCGAGTTGAAGTCTCGTGAAGGTTTGCTTAGAACGTACCTACAAAGTTCTAGGACAAAATATAAGCTCAGATTCCATGAAATGTGACATGTGCAAGACAGTAGAAGCTCACAGCAAAATGGAGATGTCAATCTAGCTATCAAAGGCACAATCCTAGCATTGATAACAAATAAAGACATGTGATAAGAGTGTAAAGTGTATCTACACATGTGTAAAGAAAGATCGGACGTTATGACTACTAATGACTAAGAGATAGTTTCTCAGGCTAAGAACCGAGGTCGAAATCTAGCAAGTTGTCCGGACTTTACGAGAATTGTGAATGAGTTGGAGGTATTTCACAATTACTCGCGTTGTACATCAATGGCATACACCCTTCCTTGCTTATAACACAAAAACACAAAAGATGACTCTTTACATGACTCTTATTTACATTGACTACTCTCTTTTATTTTTGGAACAAGAGAGGATGGAATTGATAAATACTTCTTTTTTTTTTTTTTTTGAAAAAAAAATTTACAACATGGTAACTCTTTTGATACATAAGCAAAAAGAAAAAAATTACATGACACTTTGCAAGAGGTAGCCCTTTTTGATGCACCCAGTTAAATTCGATGGTTGTCTTTCTTAATGTAACCTCCACCTTCTATCCCAACCAACCAAAGAACAAGCTGGTCAAGTTTCGTTCAGTATTCTAAAGTGATTGGCAATCGTGACTTCCGATAGAACACCTCAAGGATGAGGCTATACATGTATTGGTAGATCGTGCGCGTGCAAGTTTCTTATCACTATGCGAATTGTGCTAGAATCAGGGTGCCTAAATATCTAGACTAAGAATCCTTATGTTTACATACATGCACAAGAGTCAACATTTCAAGGTAAATGAGCTCCATTTTTATGTTGTTGTTTTTTTGATTTTTTTTTCAAAAAGAAAGAGTTCTATTTTCAATTATAGCATGTTATCAAAGTATCTACTTTTCACCCCCAAACCTAAACTAAACATTGCCCTCAATGTTTCAAAAGATAAACATGATTATAACACATACCATGAGAACGATGCTAAGTGTAGAAAAAGGAAAGAGATTACCGGATATTGGCGAAAGCAAGTTTTGAACTCCATTCTTCAAGGCAAAACCCAACAGTAACTCAACTGAATTCACATTGGGTTAGCACAAAATATACAAGAAACATATGATTCCACTAAACACTATCTACCAGATTATATACAAACAATTCACTATATACATACAGTCTAAAGAGTTGATGATCAACCCAAAAGACAAAGTGTTGAAACATAGACAGTTTCAAACAACAAAAATTGGACTGAAATGAAAGCGAGAGTGAAAAACCGGATGAATCACCCCCAAACCTGTAATTTTCAGCAGGTTTACTTTTAAGCACAAAATCTTTCCATTTTAGGGGTGCATGATTCAAAAGGTCTAATTCAAAATGGACTTTTTTCGGGATGGTCAGAGAAATGTATTCCAATTGTGGCTCCTTAAAAGTATTGTATTTTGATGCAAAATAGTCCAAAAGGACTTGGGAGGCACACAGTTCCAATCCTAGGTTGGGAATTTTCAGAAAAGTTGGTTTAAAAGTTTTGTTACAAACCAAATCTAGGTTGGGTGGAATAATCTCGATATGAGATTTAGGTAAGAAAGTTGGTACTTCTAAGTTATTTTCATGGATAAGATCAATAGTACCAACACATACTTCCCCTAAATCAGAAATTGGTAAATCATGCTCACATTCATCGAACAAAACATCAAGACCTAAATCGGTATCATGATTGTCCGTAGTACTCAAATCAACATCGGAAGAAATAACATTTTGTGACTTAGGCAAGGAATCAAACACATCAAATTTGTTTTCATGCATATTAACATTAGTGTCTACAGAAGATTCAACTATTCCTATGTCATGCTCATCTTCGAAGAACAATTGTACAAGTACCATATCAATATCAAAATCATATGATTTGCTATGAGTATTAGAAGAAACAACATTCATGAAGGTAGAGGGCGGGAATCCATATGTTATTGAACCAAAAGGTTCCACAATATTTTCATGTTCTTCTAACATAACATCATTATCATCATAATCTTCATAATCATCATCATGGTAACATGCATATTGGTCCTCATTAATAGTGGTGGTGTCATTAGTCAATTCATGTTACTCTAAATTAGGTTCATATTCAACATCATTTACATGAATGGGACTAGACACTTCATTAGGGACAACATACATTTCCTCATGAATTTCCTCCTTTTGTAGGTGAAGCAAAATCTGATCTAAATATGCCTGAATTCGTGATGTAGATCTAGCAAAGTTTTGCTCACTGAGTCTGAAAGCTTATGTGGTGGAGTCTAAATTCATGGGAGTACAAAATTCTTCATGTTCAAATTGTGGTGAATGGTACATGTGTGCATGGTCATTAGGGTTTATAAAAGATTGATCGCAACCCTCAAAGGATTGATTATGGTCCCAATGACTACCAGCCTCACAATTTGTGGGCATTTCATAATTGGATTTTCATGGGATTCTCTAAATTGCCTATAATCATGCAAAATATAGCAATATTTATCCGGGTGGTCTAAACCACCACATAAGGTACATGCATAGATTTCAGGTCGTCTATGTGAACTAGATGCTACAAATTTCTCACGTGTCTGCATTTCTAAAGAAGTGATCCGAGCCTCTAACTGATTCACAAGTGACGAATGTGTGAGTTGGATATTGTCTAGATGTTCATTTTCACTCAATGGTGGATGATACATGTGTGAATAGTCATTAGGGTTTGCATATTGAGGTTCATGACCTACAAAAGGTCCATAATAATAATCCCTATAACTATTGAGATCATGGTCTGTGGGAGGCCCATAAGGTGAATCTTGCCCGTAAGCTTCTCTAATAGATTTATTCCCAGTGGCAGACCAAAATCCAGACATGTTATGTTTATCAAACAATCACACAATTCAAAAAGAGAAATAAGGCCCACAGTTTTCAGTTATGGGTTTCAAAATTTTGGTTTTTAGGCTTTAAGGGTAAAGCCTATTTGGGATTTTTGGTTAAAGAGGGAGAAAAATTTTGGTTTTTGAATGGGAGAAAACTTTCGGTTTTAATTGGGAGATAAAAAGAAAAATTTGGTTTTTAATATTGGGAGAAAAACTTTGGTTTTAAAATTGGGAGCAAGGCCACATTGGTGGAGCAAGAATTTGGTTTTGAGTTGGGAGAAAAATTTGGTTTTGTTGTTAGGAGCAAGCCCACATTGGTGGGAGAATGCAATTTGGTTTTTAGTTGGGTTTTGAAAACTCCTTTTGGTTTTAATGGGATGAGGCCCAGCTAACTGGTTCAAATTTTTTGTGGGACAAGCCCAGCGAACGGCCTAGAGATTTGAGTACACGGCCCAACTAACGAGTTCAGTGAACCAAGCCCAGAAATGCACGAGGCCCAGCTGGGTATTTGATTTTTGGGCTCTCAGTTAGCCAAAATACGAGGCCCACTTGGGCTTAAAAACGTTTTACAAATTCTGAGTTGGGTTCAAGCCCAGAGTTCAGAAACAAAGTGCACTTGGGTTCAAGAGTTTCAGAATCAATTTACAAGGCCCAGAATTTCAGTTTTTAAAGCAAGCCCACACAGTTATTGGGTTTAGGCTTACTCTTTTTAGCACAACCCAGCTGCTTTGTTGTTCTAGTTGCACAGCCCAGTTGGGCCTTGTTCTTTTCCTTAGCTTGTGTAGCCCAGCTGTGTTTTGGTCTAGCCACAGCAGCAGCAGACAACAACACCACAGCAACTCAACAACAGTAACAGGCTCCAGCAGCAATACCAGCAGCAGCACCACAGCACATCAACAGCAACAACAAAAACACAGCACAGCTCCAGCAACAGAAGCAGCACTAGCATCAGTTCAGTTCAGCAGCAGAGCAACATGAACAGCTTCAGCAACAGCAGCCCAGCAGCTCCAGCAAGGCAACAACAGCAGGGGCAACAGCTTCAGCAACAGCAGCTGCACCACAGGGAAAATAGAAGGTAAGACAGTAGCTCAGTGAACAGCTATGACAAGCCCAAAAAATAGCAAATATGCCGCTACCGAGTCCCCGGCAGAGTCGCCAAAAACTTGATAGGGCTGGAAACAACACTATATTTATCTAACTGCAAGTGCACAGTGTCTAAAGCAACACAGGGCAAGCACAGGTCAGTTCCACAGGGACTTGGAGGGATATTTGCTAATTTTTTCTAAGCTTGCTTGTTAACTGGTCTTCCTAAGGAGCAGTGATGATGAAACAATGAGAAAAGATGATTTTGTGGTGTTATGAACACCACTGATCGGTGAGGAGTGAGCAGTAGCAAGGGGGAAATAATGAGATAAAATGGAAACAACAACAAATGTAAACAGGGAGATTGAGTAAATGATGAGAAGAGTACTAGGGCCTTTGATTCCACCACTAACTTACACTACTTGTTCTGCTCCTAACACTAACCTTGTCCTTATAACTGATAATAAGAGGGATGTCAATCCTCTGCATATCTAAGGTCAATTTGAGATGGATGATTAAGGTAATTCTCCTAAGTATTAACTGTCTTTTCAAGGCACAGCTAATCAAAAGGTTCATATCTGCTGTTAAACATGAGTTGCAGTTCCACAACACGGAATAATTCTAACTACAATGGATGCATTACATACACTGTGAAAGTTAAGTGTTGAAGTCCTAAGACTAAATTTCATCCTAAACAATTAAGCATAACAAGGTTATTGTCAAAAACATGAACAACAAATAGAAAATTAGGACTTCACCCTAGCAAGAGGAATTAGAACATTAAAACAAAAATTGAAAATCAAACACAGAATTAAAATGGCATTGAAATTGAAGTTCAAACAGAAATTAAACTACATAGAACCACTAATTGGTGGTAACTCGGCTAAACCAAGCACCTAGGGTTGAGCTCTGGATAACCCAGGCATATCCTCACAAACACAAACCTAATATATATTTATAGTACAAGAAATCCCCAAATTTTACAAACCCTAAATGAAAATCCCCAAATCAGAAAAATTAGGGTTTCGAAAATAACCACTAAAAAAATCAATACTTTCCTGAAATCTGCTCGACCCATACTTGTACTTCTCTTCCTCTTCTGTTAATGTTTGCTCGATCAACTCCTCTTCAACTGTGATGAAACCCTAGTTTCATCTCTCTCTTGATTGTAGCACCTAGTGTGTGTGGGTGCTAAGAACGAGAAAGAGAGGCAACTAGGGAATGGGTTTATGGGGTTTTGGTGATGGAGGGGGTATGGAGATGGTGCGTAGCGGGTGAAGGGATGGAGTTGCAGACTGTTGTCGGGGGAAGAAGAAAGAAATTTGGGGAAGAGAAGAGAAGATCGATGGGAAGAAGGGAAGGGAGTGTTTGGGTGAAGGGTATAGGTTCCGATGCTAGGGTGTGAAGCGGGGATAGCGAACTTTGATGCACAGCGAGTAAAGAGCGTTGGATAATCCCATATAGATTGAATCGAACGGCTACGATGGAGAGGTATGTAGCGACCGTTGGATTATGAGATACAACAAAACTGACGGCTTCAGATGGAGTTAGGTACTATGGTGTTTGACAGGAGCTTCGGATTTGATGCACAATGATGAGGCGGTCGTTGGATGATGAGATGGATCCAATCTGACGGCTCTCATGGAAATGGGTATGGATAATGGAAATGGATTTGGGTAATGGTTTTGGGCCATGGGTATGCCAAGCCCATATCTTCTTTAAGAAAAATTCCTCTTCAAGCCCACTTCTAGTTGATCCGGCTCTTGCAAACATCATTCTTCGCTGCCTTTCTGCGGGATTCTTTGTCGTTTCTTTGCTCTTTTCGCTCCGTGAGTTAACTAGGCTTTATTTAGTACCTAAAAATGCAAAATTAATTAAGAAAAATATTTATTCTTGAAAACAACGAAAACACAGAATATGGGATAAAATGGAGCGTTAGTACACAAATGATGAGTTAAATGCCAATAAAAAGGTGCAAATATATACAATATTTGGCACTCATCAAGTACCAACAATACAGAAAATTGAGGACAACTTGGACACAAAAATGTGTCTATCAACTATATGTTAGAGCATTGCTTGGTCCAACTCACAAGTGTTGCTATCTCAAGCTTGTTGTCAAATTTAGTTGTCAAAACCATATCTTGATTTCTAGTCTACAATTAGTTAAGCCTCAAATTAGGATAAAAGATGTAGTTGAGAAATGGACATCATGGCAATCATCATTGTGTTATACCGTTTGAAGCCGAAGATCAACCAAAGTTTTTGGAGAACTTCTTTAGCAAAAGGTAAGTGAAGACTGAACCACCTATATCTCAAGTTATATTCATCTTTCTACCTATGAGACGATGTCGCATAACTAATTATATTATCGTACGCATATCAAGAATTTCGCGTCAAGTTTATCTTGGTAATTAGTTCTCAAAATATATAACTAAATTTAATGAATATTTGTTCATAGTTGATGAATTTCGGTTAAGAACAATTTATTGTTCATAATCTAAATTGTGATTCAAGATTATCATTCGAAAATAGCCGGGAACAGTGATATGTGTCATTGCTGTTATTTGAGAATGTTTCGAATTGATTTAAAGAGAAACATAGAACTACTATTATTTTCGGATACAAGACAGTATGCATCCCAGTCTTACAAACTGGGAAAACTGTTATAGGTTTGGAACCGTAGTACATTTACCTAGTACACGTACCAGAGTAGTTATATGTCGACAACAACTTTTTGGTACTCATACCAGTATGCATACCTTAAAAAGGTTGTGAACTCGTGAACCCGGAACGGTACGAAAAACAGTTCGCGTACTGAAAAAAGATCTGTCGGTTTTTGAACTAGTGTGGTATCCATACCCGGTATACATACTGGAAAAGTTCTATATGTCTGGAACTTTAACTTGTATTAAGGGTACACATACCCGGTACACGTACCATGAGAAATAAGTTTACGAACAAGGTTTAAGTCTATGTACTTGCCCTATCGATTAATTTCAGATGCACATAAAATTATTTCTGTGAGATAATTAACATTTGAACAATCTCTAAAAACACTATAGACATATTTGATCACATGATTGTGACTAAAGATTAAAGTCTTAAGTGCTTTATGAAAATGCTCAAGTTTATAGTTCAGTTGGCTAATTTCGGCTAACCATTCATGAATGTTGTCTTTGTACACAGTTCGTTTACGGTTCGTCCTAACCAGAGTGTATTTCATGATATGTCAATCACACTTCAAAGAATCATCTAACGATGGATATTGTTTGTTTGGTTCCAAAGCTATCTTAGCTTAAACTTAAAGCAACCTATGTTTTAAAAGTATATAAAAGGGGAACTCAAGCAACTGGGATCTTTGAATCCAGACACTACTTTTGTGTGTCCTAGTTGTAAACTAGAGTCATCCTCTTCCTAAAACACTTTATAGGGTTTAACGACTACAAAGACTTCATAAGGATTCATGAAGCCATGTCCAGCTATTGTTTGTCTTGATAGCGCGAATATCTTGATCTTGTTCGATTATTGAGATGCTCACTTGAACAAGATAGATATAAATCATCACAGTTCTCTTCGTCTCAGACTTCAATTGATTCCACAATTTTAATACTTGTGAGGTGAATAATAATGTAGGCTGCACTACGGGTAGCATAAGTCCGGATTTTGAGGTTAACTAGACTTTGTATATTGCTATTTATTTTCAGTCTCACCTTGATCTACGATCAAAAAGGAAATCGCACATATAGGATTATATGTAGGAGGCAGATTGGTTTAAAGTCTTCAATTGAGTTGAAGCAACTCTCAAGCTATAAAGGACGTTAGCTAAGGGAATCATTTGCGTGGAGTCCTGCTAGTATTTAAGAGGCGTAAGGAGCACGACTGTAACTGAACTGATGTGAGGGTTTAATTCGGTCTCAACTGCATTCCAGTCTAAAGTTAAATGGTAGTATGCTAGTGTCTTTAGCGGCTTAATACAGTTTAGTGTTCAATCTGAACTAGGTCCCGGTGTTCTTCTGCATTCGCGGTTTCCTAGTTAACAAATTTTATGGTGTTTGTGTTATTTCTTTTCCGCATTGTATTGTTTATGTTTATAATTGAAATATCACAAGTCGTATGTAAATCAATCAAAGTAGATACATCCATCCTTGTTTGTTGGATACGACTTGATTGATTGCTTGGAAATTGATCTTTGGAATCACCCAAGTACTCTCACACATGAATCAATTTCAAGGATTAGTCTCTGTAAACTTTATGATTGTGAGAAAAGGATATAAATCTGAATATTATTCCTCGATTGAGATTCATTAAGTTGAACTCTCGGAATTGTATTTAAGTTTGTCCATACAGGTTTCCTACGAAAAATTTTGTGGTGTATTTTGGTATCCCAAGTGTTTTCACTATCACTCATATGTCCCCAGAGTACTTATATCTTTGGTTGTTAAACTAATGAACTGATCATTAAATTGATGAACTTTTATCTCTGTGTTTTTATGTTAGAAAAAGTGCTGAGATTGGAGAAATAAGAAATTCACACTCCCTTTTCACATGTATGTGTTTCCTGGAATTTTCTTTCTCTTGGTAGTATTTAACGTTTTTTTAAAACTTATCTGAAATAACTAAACTCTAAATTGAACCTATAACTAAAGTAGTAGTTAAGTGTACATCTTAAAGGCTATAATTTTCTTTTATATGCTAGCTTAGGTATAATCATTTTTGTCGTTTTTTAGAATCTGAACACATATGTGAACTCATAACTGAATTTAAGAGTTTTCTGGAATTTTCTATCTTTTGGTTGTCCATTTCATTCTTCAGAAACTTAAAAAACGTTTCCTGAAAGTTATCATTTTTAGTAAATGAACTTGGTAATAAGTATTGTTATATGTTTGTCCCGAACATCAGTCTTGTATATATTGTTCAAACGTAAGAGTTTTTTGTTCAGTGCGCACTTAATGTGTCTCTCAGTAATATTATTCGTATGTTTTACTCTGAATTTTGGCCTGGAAACATTGCAGGCAACCCTTGACTAGTTGAATAAAAGATTGACTTGACTTTTATTTTATGTTGCAAAAATTTAGCAATGCCTATTGACTGTTGCTAAATTAAGAACCAAAATGATAAAACCCAGTCCGACTAAAAGAGTCACTCTAAATTCTTTGTTCCAAATTTCGCAACGGTTTGAAGCTGTTGCGACAAAAATGTAGCAACAATAGTCAACTGTTGCTAAACCTATTCGCAACAGCTGAAATCGTTGCAAAAGTTAAGAAAATTGGTTTGCCGAGCTGAAAAATGTTGCGAAGAAAATTCGCAACTGCTTAAGAGATGTTGCCAAAAAAATGCAACACCAAGTTTCACAAAAGCTGGATGTTGTTGCAAGTCCCATTTGCAACTGTGCGCAACCGTTGATAAACCACAAAAATGGTGGTGAATTATCCCAAAAACGTGAGCATATATACGAACACAAACCCTATAAAACATGCAACGAAACCCTAACAAATCATATAAAAACACTCCATTTTCAAATTGAACGTCAAAGAATTTCTTGCAGGTATCCCATCACGTTTGACTAAAGAGGATGACCATACATAAACATGATTAATTTTTGCTTAAACGATAATATTTTCCTCTTTGTGATTGTTACCTAAGGTTATTATTTTAGGTTGTTATATTTTGCATTTTATGATTATTCGTAAACGAAAAGCTTGGTTGTTAGGTCTCAAGCCATTCAGCTGAGACCCTACATTTTCCAAAAAGCCAAAGATTCACTATTTTTGGGGATGCATAATTTTTAAGTAGTTTTTCACACGCTTAATCATGAACTACTCCAATTATACTTCTAGACAAACATCGTTTTAAACTGCCAAAATCGATCTCCTTACATGGGGATGGGCCCCACCCCACTTGGATTAGCATGCCCCATATGAGGGTTAGTTTCTACAATGTCCAAAACAGTGTCCACTCATCATTTGTGTTGATTTATATTTTCGAAGCAAAACTAATTATTTGTCTATTTTTATTTTTTCATACATACCAAACTAACTAATTCATTCATATCCAAAGACCGATTACATGACAACTTTCAAGAGAAAGTACATCAAACAACAAGAAACTCAAAAACCAATTATACGAAAAGATACATTAAACAAATAAATCGGGAAGAGAAAGATTGAGATACCGCGGAAATCGTACTAAATTCGTCTTTAGAAGGTAGAGGGAATGAACAATATTAGGATTCAAGTCCAACCATTTTGGATGTTGTACTTAATAAGAGATGCTCCTGTGAAAGAGTAATTTTCCCAATA
Source organism: Papaver somniferum (assembly GCF_003573695.1). Classification (NCBI taxonomy): domain Eukaryota; kingdom Viridiplantae; phylum Streptophyta; class Magnoliopsida; order Ranunculales; family Papaveraceae; genus Papaver; species Papaver somniferum. Next base: position 16,566,735 of record NC_039359.1, on the reverse strand, counting down.
ACTTGTCATCTTGCAGACAATAATTAAGAGAAACCCTCGTCAATCTCTACGATACTTGAATCGGAATTAGTGTACTATGAACAAAACTTCATCAACAGGAAGAATCCCACAAAAAGAGAAGACTATAATCCCACGAAAAAGGGAAGACGAGAATCGCTAAACGCAAAAAACTAAACATATTTAAAAACAACCACACACTAAAATGAAAATAACAAGCTAGATCTAACGAAAACAACTAAACTCACTAAAACCTAATTAGAAACAAAAAATCGATAGTCGGATATAATCCACGATAAAATGAGAGGTCGAAAAAAATAATGGTTCTCGTTTTCTTTCGAACGAGAAAGCGGAAGATCCAAATATGATTTTTCTAAAAAATTTCGAGCGGTATTATTTAATAATACTATATTACCAGGTGGATACTTTTTATACCAATTCTTTCTAATCTTAATTATTAAAATAAAATAAACTTTTACGAATATAGTTTTATAACCGGAAAAAAAAAGAAGAAATAGATGCTACGTTCATTTATCCTGTTCAATAGTAATTGGTGGTTGACGGATGTTTATAACCAGTTCTCGGAGCAGTTGTATGATTATAGTATTTTTCTCTGTTGACGTGTCAAAACATGGAAACTTATTTAGAAATTGAGCTACATTTTGCATCCATATAATTACAAAAAGAAAATTAAAAAATATATTTTACTGAATGAAAAATAAATAAATAAATCAATCTTCCACTTTTTACTCATGGGTCTTGTGAGTGAGTAAACACATGAATACATGATGTGAGGATGGGTTTCATGGGACCGAACCATGACTGTTAGTGTCAACCACCGAAAGTTGGCACTAAAAAATAAATAAAAAGAAAAGTTGACTGCTAAACACTAGTGCATCGTTATTTCGTTTCAGGCCTTGTTTTGTGTTTTTGGTTAATAATAACTTGGATATATGGTTTCATTCTTCTTTTTTTGCCCCTTCTTTTCTCATGGAGATTTCATGCCCGTCAGTCATCCTTAAATTTCCATCCGAAAAGGTTATATATTTCACTGACTCATCATTGAATAAGCAGATAATGTTTGTTTTGGTTTGGGTTTTAAAAATGATATAAGTACAGGGCGCACTATCTGAGATGGGGTCTCCCAATGACATTTCTATACATCTGTGAACAAAAGAAAATTATAGCAGTAATAAAGAGCCGTCCATCTTTAATTGTTTGATAAAATAGATAATAATCTCTATTATTGTTAGTTGAGACTTAGTAATCAATTCTCTCTGGTATATTGTTGTGCTACACCAGTCAACAATTTGTCCTTGCAGCATCACTTATGCTAGAAACACGGGAGTTTTCACTTCGATTTATCCCGAAAGAAAATCAAACGAATAATATTGTGCATTTTCAGCATCGGGATAGGTGCGAACAGTACTGAGACGCGCCATTCGGTTTTACGGGTGTAAGTTTCGGTGGAAGGGTTGAAGTCAACTTAGACTTATTTCTTATAGCATAAAAAACACTTGTCCCTGAACTACTTCCTAAAACTTTCATTCAAGAATTTTTAGGAAATTACAGAATGAGAACCCTAACCTTTCAACGAGAACTACCGTACTACTTGCTGGTTTTTACATAAACTTGTTAAAAGCCGAAAATAATTGACTAGGAAAATAATGGTACTAGCCGCACCATCCCAAAAACGGTATACCCAAAAAGAGGGGTGGTTAAAATGATGCATCTAACGCAAAAATGATATACTCTCTGATAGTTCGTGAATGATACAGTTTTGGGGAGTTTTGGGGACAATAAGTATAAAATATTTGTTGAGAAAGTTTGTTTTCCCTGTAGTAGACACCTATAAATAAAATTGTAACTGATAAAAAATTAGGTATTCTAGGTAATTGTGTCGATAACATCTGTTTCCATAGTTCGATCAAGGGAATTTCACCTTCAGGCGACACCCTATTGTGTATATAGACTTTTTTAACGATCAAAAGTAAAAGTCTCTTGAACTGTCGTTTACATGATCTGCAACTTTTGTTTTGTCTGATAAATTGTCAAATACTAGTCACATTTTATCTAAATGGAGCAAAACCACTTTTGGACACATTCAGTAATCACAAGCCTTCAACAAGAATTATCTCACTTGCAAACTACTGATGTGGAAGGCAATAACACTTTTGAGTTAAAAAATAGATTGATTCTCTAAATGAGCTATAAGCAAGTTCCAACATGCAGAAATCAAGAGATCACTTCTATAATGATATATGGATAGAAAATCAAAATACTTCCACGTAAGGGAAAATCAAAGAAGAGTCGGGAATATAATAGACTCTCAACAAGCACCAGATGGCACTTGGTGTCAAGATAAAAACTTCATTAAAGAACTTCTAGTCTCACACTTTCAGAAGATTAGTCCAACTTCAAATCCAGTTGACAATTACTATTTTCTTCAACATATCCCAAGTTATATCTCTGACCAAGATAATGAAGAGTTGATTGTTATTCCAATGGATTGGGAGATTTAATGTTTATGGGACCTTGGACTTCATCGGGTCCGGACGGATTTCCACCGGGTTTTTACCAATCACAATGGCATGTGGTGAAAGATGATGTCTCCAAGATGATAAAAGCATTCTTAAATTCTGGATTTTTCTCAGGAAAATTAACAGTATTGGGCCGCTTTGATCCCAGAAACTACTATAACACATAAATCAAAAGATTTCCGGCCAATTGCTCTATGTAATACAGTTTATAAGTTGATCTCAGGCTTAAAAAACACATGATTAACATTATATCCCCCATGCAGTCTGCATACGCTCCTGGTAGGTTAATAACGAAAAAAAAATATTTGCATGGTTCAAGAATTAGTCAAAGCTATGAAAAAGAAAGGTGGTATGACTAGTCATCTAGCCCTAAAGATGGACATGTTGAAGGCACTCGAGAGACTGGAGTGGGTGTTTCTCATTGAAGTACTAATAAAATTTGGGTTTTGTAAAAAAACAATTGTCAGCTTATTCTACAATGCATCAGCACAACTCAAGTAGAGATTATGGTTAACGAAACTCCAAAAAAATCTTTGAAACCTACAAGGGGAATAAGGCAAGGGGATCCCCTATCCCGTTATTTATTCATCCTAGCCATGAAATCTTTCTCAAGGCAATTAAATGATTATGAAAACATGAATCAGTTAACAGGTATGAAGATTTTCAAATCTGCTCCTAAAATCAACCATTTATTGTTCACGGACGATTTCCTTCTTTTTTGTAAAAAAAATTTGCCACAAACTAATAAGCTTCTTAAAGTGATAAAAGATTGCAATGCTTGCTCTAGCCAGCAAATAAACTTTCACAAATCATATGTTTACTTTAGTCTGAACATGGATTCATCTTGTTGTCAAGATATTAGTGGCATCTTCAAGCCGGACAACTTGATATCAGTGAAGAAAAGTATTTCGGTTCACCATTATTTGTGGGAAGAAACAAAAAAATTCATTTTTCTACTATCATAGATAAAATGGAGACTAGACTATCAATATGAAGATGCATAAATATGTCTGAAGATGCAAGATCATCCATGATTAGAAATGTCACCAATGTTATCCCATTCCACGATATGATCAGTTTCAAACTTCCAGATGCCACCATGAGCAAGATAAACTCTACTTAACAAAAATTCTGGAGAAATAAAAATATTAATAAAGGAAAGCAATTTATTGCTTGAAGAAATGTTAATAAACCCAAAGAGGAAGGAGGTTTAACCTTCAGAGATCTTCACTTGTTTAATAAAGTTTTGTTTGCCAAATATCTGCATGAAATCTATGCACTGACAATTCTTCAATATGTGCTAGATCACTTCAAGCAAAATATTTCCCGGATGATATAGTTTTTAATATTCAAGCAAATGGTAATTCTACTTGTTCATGGAGAACCATAAGCTTTGATTTGTCCTTCATCAGAAAATATGGGTATTGGAGTATTAGTAACGACAGTAAGATTATGATTTGGAAGTACATGTGGATTATGGAACTGGATACTCCCCTTGTACCTAAAGTTAGTGCCAATAATTATCAAAACTATACTTATGTTCACCAATTATTCTCATCAGATACTAGAGGTTGGAACACTAATCTTATTTTCTCATTATTTGAAGCTTCAATTGCAAGGCTAATTCTTAATATCACAATACATCATTAGCATGAAGATAGAATGGTCTCGACTCTCGAGAAAAATGGTTTTTCCCCCCGGTTAAATCAGCCCACATGAAAATGTATGAGGCAAAGAACAAGAATAGTTTTGTGGGTCAAAGAATGCAAGGTATTTTTAAAAGACTTTGGAAGCTTCATTGCTTCCAAGGATCAATCAATTCCTATGGAAACGTGTTAGGGATATATTGCCAACACGAGACAAGATGCTTCATGTAATTCATGATGGAGATTCTAGGTTTCAATTTTATGCGCAAGTAGTTGAATCTTCTTCTCACTGCATTCTAGCGTGTTCTCTACCTAAGGTGGTTAGGTTTACTACTTTTGGATTATATACTCAAAACAGTAGCATTCTAGTGGATTAGTTTTGTGGCTGGTTTGGTAAGTTACTAGCTTGGATTTAAAAAGAGGAAGTCTGCAAGATCGCAATTATGGCTTGGTGCATCTGTTCAGAAAGATGTAACACGGTTTTTTAAAGACAACAACTCACCAGCAAAAAACATTATACAGAAATGCATGAAAGAGATAACATAGTTTGAAATTTATCGCATCATCTATAAAGATCTACTACTATATAATCTAAAGCTAATCTTCACTGGTTTCCCCCTCAAACGGGTCATTTAAAATTAATTCAGAGGGCTCCTTTCTCAATATTAACATAACGGGTGGCATTGGTATAATCTTTTGTGATTTTGCAAGTACACACCGAAGATCAAATGCATCTACTTAGCAGATACGACGAGTCCAGAACAAGCTGAATGTAGAGGTTTATGGGAGACAACACAACGGGCAAAGGAGTTAAATCTGGTGGAAGTGGAGTTTGACCTGGACTTAAAGATGGTGATGGACGCGGTGAACAAAGATTGCTTCAACATAGATCGTAGAATTCATAATATAGTCTTAGACATAAAAAAGTTTATTTAGAACTTTTAACTCTTGGCAATGAAGTTATGTGCTTAAAGAAGAAAATAAAGTAGCAGATATTCTATCAAAATTAACAAGAGTGGATAAATTGAGCAATGTTTAGATATTAGCTCCTCCTAGCAACATTTTTGTTCAATTAAAAGAGGATGCAACACTGAAGTTTAATCAATGCAATCTTTCAGTTTTTAAAAAAATTAAATGAATAAAATTAGATGTGTATTATATAAGATGGTCTATGTTCTGGATTGAATATTCAACTAGCCAACTCTTTCAATTTTTTTTCGCCAAAAATAATTTTTATTGAAATGTTTACGGTAAGAAAATCCAAATAACCCTAAATCAGATATGACGAAGAAAATTCAAGTCAGACTCGGGGACGAAACTAGTTTAAAGCACATCTAACCTAACCGGCTCCCAAACCTACCGTTTCCAATATTTTGGGCTTCTAAGCTTATTTTTGTTTTTTTTTTGCACCTCCTACCAAAATTTTGTTTTCTTCAGGTCAGTTTCTGGTTTCGTTCCCAAACACAAACCAAAATAGTAAAGCAACAAAAATATAAAATAAATGAAAACAACATAACTAACAGGGGTTAGGCCAGTTGATCAGGAGCCTGACTCTCAAATAGAAGGTCATCGGATCGAGTCTCCGCTCACAAGTTTGTAGATCTCATGAAATAATCCTTTTATGTAAATACTTATATATCTTTGTTGTGGGAAATAGGCCGGGTTTACTCAGGGGAGTAGGCTCGGTGGTTACGCTTCCAGGGGCAGGATGGACCTATGCCAAGTTGCAAAAAAAATAAAAATAAAGAGTTGACCCCAGTTTGTTGTAATTATTGTTAGCCTACTTAATATTAAAACGTCTAGCCACCGTTGCTACGGCGTTGCTCAATGGCATCAAAACATGCACACGGACACAAACATGATGTGAATTACCTAGCTAAGATTGTTGGCTAGGTTCATCTTTATATATTATCAACAAAGGAACTTGATTTAATTTGCAAAAATAAATATAAAAATAAATATGAGTTCAATAAATATGCAGAAAGTAGTTAAAATACCAGGGGAGAGAATGAAGATTGAATGGGTAGCAGTAGCACATTGTCGGAGGTTTTTTATTTGAGAACACTACCTAACATTAAGAGATTCCAAGATCAAACTATATGTTTATGGATGATTAGTTGAGAAATTAATCTTGTTCATATTTGCCAAGAAAGATAGATACCCAACAAATTTAGTGGTGGTTGCAAGAATACGCAGCAGATATCCGTATTGCTGTTAAGTTTTGCAGCACACCAAGTGCATGAATGATTATAGCTCGGTGTGAAGTAAGTCTCTAAACATACTTAAGTGTCTAAACATAAAATGTAGGGTACTCTTTTCGGAACAAATTGTAATAATGCTAGTCAATTGCTTTAATGCAAATCACGTATGTGAACTTCCATGACTTTTCTCTTATTTATTGTAGAAAACATCAAATTAACATAACAAAGTAGTTTGATATTGAGGCAATGTCTCTCTAAATTTGAGTGTAAAATTGGTTAAGAAATCAATATGGTATTCATACATTTGTATGGTGCCAGCAAGAATATTAAGGTGATATTTCTTTGTCTTTCGTTTTCATTTAGTTAGACTTTGATCGAGTACTATCAAGCATGTTTTAACGTAGAACTAAAATAATTGTATTTGAGTTTCGAATTTAACATTTAAAACTATGTAAGATTGAACTCGTTTTAATTAGGTTTAATACTAATCGAATCAAATTTTGTTAAAGTATCTATAAAATGGTTAGATGGTCACAATCGCTTGATTCATCGAATGAGAATGAGAATGAGATTACGCAACTGCACCGATGAATGATGAGAAGGTCTAGCTACCTACGTACCAACCATCCCTAGCTATACATAATATTCCCACCAACGAGATTACCGAACTACTTCCTTCACAATTTGTCTTAGGGGACATTTTGATAACATTTCTTTAAGCATTATTCCACACAATTGGCCGGCTGTTTTACGGCAGGTTAACAGTTTTTCTCACTTTTTTTCTCGGTAAAGAATTGGTGATGGCGAGTTTCGAACTGCTTTCCTTCCTTTGGTTCTTTTTTTTTCTTGTTTTGAATTATCACTATTGATGTAATGTTATAGCTAGTCTTTCTTGCATTTTATTTTGGAGTATCCATTTTTCGCTGACACTATTAGGACTGAACATGGTTCCGGTTTTCCGCTGTAACCGGACCAAACCAGACCAATTAGGAAGAAACCAAACCGAACTATTTACTAATGGATTGGTTACGGTGTAGAAAGTAAAAAACCGATAGTGTTGGTTTTGGTTTGGTTTGACCTCTAAAACCGAACCAAAAACCATTGGAAAACCGATTAATTTTTAAATTTAGTTTCTGCAGTCGATTTACAAGTATTAGATTCTACCCATTGATTTAGAGGATAAATAGAAACCCTAAATCTAATATTTCATTATGATACTCTCCCTCTTTCTCTTTCTCCTTCTCTCAGTCGCTTCCCTTCTCCACCCCCAACTACAGCTGCTGCTACTCGACTTTTTTCTTCTCGTCTTCCTTCTCGACTTTTTTGTCAATAACTAAATTAAGATATATTATATATCTTCTTTTGATCTTTAGAATTAGAGTAAGCTTTAACTATTCTTGATATTTATTTTATTTTATTTTTTTTGTCTGTAAACTTGTGTAAACCAATACTATCGGCAACTACGATTTTTTTGTCTGTAAACTTGTGTATTTTTTTTGGTTTGACATAATTATTGGTTAACCAAAAACCACTGGGATAAACCGAAACCAACTGGAACCATTTGAAAACCGAACCAATGGTTAATGGATTGGTTTGGTTTAGATTTTTAGAAACCAAACCAAAACCGATCATGAACACCCTAGAGACTACATTGTCTTTTGAGTCGGGAAAAAAAAAAGATAGACACCAACCATGTCCAAATATTATGTTCACACGAATGCATTTTGTTTTTAGAAAAGAAAAGATGTCTTTCTTAGATGTATGTATAACGTTAAATTATGAGTCATGTTTTGCACATTTTGGCCCTGTCTATATTTTAAAGGGAAAAAACAAGTTTGTTGCATAACGACTACGTCTAAATAGTTGAAGTAAAGATATGACAAAGAACAAGCAGATAACAGTGGTAATGCAATTTAAAATTTAACCATTTTTAATACTCCTCAAATCAATAATTAGGTTGATCGATCTTGTTTTATATTGTTCTTCTAATCATCCTCCAGTCCTCCTGCTTTAGCTTATCTTATCTTTAATAGTAACTCGTAATATAGCTCATGTTATTGATGAATACAAACTACCGTTCTTCTTTTCTTTCTTTTTGACATGCATGGGGACAATTAGGCTACCATCTATTGTCTGGTATAGTGTGGTTTTTTTTTTTTCGTTTTATATTATGAAAGGTTTTTTTTTAAATGATGATAATTCAAATTTATAATAAGTTTTAGATTGAAAATAAAAAAAAGCAAAAAAATAAAAGTTATATTGGAAAAGTACAATACTGAGAAATCCAGTAAGATAAATATTACCGTAATAAGACAAATATAAATACCGATAAGATACGATTAAATCAAAGTAAAAATTGTTCTTCTTTTCTTACTTTTTGACATGCATGGGGCCAACTAGGCTACCATCTATTGTCTCATACACTGTGGTTTTTTTTTTTATACAATGAGTTTTTTTTTTAATAATGATACTCCCTCTGTTTCTAAAAAATAGGCAGGTTTTCTTTTTTGGGTATGTCAAAAAAATAGCTTTGTGTTCCATATGTGGAAAGTCAAATGTTATGATTTTACTATTATATCCATTGAGGGACCACTTCTCTCTCTCCATTTTCTCTCCTAATACAAATAGTGGACCACTTCTCTCTCCTCTTTCTCTAATAACAAATGAGTGGGGACCAAATGATAGATTAGGAAAAAACATGGAAAAGTGGCTCCAATGATTAGTTTTCTTAATTTTTGTGAAAACCAAACAAGCCTATTTTTTAGAAACGGAGGGAGTAATTCAAATTTGTAATAAGTTTCAGATTGAAAATAAGAGAAAACAAAGAAATAAAAGTTATATTGTAAAAGTACAACACTGAGAAATCCAATAAGATAAAAATTAACGTAATAAGACAAATATATATACCGATAAGATACGATTAAATCAAAGTAAAAATTGTTCTTTTCATAATTATATTTTTTCCAAGCGGACCTACCATCCCCTAAGTGGGGACACCTGGTCCCACTGCCAAGCCCGACCATTTAGAACTGGCCCTCACTGCCATCACCACTCAAAGGCCACTAAACACTACTCTATGGAGGGGGCATGTTTTTACCAAGGATTAAATCTTCAACCAGCAATCCATAGTTCTACAACGGTTCTTGGGGATGAAGATTCAAACCGTTATGTTTGTTTTTGTTATTTAGAAAGATGTGCTCCTAAAATAGGAGTGGTTTGTTTAAATTTCTTGTAACTAGGATGAAGATTGTGTCTTAAAAAAAATCATCGATGAAGATGTTGTCGTCAAATAAATTAATGATGATGATTTCGTCGTCGGAACAACAAAATTGAAGGTTTGGTTAGGGGTGTCAACGGGTCCGGGTCCTCCCGGGTATCACTAGACCCGGACCCGGACCCTACTTATAATGGTCGGGTCCGGTTCCTAACGGTTCCGGGTCCGGTTCCTAAACTTGTGGACCCATAATCGGGCCCGTTTAAATACCCGGGTACCCGTCGGTTTCGAGTACCCATTGGGTCTTAATAAAACTATTTAAAAAACCTCAAAAACTTAATATATTTCTCTTTTTGGCTTGGATTTAAGTAATTTTTATAAAAATTTATTATTATTTCTTATTAATGTACTAAATAAAGGTTAAATGTAAGAGAGAAAAATTAAATGAGTAAAATATCAAAGCTAAAACTAGCAAAAATACTTGTAATTTTGCTAAAAACATGAATAAAAGAATGAATAAACGGGTACCCGATACCCGCGGGTACCCAACGGGTATTACCCGTTTGGACCCGTTTAAATTCAGGTCCAATCGGGTAATTACCCGCCGGATCCTAAGTAGCTAATGGGTCCAACTTTAGGACCCGGAACCCGACCCAAATATACCGGGTCCGGTTCCGGGTTCGGGTAATGGGTACCCATTGACAGCCCTAGGTTTGGTGATTGGAAAGCATCTTTATTGATCTTAAATCTTAAATTAATAACCAAGAACCGGCATTAAAGCATAGATAAACTTTCAAAGAAGAGACAAAACAACCATGATAGCATCATGTCGTAGATAAGTACTAAACATGAAAACAACTAAACTGAAGTAACTAACTAACCTACAAAGCAAGAAAAGTAAAGAAATCTGCTCAGATCTAGTTCAAAACGAAATAGATCTGAGCAGAGGAAGAGTTGTCGGTGGTGTTTTTGTTGAAGAACAAGAAATGCGAAAGAGGGGAGAGGAATATTGTATATACAATGTGATTTATTTATTGTACAAACTAAAATAGAAAAGTTCGTCTTTCGTTTCTCTGCAGTTGATTTTTTTTCTTTTTTTTTTTATACACGAAAGCCGGATCCAAACCCCTACCCGAATCTAGCTAGTCAGATTGGCCCTATTGCCAAACCCAACCCGCCATAACCCAACAATACGACTACACTGTTGCATACCTTTCCGGTGGGGATTGAATTCCTGACTTTCTCTTTACTGTTACTGGGAAACCATTGAGCTATAAGCTTGGACCCCTGAAATATATCTTGCTGTTAATTTTAAACTAAACGGGAAGACCTTTTGATTAATGGAAAATTAATCTACAAGACTAAAGGAAAACACTAATTAAAGCATGTTTATTAGAGGATCATACATTATATTAAAGGGAATTTCGCAACTGTTGATTATTATATCACCAAAAAAGTATTCTTCCCAATTTTTTCAATGAATGCTGTTTTATTCTGGGACTCCAGAAATTGAAAAGGAAATATGGGCACAAAGTTACAGACCTCTAGTCAGTTTAAATTGAAAGATTTTACCTAAATATAACCCACACTTTTTGTTAATACCATCTATAGACTAAAAACACAATAGTTATAGACCTAATCAAGAGTAAGTAATGATAACTCACCTTCTTCCGTGTACCACCTAAATACAGAAACACCCATCATTACCATTATCACTACCGGCCACCGCACCGCCACCCCTCATTATGATATTGGATATAACATTTGCATAGATTCAGCTATAAAGTGTCCATATTATGCACATCAAATTGGAAGCCACTAACATCCGTTCTCTATGATGGATTCAAATTGATTTTGGGGAACACAGTAGTTTTTTTTTTGTTGCTTTATGCGAGCTTACATATTAGTTTTCAAAATTGATATCGCAGGTAAGACCTAAAACTTAATTTGTCTCTAATAAAAATTGAAACCTAATCTATCTAAATCACATAAAATAAAAACCTCTTTGTCTCCAAAATAAAATTGTAATTAAGATTGAAACTAATATTGAATTCTTAATAAGATTTAATATAATATCTTAACGATGTTAAATTGAAGGTGGTGGTGGTGACGACGGCGGCCGCTGCAGCCATTATAGGTGATAGTTGTAATGGTGTTAGATGATTGTTCGAGAAGATGATACGTTTTTATCACCCACTTTAAATTTGGTCAACAATTATTTTGTTTTTTGTCTGTGGGTGGTTTTTAGGGAATGTGTGGGTGGTATTTAGGAAAAACTAATTGAAAAGCACAAAGTCTCAAAATAATCGTAGTCGGCTCTCACTTTATGTATACAAGAATGATCGGATATGAGATCGGGGTTGGACATGGAGCTATGTATTCCATAGATCCAAAAAGAATTTTATATTAATAACTTGTTATAGATTATAGCCTTTCAACTTAATGTATAAGCATATAGCCTGCCAACACATCATCCCGGTATTCGTGGTAACTCTGATTTTTTCTTAATATATTACCATTTTTTGAGTCAAAAAAAAAACATCATCCCAATATGAGCAACAAGATAGGAGAGGATAATGGAAATTATATGGCTAGATAATCTATGAAATCCCCATAATGTAACCATGTTTTCTTAGTTTTAGTCTATCTTTTACAAAAAATAAAAATAAATAAATAAATAAATAAAATAAATGGAAAATTTTAAATTCATTTGAGATCACCGAATTTGTGTAAAACAAATTATTTTCTACGCTGGATATGTATCGGACTAGAAATTTCCGCGAAATTTGTTAATAACGGTTCTACACTCTACTCAATGTAGGTTATCCCATGAGTAATCCCATAAAGAAGAGATCAACCAGTTGTGGGGGGTCCTATTTTATAATTGGATTAATAGGGTGTTTGATTTGAAAAATTGGGGGTCACCTCATTTTCACACGAGATATAACGCATGATAAATCCATGGCACATCAATCATTTTTGGTTTAGCAACCCTAATGGATGATTTGTATAGTTGACAAGATTTGTTCGAGATAACTCAACACATAAATATAATAACTGGAGATTATGCGCAACAATTAATAAGTGTATCATATTTTAGAAAAAATAAAAATAAATAAAAAACAAATTCTGGATTCGTCTAAAGTGAGTTTCCTTAGATTTCAACAACAAAAAAATATATTTGTAAACAAAAGTATACATAAACTGTACTGCCTACCGACCGATCCAATCAATTTTAAAATGATCCATTAATTTGTTGGATCAAACATGAAATTTAAAAAATTAATTGACTTTACCAAATATATTTAAAAAACGACCTTAGACGGATCCGGAGAATTAAAGAAATAAAATAAAATTTATTGCTTCTTATGTGAAATGTTTTCAAATAGTTTGGAATTGTTGGATACCAACCAATGTACACATGTATTGGTAAATAACATATCCCAATTATACGACAACATGGAAAGCTTTGATTAGTTTTTCCAATAAGTTTTTGTGTTCTTTATTTTGAACAAAGATAATAGAAAATTTCATTAATCCATAAGCATTTATATATAGTTTCATTTGTATCCTGATTCAAGAGCTCACATATCATATTAAGTGGTTCATCCCGATTCAAGAGCTCATATATCATACTAAGTGGCTCATCCTGCTAAACTTGGGACCTGATATTAGCTTTAGCATCTTTGACAAGCTTATGAGCTACCTGGTTGCAACCATTTCTTTGAAAAAAACATATCAAGTGTACATACTCTTAAAAATAATTTGGCAATCAAATGATAAACATTGAATTTCCTATTGGAACGTGAACACATGGCCATCGACACCATTAACTATTGTGAGATTATCATCTTCAATGATCACTTGAGAAAGCTTTAATATTTGACTCAATGGAAAGCCTTTAGAAGCACCATATCTTCAACTAAGAATGTTTTGTTGGTTTTGATAACTCTATTGTAGTAGCACATGTGTTGCTTAATACTTTTCACCGTGAAATTAACATCTAAGACAATATTTATAGTCACATATATATTACTTTCAAAATAAACCAACAAGCACAAGCCAGTGTCGAGTTTTCATGTCTTCTATTGAAGGTGTTACTAAACCAAGAATTGAACCACTCCATGAGATTATTGTGGTTTCCAGACTCGATGTTATTATTTTCTATAAATTTTTGCCATACATTAGAGGCAAAGGGACAACTCATGAACATGTGTATCATGGCCCCATATTTGAAGGGACTTCATGGAGGATCAATAAGTGAAGGATAAACAATCATGGTATTCATTGGGAGAATGCCTAAGAATATTTCTAAAAGAAAAACTAAATAGAGGGGGAAGTATCCATTTTCCAAATTATATTTCAGTCAGAACTTTTGGTATCTGAAATAACGAGGATACCAAGTACACCACAATATTTTCGTTATCAACTTAATTAAGAGTTCACGCCTTGTGTAATATAACCCAAACAAGTACTTTCAATGAAATTACTTTCAACAAGGTGATACTGGGTATATAGAATATATGTATCGAAACTGAACCTGACTATTAGGATCAACCCAAGTGTTGGATTAACGTACATCACAATTACTTTATTATAATAATTGCAATGTGGAATGTAAAGTAAAATCACACAACAAGATTTTGTTAACGAGGAAACTTCAAATGCAGAAAAACCTCGGGACCTAGTTCAGTTTCGGATACTCTCAGAATTAAACCGCTATGCAAAGACTACTACCAATTTCGTATAGTCGAGACGAAGTAAACTAACTCAAAGTTACTCGATTCCTTCAGTATCCCCGCGCCTACTACCAATCTAGTCTAAGCGCGTGAATCCTAATATAGTTCACTATCTTAAGTTGTTTCACCCGCTATGAAGACTTCTAGCACTCAACTCATTTGGACTGTATTCCGAAACAGTAAAGGGCTAATTTGTTTTCAGTAACCGCTCTATCGGTATCCTAGATCAATAAGTTAATCAGAGATGTTGTTGAGTTACAAAGGCTCTTCCGTTTAATCAATATAAAATTCTTTGTATTGGTTTAGATCAACCAAGTTTGAAATAATCAAACCTTAGGTCGCAATCTATCAGATTCAGATTATGAAGAGAACCACCAAATGATAGATCGTTGATTTATACAACAAGTTATGAAAATCTATCAAAGCTAAACCAACTTGTCGGATCCCAGTCAATCTAGGTGTGCACGAAGTATAATCACAAAGATCATAATACCAATAAGAAAATCTTCAAGTCTTTTAAATCTTCAGTCTTCAATGTACCTGCACAAACAACTTTATTCTGTTGTGATTGATCACGCACAGAACAGAGTATGTTAACAGTGGATCACCACAAGTCCTATCTTCAGATTTCAATCAATGTTAATAAAGATCATATCCAAAATCTCTAAACCTTGATCTAGTTTAAGTTATCTTATATCAGAAGAGAAGAATCACAAAATAAATAAACTAGGTGCAATCAAGATTTAACTCTACCATCAAATAATCGAAAACTAAAATAACAATATGATTTAGTTTCCCACAAACAATATTATTAAAAGATTCTTGATCCCAAAGAAGTCTCAAATCAAGCGCACATAAGAGGTTTCACCTAATTAGATTATTTTCCTCTTCGAGAGAGCATTACGAGAACACTACTAGTGGGATTTCCTCGCGCTAAACACAGAGTTCTGTGTGCTATGTGAAAAGTTTGTAAGAATAACAAACTTTACTATTTATAATGACCGAGGTAGTTTAGATACCAAGGAATTTCCAAAACCGAAAATACCAAAAGATTGTAATAAGTACCAAATTCGGTTTTCACTAAATTCCAACCATTTTCCAACTAATATACTGAAATCTCTCAAGGATGAAAACTCAATATTATCTAGCATACAAATATACTTTTCCAATATATTATCCAAAGATATGCATCAATTACTGGGAAATTAAAAAAACATAAATTCTGAATATTAAAAGGGATCGGTTTGGGATCTCATCCCGAGTACCAAGGAAAATACTTGAACACTAAGCAATAAAAAGTTTACCACATGTTCAAAATATTATTCTGACATTAATGAAGTTTCCATGTTAACCAAAAACATATTCTCATATCTATCAAACCTTAAAGTAATAGACAAATCGGAAATATGTTTTATAACTGGTTAACCTATTAGGGATCGATCATGCAATAGTTCCCCAAGCAAGGGATCCGTCCTACTATAGATCCACAGATAGGTATCGTTCCTGCTATAGATCCTTGGTCCTATTATAAATCCTTGTTTACGGGATTAGTTCTAAAACAAATCTTTTGATTACTTTTAACTACGAAACAAGTTTCGCAAGTTTGGTTCCTCAAACTCATGTAATTAAATGCAGTTTTCTAGGAATGAAATCAATCCAAAGTTCAACACACTAGACTAGTGACAAATTACCAAATAATGTTATGTCGTGATTACGAAGTTCAAAAGATAAACAATATACTTCGTAATCCAATATACCAAAGTTGCATGAAACAACTAGTATACACTTCCCTGACACTTTAATCATAATACAAAGATCAAATCACCAATACTAGATACATCTAATATACTTCGTATGCTACGTTTTCTATATAAATAAATCGAAAGCAACCTAGATAGAAACAAGTCAAGTTTGTATTACTAACCTCGAACAGAAGGATGATGTTTTTTCTTTTACAGAATCACCAAAAATAGAATAAAAATGAAAAACTTGCTGAAATTTCGATTACTGACAAAATTAAGGTGAAAAACTACTTTAAAAAACAACAGAGATCGGATAATCAAGTTAAGAGGAAGCAACCTAGATAGAAACAATTCAAGTTTGTATTACTAACCTCGAACATAAGGATGATGTGTCTTGGTGTAGATACGTCTTTAGGTTCTTCAGAATAACACGCGTTTGTCTCAAATTTTTAATGTTCCTAAAGTTGACTCTAGTAATCTAATCAAACAACTTCGAATTTGGAGCTAAAATATGACAACCAAACTTGACATACCAACGCTTGGTGGTTTCAACTGAGCAATACTCTAAAAATATCATTCATGTATGTGTTGTTCATTTTTTCCTAATATAAAGATTGAACAGAAAAATCTCCCATGTCAGTAGATTCACTAGGAACACCATTACTAAGGATTGCTAGATTAATAGTGGATATGCATTGATGTATTAAGTTGCACCACTTTCATTGAATCCTAGTTTTCCCATGTTTGATATGAGTAATTTCTAGTCCACTCTATCAAAAGCCTTTGCCATATCAAATTTTATTCCCATGATTTCGCTTCAATTTGTTCTCATATTGTGGATGATTTCATGAGTAATAGCCACATTATCAGCTATTTGTCTTCCAGGAATAAAGACTAACTTGTAAGGGAATATATTTTTTTTGTAGAATGAATTTCATTCTCTGAGTCAGAAGTTTTGAAATATTTTTGGAACTGGTATTGTACAGGGAAATGGTTATGAAATGAGCATGAGAGATCGTGTTACCAATTTACATTATTAAGGAAAGGAAGGTGAAATTAATTTCCTGAATCACAAAACCAGAACTGCAGAAGTTTCTCACTATCTTGACTGTCATTTCCAACAATGTCCCAATTGGCTCAGTAGAAATTAGGAGTAGGACCAAAGGCTTTGTCTCCCTTCAGGCTGAGCATGATGTTTTTCATTTCAAGTTTGATCAGGTATGGTATTGAGAATGATATTTTCCTGCTGGGTGATGATGGTAAGTATGAGATTGATGATATCTTGGTAGATGTGATTAGGTTCAAGAATAACCGTAAAGGTGAAATGTTGGTTAAAGTAGTTTTTCACCTTAATTTTGTCAATAAGAAATTTTAGCAAGATTTTGTATTGTTTTAATTATATCCATTCTTATTCTATTTTTGGTGATTCTGTAAAAGAAAAAACATATTTCTTCCTCCTAACTTGATTATCCGATCTCTGCTATTTGTTTTGCAGAATTTTTCTTCAATGTCGTGCCAGTAGTTAAGTTCCTCTCTTGCTTCTCTGATGATTTGTCCTCTATCCATGAAGTAATTCATGTATAACTAGTTCAGATGCTTTCTAGCCTTTTTCAGTTATGTCTTGATATTTCCATAAACCTTTTTGTTCCAGAGTTTAATCTTAACTTTGACATCCTTGGAATTTTTTGCTATGACAAAGGTAGTCTTGAAAATTCTTATTCCAATATACAAATATGATGTCCTTGCAGTCTTGATGATCTAGCTAGGAGATGGGAAATAATAGTGTGCGGGAACGTAAGCAACCAGGATTCATATGCAAACCCTCCATATCTCATGTCTATGTATTTTGCAGCAAAATATGTTGTGAGCTTAAAATCATCCATCCCTTGTAAAGATACAATATTGTGAGAAAATAAATATATATTTTTTGTTACATAGTATAGTCCTACCACAAAAATGTAATCTGGGTTTGATTTTCATTCAAGATTTCAAGTTGTGTCAAAGCAGTACATTACATTAGACAATGAATTGAATTCTATATCCTGCAAGAGAATCTCCCGCACAGGTGGTGGTAGTTGCATATGTATTCTTTATTCAATGAGGTATATTTTCACGAGGTTCTGTCAGGTCATATTACCACCAATTGTTGTTGGTAATAGTTTAATAAGAAAAGTCCTTATCTTAAACAAAATTAGGGTTTTTGGTTGGTTTAACTTCAATGAATGACTGATAAGACATGAGTTGTCCACCAGCTACTACTCTGTCATTTTTACTATTAAGAGAAACATGAACCACTTCAATCTGCATTTCCAATATTACTTGTATAAGAAGAGTTTTGGGAAATATGATCAAATGTAAATGGAGATTTGAGAGCGCATAAACATAAAAGACTTTGATTAATTAGTGTTTGACTAGTAAAAGAAAAAAGAAAAAGTAGCCACTTTAATTAAATTATGATTTTAATGCAAATATTAATTGTTAATTTGGAATTTTATGTTAAAATTCAATTCAATCAAAAAACACACATTTTAATGAAAATAAAAGAAAGGAAAAAAATTCATGCTTTTCTTTTACTGTTAGTAAAGGATCTTTCTTTCTCATTCTCACCACCACCATTACTACCTACTACTGATAACTCCATTTCTTCTTCTTATCAGCCTTTCCGTTGTACACCTCTCACCAGATTTCTTCAAAAACAAGTGAAGCTGTGTGGGGGTGTTTTTTCTTAGGGTTTGGCTTCTTTTAGAAAAAGGAAGGGATTTTAGATACCCATTTGTTCAAATTGAAGAACCTACAAAGGAAATCAAACCAATTTTGCTCATTTCTGTTGTTTAGAAGAAATGGGGTTTGTTTCGGTATGTTGTTGGATTGAGTGTTTTCA
The DNA here is from genome assembly GCF_003573695.1 of Papaver somniferum. NCBI lineage: Eukaryota > Viridiplantae > Streptophyta > Magnoliopsida > Ranunculales > Papaveraceae > Papaver > Papaver somniferum. The sequence continues at coordinate 16,547,775 of NC_039359.1, read as the reverse complement.
AACATGGGTTGTTGTTTGATTTCTATGATCAGAGATCTAGAATTAGTTTCTTGTTTTTTTTTTGTAAAGGGATTTTCAGAGATCTGGTTGGAGGTGGTGGAATTTGTGAATTCTTAAACAGGTATGTGGAAGTGCAAAATTCTCTAAAAAGGTGTGATTTTTATTTGGTTTTGTTTTTGTGTCAGAATGAAGATCTGGCTCAACATACTCCTAACTGTGATTAGAAATTTAGGTTTTTTTGCTTATTTTGATCCATTCATTGAAACTAAAATTGTGTCGCTTTGTATTCTAAGTTTTGACATGTCCTTGTTGTGGTTTGGTGATAATGCTGAACTTTTAGGCTTAAAATTAGGCATTAGTTACTAATAGAATTAAGCTTTAGATATCTAATGTCTAGAAACAATTTACGTGGTAATGAGAATTTATGTGTTGAATTTTCTACTGGCAGTGTGATATATGTTGTTTAATGTACTTTGTTTTCAGTTTTAGAAGAATGGCGAGTATGAATGAGGTGTTATCAAAGAAAACAGGCCTATTTGGTCTCAAGGTTTGGGTTGTAATCGGACTTGGTGTAGGATTATCAATCATTATCATTCTAACAGTGTTATGGGTATGTCTAATTTCGCGAAGAAAAACAAAGAGAGCAACTGATAAACTCCCACTTAGCCAAATTCCAACCGTATCTAAAGAAATTAAAGAAGTAAGGGTGGACAAAGCATCGACGAATGAGTATGGATCACATGAAGGGAGCCTCAACATTCATGATAAGTCTAGTGAGAAAGAATCTGACAGGGTTCATACGGGGAAAGCAAATACAGCTGATAATCGTAGTCGTTCTGGTTCATTTACTCATTTGGAGAGTGGCGGTGCTGGGTCTCAATCAGGGGAAGATTCTGGGACTGTTATAGTTTACAAACCATCTTCTTCTTATCCGATAACCGCACCTTCACCTTTAAGCGGTTTGCCTGAATTTTCTCACCTTGGTTGGGGTCACTGGTTTACGTTAAGAGACTTAGAGCTTGCAACTGGTCGGTTCTCAAAGGATAATGTGCTTGGAGAGGGTGGCTATGGAGTTGTTTATCGTGGTAATTTGATTAATGGCACTCCAGTGGCAGTTAAAAAACTCCTCAACAATCTGTAAGTTCCTAAGTTTTTTTCTTTTATTCTTTTTCTTTCTTGTTTCTTTCATTCATATATTAATATTGTTGATATTTTCTTGTAGAGGCCAAGCGGAAAAGGAATTTAGAGTTGAAGTTGAGGCAATTGGACATGTTCGACATAAAAATTTAGTTAGACTTCTCGGATATTGCGTTGAAGGTACTCACAGGTATGAAACTTTATCAGACATCTGTAGCTATTCACCCAACGTCTTCTAATATCTTTTGCTAGTCTGTTTGCCTGTTAGTCACTCACTGAAAAACCAAAACTAGGATACGGTTGATGGTTCTGGAAGTTCCTTTAGCATTTCCCTAATTACACGGCAAGAATTTGGTTGAAAAAAATCAATGTTATGTGTACCGTATTCATGGACTGATATCTGGTGAGGATGTTCTCCTTTCCATGTTGGTCTTCCTCGTGTTAAAATTTTGAACCATCCTCAAACCAAACAGTCAACAATAGGTTCAACTGTGTGCATTTTTTTTTCTATCAAATCTTAAGGTTTTGATCCTAAACCCTCTAAAATATGTGATTAACTAGAATTCAGAGCAACGGGATAGTAATGACCTTGGATTTATCATTTATGGTCTTTTTATTCACATTGTACCAATATTTCAGGATTTTGGTTTATGAGTATGTCAACAATGGAAATCTAGAGCAATGGCTCCACGGAGCTATGCGTCAACATGGATATCTTACTTGGGAAGCCCGAATGAAGGTTCTCCTTGGCACTGCTAAGGCGTAAGTTTCTCTAGATTTAACTCAAATTTTGTTACTGTGAGGTTCTCTTTTTTGGTATTTATTTTTGAATAAGCACATGGTTTTTTCTTTTCCTGTGATGCAGACTTGCTTACTTACACGAGGCTATTGAACCAAAAGTTGTACACCGTGACATCAAGTCCAGCAATATACTGATCGACGACAACTTCAATTCTAAGGTGTCAGATTTTGGTTTGGCAAAGCTGTTGGGGGCTGGGAAAAGCCATATTACCACTCGAGTGATGGGAACCTTTGGGTAATAATTGTCAATTTATTCAGTTTTTCCTTATTCTTTTTTTTTTAATATATTCAGATTGCTAGAATTCCAGTGTAGTAATTTGTCTGTTTTTTGTACTTTTTGCAGATATGTCGCACCGGAATATGCAAATACTGGCCTCCTAAATGAAAAGAGCGACGTTTACAGCTTTGGGGTTGTTGTCTTGGAAGCAATCACTGGAAGGGACCCCGTGGATTATGGACGCCCTGCCAATGAGGTACTGTACTGACCGTTGTTCAGTACAAACATATATTAACTCCAAGTTTGAGACCTTGATGTTGGGCATATTATCTATTCAAAGGACTCATTAATGGATCTAATAAATATATGCAGTGAAATTAAACATCATTTCTGAAGGAAGAAAGTTCCAAAAGGATTATTAATTCTCTTATAGAGCTCCCAAAGACTTTCTGTTTTTTTCTTTTTTACTTCAGCAGTAATATATGTGCTGTATATTGTCTTGGTGGACCTGGTCTCATCTTAATATGATTTGATGGGTGCACATGCAGGTAAATATGGTTGATTGGTTGAAAATGATGGTTGGTAGTAGGCGCTCAGAAGAAGTGGTGGATCCAAACATTGAGACAAAGCCATCAACGAGGGCCCTCAAACGAGCTCTTTTAACAGCTTTGAGATGTGTTGATCCAGACTCAGACAAGAGACCGAAGATGAGCCAAGTTGTTCGCATGCTTGAGTCAGAGGAATATCCCATACCTCGAGAGGTTTGACTTTGAGCTTATCTTTAAAACATTTTGAGAAGGTTTTTAGTTTGGATCATTTTTCAGTGGGCTAACTTCATGCCGTTTTGTATTATTGGTCTTAGGATCGAAGACATCGTAGGAAGACTAGTAGCACAGAGATTGAATCGCAAAGGGAAAATTCCGACACCGACAAAAGTGAAAGTCAAGAATCAAGGCTGGAGAGTAGAAGGAACCAGCAAACATAATTTGTGACGAATACATATATATAAACAATTGAAGTGTTAACTCTTTTTTACATTCTTTTGACCTGCATTCTTGGGTCTTGCTACCTTCTCAGGTCGAACAACAGGGGTTAAGACGGGTTGTAGTTGTCAAGTGAACTTGAGGGGGAGGGTGATCAGCTTTCTATATTTGGGGTTTTCTTGTATTGTTTCTTCTTGTAGATGTGGGAGAGTTCTAATGTTGTGTGGAAATTTATGTTTTCTCTTTAAAGAACCGAAACCCGATGGTGGTGTGTACAGCAGGCTTATCATTTATTTTTTCCTTTTTGTAGCTCCAAGAGAATATATACTGTGATTATTATTAAGAAATTTATTTGTGCAACTGTTTTGGAACAATACACTTGCACAATGGCGGGTTTCACAGAAGTTATTTTGAAACGTTTGACTCACAGCGGTGATCCCTTTGTCGGACACAAATCATGAGTTTTGAAGCTGCTATATCCATAGCCCCCTGCTTCCCTTTCATGACCGTTTCGAGGTGAGTGAAACTTGGACTAAACGAGCAAGGAAAATGGGTAAAAGAAATCGCACTCAAAGTGGGGATAAACGAGCAAGGAAAGGAACAGTTGATGAATTCCAGCCACAAAGTCTAATATTGGAGCTGGCATTAATCAATCATCTACCACTTAGACAGATATAAGATGCTAACAGCTGATAAGTGATTTCATTGTTAACAGCTATTCATACTATGGAATACAAAATCATCGCTATTGAAACAGCTAAGTGGATTAACACGGGTGAAACTACAGTTCCTAGCAGCAATAATTGCTGTTTCAGTACCGCAACTGAAAAAAGTAGTAGCTGTTTTTGGCAGTAACAAGATTACAAATGAGTAGGGTTTAAACAGGATAAAAGAAGACCAGAAAATAGGGGGAATAGTGGGAGGACGCATCTAATTAGCTGATAAAATGTAACAACTTCGTATTCTTTCTGAGATATCAAAAAGCGAAAAGCAAAAGAACATACAATCAAAAAAGAAAAAATAAATTAAAATCCAGCAAGAAATGACGGTGATACACAATGTAGAGCCCATCCTGTTGGTTGTTTGTATAGATGAGGTTTCAATCCCATTTAATTTTTTATTATTCACACGCTTGTTGATTCACCGGGACCAGGAGGTCCTGGTCGAGCATTTAAAAGGGGTTGGAGAGCTTTGACCACAATGCTCATGTTCGGCCGAAAATCAGCTTCATATTGCACGCACAGTGCAGCTACTGCAGCCATCTATTTCACAAATGAAAAAGGAATGTGGTAAGAAAAAGGAATGTGCACACAAATAGATAACAAATTGAAACATAACCTAAGGGTAAGTAATACTACCTCCGTTTCTGGAAAAGAGTTTTAGCCTAAAAATAAGCCAAATTGAAAAAGTGATAGTAACTATTTTCCAGAAACGGAGGGAGTATTCAACAACTCTAGAAAGATCACATGTTCTTATTCATTTGCAACCACAAATAAAACACCCCCAAAGTTGTTTTCAAATTTGTTGTATAATACATAAAAAAACCCTATTTGGATTGAACCAGCAAGAACACTTAACTTCACATACCTTTGCAACTGCTTTTGGAGGGTAGTCTCCTCCTAGTCTCTGGTCAACACATTGCCGGACCTTGTCTTCACTAAGTCTTGGCGTAGCCTACAGTGGGGAAGGTTTTGAAGTATAAGAAACAGGCATCAGCTACCAAAAGTAGTAACAGTAAAGAAAAAGTATGGAGTTCCGTACCCATGTCACAAGACTCTGTTGCCCCCTTGGTAACGTATGGTCAACAGGTTTGCGGCCAGTCAAGAGCTCCAACAAGACTACACCATAACTATAAACATCACTCTTTGAGCTTAGCTGCCCAGTCATTGCATATCTGACATCCACAAGAAGAAGAACATGGATCATTACTGCTTGAGGATTGAAGGTACAAGCTTGTGTTTCAGAATCTAGAAAGTGCTTACTCTGGAGCATGATAACCAAAAGTCCCAAGAACACGGGTAGAATGCAGACGTGCTGCCATGTCAGGAGCTTGATTTGACAAGTCAAAATCAGCAACCTTCGCAATATATTCATCAAAAAGAAGAATGTTACTGGACTTGATGTCACGATGGATAATGTGGGGTTGAGACTTTTCATGCAAGTATTCGAGTCCTTTTGCTGCACCTACAGCTATTTTAACTCGTTGTGCCCATGATAGAACTGGACCAGGTTGAGCTCCTTTAACGCCTTTCCGCCCTAAACCGACAAAAGACATGTAACATGTGTTATTGGGCCAAGATAGACTTGCAACTCGATAGTTACATACACGAAGACTAACTGTTACTTAAGAGGAATCGAGAGAGATAATAAATCATATGGATATGTCATACATGATATCTACAACCAGTCTTCAACTCGTGAAGATTTTCTATCAATAACATAATAAGTGTTATTTGCTAAAATAAGGTTTAAGATGTAAATGAGATGTTGAGCTTACTGCGTACCATGAAGAATATCGTGCAGTGATCCCATTGTAGCAAACTCATAGGCGAGGACTCGAAGATTGCCATCAACACAATAACCAAGTAGTTCTACAACATGTTCATCTTTCAACCTTGAAACCATAGATACCTGGAATGAAGTACATAAAGAATTATATGCTGAAGTAAGACAAGACAATAGTGAAGTTGCCAGGATACAAACCAAAACTAACCTGAGCTAAGAACTCTTGGTCGGGTTGCTTACTTGCGTCCAACTTCTTTATGGCAGCAGCCCTTCCACTTTTAAGTTCACCATAGTATACTCTACCATATGACCCTTCCCCAATTAAGGCCTTAGTCCCGAAGTTCTCTGTCACGTCCTTCAGCTCATCAACCGTGACGATAGGGACTTCAATAGGCTGGACTTTTACAGTTTGGGGCACCTTCGCAGTGGCATCTGAGGCATGATGCCCTCCATGGTTACCTTTACAATTTACTCCAGTCAGTTTTTGACAAATCACATGAAGAACGAAGGAAGGGAAGAACATGATAAAAAAGAAAACAAGTTTATAACTATTAATTTGGAAATTTAAATTCCAGAGCATCAGAACAATTATATACTCATGAGTAATGATAGAATAATGAATAATTGAAACCTTTGACAAGTAAAACACAACTTAATCAACCAAAACCATAAAAAAGGGAAGGCCAACTAAATATGGTATTAGACTACTGCATTACCTACTGCATTATTGACCATGTACGGGCCTCCAGCATCAGTAGCCTTCCTGTTATCATCGTCATCACAGCAGCCGAAGCAACTCATGGCACAACAGCTCCTTCTAGAACAAACAATCATTACTAAGTATAGGCAAAAGAATCTTACGAACAGGAAAACATAGGACAAGAATTTTTTTAAGTTTAACCATTCTCTTACATTATTTAACCATTATGGTTTGCAGCTCCATACTACGAAGAACATGTTGAAATAATTTCCAAGTCTTAAACGGGGTAGGCATCTAATCATGTACAAGCATACAAACTCCATCAATGTTATAACCCTCTTAGAAAAAAATCTCCCAAAGGCCAAAACTGAAGCTCAACTGTAATACTGGATACTGTAATGGGTTTTCTAGAACCGGCCTACTCTCTGCACATGTCTATCCTCCAAAACAAGGTTTCACGTAAACCATTTATATCATACCCCTTTTCTTATTATCTCATCATCTTACACCTTCCCCTGCCATCACAGAGATGACCTAAGCACAGTTCTCCTTGTTGTATAAATCAGGACCCATACCTCACTACAATAAAATGCACAACCTGCCCACAACTAGTCTACACTCAATCCCAATACTTTATACTATTAAAAGTAGTTTCACAGAATGAAACTTATTAAATTCGCAAATACATGGAACATCCTCAAATCTATAAACAACCCAGTAACTAACTCATCCTCAAAACACAGGATAATCATTACTTTCCAATTTTGCATTTACGAATAACGAAAAAGATCAAACCTTTTCAGGGTTAACACAAAAAAGTAAGCCAATTTCCAGTCAACTCAAATAAATTCAAAATAAAACCCCAAATCACAATTTAACCAAACCCACATCAGATTATAGTTCAAACAGTAGGGAAAAAAACCCAAATCAAAAACTAAAAAAGAAAAGAGAAATAAAAAACCGTTTTTAGGGCAAAAATGACTAACCTTTATTATTCTTTTGTGTGAGATTTTATTCCCCCAAATCTTGAGAGAGTGATCTGAATATGAGAAAGAGGGAAGATTTATTTGTGAAATGGCGACGGATAGGAATAAAATAGAACGGTGTGTAGGATTAAGAGAAAAATAAAAAATGGGAGTGGAAACGGTGGTTTGGTCTGAGTCTCTGTGTACTCTTTCTCTGTAAGTCAGTTGTTTACTAAAGTGAACGAATGAATGTAAGGGTTTTGTTGTTGGGGTGTGTTTGATTTTTATCATTTTCTTCTTCTTCTCTGTAATTTTGACTTGGACTTATTTCATTTCATTAGACCCACGTGGCATTGCTGTCAGAATCATTAACATTAACACTTTTAATAAATGTATCTTTGTTTTTGTTATGGACTTTGAAAAGTTTCCACTATTCTCATTTGTCTAAACATTTAAGTGTAGAGAATATCCGTTGTATCGGCGGATGTTATCGGTTTTTATCGTGCGCCCAAAAAAATTTACGATACTTAAAATATCGGTGATACAAGGATTGAACGATAAAAAATATTCATATTGATCAGTACAAACCGATATATCAGGTTCTCAGATAATATCGATACGGGTTATTTGGTAGATTAAATTAGTTAAGAGAATTTGTAACCAAAACTCTTCCTCCTAATAATTTTCTCTGTTTTCGGATCCTTGAAAACTCAATCTAATTCAGTAAAGGAATTTCCAAATACTTCATTTTTTCAATGAGTTTCTTATCCTTGAAACAACTATAATTCTATACTGCTCCTTTTCTTTCTTCTGAAAATTTATCAAATGAGAATTCATTATCGTTGACGCTTTCATCTTCAACATCATCCAATCAAGTTAGTAGCAACAACAAGGTCATCAGAAATAGGAATAGTAAATATGAGATACATAGTGGAACGGGATTGAATTTGTACTGCAAAGCTTTTGATCTTGAGAAATAATGTGATGTGGTACCAACTTTAGATTGAAACATTTATAAAATATTTAGAATTCTAATCTTAATGATGTATCACTGATAAAAGCCGATATAATATTTTATACAGGTGTATCGGTCTCAGCCTATACGATACAGATACACGATATTAACTGCTTATTGTTTATATCGAGGAAAACCGCTTTTTCAAAACAAACAAAAAAACAGAAACCAGGTCAAAACTAAAGACTTAACATCGGCGCCAAGATCTTTATTAATTATAAAATTGCAGATCTGCTTAAAAGTTCGAACATGTTTCACACACCATAACATCAAAACAACAACTGCTAGAACAAGATTTTAAATAATCTTTTTAAACTTTAAAAGATGAGCATCCTACTTTTGCTAAAGCATATATAAAATTTAGGTGCTCAATATTAAAGGGCAAGCATAAACGACAAAATGTGACGAACCGGAAAATAACGCTTGCGGCGCCAGCCTCGCAGGCCGAGACTCCCCAATGCGCTAATTTAAAGTCAGTGATCGGGCCACAAAACCTTGCTTCTCACCAGGAAAATGCACGTCAATTTTGAATCGCAAGCATTCTTCGCAAGCATGATGCCTTAGATTCCACATCATTCCAACTTACCCTTGTTCCGTGAAGGGTGCATGTCCATACAGACTAATGTTGATGCATCTTGCGTGCATCGCTGATTTTCCAAGTTTTCTCCAGGCATAGTATATGCCTTGGACTTGTGCATAGGCCATTGCAAGCCTATTTTCAACTTTCTTACTTTGTTTCATCATTGCTGAAAGCATTCACTGTTTTTGCTCGTGTTAAGGGTGAATCAGTCAGGCTCATGTGGTACTTGTATTGCATTATCCCTGTGATGCAAGTGGCTTATGCAAACTTCCCTAACTTGCATACCGATACATATTCCTTTCCTGGCAATTCCCAATTCCCAATTAATGCATGCTTACGTCGAATGGCTTGATAGGAAGTATGGGCGTCCTAGGAATAAACTGTAACTTACCTCATCAAGTATAGCAACAATCCTATCTTGCATCGCATTGCCGAGCCAGATTATATGAGTTACCATCATGTAGCAATCACCTCACAATTAGATGATATGAGCAAAAAAGTGTTATTGCATCTGCTTACATACCCTTATCAGTGGCTCGAAGGGATCAAGCATTGTCCGTAGTTCATCCACGTCGGGACATGCAACTAAAGACAACTCGTGTTGCAAGGACAAAGCCAAGCAAAGCCTAGTTTGTATATGCTAAAGGGTCTTTTGCAAGATATGCACAAGGCCGCACATAACTGATGTTTTATTGGGTAAGCATCGATGAAAAATATTGTTTCCTTGAGTAAGCTTCAACCATTTCCAATAAAAATGCTTCTTTGAATAACCTACACGGGGTCAGTGATGCTTCCTTGGGTAAGCATCAACAACTTTCAACTTTCAGCCAAGACCTCCTACCTATATATGTTTTATTCATATTTTTATAAATAAAATTTCTGGAGAGGATGGACACTCATCAAGTACCACCTTTTTTTCGCAACAAACATTGTTCTTAAAGCTTCACCGAGGAAGGGACATAGGGACAATAGGAAGCATCACATCATAATGGTGTCACAACATCATTAGTGCTTCCACTAGTACTACAAGTAAGAGACAAGCATGTTGATGCCTTAGCATCGCGATGCTTTATACAGCAAGCAACATCATAATGTTTTGTCTCTTGGTAAGGAACAAACATAATGGTGTCAAAGCATCATTGATGCTTCCGCAAGTAACCACAGGGTAAATATTGCTTTCCAGAGTAAGTTTCACCTCATTCAATAACCCATATTTGTGCGACGTCGTGCTAAAAGGGTATTACATTATCACGCCCTTTAACGAATTTTGTCTCTGTAATTCAAAACAAAACTATTATGAACAAGATTTTTCAATTTGGATTCCCTGAGCATATTTCTCATATCACAATGCTCAAAAGTCGCACAAGGTTTGTTTAATTTATCGTGAACAACGATTAGGACCTTCTGAACATACGTCCCATACCGGATATCTAGGAACCCAAAAAGAGTCAACAACATTACCGAGTATATCCATTTGGATCTCATAAGCATGCTCCCCATACCACATACTCAGCTTTCCAAAAGGATATCTCAACACAAGATAAAAGTGCAAGTCCCTGATTGCACCATCAGGAATCCCCAAAGTTCACAGTTGGAAATGGTCATCGAATATGACAAACATTTTTTAGTGCAGTAGTATGAAGACCAAAGTATAATGGCAGAGCATTCGGATGCAAGTTACCGTCTCAGACGGTCTTCTGGGTTTCCACTGAGGTGGTATGGTGCTAGCCTGCCTGATAACACGCACCATTCCAAATGGACAGGGATGATTAGCCTCAATTTCTACCTACCCATGGAATGGTTTCATGGGTCATTAACTATGTGGTGGGCGCAATTTAAGACTTAGTAAACTTACAGTATTTGACTAGATCTAACAACTCAATGCAATAGTTTGCCTGCTCTTCCAAGTTCCAACTGATTATTTCCTTTTAAAGAAAATTTTTGTAGTCCCATTACAAAATACCCGCTGACGATTACATTACGCATAACCCCTAATGTTATCTCGAAACGCACTCTGATAGCAACTGTGACAGATCATAAAATTACGCCGGCGGCGCTCATCCGCGCAGGCTGAAGCTTCCCAATGCGTCACTCTCAAGTCAGTGATCAGGCTGTAAAACTTCGTTTCTCACTAGGAAAATGCACGTCTATTTAACTTGCAAGCATGCTTCATAAGTATGATGCCTTAAACGTAGCTTCCACACCATTCCAACTTACCCTTTTTATGCGAAAAGTGCGAGGCCATAAAGGTAAATGATGATGTATCTTGCATGCATGGCTGAGTCATGTCCATGCATAGTGCATGCCTTGGACTTGCACATAGGGCATTGTAGGCTTATTCCCAGCTTCCTTATTTCGCTTTGGCATGGATGAAAGTATGCACTGATCTTGCTCGTACCCCGGGGTGCATCAGTCAGGCTCATGTCGTATTGCATCATCCTTGTGATGCAAGTGGCTTATGAAAGCTTCCCTAACTTGCATATTGATATAGATTTCTTTCCAGGTTATGACCAATCCATAACTGGTGCATGCCTATGTATAACGACTTCATAAGAAGTATGAGCATCTAAGGAATAGACTGGAACTTACCTCATCAAGTATCGCAAATTAGCAACAATCATATATTGCATTGTCGATCCAAATGATATGAGTTACCATTATGTTGCAATCACCTCACAATTAGATGATATGATCGGGATCAAGCACTCATCGCGACTGCGTACATACCCTTTTCTATGGCTCAAAGGTATCAACCACCGACCGTAGTGTTAGAGCACTGCTCGGTCGAACTCGCAAGCGTTGCTATTCTAGCTTGTTTGTCAAGTTTAGTTTCTCAAAACTATATACTTGATTTCTAGTCTACTTATAGCTATGTCTCGGATTAGATAGAATGTATAGTTGAGCTTTACACTTCACGGTGTTCACCAATTGAAGACGAATATCTACTAACGAGCTTGGAGGAACTTCATCAACAAAAGGTATGTGGAGAATAAAACTTATATATCACTCAGAAGTCGATTCTATTATATCTTCTAATGAGACTAAGTCGTATAGCTATATAGACTTTTACATTATACACATTTGATATTTCGACCCGAGTTTATCTCGCTTATCTATTTATTGAATATGTGTTGGAAGCTTTTTGCTTTAGCTATGTTCATCATATTCTTGACGAGTTTAGTTGGAAACAATCTATTTGTTGGAAACTAAGTATAATGTCAAAATATGATCATGTGAAAATTACCTTGAACATCTTATATGATTTGTGTGAGACAAACATTTTATGTTAGCTAGGGAAGTTTCGTATTGATCATTCGATCACTTGAAGCTAATGGTTTGTGTGAGAGCGCCATTGTCGTCTTCCAAGGATGTTTCAAAGATTGAAATGAGAGTATAGAACAATTACCCATGTCTGGATACAACACGGTATGCAAACCTAGTATGCGAACTGTATTGTGATGATTCCGGTCCGGAACTCTTGTTTCCGTACCTAGTATGCAAACGGATTTACCTGAAAAGGTCTGAAACTCTTGTTTGCGTACCTAGTATGCGAACGGGTTTGCCTGAGTAGGGTCCGGAACGGTTTTTCGCGAACCGGGTTTGTGAACGGCTTGTCTATGCCAAGGTTTAGAGTTGTTATTCGCGTACCTGGTTGGCGAACACAGTGGTGAAGTTCTAGAATCGGTTATGTATGATTCTCATACTCATGAACTAAAACATTTATGATCTAAGGAATGCAATCTTTGCAAACCGTGGCTTAATGTTCATGAATTGATTCTTGTATAAGTACTTTGTACGATTACAAATCAAACCGATTTCGATTCAATTTGTTTATATATATTTCTATGAAATAGTGAACAATTGAACAACTCTATTTGAAACACATTTAGATTCATTTGATTATCGATTGAACTTCATATTTGATCTAGAAGTGTTAGATGAACATAGTTAAGACAAAAGTGTTCATATGGATAACTTCGTTTAACTGTTATTGAGCCAACTCAATATACACGTTTAGGTACGGTAACCCATATCTAAATGAAAGTATATTTCATTTGTGTTTAACAAGCTAGGACCATCTAACGGTGGAGATTGATTGCTTTATTTTTAAGCAAACTTAGCTCGAATCTTAAATCGGGTTTTCATATAACTGTGAATATTGAATGCTTTGTTACTAAGCTATCTTAACTTTGATTGAAAGCAACCCTGATTTGAAAGACTACATGAGGGAGAACTTTTGCAACTGGAAAACCTAATCCCCATACTTTTGTGTGTTCCTAGTTGCATACTAGAGTCGATTCTCCTTTAACCTAGGTTTTTCCAAAACCATTATAGGTTAACGACCTGAAGACTTCATTGGGATTTGTGAAGCCAGATCGAACTATTTTCTTTGTAGTTGCTTATTCTGATCTTACTTGTTCTATCATATTGAGTTTCATCTTCTCTAAGATTTACTCGAGATTTATCTCCGATAGGTAAGATATGAAAAGTAATCACAACAGTTCTTCATCTCAGACTCTTGTGATTCCGCAATAACTTTTCATGTTAATCAGTTGGGTTATTGTGAGATGACCAATATTTATAGGTTACTCTTCCGGAGTATAAGACCGGATTATTAGTTGGTTCATGTTCATCTTGATTTTATCAGAAGACGGAACAAAAACCGAATAAAGAATAGACATATATGTGGGAGACAAATTTGTTTATAAGTCTTCGACTTTGGGTCGTAGAAACTCTTAGTTGTGCGTGATATCAACTAATGGTGGGTTTTTATGTAAAATTTTAAAGGTGGGATGTATGGATTCATGGGATTTGGTGGAATTACGTTTCCTTCGGTATGTTTGGTTGTCCAAATCCCTAGAATCACGTTTTCCACGGGAATTAGTTTTCCAGAAAATCTTTCATATCCCCCCCTAAGATTAGCTGGGAAAGTTATCAAGGGATTTGTTGACCCACTTTTTTAAACTTTAAATCTCATATATACATATATATATATATATACAGTTTTAAGATTCTGCGGGTAATACCAAACAATATATGGACTTTAAAACAAGATAATTCTAAGAATCAGAATTTTAAATGAGTTACCAAAAACACGAGGGATTTACATGAATACCAGAATTTGTAATCCCATGGGATTATAAATCCTCGAAATCGTGAATTCTACAAACAAACCCACCATAAGGGAATCAAGTGCGCAGAATCCGACGTAGTTCTAGAGGCGTAAGGAATGCGACCGTACCTTAATCGACGTGAGTCTTGGTTAGGTCTCAACCATATTCTAGTCTGAAGTTAACTTGTAGTAGGCTAGAGTCTGTAGCGGCTTAATACGATGTGGTGTTCAAAAGCGGACTAGGTCCTGGGTTTTTCTGCATTTGCAGTTTCCTCGTTAACAAAATTTCAGGTGTATGTTTTATTTCTTTTCCGCATTATATTTTTATATAATTGAAATATCACAGGTTATGCGTAGTTCAATCAGTTGATAAATCCGACCTTGTTTGTTGGATAGAACTTGATTGACACTTGGGCATTGGTCTTTGGTACCGTCCAAGTTATTTCTCATATCAATCAGGCTCGCGGATTTTTATCTATTTGATTTGCTGATTGTATTAAGAAAGAGATATAAACTCTTTTATATAATTCTTGATTGAGTCTCGCTTTTAAGTTGGTGCTCTTGGAATTACATTGGAGTTTAGTCCATTCAGATTGCCGAACGAATTATTGGGTATGGTTGTTATACCCTCGCTTTTTCACGTAGTTCATCCAAGTGGGGACAATTCATGTTGCAAGACCAAATCCAAGCAAATCCTAGACCGTATAGGGCAAAGGATCTTTCAAAATATATGTACAAGGTCGGGAATAACTGATGCTTGCCTGGGTAAGCATCCAAGGACGGTATTACTTCCTTGAGGAAGCTTCATCTGTTTCCAACAGTAATGCTTCCTTGAGAAAGCTACACACAGTCAGTGACGCTTCCTTGGGTAACCATCAAAACTTTCAGCTTTTAACCAACATCTCCTCCCTATATATGTCTTGTTGACATTTTTACAACAAAAATTTCAGGAGAGGATAGGCATTCACCAAGTACAACCTGCTTTCGCGGAAAACAATATTCATAAAGCTTCACCGAGTAAGGGACATAGGGACAGTGATGCTTCCTTTGGGAAGCATCACTGCATAATGGTGTCACGACATCATTAATGCTTCCACTAGTAAGAAACATGGGTAAATGTTTCTTTCACAAGTAAGGGACAAGCATGTTGATGCCTTAGCATCACGATGCTTCTTACAGTAAGCAACATAGCATGGTGTTGCCTCTATTGGTAAGGGACAAGCATAATGATGTCGTAGCATCATTGACGCTTCCGCAAGTAAGTAATATGGGTAAATGTTACTTCTCGGAGTAAAGCTCACCTTATTCAATGACGTATATTTGCGCTTACGTCATGTGAAAAGTGTGGGTGTTACACGAAACCTTGTGAGAAATTTTACAATGCAAAGGCAAGCGATTTGAAGTCGCATTTGCATCTCCATAAAAAAAATACACGAGCCATCAAATGCAATTCTTTTTCGATGAATCAAATCAATTTTGTTGATCCTGACATGGTAGCACACCACATGAAGAAACTCACTTTAGGAGAAATGTAATGGTTTCAATTGAAAAAAGGTTGGGAAATCATCTACACCCTAATCTTTAATAATCTTTGTATAAAAATATTTTAATGGAAACACTACTTTACCAGCAATGTCCCATCTTATAGTAAGAAGTCAAATCAAGAGCAGGGAGAAAAGTGTCAATGCGAAAGAGAATAAAAAAAACTAGTCAACCTTAGAATTCGAACAACCTACACTTAAAATAAAAAAGTCAATCTCCATCAGCAGTAATGTACATTCTAATGGTAGAGAACTTGTATTTTTTTTCAAGCTTGGAAAGGTCAGGAAAAACATAGATAAAGGCTCATCTTCTATCCGCTTGTCAGGCCAAAAATAAATTCACGTACCTTAATGATTAGTGAAACAACAATGATCATTTTGCATCTGTAACAGATTTCGTACAAGAAATGCTATGAGAAGTACTGATGGTTTATCAAAAGTGATTGTAGTAGTGGTAAAAACTGGGTCTTTTCAGACTTGTGAAGAAAACAATTTTTATAGATTTAAATTAAACAGGCAACTAAATAAAATAATTCAAAGTTTTGGAGAAAAACACCAAGACTAGGATTCCACCAATGACCATTTTAATAGTAAACTCTAAATAGTTCTTACGCAATTTTATCTTTAAAATCAATTCTAATATTTGCCTCCAATAAGTTTTTGAAGTAATAATTGTAATTAAAAAGTATAAAACATCAAAAGTTACTAAAACCCAGCATGCTTCATCAAGTCAATTCACAATTACTCAATAAAAACTATTAATTCAATTTTAATTCGTTCAAATAATCAAATAATAATATTGCAAATAAATATAAAAATTAGAATTATACCAATAAATTACCAATGGCTTCCTCCGTCGTCTCGGCTAATGGGTTTAGCTCCTCATCCCAAAAACACACTCACAAGATAAATTCATGGCTAAAATAGATGTTTTTATTGATGATTATATGATGAAATATGAATTAGCAACGCTGTAGTGGTGTTACAGCGCCACTGTTACAAAAGAGTATGGTAATTTAAGACTGCTGTAAACGATAACTATCTACTGCTGTGAAACAACGACAGTGGTATGAAAATAAGTCTGCTGAAGAACGACTGACTCTGCGAGTCTGTTCTTCGTGTTCTTCAGAAGCTTTAATGGCAGCAGCAGCAGCAGCGTTGTCTCCTCTATAATTGCTTCTCCTAGGCTCTCATCGACTCTAAACTCTCTCCTAAAGGTTTCTAACCTTTCTTTAATGTAAACCAACACTTATATAGCCTTCAGATTCCCTAGAAACTCGATCAAATTCGAGAATAAATCTCTTATTCTTCACGTGCAGTTTGAACAATAATTCCATCTGTCCATCTTTGTATGCGTCTGTGAGCTATTCTATTGCTCCCAAAATCTTCTATGACTTGAACTCAACTGTTTTGAAGTATATCCCACGCAAGAATCTCTCCCAAATCTTTCAAACCAATTCAAAACCCTAAACAGGGACCGTGTGCACTGTCTTGACTTTGTGTGGATTTTGTGACTTATCCAGCCCAATTAGATGGGTCTAATCGCTTCTAACAGGTCCCTTATGTCTTGTAGAGTCCGTGGGTATCAAATTTGCCCATTGAATCGCCTGCTAGGTCGCTCAAATCCTTGATCCAAAACTGTTGACGCTGCTGCCTTTTTTCCCGCCAAAATTTTCTTTTGAATTTGAGAAGTTGACCTCCCCTTATCTGTGGCTGGTCTCCCTTTAGCAGATGCCTGGAAATGGGTCACCTCTTAGTAATTAGGTTACCCCTTATCCAAAATCAAGGGTCCGTATAGCAAGTGTCCTCTGGGGCATTTTCCGCATTTTTTTCGGGGTTCCTCCGGGGTATTTCTGGGATACTTCCGGTACACTTCTGAGGCGCTTCCGGTACGTTATCAACGGAGGTCCAAATGCCACATTTTTAGCCAAATTCGCCGCAAGAGATTATTTTCCAAAAACACCTACAAATACATAAAATAACCAAATAAGTACAATATCGAGTACTAACAATATATACAAATGAGCTATATTAGACACATAAATGCGTCTATCAAATACCCCCAAACTTATTATTTGCTAGTCCCGAGCAAATCAAAACTACAAAATAAAATCCTAACTCACTGTCGCAGGCATCGTCGATTGCATTTAGCGTATGCAATAAGCCTTTAAACCCCTAGGTGGCCCTAGTGGCCGAGTTATAGTCTCGGGAGGGCTTACCAGAGATATACCCACAAAACCTGTACTCCAGACCTTAGCTATCTACGCAGAACCTTGGAAGGCACTAAAGAATCTCCTTGGTTGGCATACTTATTGACTACAGGAAGAAGTACCCTGATGCGAAATTCCAATTGTTGTACACGAGTTTGCACTCAAGCATACTAAAATTCATATAAAGTGACAGAGCTCTACTCAGATAGTTGCACTATGGACATCATATTCGGAGTCAAACTAATCACATGGAAAGATTAAGATGGATATAGAAAAACATAGATGGTTTTGATGTTTACTAAGTGAACGGCGTTTCCCATAT
The DNA here is from genome assembly GCF_003573695.1 of Papaver somniferum. Taxonomy (NCBI): domain Eukaryota; kingdom Viridiplantae; phylum Streptophyta; class Magnoliopsida; order Ranunculales; family Papaveraceae; genus Papaver; species Papaver somniferum. The sequence continues at coordinate 16,529,686 of NC_039359.1, read as the reverse complement.
CTGTCTGAAGGCCTCCGCCAAAATGAACCTATCCTAATGGATTGAGATACTGACTAATATCAACACTGGCATATACAAGGGTACCAGTGGTCGACTTTATTGAATTTATTCCTTTTGGTCAAATGGTCTGGTCTCAATTTCTTTTTTTTTTTTTTTTCATTTTTTTTTTTTTTTTTTTCATCTTTTTTCTTTTTCAACTTTTTTTTTTTTCATTTTTTTCATGGTATCTCAATCACTCTAATTCACCCTAGCATTGGTAACAACTTGAATCGTGGGCCCCACCTATCACTTAGAGAAACATAGTTTAAAAACAAAATAAAATAAAAATAGAAGTGAAAAGGACTCAACGAGATATGGTGAAACTATCATGTTATTTCTAACATCTGAGCTCTGTGCTTTTATGAATAGACTCTTTAGATGTTTCCATCTAATCAGATTGGTTCCTCAAACTCCTACAATCAAAATGCTTCCATCCACTTAGATTAGTTAGTGCAATCCTCAATAGGCATAAATTTCTAGGCTCTGGAGTTTATTTATTGCAACTAAAAGCTAACAAAAAGTGTTCTTCCCCACCCCCAAACTTAAATCTTACATTGTCCTCAATGTTCTAAGGATGAAAATAAAAGCATGAACAAGGAGAAACTATTACCACTGGAGGGAAAAGAAATAAGGAAGGATATTACCGTATCACATGAACGCGGGAGCCTCCCAGTAAATGCTAAATTTATAGTCATTAGCTAGACATCAAATACCTCAAAAAGAATTTTCACCTTCCAAAGTCGTATACCAATAGTCGAAATAATTGTGGGTCCATAAGACCAAATAGAACTGCCACAAATAGGAGACAAATGCTCAAGATCAGAAAAATGAGCAGATAGAGCAAAACCTGATCTAAAGTTTCTCGCAAGACAACTGGATTTATCTGAGGTGCCCACTTGGGCTTCATATGAGTGTCTCGGCAAACAGATTCATCCGAAAAACGGGTCTCTAACATTTGGATTTTCTCCTGGACATTATCAGGCGGATCAGGTTGTGGAGTCTGAATACACTCAAGCGATACCTCAGATGCACTAGGCTTGAGTCCCAAGTTAGGGACTTCTATTGGGGATAATTGACAATCTCTACCCCCAAACTTAGAATTTTGGGTGCCTCTACAATGACTAGTCACAATGTTCCTAATTTCTAGACCATCGGGTTCTTGAAAAAGGTCAATTGCTTTCTCTAAGTCATAATCAGGTGGTTCATCCTCAGCTTGCTTCATATCTTCTATGGTCCACTCTAAGGCTTCCTTATTTTCTTGAAGCACGGTCTCTGGACTACTTTCCTGATCACTATCCAAATCGGAGGCTATAATCACAGGGAAAGACTCGGGTGGGCCTAAAAATGTATAATTAGACTCCAACTCAGGAGGCTCTTTTAAATAAGGTATTAAGATAGACTCAGAAGCTAGTAATGGTTCGAACCTATCTTTCCATATATCAATATCTAACATAGGAACAGAATCCAACAGAGCATTTACTTGTTCAATGTTACTATCATCGTCGAAATCCAGGCTAAAATGGGATAAACAACTCTCCAATGTATTTTCCGGTACGATGTTTGGTAATGACTCCTGAACTAAGGTTCCTATCATGTTCACCTCTTCAATACATGTGCTATCTAGCTCAGAATGTAGCTTGTTTACATTAAAAATATTCAGCTCAATAGTCATATTACCAAAAGATAGATTCATAATACCATTTCGACAGTTTATGATCGCATTAGACGTAGCTAAGAATGGGCGACCTAAAATCACAGGTATTTGGTTCTCTGGGTCGGGGACAGGTTGGGTATCTAGGACCACGAAATCCACTGGATAAATAAACTTGTCGACCTCAATAAGAACATCCTCGATCACACCACGAGGGATTTTAACGGACCTATCAGCTAACTGGAGTGTTATCTGGGTAGGTTTCATCTCACCAAGTCCTAGCTTAAGGTACACATGGCATGGCAGTAAGTTCACACTGGCTCCTAAGTCAAGCAACGCTTTCTCAACACGGTACTTACCTATTGTACAAGAAATGGTAGGGGACCCTGGGTCTTTATACTTAGGAGTAGTGGTATTCTGAATAATAGAACTCACATGACTAGCTATGAAGGCTTTCTTCTGGACACTGAGCTTACGCTTTCGCGTACACAAGTCCTTAAGGAACTTGGCATAAGAGGGAATGCCTAATTGCATCTAATAATGGAAGGTTGATATTAACCTGCTTAAAACCTCCAATATCATTAAAGTTGGACTCCCTCTTAGTCGGAACTAGCAGCTGGGAAACGGGGCTCTGGGAACAAAAGGGCTCAACAGGACCCTCATTGGTCTCTTTGGAGACTCTATCAGTCTCCTCATTTTCTGGCTCAGCAGGGTGAACTACAGCATGTTCACTATCAGGCATGGCACCTTGTTGTCAACTTTCTTTCCACTTCTTAGGGTTGTGACAGCATTCACATGATTGTACGATTTCTCTCCTTTGGGTTGGATCAGTTACGACTAGGGAACCTTCCATCTTCTCTCTCACTTATAACTTAGCTATTTGTCCTACTTGAAGTTCTAATTTGCAAGACTCTGGGAATTATTCTTCAATTCTTGCCTAGTTTCTTGTTGAAAGCTCATGTGGTTCTTTGTTAGCATTTCATGGTTATTTGCTAACATAGTGAGAGTATCCTCTAAGGTAGAGATCTTTTTCTCGGAAGTGTTCTGAAACTGGGTTTGACCTGAAGAGTTTTAAAACCAAAACCTGGGGGAGGCTGAGAATTGCTAGACTGGCCTTGACTCTGGCCCTTAGACCAAGAGAAATTAGGATGGTTTCTCCAACCAGGGTTGTAGGTTTCTGAGTATGGGTCAAACTTCTGACGGTTCTCAAACCTAGCATTGTTATAGACAGCATGGGCTTGTTCTTCACTAACCTGACCTTCCCAAATGATGAATCGGGCTCTATTCCACAACTAGAGACTTGAGAGGCTCTATTAGGTTCAACAAGGGGCCTATTTTTAGACTGACCCATTTCTAAAGCTTCTAACCTTCTGGACAAAGCAGCAAACTTAGCATCTGACGCAAAACTCGTATCTACCATATTGGTGCTACTTCTATTACTAAGAGTCTTTTAGGGGGTTCAACACAAGATTCCCACTGTTGGGATTTTTCAGCGATAGCTCCTAAGAAGGTAAAAGCATCATCAGCATTTTTACTAGTGAACTCACCAGCGCACATAGACTCAACCATGGCTTTGGTCGAATAGTCTAAACCATCATAAATAATCTGTACAAGTTTCATATTATCAAATCCATGGTGAGGACACTGAGATAGGAGATCATTGAATCGCTCTAAAAACCTATAAAGAGACTCTCCCTCTTGTTGCACACTAGCACTAATTTTCTGCCTAACAGCTGCAGTTTTATGCTTAGGGTAGAATTTCATATAGAAGGCAGCGATAAGTTCCTGCCATGTTTCTATGGATTCAGACGGTAGGTTGTTAAGCCAGGTCTTGGCTTTATCTCTCAAGGAAAAGGGAAACATTTTAAGTTTCAAGACTTCATCAGTAAGGTCTTTTATTCTAATTGTCCCACAGATTTCCTCAAAGTCCCTAATATGGAAATAAGGGTTCTCATCATCTTTTCCTAAGAATATAGGGATCATCTGAAGAATACTAGGTTTTATCTCAAAATTAGCCGTAGTGGCTGGCAATTTAATGCATGAAGCTCGGTTGGTCCTAGTTGGGAACATGTAATCTTTCAAAGTTGCCATCGCTGGCACAACAGAAGTACTAGGGGTACTTTCCTCACGAAGAGACAGATTCTCAAAACTGAAGTTTCCAAAAACAGGGCTCTCCAAAGAAGAGTCTTCGATCTCCCTGCTTAAATCAGAAGAACTACTAGGTTTGTCGCTAATCAATCGACCTAGAGTATCTCTTTTCCAAGCTCTAACAAAATCGGGCATACACTAAAAAAAATTCAAAAAGAAATAAAAAAAATCCTAACAGGAAGGTTCTAGCAATCACACAGCAGGGTGACTCGAATTTACCACAGCAAACCTAAAGATTTCTAGCAAACAACAAGCATGATGGCTCCACTTAGATTGTTTCTAGACCAGCTTCTAATCCTTCGAAAGGGAATTCGTTACAATTTGAGCAAACCCCTCTGGAATCAATCCGAGTTTAAGCAAGTTGAATCGAGGCGAGGGAAGCTCAGTGGAGCTTTGATACCCAAAACCTCACCGATCCAATGCGGCGCAGTCACGCATTCAGCTCGCAGAAACCTTCAAGAACTTCGAGGTGTGCTTAAAAGAGTAACCAATATTTTTCGAATGATTGTCCTGTTAAGCTCGATACCCTATAGGTCTCTTTCTAGTCCAAATTTTAGGCTTAGGTTCGCTTTAGGTTTCGTTTTCCTAAGACGGGCAAGAAGGGAGCGGTGATGAAATCCGAACCCTTATCTTATATGGTCCAGTCCTTGCCCTTTACTAGGAATTTAAAAACAGTCCATATTCAAGTCCTCAGCATATATTCACCTTAAGGAGTCCAGTAACCCGCTTGCAGGAGATTCGCGGGTGTTTAGAATTTTACCTCCCGTACCAGACGGGCGAAGAACCGCTGAAGTCGACTCGGGCCACGACTCCTATGTCGTGTGCGAACCCGAGGGGCCGAGGTGATATTGTAATCACCGTCCTTCCCTGCAAACAATTTATATTTAAGGGTACCCTTCCGTAGGGTTTAAAAATAAAAATAAAAATGTCCCAAAATTAATGTCCAAAGTCCATAAAAAAAATACAAAAGAAAAGAAAGTCTAAAAAAAAAATACAAAAATAAAAATGTCTCTCTTTTTTTTTTCTCTCTTTTACAAAATAAAGAAAATCTTCTTCTTTCGCTCTTTAGCTTTGCTTTTCGCCCCCAAACTTTAAGTAAATCACCACAAGCTTTGGCAAAATTGTCTTTCGCTCCAATCTTCAAAAATCTGCAAGGAAACAAAAAAAAACAAAAACGTAAAGAAGAACAAAAATAATAAAAATAAAAAAATCTAAAAAAAAAAAAATGCTAACTAAACACAAATCCCCGGCAACGGCGCCAAAAATTTGATGGTTTATCAAAAGTGATTGTAGTAGTGGTAAAAACTGGGTCTTTTCAGACTTGTGAAGAAAACAATTTTTATAGATTTAAATTAAACAGGCAACTACATAAAATAATTCAAAGTTTTGGAGAAAAACACCAAGACTAGGATTCCACCAATGACCATTTTAATAGTAAACTCTAAATAGTTCTTACGCAATTTTATCTTTAAAATCAATTCTAATATTTGCCTCAAATAAGTTTTTGAAGTAATAATTGTAATTAAAAAGTATAAAACATCAAAAGTTACTAAAACCCAGCATGCTTCATCAAGTCAATTCACAATTACTCAATAAAAACTATTAATTCAATTTTAATTCGTGCAAATAATCAAATAATAATATTGCAAATAAATATAAAAATTAGAATTATACCAATAAATTACCAATGGCTTCCTCCGTCGTCTCGGCTAATGGGTTTAGCTCCTCATCCCAAAAACACACTCACAAGATAAATTCATGGCTAAAATAGATGTTTTTATTAATGATTATATGATGAAATAGGAATTAGCAACGCTGTAGTGGTGTTACAGCGCCACTGTTACAAAAGAGTATGGTAATTTAAGACTGCTGTAAACGATAACTATCTACTGCTGTGAAACAACGACAGTGGTATGAAAATAAGTCTGCTGAAGAACGGCTGACTCTGCGAGTGAGTTCTTCGTGTTCTTCAGAAGCTTTAATGGCAGCAGCAGCAGCAGCGTTGTCTCCTCTATAATTGCTTCTCCTAGGCTCTCATCGACTCTAAACTCTCTCCTAAAGGTTTCTAACCTTTCTTTAATGTAAACCAACACTTATATAGCCTTCAGATTCCCTAGAAACTCGATCAAATTCGAGAATAAATCTCTTATTCTTCACGTGCAGTTTGAACAATAATTCCATCTGTCCATCTTTGTATGCGTCTGTGAGCTATTCTATTGCTCCCAAAATCTTCTCTGACTTGAACTCAACTGTTTTGAAGTATATCCCACGCAAGAATCTCTCCCAAATCTTTCAAACCAATTCAAAACCCTAAACAGGGACCGTGTGCACTGTCTTGACTTTGTGTGGATTTTGTGACTTATCCAGCCCAATTAGATGGGTCTAATCGCTTCTAACAGGTCCCTTATGTCTTGTAGAGTCCGTGGGTATCAAATTTGCCCATTGAATCGCCTGCTAGGTCGCTCAAATCCTTGATCCAAAACTGTTGACGCTGCTGCCTTTTTTCCGCCAAAATTTTCTTTTGAATTTGAGAAGTTGACCTCCCCTTATCTGTGGCTGGTCTCCCTTTAGCAGATGCCTGGAAATGGGTCACCTCTTAGTAATTAGGTTACCCCTTATCCAAAATCAAGGGTCCGTATAGCAAGTGTCCTCTGGGGTATTTTCCGCATTTTTTTTCGGGGTTCCTCCGGGGTATTTCTGGGATACTTCCGGTACACTTCTGAGGCGCTTCCGGTACGTTATCAACGGAGGTCAAAATGCCACATTTTTAGCCAAATTCGCCGCAAGAGATTATTTTCCAAAAACACCTACAAATACATAAAATAACCAAATAAGTACAATATCGAGTACTAACAATATATACAAATGAGCTATATTAGACACATAAATGCGTCTATCAAATACCAAATCTGCCAGGTATCCAGTTTGAAGTACTGGTACCATACTTTTTGACAGTAATCTTATACTATGATGATCTTTTTCTGCCCCAACCTCCATAATCACTAAGACAAACAAGATGTATCTATCAATTTAAGGTTTAAGACATCACACATTTATTTTTAGTAGCACACAGTATTCTCCAATTCATTAAGTATGAGGACCTAACACTTAGTGTTCCCAAAGAAATTTCCTCATTTTATTTTCTAACTGAGAAATGGGTTTTAGATATGGAGAAATAGTATGTAGATAAAGAAGACAGAACACGTTTCAGCAAAGTAAGCTTATCTCATTTATTAGAGAGAGAATTTTTGTTCTATATTCGTTAACAAATGTCATTAAATTTGGATGCCAGATAATCTCAAAAGTGAATTTGTACCCCAATGGCATAACTAGGTACATAGAAAGAATGAAATCTAAAATACAACCAAGCTCAAAGCCCAAATATGCAAGTGCGGACTCTTCCAATGGGAATAAGTCTCGTGTTGGAAGTTCTAATTTTTAAACCACCAATGTATACAAAACAACTCAATATTGAAAACTAGTTATGTATTTCTTCCCTACTGTTGTCAAAGAAAATAACTATATCATCAAGTATCAATTTCATTTTGAACATTAGAAAACCGCTAAACAATCTCAGATATTCTGCTTTATCTTTCACTTAATCATTATGATCTTGGGGTATAAATTTCGAAGCAAAACGTTCCAAATTTCTCCCTGGCATGTAGAATCTACAATTAAGCATTGTAGGCAAATCCTAGCTGACCTCTCACAAGAAACATGCAGACAAATTGTCAAGACTCCAGATACCGCAAATAACGCCTTAACTAACGGAATCGGGATTCCTTTTATTGTATTCAACATTTTGATGTAATTAATTTCATAGTTGTGTATACGTAGGTTCCACCAATATACCCACTTTCGTCCCACAAAAAAGTGAGTTTTTTTTTCTCGAAATAAATGGTACTTCTCATTTTTATAAGCTATTATTCTAAATAAATCCTTACTAATAACTATTGTTGTTAAATTTTCTCTAAAACTATAAAAAAAATATAGTCATGTTTATATTTGTTGTTCAAATCTTTCAAAAAGATGTCCAACAGTATAACATCGCCTTTAGTTTGTGAGTCAAGTTAATTCGAAATTTTAGGTAAATAGAAAAAACAAAATAAAAAAATCAATCTCTCTCATCTTTTCTTTAAAAATTGTGCAAATACCAAAATGTTCACTTTTTATGGGAAAAAGAGAGTATATCTTTCTTTCTTAAAAAAATGAATTCTATGTTTTGAAAAAGATGGGGTACCAAGTACACCAACAAATTTCTATTTGGAAACCTGTATGGACAAACTTTTCATGATCAGTAGCACAGATCAGCAATAAAGATCCGATACTTGATATGAAGAAAAGTTTAATTTTGATGATCTCAAAAATCAATATCCAAGTAATAACCTAATATGTGCCTGAACTGTTGCAGAACTTAATTCCAATAAGAACAAGTCTTGTAATCTTTATTTCAAGGTACGAATTCTCAAGAATAAATCTTATAGGTTATATACAGTATTTTAGGCTTATAAACTGTCTAGATTATTCAATGTACTACTTGTGATTTTTCTATTATAAAGACAAACAGTATAAAGCGGAAAAGAAATAACACAAGACACCATAAATTTTATTAACGAGGAAATATGCAATGTACAGAAAAACCCCGAGACCTAGTCTATAACTTGAACACCACACTATATTAAACCACTACGGACACTAGCCTACTACCAGAATTTGGACTAAAATGTAGTTAAGACCGAATTGACCCTACTAGAAATTTAAATTAAGTTGTGCTTCTTTACTTCTCTTGGATCTCGCAAGATCCTGCGTAACACGATTCCCCATGTTGATGTCCTTTACAGACCTAGGAGTTGCTTCAACTTAATTGAAGGCTTTTATGACTATTCTGCCTCTAACAAAAAGCCTATTTGATTTCCTTCAGGAACATTAGAGCATAGCTGTTGGTATGTTGGTTGATTTATTTATTGAATAATAGTTTTTTTCTTTGAGAATCAACAACATGATTACATTTATTGGATCCAAGCGCATACTTTTCTTCAACATATTACATGATAGTTCCCATGGATCCTGCATTCCGCGCTTGCTTAGGTGAGGAGACAGGGAAAACACACCATATTGCTATCCAATTGAAGATTATTATTTTTTGAATAAAACTTATTTATTGGTCAATTTTAAATAAAATACAAAAATGGGGCTTGATCTCAATCATTCTATTTCATCCCAGCGGCGCCCACTAGGTGATACTAATGCCCCACTAAATCACTTGGAGAAACACATGATGTTTGCAACAAAAAAAAAGTGATATGGTGACGACTCCAAGATACGGTGACAACTATCATGTTATTTCTAACACCTGAGCTATGTCCTTTTATGAATAGACTCTTTAGTTGGGTCCCTAAACTCCTGAAACCAAGATATTTCCATCCACTTAGATTGGTTAGTATTATCCTGACTTAGCACAACTTTCTAGGTTTTGGAGTTTTAGTATTACAGCTAAAAACTAAAAGTTCCTCCCTTACTCCCAAACTTAAATCTAACGTTGTCATTAATGTTTCTAATGAAACATCAATACCAAAAGTACAAGTAATAAGAGGAATCAGTAAAGAGAGAAGTCATAAAGATAATACCTGGGTGAAGCATAGCAATCCTTCCATGAGGAAAAGAAAGATAATAAAATATCTAAAAACAAAATGAACAAAAAAAATCTACTAGTGTACAACAAACCGCCTTGATGGTCAATCAAGGTAAACAGGTTCCTCCAGAGGTACCTCATCAACATCACCTGTAGGAAAAGCCTCTAAAAAGGGTTTCAATCTCTGTCTGTTAACCTTTGAAGAAATGCTACCATCCAATCAATTTCAATAGCATCATAAGGATATACAGTGCGAACTATAAAAGGACCCGTCCACCGAGAGCTTAACTTACATGAAATAGATGCAAATGAGTATCATCGAACTTTTTGACATGGAGAAAATGACTTTCTTAAAATATTTCTATCATGCACAAATTTAATTTTGTTCTTATACTCCTTAACACTGTCGTATGCATCTCTACCGATATCTTCCAATTTATTGAGCTGGAGTTTCCTGTGAGCTCATGCCTTGTCAAGTGAAAAATATAGTTATTTAACAACCCAATATGATTTATGTTCTAAATCAACAGATAAGTGACATTCCTTGCAAAAAAACAAGTCGATAAGGTGACATTCCAATGAGGGTCTTAAACGCATATGGTAATCCCATAAGTCATCAATAAGCCTCAATGACCAGTCTTTCTGATTAAGATTAACTGTTTTCTGTAATATATATTTTATCTCCCAATTGAAAACTTCTACCTGACCAATAGCCTTTGTATGATATGGGATAGCTACTTTATGTCTAATACGGTATATTATTTCATTAACGATGAAAACGTTCTACTATAAAAGGATGACCTCCATCACTAATTATATCTCATGGTATACCAAAACGCGTAAGTATGTTATCTTTCAAAAACTGGACCACAACCTTGTGATCATTGTTCTACATGGAACCACCTCAATCCACTTGGAGACTTAATTTACAACGATAAATATGTAAATATTACCAAGAGAATTAGGAAATGATCCGTAAAATCAATGCCCCACACATAAAAGACATCAATCACTAAAATAGGGTTCAAAGGCATCATACTTCTACAGGAAATGGTTCTTAACTTCTGGCAGCGGTCACAAGTAACACAATAACTATGAGAGTCTTTAAACAAGGAAGGCTAGTAGAATTCACACTGCAATATCTTAGCAGCAGTCTTCTTAGAAGTAAAATGGCCGCCACAAGCATGATCATGACAAAAGGAAATAATACTAGACTGGTCACTCTCAGGTATACATCTCTTAATAATCTGGTCTGGACAATATTTAAACGGATAAGGATCGTCCAAAAAAAATATGCTTAACCTCGACTAAAAACCTAAAACGATCTTGTTTACCCCAATGTTGAGGCATTCGAACAGTAACAAGATAGTTCACTATATTTGTATACCAAGGTAATCGGGAAAAAAAGAACATGTATTCAACAAGACTTATCCCTCACAGGAGGGGAATCATCAGGGGAATTAACAACTAGCCTAGATAAGTGGTTTGCTATTATATTCTCTGCTCCCTTTTTTTTTCCTAATATCTAAGGAAAATTCTTGTAACCAAAGGATCCATCTGATCCATCTAGGTTTAGTATCCTTCTTGGACAGAAGATGCTTCAAAGCAGCATGATCAATAAAGATTATGACTTTAGAAACTAAGAGATGGGTCCAAACTTGTCTAGGGAAAAAAAAAAATCTAACAGTTCCTTCTCTGTGGTGGTATAGTTCAGTTGGGTATCATTCAAAATTTTGCTAGCATAGTAAATCACATGAAGTAATTTTTTTCTCTCGATGTCCTAACACAACATTAATAACATAATCTGAAGCATCACACATGATCTCAAAGGGCAGGTTCCAGTGAGGTTCTCGCACTGTGAAGGCGGTAGTGAGTAAAGTTTTAAGCTTCTCAAAAGCCTCTAAACAAGCATCATCAAAGACAAAATTAACATCTTTTGCAAGCAAACTGGAAAGAGGCCTATAAATCAAGCTAAAATCTTTAACAAATCGACGATAAAAACCTGCATGCCCTAAGAATGACCTAATATATCTTACGGTTTTGGGGACCCGTAAAGTCTTAATAAGGTCAACTTTGGTTTTTTCTACCTCTATACCCTAAGATACGATATTTTCCCTAAAACAAATCATGATCGGACCATGAAATGAAAATTTTCCTAATTAAGCACTAAATTATTTTCCTTACACCTAGTCAACACTAATTTCAAAGGATGCAAGCACTCATCAAAAGATGAACCAAATACTGCAAAAATCATCCATAAAGACCTCTAAAAACCGTTCTGCCAGGTTAGAAAATATACGCATCATACAACGCTGAAAGTAGCAGGGGAATTACATAACTCGAAAGGCATGAGTCGATAGACAAAAGGTACCAAAGGGACAGGTAAAAGTGGTATTCTCTTGGTCTTCTGGGGAAATAGCACAGACTTATGAAATCTTAAACGTATTTTCCTGCTCTGATACCAGTTGAAAAAGTGGGGGTCTAACAACCACACCCAATATTTCATTTAGGCAATATGTATGGACTAACTCTAATATAATTCCAAGAGAATCAACTAGACAATCATACTCAATCAAGGAAAATATATCCAAGAGTTATATCTCAATTTCTCTAATAAATATGCAATCGAACAGATAGAAATCTGTGAGCCGGATCAATATGAGAAATAACTTGGATGGAACCAAAGTCCAATATTTAAGTGTCAATCAATTTCAATCAACAACCAAAGGTTCGATTTACCAATTGATTGAGCTACGCACAACCTGTGATATTTCAGTTATAGAAAATATAATGCGGAAAACAAATAACACAGACACCAGGAGTTTTGTTAACGAGGAAACTGCAAATGCAAAAAAACCCAGGGACCTAGTCCAAATTTGAACACGACATTGTATTAAGCCGCTACAGACTCTAGCCTACTACAAGTTAACTTCGGACTGGAATGTACTTGAGCCTTAACCAATCTCACAATGATTAAGGTACAGTCGCGTTTCTTACGCCTCTGAATCCAAGCAGAACTCTACGCACTTGGTTCCCTTAGCTGATCTCACCCACAACTAAGAGTTGCTACGACCCAAAGTCGAAGACCTGATAAACAAATCTGTCTCACACAGAAAAGTCTATTAAAATATATAAATCTGTCTCCCAAATAAATACCTATGAAGTTTTGTTCCGTCTTTAAATAAATCAAGGTGAACAGGAACCAATTGATAATCCGATCTTATATTCCCGAAGAAGAACCTAGAAATATCAGTCACCTCACAATAACTTAACTATGTGGTAGTAGAACAAGTTATTGTGGAATCACAAAGAATAAGACGAAGAGCTTTGTGACTACTTTTTATATCTTACCTATCGGAGATAAATCTCGAGCCAATCTTAGAGAATATAGTACTTAATACGATAAAACAAAGAAAGATCAGAACATGCAACTACAAATAAAATAGTTGGGTCTGGCTTCAGAATCCCAATAAAGTCTTTAAGTTGTTTACCTATAATGGTTTTAGGAAAAACCTAGGTTAAAGTAGAATCGACTCTAGTCGCAAATAGTATCACACACGAGTGTGGAGATTAGGTTTCCGAGTTGCTAGAGTTCTCCCTTATATAGTCTTCAAAGCAGGGTTTGATAACTTTGGAACAATGCAATCAATATTCACCGTTAGATGAAACCTGATTCAAGATTCAAGGTAATATATTTCGAACGTTAGATTATCTTTAGCTTGTTACACACTAATGAAATATACCTTTATTTATATATGTGTAGCCGTACCTAAACATATATATTGAGTTGGCTTGATAACAGTTAACCGAAGTTAGGCATATGAACACTTTTCTCTTAACCTTGTTTATCTTAACACTTCTAGATCAATTGATAATCAAATGAATCTAATTGTGTTACTCATAGAGTTGTTCAATTGTTTATATTCTCATAGAAGTATACAAGACACAATTGAAGCAAAATCGGATTGATTCAAAAGAATCAATTCATGAACATTTTAGCTACGGTTTGCAAAGATTGCATTCCGTAATTTATAAATGTATTTGTTTATGAGTATGAAATTATACCTAACCGATTTAAGAAATTGAACCACTTAAGTTTGCAAATGGGTACGCGAACTTAAGTTCCGGACATTGGTCACAAGCCGATAGTTTGCAAACGAGTACGTAAACTTTAGCTCCGGACGAACTCATTTGAAACCGTTTGCGAACGGGTACGCAAACTTGGTTCTCGGACTTCAAAAATTAAATCAGTTTGCAAACGGGTATGCCAACTTAAGTACTCTGACTTAAACAGTTGAATAAGTTTGCGAACGGGTATGCAAACTTTCTCTCTTGAATTCCGTCAAAACAGTTCGTACATGAGGTACACAAACCGTAATGTATCCAGACATAGGTTTTAGCTCTTAACATCCGTTTTCAATCATTGAAACATTCTTAGAAGACCACAATAGCTATCTGACACAAACTGTTAGCTTATAATCAATTTTCAAGTGATCAAATGTGTTAGAGCACTGCTCGGTCAAACTCGCAAGTGTTGCTATCTCAAGCTTGTTTGTCAATGTTAGTAATCAAAACTATAAGTCTTGATTTCTAGTCTACTTATAGATGTCTCGGACTAGGATATATTGTGTAGTTGAGCATTAGACTTCACGACGTTCATCAATTGAAGACGAATAACCGCTAAGGAGCTTGTGAAACTTCATCAAAAAAAGGTATGTGGAGACTGAAACTCGCCCATCACTTGGAAAGTCTATTTCTACTCTATCTACTATATTGAGACATGTCGTGTTACGATATAGTTTTCTATTATACACATTTGAGATTTCGAGCTGAGTTTAACACGCTTACATATTTCTATGAATATGTGTTGGTAGGCTTTCACTTCAATCAAGTTCATCTTGATCATATGAAAATCGCCGTGTAACATCTTACATGGTTTGTGTGATACAATCATTTGGTGTAGACTTGGAATGTTTCGTTATGATTATTTCAATAACTTGAAAATTGCTTTGATGCTAATTGTGTGAAAAGGGCTATTGTCATCCTCTAAGAAAGTTTCAATGATTGCAATAAGAGTTTAGAATACTTAACCATCATTAAATTATAAGCATATTGTCATTCTTGCATGTATGTGATCCATGACCAGAACTAAAGTATGCATACCCGTATGCTTACTTGAAATTGTGAAATTCCGTGTACCAAGTACACATACCGATACGCATACTTGCATAAGGTATAGGTCCGGGAATTCTACTGGGATTTGGAAGTATACTAATTATGCGTACCCGTTTTCATAACGGCGAACGCAAACTCATACCGGCTACTTAAGTATGCGTACCCGTTTGTATACTTGAGTGGTTAAAGTTCTAATATCGGTTGGATCATGAACTAATACATTTATATATTAAAGAATGCATTCTTTGCGAACCGTGGCTATAATGTTCATGAATTTATTCGAGTGAATCGAACTAATTTTTCTTCAATTATGTTCTTGTATACTTCTATGAGAATATAGCAATTGAACAACTCTTTAACTAGTTTCATTTTAGTCATTTGAACTAGTTATGGTTAAGATGAATAAGGTTGATATGAGAGTATTCGTATAGCTAACCTCGGTTAAATACGGTTGAGCCAACATGGTGTACATGTTTAGGTACGGCTACATAAACCTAAATAAGGGTACATTTCATTTGTGTATAACAAGATAAGTTCTATCTAATAGTTGAAAGATATTAGCTTGAATCTAATCAGGTTTTCATATATGAATGATTTGTTACCAAGGTAACTTAGATTGCAAACCCTGATTTGAAAACTATAAAAAGGAGAACTCTAGCAACTGGGAAACCTAATCCACACGCCTCTTGTGTGATACTAGTTGCATAAGCTAGAGTCGATTCTCCTTTAACCTTAGGTTTTTCATGAAACCCTGTAGGTTAACGACTTGAAGACTTCATTGGGATTGTGGAGCCAACTATTTTCTCTGTGGTTGTGTGATCTGATCTTGCTGTTTCTATAGTGTTTGAGTACTATCTTTTTTAAGATTTGCTCGAGATTTAATCTCCGATAGGCAAGATAAAAAGTAATCACAAACAACTTCGTCTCATCGTTTGTGATTCCACAATATCTTTTTTCGCTACCATACAATTAAGATTATTGTGAGGTGATTGATATTTCTAGGCTGTTCTTCGGGAGTACAAGTCTTGTATATCAATTGGTTCATGTTCACCTTGATTTATCAAAAGACGGAACAAAACTCATAGGTATTTCTGTGGGAGACAAATTTATCTATTCCTATGGACTTTTCTGTGTGAGACATATTTGTTTATCAAGTCTTCGACTTTGGGTCGTAGCAACTCTTGATTGTGGGTGAGATCAACTAAGGGAATCAAGTGCGTAGTATCCTGCTGTAAGGAGCGCAACTGTACCTTGAATCATTGTGAGATTGATTAGGGTTCAACTACAGTCCAGTCCGAAGTTCATTGGTAGTAGGCTAGGGTCCCGGGGTTTTTATGCATTTGTGGTTTCTTCGTTAACAATACTTCTGGTGTCTGTGTTATTTTTTTTCCGCATTATATTTTTTTATATAATTGAAATATCACAGGTTGTGCATTGAATCGATCAATTGGGAAATCCAACCTTTGGTTGTTGATTGAAATTGATTGATCCTTGAACATTGGTCTTTGGTACCATTCAATTTAATTCTCGTATATTCAATCAGGCTCGCAAATTCCTATTTGCTGATTGCAGATTGAATTGAGAAAGAGAGATACAAAACTCTTTGGTATACTTTTCCTCTAGATTGAGTCTGACTGTCTAGTTGATTCTCTTGTATATTGGAGTTTGCCTAGTCATATTTCCAAACGAATTGTTGGGTGTGGTTGTTAGACCCCCACTTTTTCAGAATGATCAATACGAAACATTCCGAACCTGCATCAAATGATTGTCTCACATAAATCATGTAAGATGTTACCAGGTGATTTTCACATGATCATCTTTTGATTTCTGTTAAGAATAATGATGAACGTGGTTAATGCAACAATCTTTCCAACACATATGTTGAGAAAGATATAAGAGAGTTAAACTCATCTCGAAATATCAAATGTGTATAATGTAAAGTCTATATAGCTATAAGACTTTTGTCTCAACAAGAGATAGAATATAATAGACTTATGAGTGATAGATGAGTTCAAGTCTCCACATACATTTTGTTGATGAAGTTCCACAAGCTCCCCTTAGTAGTTTTTCATCTTCAATCGATGAACGCCGTGAAGTCTAAAGAATCAACTACACATTCTATCCTAATCCGAGACATAGCTATTAGTAGACTAGAAATCAAGACTGTTAGAGCACTGCTCGGTCGAACTTGCAAGCGTTGCTATCTCAAGATTGTTGTCAAGTTTAGTTGCCAAAACTATAGGTATTAATTTCTAGTCTACTTATAGCTAAGTCTCAGATTAGGATAATAAGTGTAGTTGAGCATTAGACTTCACGGCGTTCATCGACTGAAGACGAATAATGTTCATGAATTGATTCGAGTGAATCAAAATCGATTTTGCTTTAATTGTGTCTTGTATACTTCTATGAGAATATAAACAATTGAACAACTCTAGAACTATTTTCATTTGAGTCATTTGAACTAATTGTGGTTAAGATGAATAAGGTTGATATAAAATTGTTCATATGGCTAACTTTGGTTAACTATTGTTGAGCCAGCAAGGTGCACATGTTTTGGTACGGTTACTCATATCTAAATGAAGTCACTTTTTATTTGTGTGTAACAAACTAAGTTCGATCTAACGATTGAAAAATATTAGATTGAGTCTAATCAGGTTTTCATCTAACGGTGAATATTGAATGCTTTGTTACCAAGGTAACATTGATTGCAAACCCTTATTTAAAGACTATATAAGGGAGAACTGTAGCAACTCGGAAACCTAATCCCCACACCTCCTATGTGACTCTATTTTCAACTAGAGTCGATTCTCCTTTAATCTTAGATTTTTCCAAAACCCTGTAGTTTAACGACTTGAAGACTTCATTGGGATTGTGAAGCCAGACCCAACTGTTTTCTCTGTAGTTGCGTATTCTGATCTTGTTGTTTTCTGTCGTATTGAGTACTATCTTATCTAAGATTTTCTCGAGATTTAATCTCCGATAGGCAAGATAAAAAGTAGTCAAAAACATCTTCGTCTCATCGTTTGTGATTCCAAAATATCTTGTTTCGCTACCATACTATTAAGATTATTGTGAGGTGATTGATATTACTAGTCTGTTCTTCGGGAATATAAGACCGGTGTATCAATTGGTTCCTGTTCACCTTGATTTATCAAAAGATGGAACAAAACTCATAAGTTTTCTGTGGGAGACAGATTTATCTATTCAATAGACTTTTCTGTGTGAGACAGATTGGTTTATCAAGTCTTCGACTTTGGGTCGTAGTAACTCTTGGTGTGGGTGAGATCGGCTAAGGGAATCAAGTGCGTAGTATACTGCTGGGATCAGAGACGTAAGGAGCGCAACTGTACCTTGAATCAGTGTGAGATTGATTAGGTTTCAACTACAGTCCAGTCCGAAGTTCATTGGTAGTAGGCTAATGTGTGTAGCGGCTTAATACATTGTGGTGTTCAAATCTGGACTAGGTCCCGGGGTTTTTCTGCATTTGCGGTTTCCTCGTTAACAAAACTTCTGGTGTCTGTGTTATTTCTTTTCCGCATTATATTTTGTTATATAATTGAAATATCACAGGTTGTGCGTTGAATCGATCAATTGGGAAATCCAACCTTTGGTTGTTGATTGAAATTGATTGATCCTTGAACATTGGTCTTTGGTACGGTTTAAGTTAATTCTCTTATATTCAATCGGGCTCGCAAATTCCTATTTTTTGATTGCAGAATGAATTGAGAAAGAGAGATACAAAACTATTTGATATACTTTTTTCTAGATTGAGTCTGAATGTCTAGTTGATTCTCTTGAAAGTATATTGGAGTTTGTCTATTCATATAGCCAAACGAATTGTTGGGTGTGGTTGTTGGACCCCCGCTTTTTTAATTGGAATTGGAGCGGGCAAACACATTAAAGACCTTATAAGTCTATGCTTGTAGCGATCTGAATATGGATAGAAGTGCTATATCCAAAAACGTACCACCAGTCTTCGATGGCTCAAATTACTTATGGTGGAAAATTGCTATTTGTGCCTTTATTCAAGCGCGTGATTTTCAATCATGGGTTTATGTGGTTAATGGCTATAATCCTCCGGTAGTTAGAGAAGGTGATGTAACAATTCCAAAGGATATTGATAGATATGATGCCGCCGAGATTCTTGCTGCAAAGAAAAATTCTGACGGGTTAAATGCTATCATTCATTCCATTACCCCAGAGCTCCAGCATCATGTTACTACTTACATAAAGTCTAAAGATGCTTGGGATATCTTTGAAACTGTATTTGAAAGGAATACCAGTGAAACGGAAGCTAGGCTTCAAAACCTAAAATCCGATTGGGAAAACCTTCGTATGGCATATGAAGATTCATTTGATGAGTTTAATCACAAAGTATCTGAAATTGTTGATGCATCTTTTGCATTGGGTAAGACTATTCCTGAAAAGGACATTGTGATGAAAATTATCAGATCGCTGCCATCTAGATACGATTCTAAGAAGCATGCCATCGTTGAAGGTAATAACCTTGCAACTCTTTCCAGAAACACTCTGGTTGGGAAGTTAAAGATCTTTGATCATCAGCTTACATCCAAATTTAGAAAGGATGTGGCCTTCAAAGCACAAAAGAACACTAGATTACTTGACAAAAATAAAAGTGTTTGCATCTCTGAGGATGATCTTTCTGAGGCTTATTCATCAGATGAAGATCTTGACAAGTCAGTCTCCTTGATCACAAGGCAGTTTAGGGATCTTCTTTTGAAGAGAAGTAAACGATTCTCCAGAGATAAACCTAGGTCATCAGTTAAACCGTATAATCGTGTTCCTCCTAAAAACAGGGATATTGATGAAACTGATGACGAGGATATGCCTCGGTGCTTTAAGTGTAAAGGTTTTGGTCATTTTGCAAATGAGTGTCCAAATCGTGAAAAATACACAGGGAACAAGGGTCTAACTGCAACTCTTGATGAAATGTCTGGAAATTATGATTCTAATGAAGACGAAAAGTCAAGTGTTGCACTTCTTTGTGAAAATATTGATTTTGATAATTGTAGCAATACAAATATCAATCTTGATATTCTTTCAGAAGAAATCTCAACCGATCTGGAAGAAAAAATGGATCTATCTGTTTCTACCGGAAACACTTCTTCTGATTTTTCAGGTTCCATTATGTGTCTAGCCGCGTATACATCTTGGGCGTCTGAATCATCTTCCAGGTTGACATGCTCTTATTTTTCTCTCAAAGGTCATGAACTTTCAAAGTGTTTCAAGTACAAACAAAAAAATGAGATATGTCAACAAACTTCAAAGAAGAGCGAATCGATTAGCAAACAAGCTCAAACTTTTTCAGAAATCATCAGAGGTATGTAAACGCATCTCTTCTTCAAAGGAGTTAGTTTCCAAAGAAAAGACTAGATCGTTAGAGAGAAATTCACGGTTTAAACACTATGAGAAACATGGCTCTCTGAATTCCTTTCTAAAAGGATATCGTGGACATATTATTGTTCACCCCAGCACAACTTAATTCTGTTGGTTAGTGCATCTTGTGTCATGTGCCTGACAAAAAGAGATAAGATTATGCACACCTCAGGCTTTAGGAAAAGAAAATTCTTTTAGATTCTTTTGTTTTTTTTTTCTTTTTGTGTTTTTGCTCTGCTGAGCATTGTAAGTCTGGAATTCGTGCATATTTTCATATTTAATTGATATTGGAAAGGACTTCCATGTTTAATCAATAAAAGAGGGTTATTCTCAACAATTTTACCCTCTTTAGGGTTGGGAGTTGTGCGTGCACGAACTTGTGTTTAAAAGTTCCGTAACTCTACATTCATTTTTCCTTCTCTTAAAACTATTTTTATCATAAGACTGCTTGTTGAGATTACCTTGTGATTTTCTCTCACAATTCCGCTTGTATGTATACTCCAAGAGTTATGTCTTCTGATGGAAAGATGTTAATATGATTGTTAAGCCATCAATCATGAAGGAAAAAGATAAATCTCCGTTACCTCCAACTTTGAAAACAAAAATAAGGAATGTGAGGAAGCCAAGAGTTGTTCCTTCAAAAAGTCAGAATTTTTCTGGTGTTCTTGAAGAGTTGAAGGAAACAAGGAAGGAGATTCAGAAAATAAAGGCTATTGCTTTGAGAACTCTTGAAATTCAGAAGGCCCTGGTTCGGCATAAGTTCAAAAGGTTTGTTGGAATTGACTCCTTTCTTCATGAACCTTATGTTCCCATGGCTGTTGACAACAAGGAGTTCGGGGATGATAAAGAACTTTTCAGAGGTCTCAATGTCTAGGAAACTCCTTATGAGAATTTATTCTTGTGTTTTTAAGAAGGATAACTAGGGTTTGGAATAGCCATTATTGTGAGTACATATATCTATTGCCAACGTTTTCATCTTACAATGTTTTTAGATTTATTTATTTAAATTCTAAGTTATTTGGAAAATGATTTTTGCAGTATTAATCTTTATGGTTTTATGTATTGCAAATTTTTATGGGATATGTTGTTTACGTCCGTGAACCTTGAATGTCCCATACTTGTTCAAAAGTTATCTCTATTATGTAAGTATGAAAGTATTGATAAAAGATAGAATGAACTTTTGACTACAAAAGTTAAGCCTTTTATGTCATTATGGAAATATTGATGGAAGGAAGGATGAACTTTTGTTTACAAAGATTAACTCTATTATATGTCATTGTGCAAAAAGTGATGAAAAATAGAATGAATCTTCGATTATTCCGCAGTATTGGTCTTTCCATGATCCACATCTTTGTGTTTGTATTGTGTTTCTCAGCAAGTTCTCTTATGTTGAGCATGATCAATTGAATTGAACATTTTCCTTGTGGTTAATTCAATTGAGATTTTTGGATAGAAATTCATATTCTTATGTGATTTGTTAATGTCCAAAGAAATCCTTCTTTTTTTGTAAAAGTAAGGTCGCTCTTGTTGTTCTTTCGGGAATGACATTTTATGGGGGAGAGTTCTTAATTGAACTTGTGCTTTATTGACAAATCTTTGTGGGGAGTGCGGTTGTGGAATATTTTAGGGGTTATCTTGTATATTTATAAACTCCTTGATGAATGCATTTAGTTTCGGCTGTATGATTGCATCTAAACAAGTTGATATGTTGTTCTCTTTTAGTCATGAAGTATCTCTATGAAAATTTCATGAGGATCCCACTAGTTTTCGTACCTTTGCCAATTTGTATTGACAAAAAGGGGGAGAATTAATGTGTAGTTCACACTACAAATACATATGATTTACGGATCATTATGTAAGAGGGAGTGGTTTTCATGTTGAGATGAAGTATTGACTAAGGGGGGGTGATACGTATCACCATAGTATTATTGTCAAAGTTGTGATACAATTGGACTTTGATGTTGTATAATGATACTATGACACTATATAACAATGATTGAGAGAACTGTTTTCTCATTGTTATTGCTACGGATCTTCAACAACATTGATTCGGAATTGAACACATTTGGAATCATTGGAGTACTTGGAAGTGAAGAAGATTTCGAGCAATGTTGAAGAACCAAGGAGATCAAACATTTGGATGAGAATCTACAAAGTTTATTTATTTTGTAATCCATATGTATTGATAGTTTTGTCACTAAAATTGAAAAAGGGGGATATTGTTAGAGCACTGCTCGGTCGAACTCGCAAGCTTTGCTATCTCAAGCTTGTTTGTCAATGTTAGTAATCAAAACTATAAGTATTGATTTCTAGTCTACTTATAGATGTCTCAGACTAGGATAGATTGTGTAGTTGAGCATTAGACTTCACGACGTTCATTAATTGAAGACGAAGAACTACTAAGGAGCTTGTGGAAATTCATCAACAAAAGGTATGTGGAGAATTAAACTCATCTATCACTTGGAAAGTTTATTTCTACTCTATCTCCTACATTGAGACATAAGTTGTGTTACGATATAGTTTTCTATAATACACATTTGAGATTTCGAGCTGAGTTTAACTTTTTTTTTTTTTTTTGCTTAATCACATATATTTTTATTAAAATGAAAATCCAAATTACAAAATGTTTGTTACATCATAAAGCTTACAAAATGAAATTCAAAAGATGTAAACAACTGAACAGACTAGCAAATCCTATAATAGACAATATTGGGCATTTCAATTCTTTTTAAGAAACTGGGCGTTCCATTATGGATTATTCTTTCACCAGCTCTCAGGACCGCTCCTCTTTTAGCTAGATCATCTGCAGAAAAGTTAACTTCACGAAAACAATGTTGAAATATGATGCACTCCGGGTTTTGCTTTGCATTCAGCCATCTTACTCTAAACATCCAAGGAATGCAGTCATTGCAGAATTCATTAACCACAGTTTTTGAGTATGACCTGATTATTACCTTTTGAGATTTCAACACAAAGTCCCATTCAAGTGCACAGATCACAACAAGAATTTCTGTTATATAATTTGTTGCAGTTCCTACTCCCCCTGACATTGTTCCAATAACTTCACATGAAGAATCCCTGACAAAAATACCAAGACCAGCTGCACCTGGATTATCAAATGAAGAGACATCACAACAAAATAACACAAAATTTTGATCCGGAGCTTGCCAATAGCATTCTTTGATGTAACTGTATTTGATATGTCTAACACCCAGTTGGAAGAGATCAATAATATGCTGATCATAACTCTGTCCCCATTTTGTACATTTCATCCTGAAACCACCCTCATACACAGATTGCCATATTTTCATTTTAAATTAATTGAACTGGGGAGATTTTTCTTCAAAGAGATTCTTGTTCTTTTGAAACCACAGTTCCTTCATGATTGTGCAAATAGCAGTCATCCATATTTCCTTAGTTAATGGACTCTTGTGTTGAGCTAATTTGCAAACATCATTAAAAGATTGAGGAATCTCAAAATCAAAAATTGAACAAATCCAAGCCCATGCATTCAAACTAAACTCACATTTCCACAATGTGCGGTCTACACAGTCTTGCTCTGCATTGCATATGTAACATCTTGAGACTATTTCAAAGCCATTTTTCATCATCACTTTATCATCCACATAAATTTGGTGTTGCAGCTTCCAAATATTGCTTGCAATAGCTGGATGTAGAAATGGTTTCCATATGTAAGCAGGCCAGTTAACTTTAGGTTCTCTTGACCTTATTCTTTCCACGTTTGCAGATGTTGAAAATTTTCCTTTCAAATCACCACTCCATACCATAGTATTTAATCCACCACAAACATCAGGAAGAGTAATTGAGTTAAAATAATGTACCGGTTCATCAGGAATGCTCCAGTTCTTTCCATCAAGTAATTTATTGACCTTCATGTCAATATTGTTTCTAAAAAAATTGTTAAAACCAATGTCATTTATGAGAGGCTTGTCACCTAACCATATATCAAACCATACTAATATTCTTGAGCCATCTCTAATGCACCACCTTACTTCATCTTGCAGTGTAGACCAAGCCCATTTTAGTCCAGGCCAAACAGATGATTTCTTCCAATTTGTATTCCATTGGCCATTTTTGTTTGTATATTTTGCAATAAATAACATAACCCATCCCTCTTTTGAGTTTAAAGTTCTCCAAATCATTTTAAGTAGCAATACCTTATTTATTGTTTCCAATCTCCTTATGCCTAAGACACCTTCACTGAATGGGGTGCACACTTTTTTCCATGACAATGTCTTGAATTTTACGACATCTCCATCACCAGACCATAAGAAGTTTCTGATGATTCTTTCACATATCTTAGTTATTGAAGCAGGATACTTGTAAATTTCCATGTTGTATAGAGGTACACTACTCAGTACTGACTTGATTAAAACCAACCTGTCTTGAAAAGATAACATTTTACCCTTCCACAAAGCTAATTTTTCTTGAAGCATTTCTACAATAGGCCATACCATGGATACTGTAACTCTACCTGGAGTAAGCATTACTCTTAGATATTTATCAGGAAATTTAGTTGCATCCATGTTTAGTCTTCCACTAATTATATGCTTGTACATTGCTTACTCCATCAATGAAACGCTTGCTTTTTACCCGATTAATGCAATCCCTGAACTAGATTGGTATTGATCAAGTAGTTCCATAAGAATTTGCAGACTCTTTTTAGCTCCATTACAAAATATAAATATATCATCAGCAAATAATAGATGGGTTGGATGACTACCATAGGAATGATTTTTTCTTCATGAACCAACTGTGAAATATTTTTGCTCAGCACATCTTCCATTAGAATGAATAATAAAGGTGATAATGGATCACCTTGCCTTAAGCCCCTTCCAACTGGAAAAAATCCACATGGTCCACCATTCACCATTACAGAACTTCTTGCAGAATTGAGAATAGTTAATAACCATTCATATTTAAGTAAAACTTTAACAAAGAACTCCCAGCTGACTGCATCATATGCCTGTGAAATATCTAATTTCAGTCCTACATTTCCCCCTCTTTTTTTTTTCTTCATTTCATTTATCATTTCAGATGCTATCCCTTTGATGTAAGCAGTTTGTTGAGGAGATACAAGCTTTTCAACTAATGTACTCATCCTTGAAGTAATTATCTTGGTAATAATCTTGAAGATGACATTGCTTAACCCAATGGGCCTGAATTGAGCAGCGGTTTTTGCACCTTGACATTTTTCGCAGAAGAACTAGAAAACTGGAGTCCAAACCTTTAGGTATAAATTTTCTATTCCAGTAAAATTGAATCGTAGCCACAAGATCATTTTGGATGATATCCCAACAAGTTTTGTAAAAGATTGCAGAGTAGCCATCTGGACCAGGTGAGCTGTCCGAGTCTATTGAAAAAACTGTTTCTTTTATCTCTTCAGCTGTAGGAATAGAGTCAAGCATATGTTGATCTTCAGCAGTAATTAACTGAGGAATTACATCAAGTAGTTTCTCCACTATGTTTACTTCTTTGAACTGAAATCTTTTCTCAAAGAAGTTAAAAAATTCAGATGAGATTTTTTCTTAAACAGTAATGATATTGCCATTTACATCTTCTAATTCACTTATTTGATTGATGGATTGCCTTATCTTCATATTTGTGTGAAAGAAGTTTGTATTGGCCGAACCTTCCTTGACCCATTTAATCCTTGATGTCTGCCTCAATTAAGTATTATGTTGAACTTCTGTGCTTGATAATTCATTTTGAGCTTCCACTAGTGATTTTAGAGCATCTTCATTAAAAGGGTCATCATCTGAATTTTTCATTGCAGTTTTAGCTTTAGCTTCAGCTTCTTGTATCTTGACATTAACATTTCCAAATACATTCCAGTTCCAGTCATTTAATCTCTGTTTAAGATTCTTTATTTTCCTCATGAACACAAAAGTCGGATCACCTTGAACTTCATTCATCCAATTGTCTTTAATTACTTGAAGGAACTCTGGATGCTATATCCACATTTTTTGAAACTTTTTATGTGCATTTTTTGGTTTTGGAATACTTACACAACCACCTAAAAAAGTAGCATGATCTAAGACCATTCTTAAACCTACTTTATATCCCCAATCACCATAAATTTAAAGCCATTTATGATTAAACACCACTCTATCTAGATTACACAAAATTCTCTTTTTTCCATGCTGACAATTAGATCAAGAAAATTCCAAACCTGTCTTAGGAGCTTGTATAAGCTCACAATTATTCAAGCAATTTGTGAAATCCAATAAAGCAGTTTTATTAGGAGCTCTACCACCTACTTTCTCTGCAATAGAGGTTACAACATTAAAGTCACCTAAGACAATCCATGGCTTTTGCAAGTCACTAGTTATTTCCATTTCAGACTAAATAAATTTTCTTTGAGTAATTCCAACATGATCATGAACTCCAGAGACTATGACTTCTCCCACACTAACAGTGATCATTTGACTTGACATAAAAATAACTTTAGGAATTGAAATATTCTTATTCCAGAATAACCATATGTTTCCTTTTGAATTTGAAGAAGTAGAATTGTGAATTACCATACATGGCAGATTTAACTTTTTGCAAAATGAAGCATTACAAAAAACTTTTGGTTCAGCTATCCATACTAGTGCAAGACTAAATTGTTTAACATAAGACATTAATTTGTCTTGGGCCCTTGGTCTTCTAAGGCCCTTTATATTCCAATATATGATTTTCATTGTTTGGATTGGGGGTTTTTAACCTCTTTTCCAGGATTTTTCCTAAAATTGTATTTAACTGGGACTATTTTACTAACCTTTTGTTGCTCTGGAGTTTTGGCAATAGAAGTACTTGCTGAATTATTCTTTCCCGATGCATTATCAACCACCATTTCTTTTTCTACTATTTTGGCCCAAGATGTAACTGGAATAGCTTCTTCTGTCACCTTTCCATTACTTCCAATAACAAATTTGATAACACTGTTCTGCACTGAATTCTGTTCTGTTACTTCCGAAATTTTTGGTACTTCCATAATAACTGACTCTTCTTATGATTGCTCATTCACCAGAGAATCAAACCTGCCAGTCTTAGGAGAAACAATTTCTACTGATGAATTAATAATTGTTGTTGTATCAATTGAATTTACTAGTGAGTCTTCCTCTCTGGCAGCAGGATCACATATATCAAAAGGAACATTATCTGATTTGTTTTTGTGTGAAACTGCTCTGTAAGAAGGAGCAGGAGTTTTTTTTTTATTCCTTTCCACATAACACTCAGTAACTAAGTGACCAACTATTTTGCAGGTGGTGCAAAACTTTGGAAAATCATGAATCAATACTTCCTGGAAGAAACCTCCATGTTTTGCGTTAATCAAAATTTTGCTAGGTATTGATTGAGCAAAATCCACCTCAACCAATACGTTAGCATAATACCCAATTTTACATTTTGTAGTAGCTACATCAATCTTGATTGGAGTTCCAATTTCCTTACAGATCTCAAATAAAAAAAATTCTTTCCAGAACTCAAGTCTTAAACCTGGGAATCGAATCCTTACTTGAGCTTTAGAACTTCTGACATTTGCAGGATGAAAGTTTGATACCTAGTTTCTAACTCTGAGAATTTGATAATTGACCTCCCATTGCCCAGCTTTGATATAATTTCTATTAGTTTCATTATCTAATTTGATGGTGAAAAAACCTTTACCTAACGGAATGAGTTTACAATCCCCAACGAGTTTCCACTGCTGTTTGAGAATCATAGAAGCATCGATAAACTTTGTATTTTGTAAATTTAATCTTCCAATAAGTGAAAACTTCCAAGGATTTAAAGCTTCTTCAAATAAATCATCAGGTAAATTTATTGATGGAACATTTTTTCCAACTGAAAACCCTAATTTTTCACCATGATATTCATTAATTGGAGGGGTTTTAGGACCAGAATCCATTGGAAAACCACTTAATTAAATGCTACTAATCATGGAGAATCAGAAAACAAAAGAAATAATGAGCTGAGTTTAACTCGCTTACATATTTCTCGGAATATGTGTTGGTAAGCTTTCGCTTCAATCAAGTTCATCTTGATCATGTGAAAATCACCGAGTAACATCTTACATGGTTTGTGTGATACAATAATTTGTTGTAGACTTGGAATCTTTCATTATGATTATTTCAATTAGTATAACACGCACGCGCGATGCGCCTGCCGTTCCGTTCCTTACGTAATTTTATTTTTTCCTTTCGTAGTAGTCAACGGTCAAAATTCCTCTAGCAAAACAGCACGCACGATGTACTTGCCGCCTGAGTGGGTGACTAAAACAAAAAAAATAATATCGAAAAAGAGTAACAAAAATATATGTAAGAGCAAGCTCAATAACTTATCAATTTCTGCATTTAAATTTTAAGAAAAGAAAAAACTCATAATGATTTATAAGAGTTTATAATACTCGAGTTTAATGATCAAGAAAAAAAATCATAACATAGCTTCTTTCTTCCAAATTTTTGTAAGCCAACATGTGCATTTCGTCCATATGAAAGTGCAAAACCTGATTGCACGTGTGAAACATAGTTCTCTTGACCAAATACATGTTTCTGGACCTAATTATCAAGGGGAAAAAAGACACATGTCCGAAACAACAACACATGTCCAGAAATCCCAACTCTGTGTGCACTTTTTTTCTTCCTCTGTCTATCTTTCTCTTTCTCTCGAGACAATATCTGAAGTACTCCCTCCGTCTCTAATATAAAGGCGGAGAATTAAAATTCTTTAATCTCAATAGATATGCATAAAACCAATTTCAATGTGGTTTCTTCCATATTTATCCTTATTAAAGAGTATGACATTAACAAGCTTAGTTAATATCTTTGGTAATTCCCAAGAAGAATTATACTATTTTAACATTTTAGTGGGATAAAAACTCTTATTTTAGTGATATTTTTCATGTTTCGTAGACAAATATATTGGAATTGATGAGGGTAAATCAGGTAACATTAGAGAAATTCATAAAAACAAAAAAAAAATCTTATTCCAAGAGAATTCTACTTCTCCTCCTATATATAGGAGACGGAGGGAGTATAACTAATACCCCAAAGCTTCGAACAGTCAAATTAGTGGAACAAATTTGTCTAACTCGATTATTTAATGAAGTGTTTGAAGATTGAGACAACAATGGAAGCAACAACTGGGTTTGTGCATATGGTTGTACATCTTCCTACTCGGCTTGAAGAGATGAAGGCTTCAAAAGGATTTCACTGGGTTGTTTAGTTTTACCTGCTTCTCTCACAATAAAATCATCACCACTAATTGGGTACCCAATTTCGTGAAATCATGAATTGGCATTTATAGAATTGAAGTATCGACTGTTATAAGTGAATGAATTTTTTGGTTTTGACAAAGAATTAACACTTCAATTTTTTCGAATTTTAAATAAATTGAACTTAAGGTTGATCAAATTCATGGAAATTTGTAAAATGGGTGAGTGCTAATTATTGGTATTGGGAAGATTATGGCATCTGGGATAATTTAGTATGAAGTCTTAATTATGATCTTACCCGTTTATAATTTTCAAGTTTACATGGTTACGGTGGTGGTGATGGTGTGCTGGTTATAGTGGTGGCGTTGTTGTTGGTAGTTAGTGGTGGTGGTGAAGGACTCCGCGATCGTTCGAATTAGAATTAGAAAAATTGAGTTTTTTTAAATTTTGGTTTTCATAGAAGTTGGCAGTGGTGTTGCTTATGGTGGTAGTTCTGGTTATAGTAGTGGTGATGGTGGTGTTGATTACGGTGGTTGAGTGGTGTTGGTTATACATTGTTCTCGGTGGAGTTATTCAGAGAAAAGAGGAGAGCGTTAGATAAAACGAAGATAAAATTAAGTGTTTCTTCAATTAAGACGTCAAGTTACAGGATCACCCTTTATTGCATAGTTTTGATAGTGAAGTAAATGAGGGTAGTATAGTATTTAAGGGTGGCCACGGTCTAAAAAGACCTCTTTTCTTTATATTAGTTAGATAACTTGAAAATTTCTTTGATGCTAATAGTGTGTGAAAACGATTATTATCATCCTTTAAGAAAGTTTCAATGATTGAAATAAGAGTTTAGAATACTTAACCATCATTGGATTATAAGCATATTGTGCATTTTTGAATGTATGTGATCCATGACCAGAATTAAAGTATGCATACCCGTATGCTTACTTGAAATTGTGAAATTCCGTGTACCAAGTACACATACCGGTACGCACACTTGCGTAAGGTATAGGTCCAGGAATTCTACTGGGATTTGGAAGTATACTAAGTATGCGTACCCGTTTTCATAATGGCAAACGCAAACTCAGATCGGCTACTTAAGTATGCGTACCCGTTTGCATACTTGAGTGGTTAAAGTTCTAATATCGGTTGGATCATGAACTAATACATTTATATATTAAAGAATGCATTCTTTGCGAACCGTGTCTATAATGTTCATGAATTTATTCGAGTGAATCGAACTAATTTTTCTTCAATTGTGTTCTTGTATACTTCTATGAGAATATAGAAATTGAACAATTCTTTAACTAGTTTCATTTTAGTCATTTGAACTAGTTATGGTTAAGATGAATAAGGTTGATATGAGAGTATTCATATAGCTAACCTCGGTTAAATACGGTTGAGCCAACATGGTGTACATGTTTAGGTACGGCTACATACACCTAAATAAGAGTACATTTCATTTGTGTATAACAAGCTAAGTTCTATCTAACAGTTGAAAGATATTAGCTTGAATCTAATCAGGTTTTCATCTAACAGTGAATATTGAATGCTTTGTTACCAAGGTAACTTAGATTGCAAACCCTGATTTGAAAACTATATAAAGGAGAACTCTAGCAACTGGAAAACCTAATCCCCACACCTCTTGTGTGATACTAGTTGCATAAGCTAGAGTCGATTCTCCTTTAACCTTAGGTTTTTTACGAAACCCTGTAGGTTAACGACTTGAAGACTTCATTGGGATTGTGGAGCCAGACCCAACTATTTTCTCTGTGGTTTTGTGATCTGATCTTGCTGTTTCTATAGTGTTTGAGTACTATCTTCTTTAATATTTGCTCGAGATTTAATCTCCGATAGGCAAGATAAAAATTAATCACAAACATCTTCGTCTCATCGTTTGTGATTCCACAATATCTTTTTTCGCTACCATACAATTAAGATTATTGTGAGGTGATTGATATTTCTAGACTGTTTCGGGAGTACAAGTCTTGTTATCAATTGGTTCATGTTCACCTTGATTTATCAAAAGACGGAACAAAACTCATAGGTATTTCTGTGGGAGACAAATTTATCTATTCCTGTAGACTTTTCTGTGTGAGACATATTTGTTTATCAAGTCTTCGACTTTGGGTCGTAGCAACTCTTGATTCTGGGTGAGATCAACTAAGGGAATCAAGTGCGTAGTATCCTGCTGCGATCAGAGACGTAAGGAGCGCAACTGTACCTTGAATCAGTGTGAGATTGATTAGGGTTCAACTACAGTCCAGTCCGAAGTTCATTGGTAGTAGGCTAGGGTCCCGGGATTTTTATGCATTTGCGGTTTCTTCGTTAACAAAACTTCTGGTGTCTGTGTTATTTCTTTTCCGCATTATATTTTGTTATATAATTGAAATATCACAGGTTGTGCATTGAATCGATCAATTGGGAAATCAAACCTTTGGTTGTTGATTGAAATTGATTGATACTTGAACATTGGTCTTTGGTACCATTCAATTTAATTCTCTTACATTCAATCAGGCTCGCAAATTCCTATTTGCTGATTGCAGATTGAATTGAGAAAGAGAGATACAAAACTCTTTGATATACTTTTCCTCTAGATTGAGTCTGACTGTCTAGTTGATTTCTTGTATATTGGAGTTTGTCTATTCAGACTTCCAAACGAATTGTTGGGTGTGGTTGTTAGACCCACGCTTTTTCAGAATGATCAATACGAAACATTCCGAACCTGCATCAAATGACTGTCTCACATAAATCATGTAAGATTCTACTAGGTGATTTTCACATGATCATCTTTTGACTTCTGTTAAGAATAATGATGAACGTGGTTAATGCAAAAATCTTTCCAACACATATGTTGAGAAAGATATAAGAGAGTTAAACTCATCTCGAAATATCAAATGTGTATAATGTAAAGTCTATATAGCTATAAGACTTTTGTCTCAACAGGATATATAATATAATAGACTTCCGAGTGATAGATGAGTTCAAGTCTCCACATACATTTTGTTGATGAAGTTCCACAAGCTCCCCTTAGTAGTTCTTCATCTTCAATCGATGAACGTCGTCAAGTCTAAAGAAACAACTACACATTCTATCCTAATCCGAGACATAGCTATTAGTAGACTAGAAATCAAGACTGTTAGAGCACTGCTCGGTCGAACTTGCAAGAGTTGCTATCTCAAGCTTGTTGTCAAGTTTAGTTTCCAAAACTATAGGTATTAATTTCTAGTCTACTTATAGCTAAGTCTCAGATTAGGATAATAAGTGTAGTTGAGCATTAGACTTCACGGCGTTCATCGACTGAAGACGAATAATGTTCATGAATTGATTCGAGTGAATCAAAATCAATTTTGCTTTAATTGTGTCTTGTATACTTCTATGAGAATATAAACAATTGAACAACTCTAGAACTATTTTCATTTGAGTCATTTGAACTAGTTGTGGTTAAGATGAATAAGGTTGATATAAAATTTTTCATATGGCTAACTTCAGTTAACTATTGTTGAGCCAGCAAGGTGCACATGTTTTGGTACGATTACTTATATCTAAATGAAGTCACTTTTTATTTGTGTGTAACAAGCTAAGTTCGATATAACAGTTGAAAGATATTAGCTTGAGTCTAATCAGGTTTTCATCTGACGATGAATATTGAATGCTTTGTTACCAAGGTAACATTGATTGCAAACCCTGATTTGAAGACTATATAAGGGAGAATTGTAGCAACTCGAAAACCTAATCCCCACACCTCCTATGTGACTCTATTTGCAACTAGAGTCGATTCTCCTGTAATCTTAGATTTTTCCAAAACCCTGTAGTTTAACGACTTGAAGACTTCATTGGGATTGTGAAGCCAGACCCAACTATTTTCTTTGCAGTTGCGTATTCTGATCTTGTTGTTTTCTGTCGTATTGAGTAATATCTTATCTAAGATTTTCTCGAGATTTAATATCCGATAAGCAAGATAAAAAGTAGTCAAAAACATCTTCGTCTCATCGTTTGTGATTCCAAAATATCTTGTTTCGCTACCATACTATTAAGATTATTGTGAGGTGATTGATATTACTAGCCTGTTCTTCGGGAATATAAGACCGGTGTATCAATTGGTTCCTGTTCACCTTGATTTATCAAAAGATGGAACAAAACTCATAAGTTTTCTGTGGGAGACAGATTTATCTATTCAATAGACTTTTCTGTGTGAGACAGATTGGTTTATCAAGTCTTCAACTTTGGGGCGTAGCAACTCTTAGTTGTGGGTGAGATCTTCTAAGGGAATCAAGTGCGCAGAGTCCTTCTGTGATTCAGAGACGTAAGGAACACGACTGTACCTTGATTAGTGTGAGATTGGTTAGGGATCAACTACATTCCAGTCCGAAGTTAACTTGGAGTAAGCTAGTGTCTGTAGCGGCTTAATACAGTGTGGTGTCTGTGTTAATTCTTTTCCACATTATATTTGTTTATATAACTGAAATATCACGGTTTGTGCGTAGTTCAATCAATTAGATAATCCAACCTTTGGTTGTTTATATAAATTCATTGACACTTGAACATTGGTCTTGGGTACCGTTCAAGTTATTTCACATAATATTCAGGCTTGCGGATTTCTATTTGTTTGATTTACTGATTACATTGTGAAACGGAGATACAACTCTTGGATATATTTCTATTGATTGAATCTGACTGTCTAGTTGATTTTCTTGGATATATTTCCATTGATTGAGTTTGTCCATACAGATTTCCTAAACGAAATATTGGGTGAGGTTGTTAGACCCCCGCTTTTTCAAAGACTTATAGTTTTGACAACTAAACTTGTCAAACAAGCTTGAGATAGCAACGCTTGCGAGTTCGACCGAGCAGTGCTCTAACAATCTCCCCCTTTGTCAATTTTAGTGACAAAACTAGCAATATATATGGATTACAAAATAAATAAATTTTGTAGCTTCTCATCCAAATGCTTGATTTCCTTGGTTCTTCAACATTCCTTTAATTCTTTGTCACTCCAAGTACTCCAGTGATTCTGAACGTGTTCAACTCAGCATCATAGTTGTTGAAGATCCGTAGCCATAACAATAAGAAAAAAATTATTGTCAATTATTGTTATACAGTGTCATAGTATTATTATACAACATCAAAGTTCAATTGTATCACAACTTTGACAATAATAATACGATGATATGTATCGTTCCCCCTTAGTCAATACTTCATCTCACAATGAAAACCACTCTCCCTTACATGATGATCCGTAAACCATATGTATATGTAGTGTGAACTACAACATAATTCTCCCCCTTTTTGTCAATATAAATTGGCAAAGGTACGAAAACTAGCGGGGTCATAATGAAATTCTAAAAGAGATACTTCATGACTAAAAGAGAACATATCAACTTTGTTTCGATGATTTCACATAGTCAAAACTTAGTGTATCCATCAAAGAGTTTATAAAGATACAAGATAAATCCTACAATATTCCACATCCGCACTCCCCAAAAATATTTGGCAATTAAGCACAAGTTCAATTAAGAACTCTCCCCCATAAAATGTCATTCCCGAAAGAACAACAAGAGCGACCTTACTTTTACAAGAAAAGAAGGATTTCTTTGGACATTAACAAATCACATGAAACATGAATTTGTATCCAGTAAACTCAATTAAATTAACCACAAAGGAACCTTAATGATTAATTTAATCGGAGATGCTCAACATAAGAAAACCTACGGAGCCGTACAATACTTTTCCATAAAAGTGGATCAGGAAAAGATCAATACTGCGGAATAATCAAAGATTCATTATATATTTCATCAATATTTGCATAATGATACCATAGACTTAATCTTTGATATATAATTCAAAAGTTCATTCTATTTTGCATAAATATTTGTATAATGACACAATAGACTTAACTTTTGACATATATGGGACAATCATAGTTCACGGACGTAAACACACATATCCCATAATATTATTTGCAATATATGAAACCGATAAAGATTAATACTGCAAAATCATGTTCCAAATAACTTAGAATTTAAATAAATAAATCTAAAAACATTGCAAGATGACAATCGTTGGCAATAGCTATGTGTAATCACAATATATGTTATTCCAAACCCTAGTTATCCTTCTTAAAATACAAGAATAAGTTCTCATAAGAAGTTTCCTAGACATTAGGAACCAACAAGCTAAAAACAGAAAAGACTCCTAAACCAACAAAATCGATCATGAACTGAAATCAAAGAGCTCTTCCGGAACCCTCATGAGTCTTGAGACCTTTGAGTTTGTGATTGACAACATCCACTGCTTCTTCATAGAAGATCTTTAACATGTGTCTTCATGAGAACAAGGTCAGAGTTAACCTTTTTCAACTCAGTTCTTAACATATCATGAACTGCAGTTTTGCTTCCTCCAAGTATTTAAGAAAATCATGAACCACTTCGGCCGAAACCATCTCATCATTCTCAGCATCTTGATGAGTATAAGCCTAGTAACATGAGATATCAGAATAATCCTTAGGATTTTGCTATTTGAAATCATCAACATCTACTAGGGTTCTTTTCTTCTTACTTTTGGACTCGAAACCAATACCTTTATCAAGAAAACCTCTTGCAAAACCACAAGTGCGAGAAGGTGAAGATATTCTTGACAAGAAGAAAATAACCTAGAGTACGCGTATGTGACTCAGTAGGATTGGTATTGAAATGGTTTCTTAGGGAAGGATTTTAGGGTTTCTAAAATTGGTTCGTGATAAGTCAATATGGATACCCGTACGAAAACCAATATGGTCCTCAAAACAAAAACTTAAAACAAATGTAAAGTACCTCTTTACATGGTGAAAATAATACAACAAAAACTTTGCTACATGAAAATTTTCTTTCAAAATTTTTTTGGCTCAAT
This sequence comes from Papaver somniferum, assembly GCF_003573695.1. Classification (NCBI taxonomy): domain Eukaryota; kingdom Viridiplantae; phylum Streptophyta; class Magnoliopsida; order Ranunculales; family Papaveraceae; genus Papaver; species Papaver somniferum. Next base: position 16,493,548 of record NC_039359.1, on the reverse strand, counting down.
AAATTTTATGTTCTCACATGAAGAAAAATATAGAGCACAAAAGTAGCTCACAAAAAGTAAAAATACTTTTCCAATATTAAGAAGTGAACATACTATTCTAAACAAAACAATAATTTAGGCAAAGCTATCTGTAGACAGTAGTTTAGCTATGGACGATAAGAAAATATCTCAACTAAACAGAAAGCATTACACCAAGAAGTATACCTGATTATTAGCAAATCTTACTCAACAAGATTTTTATGAGTAAGAATTCAACCCTTGTAATTAATTAGCACAAGTATGAGCTTTATGCTCATCAAATGAATATTCTTCATGGCTAATCCTATTTTTCCTCCTAATTTTTGGAGGAAACCTTTTTTGATGTGAAAAAGTATCATAAAACTTACTGTCGTCAAAGTAAGAGACCATGTTTGAATCCTTACCAGAAGAAGTTTGAGGATTTTGACATCCTGTTGATAAGATCCTTGTAACCTTCAATTATCAGATTAAGGTTGTCCTTCATATATCCATTGTTGTTTCTGCCTACTGGCACCTTTCTCACATCTTGACCATCATCCTTCACTTTAGGTTGAGAAGGACCTTTATGTAATCTCCTTGACCGATTTGTATTAATACTACAATTATATTGAACGTTCGATGAGCATATTGAACTGACTTTCCTGGAAGAATTCACGGGGTGAGTACTAAAACCAATCGGTTTAGACATCCGAATGTCAGTTACACCTTTGAGTATTAAATCCAAGGTGTGCTGAAGTCGACCAAAGTAATTGTCATTCAGCGTCAGTTTGCTCTTCCGTTGAACATGTCCTTTTGAATCACAAAAAAGACATACTTTTTGATCACCGAAGTTATTAGAGAGTGTAGCATTAGTAACATCGTTAGAAGATTTCTTTCTTCCATGATATGTGGTAATTCCTTGATCAGTGGACGAACCAAGCACCTCTTTAGTGATAGGAAGGGTTTGCAGTTTAGCTTCAGAAGTTGTTTTGATTAGCGAAACATGATTAGAACTAGTCACGTTTTCTAGTATGACAACCGAGTCAGAAGCAATTGGTATGAAGAAATCCTCAGAACAACCTTTATCTTGAATAGATAGATTACTCAATAGTCGTTCTATAATTTTACGGGCACCTTCTTTGAGTTTAGCCTCGAGTAAGGTTCGGGAAGAAGAGACTACAACAATTTCCTCACGAAGAACCCTTAATTTGGAATCACGATCTTTTACCATACCAACCATTGTATTGAATTTGTGTTTCAGCGTATTGATTTCAACTGCCTGGATTCTAACAAGTTAGAATCGCTGCACTCTCTTGGGTTGCTTCCCTTTCTACTTCAGAGTCAGACTCATCAGTAAGATAATTAGGGTAACACATATAAATACTTGTCTGTTTCGTGTGAACAACATGTTCATCTATGTGCGAGATCTACAAGTCTTTCTCTTTCATAGATTTCATAGAAATAGAACTTTTATCTCTGGTGGTGCGTGTGTCAGAGATAACACAGTTGTCCATAGATTCAGATTAATACAAACACAGACTTATGAGATCTTAAACGTATTTGCCTGCTACGATACCAATTGAAAAAGTGGGGGTCTAACAACCACACCCAACATTTCGTTTAGGCAATCTGTATGGACTAACTCCAATATAATTCCAAGATAATCAACAAGACAGCCGGACTCAATCAAGGAAAATATATCCAAGAGTTATATCTTAATTTCTCAAATCAATCTGCAATCGAACAGATATAAATCTGTGAGCCGGATCAATATGTGGAATAACTTGGATGGTACCAAAGACCAATATCCAAGTGTCAATCAATTTCAATCAACAACCAAAGGTTGGATTTACCAATTGATTGAACTACGCACAACCTGTGATATTTCAATTATATAGAAAATATAATGCGAAAAAGAAATAACACAGACACCAGAAGTTTTTTTAACGAGGAAACCACAAATGCAGAAAAACCCAGGGACCTAGTCCAGATTTGTACACCATACTATATTAAGCCGCTACAGACTCTAGCCTACTATAAGTTAACTTCGAACTGAAATGTAGTTTAGCCCTAACCAATCTTACACTGATTAATGTACAGACGTGTTCCTTATGCCTCTGAATCCCATCAGGACTCTACACACTTGATTCCCTTAGCTGATCTCACCCACAACTAAGAGTTGCTACGTCCCAAAGTCGAAGATTTGATAAACAAATCCGTCTCACACAGAAAAGTTTATTAAAGGATCAATCTGTCTCCCACAGAAATACCTACGAAGTTTTGTTCCGTCTTTGACAAATCAAGGTGAATAGGAACCAGTTGATAATCCGGTCATATATTCCCGAAAAACAACCTAGAAATATCAACCACCTCACAATAACTTAACTATATGGTAGTAGATCAAGTTATTGTGGAATCACAAAGAATGAGACGAATAGCTTTGTGACTAATTTTTATATCTTACCCATCAGAGATAAATCTCGAGTAAATCTTAGAGAAGATAGTACTCAATACGATAGAACAAAGTAAGATCAGAACGCGCAACTACAGAGAAAATAGTTGGGTCTGGTTCTAGAATCCCAATGAAGTCTTTAAGTCGTTAACCTATAATGGTTTTATGAAAAACCAAGGTTAAAGGAAAATCGACTCTAGTCGCAACTAGTATCACACATGAGGTGTGGGGATTAGGTTTCCCAGTTGCTAGAGTTCTCCCTTATATAGTCTTCAAATCATGGTTGATAACTTTGGAACAAAGCAGTCAATATTCACCGTGAGATGAAACCTGATTCAAGATTCAAGCTAATATCTTTCCACCGTTAGATGGTCTTTAGCTTGTTATATACAAATGAAATATACCTTCATTTAGATATGGGTAACCATACCTAAACGTGTATATTAAGTTGGCTCAATAACAATTAACCGAAGTTAGCCATATGAACACTTTTCTCTTAACCTTGTTCATATTAACATTTCTAGATCAATTGATAATCAAATGAATCTAATTATGTTACTCATAGAGTTGTTCAATTTTTTATATTCTCATAGAATTATATAAGACACAATTGAAGCAAAATCAGATTGATTCAAAAGAATCAATTCATGAACATTTTAGCCACGATTTGCAAAGATTGCATTCCTTAATTTATAAATGTATTTGTTCATGAGTATGAAATCATACTTCACCGATTTAAGAACCTGAACCACTTAAGTTTACAATTGGGTACGCGAACTTAAGTTCCGGATATTGGTCACAAGCCGACAATTTGCAAACGGGTACGCAAACTTTAGCTCCGGACCGAACTCGTTTGAAACCGTTTGCAAATGGGTATGCAAACTTGGTTCCCGGACTTCAACAATTAACTCAGCTTGCGAACGGGTATGCAAACTTAAGTACCCTGACTTAAACAGTTGAATAAGTTTGTGAACAGGTATGCAAACTTTTGGTCTTGAATTCCGTCAAAACAGTTCGTATACAAAGTACACAAACCGTAATGTATCCAGACATGGGTTTTAGCTCTTAACTCTCATTTAAATCATTGAAACATTTTTAGAAGACGACAATAGCTGTCTGACACAAACTATTATCTGATAAGCAATTTTCAAGTGATCGAATGATCAATACGAAACATTCTGAGCCTACATCAAATGACTGTCTCACACAAAATGTAAGATGTTACCAGGTGATTTTCATATGATCATCTTTTGACTTTCGTCAAGAATAATGATGAACGTGGTTAAAGCAAAAAGCTTTCGAACACATATTTCGAGAAAGATATAAGCGAGTTAAACTAAGCTCGAAATATTGAATGTGTATAATGTAAAGTCGATATAGATATACAAATTTTATCTCAATAGGAGATAAAATAGAATAGACTTTCGAGTGATAGATGAGTTCAAGTATGCACATACCTTTTATTGATGAAGTTCCACAAGCTCCCCTTAGTAGTTCTTCGTATTCAATCGATGAACGTCGTTAGTCTAAAGCTCAACTACACATTCTATCCTAATCCGAGACATAGCTATAAGTAGACTAGAAATCAAGACTTATAGTTTTGACAACTAAACTTGAAAAACAAGCTTGAGATAGCAACGCTTGCAAGTTCGACCGAGCAGTGCTCTAACAAGAGTACCCATATAAAAAGCAATAGTGACTATGTACATATAATCTCTCTAGCATTTGGTGAATAAAAGGAAGATGAAAGTGATCCTTCCTTGTGACCTAGTTCAATTTCTTGTTGACAATACATACATGACATCCTGTGGTCACTTGGGTTGGGATTAACCCGTTATTATCATTCTGAACTGCAGTGGTACCTGCTTTCTTGAGAACAACCTGAACATGACTAATCCCACTTATTATCTGAAATGGGATAGATAATTACTAGCATATAAAAACTTAAGCACCTCAGGGACATGTAGGGTATTTAGGATAAAAAATCCACTGGATAAATAAAATTGTCAATCTCAATAAGAAGATCCTCTACAACTGAAGTGTTATGTAGGTAAGTTTTATCTCACCAATTCCTAAGTCGAGTAACATTTTCTTAACACGACAGTTACCTATTGTACAAGAAATGGTAGGGGAAGCCGGGTTTTTGTACTTAGGAGTTGTGATATTCTGGATAATCGAACTTACATGACTATCTGGAAAGGCTTTCTTATGTACACTTATATTTCATACACATATCATTAAGGAACTTGGCATAAGTAGGAATCTTCCTAATTTCATGTAACAATGGAAGGTGAATAGTGACTTGCTTAAAAACCTTCAATGTATCATTAAAGTTGGGTTACTTCTTTATTGGTGCCAGCAGTTGTGGGAATGGGTGTCTGGTGTACAAATTCTGGATTATCAGGAACCGTATTGGAATCTTTAGAGACTTTATCAGTCTCTTCAGTTACTGGCTCAAAAGGGTGAACTACAACATGTTCACTATCAGGCATAGTTACCTTATTTTCTACCACTAAACCACTCCTAAGGTTTTGTGAATATCAATATTCTGCGGAGCACATGTCACGGTTTTAGCGGTCGCATGTAGGATAACTGTGTAGCCACCGACACACACAGAAATCTGAGTAGCAGAAGACACCTTCGCGGATATACTTTATCCCATCCTAATGAGAGATACCTCGACGGATAAGATGGAAAATTAGAACCTAGCCTAGAGAGAGGCAGCTGGCAACGGGACAACGATAGATGACATATCCAATCAGCATTTAATGCACAAATCTCTTATCTACACGCTTAACCAAAGCATGTGGAGAAAAATGAGGTGTCAGAGTCTGAATGGCGAAAACAAGCGGTGAACTAAGGTACAATCTGTATTGAGGCTGGGTAGTTCCCGAATGAACGTGCGTCAGCTGAGGTGGCAGAGTCCGACTGGAGAAAGCGTACGGTGAACGATGGTACCATTTGTACGGAAGGTATATCAGGGAACGATGGACCTAAAGACATCAAAGATGTATCTGGAACATGAGGGGCTATAAATACCAAGCTTCACCAACAAATAAGGGCATTCAATACCTATGAGAAGAAGATCTAGTCTTAAGCTTATACCTCTTTAATGTTTAGAACTTAAGTATTTACTCCAACTTGAGTTCTCCTTATTACTTTGGGAAGCATTTAAGATCTTTGTAACCACCAAAACTTAATAAAAACAATCACTCACTACCCTGTGGACGTAGACAAAAGTCAAACCACGTAATCTCTTGTGTCTCATGAAAACTTAGTAGCATTTACATTATATTTGTGTTCTTCGTTATTATTGTGATTTTGAATACCTTTTATTACTTAGCATTATCAGTTCAACGGAGATACCAATACTTCTTAGTATCTGATTCTCTGAGATGTATACATTACGTAGACTATGGGAAAATTAGTAGTCACAGTTTGGCGCTAGAAGGATTTGCTCACCATCTTGAGTTTTTATGTTCCTTTATGTTTTAACTTACATATCTTCGTTAACAAAGAGATCTAAGAGTAATAGCTATGGGTCTCACTTTCTAGTGATCCATTCATCTGTTACCCACGTAAGTTCTTGGAGTTCATAGCCTCTAAAAACTTGCAACCTTACAGATTTACAAAGATTTCTGTAAAAACGCGTTCACAAAACGTTAAAACTTTTATTTTGTACTAAAAACAACCTTTTCCGACAGAGTATCCTTTAGATATGAGTACCTCTGAGCACTAAGGAATCTCAGTGAGAATTTAAGGAGAAAAATCTTACAAAACATTTAATAACCACTTTTCTTGGAAGATCTGGCATCTTTTTTAAATTGTTTTCAACATTTAAGGTTGTTTTTTCCAAGGGTGTCATAAGAAATTAAATACCTATCTTTTCAGACGTTATTCTAGTACTTTTTCTGAAAAAGCTGCTTTGCCATCTTCTGTGTCAGATCCTTAATTACTACTTTTTACGAAGACGTCCTAGCAGCGAACTTTGTCGTTTTTTATGTAACTACAGGGTAGCAAAACGCCGAAGGTATGCAGAAACCAAGTGATGTACCAACAAGTTCATGACCTACTATTACGATAGGCAGATCTCAAAACCCGTCTCGAACAAATCAAAGGAATGAAGCTGGGGACGGATAAAGCGAGATAGCAAGAAGAACGGCTGCTAACAAACCACCTACTCCTGTTGAAGGGATATGGAAAATATCAGGAGCACAACCACTCTACGACATGCCGTTACCAGAGTGTCCCCATGTTACAGAGCCACCTGCGGCTAACGAAGGGTTACCCAGAACCTTAGCTCATACGGGACGAGGGTTGGGAAACCTTACTCCGATCCAGATAGATCTCGATGCTCCGGTGATAGAAGAAGGCATATATGACTCTGAGGATCCAGCTGATAGCACTCCTCATGGTGGTGGAATCCACAATGAAGAACAAATAGCAGCGCAGGTAGCAGCTTTGCTACTACATAACAAGGAGAACGAGGATGCAATGCACGTGATGGCTCAGGAAAACCAGAACCTGAAAGATATGCTGGAGGTGCAGATCGAAAGTTCCCAAACTCACCCTCCTTTGAAGAAGGGTGAGCACGGAGCTATCTCAGGAAGACGAAGGGGAGATCTTAACCCATCAAAGGATAACCCACCAGGGGGATCTAGAAGAACATGACATGATCCGGACGAGATGGATCCAACTTACAAGCCTCTCAGTCTTATTATGATGAGACATTTTCTAGAGATGCTCATAATGTGAACATGGTCATGTAACAAATAGAGAAAATGCGGAAAGAAATACAAGGATTGAAAACTGGCCACGCAGGAGCAAGGCTAGAAGAGGTACTCCAAGAAGCGACAACATATCTGTAGTCTTTTTCGCATTTTGAGGGAGCCTATCCCAACGAAGTGCCCGGGACCTACGTCTCAGGCATACAATGGTACCTCAGATCCCGCAGCCCACCTACGATACTACACTCGTGTCCTTGCCCATTGGGAAAGAGATGAGGTAGTACTTTGTAGGTACTTTCCTGCAAGCATGACGGGATCAGCATTGGCGTGGTGTGATAATTTACCAGCAAACTCAATTGACTCCTTTGAGAAATTTTCTACTATGTTCTTGGAGACATACATGTATAAAAAATCAACAAAGGCAGGGTTAGATAGGCTATTTGCTTTATCTATCGTACCCCGGAAAACATTGATGCAATATACAGGCAGGTGGAAAAAGATGTGCCAAGCAATCGGGAAAGTCAATACAGAAATTAGCATTAATTGCTACAAGTACGGAGTTGATAGAACCTCAGCTATCTTCGTAGATCTCTCTTGATTCCGAAGGAGAGATTTGGGTTGTCCAAGATCGCTACATCAGACTTGAAGAAATCCAGAAGGACAACCCCAGAGCACAAACAAAAACAACAACAGCTCCGCAGCGAACGAACTCTCTGGAACCAATTCAGGAGATACCTAAGAGGAAAAACGAATTTGGGGAAGAACCAGCTCCCGGGATAAAAGATCAAAACATGGAGATGGAAAAGGAAGAGGAAAGGAAGGGATGAATTTGTAGATAAAGTCTACACAAAGCTAAACACAACCTTCTCCCACATCCTACGTAACGAAGGAGCGAAACCAGGATTTCCCTACCCTAACACTAGGGGAAAGCAGCCGGATAAAACAAAGGCTGCTAAGGAATACTGTGAATACCACCAGTACTACGGGCATACAACTGACACATGCTACCACTTGAGGAACACAATTCAGAGGTTCATAGACTAAGGAAAATTAATGGAGTATATGCAGATACAACCTGTTGATACTGAGGTAGTCCCCAAGAAAAGGGTGGAGTTACCACAGGATAACAAATACATTAACATGATTACCTTCTCAAACGGAGGCCAGGAGGAGCTACTCGAAGATATCCTCGAGCTAACTCGAAATAGGAGAAAGCTAGAAGCCCACGAGTTATTCAAGCTTAGTGGACCACCAACTAGAACTTGGGAAGAATGGATGGCTACGCCATTAACATTCTTCACAAGAGACGTCATCCAGGAAGTCGAGATGCACAACGATCCACTTGTGATCACTCTTACAATCCATGGATGGAATGTTATGAAGGTCCTCATTGATGGGGGCATCTCGTTAAATATGTTGTTTTACGAACCTTACTTACGTATGGGTTTAAAAGCTGAGCAAATGGACTCATCCACTTGCACAATCCACGGTTTCAGTGGAGAAGTCTCCAGACCAAAAGGAGAAATTCTCTTGCAGGTACACGCAAGACCCTTAGTCACCAATACAAGGTTTTGTGTTGTGGAGGAATCTTCGCTCTACAATGTCATTATGGGATGACTTTAGGTCCATCGCCTAAGAGGAACAACTTCGACCTATCATCAGTACCTTCGATTCCCAACACCCATGGGTGAAATGGAAATCAAAGGAGATCAACAAGACGCAAGGATATGAAATCTAGCGGAGGTCTGGCTCAATGAAGAAAGAACTGATGCACATCAACATGAAAGGAAAAGACGAAGGGAGAATGCCAACGAAGAAAAGAACGGAGGCTTCAAAGCCCCCGAAGCCCCCCATATCATAAAGAAGGCACCTCCGCCACCCCGGTAGTGAACACTTCCGCTAAATGACAAATACAGAAATGCACTCCTCTACAACCTCAGAAACCAACCTTTTCACCAGTGGAGCCAAGAAAGAAAATCCACATTGGAACGCAGAAGGGACCAAAGATGATCACCATCGGAACTTTACTAGAAGAGGACGAGGAGATGCAACTGCAAAGGCTACTGAGAGACTACGTAGATGTCTTCGCATGGTGAATGGAAGACATGCCAATAATTGACCCGAATTTGGTCTCCCACCACCTTCGGCTCAAACCAGAAATTGCACCATTCGAACAACGTATCTGCAAGGTGGCAGATATCTACTGGGAAGCATTGAAGAAGGAGTTGCAAAAAACCTAGCAGCGGGATTTATACGAGAAGTCAAGTATCCCACGTGGATATCTAACATGGTGATTGTGCCTAAGAAGAACGGAGGCGTGCTTATCTGCATCGACTATAGTAATCTCAACAAAGCGTGCCCCAAGGATAGCTAAACGCTACCCAATATTGACCAACTGGTCAATGAAACCGAAGGTCACCAGAGGCTATCCTTCATGGATGGTTACTCCGGTTACAACCAAATCGCCCTTGCAGAAGAAGACCAGGAGAAAACTGCGTTCTTTACCCCATGAGGCTTGTATTGCTATACAAGGATGCCTTTTGTACTAAAGAACGCGGGGGCACCATACCAGCGATTCGTAGATAAAATCTTGAATCCATGGATAGGCAAGATACTAGAAGTCTATGTGGATGACATGCTTGTCAAAAGCAAAGAGGCGAAAAATCACCTATCAGACTTGAGGGAGATATTCGAAGCCATGGAAAACTTTCACATGAAAGTGAATCCGGAAAAATGTACGTTCGGAGTAACCTCGGGAAAATTTCTAGGGTACTTGGTAACTAAGCGAGGAATATAAGTAGACCCCGAAAGGGTCAGAGCAATAATGGAGATGCCATCTCCAAAAACGTTGAAAGGAGTACAAAAACTAAATGGAATCTTAGCCTCCATGGGAAGATTCATAGCAAGATCGTCGGACAAATGCAAAGAATTTTTCGATACACTAAGGAGAGGAAGCAGGTTCATGTGGACCACGGAATGCGAACAAGCTTTCCAGAAAATCAAGGAGTGCCTGGCCTCGGTACCTATCTTACAAAAATCGGATCCAGGTGAAATACTCGTTCTTTACTTAGCAACAGCGCGGTGTTGGTACGAGACCAAGGGCAAGGAGAAAAACCCATCTATTACATCAGCAAGACACTCAGTTCAGCGGAGCGTAACTACACCAAGGTGGAGAAACTAATATATTCCTTAGTAGTGGTAACACAAAAACTAAGGATATATTTTGACGAAATACCATCTGAGTCTTCACAAAGGCTCAGATAAGTCAAATTCTCGACAGCACAAAGAAGATTGGAAGGATGACAAAATGGAATGCCATGGTCAAACAGTTCCAAATAATCTTCGAGACTAGGAAGGCTGAGAAATCACAAATCTTAGAATACTTCCTGGCAGACCTACCTCTCAGCGACGAAGCGGAAATAGATGACATCCCAGGAATGGAGGAAGACAAGCAAGAGGATCTGCTAGAACCTCAGAATTCACGAAGGTGGGAAATATTCGTAGATGGATCCTCCAATGGAGAAGGCGCTGGCATAGGGATTGTACAACCCCTACTAGATACCGTCTCATCTACGCATTCACGTTAGAATTCGAACAATAAACCAACAACATCACATAATACGAGGCAGTCATACATGGTTTACGCTTGGCACGGGAGATAGACGTATCAGATGTCCGGTTGACTAGTGAATCTCAACTAGTCATTAGAAAAATTGAGCTCAAATATCAAACTTTGGATCCAGTGCTATCTTCGTACTTAAAGCTATCTCATGAACATGCATCCAAAATCAGCAACATAGCATTCAAACATGTATGTCGAATGAATAACAGACACGCATATGTCTTAGCATTCATATCTGCTATGCTAAGGGACAGGAATATCACCGCCGTGCAAATTGGAAGGATATACGAACCTTCGATAGAAGGATCTATCTCAGGCGCTGAGGAGGCTTTGGTCGTTCAAACTCGGGCCATGAGAGAAGCCAACAAGGGAGAAACAAGCAAAGATGCGGAAGAATCAAACGCAGAAGCAAAAGAGTCCAACGAAGATCAGTCTATACTAGATGAAAGCGACGGAAACGAAGCGTAAGATGATTGGAGAATTCCAATCCACAGGTACCTTGATAAAGGTATACTACCAGTCGACGTTAAAGAAGCTCGAAAACTAGAGTCAAAAGCAGCAATGTACAACTTTCGTGATGGAATACTGTATAGGAAGTCATTTCTCGGACCCCCAATGCGGTGCCTCTCATGAACCGAAGGAAGGAAAATACTACATGATATACACAACGGAGATGCCGACAACCATAGTGAAAGAAGGTCCTTGGTGGTTAAATCTAAAATGCAAGGATACTACTGGCTAAGCATGGACGAAGATTCAACGAACGTGGCTAAGCGATGTGAAAGGTGCCAACGCTTCGCTAAGAAAATAAACTCACCAGCAACGGAGCTTAACTCGGTTATCATCCCTTAACCATTTGTTAAATGAGGGGTTGATATAGTCCGACCTCTGATAGAGGAAACATCGAAAAGAAAATATCTTATTGTGGCTACGGATTACTTCACCAAGTGGGTGGAAGCAAAACCTTTGGCAAGGATTAGAGACACAAATGTCTTCAAATTCTTGTTTGAGTAAATCATATGCAGGTTCAGAACACCAGCCGTCATAGTCTCAGACAGTGGCAGACAATTACAAGGAAAAAACATCGATATGTTGTTTGACACCTTCAATGTTCAGAAGAACAAGTCAACTCCAATATAACCTAAGAGAAATGGACAAGCGGAGGCAACCAACAAAACCATAGCGATGAACTTAAAGAAGAAGCTAGGCGTGTACAAAAAGAGGTGGTGCGAACAGTTACACAACGTCCTATGGGCTTATCGAACTACAAGAATGTCAGCTACAGGGGAAAAATCTATTCTTGTTGACCTATGGAGCTGAAGCAGTCATCCCAACGGAGGCTATACTTCCGACAACAAGAACCGAGGCCTGGGAGAAAAATCTAACAACTGAACTTGATGTTAGAAAAGCTGGATGACCTTGACGAAATAAGGGAGGTAGCCCTGCAAAAGATTGTAAACTATCAACGAAGGATGGCTCGGGAATACAACAAAAGAATCATCCCTCGGAACTTTGTGGCTGAGGAATATGTACTTCGTCAGATACCGCCATATCAAAGAAAGAAGGAGTTGGGAAAGCTAGCTCCGACATGGGACGGGCCCAACATCATACACGACATCACCGGAAAAGGGTCTTACTACCTAAGAACCCTCAAAGGTGAAGTACTACAACACCCTTGGAATGCAATGTTCCTAAAAAAAGTACTATCCGTAAGAGAATGGTGATTACTCAAGAGAAGAAAGGAACGATCAATAGCCCACCATGTTCTATCCCCGACCAAAGGCATTATAGACCTTACAAATCAATGAAAAGAACTTTTTGCTAAAAAAATAGCTTTGATTAATACAATTAAGTTAGAATAGACACCCTCCGTCAGGAGCGACGATGAGGCAAGCCAAGGCATAACTACGCATATGTCAATCTCGGATCCTCGTGGCGATGGCTCCTGCATGAGGCATAAGAAAAAAAATAAGATATCCCCTATAGATATACCTTGTCGAAGTAAAGTAGTTTCGAGCTGAACGCGTAGGGTTACAGGAAATTATTGACCACGTAGGGACCTTCGCCATCATGATACCTTTTGGCCAAAGGATATCCTGGTAGGACGTTGAATGTTCCACCAAAGGTTAACATACCTTAGCACCTTGTGATGACTCGATTGTGCGACCAGCTAGACACATTACGTCTAAACAAAATATTCATGCAGCGATATAGGTGAAATAATGATTTTACCAAAATATACCTAACTTCTCTTAAAAGGTTGCATGGCAGATAACAAAGGTTCAAACCACCATAAATCATTGTTTCAAAGAAAGGAGACATCTCAGCCAAAGAAGGTACCTCACCTGAGGACATAAACAACAAGGAAGAGTTTACTTAAACAAGACTCAAAACAAATCAAGGATAAGGAAGACGGGGAAAGACAACTCCGACAGCTTGGAGCTCAGCTTATGCATTATTGATGTAATCAATATCCGAACGCTCGAATTGCGCCTTCATTTGGGAAGATTGGACCTCCAAGTCAGAGGCTGATTACGACGAAGTTTTATCATCTGAGCACTAAGTTGGTCATTAACCTGCTGAAGTGACTCAGTTTTAAACTTGGCCGCAACATCAAACTGACAAGCTATCTCCAACGAAGATACTTGGCTCTCAAGATGGTTGACCTTAGCATTCATACCTACAAGCTGCTCCTAGAGACCTGCGGATATACAAAGGACGAGTAAGGAACAAAGATAACTTGGGGTACGAAGGAGTCTACGGGAATAAAAAGATCCTAAGCTACCTCCGGCATGGCTACAGGAATCCTCTAAACTATGTTGGACTTCAGCAAGATCCTCCTCAGCAACATTAAGATCCTCTACTAGAGTATCACGTTCGGTACGGAGATCTTCAACATCTTTCGGAGTGAAGCATTCTCGGAGGATAACACATGCATCACCAGGAAAAGGCTGCTGAGCACTAACAAAGGCATAATCTTGGCGAGCACGCTCCAACAGAGCACTCAAGTGAGTACACTTAACCCTATAAAACTTGAACAAGGTGCATGTTAGAGCATTGCTCGGTAAACCTCGCATGCGTTGCTATCTCAAGCATGTTTGTCAATGTTAATGATCAAAACTATAAGTCTTGATTTCTAGTCTACTATAGCTAATATCTCGGACTAGGATAAAAAGTGTAGTTGAGCTCAAGAACTCCATGGCGATCATCATACAAGACGAAGGACTGCTCAAGTAACTGGTGGATTTTCATCGACTAAAAGGTATGTGGAGACTTTAACTTATCTATGACTCAAAAGTCTATCTACTCTATCTCCTATCTTGAGACAAAAGTCGTTGTGCTATATAGACTTTGATTATAAACATTTGCTATTTCGAGCTGAGTTTCTCTCGCGTATCCATTTCTCGAAATATGTGTTGGTAAGATTTTGCTTTGGCCAAACTTATCTTTAACTAGTGACGAAAGTCATGTTATGTTTCAATCACTTTGAAAATGGCTTTGATGACGATAGTCGATTCTTTATGTCTAACGACTATTATAACATTATAGAAGAATGTTTCAATGATTGAAATGAGAGTTTATATTATATAACCATTGTTGGATATAAGCATTGTTGTGGAAACATATATATGTATAAGTCTTTATTCCTTGAACCAAAGTTTGCGAACTTTGTTGATCAAGAGAACCGGAACAAGAGCCGTCAACTCAGTCCGCGAACTGGCGGAAGTTCTCGACTCGAGAAAATCTGCTGGAGTTTGATATCCTTCCGCGAACTTTAGTTAGGTTATATCTAAAGACGATTGTTTGTGAACTCATGTTTATATAAACTAAGGAATGCTAATTGCAAACCGTGGCTATAAAGTTCATGAACCGATTCGAGTGAATCAAATCGTTTTTGCTTCAATTGTGTCTTGTGTAGTTACATAAGATTTCCTTGCAATTGAACAACTCTATAACTAGTTCATTTGAGTCATTTGAACTAGTTATGGTGAAGAAGAGATTGGTTGATATGAAAGTGCTCATATGTCTAACCATTTGGTTAACTATTGTTGAACAAACAAATGTACAAGTTTGGGTACGGTTACGCAAACCTAAAATCGTACATTTCATTTGTGTGTAACAAGCTAAGTTTTTCGATCTAACGGTTGAAAGATATTAGCTTGAATCTAAATCAGGTTTTCATCTAACGGTGAATATTGAATACTTTATTACCAAGCTAACAATGATTGCAAACCCTGATTTGAAATACTATATAAAGGAGAACTCTAACAACTGGGAAACCTAATTCCCACACCTTACGTGTGATACTAGTTGTGTAAGCTAGAGTCGATTCTCCTTTAACCTTTGGTTTCTTCTTATAAACCAGGTTAACGACTTAAAGACTTCATTGGGATTGTGAAGCCAGACCGATACTACTTTCTCGTAGTTGTGTGATCTGATCTTGCTATTTCTATCGTACGAGTACAATCGCAAAGATTGTCTTGAGATTGATATCTCCGATAGGCAAGATATAAAAGTAGTCACAAACATCTTCGTCTCATCGTTTGTGATTCCGCCGCGTCGATTAAGATTATTGTGAGGTGATTGATAATACTAGGTTGTTCTTCGGGAATATAAGTCTGGTTTATCAATTGATTCATGTTCGCCTTGATTTATCAAATGACAGAACAAAACTCGTAGGTATTTCTGTGGAAGACAGATTTATCTATTTGTATAGACTTTTCTGTGTGATACAGATTTGTTTATTAAAGTCTTCGACTTTGGGTCGTAGCAACTCTTAGTTGTGGTGAGATCGGCTAAGGGAATCAAGTGCGTAGTATCCTGCTGGGATCAGAGACGTAAGGAGCGCAACTGTACCTTTGATCAGTGTGAGATTGATTGGGGTTCAACTACAGTCCAGACCGAAGTTAGTTTGAAGTAGGATAGTGTTTGTAGCGGCCTAATACAGTGTGTGTTCGATCTGGACTAGGTCCCGGGGGTTTTCTGCATTTGTGGTTTTCTCGTTAACAAAATTCTGGTGTCTGTGTTATTTCTATTTCCGCATTATATTGTTTATCTTTATAATTGAAATATCACAGGTTGTGCGTTAGAATCAATCAATTGGAAATCCGACCTTTGGTTGTTGATTGAAATTGATTGATACTTGAATATTGGTCTTTGCTACCGTTCAAGTTATCTCTCTAGTACTTGATAAAGACTCGCAGATTTCTATTTGCTTGAGTACAGATCAAATCGAGAGATTGGGATATTAACTCTTTGATATACGTTTTTAAGATTGAGTCTTATTGATTCTCTTAAAAGTGTATTAGAGTTTTTCCATACAGATTGCTAAGTGAAATATTGGGTTTGGTTGTTGTACCCCCTCTTTTTCAATTGGTATCAGAGCAGGCAAACACGTTAAAGACCTTATAAGTCTGTGTTTGTAGCGATCTGATTATGGAAGAGTCTATCTCCAATAACGTACCAGTTCAAAAATTACCAGATGATTCTAAAAGCTTGGACTCACCTGAGAGAACTGTCACATTTAAGTCAATATCTAAACATTCTCTTGATGTAAAAACTGTTGATTGGGAAACTCTCCTAGAAGAACAGTTGGATGAACTTTCTGATGAAGGTGATTCAGATATTGATAGAGATGTTGATGAGGAAGTCTCAGAGTATGTTAAGTTTTTGGATTCGTGGAATATGAAGAAGATTACAACTTCTCATGTCTCACCTCTTCTGACTCCTCTCTGTCGAGAAAACAATAAATTGAGAAGATGTTACACATGTGTTTCTTTTCAAATCGTTCTAACGAATCGATCCTCAAGGATTCTGAGGAAACCCTTCGTATGAAGTCACTTGAATGCGATAATCTTTATCAAAAGTACTTTTTGTAGGAAGAGAAACTTGCAGAATCTGAAGCAAGGTTTAACTAGCAACAAATTAGTTTTGATGACAGAGAAAGTGCTTGTATCGCCCGAGAAAAACGCCTTGAGGATGATTTAGCTGCTGCTCTTGATAAAATCAAGATGTTGGAAGATGACTTGAAAAAGTTCAATACTAGTTCAAGCAAATTAACCACTATGCTAGGAGCAAGTAAAAATCATCGTGATACACGAGGATTGGGCTATAAGGGAACAGATGCTCCAAGTATTAGCAAAGAGGTAAAATTTGTCAAGGCTAGTGATTCTTCTCAACAAAAGGTTTCCACTGATGGAAAAAGTGAAATACCTTCACTGGCAATTAAGGTTCTAAAGAGCAAAGTATATCAACCTCCAAAGTTAGCACATACGGATCGAGGTAAGAACATTCCTTATGTTTGCCATTGTTGCGGAAATAAAGGTCACCTAGAAAGGAGATATCGTTTCCGTATAAGGAATGAAAAACTTCATAATGTTCTTGTTTGGGCATCACAAGAAGTTGTGAGACCAAGATCATATGTTAAAGCTAATCCCCTTAATGCTGCAGGTTGTAACTGTCCAACCTTTAGGCAAAGGAATCAGTGTTGTGATAAACCTATTTTTGCCTATAAACGTCATACGAATGCTATTCACAATCGTAATGGTTATCAAAAGGATAACTTCGTAAAGACGAAGACAAGATCCGATGTTCCCAATTGGAGAAAGACTAACTTGCAAAAGAGTAGTAAATCCAATCCTCTTTCGAGAAATCTTAAAGAGAGTAACGAGAAGAAGGTTCCGGTTATTTCTAAACGCACTCATAAGTGGGTTCCAAATAAAGTCAATGACACTTTGAGTGTGAAAAGGAATGATCTCCCAGAAAATTCCATGACTATGGAGAAGGCAGTATCCATGATGTTGGAACTTAAAGAGTTCTTTGGAAAGATGGATTTGGATGTAAAAGGTTCTAAAAGTGATCTATTTCATGACAATCCAAAAGCCACTTGTGGTGAGCAATACATTGTTCACCTCAACACAACTTGAGTGTGTTTTAAGTGCATCCTCACCAAGGAATGCCCTGTTATGTATACGGTGAGGGAAGCACGAAAATTGGGGGGCACAGATTATGTTTGATAAGGCTGTAGAATTCAATTGGATTCATCTAAAAAGGGGTTTAGGTACGCATACCCGTTTGCATACTGCTCCAGGATACGAAAATTCGTTTGCAAACCCGTATGCATACTTGACGTCGATATTCGGTAAAAAAAAATTGGCTGTAACTTCTTCGTCCGAACTCGGAATGACCTCACTCTTTTTGCATTCTCTTCCTCTTTGAATTATCTTCAAAATGGTGATGAGAAATACTAAATGTGAATGAGTTGAGGTTGGTCTTCGTCCCGTATCTTGTTTTTGAGTGTTTTGCTCCGTTTCGTCGCACTTGTTCTACTGGACTTGGACACTTGGGTTCTTGGAGTAATTCTCTTCTAAGATCATTTGTAGCTTTTACAAGAATGATGTTGGTGAATCACAAAGAAGGAAATTCAAGAATGGGCAGTAGTACGCATTGCTATGGGATTCTTGAATGTTCACAATCATCTTATGTGAACTATGATGCATGGTCTTTAATGACTTTGTATGTTCGTCTTTGTTAAGAAAATCTTTTTATACGCTTTTGGTAACCACTCTTGGTGTAAATCCATATGAAAAAGATTGATTCTACCTTCTAAGGACAAAGATTGATTTTTGCAGTATTAATCTTTATGGTTTTATGTATTGCAATATGTTATGGGATATGTGTGTTTGCATCCGTGAACTATGATTGTCCCATACCCCGTCAGAAGTTATGTCTTTCATATGTCGATATGCATGTATTGATAAAAGAACGAATGTACTTTTGACAATACAAAAGTTTGGAGCCTATTATGTCATTATCACTACGGGAAAAATCATCATTGACGACTACAGATTAGAGTTGTAGGTTCCCTACGACAACTCCATTTCATGCATTGTGGATGGGGGTATTGTATAAAGTCCAAGCTTTTCTATAATGTTTGACTAAGAGTTGTAAAGGGTGATGTGATTCATGGTTCGACAAAATTTTGACAAGGTTGCGAATATCTTTCAGAATTACTTTTAAAGCCTAACACAACTCTTGCTTGTGTTGTAGGACTACCTTGAACAATATAGGTTGTGTATCGTGGAAATGTATGTGTCAACACTTATTAGTATTATGAATAAAGTTTGCACGACACTTGTATGAGTTGTAGAACTATCTTGGGCGACACATAGTTATGTTGTAAAGACACTATTTCACAATATCTCGTTTGTAGAATTATCTTGGGCAACACATAGTTATGTTGTAAAGACACTATTTCACAATATCTCGTTTGTGCAGTTGAAAAGTGGAAGACAACATTTATTAGTATTGTGAATAATATTGTCACTACACCTTCTAGAGTTGTAAAACTTTTCTTAACAACTCCTACTTATGTTACAAGATTTGCTTTTACAATACCCTTAGAGGTTGTAATATTTGAAGTATCGACTTCTGCTTTCAATATTTGAAGTATCGACTTCTGCTTTCAGTAGATGAGTATGTAACTACAACTTTTATTAGAAGTTGTGTGCATAAAACTATTTTGAAAAAAAAATATTATAGCCAAAACTGGATTGCCGAAAGTATTTCACATTAACATGCCAGTGCAACACACTTACATTCATTCAAGTTAACCTACTAGTGTTAAACATACATTCAAAAAAATGGTAGTGATACAAAAATGGCAGTGAACACACTACAAAAAGATTATGAAGATGTCTATGAGAACTCTAATCGATCCTTGGGTATTCAGCAGCAAATGATTTGTACATATCCTTCAATTTCTCACCGGAGATATTTGCTGCTCCGTTGTTGTTCTCTTCTTTGAAGTTCAAATCAAAGGTTTTGTCTGATCCGTAAAACTTGGAGGCAGCAACATCCATTCCAATGACAACTTCTTTAGTGTAGCCAGCTTTAGCAACGGCTGTCTTAAGCAACTCAAGTCCTTCCTTGTTCTCTTGGATGTTGGGAGCAAAGCCACCTTCATCGCCAACATTGGTTGCATCTTGACCATACTTCTTCTTGATGACAGACTGCAAACAAGATAGTCTATTAGGTCAGCAAGTGAAATAAGCATATAAGCCACCACATGATTTAAGTTCAGATTTCTATGTTCTCTTAGTCGTATCTAGTTAATCAACCATCCAAAGTTCCTAACATCAACATAATCAGTTCAATAAGCAGGAAACAGATGAAATAGTTTGGTGCTAACCTTCAAGTTGTGGTATACTTCAACTCCCATTTTCATTGCCTCCTTGAAGGATTTGGCTCCAACGGGAAGGATCATGAACTCTTGCATTGCAAGTTTTTTTCCGGCGTGTGATCCTCCATTAATAACATTGAAAGCAGGAACTGGAAGTACCAAGTTCTTGTTACCAGCAAGGTTGGCAATATGCTGCAGAAAAAGAACAAAATCATATTAGACCTGCTACAGAAATAGGAATTAATTCATTTTTACATTCATGACATTATATTCATGACAACATGATGATAACAAATATTTATCAAGCCTGTTATTATACCTTGTAAAGGGGAATGTC
Source organism: Papaver somniferum (assembly GCF_003573695.1). Classification (NCBI taxonomy): domain Eukaryota; kingdom Viridiplantae; phylum Streptophyta; class Magnoliopsida; order Ranunculales; family Papaveraceae; genus Papaver; species Papaver somniferum. The sequence goes on along the minus strand of NC_039359.1, from coordinate 16,473,232 downwards.
CAAAACACTGGCTCCAGCTTTGAAAACGGCAAGAGAACACTACTAGGATAGCATTGGCTCCAAGCTGTAAAACAACAAACATGAACCGTCAACAAATGCTTTTGATGAAGTTACAGAGTTAAACCACAGTTTTTTGTCAAATACCTTTGGCTTGCACCAACCCCACTCGTTGGTAGTTCCGTCAAGTTCTCGCACCATGAAGTTATCAATTTCGGTTTGTTGTGTTGGGTCCTGCACAGACAATAGATGAGTTCAGATACAAATTTACACTCTATATAGGAGACATTGTACTGGCAATTTCTACTGAGATTTAACAAGGCTTTCTGTCGAAGAAATAGTACAGGAATTTAAACATCAAATTATTTATTCCTTCAAACATATATAAAAGCTAATTGACTACAATTTAAGTCTAAGGACGATATATACCTTTCCAATCAATGCAGGCCCAATGATGGAGTTAACATTGTCAACAGCCTACACAAGAAAAGAACAAAACACCATAATCAGTACAGCTGCGCTTGTAATTTACACAAGAAACTACAGAAGAAATTTTAAAGCAATTTTCAAAATTAACCAACAAACCTTGGAAACTCCCTTTCCTAGGTATTCTGAACCTCCATCACGTAGTTCAAGAGCTTCGTAAACACCTAAACATCAAAACTCAATGACATTAATAACCTTAAATTGAAGGTTACATCCCAAATCACAATATCAGCACCTGTAATTGGTACCTGTCCTAACATACATCTACTGCCTTTACCAGCCTGCAACCTCTCATCCATCTCTCTACCTGCAATTCGAGAACACCACCGAAATCAAACCAAACTCAAAGGTAGGATCCGAAAAGGAACGACATAACTCTCACGATTTTCAAGAATTAAAGCAGTTATTGACCTTGGTACGCCCCTTGTAATGGGTCGAATATCATTTCTAGCGTCATCTGAAAGATCTCCATTCCTTGTTGAGCAACACCATCAGGTCCATATTGCTCCTGCACAGCCTGTAATATAGTAAGATACATTTATCTATGAGATTTTTCCAAGACTGCATAGAGGGATAAGAAAGAAAGAGTCCTAAAAACAAGTTAAACCTGATTAAACATCTTCTTCATTGTTTTTCTTCTTTTGAAGCCTTGTCACACCATTTACTTCAACTTCAGCTACACCTCTGCAACCCAACATTTCAATCTTAAACTTCCTGTGTAACAATCAAAATCACCACTATCAAATTCATATAAAACCCTGTGTATTCCTTCCACACATCCTTTACAAAGATCTACAACAAACAATTGAAATTGAATTTTTTTTTTTTATCAATTAACAGTTTTCTTTCCAAAAGCGTAAAATCCATGGTTTTTGTACAAGAAATCAAGAGAAAAAAGGTGAAGTTACAGAAAATTACCCCATATTCATCAACACCAACATTTCTTCGGATTCAAACAAAGTCCTAACATGTATGTTCCATCTCTTCCATTTTACCTGAACATCAACCATTCCATCTAGAACTCAAGACCAAATCAAAGAAACCCAATTTCAGTTTACGTCAACACCCCCAAATTCCATTAAAAACAGTGAGATCAAATCCCTGATTGCTTGTGCTGATTTCATCCATGACTTTTACAAAGAATGTTGTAGTAGTTATTCCATTACCACCAAACCCATCTAAATGAAGGTTTAGAGTGGGGAAAGGCAAGGACGGACCCCACTCTTGGTGGAGTAGAATTTTTAAATGAAGTCTTGGTGGAGTAGAATTTTTTTTTTTTTTTGACTTGTGAACTGGGAGCACTATCCGGGCTAAAGCCCCCTTTAGCCCAGCTGTAGGTCCGTCAGTAGGGAAAGGGGAGAAATTAGGGTTTGCAGAGAGAGATGAAGATAAGAGGCGAAGAATGAGTAGAGGTTTTCTCTCTCTCTCCTTTTGTTTGGATAAGTTAAAAATACTCTGGACCGTAGATAAGGAGGTCATACGGATTGCCTAAATATGGGACGGTGTAGATTCACTTTAGGATGCTCATACGGATTGAGAAGCTTGTGTGTTTCTTTTTGTGCTAGTACAAACTCGGTTTATTTGTCAACTTTAGATATGAAAAAAAATCGAAACAAAATATTAATAAATTTAAGACATTGTTATCGACATTCTGATATAAAAAAATCCAAAAAATATGTAAGAATGAAGCTAAAAAATAAGAAGTGAATTCGATAATTGATGTGTTTCTTTGTGCTTGTGTGCTTTCGGTTTGAATTTCGACCAGTCACATAGGTCACGAAGTAATTTCGACTATTCATGCAGGTAATGAAGTAGCTTTAGTTCATACTCGTAGATTCAAGAAGCATAAAAACTACGAACCAAGAAGCTCTGGGAGGGTTCATACTTCAAACTTAACATGATACATCAACGAAATCGATAAATATGAATTTAATTGTCGATTCGAACTTCAAATATGGTATAATGGCATAAAAACTATGAACCAAGAAGCTCTGGGAGGGTTCTGTCTTCAAACATAGCAGGATACATCATCGAATCGATATATATGAACTTAGGTGTTGACTCGAACTTCAAATGTGGTATAACGGCATACAAACTATGAACAAAGAAGCTCTTGGAGGGTTCTGACTTCAAACTTAGCATGATACATCATCGCAATTGATGAATATTAAGCTTGGTGTCCATTCGAACTTCAAATGTGGTATAACGACATACAAACTATGAACCAAGAAGCTCTGACAGGGTTCTGACTTCAAACTTAGCATGATACATCGTCGAAATTGATGAATATGAAGCTTAGTGTCGATTCGAACTTCAAATTTGGTATAACGATATACAAATTATGAACCAAGAAGCTCTGAGAGGGTTCTGACTTCAAACTTAGCATGATACATCATCAAAATCGATAAATATGTAGCTCAATGTCGATTCGAACTTCAAACTTGGTATAATGGCATATAATCTATGAACCACGAAGCTCTGAGAGGGTTCTGAATTCAAACTTAGCATGATATATCATCAAAATCGATAAATATGAAGCTCAATGTCGATTCGAACTTCAAACTTGGTATAACGACTTACAAACTATGAACAGATTTTCTATTGAGAGATTTCGGTAATTATTGGACAAAGCATTTCCAGGAATTATGAAAACCGATTTGGGCATTTATTGCATATCTTGAGAATATTCGGTTTTGGAAATTCCTTGGTGTCCAAACATCCTTGGTCTATAAATACCCAAGTTTGCATTTCTACCAAACTATCCTAAAAGCCCGACAAACCTCATCTTTTTGTTGTTTCTGGTGGATCCATCTATCCGGAGAGGAAAGTACCCTAATTAAGCGAAATCTCTTACGACCGCTCGTTTAAAGACTTTCGTGGGATCAAGAAAATCTACGAGTACCGTTGGTGGGAAACTAGATAATTGCAGTTTATTAGTTTTCGATTGATTTGATTGACTAACGGTTGTTGAATTTTGATTGCACCTAGTTTGTTTATTCTTGAGAATCTTCTCTTCTGATATAATATTCACTCAAACTAGATCGAAGTGTCGATGTGATCTTTAGAACTGTTTGTAGATCTAAAGACATCTTGTGATAATCCATTGTTAATAGACTCCGTTCTGCGTGTGATTGATCACAAGAGATTCAAGTGGTGTTGTGCAGGTTTAATTGAAGATTAAATAAGATTTGAAGATAAAGAAGATTTCTTATTGGTTTCTCATATATTTGTATAGCACAAACCTTGATCGGCTGGGATCCAACTAGAATCGGTTTTATTCGATTGATTAGTTGCGTGAGATCGACATAGCTTTATAGTTCCTTGTTGGATTCTATATTGATTGATTGCAAATCTAAACTCTGCTACTTCAGTAGTTGTTGGATTGATTGATCTAACCAGGCAAAGAATTTTATTAGTTTAAACTGGAAGAGCCTTTGCATATGACTTGAGATATCTTCATCTGAAAGAATCAATAGAGTTGTTACCAAACAGATTTGTTGTTCCTTTATTGTTTAGAATAATATCCAAAGGAACTGTTCCAGTGCGTGCACTTATTGAATGTCGGAAGCGCATGGATACTGAAGAAACTAAGTGAACTAGATTTAGTTGCTTGGTTTCAACTATACGAAGTTGGTTTATATTTTGTATAGCGGCTTAATTCTGAGAGTATTCAATTCTGGACTTGGTCCCGGGGTTTTTCTGCATTTGCGGTTTCCTCGTTAACAAAATCTTGCTGCGTCTTTTAATTTTCTATTTCCGCAATTATAATTTTGTTTATTATAATTAAAAGTAAAATACACAAACGTTAACTATGTATTACTTGATAATGATCCTATGGAGTTTGGTTAAGTCTGAACCTATTATCAAGTAATTACACTTTGATTGTTGTATGGTCTCAATCTCGTATCCATAGACGATCACACAAAGTGTGAATACTGATTTGTCGTATTGTCTCAACTTTGTCCATAGACAATCACTTTCGGTAAGAGGACTTATAGGTGGATAATTTAAAGATTGTGGTGTATTTGGGTACCCTCTTATTTTCAATTGGTATCAGAGCAGGCAAACACGAAAAGATCTAACAATATGTGTTTGGTGCGATCCAACCTATAAGAACTGAATCTATGTCTGATTCAGTTAACGTCATGCAAGAATATGAGTACTCAAATGTTGAAGATGTTACTACTTCGTTGAATCATGATCCAGGAGTTACGAAAACATCTGATTCTATCTCTGATGGAAAAGAAAATATTGATAAAGAGTTGGTAAAACTCCTAAAGACAAAAAGATCTCTGTCTACAGGGATGTTAATACTAAAGACAGAATTTAATATTCTTAAGCATGAGATCAGAGAAAAAGACCTTCGACTAAATATTCTAGCCAAAGAGAATATGGATCTCACTGTCAAATTAGAATCCCTTGGTGGATCTCTTACTCAAGATAAAGAGACTCATCCTATAATTCTGACTAATGATTATGTTATAATTTCTTCTGATGAAGAATCCAAAAGTCCTTGTTCGACTTTTAGAGATTGTGATAACAAAACCTGTTTGATCACATCTGAAATGGATAATGATGATGGTAGTCTACCTAACTACATCAAGTCAGAAGAGAATGAGAAACCATCTTCTACAACTACTGATGATCAAACGAAATATTGTCCAAAAGAAGCTTTAAATCGATTCCATGAAAAAGATCTTAAGAAAAACAACTTTCAGTCACTTGACAAAAACTTATACTTCTTCAAAATACAGTGGTAAAAGTATTGAAAGATGTTTCTTGTCTTAAAAAAACTGAAAGATCATTCCTCAGCAGGAAGACAGAATATATCCCAAATTGATAAGGTCAACTCAAAAGAATCTGAAATAAGAGTTGATAATCACTTCTGGAAAAAGGTTCCTCCTCGCTCATGTCGAAACATATCATGTTTACATGAAGAACGACTCCAGAAGAAATGGAAAGAGAGAATCTCTGCCAAAGGAAACAATCAGAAATTTCCGATAATTGTTTCATCTAATCATATTGATGTACATAATAAGGAAATCCTTAGAATGAGAAAATCTTATGAAAATTTCATTGACAGAATTAAGAGAGATTTATCTATCTATGAAAATTCTCACATCAGTATTGTTTCTCCACATGATCAAACCTTTAGATCAAGGAAGGATCATCTTCTTGAGAGAAAATACTTTGGTCAGAAATTTCCAAAAAGAAACATGAACTATGTTTCTGATACTCGCTATAAGCAAGAAAAGACTCTGATACAACCTACTTGTGTGGAGATTGTTTATTTTCATCCTAGTTAGTGCTCTTTTTGGGATGAGAAAGCACATAACAAGAGCAAAATTTTCGTTTGTGTTTTGTATCAGAAGAAAAACCTGTGACAATCTCTGGATAAATGTGAATCCATTTTTGTCTAAAAATTGTTCATGTTTACCATGATCTTCCAAAAATAGGTTTTATTTGAAATTTTCAAATTTTAATAAACCTTCCAGCATGAGAAGTTCGGACATAGGAAACAAAATATATTCTGTGTATATTTTCGGAAATTCCTAAATATTTCCGGTCCGAAAATTGTTTCTTCTTAAGAGAAACTATCTCGTGCTTGTGTTGAGAAAACCTGATTAATATTTATTTAAATCCCTGAGCATGCCTCCAATAACTTGCAGTTTTACAAAGGTCAATAAGGAGGAAGCTCAAAAGGTTAAGGATTGTCGAGGAATCAATACAGAAAGGAAGTCGAAAATCATATCTTATGTCTTATTATGATTATGATTATGATAGTTCTACTGGATCTAAAGATGAGTCATCTTTGTTGGCTTATAACCTTCAAGATCCAACAAAAACCAAGTGGATACCTTGTGATAGTATGATTGACTATATCCATGGGAACTAAGAACCAAACTCATAATGACGGTTCGACATCAAGATTGGCTCACGGATAGGATTGAGGAAACAAAAGTTGATCTTGCATACATGAAGGTTCAAGTTGAAAATCTTGAAAAACAGGAAGTGATTGCGGACAAGTCTCTCGAGACATGCTTCAAGAGTTTGAACACTGAAGAAACCTCAGTGAACAATAAGAGCCCCACTAGGGATTAAGTTACATGATGTAATACTTCATCCAAGAAAAATAGACATCAGGTTTTGATTATTGTATAAGGTCTATTTTTTAAATAAAACTATCAATTATTATGAATTTTATAATTTTTCTTGTGATAGTTTCAGATTACATAGCTTGTGCTTGAATGTCTATATTATTGTTATGTGTTTATGGGAGGTGTGATTTCGGTTTTCATAACCTTAATATTCGATCTCATATGATGAGAACCCTTACGGTTTGTGTGACTTTTTGAATTAGCAGAATTAAGTTCTAGCCCAAGTTGGTAGGCTTTATCAAAGGATCATAAGGTGTTCCGATTGAGACTCATATGTCACAGTTTGTTGAATCAACTTGTGTTTACATGAGTTGTGTTTAGCATAAACATATGTGTTTCGGATTTTCAACTTTTGCTATTGCCACGCATTAGTTAAAACCGATTCAACCTTTCTCTAATAAAGGTTGCTCTTTGTTGTTGTTCTTGCGAGAGGATGACAACATACTGGGGGAGAGTTCTAACTTGAACTTGTGCTTAATGATATATCTAAAAACAGAGTTCATCTAAGAAAAATCAAAAAATATTCATCGTCTTCAACGGAAGCAACAACAAACGGAGAACAAAGAACACATCATCTCAGTCGTCTTCATCATCTTTAACAACAACATCAACAGAAAAAAGAAGAAAAAAAAATCTTTATTCGTCTTCATCATCAAAAACACAACAACAGAGAAAGAAAATAAAAAAAACCTAGAAAAACAAATCTCTACAAATCATCTTCAACAAACATTATCTTCACCATTTTCATCGTCTTCAAAATCTCTGTAAAACAAAACCCTAGAAAAACAAATCTAGTGTAACCGCAGAAAAAGAAGAAAAAAAAAAGAAAGATAAAGTAAATCTGAAAAATATAGAGGAGAGAGAAAGTAAATTTTAAAATGATTTATTCTCTCTTGATTATCTATGTTTTTATATGGTCCGAATAGGATATTACTGCCAGTACCAAACTATAATTACAACATTTATGACGTCACCCTATGACCAAACACTAATTTATAGGACCAAACAATAATATATATGTTATAAAATGATCAAACAGACAGTTGAGCGGGTCAACTGGACTAAACTAACTCTAACATATTATTGTTAGGACTAAATAGTAGTTTCTACTTAGAATTATTCCTACAAGGTTTCTTATGACCTTCTTGTTTACACTGGAAAGTTTTCTTCCGAGATCTAACGGGATCAAATTTACTTTTCTTATGTGTACATGATACACTTTTAAAGGTACTTGTTAGAGCAAAGCTCGGTTGAACCCACCAACCGTTGGTATGTCAAGTTTGGTTGTCATATTTTAGTGAATCAAAACTCATTTAAGAGTCGTTTGATTATGTACTAGAGAAAACTTCGTATAGGTTAGTACATAATCAAACGACTCTTAAATGAGTTTTGATTCACTAAAATATGACAACCAAACTTGACATACACTTTTAACCTACTGCATTATTCACTAATGCATGGCCTGCCTAGTATTTTCTTATGCTATGTTCCCAGACGAACTCTCAGTATTGGCATGACATGACGGTTAATGTTCACTCGCAGCGGAGTAGCATGAATCTCTCGAAGTGTCAGCATTGAGACCTGCATGAAAATACTCAGTAGGCTACACCACTCTCTGACAAAGTGGTCGCCATGTCGACACTCTTTTAATTAAAAGTTAGCTCGATCGACGATGTTTAAATTCCTTAAGGAAAATCTTGATTGTCCATGTCAGTCTTTAAAAACGATCACGGCCACATGATTTGGCCACACAATTCGATAAGCCTAGCCTACTCCTAGCGGAACTAGGCGATCATCATGATGACCACCGGTCGGCCTACTAACATCCCATTTGGTCGGAATTCATCTAGTTCACCCGCAACACCCTCAAACATTAGCCAGAACATGGGTGATCGCGATGTTAAAAAATCTCAAGCGAGCTAAGACCGACCAAAACAATCTCAAAAACATCACGACCGCCCAACTTAGATAGCCTAGTTGGAGGGATTAGATCTTCATTTGAACAATTAAAGAAGTGCTAGCGTGTTCGTCGGCGTCCAAACTCTACCCATGGTCGACCGATCTACCCACAACGAGCCAAAAAAACTATATGTTCTAGAACCAGTTTGATACCCAAACCGGTACGAGTTCTGTGAATTCCGTAACCGGTAAAAATTCTTAAGTTTGTAAACCGGTACGTGAACTGAAAAAGTTATGTCAACTCTGAAACTTTGAGTTGCACCCAAGTTTGCAAACCGGTATGTGAACTGCTGAAGTTCTGTCAACTCCGGAACTCGATCATTTCTTATAAATTTGCAAACCGGTCTGTGTATTGTGACTCAGCCGATTCACGAACGATTCAAGTAATTGTACTTTGTAGATTTACCAACTATGTAGATTATTATTCAAGTGTAAATAATTATTTCTATGAAGTGATTTTCATTTGTTCAATTCTCTAATTAACACTAGACTCATTTGATCATATGATTGTGACTCAATATTAATGTTTTAATGAACATAAAAATGAGTGTTAAGCTTTTAAAGTTCAAATTGGCTAGTTTCAGCTAACCATGTTGGACATAGTCTTTATACATGGTTCGGTTACGGTTTACCTAACTATAGTGTATATCTTGTTTATGTGAATAAGATTCAAAACTTTCATCTAACAGTGGATATTGATTGTTTGGTTCCAAACCTATCTTAGCTTAAACCTAAAGCAACCTGGCTTTGAAGTCTATAACTCTTGGAAACTTGGATCTTTGAATCCTGACACTACTTTTTGGTGTTTCCTAGTTGTATCTAGAGCGGTCCTCTCCAGAAACCCTTTTAGGGTTTAGCGACTACAAAGACTTCATTAGGATTCGTGAAGCCAGGTCCAGTTATATTTTCTCTTGATAACTCGAGTATCCTGATCTTGATTGTTTGTAGATCCTTGCTTTATCAATTAAGATAGATAGTAATCAACAAAGTCTCTTCGTCTCATACTTTTTTGATTTCGCAAGTTTTTTACTTGTGAAGTGAATAATAATCTAGGATGCATTTCGGGTTGCATAAGTCCGGATTTTGAGGATCGCCGGACTTTTGTCAAGTTGTTATCAATTTCCATCACCCGAATTTTTCGTTTGATATGATCATCCGTTTAGATCGTAAATCAGGAAATCAATCATATGCTTAATCTGTGGGAGGCAGATTTGGTATAAAGTCTTTAATTGAGTTGAAGCAACTCTTAGTTGGTGTGACACCGTCTAAGGGAATCAATTGCGTGGAGTACTGCTGGGATTCAAGAGGCTTAAGGTGCGCGACTGTACCTGAATCAGTGGGAGAATGAGTTCAACTACATTCCAGACCTAAGTTAATTGGTAGTAAACTAGTTTCAGTAGCGGCTTAATATAGTTTGGTGTTCAATCTGGACCAGGTCCAGGGGTTTTTCTGCATTTGCGGTTTCCTCATTAATAAAATTTCTGGTGTTTGTATTATTTCTTTTTTTTGCATTATATTGTTTATCTTTATAATTGAAATATCACAGGTTGTGCATTGATCAATCACAGTAGCTAGGTCCAACCTTGTTTGTTGGATAAAACTTGATTGATCCTTGGATATTGGTATTTGGTACCGTCCAACAACTATCTTTGTAGTTAGGTTCACAGATTCAGTTTTGAGAGTGAGAGATATAACTTTAGACACTTTCCTTGATTGAGTTTTTACTCTTGGAGTTGTATTGAGTTAGTCCATACAGACTGCCTACGAAAAAGTTGGTGGTGTATTTTGGTACCCCCAGTGTTTTCAATTGGTATCAGAGCAGGCAAACATGTTAAGACCTAATAAGTCTTTGTTTGAAGCAGTCTGACTATAAGGACAAAGACGAAATCTCTATTGAACGATGCACCAGTATAAAATAAACTGTTTCTATGGATCCTGTAAAAGAGTCTGTTTTTTCAAACTCTTCTAGAGACGAATCATGTGGTTCCATAAAATAATCAGATATTGATCAGTGTCATTCCTACTGTTTTACAGATGAGTCTGACTCAGAAGTAGAACGAGAAGTAGCTAAGGAAAGCTCTGAAATTTTCAAGCGTATAGAACTTCAGACTTCTAAGTTTTATCGGTTGCGACACAAAGTCAATACTCCCATTGGTATTATTCCTAAATACGATTCCAAAACAAGGATGTATCTCGTAGATGATTCCTTGGAGATCGCTCAACCAACGAGTAAGAATATTGCTCTATGTTGCGATAGTGAATCCAAAGAAACTACCGTGATGATGGTTTTTGTACAAGGTGATGAACTAGAAAAAGCAAGAATAAATTATGTTCATGATTTACTAAAAAAATCGCAGTTAGAAACTAATAATCAAAATACTGCTTTGATAAGAGACCAGTTGAAATTCTCTGACCAAGATAAAACTGTGTCTCCAAGGAGGAAAATCTCTTTCGAAAACGAAATTATCAAGACTACCTGTTCTGATTTCCTTGAAACTCAGAAAGTCTGCTTCTATTGCAACACTAAAAGACATGTTCAAAGAAAGTGTAAACTGAGGTTGGAAAATTTTCAGTTTGACCGTCTTCAAAACACCTTGGATTTAATTCTAAAAGGTGTCACAAATATTCAGATGCCTAATCCTCTTGAGGCGAGATCACATTCAAACAAATGCTTCTGGGAAGGTCATCACTTCATGGTTCACGAATATTCGAACAAACCTAAAGGGTAGTAGGCAAAATCTCTTTAAAAATAACTTTGTGAAACCGTCACAAATATGGGTTCGAAATAATACCCATATACCTCCTAAAAGGGTGAAAACTTTTGAAACAGATCAACAAGCTAACCTGAATTCGATCGTTACAGGATATAAGGATCTTTTGAATGCTTATCTTTTGAACTTCGAAGTATAACGCTTATCTTTTGAACATCATAGATATGACATCGACATAATTTTGTATATAGTTTTATGATTATGTGAATGTGTTATTGTGAAGATTTCATCGTAGGAAACAATTTTTTATTGGTCTTGCTATTCATTGCATATATTTGGATGACCAATATGTGTGAGTTAATAGAACCAATCTTAACTCAGGTTATGTATCTTGGTATAACCGATCCTAAGTAATCGCCATGAGATGGTATGTTTTATATATCCTTGTAACTGGTGTGAATGATCCTAGTAATTGGTGTGACCAATCATAACTGTTGTGTGACCGATCCTTGTAATTGGTGTAACCGATCCTAGTGACAGGTGTAACCGATCATAAATAGATACCATGCGTAGATGGAACTGATCCTAGTGACTGGTGTGACCGATCACAAGTAAGTACCATGCTTAGGTATAACCGATCCTAGTGATTGGTATAACTGGTCCGAACCCATGTGTGTGACTTGGTAGGACTGATCACTACTAACCATTGTGATTTGGTATGACCTATTACATAGTAGTCTTAAAATACTGGCAAACCAATTCTAAACTTGTTTGGAAGTGTGGCATAACCGATTCCAAAAGCAAATCCATATAAATATGAAATAAGGATTTGCACTGAAAACATGTCAACGTACTTTGAACATGAGCAGTAACTCTTATCATTTATTTTTCAAAGGTATTCCTTGGTACTCAAGGTGATCTTGTGCCGAAATAAATTAAGAATCTTTTAATTAAGGTTTTTGGTTTTATATGTTGTAATTACCAGCAATTAATGCATAGATCTAGAGAATACAAATTAGTAATGTGATTTTCTATTGAGAGATCTCGCAAAATATTGGACCAACATTTATTGGAATTATGAAAACCGAATTTGGGCATTCATTGAATATCTTGAGAATATTTTCGGTTTTGGAAATTCCTTGGTGTCCAAACATCCTTCGTCTATAAATACCTAATTTTTCATTTTTAGAAAACTATGCTAAGAGCCGGGAAAACTTCATTTCTTGTTGTTTCTAGTGGAGACGTCTATTCGTAGAGGAAAGTACCCTAATTATGTAAAATCTCATACGACCGCTCGTTTAAAGACTTCTATAGGATCAAGAAGCTCTACGAGTACCGTTGGTGGGAAACTAGAAAATTGCAGTGTTATTAGTTTTCGATTTGATTTGATTGACTAACGCTGGTTGAAACTTTTATTGCACCTTGTTTTTTTATGCTTGAGAATCTTCTCTTTTGATATAAGATCCACTCAGACCAGATCAAATTATCGACGAGATCTTTAGAACTGTTGTTAGATCTAAAGACATCTTATGATAATCCATTGTTAACAGACTTCGTTCTGTGCATGATTGATCACAAGAGATTCAAGTGGTGTGGTGCAGGTATTTGAAGATAAAAAAAGATTTGAAGATGAAGAAGATTTCTTATAAGTTTTCGTATCTTATGGATTTAGTACACAAAACTTGATCCGCTAGGATCCAACTAGAATCGGTTTATCTTTGGTAGATATGATTGATTAGTTGCGTGAGATCAGCATTCTTTATATTTCTATTTGATATATATATTGATTGAGTGCGAAATAATACATGACTATTTCGGTAGTTAAATTTGGCCACGCAATTCAACAAGCCTAGCCTACTCCTAGCGGAACTATGCGATCATCATGATGACCACCGGTGGGCCCACTAACATCCCAGCCGATCGGAATCCATCTAGTTCATCCGCAACACCCTCAAACGTTGGCCAGAACATGGGTGATCGTGCTTTTAAAAAAATCTCAAGCGAGCTAAGACCGACCAAACTAGTCTCAAAAATATCACTACCACCCAACTTAGATAGCCTAGTTGGAAGGATTAGATCTTCATTCGAACAATTAAAGAAGTGCTAGCGTATTCGTTGGCGTTCAAACTCTACCCATGGTCGATCGACCTGCCCGCAGCGAGCCAAGAAGGCACCAAACCGTTTGCCCAAAGTAGGGCGATCGCGCGGCTCTTTAAACCCTAAATTGAGTTAGCGGCATTACACAACTTCCGCAAATCGATCATGGCTACCCATCTTCGCCAGCCTAGTCAGATGACCTGGATCCAATTTCAGGCGGCCAATGAGATGCTGAAAAGCTCACCGGCAACCCATCTTTATGTATACTTAATCGACTTGTCCAAATCAGTGACAAACACCCCAAACCATTTTGCCAAAGATAGGTTGGCTGCACGGATTTAAACCCTAAAAATCAATCAGCAGCAATGAACAACTGCCGCAAATCATCTTGTCCATCCGACTTCGCTAGCCTAGTCGAATGGTTTAGATTTATTTTCATGAAGGCCAACAGGGTAACACTGTGATCATCGGCCACCCCACTTCCACAGGGAGTGATCGACCAAGTGGTAGTTCACCGATGGGGTTCCCAAAAGATCCCCCAAAGGTGGTCGATCATGCTACTTTTTAAGACGTTCAATTCGCGACTAATTTGAACGAACTCTAAAACAACGATGTTTCCTGCACATCGATTATTTTCAGCTGCTTTCTTAAAAGAGATGTTTTATATACACCGATCATAAGCGGTGTTTTATAAATATTGATTTCACAAATAATTTATTATTTGACCTTGTAGATGGAGAAAAACGATTTGCTGGTTTTTACGGAATTGAGGAGATGACTATGCGGAGGAGACTCCTTGAACTGAGCAAATGCTCAACCTGACACAGATGCACTGCAAGAAGGGAGTTCTTTAAGTTAGAGAGATAAATCTATAGGACTCTGGCCTAAACCAAGACAATGGTCGTTCCAGAGTCAATTCGGTCACAAGAGAGGATGGGTCGATATGTAGGAGGGAAGCTGATAAATGTGTGAGATCAATGGTGATCAAAGATTGTGAGTGTGTTGTGTATTCTGCGTAAATAAAATAAGATAAGTTCTGATTGATTGAACGCTGAGTTCTTAATCTCTTGTTTGTCTGCTTGACAAGAGATTGTCCTTTGTTTCAATCATGATTTAGAGACTTATTTATATTGCTAGAATTGTAAATACCTTGATCGCACGAAGTGTGACAGTTGTTGGAGTCAAAGAGTGGGGAAGTGTAAATCGTGTTAAAACCAGTTGCTCATCGTGCGGAGACTTGGTTGATTTTCTACCCACTACTTTGCTAACTCCTCCAACTGATTGCACGACTTTCTCACATTCTCGTCGTGTGTATGAACACACATGCCGTATATCACCAGACCAAAACCATAGTTAATATCCCCCATGTGACATGATTGATGTCTCGTGATTGTGGAGTCAGTTGCTGACTTTATAAAACGATGAGTCCTTGTATTGAACATGTCTGTTGAGACAAAGGTATCGGATAAATGAACATGTCTGTTGAGACAAAGGTATCGGATAAATGTTGATAACTTAAGGTGCGCAAATGTTGTTGAATCGTTTAATATTGATAGTTGAACCAATATTCCTTAGTCTGAGCAATTACTGCTCGTTTGAGCAAATGTTGCTCGTTTAATGAATTGATGGTATCATGATCAAATAAAATGTTAATTTAAGATGTTAACATCTGAGCCGAGCATAATTATTAAAGTGTTGATCACGGGATCAACGTAAAATTATTATTGTTTGAATATGCTCAGAATTATATTTTTGCAGAGCTCTGGATTCGAAACCCTAATTTTTGATCAATTGATGATTTATTGAAAATCAAACACATAGTGAAGGAGGGACCAGCTACATGGGATGAAGAGTCGACCATGTAACGCCCAGATGCTCAAATGAGCAAAATACCAAAGTCTCTTGAAGACCAGTTGGTGAAAGGATGATTAAATGTTGGTTTAATCCTTTATTGAAATGGTGCTCGTCTCAGATTTAGGTGATGAAACCTAATTATGAACAGATAAGGTACCGGCCAAGAGGGCATGAGACCAACCCTTGGTAGTCGTGGGACCAGCTGATGGTCATTTGGGCAAACTCCAAGTTGTTTGAGAAAAGTTTGGACCCATGAGCAATTGAGAAAATTAGGTCAAAATTATTAAAACACATGGGACCGACTATTTGAAAGCCCTATGGTCGGCCTTGGTTGGTCAATGAGACATGCCCGTGTCACCATAATGTCCGTGTCTCAGTCCTGAGAGTTTCGATATTTTCTGATGCGCGTTTGAGCAACATTTTGAGAAAATATGAAGGATTCAGGGTTCTACTGAGAGTGAGGAATCTTCATGAGACGATGAAAAATAATTAATAAAATATGAGATTATAAGGTGTGGGACCGGCCACGGCTATGGCATGGCCGGCCTGCTAGCAAGCTTGGTCTCGCAACACCTTTCCCAATTTTATGTAATTTTAAGTATTTTCCCTGATGTGAAGGAAATACCATAAAACTGTGGAATTTCATGAGGTTAGGGAATTTCCATGAGATTATGGAAATAATAATAATAAAATAGGGATTCATGAAGTGTGGGGCCGGCTATGGCCAAGGCATGGCCGGCCGGCCAATGAACACGGTCTCATGGCACTTTTCCTAATTTTATATTATTTTCTTGATTTTAGGAAAATATCATGAAATCAAGGAGTTTGTTGAAACTAGAGAATTTCCTTGAAGTGAAGGAGTTTTCATGAGATGAGGGAAACAAATAATATTAAAATAATAAAACAAGGGTGTGTGGGACCGACCATGGCTAGGGTATGGCCGGCCTTCCAATGTGCCCGGTCCCGTGAGTTTTTTCCTAACTTTATGTAATTTTCATGAGGGAAATATCATGAAATCGGGGAATTTTCATGGGATGAGGGAGATAATAACAAAATAATAAGGAATCATGAGGTATGGGACCGGCCACGGCTAGGGCACGACCGTCCGACTAGTAGGCCTGGTCCCACAACACTTTTCCTAATTTTATTATTTCTTTAATACGAGAAAACACCATGAGACTGGGGAGTTTCCTTGAGACGAAGGAGATTTGCTCAAATGAATGTATTTTCATGAGATCAAGCAAAAATAATAAAATATGATAAAATATATAATCAGGCGTGGGACTGGCCACGACGTGACTGGCCGGCCGGTCGGCCCAGTCCCCTAGCGCCTTTGCTAATACTTTATTATTATTATTATTATTTTTCTTCCTATTTTGCATAGGTTCATCGTTCCTTCGTGTTTTGGAATTCTCGTTCGTGCATTCAGGTGCTCGTTTGTGCATTATTGTTGAGTACACTTGCACCATTTTGGTCGGGGCTTACTCGATAGCTGCTCAGATGCCCGTTCTTTGAATATTTATTACTAACCCATGGAATTCTACTAGGAAAACCATGAATTGAAGTAATGAAATATTATGAAGAACATAGAATGTTTCCAAATATTCAGCTAATGAATTTAAAGATTATAAATAATTAATTGATGGCTTTATACTAGCAGGCATGCTGTCTAGGAGCATTAATTATCTGAGAATTGAGCGATATGAGCTTGTTGAAGCGTCATATTTTCTTTACATAGTCAGGAAAAACATTTTTATATCCTGAAGACATTATTGCTCTATACTAGAAGGTAAGTCGTCTAGGAGCCATCTAATCTTTCGATTCTATATAGAAGCAATTACTGAAATTGCTCAGTATTTATGAGATACGTTGTTGCCTCAGCTGAGAGACTGCACATCTGTGTATACTCTGAGAGATAGTATTCTCAGTCAGAAATTCATGCGACATGAGCTTTCATGCTTCGATGAGTGACATGAGTCTCAATACTCATCTGATTGCTAGATCAGGAGCATTACAATTATAGTTTTACGATTTTAACCCTTGTTGAAAATCCACCATCTATATTAAGTCCCCTGCTTAGTGAGGGACAGTCATGTTCCTCAGTCAGCACTAGATGGTGATTTTCTAATTATATACGAAGTAAGTAATTGGACTTAGTCATAAGGTAAGATGTTACCGGATTTTCGATTTCGTGAGCAAAACATGGCTTGAACGAAGATCCCAGTGGCATGATAGAGCGTTGTCCAACGAGTCTCAATTGATGTACGCCCGCTGATTTAGTGATGGAACCTTGGTCGGTTTAGGATTCACGGGTCCGGGCCCAAGAAAAGAAACTGTTGTGAAATTAGGTTTTGGAAACAAAATTTCATATAAAAGGAATTAATCTTCTTCTTCTTTTTTCCTTCTCCATGACCGACCACCACCTTACTCCTCCATATCCCTCACGTCAGTGCAGAGAATACAACAGAAAAAATTTCGCCGGAGCTCCGTCGCCGTCCGACCGGCGCTGCTACCGTGCGGCCAACTTCCGACACCGACCAGGTAAAAGAAAAACTTATTTTAAAATTTTGGTGATTTGTTCATGCTAAAATCATATACATGTGCATACATTAAGTGTGAGTTTTGTAGAAAAACCCTTATTTTATTAAACGTATGTTCGTTCGATCGTTAGTTCAAGAGACTAGCAATAATCCCTAGCTTGAGAGATTTTTCTTTTGAAATAGACCTGTGTCCAGTGACAAAATTTTGTTTATGAGCTTTCATTGAAACCAAAACTTTATCTTAAAAGGTGTAAACTTTTCACAAAACCGAAATAAACCTTCGTTTCAAGGAAAGACGATCGTACGAAGGAAAAGAGATTTTTTTTATCAAACCGTGGAGTATCCACAAAGTTTTTTTTTTTTTTTAATAAAATCACGTGAGCTTGGGATCACGCCAAATTTTTTTTACGTGAGTTAATCACATTTTATTTATTTATTTATATATATATTATATATATATTTTCGAAAATCAAAGCCTGACTTTGAGCAATATCAACAACAAACAATTATTTATGATGAAATATTTGTTTAGTTTTAATAATCCGATGATTAATGCTCGCATAATGAAAGTGTTCATGATTTTATGAAAATCTGAGTTTTGCTTGTCTTTTGTTGATTCGAAGAAAGGAGCGAGTTTTCAAGTGTTAACTCTTATATCGCAATCACTACTGTTAGTAGAATTGTAAACAGGTACCATTTTGTAGATGCTTGCATGAGCATTTTATCATCATATTGCATGATTCCATCATATTGTCGAAGTTTGCATCTTGTATGATATGTACTGAAGTAGAATGTTTTGTACACATTACAACTGCTTCGCAAGGATGTCTGACTCCCAAGATGATGCCTCCAGAGACGACACATGTATGGATGAAACTTCCGTTGGTGAAGAAGAAGAAGAAGAAGAAGAAACACTTGGAATAAAAAACGTTCCAAATATAGATGATGCATTCTTCGCGGTTCAGCAGGGAACTGAAAAATGCCTCAAAACTCCAGCATTTCGTCTTCTGATAAATCCCAGAGAGGTTGTTCAGAAGAAATTATTGACTCCTCGAGCAGTCATTCGATTTTTTCTTGAACGAGGACTTTTTCTTGCGTCAATTATAAAATTCAAGCTTTCTCGACGACCTTTAGAAAAATTCTCTGGATAGGCGAGACACATGATGGGTTGTCCTCGTGTTAGATAGTGCACAAGTGACCAGGGCTATCCAAACATCTGGAGACTTGTTCATTTTTCATGACGCGAGAGGTATTGTGGCTCTTCTTGCTCGTTGGTGCATTCCAACTCATACTTTCATATGCATATGGGGAGAGTTTACCATCACTTTGTAGGATGTAATTGCTTTGTTGCATCTCCCAATCAGGGGTAACTTTTCTGGAAAGCTTTCAGCAGAGGAGACATTAGTTTCTAATATCTTGACAGTCGAGATGGAGAGAATCAATAAAGCGTCTGGCAAAGGTTGTTATGCCCACTGGTTAACACACTGGTGGCCGAGAGATACCCCTCTTGATAGACCTGTCGATGGTATGTTATCTATTGCTGCTTTCTTGTGTTTATGGCTGTCCAGGGACGTATTGAAGATACCAGAACTTTGCTAAATCCGTTGTAATTCCTTTTGCCAATAATATGTCTCAAGGTGAACAACTTCCCATAGGTAGTCTATTCTTGGGTTCTTTGTACTCTAACCTAGACTCCTTGGTTATAGACTCCAGCGTTTCGAACGGCTTTATGAAGATTGAATACTACGCCAATACGATGTTTCTCCAAGCCTTGATGTGGGAACGCTTCAAGAATTATGCACCTATTTCCTCGTAATACCTTGCAAGGACTGAATGATGCTGATGCTCGCCGTATTTTTCCTGAGAATGATAATGCCAGGATTATTCGCTCTACAAAGCAACCTCAATCCAAGACACGTCTCATTGATGTGTTAGACAACGAATCTGAGTTTAATTTTCGCCCCTGGGTGTCAATTCCTTCTTATGTTTCTCAGTTGTCAACCTTCAATACTGAAGAAAGCATGAATTTGAAATCTGGTGCTGACTTGAGTGATGGCGAGAGATCCTTCATGTTTAGTTGTACTCCGGGTCATTTGATATCAGCAATGTATGGAGATTTTTCAGTAGAAGAATACAACATCGATAGAGCAGCTCGTCAAATGGGTATGGATCAATGCGTTCCAACTTTTCGAAGGAGGAAACCATTAGTGGAACAGCTTAAGACCTGTTTATATCGCACACATGTGGAAGGAAGCTCTTACTGGTTCCCTTGTTCTGAACGAATTTCATATGTAACTCCAGGTTACATAGATTTATGGGATCAACATCTTGAGCGTTTACATGATTTCGTAATGGTTGGCCAACCTTTAGTGAAAGAGTCTCCTTCTGCTGAGATGATTGCTTCTCGACCAAGATTGAAACATATCTCTGGCGGCGACAAACGAAAGACATCTCCAGGGTGTTCACCGGTATGTATCTTTTGCGTAATCTTCCTAAAATTAATATAAATGCCTTTTGATTATTGCATCAATTTATTTTTGCAGGACGGTCGTACTTTGAGACCTCGAATTGAAGTAAACTTCTCAGAAGCAGAAACAGTTATTCACGGTGGAGAGGGCAGGAACAAGAATTGCAAGTTGTTGCTTAACACCATAAAGTCCCCAATTGTTTCTTTGGTGAGTCGTCAATACTTTTTCCACCGTGAGCGTTTCCTATCCGTGTTATTAGGATCATAAAACCAATATTCGTTATTTGGTTACAGAATTTTGCTCCATCAAGTATTGACGGCCTTCAATTCTCTGTTGTTGGGCAAACGGTTTCTGACTTGAGTGCTGAAGAAGAGAATGACGTGAGTACTTCTTCATATAATCAAATATGATGCTTCGTAGATAAAATGCTAATTGATTGAGAATATATCCTTGAGGATGTAGCCATGGAAGTGGAGAGTACTGATGCTCGTTCATCTTCGGAAGATGAGGATAAAGAAAATTTCCAAGGTTCAAAACCGAATGGAAGTAATGATACTCTTGATGCTGACACGGGCAATTATGATTCCTTGAACGTTTCAGAGACCACCCAAGTAAGTATTTCCCTTGCATTTTATCCATAGAAGCATAAAATTGTTGATTTATGAATGGATGAATTAGAATCCATGTGAATACACGAAAACTTTACCGAAATACGTCACCAGAAAATTCAGAACTCAGTCTTTTAGCAAAAACGCCATAAAATCTTCGTCCGATGTCAGATTTTCGCGGTCTACCCATGTATCTTCATGCCCAGAAAATTTACCATATTTAAAATAGAAGCTTTTGAGGTTTTGAGCACATTTAGGGGTCGAAATCAGCGAAACAGTAAACTTCCAGGAGACTTTCAGAAATTTCTCAGCTGGTGTGTAGTTCGATGTTTTGGCCACATCGTTTTACTCTCTCATCCAATAGCTATGAAATTTTTATATGTTGTAGAGAACATACATATGAATATAATGGTGTATATCTCAACTTTAAATTCTACACCTATTGCTCCCAGTTTGTTATCATATGCAGGGCAGTGTGAATCTTTTCAGACGAGTTTGTTGTTAAAACGTGTTTTGTGCCTTCCACGCTATTTGCTCGTGTCTTAAATGCATAATGATGAACTTTGATGATTTTAGACCACTTGTATGATTTAATATATGATTCCATTTGGTTTCCATGTTTAGATTGCTCTAATCTCATGTAATCTTCGTATTAGGTACTAAATGCCGAAGTTGAGAATAGTGGAACCAATAATGATGATTCGAACAACCCTGTGGTTATTGATAAAGGGAAAACTGCCCCTGCACTTCAAGTCCATGAGGGTATTGCTACTGAAACTATTAAGGAGACTGAGACTTTAATTGTTGTTGCTACAGTGGCAGAAGAATCCGAACCACGAGTGGAAGAAACTGAAGAAAATGTTTCCCTGACCATAGAAGTTGCTCCGGTAATTGAGAATCGTATAGTGGTACATGAATACCAGAGTGCAGGGGTTTCTTTTGATCCTCCATTTGATGTGTCACTCCCATACCACGAACTAGTTGGTGGATTCAGCGTCCCTATTGGATATGCCGACTTGTACGAGAAAATATGGAGGAAATTTGGTCACATCATCGTCACCAGAGATCCCAAGCGTGCTTATTCTTTAACCATGCAAGTAAGTGTTATCTTGCGTGTTGTGAGTGATATATACGCCAGGGACAGAAATACTGTTACTCCAGATATACTCTTTGATTGGGAGTTCAACTTGGAGAATTATGAGAGATTTTGCTTCAACGTGAAATGGATTCGTAAGAAGATAGATGCCATCAAGGATTCATGCGAGAACAACATACCCTTTCCCAATGATGCTGTGAAGGAGAAGGAAGACAAGATTGCTAGGCTGACTGAGGAGTTGAACACGGAGAAGGCGGCTTTAAGAGCCTTGAAGGATGCAAAGGAGCGAAAATATATCTTTGTTGATTTTATTTAATTTATTTTTCATAATCTCTTGAACTTCTGAGAGATGTGAGATTTTATTTCTTGGTTTTGGATAAGTAGATGATTGGGGATTTTCTTTGGATTTGATAGAGATTTTCTTTAAGTAAACTGAACTGAACTTTGATGAATTGTTGAATTCAAATACTGAATGCAAGTATTGCAAACATTTTGGAGGAATTGAAATACAATGAAAGAAAATCCTAAATGCCAAATCCAGACATCATGAATGTTCAAACGTCCAATACCTCAAATATCCAATGATCTCAGGCGTCAAATGCTTTGAGCCAACTCTCGTGTATCACTGGCACGGTGCTGCCATACGTGTTGATTAGCCTGTAGTATCCTCCATCTATGGATTTAGCAACCATAGAGGTCTTTCCCAATTAGAGTTCCTTGCGGAATGAAGGTTGCGCTTAGCTGCTTTAAGAACTAAATCTCCTTCATGAAATTTTTTAGGCTTGATTTTTCGCGCCTTGAATATCTTCTGTTGATTCGAAATTCCTCGTGCGATGGGATTCCATGTCTGTGGCACATAGGGATGCTCATGCAAAGGGGAGTATCCAGAGTACCGTCTGTCGTGCTGAGCCATGTCTTCAGCAATAAATCTTCTGATGGAGTGCTCAATTTGGAGAGGCTCCGTGTTCAACCATTTGGTGTAATATTGCTGACATGAGGTCATCCATTCATAGTATTTTGAAATAGCTAAGTTGTTGGTAGGACGAAGCCCTCGGACCCAAGCAGTATAGTGAAAAACTGACAAAATGGATGCATTAGGAGGAATAAGACTTGCCTGAGCGCGGAACCTTTTGACGAAAGCATTTGCACTTTCTTCCGGCTTTTGTGTCAGTTCCATTAAAGCTTTGACATGCTCAAATTGTGGAGCATCTTCTGTTTCTTCTGAATCAGAGCTTTGTTCAACGGAGAAATGTGCGATTGAAGGTGTTGGAGTTACTTACCTTTCCAGCATGAATCCACGTACACGCAAGGATCATATCATTTCATGGATCTTCCCGGATTATGTAAAATTTGATCTCTGTCCAGGTTGAGCCCACCTTTTTCTTGAGAGTAATATAGCCATAGGCGTCCCTTCATGATCCATAATTGAGGTTGGAGCATGGATGGATTCTTGTCGAGTGATACCCGCGGCTCTAAGAGTTTTTAGAGGGATAACATTGACAGCAGTGCCGACATCAATCAACGCTCGTTTGAACTCATTTCCTTTGGGATGGACTGTGGTGAGAAGTTCCCAGTCGTACATTTCTTTGCCCGTTACTGAAGACTCAGGGAGCATCTCCTGGATCACCAAACACTTTCCTGACACGATGTGGTTTAGTGCAGCAAACATGTCTTTCCTTTGAGCCATAGATAGGTACACCAATTCACAGGCATTTCAATTAAGGATTAAACTGCTTCCTTGACAGGTGGTTCAGTGAGAGTGAAAGTTCTGACTGGGAGGGGGTCTCTGTGTACTCTCTCAGTCCCCAAGTTAAGCTCCCCTGATTCAACCTTTTCCCTGAATATGCGTTTCAAAACTCTGCATTCACTTGTGGGATGATTGACGAATCTGTGGAAGTGGCAGTAACGAGGACTTTCCATGTCCTCTTCAGTTGGTTCTTTCTTGACATATGGCAACTTGATTGCACCATCTTGGATCCAGACATCCATGAGTTCGATCACCTCTTCAATAGAAAAGAGAAGTCAGGTGCTTCTTGATCAGTTCCTGTGCGTTGTTCAGGGGCTTGTGCATCTTGCTTATCCTTCCTTTGTGTTTTTGAAGGAGCTGAGGTATGCTTGCGTGGCTCGGCTTTCCGCTTGCTCCCTTCTGCAACAACATTTGTGCATGGTTGGAGATTGTACTGCTTGTTGATTAAACGTATGCTACCTCGAGTTTCTCGTGGTTCTTCAGTTTTTGTAGCCTTAGCCCTTTCTAGTAAAGCGGGTGCGGTTGGTGCTGATCTCTTAGCTGCTTCATGAAGTTATGAAAAGGTCTGTAAGCGTAGATTTTCCAATAAAGCTCTGTATACCGGGATCATTACATTGATGCACAAGTCCACAAGTTGCTGCTCCGTGACATTTGGATCATGACAGTCCAGGGCTTGAACCCTAAACCTTTTCACATAATCATTAGGATTGAAACATCCTTCCGAGGTCAGAGAGAGTGATTTACTATGAAACAAAGAAATATTTTCTGTATAAAGCATTAATCATTTCTCCCGAACTTTTGATAGTTCCTGGTGCGATGTTGTTGTACCAGGTGTATGCTCTTCCTTTCAAATATTTTGAAAATTCCTTGAGGCGAACAACATGGTTATGTTCATGTTCTCCCAAAGCTTCCAGAAACCGAGAAACATGTTCTCGAGCATTGCATGTTCCATCATAAAGGGTGAACGTTGAGAAACATAACCTTTTGGCAGAGGAATCCTTTGTGTAGAGGCAGGGTATGGGGGGTGGTGACGGTGAACAGAAGAGGACGCCTTATCCTTTACACGATCTTCCAAGAGGCGCTCCAAGTCTTCACGGGTGATGAAACTGGTCGGTTCCTTCGACTCTGCAGCTTTAGCATTAGAAACCTCCTCATCATCTACTTCATGGATCAGAGTGACTTCAGGATCAACGTCCGAAGTTGTTTCTTTAGCTTTTCCTTTCTCCTGAATTTTCTCTGACACCTTGTCTGTAAGAGTCTTGAGATAATTGAATAATTCCTTCTGAGTGGCAACCATATCAGTCTGATTCTTTGCAAGAGTTTCCTGCACTTTCATGAGATCGCCTATGGTAGGCGGATTTTCTCTAACTTCCTCAAGATGCCGGCCAAAGAGAGGATGATTTCCAGCATTGGGTTGAGGAGGAGTAACCTCGCCACCATTGTCAGAAGCAGGAATAGTTTATGGAATACCATCATTGTTATTGTTGCTAGTGATAGCGTCATTTGCATTCGTAACTAACCCAGACGTAAGACCAGCCATCTTGTGAAAATGTGAGATTGCAACCGAGAGAATTATCTCCCACTGTGGTCGCCAATATGTAGATGGGAAAAAACAATTTGCTGGTTTTTACGGAATTGAGGAGATGACCGTGTGGAGGAGACTCCTTGAACCTAGCAAATGTTCAACCTCACACAGATGTACTGCAATAAGGGAGTGCTTTAAGTTCGAGAGATCAATCTATAGGACTCCGGCGTAAACCAAGACAACGACCGTTACATAGTCAATTTGGTCACAAGAGAGGATGGGTCGATCTGTAGTAGGGAAGCTGAGAAATGTGTGAGATTAATGGTGATCAAAGATTGTGAGTGTGTTGTGTATTCTGCGTAAATAAAATAAGATAAGTTCTGATTGATTGAACGCTGAGTTCTTAATCTCTTGTTTGTCTGCTTGACGAGATATTGGTCGTTATTTCAATCATGATTCAGAGACTTATTTATATTCCTAGAATTGTAAACACCTTGATCCCACGAAGTGTGACAGTTATTGGAGTCAAAGAGTGGGGAAGTGGAATCGTTTTAAAACCAGTTGCTCATAGTGCGGAGACTTGGTTGATTTTCCACCCACTACTTTGCTAACTCCTCCAACTGATTGCACGACTTGCTCACATTCTCGTCGTGTGTATGAACACACGTACCGTAGACCGCCAGACCAAAACCCTAGTTAATATCCCCCATGTTACATGATTGATGTCTCGTGATTGTGGAGTCAGTTGCTGACTTTATAAAACGATGAGTCCTTGTATTGCTGAGTCGAAAGTGATTTGCAAATGTTCTGAGACTCATGAATTGAACATGTCTGTTGAGACAAAGGTATCGGATAAATGTTGATAACTTAAGGTGAGAAAATGTTGTTGAATCGTTTTTATTGATAATTGAACCAATATTCCTTAGTCTGAGCAATTATTGCTCGTCTGAGAAAATATTGCTCGTTTGATGAATTGTGTTAGATAATTGCTCGGTCGAACTCGCATGTGTTTCTATCTCAAGCGTGTTCGTCAATGTTAGTGATCAAAACTATAAGTCTTTATTTCTAGTCTATTATAGCTAAGTCTCGGACTAGGATAAAAAGTATAGTTGAGATCAAGGACTTCATGGCGATTCATCATACAAGAAGAAGAACTATTCAAGGAACCGGTGGAACTTCTCGACAAAAAGGTATGTGAAGACTTGAACTTATCTGTCACTCTAAAGTCTATGAACTCTATCTCCTACTCTTTGAGACAAGAAGTCGTATGCTATATATATAGACTTGGATTATACACATTTGGTATTTTGAGCCGAGTATACCTCACCTATCTATATCTCAAAATATGTGTTGGTAAGCTTTTCGCTTCGATCAAGTTTATATTTACCTAGTGACGAAATTGATGATATGTTTCAATCATCTTAAAAATTGCTTTGACAAGAAATGGTGTAACAACTATATAACGTCCTCTAAGAATGTTTCAATGATTGAAATGAGAGTTTGGATTACATAACCAATGGTGGAATTGAGCATTGTTGTGGAAACACATTTATGTATAAGTCATATTCCTTGAACCAAAGTTTGCGAACTTTGTTGATCAAGAGAACCGGAAGAATGGCATGAGCCAAGTCCGAACTCAGTCCGCGAACTGCCGAAGTTCTCAAACCCGAAAATTTCTGCTGGAGTTGACAAACTACTTACGTGAAGCTAAGTCCGCGAACCACCGAAGTTCTCAAACCCGAGAATTTCTGCTAGAGTTTGTAAACTATGCCCGATAACTTAAGTCCGCGAACCTAGTCTGCGAACTTGAGAAGGTTATATATCTGAAGATGATTTCTGAACTTAAGCTTAAATAATAAAGAATGCAGTTTGCAAACCGTGGCTATAAAATTTCGTGAACCGATTCAAGTGAATCAAATCATCTTTGTTCAATTGTGTCTTGTGTAGTACATGAAATTTCCTTGCAACTGAACAACTCTCTAACTAGTTCATTTTGAAGTCATTTGAACTAGTTATGGTGAAGAAGAACATGATTGATATGAAATGCTCATATGGATAACCTTTTGGTTAACTATTGTTGAACCAACAAGTGCATACGTTTGGGTACGGTTAACAAACCTAGAAGCGTGCATTGTCAAATGTGTATAACAAGCTAAGTTTTCGATCTAACGGTTGAGATATATTAGCTTGAATCTAAATAAGGTTTTCATCTAATGGTGGGTATTAATTTCTTTGTTACCAAGGTAACCTAATTGCAAACCCTGATTTACAAGACTATATAAAGGAGACATCTACTATTGTGCAAAACTAATCCCCACACCTCACGTGTGATACTAGTTTGCGTTATAGAGTCGATTCTCCTTTAACCTTTGGTTTTCTTCTTCTAAAACCAGGTTAACGACTTAAAGACTTCATTGGGATTGTGAAGCTAGACCGATACTACTTTTATCGTAGTTGTGTGATCTGATCTTGCATCTTCTATCGTATGAGTACAATCAGATTGATTGGCTTGAGATCGATATCTCCAATAGGAAAGATATAAAAAGTAATCACAAACATCTTCGTCTCATTGTTTGTAATTCCGCAACATCTTGTTTCGCTACCATACGATTAAGATTGTTGTGAGGTGATTGATAACTCTAGGCCGTTCTTCGAGAATATAAGACCGGATTATCAATTGGTTCATGTTCACCTTGATTATTATCAAAAGACGGAACAAAACCTTTAGGGTTTATCTATGGGAGACAGATTGATCCTTTGATAGACTTGTCTGTAGGAGACAGATTTGTTTATTGTCAAAGCCTGCGATTTTGGGTCGTAGCAACTCTTAGTTGTGGGTGAGATCAGCTAAGGGAATCAAGTGCGCGGTATCCTGCTGGGATCAGAGACGTAGGGAGTACAACTGTACCTTGGATCAGTGGGAGATTGATTGGGGTTCAACTACAGTCCAGTCCGAAGTTAGATTGGAGTAGGCTAGTATTTGTAACGGCTTAATACAGTGTGTGTTCAATCTGGACTAGGTTTCGGGGTTTTTCTGCATTTGCGGTTTCCTCCTTCACAAATTTTTTGGTGTATGTGTTATTTCTATTTCCTCATTATATTTGTTTATATAATTGAAATAATACAGGTTGTGCGTTTGAATAAATCAATTGGAAATCCGACCTTTGGTTGTTGATTGATATTGATTGATCCTTGGATATTGGTCTTTGGTACCATCCAAGTTATTCCTTGTATTTGATTACAACACGCAGTTCTCGCTTGAGTAAATCAAATCAAGAACATATATATAAACTCGTTGATATACTTTTAATTGACTGAGTCTAGTTGATTCTCTTAAAAGTATATTCGAGTTTTTCCATACAGATTGTTAAGCGAAATAATGTGTGGTGTTGTTAGACCCCCGCTTTTTCAATTGGTATCAGAGCAGGCAAACACGTTTAAGACCTTACAAGTCTGTGTTTGTAGCAATCTGAGTCTGAGGACAGAATCTCTTACACATACCAAGATTCCTCCTAAAACTTTCAACTATGTCAGTTGTCTTGATAATACCTCAAAGGATTGTTCCTTAGTTGATTCTTCTGAATCCTGAGGTAGGAAGATTGTCTCATCCTGTGTTGATCACTCTTCCTCCAATGAGACATTGGACACAATGGTGAAAGCTGAAATGGAGCTCACCAGAATCGCAAAAATTTTACTGAGTTTGTTGATCTTCAAAATCATGATCAACTCATCGATGAATTTGAAAAGTCTATTGATCGAGAACGTGTACTCTATAACATTATTGAGTCCTTCTCTAAGGATATTGAGAAACTTCTTCAAGAGAATAATCTACAGCGTGAAAAGATTTGTGATCTTGAAAAGGTTATCAAAGAAGGCTCAATTAGAGAAAAACGTTTGATCACGCATTCATCTGATCTTGATAGACTTCGTGTTGAAAAAGAGAAGCTAGAAGCAACACTGTCACTAGCCCATGAACAATGTATGACCTTGGAAAAGGAAAACTATGTATTAAGGAAATTTTTTTTTGTTCCAACTGTTCCTCTTGATATACAGTACATGAAGAATATTTATTTATATCCTCCAAAAGAAGATTGTGTCAATAAAAGTTTATATAACTTACAATCTTCTCACAGGGCTGTAAAGTTAAAACAGATGCCGTCTGTTGCGTCTTCTCCACGAACCTGTACTTTATTTGGAAAATGGAATCACTATGCTATCTGTTGTTTTTCCAGGAAGAAACAAATTTCTAAGCTTCGTAATTTTCTTCTTTCCATTGTCAATGGGGTAAATAGTCAGTCGACTACTGCAGTGAATCCCATGCTTACAAGAAACCAGACATCTTATAAAAATGATCTCTTTCCTAGGAATCATTACAGGACTTCTGTGAATTCTAGTGGTATAAAGTCTTATGCTACTAATGAAAGCATGACCCGTGCTTATAAGAACAACTCTATTTAATTTAAGTATAGAGTTTGGAAACCCATCTCGTAAAATCCTCTAGAAACGATCTCTATAGGTCCTAGACTCGGTAATCAAAAAGCTTCTTCTCTTGAGCCTTCAGGAAGGGCTGTGAGAAATTTCTCTAAATTTTAAAACAGCCAAGGGAAGATCAGATATCCTGAGGTCAGATATCCTAGTGGAAATCACAACTACTCTCTCAAAACCTATGGTGAAACTATGTCTCTCTCTGCTACTTAGTAGCAGACAATTTCGTTTTCGTATCTAACTTGAGAGATACAATGATGATGTTTGAGAGATGCTCAAGTAATTACCTGATTTTCATCAGTTTGTATGTACCTTATGATGTGAGTTTTTAGTATTTATTTCTTTCATCATTGTGACCTTTCTTTTTAGGGCTGGAGAAATTTTGAAAGCAACACAGTATGCAGTTTTCCTGGTTGGATCCAGTTTTTGGCGTATGTCTTAGTCCACGAACATCCATATCTCCTCAAGGAACTCTAGGGTTTCTATCTAGGGTGTACACTTGAACATATATATATCTCATATATGCGTTCATTAATCTTCAGAAAGGAACTCGATGTAAATTGTTCCCAAAAAAAAAGTTAACCCTACTGTAGAGGATGATCTCAAAGGAAGTGATCCTGCTCAAGAGTTTATTCTGAAGAAGATGCTTGAAAGGAAAGAGTATAACTCTTAGATTGAAGAATCTGTCAAGGATCTAATTCTCGTTCAGAATGAAGTAAAGAACGAACTTGATAACCTTGAACTGCAGATAAACCAGCTTATTGATGGACATACAAAAATCCTTGGTACTCAGAACATCTTAATCAGGAATCAGAAGAAAGTTATTCTTGACTGCGCTAAGGCTCGACACTTTGTTCGCATTGTTGATCGAAAAACTAACGTTCTGACTCATGAACATGGTGTCTTTACGGTCAACAAAATCAAGGATATCAGTGACTCCTATTTCGATGGACCATTCCAGAGGTATGAAATCATCAAGGAAACCTGAGTTTTATTAGATGCCTAGTAAGTCTTCTTTATGGCTTAGTTGGAAGAATAACTAGTGCTTTGAATAGCAATGATTGTGACTACACATAACTATTATTTTCATCTTCTTGTTTTTTTTAGGTTTATTGGTTTAAATTCTAAAAATATTTGGAGGATGATGTTTTTGCAGTATTAATCTTTATGATTTTTTATATTGCAATGTGTTATGGGATATTGATGTTTACGTCCGCGAACTATGTTTGTCCCATACTTTGTCAAAAGTAAAGTCGTTCGTGTTCGGTATTCACGTACTGGTAAAAGAATGAAAGGGCCTTTGACAAATACAAAAGTTAAGACTATATTGTCAATCTTTGATGGAAGATAGGTTAAAATCTTTTGTTTTCAAGGATTATGTCTATTATCGTCGTTATGAAAATAATGATTGAAGATAGAATGAATCGTTGTGTATTCCACAGTATTGATCATCCCTGATCCATATTTTATGTATTACTGTGAGGCTCCGTAATGTATCTTTTGTTGAGCATTATACAACCAAATTGATTTTCTTAGCTTAGTTGTTGTTCCGTGAGATATGTTATGTCGAGCATATTGAACTAAATTAATCATCTTGTTTGGTTATTTAGTTATTGCTCCGTAAGTATTCCTATGTCGAGCAAAACAAATAACAATTAAATTGATTACTTTTGTAATTAGTTTGGTTGTGTATTCCAATTAGATTAATTATGGGTTCTCTTGTAATTAATCTAGTTGAATATTTTCGTGACTCCATAAGGTTTTCTTGTGTTGAGTATATGAACGGTTAAGCTAATCATTATCTTATGGTTAACTTAGTCGTGGCTCCGTAAGTTATCTTATGTTCAGCACAATCAATTAAATTGATCAATTTTTTTGTTTAAGTTGGTTGCGTATTCCGATTAAATTAATCATGGGTTTACTTGTCATTAATTTGATTGAGTTTTTGGATATAGAAAATCATTCTCATGGTTTTTGGTGTCCAATAAAAATCTTTATTTTCTTTTGAAATTAAGGTCGCTCGTTGTTGTTCTTTCGGGAATGACATCAACTGGGGGAGAGTTCTTTTGAACTTGTGCTTAATGGTCATATCTTGAGGGGTGTGCGGCTGTGGAATTTTGGAGGAGTTATCTTGTATCTTTAAACTCCTTGATGAATGCATTTATCTTAAGCTTTATGATTGCATATAAATTAGTTGGTATGTATTTTTTTTTCTTTTAGTCATGAAATGTTTCTTTCAGAAATTTCATTATGATCCCGTTCTTGTACCTTTGCCAATTTGATTGACAAGAAAGGGTAGAATTAATATGTAGTTCACACTACAAATACATATGGTTTTCGGATCATTGTGTAAGGGGGAGTGGTTTCCATGTGAGATGGAGTATTGACTAAGGGGGAGTGATACATATCACCATAGTATTATTGTTGAAGTTGTGATACAATTGGACTTTGACACTGTGTAATAATACTATGACATTGTATAACAATGATCGAGACCGATACTTTCTTATTGTTATAGCTATGGATCTTCAACAGCGGTGATACTAAACTTACAACCTTTGGGATCATTGGAGTACTTGGAAGTGACGAAGATTTCGAGGAATGTTGAAGATTAGACATGTGGAATAGGAGCTACTAAAGTTTCTTTATCTTTTTTGTATTCCATATGTATTGATAGTTTTGTCACTAAAATTGACAAAGGGGGAGATTGTTAGAGCATTATTCGGTCGAACTGCATGCGTTTTTATCTCAAGCATGTTTGTAAATGTTAGTGATCAAAACTATAAGTCTTGATTTCTAATCTAGTATAGATAAGTCTTGGACTAGGATAGAAAGTGTAGTTGAGCTCAAGGACTTCATGGAGATTCATCATACAAGTAGAAGAACTACTCAAAGAACCGGTGTAACTTCTCGATAAAAAGGTACGCGAAGACTTGAACTTATCTGTCACTCAAAAGTCTATTTACTTTATCTCTTACTCTTTGAGACAAGAAGTCGTATGCTATATATATAGACTTGGATTATACACATTTGGTATTTCGAGCAGAGTATACCTCGCCTATCTATATCTCGAAATATGTGTTGGTAAGATTTTCGCTTCGATCAAGTTTATCTTTACCTAGTGACGAATGTCATGATATATTTCAATCATCTTGAAAATTTCTTTGACGATAAATGGTGTAACAACTATATAACGTCCTCTAAGAATGTTTCAATGATTGAAATGAGAGTTTAGATTACATAACCAATGGTGGACATGAGCATTGTTGTGGAAACCCATTTATGTATAAGTCCTATTCCTTGAACCAAAGTTTGTGAACTTTGTTGATCAAGAGAACCGGAAGAATGGCATGAGCCAAATCCGCGAACTCAGTCCGCGAACTGCCGAAGTTCTCAAACCCGAGACTTTCTACTGGAGTTGACAAAATACTTGCGTGAAGCTAATTCCGCGAACTCAGTCCGCGAACCCAGTCTGTGAACTCGCGAAGTTCTCAAACCCGAGAATTTCTGCTGGAGTTTGTAAACTCTACCCGGTAACTTAAGTCCGCGAACCTAGTATGCGAACTTGAGAAGGTTATATATCTGAAGATGATTTCTGAACTTAAACTTAAAATACTAAGGAATGCAGTTTGCAAATCGTGGCTATAAAAGTTCATGAACCGATTCAACTGAATCAAATCATCTTTTCTTCAATTGTGTCTTGTGTAGTACATGAGATTTCCTTGCAATTGAACAACTCTCTAACTAGTTCATTTTGAAGTCATTTGAACTAGTTATGGTGAAGAAGAAGAACATGGTTGATATGAAAGCTCATATGGCTAACCTTTTGGTTAACTATTGTTCAACCAACAAGTGCATACATTTGGGTATGGTTAACAAAGCTAGAAGCGTGCATTGCCAAGTGTGTATAACAAGCTAAGTTTTCGATCTAACGGTTGAGAAATATTAGCTTGAATCTAAATAAGGTTTTCATCTAACGGTGGATATTGATTGCGTTGTTACCAAGGTAACCTAATTGCAAACCCTGATTTGAAAGACTATATAAAGGAGACATCTAGTATTGTGCAAAATTAATCCCCACACCTTATGTAAGATAATAGTTTGCGTGCTAGAGTCGATTATCCTTTAACTTTTGGTTTTCTTCTTCTAAAACCAGGTTAACGACTTAAAGACTTCATTGGGATTGTGAAACCAGACCGATACTACTCTTATCGTAGTTGTGTGATCTGATCTTGCATCTTCTATCGTACGAGTAAAATCAGATTGATTGGCTTGAGATTTATATCTCTGATTGGAAAGATATAAAAAGTAATCACAAACATCTTATAATCATTGTTTGTGATTCCGCAACATCTTGTTTCGCTACCATACGATTAAGATTGTTGCGAGGTGATTGATAACTCTAGGCTGTTCTTCGGGAATATAAGACCGGATTATCAATTGGTTCCTGTTCACCTTGATTATTATCAAAAGACGGAACAAAACCTTTAGGGTTTATCAGTGAGAGACAAATTGATCCTTTGATAGACTTGTCTGTGGGAGACAGATTTGTTCATTGTCAAAGCCTGTGATTTTTTGTAGTAGAAACTCTTAGTTGTTTGTGAGATCAGCTAAGGGAATCAAGTGCGCAGTATCCTGCTGGGATCAGAGGCGTAGGGAGTACAACTGTACCTTGGATCAGCGAGAGATTGATTGGAGTAGGCTAGTGTCTGCAGCGGATTAATACAGTGTGTGTTCAATCTGGACTAGGTCCCAGGGTTTTTCTGCATTTGCGGTTTCCTCGTTAACAAAATTTCTGGTGTCTGTGTTATTTCTATTTCCGCATTATATTTGTTTATATAATTGAAATAATACAGGTTGTGCGTTTGAATCAATCAATTGGAAATCTGACCTTTGGTTGTTGATTGATATTGATTGATCCTTGGATATTGGTCTTTGGTACCATCCAAATTATTCCTTGTATTTGATTAGAACTCGCAGTTCTTGCTTGAGTAAATCAAATCAAGAAGATAGATATAAACTCGTTGATATACTTTTAAATGATTGAGTCTAGTTGATTCTCTTAAAAGTATATTCGAGTTTGTCCATACAGATTTCTAAGAGAAATATTGGGTGGTGTTGTTAGACCCCCGCTTTTTCAAATTGTCGGTATCATGATCAAATAAAATGTTAATTTAAGATGATGACATCTGAGCCGAGCATAATTATTAAAGTGTTGATCACGGGATCAACGTAAAATTATTAGTGTTTGAATCTGCTCAGAATTATGTTTTTGCAGAGCTCTGGATTCAAAACCCTAATTTTTGATCAATTGATGATTTATTGAAAATCCACCAAAGAGTGAAGGAGGGACCGGCTACATGGGATGACGAGTCGACCATGTAACACCCAGATGCTCAAATGAGCAAAATACCAAAGTCTCTTGAAGACCAGTTGGTGAAAGGATGATTAAATGCTGGTTTAATCCTTTATTAAAATGGTGCTCGTCTCAGCTTTAGGTGATGAAACCTAATTATGAATAAATAAGGGAATGGACAAGAGGGAATGAGACCGACCCTTGGTGGTCGTGGGACCAGCTGATGGTCGTTTGAGAAAACTCCAAGTTGTTTGAGAAGAGTTTAGACCCAATATGAGAAATTGAGCAAATTAGATCAAAATTATTAAAACATGTGGGAACGGATATTTGAAAGCCTTAGGTCCGACCTTGGTCGGTCAAGGAAACATGCCCGTGTCACCATAATGACTGTGTCTCAGTCCTGAGAGTTTCGATATTTTCTGATGCGCGTTTGACCAACATTTTGAGAAAATATGAAGGATTCAGGGTTCTGCTGAGACTGAGGAATCTTCATGAGATGATGAAAAATAATTAATAAAATAGAGGATTTTAAGTTATGGAACCGGCAACGGCTAGGGCATGGCCGGCCGGCTAGCAAGCTCGGTCCGGCAACACCTTTCCCAATTTTATGTAATTTTAAGTATTTTCCCTGATGTGAAGGAAATACCATGAAACTGAGGAATTTCATGAGGTTAGGGAATTTCCATGAGATTATGGAAATAATAATAATAAAATAGGGAGTCATGAAGTGTGGGATCGGCTATGGTCAAGGCATGGCCGGCCGTCCTATGAACTCGGTCCCATGGCACTTTCCCTAATTTTATATTATTTTCATGATTTTAGGGAAATATCATGAAATCAAGGAGTTTGTTGAAACTAGGGAATTTCCTTGAAGTGAAGGAGTTTCCACGAGATGAGGGAAACAAATAATATTAAAATAATAAAACAAGGGCGTGTGGGACCGGCCACGGCTAGGGCATGGCCGGGCGGCCAATGAGCCCGGTCCCATGAGTTTTTCCCTAATTTTATGTAATTTTCATGAGTTGAGGGAAATATCATGAAATCAGGGAATTTTCATGGGATGAGGGAAATAATAAGGAATCATGAGGTGTGGGACCGGCCACGGCTAGGGAACGGCCGTCCGGCTAGTAGGCCTTGTTCCACGACATTTTTCCTAATTTTATTATTTCTTTGAAACGAGGAAACACCATGAGACTGGGGAGTTTCCTTGAGACGAAGGAGATTTGCTCAAATGAAGGGATTTTCATGAGATCGAGGAAAAATAATAAAATATATAATTGGGCACGGGAATGGCCACGGCGTGACCGGCTGGTGGGCCCAGTCCCCTAGCGCCTTTGCTAATATTTTATTATTATTATTTTTCTTCCTATTTTGCATAGGTTTACCGTTCATTCGTGTTTTGGAATTCTCGTTCGTGTATTTAGGTGCTCGTTTGTGCATTATTGTTGAGTACACTTGCACCATTTTGGTCGGGGTTACTCGATAGCTGCTCAAATGCATGTTCGTTGAATATTTATTATTAACCCATGGAATTCTGCTGGGAAAACCATGAATTGAAGTAATGAAATATTATGAAAAACATAGAATGTTTCCAAATATTCAGCTAATGAATTTAAAGATTATAAATAATTAATTGATGGCTCTATACTAGCAGGCATGCTGTCTAGGAGCATTAATTATCTGAGAATTGAGCGATATGAGCTTGTTGAAGCGTCATATTTTCTTTACATAGTCAGGGAAAATATTGTTACATCCTGAAGACGTTATTGATATATACTAGCAGGTAAGTCATCTCAGAGTCGTCTAATCTTTCGATTCTATATGGAAGCAATTACTGAAATTTCTCAGTATTTATGAGATACGTCGTTGCCTCAGCTGAGAGACTGCACATCTGTGCATACTCTGAGAGATAGTATTCTCAGTCAGAGATTCATGCGGCATGAGCTTTCATGCTTCGATGAGAGACATGATCCGCAATACTCATCTGATTACTGGATCAGGAGCATTACAATTATGGTTTTACGGTTTTAACCCTTGTTGAAAATCCACCATCTACAGACCTAAAAGCACTATGTGCTGCTTTCAGCGGCGAGTCTCACGACTTCACCCATTTACTCGAGACATCAAACATGTCACAAACTGGGGGATGCTCACTGGGGTATTGGTATGACGGTTTACAGCGTGCGGCGTGTAACGCGCCCATTACGACAAAGTGTCAAGAAAGGACAGATGGTTAACAACAACGGGAGTAATGGGTGAAAGTGTGCCCAGTTTTCCCTCGTAATGCAAACATGGCGATCACCACTTTTTACACAACCCCACTTCTCCACTACTTAACTACCTCCACTTCCTACGAGATCAAGGGTGCGCTCAATGACTTGTATAAATAAGATTTCAACCTATTTCAACAAAGAACACAAGTGTTATCAACACAAGTAGCCAGAAACCATATTCTGATACAAGTCATAAACATCCATACCTTCATAATTCAACATTCTGATCTTAAACACCTTCTTCGCTTCCCTCCCTAAGATCAACCCTTCTCCTTCACTTTGTGACCGAATCGAATCTGGAACGACCATTTCTTGGTTTAGGCTAGAGTCTTACAGATTGATCTCTCGAATCTAACAGTACTCATGTGTATTACATTTGTTTAGGGCTTGAATTCGTTTCTCATCAACACACCCAATTTTACCAAAAATAGTAGAATCAGTTTTTACCCCAAAACAGTTTCTCATATCTTTGTGTAGCACAAACCTTGATTGGTTGGGATCCAACTAGAATCAGGTTTATTCGATTGATTAGTTGCCTGAGATCGGCATCGCTTTATAGTTCCTTGTTGGATTCTATATTGATTGATTGCAAATCTAAACTCTGCTACTTCGGTAGTTGTTGGATATATTGATCTAACCAAGAAAAAGAGTTTATTAGTTTAAACGGAAGAGCCTTTGCATATGACTTGAGATATCTTCATCTGAAAGAATCAATAGAGTTGTTACCAAACAGATTTGTTGTTCCTTTACTGTTTGGAATACAATCCAAAGGAATTGTTCCAGTGTGTGCACTTATTAAATGTCGGAAGCGCAGGGATACTAAAGAATCTAAGTGAACTAATTTTAGTTGCTTGGTCTCAACTATACGAAGTTTGTTTAGATTTTATATAGCGGATTAATTCTGAGAGTATTCAATTCTGGTAACAAAATCTTGTTGTGTCTTTTACTTTTCTATTTCCGCAATTATAATTGTTTATTATAATTAAAAGTAAAATACACAAACGTTAACTTCGTATTACTTGATAGTGATCCTATATAGTTTAGTTAAGTCTGAACCTATTATCAAGTAATCACACTTTGATTGTTGTATTGTCTTGATCTCGTATCCATAGACGATCACACAAAATGTGAATACCGATTTGTCGTATTGTCTCAACTTTGTCCATAGACAATCACGTTTGGTAAGAGGACTTATAGGTGGATAATTTAAAGATTGTGGTGTATTTGGGTACCCTCGTCTTTTCAGTCTTGAAACCATTTTTCTGACATGTTGAGAAACACGAGGATTTGTGCCTTCTAGAGAATCATTTGGAGAGCATACCGAGTTTTTCCGTACTTGACCACATGGTGGTTTTAGTCTAGATAACTTTTTTTCCAAGTTCTTAATTGTTGAAATTGCTTGTATTAAATCATCTCTTTATTCATTGAGTTTTGTCTTCAAGATATTTTCTATTTTATTACTTTCCTCAAGTAGTTTTTCAAGAAAAAGATTGTTTCGCTCTTTTGATTGAAGTAGTTTTTCAAGAAGGTTAACTCTGTCATGAAGAAAGGATTGAGAGCACATTTCGTGGTCAAAATTCTTGACTACGTAGACATTTTTGAAAATAGGTTTATCATGACGGTTGATGAACCTGTTGTGCACCTGTTTTCTCAGAAGGTTTGATATACTACCCGGTTGTACACGCAGAAGAGGTGTATTGCCGAATAAAGAAATATCCTTCCTCGTGTTGTTTTTTAGTCTAGGAAGTACGTAAAATGAGTCATTACTTGGTAAATTAAAGACCATTCTTTTACTTATTGGATACATGTATGATCGTCTACAAACACAAACTTTTTAGGTTTTCCGTGTTTGCCTGCTCACCAATTGAAAACGCGGGGGTACCAAAATACATCACCAACGTTTTCTTAGGATACCTGCATGAAAAAACCTAAATACAATTCCGAGAGTTCAATTTAATGAATCTCAATCAAGGAATAATATTTAGAATCATATCTGTTTCTCCCACAATCAGAAAGTTTACAGAGACTAGTATGTGAACCTAATTTACATGTGAGAGAACTTGGACGGTTCCAAATATCAATATCCAAGATTCAATCAAGTCGTATCTAACAAACAAGGATGGATGTATCTAGTTTGATCTATTTACGTACAACCTGTGATATTTTAATTATATAGATAAATAATATAATGCGAAAAATAAATAACACATACACCAAAAATCTTGTTAACGAGTAAACCGCAAATGCAGAAAAACCTCAGTACCTAGTCCAGATTGAACACCAAAATGTATTAAGCCGCTACAGAATCTAGCACACTACAAATAACTTCGGACTGGAATGTAGTGGAGACTGAATTAAACCCTCACAACAATTCAGTTACAATCGCGCTCCTTACACCTCTTGAATCCTAGCAGGAATTCGTGCAATTGATTCCCTTAGCTGACGTCCTTTACAGCCTAAGAGTTGCTTCAACTCAGTTGAAGACTCTAAACCAATCTACCTCCCACAGATAAGCATATATGTGATTTTCTTTTTTATCAAAGATCAAGGTGAGACTGGAAATCGATAGCAATAGACAAAGTCTAGCCAACCTCAAAATTCGGTCTTATGACTCCCTAAGAGCATACTAGATTCTTATTCACCTCACAAGTACTAAACTTGTAGAATCACAAAATCTGAGATGAAGAGAACTTTTTGATTTATATGTATCTTGTTTGAGTGAGCATCTCAACAATAAAAACAACATCATGATGCTCGAACTATCAAGATAAAGATAATTGGACCTGGCTTCACGAATACCTAAGTGAAGTCTTTTAATCGCTAAACCCTAGAACGGTTTGAGGGAGAGGACGACTCTAGATACAACTAGGACACACCAAAAACTAGTATCGGGATTCAAAGATACCAGTTGCTTGAAGTTCCCCTTTTATAGATATTCAAAGCATATGTTGCTTTAGGTTTAAGATAAGGTAGCTTTGGAACCAAGCAAAAAATATCCACCATTAGATGAATCTTTGAATCTGATTTACATAAACAAGATATATACTTTGGTTAGGTGAAACCGTAACCAAACCGTGTACAAAGACTATGTTCAACATGGTTAGCCGAAACTAGTCGATTTGAACTCAAAAGCTAATATTCATTTTCATGAACATATAAGACATTAACTCTGAGTCATAAACATGTGATCAAATAAGTCTAGTATTTTTAGAGAATTAATCAAATGCAAATTATCTCGTAGAAATATTTAATTGTACTTGAATTACCACAAACATTTGGAACCGGATGCTGCTTTAATTTGCTCAAACAACGTCAGAGAATCCCACACAACGAAAGATTAGTTTTCTTCAAAAAAAAGATTGTGCATAATCACTTCAGCTATGAGAGAGTATGTATCCCTGCAAAAAGTATTATACCTCTTCGGTCCCCTATACACTCCGAAAAATCGTAAGTGACTAACCAGTTACCTACAAATAGTGTGTACTAAATTGTTGGATAATTAAAGTGTAAATTTATATTTTTTATTTATTTATTTTAGGAGGAGCTGACTAAAGGTAGTTATAAAAGAAATTTTGGAGAGTAATTTTGATATTATAACTTCTACTTATTGTTGAAAAACAACTTCCTTGAGTATAACCCGGAATCCACACAAGATATTAATTCTGAAGATTCAGCTGAAGACTGAACAAGTAAGATAATGATAGGTATTGTGGGTATATCTCTCTGTAAACCCTTACGAAATACAACTCGTTCAATAAGGTCGCATAATGGTTTAAAGGCTTGTTTCACATGCTCAGTATAATCGTGATTGAAAAAGCGAGGGTCTAACAACCACACCCAATATTTCGCTTAGCAATCTGTATGGACTAACTCCAATATACTTTCAAGAGAATCAACTAGACAGTCAGACTCAATCTTAAGAAAAGTATCTCTATTTCTCAATTCAATCTACAATCAAACAAGTAGGATTTTGCGATCCCGATTGAATATGAGAAATAACTTGGAAGGTATCAAAAACCAATATCCAAGTGTCAATCAATTTAATCAACAACCAAAGGTTGGATTCACAATTGATTGAACTTACGCACAACCTGTGATATTTCAATTATATATAAAATATAATGCGGAAAAGAAATAACACACACACCAGAAGTTTTGTTAACGAGGAAACCACAAATGCATAAAAACCCTAGGACCTAGTCCATATTTGAACACCACACTGTATTAAACCGCTACAGATACTAGCTTACTCCAAGTTAACTTATGACCGGAAAATAGTTGAGCCCTAACCAATATCACATTGATCAAGGTACAGTCGCGTTCCTTACGCCTCTAGAACCACGTCGGATTCTGCGCACTTGATTCCTTAGATGATCTCACCCACAACTAAGAGTTGCTACGGCCCAAAGTCGAAGACTTGATAAACCAATTTGTCTCACACAGAAAAGTCTATTGAATAGATAAATATGTCTCCCA
Source organism: Papaver somniferum (assembly GCF_003573695.1). NCBI lineage: Eukaryota > Viridiplantae > Streptophyta > Magnoliopsida > Ranunculales > Papaveraceae > Papaver > Papaver somniferum. The sequence continues at coordinate 16,431,396 of NC_039359.1, read as the reverse complement.
TAGATATACCTATGAGTTTTGTTCCGTCTTTTGATAAATCAAGATGAACAGGAACGAATTGATATACCGGACTTATATTCCCAAGAACAACTTAGAAATATCAATCACCTCACAATAATCTTAATCGTATGGTAGCGAAACAAGATGTTGTGGAGTCAAAAACGATGAGACGAAGATGTTTGTGACTACTTTTTATCTTGCCTATCGGAGATTAATTCTCGAGCAAATCTTAGAGAAGATAATACTCAATCATGATAAAAAAAACAGCAAGATCAGAACATGCAATTACAGAGAAAATAATTGGGCCTGGATTCACAATCCCAATGAAGTCTTCAAGTCGTTAACCTACAGTGTTTTGGAAAAACCTAAGGTTAAAGGAGAATCGTCTCTAGCCGCAACTAGTATCACACAGGAGGTGTGGGGATTAGGTTTCCCAGTTGCTAGAGTTCTCCTTTATATAGTCTTCAAATCAGTGTTTTCAATCAATGTTACCTTGGTAACAAAGCATTCAATATTCACCGTTAGATGAAAACTTGATTAAACTCAAGCTAATATCTTTCAACCGTTAGATCGAACTTAGCTTGTTACACACAAATGAAAAGAGACTTCATTTAGATATGAGTAACCGTACCTAAACATGTACACCTTCATTGGCTCAACAATAGTTAACCGAAGGTAGCCACATGAACACTTTCATGTCAACCTTATTCATCTTAACCATAGCTAGTTCAAATGACTCAAATGAAACTAGTTCTAGAGTTGTTCAATTGTTTATATTCTCATAGAAGTATACAAGACACAATTGAATCAAAATCGATTTTGATTCACTCAAATCAATTCATGAACATTATAGCCACGGTTTGCAAAAGATTGTATTCCTTATTATATAAATTTATTAGTTCATGAACAAACCGATTTTAGAACATAACCCACTCAAGTATGCAAACGGGTACGCATACCTAAGTAGCCGGACTTGGACTGTGTTCGCCAGTGTGAAAACGGGTACACATACTGTCGTACACTTCCAAACTTCAGTTGATTCCAGTACGCGTACATGTACGTATACTATAGTACCCGGACTTCATCTGGCTTCGCCAGTACGCGTACAAGTATGCATACTCTAGCTTCCGGACTTTACCTGACCTTGCCAGTACGCATACGGGTAAGCATATTACACTCCGATCTTGGATCAACACATATGCAAGCACGCATACCGTGCTTGTAATCTAGTGATGGTTAAGTGTTATAAACTCCCATTTCAATCATTGAAACATTCTTAGAAGACGACAATAACTGTCTCAAACAAACTATTAGCTTCAAAGCAATGTTCAAGCGATCAAATGATCAATACGAAACATTCTGAGTCTACATCAAATGACTGTATCACACAAATCATGTAAGATGTTACCAGGTGATTTTCACATGATCATATTTTGACTTTCGTCAAGAATATAAGATGAGCTTGGTTAAAGCGAAAGCTTACCGATATATATTTCGAGAAATATGTAAGCAAGTTAAACTCAGATCGAAATATCAAATGTGTATAATTGAAGTCTATATAGCTATACGACTTTTGTCTGAAATAGGAGATAGAGTATATAGACTTTTGAGTGATAGATGAGTTCAAGTATCCATATATCTTTTGTTGATGAAGTTCCACAAGCTCCCCTTAGTAGTTCTTCGTCTTTTATCGATGAATTCCGTGAAGTCTAATGCTCAACTATACTTTTTATCCTAATCCGAGACTTAGCTATAAGTAGACTAGAAATAAAGACTTAAAGTTTTGGCAACTAAACTTGACAACAAGCTTGAGATAGCAACGCTTGCGAGTTTGACCGAGCAGTGCTCTAACAATCTCCCCCTTTGTCAATTTTAGTGACAAAACTATCAATACATATGGAATATAAAATAAATAAACTTTGTAGCTCTCAATCCAAATGCTTAATTTCCTTGGTTATTCAACATTACTCTAAATCTTCGTCATTTCCAAGTACTCCAGTGATTTTGAATGTGTTCAACTCAACATCATAGTTGTTGAAGATTTGTAGCTATAACAATGAGAAAACAGTAGCTCTCAATCATTGTTATACAGTGTCATAGTATTACTACACAACATCAAAGTCCAATTGTATCACAACTTTGACAACAATACTATGGCGATATGTATCACTCCCCATTAGTCAATACTTCATCTCACATGAAAACCAATCCCCCGTTACATAATAATCCATAAATCATATGTATTTGTAGTGTGAACCACACATTAATTCTCCTTCTTTTTGTATAAATTGGGAAAGGTACGAAAACTAGTGGGATCATAATGAAATTCTCATAGAGATACTTCATGACTAAAAGAGAACATATCAACTTTGTTTCGATGATTTCACATAGTCGAAACTTAGTGTATTCATCAAGGAGTTTATAAAGATACAAGTAAAATCCTACAATATTCCACAACCGCGCTCCCTACAAAGATTTGGCAATTAAGCACAAGTTCAATTAAGAACTATCCCCCATAAAATTTCATTCCCGAAGAACAACAAGAGTGACCTTACTTTCACAAGAAAATAAGGATTTCTTTGGTCATTAACAAATCACATGAAACATGAATTTGTATCCAAAAAACTCAATTAAATTGACCACAAGAGAACCCCTGATTAATTTAATCGGAAATGCTCAACATAAGAGAACTTACAGAGCCACACAATACTTTCACATAAAAGTGGATTAGGGAAAGACCAATACTGCGAAACATTCAAAGATTCATTCTATTTTCATCAATATTTGCATAAAGACATATAATAGACTTAACTTTTGACATAATCGTAGTTCACGCATGCAAACACACATATCCCATAACAAGTCGCAATATATAAAACCAAAAAGATTAATACTGCAAAATCATCTTCCAAATAAACTTTAGAATTTAAATAAATAAATCTAAAAATATTACAAGATGAAAATCATTGGCAATAGCTATGTGTACTCACAATAATTTTTATTCCAAACTCTAGTTATCCTTCTTAAAGAACAAGAATAAATTCTCATAAGAAGTTTCCTAGACATTAAGGCCTATAAAAAATTCTTTATCGTCCCCAAACTGCTTGTCGTCAACAGCCATAAGAACATAAGGTTCATGAAGAAATGAGTCCATTCCAACAAACCTTCTTGACTGATGCCGAACCAGGGTCTTCTGAATTTCGAGAGTCCTCAAGAAAATAGAATTTATTTGCCGAATCTCCTTTCTTATTTTCATCAACTCTTCAAGAACCCCAGAAAACTTCTGTAGATTAGAATAAACAACTCTTGGTTTCCTCACATTCCTCCTTTTTCTTTTCAAAGTTGAAGGTACAGGAGATTTATCTTTTTCCTTCGTGATTGATGACTTAACAATCATATTAACATCTTTTCCATCAAAAGACGTAATGCTTGGATTCTCCATACCAATATGAGATTGTGAGAGGAATTCACAAATCATACTCAACAAGCAATCTTGTGATAAAAAAGAGTTTCAGGGAAGGAAAAAAGGAATGTAGGGTTACCGAACCTTTATACACTAAAAGGATTCACGTACGCACAACCCACAACCCTAAAGAAGGCAGAATTGTCGATTTTAACTCTATTTTATTGATCAAAAAGAGTAGAGCCCTTTCAATATAAATTAGATATGAAAATATGGAAGAATTCTGTCATATGCCTATATCTGTACTAGCCAGTTTGTTTCATTACCTTGATTCCTAGTCACTCTGAGACAGAGTCTGGTTGTAACTCGATGAGTGAGAACGGTGAGCTGTAATTGGTTCTTTCCATTATCTACGTGTCAGTTGTGGCTTGGTTCATTCCGATCGTGTTGTTAGACATTAGATGGTTAGGTAGATCGGAATGGACGGCTGATAGCGTGAGAGTTTAGTGATTAGGGAATTGGTTGTATTTATGACCAATGATTTCTTTGTAATTTGGTAAAAAAGAAAAATATCAATTATCAAACTCTATCCATTTGTTACTGCTATGTGTTTATTCGTCTCCCATTGTTGATTCACAACATTTGGAGGAGAAGGTTACTGTTATGTGTCTATCCATTTGGAGGATAAGGTTACTGCTATGTGTCTTGAACACTAGCTACAGAAGTAGTGGCTTGAACAAGGAAAGCCAAATATGGAGAGAATAGACGTACAGGGTTTGAAATGATGTCATTTTTAAACTAGTATGATAATTGGTGTTAAACCACCACTCAGCAAGATCTAACCAGTTGGACCAGAATTTGGGAGTTATACCTGTCATGCACCTTAAATATTGCTCCAAACAAGCATTTGTTCTTTCAGTCCGTCCATCTGTTTGAGGATGATAGGCTGTGCTGAGCTTCAAAGTAGTACCCAATGACTTGAATAGTTCTTGCCAGAAGGTGCTGATAATTTTTTTTATCTCTGTCAGATACTATGGATGATGGCAATCCATGTAGCTTGAATATGTGATGCAGGAATTCCTTGGCTACAGAAATGGTTGTAAATGGGTGGCTAAGGGATATAAAGTGGCTGTACTTGGTGAGCCTGTCAACAACCACCAGAATGAAAGACTTCTTACTGGAGATTGGTAAGCCTTCAATAAAGTCCATAGATATATGTTGCCAAGCCATCTCTGGAACATGTAAGGGTTGGAAAAGTCCATAGATATATGTAAGACCAAATGGCATAACTTTGAACTCAAAGTGGCCATGATGAGTTCTAAAGGAAGTCTTGAAAATGTCATCAATATGCATTCTAATGTGATGGTAGCCTGACTTTAAGTCCAACTTGGTGAAGATAACAACACCATTTAGTTCATCTAGCAACTCCTCAATAAGTGGAATAGGAAATTTATCTTTAATGGTTAACTCATTCAATTTCCTATAATCAACACAAAATCTCCAAGATCCATCATTCTTCTTAACCAATAATATAGGTGTTGCAAATGGACTGTGGCTATCTTGGATAATGCCAGCTGATAGCATCTCTTGAACCATGTTCTCTACAACATCTTTTTGCACATAAGGACATCTATAGGTTTGTTGAGAAGTGGGTATGGCATTTGGTTTTAATGGAATTTTATGATCCAAGGCTCTGGATGGTGGTAAGGGGGTTGGTTCAGCAATGACATCCTTAAAAGTATCTAAGACAGACACAATATCAGGGTGAGGAGGCACAGTGGGAAGAGCAGAGATGGAAAAAAACTGACCAATGATAGCTGGGGTTTTTCTCTTGAGGAACTTTAAAATGGATTCACCACTGATCATGCTGCATGAAGGGTTGCTTGTGATGCCCTGTAGAGTAATTTGTTGACCTTGGTGAAGGAAAAAAACCTTAAGTTCAGCTAAATTGAAGATAACATCACCTAGTTTCCTCAACCAGTCAAACCCAAACACCATGTCACAACCACCAAGAGGAAGAACTCCTAAGTCACCAGAGAATTGAAAACCCTGCATAGTCCACAACAATCCATGACATACACCCTGACTGATGGTACTGTCACCATTGGCCACTGTGACTAACTTTTATGCAGTTGGTGCTATATAGAGTTGGAGTTGCTCAGCTAGATTAGCGTCCACAAAACTGTGGGTGTTACCAGTATCTATAAGGACCAAAATCTTCTTCCCATGAAGTATGCCAGGCACTCGAATTGTATTTTGGGTAACCAAACCAGTTAAAGCCTGAAGTGAAATTTCCATAGTGGTATCAGTACAGGTTGTAGGTCAAGGTATGTCTTCTTCAGACTCCTCAACTGACAATGGCGATTGTTCTTCATCAGAGGCTACAAGCATGAACAGTTTTTGAGTTTTGCAAAAATGGCATGGCCTATAAAACTCATTACAATTATAGCACAACCCTTGATCACGTCTTACTTTCATTTGAGGAGGTGTAAGTTTCTTGATAGGAGGAATGTTGGGTGACGGTTTTGTAGGAGTGGATGGATGTGTGATCAATTGAGAAGGTTACTGCTATGGACTTTGGAAACATATATCTATGGACTTTATTGAAGGCTTAGCACTCTCCAATAAGAAGTCTGTCATTCTGTTGGTTGTTGACAGGCTCACCAAGTGCAACCACTTTATATCCCTTAGCCGCCCATTTACAACCATTTATGTAGCCAAGGAATTCCTGCATCACATATTCAAGCTACATGGATTGCCATCATCCATAGTATCTGACAGAGATAAAAAAATTATCAGCACCTTCTGGCAAGAACTATTCAAGTCATTGGGTACTACTTTGAAGCTCTACACAGCCTATCATCCTCAAACAGATGGACAGACTGAAAGAACAAATGCTTGTTTGGAGCAATATTTAAGGTGCATGACAGGTACAACTCCCAAAATCTGGTCCAACTGGTTAGCTCTTGCTGAGTGGTGGTTTAACACCAATTATCATACTAGTTTAAAAATGACACCATTTCAAGCCCTGTATGGCTATTCTCCTCCACATTTGGCTTTCCTTGTTTAAGCCACTACTTCTGTAGCTAGTGTTCAAGACTATCTTAAACAGAGAGACCATATGCTTCATCTGCTCAGAGAGGATTTACACAAATCTCAAGATAGGATGAAGTTTTATGCTGACCAATCAATGAGTGATAGAGTTTTTGATGTTGGAGATTTGGTATTCTTAAAACTACAACCTTATAGGAAATCCTCAGTAGCCTTAAGAAAAAATTTCAAACTCTCAGCAAGGTATTATGGACCATTTGAAATCACACAGAGAGTGGGAGCTGTTGCTTATAAGCCGAGGTTACCTGTGGGCTCCAGAATACATCCTATCTTCCATGTCTCTCAGCTTAAGAAGAATATTGCCTACTTACTACACCTTCACCAGCACTACCTTTGGTGGATACTACTGGTTCTTTCATTGTTGTTCCTGTGGATGTTTTGAATACCATAATCACTTGGCGTGCAGGTGTTGCTATTCCACAACTCTTGATTCACTGATCTAACTCCCCTCCTGAAGATACTATTTGGGAGGATCTCTCTCACATTCAGGCACAATTTCCAGACTTCATCCTTGAGGACAAGGATGATTAAAAGGGGAGGGTATTGTCATACGCCTATATTTGTACTATCCATTTTTTTCATTACCTTGATTCTTAGTCACTCTGTAACTCAGTGAGCTGAGACCGAGTCTGGTTGTAACTCGGTGAGTGAGAACGGTAAGCTGTAATTGGTTCTTTCCATTATCTACGTGTCAGTTGTGGCTTCGTTCATTCCGATCGTATTGTTAGCCATTATATGGTTAGGTAGATCGGAATGGATGGCTGATAGCGTGAGAGTTTAGTGATGAGGGAATTAGTTGTATTTATGACCAATGATTTCTTTGTAATTTGGTAAGAAAGAAAAATATCAATTATCAGACTCTATCCATTTGGAGGAGAAGGTTACTGCTATGTATTTATTCGTCTCCCATTGTTGATTTACAACAAATTCCAAATTGGTGAAAACAAAACCAAGAAAGAAAAACAGATCAAAAAAAAAGTTCTTTTGTCTTTTCTTAAAGCCTGAAGTGTGCAAACCCTTGTCTCTTTTGAACCAGGCACATGAGACAAGGTACACAACCAACACATTTAAGAAGTATGCTGGGGTGAACAATAATCTGTCCACCATAACCTTCTTGAATGAAATTTTTGGAACCCTGTTTCACAGACTGTTTAGACCGTATTATTTGTCTAGTGGTATAATTTTTTCTTTGGAAATTAACTTCTTCGGAGAAGAGATGAGATTACATACCTCAGACGACTTCTGAACAAGTTTGAGCTTGTTTGCTAATCGATTTGCTCTTCGTTGAAGATTGTTGACATATCTTATCTAATGTTTTTACTTGAAACATTTTGAGAGTTCATGACCCTTGAGAGTACAATAAGAACATGTCAATATGGAGGATGGTTCAGACGTCATAGCTGTGCAGGCTGCTAGACAAATGGTAGAACCTGAAAAATTAGAAATAGAATTTTCAATAGACAAAGACAAATATATGTTATCCTCCAAAGTGGTTGAAGTTTCTCTTGGAAGAATATCGAGATTGATGTACGTATTGCTACAATTATCAAAATCAAAATTTTCACAGAAGAGTGCAACACTTGATTTTCCGTCTTCATTGGAATCATAGTAATCAGACATTTCATCAAGAGTTACAACAAGACCTTTGTTTCCAGTGTATTTTCTGCGATTCAGACACTTATTTTCAAAATGACCAAAACTTTACGCTTGAAGCACTGTGGCATATCCTCGTCATCAGTATCGTCAGTATCCTTGTTTTTAGGAGGAACACGATTATGAGGTTTGACTGATGACCTAGGTTTATCTCTAGTAAACCGTTTACTTATCTTCAAAGGAAGATATATAAACTCTCGTGTTATCAAAGAGACCGACTTGTCAATATCTTCATCTGATGAATCAGTCTCAGAAGGATCATCTTCAGAGATGCCAACACTTTTACTTTTATCAAGTAATTTAGTGTTCTTTTGTGCTTTGAAAGCAATATCCTTTCCAGATTTAGATACATGTTCATGATCAAAGATCTTTAACTTTCCAATGAGAGTATTTCTAGAAAGCGCATCAAGGTTATTTCGTTCAATGATGGCATGTTTCTTAGAATCGTATCTAGATGTAAATGATCTGAGAATTTTCATCACAATGTCCTTTTCAGGAATAGTCTTACCCAACGCAAAAGATACATTAACAATTTCAGACAGTTTATGATTAAACTCATAAAATGAATCTTCATCTTCCATACGAAGGTTTTCCCAATCAGAATTTAGGTTTTGAAGCCTAGTTTCTTTTTCACAAGTATTCCCTTCAAATACGGTATCTAAGATGTCCCACGTATATTTAGACCGAGTACACGTAGTCACATGGAATTGAAGATCTAAGATAATGGCATGGATGATTGCATTCAATCCGTCAGAATTTTGCTTTGCAACAAGAATATCGATAGCATCATAATTACCGATATCCTTTGGAGCAGTTACACCGCCTACTGTAAGAACCAGAGGAAAATAGCCATTAATAACATAAACCCATGATTGAAAATCACGCGGTTGAAGAAATGCACGCATAGCAATTTTCCACCATAAGTAATTCGAGCCATCGAAGACTGGCGGTACGTTTATAGAGATAGCACTTCTGTCCATAGAGTCATATCACTACAAAAACAAACTTACGAGGTTTTAAACGTGTTTGCCTGCTCTGATGCCAATCGAAAAAGTGGGGGTCTAACAACCACACCTAATATTTCTCTTAACAATCTGTATGAAGTAACTTCAATATACTTTCAAGAGAATCAACTAAACAGTCAGACTCAATCTTAAGGAAAGTATATCAAAGAGTTATATCTCTATTTCTCAATTTAATCTGCAATCAAACAAATAGGAATTTGTGAGCCCGATTGAATATGAGAAATAACTTGGACGGTATCAAAAACCAATATCCAAGTGTCAATCAATTTAATCAACAACCAAAGGTTGGATTCACAATCGATTGAACTTACGCACAACCTGTGATATTTCAATTATATAGAAAATATAATGCGGAAAAGAAATAACACAGACACCAGAAGTTTTATTAACGAGGAAAGCAAATGCAGAAAAACCCTGGGACTTAGTCCATATTTGAACACCACACTGTATTAAGCCGCTACAGACACTAGCCTACTCCAAGTTAACTGCAGACTGGAATGTATTTGATCCCTAACCAATCTCACATTGATCAAGGTGCAGTCGTGTTCCTTACGCCTCTAGAACCACGCCGGATTCTGCGCACTTGATTCCCTTAGTTGATCTCACCCACAACTAAGAGTAGCTACGACCCAAAGTCGAAGACTTGATAAACCAATCTGTCTCACACAGAAAAGTCTATTGAATATATAAATCTATCTCCCATAGATATACATATGAGTTTTATTTCGTATTTTGATAAATCAAGGTGAACAGGAACCAGTTGATATACCAGACTTATATTCCCGAAAAACAGTCTAGAAATATAAATCACCTCACAATAATCTTAATCGTATGGTAGAGAAACAAGATATTGTGGAATCACAAACGATAAGACGAAGATGTTTGTGACTACTTTTTATCTTGCCTATCAGATATTAATTCTCGAGAAAATCCTAGAGAAAAACATCAAGATCAGAACACGCAACTACAGAGAAAATAGTTGGGTCTGGCTTCACAATCCCAATGAGTCTTCAAGTCGTTAACCTACAAGGTTTTGGAAAAACCTAAGGTTAAAGGAGAATCGACTCTAGTCGCAACTAGTATCACAAAGGAGGTGTGGGGATTAGGTTTCCCAGTTGCTATAGTTCTCCTTTATATAGTCTTAAAATTAGGGTTTGCAATCAATGTTACCTTGGTAACAAAGCATTAAATATTCACCGTTAGATGAAAACCTGATTAGACTCAAGCTAATATCTTTCAACCGTTAGATCAAACTTATCTTGCTACACACAAATGAAAAGTGACTTCATTTAGATATGATTAACCGTACCTAAACATGTGCACCTTTGTTAGCTCAAATGACTCAAATGAAACTAGTTCTAGAGTTGTTCAATTGCTTATGTTCTCATAGAAGTATACAAGACACAATTGAAGCAAAATTGATTTTGATTCAGTCGAATCAATTCATCAAAATTATAGCAACGGTTTGCAAAAGATTTCATTCCTTATTATATAAATGTATTAGTTCATGAACAAACCGATTTTAGAACATAACCAACTCAAGTATGCAAACGGGTACGCATACCTAAGTAGGCGTACTTGGACTGTGTTCGCCAGTATACAAACGGGTACGCATACTGTCGTACACTTCCAAACTTCAGTTGATTCTTGTATAGTACCCGGACTTCAACTGACTTCGCCAGTACGCGTACAGGTACGCATACTCTAGCTCACGGACTTTACCTGACCTCGACAGTACGAATACGGGTATACATACTACATTCCGGTCTTGGATCAAAACATATGCAAGTACGCATACCGTGCTTATAATCCAATTATGGTTAAGTGTTCTAAACTCCCATTTCAATGATTAAAACATTCTTAGAAGACTACAATAGCTGTCTCACACAAATTATTAGCTTCAAAGCAATTTTCAAGTGATCGAATGATCAATACGAAACCTTCTGAGTCTACATCAAATGACTGTCTCACACAAATCATGTACAGTAAAACCTCTGTATATTAATACACTTGGGGATCGATAAATTTTTTTATATATGGAGGTTATTAATATAGGGAGGTATACCTAGAAAATGTAAAAAATGCTAGTTCAATGTATGTGAATACTATTAGATGGTGTACATACGTCTTTATAGTTCCAATACACAAGTATATGCATGTATCTAGGCACTTGTAAGTTTATTATGATTTTTTTATTGATTTTTTCTATGATTATAATAGTACTATGTATATTAAAAAATGATTCATCAATCTATAATAACCCAAAAAATGCAGTATCAACCTAAAAAATTATCTCTCCTCTCAAACAAGTGCAGATAAGTAATTTATTTTGATCATAAATTTTAATAGAATAGATATATATTTCTCTAATATAGTGTTGATTATTAATACATGGAGGTAAATTCCTAAAGGAGAGACTTAAAAAATAGAGTAATATTAAAATGTGGAGGTTATTACTATTTATAATTGGCCCAAGTTGGGACCATGTTTTTCTATTAATATATAGAGGTTATTAATATATGGAGTATCAATATACATAGGCTTTACTGTAATTCCATATTTAGGTATAACCGATCCTAGTAATTGGTACAACCGATTAAACTCATGTGTGTGATTTGATGATCAATCACATAGTAGTCTTGGAATACAGGCAAACCAATTCGAAACTTGTTTGGAAGTGTGGTATAATCGATTCCAAGAATGCAAATACATGTAAATATGAAATAAGGATTTGCAGTGAAAAGATGTCAACATACTTTGAAATCGAGCAGTAACTATTATCATTTATTGTTCAAATATATTCCTTGGTACTCAAGGTGATCCTCTGTCGAAATAAATCAAGAATCTTTTGATTAAGGTTTTTGGTTTTATATGCTTTAATTACCAACAATTAATACATATCTCTAGAGAATAAAAATCATTAATGTGCATTTACTAATTGGATATTTTCCATTGAGAGATTTCGGAAATCTTGGACAAGCATTTATTGGAATTAGGAAAACCGAGTTTTCTCATTCATTGCATATCTTGAGAATACTTTCGGTTTTGGAAATTCCTTGGTGTCCAAACCTCCTTGGTCGATAAATACCAAGTTTGCATTTCTAGCAAACTATCCTCAAAGTCAGGCAAACTTCATTTCTTATTATTTCTGCTGGAGCCGTCTATTCGGAGAGGAAAGTATCCTAATTGGATGAAATCTCTTACGACCGCTTGTTTAAAGACTTATGTGGGATCAAGAAGCTCTACGAGTATCGTTGGTGGGAAACTAGATAATTGCAGTGTTATTAGTTTTAAATTGATTTGATTAACTAACGGTTGTTTAAACTTTGATTGCACCTAGTTTGTTTATGATTGAGAATCTTCTCTTCTGATATATGATTACGTTAAACTATATCAGAGTATCGACGAGATCTTTAGAATTTTTGTTAGATCTAAAGACATCTTGTGATAATCCATTGTTAACGGACTTCATTCTGTACGTGATTGATCACAAGAGATTCAAGTAGTGTTGTGCAGGTTTTGAAGATAAAAGAAGATTTGAAGACGAAGAAGATTTCTTATTAGTTTTCGTATCTTGTGAATTGTGTGCACAAACATTCATCGGCTGGGATCCAACTAGAATCAGTTTATCTTTGATAGATTTGATTGATTAGTTGCGTGAGATTGGCATTCTCTATATTTATCTTTGAGATTTGTATTGATTGAGTGTGAATCTATACTTGACTATTTCGGTAGTTAAAGTTAGATTGATATAACCAGACAAAGGAGTTTATTAGATTCAGCGGAAGAGACTTTTTCAACGACCTATCTAAATCTTGTAGCAAGATTGATTACAGTGGTTACCAAACGGATTGTTCTTTCGCAGTTTGGAATACGATCCAAAGGACTTGCTATTAACGTGCATGACTCTAGAAGTCGAAGGTGCAGGGATACTGAGGGAAATAAGTAGCTAGGGGTAGTCTGCTTGGTCTCAACTATACAAAGTTAGTATTAGATTTTGTATAGCGGCTTAATTCTGAGAGTATTCAAAACTGGACTAGGTCCCGGGGTTTTTCTGCATTTGCGTTTCCTTGTTAACAAAATCTTTCTTTGTCTTTTACTTTTATTTTCGCATTATAATTGTTTATTATAATAAAGTAAAATGCACATATACGTTGTTAGAGCATTGCTCGGTTGAACCCACCAAACGTTGGTATGTCAAGTTTGGTTGTCATATTTTAGTGAATCAAAACTCATGCTAAGAGTCGCTTGATTATGCAGTAGAGTTAACTTCGTATAGGTTAGCTTGAAAGTATTAGGATATGAGATATTACAAGTATTGCGAAGTCTTGAAGATGTGAAGAAGCAAGGAGCTACAACGACAACAATCATATTTCCACTTGAGGATAGTGATATTTGACTTGAACTGTTTCATTCCCTAACGTATCTTTCAAGTCGTGCATATTGAAAACATAACTGCGAAGCATATTTGAACTTTAGACAGATATAGTATTAAGGAATACAATACGAGGTTTATTGCTTAACCACTAAACTTTGTAGATAAGACATCGCCATAATCATTTGAATGCTATTGTGATTAAGTATGGGTATGAGGTGAGGATTTCATCCTAGGGAACAATGTTTACATGTTTTCTAAGAAAGTAAGTTCATAAACTTGTTTGTGAACCGAAAAGGAAATTGCCAGGTGTTATTGGCTTTGTTATTCATTGCATATCCTATGAACATCCAATATGTGTGATTGAGTATAACCACTCAAAACTTGTTTGTGTTCTTGGTAGAACTATTCACAAAGGCCTGACTTATGTATTGGTATGACTTTTATTAGTGAAACCGATCTTAAGTAATCACCTGAGATGGTATGATCGGGTTTGTGTTATGTCTGACTAAATTTTGGAAAGGGGAACTGATCCTAGTAAGAGGTGCAATACATCACAAAGGGGAATCGATCCTTGTATGAGGTGCAACAAGGTTTATAGCAGAAAGGGGAACCGATCCTATGGACATGTGCAACACGTTTTTAGGCAAAGTGGAACTGATCCTATGGACATGTGAAACACATATAAGTTAGATACCATATATATGTGGGGAACCGATCCTAGTACCTAGTCAACCGAATTTTGGAAAGATAGTGTGACTATGCACAGTACTCACATGGAGGTAGAACCGAAGCTTGTTTTGGTAGAACCGTTAAACCCATGATTGTGATTGAATGTTTGTTTGATCAATCACATATTTTTTTAAAGTCAGATGAATCAATTCTAAACTTGTTTGGAAGTGTGGCAAATCGTTTTCAAGGTTGTAAGTATGAAAGAGAACTTACAAAGTAAGGATGTCGACATACTTTGAACACGTGTTGTGAATGTTTATTTCTTTAATTGTTCAAAGTTATTCCTTAATAACTAAAGGAAAAAAATCCCAGGATCGAAACATAAGTAAGTTAAGAATCTTTTAACTAAGGTTATTAATTTCATTTTGTAGGGAAATATAAGAATTAGTAATGTGCATTTACTAATTAGATTTTCCGAGAGATTTCGATCATTGTTTTTGGACAGAGCATTTCCAGGAATTATGGAAACCGAATTTGTGCTTTAATGAATATCTTGAGAATATTTTCAGTTTTGGAAATTCCTTGGTGTCCAAACTTCCTTGTCTATAAATACTTGAAGTTTGCCTTTCAAGCAAACTAATCCTTCGTAACAACATACTTCCTCTTTTGTTTTTGTTACTGGTGTAGACGCCTATTCGTAGAGGAGAGTAACCTAATTAGGCAAAATATCTTACGACCGCTTAGTTTAAAGTCTTCTTTGGGATTGAGAAGCTCTAGCCTGTACCGTTGGTGGGAAACTAGATAATTGCGGTTTATCTTTTTTTTTCCGATTGATTTGATTGACTAACGGTGGTTGAAATCTGATTGCACCTAGTTTGTTTATGCTTGAGGATCTTCTCTTCTGATATAAGATTCACTCAAACTAGTTCATAGATTCGACAGGGATCTTTAGACTGTTGTTAGTTCTAAAGACGATCTTGCGATAATGCATTGTTAATAAACTCCGTTCTGTGTGTGAATGATCACAAGAGATTCAAGTGATTGTGTGCAGGTTTTTATTGAAGATTTAAGAAGATTTGAAGAAAAAGAATATATTGAAGATCTGACTTGGGTTTATAATTTTGGTGCGCACAATACTTGTTTTGGTAAAAGAGGATCCAATTAATAATTGGTTTATCCTTGTGGTAGATTGGATTGATTAATTGATTAGATCGGCATCAACACAATTCTTTGGATTAAGAGTTTTGTTGGCTTAATCTTAAACGATTACTTCGGTAATTAAACATAAGATAGATCTAAGGACCTGACGAAGGAGTTTATGTTAATATAAATGGAAGAGCCTTTGTCCGACTCATTTCACTTGGTTGAATAGAGTTGATACCAAAAAGATTTTTTATTCCTTTACTGTTTGGAATACGAACCAAAGGAATTGTTCCAAGTACGTGACTTATTTATAAGTTGGAGGCGTGGGAATACAGACGGAACTAGGTGAACTATAGGTTTAGTTTCTTGGTCTCAACTATACGAAGTTAGGTGTAATTTTGTGTAGCGGCTTAATCCTGAGAGTATTCAATTTTGTACAAGGTCCCTGGGTTTTTCTGCATTTGCGCGTTCCTTGTTAACAAAATCTTGCTGTATCATTTACTTTATATTTCCGCATTTTAATTGTTTTATTATAATTAAAGTCAATTACACAAACATTAATTCCTATTCACTTGACAAGAAATCCTATTGTGTTTGGTTAAGTCCGAACCTTGGTATCAAGTAAACATACTTCATTGTTGCATTGTCTCGATCTCGTATCCATAAACGATCACACGAAGTGTGAACCCATTAGTTGTATTGTCTCGACTCAGTCCATAGACAATCACTTTGGGAGAAAGGAATTATAGGTAGGAAAAGTTTTAGCTTGTGGTATATTTGGGTACCCTCGCCTTTTCAATTGGTATCAGAGCAGGCAAACACGAAAATATCTAACAATCTGTGTTTGGTGCGATCCAACCTATAAGAATGAACTCGAGTTCTCATCAATCGACTTCAATTAACGTACCGCCAAGATTTGACGGAACAAACTATCTATGGTGGAAATTTTCTATGAGATCTTTTCTTTAATCACGAGACTTTAATACTTGGCTATTAGTCGTCGATGGCTATATTCGTCCAAAGATAGAAAAATCGGAAACTGAGTTTAAACGCTTAGTATATTTTTCGAACGAAGAAAAGGCACTTGCAAAGCAGAATTCAGATGGTTTGAATGCTATTATTCATGATGTAAGTCGTGATTTACAACATTATGTGTCAACATGTCAAACTTCGAAAGAAGCTTGGGATAATCTTCAGATTGTATTCGATGGAAATTCATCAGAGAAAGAAGCTAGACTTCAAACTCTCACTTCCGATTGGGAAAACCTTCGAATGGATGACAACGACACTTTTGAAGAGTTTCATATTAAATTCTCTGAGATAATCAGTGATTCTTTCTCGTTAGGAAAGACTATTTCTGAAAAAGATATAATATGCAATATTCTCAGATCGTTGCCATCTAGATACGACTCTAAGAAGCATGCAATCATAGAAGGAAACGATCTTTCAACTCTCTCACGAAGCACACTCGTTGGTAAGTTAAAGATCTTTGATCATGAATCACAGTCTATTCAAGGTAAAGGAATTGCTTTTAAAGCTGCAAGAATTCCGAAAGCTCCAATGGAAAGGAATAGACAGATGGATGATTCAGATGAACAGATTGCAGAAAACTTTGATGATGAAATTGAATAATCGTTATCATTGATTACTAGACAGTTTCGAGATCTCTTAAAGAAGCGAAATAAGAGATTCATTAAAGATACTCATCGATCATCTCGCCCACATGATCAAGTTCCTGTCAAAAAGGATCATGAAGATGATGATGAATATCAGCCGCAGTGCTTCAAGTGTAAAGGGTTTGGTTATATTGCTAAAGACTGTCCCAATCTTAAAAATACACTGGAAGCAATGCATTGGCTATAACTCTAGATGAGACCTCTGATTCATACGATTCTGAAGAAGAGGAAACAACTAATATTGCATTAGTTGTCAATCTTATTTCTTCCTCCTCCATTAGTGATTTACCCATTTTAAAAATGGACATGTCTTCCGATGTTATGAAATCATCTAATGGAAAAAGGGGAAATAAGACAAGATGCAAAAACTATCTTAAAAACAGAATTGCTAAAAGTTGCATATGCAATTCCAGTCAATATCAAGATACTTCGTTAGTTCGGGGTAACAAAATGAGATCTTTTCATACTATACTAGATCAAGAACACTCTGGTTGTTCAAAATTCCATAATGAGAGAAAATCTCATACTAATACCACTTGATCGGTATTAGAATTCTTTCCTCACCACGTGTGCCAAATCTTTGAGCGGGGAAGAAGAAAAATCAAGGCACTGTTGTGTAAATTATGGAAATAACATCTAGTATTTGAAGATATTTGATATATTCATATTTTTAGAATATTATATTTTCGGTAGTATGAAAAATATAAAAAGATTATTCTCCTACTTTGATCATTCCTTGTCCGAACTATGGGTCTGGATCAAATGGTTTCTCTGGAGAAAATGCAAGATCAGAAAGATCATCTTAAGTCTAAGTCTGGATTGTCTCTTGATATTAAGGGTAAAATCAGAAAGGGAGATTGGCTTAGCAAGAAGGAAAGAGAGAATACCCTGAAGAAAGATCAGTGTATTGAGGCATTGACACATTTTTGTGTTCAATCTAAGATAGAATTACATGCTCTTGCAGAATCCTTCACGAAAATTTCTCATCTGCAAGAGATTCTGGTCAAGCAACAAGGCTTTTTACTTGAAGAAATTCAAAAGTTGAAGAGTAGTAATCCACCTTCATTCAGCTCTGACATGAAGGACTAGGTTGCAAGAATAATAGACATCAATTTTTGATTTCTTTCGTTGATTGTATTGGTCTATTATGAATAAAACTATTCTGTATAAAGTTATTTGATTTATAATTTTTCTTGTGATAGTTTTCGGTTTACATAGACCGTGCTTGAATGCTTTATCTTATTGCTATGTATGTTTATGGGATGTTTGATTTCGGTTTTACTACCTTAATATTCAATCTCATATATTGTGAACCCTTGTGGTTTGAGTGACTTTTTGAGTTAGCAGGATTAAGTTCTAGCTGATTAAAGATTTTTCATGGTTGTAGTAATGAAGGTTCGAACTCTAAGACTTGTGAAAGTGAAGGATTTTTAGATTTATAAAAATTATATACAAAAATATTGACAAATTGGTAGAGAGGTACTGGGACTAATGATTCGGCCAATCTTCATAACATAGGGATCAATGATTTATTCTCAACAATAATCGCTCAAAAGATATATGGACTCTTATTTTGCCAAAGTAGATTCTCAAAAGAATTAATTTTTAATGCAAAAGTCTTAAAAAGAATTAATAAAATTACCCATGTATGAAGCTCGGCCTCCTCCGTCGTCCCAGTGTTGGGTTTAGCTCATCATGATAAAAACACGCTCAAAGTATTTATTTATTTCTCAAAGGGTGTTTACAAGGATGAAAATGGAGATGAAATAATAAAACAGTGAATGTGCGACCCATAGAAAGCGTCCAAAATGAACGACACAGAAGAAGTGTTATTGTTACTGTAGATCTAAGACCCACACCTACGACCCACGTCTGTGAGTCTTTTTCACTGTTGAAAAACGACTGCTGATGCAGGTCCGTTCTTCGTGTTCTTCATCTTCATCACGAACAGCAGCAGCAGCAGCAGAGAATTTGTGATTCTTCCTCTGCAGCTTCCTCTCTTCTCCTCCCAACTCTCTACCCCCTCTCTGCTCAACCCCAGCAACCTATTTATAGCCAACATACCCATCGAATCTTGCTCATTCACTCCATATAATTCTCCATTACTCGGAAAATATTTTTTTCCATTTTCTTCACTGTCAGCCGAGATATGATCTTCTCCATCCCCTCTGCCTGCGCATATGAGCTGTAATACTTCCATAGTTGCATAAACACTTAAGAAGATCAGATATCTTCCCTATTTAGTCCACAAAACTTCCCAAAAATTCCTCTCACAGAGAACTCGAGCGTATCTTCCCTGTTTAACTCTCGATTGAAAGTTAGCGGATTCTAGCCAAATTTAACTCATTCCAACGCTCAGAATAATCTTGTTATACTCAATATATTTGACCCAATTAATTCCAGCCATTTAGTTTCTCCACAAATCCATCGAAAATCAATTAGAAAATCTGCCAGGGAGAGAATATATTTTCCCGCCAAAAATGAAATTTGAATTATGAGAAGAAAAGTGTCCTCCCCCTAATCCTGTACGGGTGTCCCTTTAGCAATTGGGGTGGAAATAGTAATTTTTCTGGGTTCCTCCGGTACATTTCCGGGACGCTTCCGGTGCATTTCTGA
The DNA here is from genome assembly GCF_003573695.1 of Papaver somniferum. Lineage (NCBI taxonomy): Eukaryota > Viridiplantae > Streptophyta > Magnoliopsida > Ranunculales > Papaveraceae > Papaver > Papaver somniferum. The sequence goes on along the minus strand of NC_039359.1, from coordinate 16,411,722 downwards.
GGTGCCACCGGCACATTATCCTGGGGTGTAAAACACTACTTTTCGAGCTCATTTCGCCGCAAAGGCTTATTTCTCTAAAAACATCTACAAAAACACAAAATAACACAATAAGTACTTAATCGAGTCTAACAATACAGAATATTGAGAACAAAATAGACAAATAAATGCGTCTATCACTAGCCCATGTTGGTAGGCTTTATCAAAGAATCATGAGGGGTTCTGGTAGAAACAATATGTGAAAAAGTCACAATATGTTGAATCGGTTTTGGTTTAGCACAAAAGCATATGTGTTTCGACGGTTTTCCACTTTTGCTTGCAATTGTTAAAACCGATTTTCAACCTTTCTCTGGTAAAGGTTGGTTGTTGTTATTACTTTGTTTATGCATAAGGATGACAACATAATGATATTTCGGTATCAATTCTCCCTGGACGAAGATACAAACATATTGGAGAAGTGGATGCGAAATTTGAGGTAACAATCTTGTTAGTTAATTGTTTTCCTGTTTAAGAAAAGCCTGAGTTTATATCATATATATTTATTGCTTTTGCTTAACAAAATTTCGGTACAATTGATGTTTATTCCCTGATGTGTGTGTGGATGTGTATGATTCAATTAGTTCCGGTTAAAAAGAACTATTGTTATCTTGCTTTATTGTGTGGTATCAATTGTTTAGGCTTGCAAAATTTCGGTGCAATTTTGGTGCTTTTAATGTCTATGTTGTTTCAATTGCTTCCGGTTGAGGTGAATAATTATACAAGTTGATTTATGTTAGTTTGTATGAATTATTTATGGCTTAACGAAATAAAAGGTGTACGGGATGATTTGTTTAGTCCAATTTGATTCCGGATAAGAGAAACTAAGTTAATTCTGATCTTAGTTAGACTTATCAAAGTGAGGTTTCGGTTATTCAAGTCTAATCGAATGACTTAACAATAAATGCTAGTTAACTAACCTAGTACTTTTCTTGTTTAAAATTGAAAGGTCTAAGTTTATCGATAATTAGAACCTGATGAGAAAAATAGAGTTAATATTTATTTTGGTCTTATTGAATTAAGCGGTTGTTTTTGAACAATCGGTTTAGCAAAGGGACTAAGGTGCTTAGTTGATTTGTGTTTTACTAAACTAAAGTGGAAAAATTGTTTTCGGACAATTGTTTCCTTGGTAACATATCAAAATAAAACTACTTGTAGTTTCGGTTTTGATACTGTTTATCAGAACATGATGTGTGGAACCCTCGTGCCTAACTCTACAGGTTGCAAGTCTATTAAGATTTGTAAGATTCTTTTCGTGTTGTCTTTTGTTTTTTTGTTTCTTTGTCATTTTTGTGACAAAAAGGGGGAGAAATATATGGAGTAAACAAGTGATACTGGCATTGATTTTATATTGATTGGTATCGCTAAGGAAAAGAACAGTGGTGCTTGAACGTTTATCTAACAAAAGAGTGAAAGCACAGACTAATGGGGAGTAACATGTCATATGAATTGGTATAACAAAGACGTGCGGATTGAATATCTACCTATCTTCCTTAGGGGGAGTAATAGCTTTTTTATTATACTGTCAACAACGACATTTTCAAGGATTGAATGTAAGCAGTTTTACTGTGCTGTTGGATTCGGGAATCAAGCGTATGTGTATTTAATTCTTGTAATTTGTTTATCCATATGATGTAAAAGTTTTGACTAAAATTGACAAAAGGGGATATTGTTAGAGCATTCCTCGGTTGAACCCACCAAGCATTGGTATGTCAAGTTTGGTTGTCATATTTTAGTGAATCAAAACTCATGTTAAGAGTCGCTTGATTATGTACTAGAGTCAACTTCGTATAGGTTAGCTTGAAAGTATTAGGATATGAGACATTACAAGTATTGCGAAGTCTTGAAGATGTGAAGAAGCAAGGATCTACAACGACAACAATCATCCTTCCACTCGAGGTTAGTGATATTTGACTTGAACTGTTTTATTCCCTAATGTATCGTTCAAGTCGTGCATATTGAAAATACAACTGCGAAGCATATTTGAACTCTAGATAGACATAGTATTAAGGAATACAATACGAGGTTTATTGCTTAACCATTAAACTTTGTAGATAAGATATCGCCATAATCATTTGAATGTTATTGTGATTATGTATGGGTATGAGGTGAGGATTTCATCCTAGGGAACAATGTTTACATGTGTTCTAAGGAAGTAAGTTCATAAACTTGTTTGTGAACCGAAAAGGAAATTTCCAGGTGTTATTGGTTTTGTGATTCATTACATATCCTATGAACAAACAATATGTGTGATTGAGTATAACCGCTCACAACTTGTTTGTGTTCTTGGTAGAACTATTCACAAAGGCCTGACTTATGTATTGGTATGACTTTTATTAGTGAAACCGATCTTAAGTAATCACCTGAGATGGTATGATCGGGTTTGTGTTAGGTCTGACCAAATTTGGGAAAGGGGAACCAATCCTAGTAAGAAATGCAGTACATCACAAAAGGGGAACCGATCCTTGTATGAGGTGCATCAAGGTTTATAGTAGAAAGGGGAATCGATCCTATAGACATGTGCAACACGTTTTTAGGCAAAGTGGAATTGATCCTATGGACATGTGCAACACATATAAGTTGGATACCATATATATGTGGGGAACCGATCCTAGTACCTAGTCAACCGAATTTTGGAAAGCTAGTGTGACTATGCACAACACTCACATGGAGGTAGAACCGAAACTTGTTTTGGTAGAACCTTTAAACCCATGATTGTGATTGAATGTTTGTTTGATCAATCACATAGTTTTATAAAGTCAGATGAACCAATTCTAAACTTGTTTGGAAGTGTGGAAAATCGGTTTCAAGGTTGTAAGTGTGAAAGAGAACTTACAAAATAAGGATGTCGACATACTTTGAATGTTTATTTCTTTAATTGTTCAAATTTATTCCTTAATAACTAAAGGAAGAAAATCCCAGGATCGAAACGTAAGTAAGTTAAAAACCTTTTAATTAAGGTTATTAATTTCATTTTGTAGGGAAATATAAGAATTAGTAATGTGCATTTACTAATTAGATTTTCCGAGAGATTTCGATCATTATTTTTGGACAGAGCACTTCAAGGAATTATGGAAACCGAATTTGTGATTTAATGAATATCTTGAGAATATTTTCGTTTTTGGAAATTCCTTGGTGTCCAAACTTCCTTGTCTATAAATAGTTGAAGTTTTCTTTTCTAGCAAATTAATCCTTCGTAACAACAGACTTCCTCTTTTGTTGTTGTTACTGGTGTAGCCACCTATTTGGAGAGGAGAGTAACCTAATTAGGCGAAATCTCTTACGACCGCTCAGTTTAAAGTCTTCTTTGGGATCGAGAATCTCTAGCCTGTACCGTTGGTGGAAAACTAGATAATTTCGGTTTATCTTTTGTTTTCGATTGATTTGATTGACTAACGGTAGTTGAAATCTTATTGCACCTAGTTTTTTATGCTTGAGGATCTTCTCTTCTGATATAAGATTCATTCAAACTAGTTCAGTGTTTCGACAGGGATCTTTAGACTGTTATTAGTTCTAAAGACGATCTTGTGATAATCCATTGTTAACAGACTCCGTTCTGTGCGTGATTGAATAAAAGAGATTCGAGTGATTGTGTTCAGGTTTTTATTGAAGATTTAAGAAGATTTGAAGACAAAGAAGATATTGAAGAGGTTATAATATTTGGTGTGCACAATACTTGTTTTGGTAAAAGAGGATCCAATTAATAATCGGTTTATCCTTGTGGTAGATTGGATTGATTAATTAAGTAGATCAACATCAACACAATTCTTTGGATTAAGAGTGTTGTTGGCTTAATCTTAAACGATTACTTCGGTAATTGAACATAAGATAGATCTAAGGACCTGACGAAGGAGTTTATGTTAAGATAAACGGAAGAGCCTTTGTCCGGCTCATATAACTTGGTTGAATAGAGTTGATACCAAACAGATTTGTTGTTCCTTTACTGTTTGGAATACGAACCAAAGTAATTGTTCCAAGTATGTGACTTATTTATAAGTTGGAGGCGTGGGAATACAGACGGAACTAGGTGAACTATAGGTTTAGTTGTTTGGTCTCAACTATATGAAGTTAGGTGTAATTTTGTGTAGCGGCTTAATCCTGAGAGTGTTCAATTCTGGACAAGGTCCCGCGGTTTTTCTACATTTACGGTTTCCTGGTTAACAAAATCTTGTTGTGTCATTTACCTTATATTTCTGCATTATAATTGTTTTATTATAATTAAAGTAAATTACACAAAAGTTAATTCATATTTACATGATAAGAAATCCTATTGTTTTTGGTTAAGTCCGAATCTTTGTATCAAGTAAACATACTTGTCTCGACCTCGTATCCATAGACGATCACACGAAGTGTGAAACGATTAATTGTATTGTGTCGACTCAGTCCATAGACAATCACTTTCGGAGAAAGGACTTATAGGTAGGAAAAGTTTTAGCTTGTGGTATATTTGGGTACCCTCGCCTTTTCATACGTTAACTCTGTAATACTTGATAGTGATCTAGATTTTGGTTATTGCTGAACTCATTATCAAGTAACATACTTTGTTTTTGTATTGTGTCGATCTTGTTTCCATAGTCATGCACACAAGTTATTTTGTTGTTGTATTGTCTCGATCTCGTATCCATAGACAATCACAGGAAGTGTGAACCGAAACGTCGTATTGTCTCGACTCTGTCCATAGACGATCATATTCGGTAGAGGACTTATAGGTTGAAACAAAAATATTGTGGTGTATTTGGGTACCCTCGTCTTTTCAATTGGTATCAGAGCAGAAATAAACGAAAAAATCTAACAATCTGTGTTTGGTGCGATCCAAGCTATAACAATTGAATCTAATGGCTGATTCAGTTAACGTACCACCGAGATTTAATGGGAGAAATTACCATTATGTAAATCTGCTATGAGATATTTTCTTCAATCCCGAGATTTTGATACTTGGATATTGATCGAAGAAGGATATGAACGACCGAAAGTGGAATATTCGGAAACTGAGTTTAAACGCTTGGCGGTTCAATACTTATGCAGAAAGATCTTTTGCCAGGCAGAATTCTGATGGTTAAATACCATAATACATGCAGTGAGTCATGATATTTTACATCATGTCTTGTCATGTGAAACTCCTAAGGAAGCATGGGATACTCTTAAGACTGTATTTGAAGGGAATGATTCAGAAAGAGAACCTTGTCTTCAATCTCTTTCTTCTGAATGAGGATTCCTTAGAATGGATGATAACGATACCTTCGAGGAGTTTAGCACTAAACTTTCTGAGATTGTCGATGTTTTTTCTCGCTTGGAAAGACTATACCTAAAAAGGAAATAGTATGCAAGATACTCAAATCGTTACCATCCAGCTACGAGTCTAAGAAACATGCCATAATAGAAGCCAATGATCTTTCTATACTTTCTCGAAGCTCTCTTGTAGGAAAGTTAAAGATCTTTGATAAAGAAATTCTGCTGAAGAACAGAAACGTTAGTTTTAAGACCTCAATTAATACTAATCAATCTTCGAAAGAAGTAAGTATAAATCGGGTTGAGGTACGTTGTCAAGAGGATAAAACACTTGTTGAAAAAGAGCTTGACTCAACAATTGTATTCCTTGTTAGAGCATAGCTCGGTTGAACCCACCAAGCGTTGGTATGTCAAGTTTGGTTGTCATATTTTAGTGAACCAAAAATCATTCAAAGAGTCGCTTTATTATTTACTAGAGTCAACTTTGTATAGGTTAGATTGAAAGTATTAGGATTTGAGGCATTACAAGTATTACACGAAGACTTGAAGAATGTGAGGAAGTAAGGATCTACAACGACGACATCATCCTTCCACTTGAGGTTAGTAATATTTGAATTGAACTGTTTCATTCCCTAATGTATCTTTCAAGTCGTGCATATTGAAAAAATAACTATGAAGCGGTGATATTATACTCTAGTTAGACATAGTATTAAGGAATTACAATACGAAGTATGACGTCTATCTTTTGAACTTCGTATATAAGACATCGACATAATCGCATGAATGCTATTGTGATTATGTATGGGTATAGGTGAAGATTTCGTCCTAGTAAACAATGTTTTAGATTCGTTTAAAGGAAGTAAATTCATAAACTTGTTTTGTGATCGAAAGGGAAATCGCTAGGCTTATTGGTATTGTTATTCAATGCAAATCTTTTGAATTACCAATATGTGTGTTTAGTATAACCGCTCATAACTTTTTTATGTATCTTGGTAAGACTATTCACAAGGCCTGACTTTTGTATTGGTATGACTTTTATTAGTGAAACCGATCTTAAGTAATCACCTAAGATGGTAAGACCGATATCTTGAATTTGGTGTGACTTAATACTAGCCATTGGGTAACCGATCCTAGTAAGAGGTATGACCGATCACAAGAGAGAGTGTAATCGATCCTTGTAAGAGGTTTAACAAGTTTTAGTAAGTTGGTGTAACCGATCCTATAACTTGGTCAACCGATCACAAGTTTTACCAAAAGAAGTGGTAACCGATCCTAGTACTTAGTTAGCCATTCTATGGTAACTAGTGTAACCGATCCTAGTACCCACTTGGAGGTAGAACCGAAAATTTATGTTAAGGTAGAACCGTGAAACTCATTAATGGTAATTTGATACGGTAATCAATCACATAGTTCTTGGAAGTCAGATGAACCAATTCTACACTTGTTTGGAAGTGTAGCAAATCGTTTCCAAGATTGTAAATATGAAAAAGGGTTTACAAAGTAAAGATCTCAACATACTTTGAACATATGCAATACCTCTTATCTTTTATTGTTCAAAGATATTCCTTAATAGCTAAAGGAGAATTCCGGATCGAAATAAATTGAGAATCTTTTAATTGAGGTTTTTAGTTTTTATATGCTTTTAATTTCCAGCAAATAAAATGCATATCTTCAGAAAATAAAAACTAGTAATGTGCATTTACTAGTTGGAGATTTTCTACTGAGATTTTGGTCATTAATTGGAGAGATCATTTCCAAGAATTGTGAAAACCGATTTTGGCTTTATTGCATATCTTTGAGATTATTCGGTTTTGGAAATTCCTTGGTGTCCAAACTTCCTCCTCTATAAATATTGAAGTTTTCATTTCTAGCAACCTAATCCTCAAAGCCAGCAAAACTACTTATTTGTGTTGTTACTGGTGGACCGCCTATTCAGAGAGGAAAGTACATTAATCAGGAGAAATTTCTTACGGCCGCTCAGTTTAAAGACTTCTTTGGGATTGAGAAGCTCTATTAGTACCGATGGTGGGAAAATAGATAATTGCAGTTTATTGTTAGTTTTGATTGATTTGATTGACTAACGGTTGTTGAACTTTGATTGCACCTAGTTTGTTTGTGATTGAGAATCTTCTCTTCTGATATAAGATTCACTTAAACTAGATCGAAATTTCGACGGGGATTTTTAGACTGTTTGTAGGTCTAAAGATGTATTGTGATAATCCATTGTTAACAGACTCCGTTCTGTGTGTGAATGATCACAAGAGATTCAAGTTGATTGTGTGCAGGTGTTTATTGATGATCTAAGAAGATTTGGAGATGAAAAAGATTTCTGATTTGGGTTCATAATCTTTGGTCTGCACAATACTTGTTTCGGCTGGAAAAGGATCCAACTATAAGCGATTTATCTTTGTGATAGATTTGATTGATTAGTTGAGTAGATCGGCATCAATACGTTTCTTTGTGATTAAAAGTATTGATTGCAGAATCTAGATACAATTACTTTGGTAGTTGTTGAGAAGATGAATCTAAGGACCTGACAAAGAAGTTTATTGGGATAAACGGAAGAGCCTTTTGTCAAACTCATATCACTTGGTTGAAAAGAGTTGTTACCGAACAGATTTGTTGTTCCTTTATTATTTGGAATACGAACCAAAGAAATTGTTCCAAGTGCATGACTTATTGCAAGTTGGAGGCGCAGGGATACAGAAGGAACTAGGTGAACTATAGGTTTAGTTGCTTGGTCTCAACTATACGAAGTTTGTTTAGATTTTGTATAGCGGCTTAATCCTGAGAGTATTCAATTCTGGACAAGGTCCCGGGGTTTTTCTGCATTTGCGGTTTCTTCGTTAACAAAATCTTGCTGTGTCATTTACTTTTAATTTTCGTATTATAATTTTTTATTATAATTAAAGTAAATTGCACTTTGTACGTTAACATGGCACTTGATATTGATCCCATTGGTTTCGGTTATTTCCGTACTTTTTATCAAGTGATCACTTTGTTGTTATATTGTCTCGATTCCATATCCATAGACAATCACACAAAGTGTATTGGTTTTCTCCACTTGCCTTTGATATTTAATTCACGAGTTTGTCCAGTTCGGACTAACCCTATATCAAGTGGACACTGTGTTGAAATATTCCTTGAGTGATTGTATCTCCAAGAGGTTTATACACAGTGGGTCTTGTATAGGTTGTGATTAAAATAAAAGATTGTGGTGTATATGGGTACCCTCGTCTTTTCAATTGGTATCAGAGCAGGAAAACACGAAAAGATCTAACAATCTTTGTTTGGTGCGATCCAACCTATAAGAAAATGAATCTTATGAATGTTTCAGTTAACATAACGGCAGGTTTTGACTACTTCAAAAAATAGTGGTGGAAGAAACGAATGAAGTATGTAATACTATTATTCCTAAATATATTAGGATTTGGAATTATGTCTATGTATGTCTTGGGTGACTTATATAATCCTTTGGATATGATAGAGTTGTATATCATTAAGTTTGTTATTGACTGTGACAATGATACAATTCTATATGTGACAGGATGTATCTTGAAAATTCATAAGATTCCTCTCAAAAGTTTTCATCACTATATGAACCATGGTTATTGCGTTCTTGAAAAATATAGAATCTTAAATATATTTTGGATGAACTACCAAATTATATATATGTAAACTTTCAGAGCAAAGACTGTCAATGTATCGCTATCTAGGATGCGATTTTGGAAAATATGTAATCCTACATGAAATGAGTTTTCAGTTAATAATTCCATTAACAATGGATTGCTTCATACACCTCACAACTGTTTTAATGAAGTAAGTGATCTTTTGAAATATTACAGGGTTCATGATTCTAATGGTATTTTTAACAAATATCATATTTTGTTCAAATTTTTCTCTGCATACTCTAGTAGAAAATTCTTGAGTGAATTTCAAATGATGTTATCAAATCTTGGTAATAATAGAGTACAGAGATTTTTGGACAGAAACATAGAATCAATCTGTAATAAAGATCCAGACCATGAAAAACCGGTTTTCCAAAATAAAGACCTAGATATAAAATCGGAATTGTTTCCCCACAAGCCTTGGTTTCCGATTTTGGTAGAATTTCCTAAAGCTAGTTATTTTCGGTTTTTGATATTTATTCTTCTTATAAAAGATAACCTCTTGCTATGTTTACGAACATATTGTGGAAGATTGATCGAAACCATAACTAGGTTTTATCATATTTTCACAAGTATGAGGAAGAGGAAATCCAGTGGGACATCGTCTGATGATCGGGTCAGATGGGATGATATTGATAGGATCAGATTCCCTAATAGTATTGATGACAAGCATGAATTCACTCTTTTTTTTTGATAGCTCATGTTTTAGGAAATACTAAACTCTCAAGGGAATGGAATTTACCACTGAAAAGAATTTCGATCCAGATGTCCAAGATAAGGATTATGTGAAGTTTGTTCAAGATCGGAACTGGGGAAAGCTTTTTGATTTTGAAAAATATTCACTTGATATGGTAAGAGTTTTTTATGCGAATATTCATAATGTTGATCATAAAAATCTTACCTTTGTTACTCTTGTTGGTCAAGGACTCTACTATGTTAATCGTAAGACAATTTCTAATGTTATTGAGTACAATATGGAATGTAATCACTTGATTACTGGAGTTGAAATTGAGCACGATACCATTTCAACGCATCTCATTGGAAGATCGACAAAATGGGAAAATGGTAGATTACCAACAAAAGATATACCCTTCTACCTAAGGTTATTTGGTAAACTTGCTTTAGAAACCCTATTTGCAAGCACTAGAGATAAGTCAGCCAGGGACAAAGATTTTGCAGAATTTGTTTATTTTCTGTTAACAGGAGACTCTCAAATTGATATATGTGGAATCACTGTCAGTCAAATGATAAAAATCTCAGACTCTATTTCTTCCTCAGGAATAAAGAGGCATCTCGGTTTTCGATGTATAATTACAGAGATTTGTGAATTCATCGCGGGAGATGATTTTGATATCAAGAGAAGCATTACGTCTGTCTCTAAAAAGACTATATGTCAAATGATTGGAAGTGAATCGAGTAATAAAACGGTTGAAAGGATTTCACCGAACTCTAACAAAAAGTATCTTCTAGCTCATCTTGAAACTCTTGGTAAACAACTTGACTGTTTACAGAAACAGCTGGGCTTTGCTGCTCGAAAAGATCCAGAAACTCTTAAAGGAATTCTAAAGATTGAATCAGAGTTTTGTAACCAAGAATCGGAAATAGAAGAAGAGCATCAAAAAGTACTTGATCACAAGGAATGTTTCTCCCAATGATTAAACAGAAAAATAGACATCAGTTTTATATTTTTTTTCAATAAATTGTATAAGGTCTATTTTGAATAAAACTATCGTATTATTTATGAATAAAATTATTATTTTATAATTTTTCTTGTGATATATTTTTATTACATAGACTATGCTTGAATGCTTTATATTATTTATATGTATGTTTATGGGATGTTTGATTTCGGTTTTCATGACCCTAATATTCGATCTCATATGTGTGAACCCTTATGGTTTGGGTGACTTTTTGATTTAGCGGGATTGAGTTCTAGCCTATGTTGATAGGATTTATCAAAGGATCATAAGGGGTTCCGATTGAAACTAATATGTGAAAAAGTCACAATATGTTGAATCATTTGGTTTAGAATAAAAGCATATGTGTTTCGGGGTTTCAACTTTTGCATTGCAATAGTTAAAACCTGTTTTCCACCTTTCTCTGGTAAAGGTTGCTCTTTTTTGTTGTTATTTTGTTTTGCGAGAGGATGACAACACGACGGGGGAGAGTTCTAATGTGAACTTACGCATAATGATATATCTTTCTGGGGTGAAGAGGATCGGAATTTGAGGTAACGACTTTGTTAGTTAATCGTTTTCCTGTTTAAGAAAAGCCTGATTTTATTGCATATAGTTATTGCTTTTTCTTAACAAAATTTCGGTACAATTGATGTTTTAATCCATTGCTTGTGTATGGATGTGTGTGATTCAATTGTTTCCGGTTAAGAAAAACTATTGTTATCTTGCTTTATCGTTTGGTATCAATTGTTTAGGCTTACGAAATTACGGTGCAATTGCAATACTTTAATGTCTATGTTGTTTATATTGCTTCTGGTTGAGGTAAATAATTATGCAAGTTGATTTATTTGGTTTGTGTGAATTGTTTATGGCTTAACAAAAGAAAAGTTTTTCGGGATGAATTGTTTAGTCAAATTCAATTCCGGATAAGAGAAACTAAGTTAATTCTGATCTTAGTTACACTTATCAAAGTGGAGGTTTCGGTTATTCAAGTATAATCGAATGCCTTAACAAAAAATGCTAGTTAACTAACCTAGTACTTGTCTTGTTTAAAAGTGACAGGTGTAAGTTATTGATGAGAATAACTAGAGCATGATGAGAAAAATAGAGTTAATTCTGATCTTTATTTTGGTCTTATCGAACAAGCAATTGTATTTGTACAATCAGTTTAGCAAAGGAACTAAGGTGCTTAGTTGATTTTTGGTTTGCTAAACTATTAGGGAAAATTGCTTCGGGCAATTGTTTTCTTGGTAACATATCAAAACAGAATTACTTTGTAGTTTCGGTTTTGATACTGGTTATCAAAAATGGTGTGTGGAACCCTCGTGCTTAACTCTTATAGGTTGCAAGTATCTTTGTAAGATTTGTAAGATCCTTTCGGTTTGTCCTTTATTTGCTCGTACCTTTGTCATTTTGTGACAAAAAGGGGGAGAAATATATGGAGTAAACAAGTGATATTGATATTGATTTGTATTGATTTGGTATTACTAAGGAAGGGATAATGGTGCTTAAACATTATATCTAACGAAAGAGTAAAGCATACACTAAGTGAGAGTAACATATCATATGATGATGGAAATAACAAAGATGTGCGGATTGAAAATCTACCTATCTTACCTTTAGGGGGAGTATGTGTAATGAATTCTTGTAATTTAAAGGATTGAATATATACAAGTTATTGTGATGTTGAATTTGGGAATCAAGCGTATGTGTAATGAATTCTTGTAATTTTTTTATCCATATGATGTAAGAGTTTTGTCACTAAAATTGACAAAAGGGGATATTGTTAGAGTATAGATCGGTTGAACCCACCAGGCGTTGGTATGTCAAGTTTGGTTGTCATATTTTAGTGAACCAAAACTCATTTAAATAGTCGCTTGATTATTTACTAGAGTCAACTTCGTATAGGTTAGCTTCAAAGTATTAGAATATGAGACATTACAGGTATTACATGAAGACTTGAAGAATGTGAAGAAGTAAGGAGCTACAACGACGACGACATCATCCTTCCACTTGAGGTTAGTAATATTTGACTTGACCTGTTCATTTCCTAACGTATCTTTCAAGTCATGCATATTGAAAAATAACTGCGAAGCTGTGATATTATACTCTAGTTAGACATAGTATTAAGGAATTACAATACGAAGTATAACGTCTATCTTTTGAACTTCGTATATAAGACATCGACATAATCATATGAATTCTATTGTGATTATGTATGGGTATGGGTGAAGATTTCGTCCTAGGAAACAATGTTTTACATTCGTTTAAAGGAAGTAAATTGATAAACTTGTTTTGTGAATCGAAAGGGAAATCGCTAGGCTTATTGGTATTGTTATTCATTGCAAATCTTTTGAATTACCAATATGTGTGTTTAGTATAACCGCTCATAACTTGTTTATGTATCTTGGTAAAACTATTCACAAGGCCTGACTTTTGTATTGGTATGACTTTTATTAGTGAAACCGATCTTAAGTAATCACATAAGATGGTAAGATCGATATCTTGAATTTGGTGTGACTTAATACTAGCCATTGGGTAACCGATCCTAGTAAGAGGTATGACCGATCATAAGAGAGAGCGTAATCGATCCTTGTAAGAGGTTTAACAAGTTTTAGTAAGTTGGTGTAACCAATCCTATAACTTGGTCAACCGATCACAAGTTTTACCATAAGAAGTGGTAACCGATCCTAGTACCTAGTTAGCCATTTTATGGTAACTAGTGTAGCCGATACTAGTACCCACTTGGAGGTAGAACCTAAACTTTATGTTGAGGTAGAACCGTGAAACCCATTAATGGTGATTTGAAAGGATAATCAATTATATAGTTCTTGGAAGTCAGATGAACCATTTCTAAACTTGTTTGGAAGTGTGGCAAATCGGTTCCAAGATTGTAAATATGAAAAAGGACTTACAAAGTAAAGATGTCGACATACTTTGAACATGTGCAGTAACTCTTATCTTTTATTGTTCAAAGATATTCCTTAATATCTAAAGGAGAATCCCGGATCGAAATAAATTGAGAATCTTTTAATTAAGGTTTTTAGTTTTTATATGCTTTTAATTTCCAGCAATTAAAATGCATATCTTTAGAAAATAAAAATTAGTAATGTGCATTTACTAGTTGGAGATTTTCTACCGAGATTTCGGTCATTAATTAGACAGAGCATTTCCAGGAATTATGAAAACCGATTTTGGCTTTATTGCATATCTTTGAGAATATTCGGTTTTGGAAATTCCTTGGTGTCCAAACTTCCTTGTCTATAAATACTGAAGTTTGCATTTCTAGCAAACTAATCCTCAGAGACAGCAAAATTACCTAGTTGTGTTGTTACTGGTGGAGCCGCCTATTCGAAGAGGAAAGTACCTTAATTAGGCGAAATCTCTTATGATCGCTTAGTTTAAAGACTTCTTTGGGATTGAGAAGCTCTATTAGTACCATTGGTAGGAAACTAGATAATTGCAGTTTATTATTAGTTTTCGATTGATTTGATTGACTAACGGTTGTTGAACTTTGATTGTACCTAGTTTGTTTGTGCTTGAGAATCTTCTCTTCTGATATAAGATTCACTCAAACTAGATCGAAATTTCGACGGGGATCTTTAGACTGTTTGTAGGTCTAAAGACGTCTTGTGATAATCCATTGTTAACAAACTCCGTTCTGTGTGTGATTGATCACAAGAGATTCAAGTTGATTGTGTGCAGGTGTTTATTAAAGATCCAAGAAGATGAAGAAGATGAAGAAGATTTCTGATTTGGGTTCATAATCTTTGGTGTGCACAATACTTGTTTCGGCTGGAAAAGGATCCAACTATAAGCGGTTTATCTTTGTGATAGATTTGATTGATTAGTTGAGTAGATCGGCATCAATACGTTTCTTTGTGATTAAAAGTATTGATTGCAGAATCTAGATAAAATTACTTTGGTAGTTGTTGAGGAGATAGATCTAAGGACCTGACAAAGGAGTTTATTGGGATAAACGGAAGAGCCTTTTGTCAAACTCATATCACTTGGTTAAAAAGAGTTGTTACCGAACAGATTTGTTGTTCCTTTATTGTTTGGAATATGAACCAAAGGAATTGTTCCAAGTGCATGACTTATTGCAAGTTGTAGGAATTGTTACGAAGTTGGTTTAGATTTTGTATACCGGCTTAATCCTGAGAGTATTAAATTCTGGACAAGGTCCCGAGGTTTTTCTGCATTTGCGATTTTCTCGTTAACAAAATCTTGTTGTGCCATTTACTTTTAATTTCCACATTATAATTGTTTTATTATAACTAAAGTAAATTGCACTTTGTACGTTAACAGGGAACTTGATATTGATATTGATCCCATTGGTTTCGGTTATTTTCGTAACTTTTATCAAGTGATCACTTTGTTGTTGTATTGTCTTGATTCCATATCCATAGACAATCACACAAATTGTATTGGTTTACTCCACTTTCCTTTGATATTTAATACAAGTTAGGCCAGTTCGGACTAACCATATATCAAGGGGACACTGTGTTGAGATATTCCTTGAGTGATTGTATCCCTAAGAGGTTTATACACAGTGGGTCTTGTATAGGTTGTGATCAAAATAAAAGATTGTGGTGTATTTGGGTACCCCCGTATTTTCACTCCTAACACAACGGGTTAAGGATGTTTTATTTAAAAATAAACAAACTCCTGATACATTATCTTTTTGTCATGAAAAAGATAATAAAGAAATCCAATGTTTCAAGTTCCGTAGATTTGGACATATGGGCAAAAAAAATTCTAGCAAAAAGGTTCAGAAGTGAAACAAAGCTTATTTCACTACCATGGATAATAATCCTTAGGAGAAACCCTATGAAGGAACATCAAGTTGGAATGCATTTTTTTTTCCAAAACTAACAGTTATCTGTCTAGTGAGTCTAATCAACTCCTAAAAAATTGTTTAGAAAAACTTGAGTTGGAAACTAAGGAAAATCCAAGGTTAAGAAGGAAACTTGATAACCTTATAAAATCATTGTCAGATAAAACTAAAGAGGCAAAATCTGAGCAAGAAAAACTGGTTGACAAAAACGTTCCTAATCAACCAACCTTATAAAAAGTCATCAAAGGAAAGGGAAATTCTTTTCAAACATCTTCTGATAATATGATAAGTTCTTTGTGTGGAGACAACCACTCTGGAAACTTCTATTGGAATCTCTAACAAAATAATTCATCAAGGGACTTTGTAGGAAAATAAAATTGTTGAAGGCTGATGAGTTTATTAGATCTGGAGAAGAAGTTGCAAAGAAAGAACATAAAAGAACACAACCTATTGTGTTCATAAAGCATCCTAAGGATGTTTTTGTTACCCATGGTGAGATTAACCTTCACATCAACACACATTGACCTTAACACACACTGATTATGTTGAAAAGATGCATCCTCACTTGTTTCCCAAAATCTTACTTGTGAGGAGTCATAAACTTGGGCAGAATTTGTAAGTCTGTTCTTTTAGTAGGTAGCAATAATCTTATGATCGATATCTTTCACTGTTTTTTGGGATAAATATATTCGATTTTCATAAACTAAAATATATCACTCCTGGATTTTCTCCTGTCTTATATTATATATTATTCTTTTTCAAAAGAAGACTATCTTAACATCAATGGAGAAATTGATGAAAGAAGTTTCATCTCTTGATGATTTGGTACTTTGTGCATCGGTCATGACTGAAACTCAAGATGCTCTACAACCTGGTAATCTTTTGGGTTCTTTGAGAAAACAGATTCTTACTGTTAGAGTTGTATTAGGCATCATGAACTAATGATAAAGGCTTCAAAAGAAGTACTTGTTGATCTTCAATCACAACTGTTCAAGATGCACAAACTTTCCATTGGAAAGGAAAGTGCTCGGAAGAATTTGAATCCGGAATTCGAAAGTGACGTCCACACGACACACGATTGAAGAAAATAAACATCAATATTTTGATTTACTTCAATTATTGTATAAGGTCTATTTTGAATAAAACTATCATTATTATTTATGAATAAAATTATTATTTTATAATTTTTGTTTCATGTGATAGTTATCGATTACATAGCATGTGAATGAATGTTTACATTTTTGTTATGTGAATTCGGTTATGAGATGTCTGATTTCGGTTTTTATTAACCTTAATATTTGACCTCATATGATGTAACCCTTATGATTTGTGTGGCTTTTTGATTTAGCGGGATTAAGTTCTAGCCCATGTTGGTAGGCTTTATCAAAGGATCATAAGGTGTTCCGATTGAGACTCATATTTGAAAAGTCACAATATGTTGAATCAATTTTTGTTTTCATGAGTTGTGTTTAGCATAACATATGTGTTTCGGGTTTTCAAATTTTGCTATTGGCATGTATTAGTTAAAACTGATTCAACCTTTCTCTGATAAAGGTTGCTTTTGTTGTTGTTCTTTTGTTCTTTCTAGAGGATGACAACACATTGAGGGAGAGTTCTTATTTGAACCTGCGCTTTATAATATATCTTTCTGGGGAGAGTGGCTGCGGAAATTGAGGTTACGAATTTCCTGTTTAAGAAAAGCATGTTTATATTTCATATATTTTACTTTTGCTTAACAAATTTCGGTACAATTGATATGTTTCATTATATTGTGTATGGATGTGTGTATGATTCAATTGTTTCCGGTTAAGAAAGACTGTGTCAATTTATTTGGCTTATTGTTGGTATCTTCTTTATTGGTAGGTATCAAGTGTTTTTTCTTAACGAAATTCGGTGCAATTGCGGTGCAATTGCGGTGCAATTGCGGTGCTATAATGTGTAATATTTCTTTCAATTGCTTTCCGTTAAGAAAATAATTGTGCAAGTCAATTTATTTTGGTTTGCATGTATTGTTTGTGGATTAAAAAAATACGAGATCATTTGTTTAGTCCAATTGATTCTGGATAAGAGAAACTAAGTTAATTATAATCTTAGTTAGACTTATCAAATTGTAGGGTTTGGTTATTCAAGTCTAATCGAATGCCTTGACAAGAAAAACTAGTTAACTAACCTAGTGTTTGTTTTGTCTAAAGGGAAAGGTCTCAGTTATTGTCTGAATAATTAAAGCCTGATGTAAAAAAGCGGGGGTCTAACAACCACACCCAATATTTCGCTTAGCAATCTGTATAAACTAACTCCAATATACTTTCAAGAGAATCAACTAAACAGTCAGACTCAATCTTAAGAAAAGTATATCAAAGAGTTATATCTCAATTACTCAATTCAATCTGCAACTAAACAAATAGGAATTTGCGAGCCCGATTGAATATAAGAAATAACTTGGACGGTATCAAAAACCAATATCCAAGTGTCAATCAATTTAATCAATAACCAAAGGTTGGATTCACAAATTATTGAACTTTCGCACAACCTGTGATAATTCAACTATATAGAAAATATAATGCGGAAAATAAATAAAAAAGACACCAGAAAATTTTTTAACGAGGAAACCGCAAATGCAGAAAAACCTCGGGACCTAGTCCATATTTGAACACCACATTGTATTCAGCCGCTACAGAAACTAGCCTACCCCAAGTTAACTTTGGACTGGAATGTAGTTGAGCCCTAACCAATCTCACACTGATCATGGTACAGTCGCGCTCCTTACGCCTCTAGAACCACGCCGGATTCTGCGCACTTGATTTCCTTAGCTGATCTCACCCACAACTAAGAGTAGATATGACCCAAAGTCGAAGACTTGATAAACCAGTATTTCTTTCACAGAAAAGTTTATTGAATAGATAAAATTGTCTCTCACAGATATACCTATGAGTTTTGTTCCTTTTTTTGATAAATCAAGGTGAATAGGAACCAATTGATATACCAGACTTATATTCCCGAAGAACAGCCTAGAAATATCAATCACCTCACAATAATGTTAATCGTATGGTGGCGAAACAAGATATTGTGGAATCACAAACGATGAGACGAAGATGTTTGTGACTACTTTTTATCTTTCCTATCGGAGATTAAATCTCGAGCAAATCTAAGACAAGATAGTACTCAATCACGATAGATAACAACAAGATCCTAACACGCAACTACAGAGAAAATAGTTGGGTCTGGCTTCACAAGCCCAATGAAGTCTTCAAGTCGTTAACCTACTGGGTTTTAGAAAAACCTAAGGTTAAAGGGGAATCGACTCTAGTCGCAACTAATATCACGCAAGAGGTGTGGGGATTAGATTTCCCAGTTGCTAGAGTTCTCCCTTATATAGTCTTCAAATCAGGGTTTGCAATCAATGTTACCTTGGTAACAAAGTATTCAATATTCACCGTTAGATGAAAACCTGATTAGAGTCAAGCTAATATCTTTCAACCGTTAGATCGAACTTAGCTTGTTACACACAAATAAAAAGTGACTTCATTTAGATATGAGTAACCATACCTAAACGTGTACACCTTGTTAGCTCAACAATAGTTAATTGAAGTTAGCCATATGAACACTTTCATATCAACCTTATTCATCTCAACCATAACTAGTTCAAATGACTCAAATGAAACTAGTTCTAGAGTTGTTCAATTGTTTATATGAAAACGGGCACGCATACCTAAGTAGCCGAACTTGGACTGTATTCGCTAGTATGCAAACAGGTACGTATACTGTCATACACTTCCAAGCTTCAGTTGAATCCAGTACGCGTACAGGTACGCACACTATAGTACCCGGACTTCAACTGACTTCGCCAGTATGCATACATGTATGCATACTCTAGCTCCCGAACTTTACCTGACCTCGCCAGTACGCATACAGGTATGCATACTACATTCCGGTCTTGGATCAACACATATGCAAGTACGCATACTGTGATCATAATCCAATTATGGTTAAGTGTTCTAAACTCCCATTTCAATCATTGAAACATTCTTAGAAGACGACAATAGCTGTCTCACACAAACTATTAGCTTTGAAGCAATTTTCAAGTGATCGAATGATCAATACGAAACATTCTGAGTCTACATCAAATGACTGTCTCAAAAAAATCATGTAATATGTTACAAGGCGATTTTCACATGATCATCTTTTGACTTTCGCCAAGAATATAAGATAAACTTGGTTAAAGCAAAAGCTTACCAACACATATTTCGAGAAATATGTAAGCGAGTTAAACTCATCTCGAAAAATCAAATGTGTATAATTGAAGTCTATATAGCTATACGACTTTGTCTCAAATATGAGATAGAGTAGATAGACTTTTGAGTGATAGATAAGTTCAAGTCTCCACGTACCTTATGTTGATGAAGTTCCACAAGCTCCCCTTAGTAGTTCATCGTCTTTGATCGATGAATGTTGTGAAGTCTAATGCTCAACTACACTTTCTATCCTAATCCGAGACTTATCTATTAGTAGATTAAAAATCAATACTTATAGTTTTGGCAACTAAACTTGACTGAAAAAGCGGGGGTCTAACAACCTCACCCAATATTTCGATTAGCAATATGTATGGACTAACTCCAATATACATTCTAAAGAATCAACTAGACAGTCAGACTCAATCTAGAGAAAAGTATATCGAGGAGTTAATATCTCTATTTCTTGATTTAATTTTGAAAAGGCGGGGGTACCCAAATATACCACAAGCTAAAACTTTTCCTACCTATAAGTCTTTTTTCCTAAAGTGATTGTCTATGGACTGAGTCGAGACAATACAACTAATCGGTTCACACTTCGTGTGATCGTCTATGGATACGAGATAGAGACAATACAACAACGAAGTATATTTACTTGATACAAAGGTTCGGACTTAACCAAACACAATAAGATTGCTTATCAAGTAAATAGGAATTAACGTTTGTGTAATTTACTTTAATAATAATAAAACAATTATAATGCGGAAAATAAAAGTAAATGACACAGCAAGATTTTGTTGACGAGGAAAAACTGCAAATGCAGAAAAACCCCGGGACCTAGTCCAGAATTGAATACTCTCAGGATTAAGCCGCTACACAAAATTACACTAACTTCGTATAGTTGAGACCAAGTAACTACCCTATAGTTCACCTAGTTCCGTCTGTATTCCCACGCCTCCAACTTACAAATAAGTCACGTACTTGGATCAATCCCTTTGGTTCATATTCCAAACAGTAAAGGAACAAGAAATCTGTTTGGTATCAACTTTATTCAAACAAGTGATATGAGTCGGACAAAGGCTCTTCCGTTTATCTCAACATAAACTCCTTCGTCAAGTCTAGATCTATCTTATGTTCAATCACCCCAAAGGTAATCGATTAAGATTAAGCCAACAACACCTTTAATCCGAAGAACCGTGTTGACGCCGATCTACTAAATTAATCAATCCAATCTATTAGAGCATTGCTCGGTCGAACTCGCATGCGTTGCTATCTCAAGCATGTTCGTCAATGTTAGTGATCAAAACTATAAGTCTTGATTTCTAGTCTACTATAGATAAATCTCGGACTAGGATAGAAAGTGTACTTGAGCTCAAGGATTTCATGGCGACTCATCATACAAGAAGAATAACTACTCAAGGAACTAGTGGAACTTCTCGACAAAAAGGTATGTGAAGACTTGAACTTATCTGTCACTCAAAAGTCTATCTACTCTATCTCCTACTTCTTGAGACAAAAAGTCGTAAGCTATATATAGACTTAGATTATACACATTTGGTATTTCGATCCGAGTATACCTCGCCTATCTATATCTCGAAATATGTGTTGGTAAGCGTTTCTCGAAATATGTGTTGGTAAGCGTTTCGCTTCGACCATGTTTATCTTTACCTAGTGACGAAAGTCATGATATGTTTCAATCACTTTGAAAATTGCTTTGACGAGAAATGGTGTAACAACTGTATAACGTCCTCTAAGAATGTTATAATGGTTGGAATGAGAGTTTAGATTACATAACCAATGATGGACATAAGTATTATTGTGGAAACACATATGTGCATAAGTCCTATCCCTTGAACCAAAGTTTACGAACTTTGTTGATCAAGAATGGCTTGTTTCCAAGTCCACGAACTGCCGAACTTCTCATCTCGAAAACTTCTGCTGGAGTTGACAAACTTGTTGTGTGAGTACCAGTCCGCGAACCGGCGGAAAGTCTTTGCCGAGATTTTCTGCTGGAGTTTGTAAACTCTGCCCGGTTGCTTAAGTCTGGGAACCTAGTATGCGAACTTAAGAAGGTTATATATCTGAAGATGAGTTCTGAACTTCAACTTAAAAAGACTAATAAATGCAGTTTGCAAACCGTGGATATAAAAGTTCATGAACCGATTCAAGTGAATCAAATCATCTTTGCTTCAATTGTATCTTGTGTAGTACATAATATTTCCTTGCAATTGAACATCTCTCTAACTAGTTCATGTGAAGTCATTTGAACTAGTTATGGTGAAGAAGAATATGGTTGGTATGAAATACTCATATGGCTAACCTTTTGGTTAACTATTGTTGAACCAACAATGTACACGTTTGGGTACGGTAACAAACCTAGAAGCGTGCATTTAATTTGTGTATAACAATCTAAGTTTTCGATCTAACAGTTGACAAATATTAGCTTGAATATAAATCAGGTTTTCATCTAACGGTGGATATTGTTTTCTTTGTGACCAAGGCGAAACCCTGATTTGAAAGACTATATAAAGGAGACATCTAATATTGTGCAAAACTAATCCCCACACTTCACGTGTGATACTAGTTTGCGTGCTAGAGTCGTTTCTCCTTTAACCTTTGGTTTTCTTCTTCTAAAACCAGGTTAACGACTTAAAAACTTCATTGGAATTGTGAAGCCAGACCGATACTACTTTTATCGTAGTTGTGTGATCTGATCTTGCATCTTCTATCGTACGAGTACAATCAGATTGATTGTCTTGAGATTAATATCTCCGATAGGAAAGATATAAAAAGTAGTCACAAACATCTTCGTCTCATTGTTTGTGATTCCGCAACATCTTGTTTCGCTACCATACGATTAAGATTGTTATGAGGTGATCGATTTATCTAGGTTGTTCTTAGGGAATATAAGACCGGATTATCAATTGGTTCTTGTTCACCTTGACTATTATCAAAAGACGGAGCAAAAACTTTAGGGTTTTTCTGTGGGAGACAGATTGATCCTTTGATAGACTTGTCTATGTGAGACAGATTTGTTTATTGTTAAAGCCTGTGATTTTGGGTCGTAGCAACTCTTAGTTGTGGGTGAGATCAGCTAAGGGAATCAAGTACGCAGTATCCTGCTAGGATCAGAGGCATAGGGAGTACAACTGTACCTTGGATCAGTGGGAGATTGATTGGGGTTCATCTACAGTCCAGTATGAAGTTAGCTTGGAGTAGGCTAGTGTCTGTAGCGGCTTAATACAGTGTATTTTCAATCTGGACTAGGTCCCGGGGTTTTTCTGCATTTGCGGTTTCCTCGTTAACAAAATTTCTGGTGTCTGTGTTATTTCTATTTCCGCATTATATTTGTTTATATAATTGAAATAATACAGGTTGTGCGTTTGAATCAATCAATTGGAAATCCGCCTTCGGTTGTTGATTGATATTGATTGATCCTTGGATATTGGTCTTTGGTACCATCCAAGATATTCCTTGTATTTGGTTAGAACTCGCAGTTCTTGCTTGAGTAAATCAAATCAAGAAAGAGATATAAACTTGTTGATATACTTTTAATTGATTGAGTCTTGTTGATTCTCTTAAAAGTATATTCGAGTCCGTCCATACAGATTGCTAAGCGAAATATTGGGTGGTATTGTTAGACCCCCGCTTTTTTACAATCTACCACAAGGATAAACCGATTATTAATTGGATCACTACACCGTTTTTCCCGATTAACAACAGAATTTTGCAACAGCTCTTACGCAGTTGCATAATTTGTAACTGCAGGAAGTAGTTGCGAATTTTTTAGCGGTGTTGCGATTCGCAGCGGCTGACCATAACACATGTGTGTCCTACTTGTGTGCAAGGTAACACCAACATTATACGCGTGTGAACCGGTTACGTGGGTGGGAACACTAGTCTTATTTTTTAGCCCAGATATGTAAAATCGTTTTACATGAGAAAGATTATTCTACCCTTTTTCCTTGTCATATATCCAAAATCCAACCCTACCTTATCTTCTTTTTTATCTACCAGGACCAGCGCCTCCCACTCTCTCTCATTTGGCCTCATCTCTATTCTCTTCATAAACACAAACGAAATCGAAGATCTATCGAAAAAATCAATCAATAACATCAGCTCTTCTCTATTCTCTTCATCAACACCAGCTGAAACGAAGATTCATCAGCTCTTCTCGATGCTCATCATTAACAAAATCCATCAGCAGATCAGTTCTTGAGGATTTGTTGTGAATCGATGAAGAACAGTCAATGAGGAGCACCAACAATATTCGAGAGTAATTGTGTGTTGTCTAAAGCAATTAGTAATTGTACCGAAACTCAAGATTATACCTCTTCGTTGGTATGTTGTTGGTAAGGGAAACCCTAATTTTGTTTTTGCTTTGATTGATGCTGGTGTGAATTTTAGGGATTTATCAAATGGGATTTTTTTGTTTGTTTGAGATTGACGGTTCAATTGATTGTTGTTTGCAGTTGTCAATTCCAGAAATTTGTATGAATGTGTGTGTATACTTAGCTCAGCAATGGATTTACTTATAATGGTATAGAAGTTGATTAATATAAATACCAAACCTGCAGTTTGAGGTATATAGAAATAGCAGTTCATCAACTACGTATATTTCAGTTTCGTTATACTACAATTTTTGATGAACACATCTTTTGTGTGCTTGCTTATAGTGTTTTTGTCATTTAATGGGACACACCAACATATTCGAATAACAAGTTCCACTTCTTGGCTTACCAAAAACAAAAAATCTTCATATATTTTAAGCTATGAGGTGGTTCAATACATGCTAGGATTTATTTTATTATAAGATTGAGTATCGATCATACCCCTATTACACTTGAGGTCAGTTTATTTGGCTTCGGCACAGGATCTTGCTTGTAGATTTGTTTATGTTCATGGTGATGTACGTGAGAAATACTGGAATGCTCAGTTCGTAGAACCTGTTCACCTTCTCTAAGAAGGCACATCTCGTGTCCTGCTGGTGCCTCCTCATGATTTTCCAGAGTTACAAACCTCATGATTTTCCAGAGTTCCTTTGTAATTATCATTTCAGTTGGACATCTTAGTCTGGCAGTGCTCATGGAGATGTATTAGAGTTGTACATCTTAGTCTTGTTAACTACATTTTTGATTACTATACTTCGGTTGATTATTGTTTGAAAGATGACGCAACATTTAATGGTATAGGTGCTCCAGCTTGACTGGTAGTTCTCATGTTTTTAAATTCAACCATCCATCCATTGATCCCACTAACTCTCTGTTGGTTCTTACTTAACAGATAACACTATTATCTGCTCATACAGCTGATGGAATCGTTGCTTGGCGAGGTTAGGGAGGAGTTCGAACATCGCTTGGCGACCCAGAATGAACCGATAAGCTTATCTTCGCTTTGTTAGTAATAAAGAAACAAGAGATTTCTAGTAATAAAGAAACATAAGTATTGTGGATTGTTTGGCAGGTGGTGGTGGTGGATACCAAGGAGGAGGAGATCAGGGAGGGTGTCTTGGTGATGGATATCAAGGTGGGGGAGATAAAAAAAGAAACAAGATTTTTCTTAGTAACAAAGTAACATGTTTGGCATGTGGTGGTGGTGGATACCAAGGAGGAGGAGATTGGGAAGGGTGTCTTGGTGGGGGAGATCATGGAGGTAGTGGTAGCGGAAGAGATGGTGATTTGATGTGCCCTAATTCAAGGTATGTTGAGTTTATCTTCCTAATATATGATACGAGCCACAATATTGTTTACGAAGCAGTAGGATTACAATTGATTTTGGTTTTTTATTTTTAACTTCAAAGTCTTAATGTTAGTATCTTGGAATGCAGTAATTTACATTAGGTATTTTTCCATGTACTCAACACGGAGGATATGGAAGATTTGGCGGATATACCTGCCATTTGATCAAGATCCATTGATAGTTTGTTTCTAAATCATCCTGATTTTGTGCATTAAATGGATGACATCTGCTGAATCATCCAGAACGACACTTATGTCTTATTTAAAAGAGGCTCTCCAGAGGCAGGTTACTGTTTTATTTTTGTATCTCTTTCCCCCACCCTCACCAGCAACACAAAAAACAAATATTTCTTTTTTGTATCAATATTTTATATTCATTTACTTTTACTATTTATTTTATTTTCCTAATTTAGATTATGTTGTTCTTATAGGAATAAGTCACGTACTTGGATCAATCCCTTTGGTTCGTATTCCAAACAGTAAAGGAACAAGAAATCTGTTTGGTATCAACTCTATTCAACCAAGTGATATGAGTCGGACAAAGGCTCTTCCGTTTATCTCAACATAAACTCCTTCGTCGGGTCTAGATCTATCTTATGTTCAATCACCCAAAGGTAATCGATTAAGATTAAGCCAACAACACATTTAATCCGAAGAACCGTGTTGATGCCGATCTACTCAATTAATCAATCCAATCTACCACAAGGATAAACCGATTATTAATTGGATCCTCTTTTAACGAAACAAGTATTGTGCACACCAAAGATTGTAAAACCCAAATCAGATCTTCAATATCTTCTTTGTCTTCAAATTTTCTTAAATCTTCAATAAAAACCTGCACATAATCACTTGAATCTCTTGTGATCAATCACGCACGTAATGGAGTCTGTTAACAATGGATTATCACAATATCGTCTTTAGAACTAACAACAGTTTAAAAATCCCTGTCGAAACTCTGAACTAGTTTGAGTGAATCTTATATCAGAAGAAAAGATTCTCAAGAATAAACAAACTAGGTACAATCAGATTTCAACCACTATTAGTCAATCAAATCAATCGAAAACAAATATAAACCGCAATTATCTAGTTTCCCACCAACGGATCGCGCCAAAACTTCTAAATCCCAAATAAGACTTTAAACTGAGCGACCATAAGAGATTTCACATAATTAGATTACTCTCCACTCCGATAAGCGGCTACACCAGTAACAACAACAAAAGAGTAAATATATTGTTACGAAGGATTAGTTTGATAGAAAGGAAAACTTCGTGTATTTATAGACAAGGAATTTTGGACACCAGAGAATTTCCAAAATCGAAAATATTCTCAAGATATTCATTAAAGCACAAATTCGGTTTCCATAATTCCTGGAAATGCTCTGTCCAAAAATAACGATTGAAATCTCTCGGAAAATCTAATTAGTAATGCACATTACTAATTCTGTAATTTCCCTACAAAATGAAATTAATAACCTTAATTAAAAGATTCTTAACTTACTTATGTTTCGATCCTGAGATTCTCTTCCCTTAGCCGTTAAGGAATATCTTTGAACAATTATAGAAATAAACATTCACAACACGTGTTCAAAGTTGTCGACATCTTTACTTTGTAAGTTCTCTTTCACACTTACAACCTTGAAACCGATTTGCCACACTTCCAAACAAGTTTAGAATTGGTTCATCTGACTTTCAAAAACTATGTGATTGATCAAACCAACATTCAATCACAATCATGGGTTTAACGGTTCTACCAAAACAAGTTTTGGTTCTACCTCCATGTGAGTACTACGCATAGTCACACTAGCTTCCCAAAGATTCGGTTCTAGGTACTAGGATCGGTTCCCCACATATATATGGTATCTAACTTATATGTGTTGCACATGTCCATAGGATGGGTTTCCCTTTCTGCTATAAACCTTGTTGCACCCCATACAAGGATCGGTTCCCTTTCCCCAAGGTCAGACATAACCCGATCACACCACAGGTGATTACTTAAGATTGGTTTTACTAATAAAAGTTATACCAATACATAAGTCAGGACTTTGTGAATAGTTTTACCAAGAACACAACAAGTTGTGAGCGGCTATACTCTATCACACATATTGGTTGTTCATAAGATATGCAATGAATAACAAAACCAATAACTCCTGGCAATTTACTTTTCGGTTCACAAACAAGTTTATGAACTTACTTCCTTAGAACACATGTAAACATTGTTACTTAGGATGAAATCCTCACCTCATACCCATACATAATCACAATAGCATTCAAATGATTATGGCGATGTCTTATCTACAAAGTTTAATGGTTAAGCAATAAACCTCGTATTGTATTCCTTAATACTATGTCTACCTAGAATTCGTATATGCTTCGCAGTTATGTTTTCAATATGCACGACTTGAAAGATACGTTAGGGAATGAAACAGTTCAAGTCAAATATCACTAACCTCAAGTGGAAGGATGATTGTTGTCGTTGTATCTCATTGCTTCTTCACATCTTCAAGACTTCGCAATACTTGTAATGTCTCACATCCTAATACTTTCAAGCTAATCTATACGAAGTTTAACTCTAGTACATAATCAAGCGACTCTTAACATGAGTTTTGATTCACTAAAATATGACAACCAAACTTGACATACCAACTGCTTGGTGGGTTCAACCGAACAATGCTCTAACAATCTCCCCCTTTGTCAATTTTAGTGAGAAAACTCTTACATCATGTGGATATACAAATTACAAGAATTCATTACACTCCGCTTGATTCCCGATTCAATAGCACAGTAAAACTGCTTACATTCAATCCTTGAAAATGCCGTTGTTGATATTATAATAAAAAACAAATACTCCCCCTAAGGAATATAGGTAGATATTCAATCTGCACGTCTTTGTTATACCAATCAATATGACATGTTATTCCCCCTTAGTCTATGCTTTCACTCTTTCGTTAGATAAAACATTCAAGTACCAATGTTCTTTTCTCTAGTGATGCCAATCAATAAAAAATCAATACCAGCACCACCTGTTTACTCCATATATTTCTCCCCCTTTTTGTCACAAAAATGACAAAGAAACGAAAAAATAAAGGACAACACTAAAAGTATCTTACAAATCTCAGAATAGACTTGCAAACCTGTAGAGTTAGGCACGAGGGTTCCACACATCATGCTCTGATAACCACTATCAAAACCGAAACTACAAGTAATCTTATTTTGATATGTTACCAAGGAAACAATTGTCCGAAACAATTTTTCCCATTTAGTTTAGCAAACCAAAAACAACTAATCACATTAGTCCCTTTGCTAAACCGATTGTTCAAAAACAACCGCTTAATTCGATAAGACCAAAATAAAGATAAACTCCATTTTTCTCATCAGGTTCTAATTATCCATAAACTTAGACATTTCAATTTTAAACAAGCCAAACACTAGGTTAGTTAACTAGCATTTCCTTGTTTAGGCATTCGATTAGACTTGAATAACCGAAACCTCACTTTGATAAGACAAACTAAGATCAGAATTAACTTAGTTTCTTATCCGGAATCGAATTGGACTAAACAACTCATCCCGTACACAAATTATTTCGTTAAGCCATAAATAATTCATACAAACCAAAATAAATCAACTTGCATAATTATTCACCTCAACCGGAAGCAATTGAAACAACATAGACATTAAAAGCACCGCAATTGCACCTTAATTTTGTAAGCTTAAACAATTGATACCATACAAAAGCAAGATGACAATAGTTTTTCTTAACCGGAACCAATTGAATCACACACACATCAATTGTACCGAAATTTCGTAAGCCTAAACGATTGATACCACACAATAAAGCATGATAACAATAGTTTTTCTTAACAGGAACCAATTGAAACATACATCCACACACACATCATGGAATAAATATCAATTGAATCTAAATTTTGTGAAGCAAAAACAAAAATATATATAATATAAACTCAGGCTTTTCTTAAACAGGAAAACAATTAACTAACAAGATTGTTACCTCAAATTTCGCATCCACTTCTCCAATATCATAACATCTTCGTCCAGGGAGAATTGATATCGAAATATCACCACGTTGTCATCCTTATGCAGAAACAAAAGAATAACAACTCACCTCAACCTTTACCAGATAAAGGTTGAAAACCGGTTTTAACAATTGCAAGCAAAAGTTGAAAACCATCGAAACACATATGCTTTTATGCTAAACCATAACCGATTCAACATATTGTGACTTTTTCACATATTGTTTCTATTAGAACCCCTCATGATCCTTTGATAAATCCTAGCTACTAGGGCTAGAACTTAATCCCGCTAAATCAAAAAGTCACCCAAACCATAAGGGTTCACAATATATGAGATTGAATATTAAGGTAGTAAAACCGAAATCAAACATCCCATAAACATACATAGCAATAAGATAAAAGCAATTAAGCACAAGCTACGTAAACCGAAAACTATCACAAGAAAAATTACCAATCAATTAATTTTATTCATAATAGGATAGTTTTATTCATAATAGACTTTATTGAATGAAATCAAAAACTACTGTCTATTTTTCTAGAAGAGATTTAATCTTCTTTTACTCCCGTAGAAGTACAATCCTTAGGACCAGGTGCATTTTGTCGCTCTTCTTCGATTTTTGATTCCTGATCCCAAAACTCTGATTCAAAATTTTGAATTCCTTTAAGAGTCTCTATATCTTTTCGAGCAGTAAAGCCCACCTGTTTCTGAAAACAGTCAAGTTGTTTACCTATGCTTCCAAGTTGAGTAAGAAGCATCTTCTTGTAACAATTTGGTGAAATTCTTCCAACACCATCATAGTGGGTTTGTATCCCAGTCATTTGACTTATAGTCTTATTAGTCACAACATTAATGCTCAATTTATCTTCAAAATCTTCTTCTCCGACTGATTCACGGATTTTGGTAATGATGCACGGAAAATCGAGATTCCTCTTGATACCAGAAGATGAGATAAAATCTGATATCTTGATCATTTGACTGACAATGATGCCGCAAATATCTATTTGAGTATCCTTTTTGAGAAGAAGGAAGATAAATTCTGCAAATATCTTATCCCAGACTGATTTATCTCTTGTACTTGAAAAAATGGTTGCTAAAGAAAGTTTACCAAAAACCCTACGATGAAGGGGTATATCCTTTGTTGGTAGTCTATCATTTTCCCATGCAACCTTCTTTCCAATGAGACTTGTTGAAATGGTATCGTGATCAATTTCAACTTCGGTAATCATGTGATTACTTTCCTCACTGTATTTAATAGCATTAGATATAGTATTTCGATTAACATAACAGATTTCTCTACCAATAAAAATCACAAAGCTGAGTTTTTTGTGATCAATATTGTGAATATTGGCATAGAATACTCTTACCATATCAGGTGAATATTCTTCAAGATCGAAAAGATTTCCCCAGTTCCTTTCTTGAAAAAAATTCACATAGTCCTTATTTCGGACATCCGGATTAAACTTCTTTTCAGTCGTGAAACCATTCCTTTGAGAGTTTCGTACTTTCTAAAGCAAGAGCTATCAACAAATCTTGTAAGTTCATGCTTGTCATCAATACTGTTCGGAAATCTGATTTCATCCCTATCTTCAATTCTGATCCGTTTATTACGGGATTTAGTTCTTGATTTCCCTTTTCTCATATTTGCGAAAATATGAGAATCCCTAGTTACGATTTTGAGCAATCTTTACCAATATGTTCGAATACATATCAAGAGGTTATCTTTTATAGGAAGATTTGTCAACAAAAACCGGAAATAACTAGTTTTAGGAAATACACCCAAAATCGGAAACCGTGGCTTGTGGGGAAACAATTCCGATTTTGCATCTAGGTCTTTCTTTTGGAAAACCGGTTTTATATGGACTGGATCTTTAGCTCAGTTTGATTCCAAGTTTTTGTCCAATAGTTTGTGTACTCTTTTATTACCAGAATGTGATAATGTTACTTGAAGTTTACTAGAGTATACAGAGAAAATTTTGAACAAAATATGATATTTGTTGGAAATATCATCAGAATCAAAGACCACATAATATTTCAAAAGATCGCTTGCTTCATTAAAACAGTTGTGAGGTGCATGAAGCAATCCATTGTTAATAAAATTATTAACTGAAAACTTATTCCTTAAAGGAATACATATTTCCCAAAATCGCATCCTAGAGAGCAAAACATTGACAGAATTATATCTGAAAATATGCATGTATATACTTTGGTAGTCCGACCAAAATATATTTAATATTCCATATTTAATAGGAACAAAATATCCATGGTTCACAAAAATCATAAGAGGAATCTTACGCATTTTCAGGATACAACCTGTTACATAGGCCTTAATACCATTGTTACTCAACAGAATGATATACAATCCTATGTTTACCAAAGGAACATGTAAGTCACTCAAGACATATAAGCATGATCCCTAACAAATTTAGGAATAGGAGTATTACATACTTCATACGTGATTTCCACCACGATTTTCTAAAGTAATCAAATCCTGCAACTACGTTAAATGATTCGGTCATAGGTTCAATTCTTATAGGTTGGATCGCACCAAACACTGATTGTTAGATCTTTTCGTGTCTGCCTGCTCTGATACCAATTGAAAAGGCGAGGGTGCCCAAATATACCTCAAGCTAAAACTTTTCCTACCTATAAGTCCTTTCTCTGAAAGTGATTGTCTATAGACTGAGTCCAGACAATACAACTAATCGGTTCACACTTCGTGTGATCGTATATGGATACGAGATCGAGACAATGCGACAATTAAGTATGTTTACTTGATACAAAGGTTCATACTTAACCAAACATAATAGGATTGCTTATCAAGTAAATAGGAATTAACGTTTGTGTAATTTACTTTAATTATAATAAAACAATTATAATGCGGAAAATAAAAGTAAATGACACAGCAAGATTTTGTTGACGAGGAAAAATTGCAAATGCAGAAAAACCCCAGGACCTAGTCCAGAATTGAATACTCTCAGGATTAATCCGCTACAAAAAATTACCCTAACTTCGTATAGTTGAGACCAAGTAACTAACCCTATAGTTCACCTAGTTCCTTATGTATTTCCATGCCTCCAACTTATAAATAAGTCACGTACTTGGATCAATCCCTTTGGTTCGTATTCCAAACAGTAAAGGAACAAAAAATCTGTTTGGTATAAACTCTATTCAACCAAGTGATATGAGTCGGGCAAAGGCTCTTCCGTTTATCTAAACATAAACTCCTTCGTCGGGTCTAGATCTATCTTATGATCAATCACCCAAAGGTAATCGATTAAGATTAAGCCAACAACACCTTTAATCCGAAGAACCGTGTTGATGCCAATCTACTCAATTAATCAATCCTATCTACCATAAGGATAAACCGATTATTAATTGGATCCTCTTTTACCGAAACAAGTATTGTGCACACCAAAGATTGTAAAACCCAAGTCAGATCTTCAATATCTTATTTGTCTTCAAATCTTCTTAAATCTTCAATAAAAACCTGCACACAATCACTTGAATCTCTTTTGATCAATCACGCACAGAACGGAGTCTGTTAACAATGGATTATCACAAGATCGTCTTTAGAACTAACAACAGTCTAAAGATCCCTGTCGAAACTCTGAACTAGTTTGAGTGAATCTTATATCAGAAGAGAAGATTCTCAAGAATAAACAAACTAGGTGCAATCAGATTTCAACCACCGTTAGTCAATCAAATCAATCGAAAACAAAGATAAACCGCAATTATCTAGTTTCCCACCAACGGGTCGCGCTAGAGCTTCTCAATCCCAAAGAAGACTTTAAACTGAGCGGCCGTAAGAGATTTCACCTAATTAGATTACTCTCCTCTCCGATAGGCGGCTACACCAGTAACAACAACAAAAGAGTAAATATGTTATTACGAAGGATTAGTTTGCTAGAAAGGCAAACTTCGTGTATTTATAGACAAGGAAGTTTGGACACCAAGGAATTTCCAAAACCGAAAATATTCTCAAGATATTCATTAAAGCACAAATTCGGTTTCCATAATTCCTGGAAATGCTCTGTCCAAAAATAACGATCGAAATCTCTCGGAAAATCTAATTAGTAAATGCACATTACTAATTTTGTAATTTCCATACAAAGTGAAATTAATAACCTTAACTAAAAGATTCTTAACTTACTTATGTTTCGATCCTGGGATT
Source organism: Papaver somniferum (assembly GCF_003573695.1). Classification (NCBI taxonomy): domain Eukaryota; kingdom Viridiplantae; phylum Streptophyta; class Magnoliopsida; order Ranunculales; family Papaveraceae; genus Papaver; species Papaver somniferum. The sequence goes on along the minus strand of NC_039359.1, from coordinate 16,378,113 downwards.
CTCTTCCCTTAGCCGTTAAGGAATATCTTTGAACAATTATAGAAATAAACATTCACAGCACGTGTTCAAAGTTGTCGACATCTTTACTTTGTAAGTTCTCTTTCACACTTACAACCTTGAAACCGATTTGCCACACTTCCAAACAAGTTTAGAATTGGTTCATCTGACTTTCAAGAACTATGTGATTGATCAAACTAACATTCAATCAAAATCATGGGTTTAACGGTTCTACCAAAACATTTCGGTTCTACCTCCATGTGAGTACTACGCATAGTCACACTAGATTCCCAAAGATTCAGTTGACTAGGTACTAGGATCGGTTCCCCATATATATATGGTATCTAACTTATATGTATTGCACAAGTCCATAGGATCGGTTCCCCTTTCTGCTATAAACCTTGTTGCACCCCATACAAGGATCGGTTCCCCTTGATGTACTGCACCCCTTACAAGTATCGGTTCCCTTTCCCTTACTAGGAACGGTTCCCTTTCCCTTACAATGATCGGTTCCCTTTCCCTTACAAGGATCGGTTCCCTTTACCCAAGGTCAGACATAATCCTATCATACCACAGGTGATTACTTAAGATTGGTTTTACTAATAAAATTTATACCAATACATAAGTCATGACTTTGTGAATAGTTCTACCAAGAACACCACAAGTTGTGAGCGGTTATACTCTATCACACATATTGGTTGTTGATAAGATATGCAATGAATAACAAAACCAATAACTCCTGGAAATTTCCTTTTCGGTTCACAAACAAGTTTATGAACTTACTTCCTTAGAATACATGTAAACATTGTTCCCTAGGATGAAGTCCTCACCTCATACCCATACATAGTCACAATAGCATTCAAATGGTTATGGCGATGTCTTATCTACAAAGTTTAATGGTTAAGCAATAAACCTCGTATTGTATTCCTTAATACTATGTCTATCTAGTGTTCATATATGCTTCGCAGTTATGTTTTCAATATGCACGACTTGAAAGATAAGTTAGGGAATGAAACAGTTCAACTCAAATATCACTAACCTTAAGTGGAAGGATGATTGTTGTCGTTGTAGCTCCTTGCTTCTTCACATTTTCAAAACTTCGCAATACTTGTAATGTCTCATATCCTAATAATTTCAAGCTAACCTATACGAAGTTTAACTCTAGTACATAATCAAGCGACTCTTAACATGAGTTTTGATTCACTAAAATATGACAACCAAACTTGACATACCAACGCTTGGTGGGTTCAACCGAGCAATGCTCTAGCAAATTATTACACAAGCAAATCTGTGAGTCTTGATTAAATACAAGAGATATAAACTTGTATGGTACTAAAGACCAATATCCAAGGATCAATCAATTTCCAATCAACAACCAAAGGTTGGATTTCACAATTGATCGATACAACGCACAACCTGTGATATTTCAATTATATAACAAAATATAATGCGGAATAGAAATAACACAGACACCGGAAATGTATTCATTTAGGTTTGAGTAACTTTTGACATCGTATGGGATAATAATAGTTCACGGACGCAAACACACATATTCTATAACATATTGCAATATATAAAACCATAAAGATTAATACTGCAATCATCATCTTCCAAAATAATCTTTTAGAATTTAAACAAATAAACCTAAAAACATGAAGATGAAAACATTGGACATAGCTATGTGTACTCACAATAATGGCTATTCCAAACTCTAGTTATTCTTCTAAACAAAACAAGAATAAAATTCTCATAAGAAGATTTACTAAACATTAAGACCTTTGAAGAATTCTTTATCGTCCCCGAACTCCTTGTCGTCAACAACCATTGGTACATATGGTTCATGAAGATAGGAGTTAATATCAATAAACCTTCTTGGATGGTGATGTCGAACCAGGGCATTCTGAATTTCCAATGATCTTAAAACACAAGCCTTTATTTCCTGAATCTATTTTCTTGCCAACTTCAACTCTTTAAGAACATCAGAAAACTTCTGAGAGTTTGAAGGAACAACTCTTGGTTTCCTCACATTCCTTATTTTTCTCTTTAAAGTTGGAGATAATAGAGATTTCTCTTTTTCCTTAGTGATTGATGGCTTAACAATCATATTGATATCTTTCCCATCAGAAGACAAGGTGCTTGGAGTATCCATGAAAGCACGGTTTTGTGAGAGGAGTTCACAATCAAACCTCAACAAGCAGTCTTAAGATATAAAGAATATCAGAGAAGGAAAAAGGAATGTAGGGTTTTGAAACCTTTAAACAGGTTCGCACACGTCCAACTCACAACCCTAAAAAGAGTAGAATTTTCGAAAATAACCCTTTTTTTAATGACAGACAGGGAATTCCTAAAAACTAAGAAAAGAAGAAAAAAAAAACTTTCTTAAAGCCTGAGAGGTACAAAATCTTGTTTCTTTTGATCAGGCACATGAAACAAAATTTACAAAACAACACAATCAAGTTGTATTGCGGTGAACAACAATTTGTCCACCGTGTTCCTCGAGGGAGGAATCCACGGACCCCTGTCTGTCAAAACGATTTGACCATACTTTCTTCTCTAATGGTTTGTATTTTTCTTGGAAATTAATTTCTTCGAGGAAGATAAGATCTTACATACCTCAGCTGTCTTCTCCGCTAGTTTAAGATTGGTATCTAGACGATCTGATCTTCGTTGAAGCTTGTTGACATATCTCATCTTGTGTTTGCATTTGAAACACTTTGAAAACTCATGTACTTTGAGAGAACAATAGGAGCATGTCAACGCAAAAGATGATTCAGGCGCCTTTGAAACGCAAGATGCTAGGCACAAGGTAGATCCTGAAACATTAAACAAAGGGTTTCCAAAAGAAGGGTCAATTGATTCTTCCATCTTGATTGGGCTCTCTTCTAAAAGATTATCAAGATTGATGTATGTAATGCTACAATTATCAAAGTCAATATGTTCACATAGAAGAGCAACACTTGATTTTTTATCTTCATCATAATTATAATTGTCAGACATCTCATCAAGTGTCACAGCAAGACCTTTGTTCCCAGTGTATTTTCTACCGTTTGGGCACTCGTTAGAAAAATGACCAAAATATTTACACTTAAAGCACCGAGGCATATCCTCGTCATCAGTTTCATCTGTGTCCCTGTTTTTAGAAGGAATACGATTATGAGGTTTGACTGATGCTTTTGCCTTATCTCTGGAGAAACGTTTACTTCTCTTTAATAGAAGATCTCTAAACTGTCTTGTGATCATCGAGACCGATTTGTCAAGATCTTCATCTGATGAATATATCTCAGAATGATCTTCTCCAGAGATATACACATTTTTACTTTTATCAAGTAATTTTGTGTCTTTTAGTGCTTTGAGCGCAACATCCTTAGATTTGGATGAATGCTCGTGATCAAAGATCTTAAGCTTCCCAACCAGCGTATTTCTGGAGAGATTATCTAGGTTATTTCCCTCAACGACGGCATGCTTCTTAGAGTCGTATCTAGATGGAAGCGATCTGAGAATTTTCATCACAATGTCCTTTTCAGGAATAGTCTTTCCCAATGCAAAAGATGCATTAACAATTTCAGACGCTTTGTGATTAAACTCATCAAATGAATCTTCATCTGCCATACGAAGGTTTTCCCAATCGTAATTAAGGTTTTGAAGCCTAGCTTCCTTTTCACTGGTATTACCTTCGAATACGGTTTTTAAGATATCCCACACATCTGTAGACCTAGTGCAATTTGACACATGGTGCTGAAGATTTAGGGTAATGGCATGTGTGATGGCATTCAAACCGTCGGAGTTTTGTTTTGCAGCAAGTATCTCAGCAGCATCGTATTCGCCAATATTTTTTGGAACATTAACGTTACCTACTGCAACAACGGGAGCATCATAGCCATTGACAACATATACCGAAGATTGAAAATCACGCGCTTGAAGAAAAGATCACATAGCAATTTTCCACCATAAGTAATTAGATCCGTCGAAGACTGGTGGTACGTTAATAGAGATAGCACCTCTGTCCATAGAGTTCGATCGCTATGAACACACTTTTGAGGTCTTGAACGTGTTTGCCTGCTCTAATACCAATTGAAAAAGTGGGGGTCTAACAACCTCACCCACTATTTCGGTTAGAAATATGTATGGACTAACTCCAATATACTTTCTAGAGAATCAACTAGACAGTCAGACTCAATCTAGAGAAAAGTATATCGAGGAGTTAATATCTCTATTTCTTGATTTAATTCTTACTCAAGCAAATCTGCGAGTCTTGATTAAATACAAGAGATATAAACTTGGATGGTACCAAGGACCAAAAGGATCAATCAATTTCCAATCAACAACCAAAGGTTGGATTTCACAATTGATCGATACAACACACAACCTGTGATATTTCAATTATATAACAAAATATAATGCGGAATAGAAATAACACAGACACCAGAAATTTTGTTAACGAGGAAACCGCAAATGTAGAAAAACCCCGTGACCTAGTCCAGATTGAACACCACACTGTATTAAGCAATTACAGACACTAGCCTACTACAAACTAACTTCGGTCTGGACTGTAGTTGAACCCTTATCAATCTCACACTGATTCAAGGTACAATTGCGCTCCTTACTTCTCTGATCCCAGCAGGATACTACGCACTTGATTCCCTTAGCTGATCTCACCCACAACTAAGAGTTGCTACGACCCAAAGTCGAAAACTTGATAGACAAATCTGTCTCACACGGAAAAATCTATAGAATTGAATAAATCTATCTCCCACAGAAATACCCAAGAGTTTTTGTTCTGTCTTTTGATAAATCAAGGTGAACAGGAACTAATTGATAAACAAGTCTTATATTCTCGAAGAACAGGCTAGTATTATCGTTCACCTCACAATAATCTAAATCGTATGGTAGCGAAACTAGATATTGTGGAATCACAAACGATGAGACGAAGATGTTTGTGATTTCTTTTTATCTTGCCCTATCGGAGATATAATCTCAAGACAATTATTCAATTGAACTCGTACGATAGAAAATGGCAAGATCAGATCGCTCAACTACAAGAAAAGTAGCTTCGTCTGGCTTCACAATTCCAATGAAGTTTTTCAGTCGTTAACCTACAGGATCTCGAGAAGAAACCTAAGGTTAAAGGAGAATCGACTCTAGAAAACTAACTAGTATCACACAGGAGGTGTAGGGATTAGTTTTTCCAAATGCTAGATGTCTCCTTTATATAGTTTTCAAATCAGGGTTTGCAATCTAAGTTACCTTGGTAACAAAGCATTCAATATTCACCGTTAGATGAAAAACTTGATTCAACCAAGCTAAATCTTTCAACCGTTATATCGAAACTTAGCTTGTCATACACATAAATAAAATGTATTCATTTAGGTTTGAGTAACCGTACCTAAACGTGAACACTTAGTTGGTTCACAAATAGTTAACCAATGGTTAGCCATATGAGCACTTTCATATTAATCGTATTCATCTTTCTCATAACTAGTTCAAATGACTCATAAGAACTAGCTGAAGAGTTGTTCAATTGCTTAGGTATTTATTCATAGACACAACTGAAACAAAATCGGTTTGATCCACTTGAATCAATTCATGAACAATATAGCCACGATTTGCAAAGACTGCATTCCTTATAATTTATTGTTTTAAGTTCATGAACCACCGATTTGAGATATCACCAGCTTGAGTACGCGTACGGGTATACGTACCTTAGCTACCATATTTGAGTTTATAAACTCAACATACATTTTCGGTTCGAAAACTTCCGTGGGTACGCATACGGGTACGCGTACTTAAGGTGACTGGTTTACTAGTTTGCAAACTTACAAACTCCAGCAGAAATTTTCGGTATGAAAACTTTCGTGGGTACGCGTACTCAACTTTCTCCTTCACCAATACCGCATGCACACATATGCACGCACTTGGCTTCTGGTACATGGATTTATACACTAATGTCCGAACACACTATATATGCTTATATCCATAGATGGTAATCTCAACTCTACATTTCAATCATTGAAACATTATTTTATAATATTATAACAATCGTTATTCACGACTATCATCATCAAAGATATTTTCAAGATTGAAACGTCATCATGACTTATGTCACGGGTAAAGATGAAAATGGTTAAAGCAAAAGCTTACCAGCACATATTTCAAGAAAAAGATAGTCGAGTAAACTCGGCTCGAAATAGAAAATGTGTATGTATGAAAACTATCATACTTAAACGACTTTGTCTCAAGAGTAGGAGATAGAATAGACTTTTGAGTGATAGATAAGTTCAAGTCTCCACATACCTTTTAGTCGGATGAAGTTCCACCGGTTTCTGGAGTAGTTCTTCGTCTTCGTAAGATGATCGCCATGGAGTCTGGAGCTTCAACTACACTTGACTATCCTAGACTTAGTCATAAGTAAACTAGAAATCAAGACATATAGTTTTGATCACTAATATTGACAAACATGTTTGAGATAGAAACACATGCGAGTTCGACCGAGCAATGCTCTAACATTGACAACAAGCTTGAGATAGCAACGCTTGTGAGTTCGACCGAGCAGTGCTATTCGTTGAAGTTTGTTGACATATCTTATCTTATGTTTGTACTTGAAACATTTGGAGAGTTCATGGCCGCTGAGAGTACAATAAGAACATGTCAATATGGAGAATGGTTCGGACGTCATAACTGTGCAGTCTGCTAGACAAATGGTAGAACCTGAAAAATTAGAAATAGAATTTCCAGTAGACAAAGAAAAATACATGTTATCCTCCAAAGTGGTTGAAGTTTCTCCCGGAAGAATATCGAGATTGATGTACGTATTGCTACAATTATCAAAATCAACATTTTCACAGAAGAGTGTAACACTTGATTTTTCGTCTTCATTAGAATCATAGGGATCAGACATTTCATCAACAATTGTAACAAGACCTTTGTTTCCAGTGTATTTTCTACGTTCGGGCACTCATTTGCAAAATGACCAAAACCTTTACACTTGAAGCACTGTGGCATATCCTCATCATCAGTATCGTTAGTATCCCTGTTTTTAGGAGGAACACGATTATGAGGTTTGACTTCTTCTTTTTTTTCTGAATCATTTAATTTTTATTACTAAAGAAATAACAGAAAATTACAAAAGATTAACATCCAGAGCTTTTAGTCTCAGCTGTGAAGTAACAAAAATGTAAATATAAAGTTTACCAATTATTACTTATTACAGAAAAACTATTCAACAAAATCTGAAATATATACCATCTTCCCTCTCCAAACATCCAAGAAAATTCGGTTTTGTATCATAGTATAGTACTTCACCCCTTTCCAGCAATAATCCCTTTTTTTGCCATTGTATCAGCAGACAAATTAATTTCTCTGTATGAGTGCCTGAAGTTGGTTGAAGTGAGGCATTGTATTATGTTCTTCCATCTTTTTACCACAATCCAGGGAATTTTACCACTGTTAAAAGCCACTAACATTTCATTTGAATCCAGGCTAAAACACACATCTATCATTTTCTTTCTCACATCCCATTCACCTGCAACAATTAATGCCATTACCTCAGCAAGATAATTGGTTGTTATTCCCAGACCTCCTGAAGCAGCACCAACACAACTCCCATCATCAGTTCTTGCCACAAAACCAAAACCTGCCTTTCCTGGATTCCCTTTTGAGGCTCCATCACAACAAATGAGCACTTGATGTCTTGCTGGTAAGGAAAAGAAACATTGTTTTACTGCAGTATTCTGAGCTTTGATTCCTGTGACACCAAAGAATAAGAAAATCTGTAGCTCATAAACATTCCCCCACATCTTCCCTTTTATTCTGATACCACATTCTTTGGTGAAGCTTTTGATTTTTTGTTGAAATTTTATCAGATCAGGTACTTCCTTCTCATAGATTACTCTGTTTCTAGTCTGCCACAGTTCTACCATTACATTGAAAGCACGGATGTACCATATTTCCTGCACAGTTGCACTCTTTCCTTTGACTAGACTAATAACTTATTAAAAGGATGAAGGATTAATAAATCTAAAGACTCCCCCCCAACCAATGCCATATCCTTTCACTGAACTGACAATACCATAAAATATGTTTCATTGTGTCCTAATTATTCCCACATAGATAGCACTTGGATACTGTTTGAAATCCTTCTTTTCTTACTGATTCTTCTGTTGCACAAGCCCCTCTCAGATTTCCATCAATTTGCAGAAGTGTATGTATGTATGCATGGATTCCACACCTTACTTGCCCATGGTACAACTGGATACTTTGTTCTCACCAACTGAGTTGAGTTAGCCACAATGAATTTACCAGTAAGATCTTCAATCCACACTTTCCTATCTTGCCCTCTACTTAGCATTGGAAGATCTGTGGCTTCAAAAAACTGGAACATGCACTCAGGAATGTGCCATTTTCCTTCTTGGATTAAGCTTTCCACTTTCATATCACTATTCTGCAGAATATAGGCATCTTCTGAGTGTCTTTCAATTAAAGCATAATTTTTTATCCATTTATCCTTCCAAACAGAAATTCTTTTTTCATCTCCCACTAACCATCTACATCCTTCATTAAACTCAGACATTACCTATTTTATTCCTGGCATAATAGAAGATTGCTTATATGATGTGCTCCATTCTCCTTTTTTGTTTTTGTACTTATATCTCATAAATTTTTTCCACTCAACATCTTCAGTTTCTATCTTCCATATCAATTTCATTAACAATGACTTATTCATTACTTCCAACCTTCTTAAACCCAGACCACCTTCTTTCACAAGAGAATTTATTGCATCCCACTTTATGGTGATCAGTTTCTTTATGATAGGGTCACAAGGCCACAAAAAATTTCTTATTATTCTTTCACGCTCCAAGATTACTGTTTTGGGTCATTTATAAACTGACATAATATAGATAGGCATGCTTCTTAAAACAAATTTAACAAGAGTCAATCTTGCTGAGAATGCTAGTAATTTACCCATCCAGCCAGCAAGCATCCTCTGCATCAATTCAACAATCCCCCTAACTTGAGATGTTTTCACTATACCAGGGTTAAGAATCACACCTAAATACTTATCTGGGAATTATGATAATCCAATTTGAACATGTTCTGCAATCTGTTTTCTCCTTGTGTCAGAAAATCCACCCACAAAGCACTTGCGTTTAGCCTTGTTAACTTCTTGACCAGATGAAAGTTGATATTTCAAGAGTAATGCCATTAAATTTGTTAAAGTATTTTTATGTCCATTACAGAAGATAAAAATATCATCTGCAAACATCAAATGAGTTGGTTGACAGCCTCCTCTATTGACCATAGCTTTGATACTTCCATCTTGCAACATTTTGGAGATATTTCTACTCAAAACTTCTTCTGCCAAGACAAACAAAATTGGAGATAATGGATCCCCTTGTCTTAAACCCCTTCCAACTCCAAAGAATCCATTAGGACCCCATTAATAATGACAGATATTTTGGCACATTCAAAGATTTTCCTTAACCAGCTGATGCCTATTTCTGAGAAACCAAATCTTCTAAGTACTTCAAAAATAAATTGTCAGCTCAAGGATTCATAAGCTTAAGTGATATAAATCTTGAGACCTACATTTCCACCCTTTCTTTTAATGTTTAATTCATTTAATAATTCTGAAGCAAGAACCACCTTCTCATGGATGTTTCTTCCTTTTATGAAAGCCCCTTGTTGCTCAGATATCATCTTCCAAAGCATATAACTGATTCTTGAAGTAATAATTCTTGTAATAATCTTGAAATTAAAATTAGCCAATCTAATGGGTCTGAAATGATCATCTTTTTTTGTACCTTGAATCTTAGGAAGTAAGAATAAGAAATTAGAATTCCAACCTTTTGGTATGAACCTAGATCTCCAACAGTACTGAATAGCTTCCACTAGTTCAATTCCAACAACATCCCATGCAAATCTATAAAAACTTTCAGGAATTATTACTTCAAGATTGATATCACTCAAGCTTAGGACTCCTTGAGATGGCAATTTCTTTTTGAAGTACTTAGAAGATTTGGTTTCTCAGAAATAAGCATCAGCTGGTTAAGGAAAATCTTTGAATCTGCCAAAATATTTGTGCTTATTAATGGGGGTCCTAATAGATTCTTTGGAGTTGGAAGGGGTTTAAGATAAGGGGATCCATTATCTCCAATTTTGTTTGTCTTGGCCGAAGAAGTTTTCAGTAGAAATATCTCCAAAATATCGCGAGATGTTGTTGGAACCGTTTACTTCTCTTCAAAAGAAGATCTCTAAACTGTCCTGTGATCAAAGAGACTGACTTGTCAAGATCTTCATCTGATGAATCAGTCTTAGAAGGATCATCTTCAGAGATGCCAACGCTTTTACTTTTATCAAGTAGTTTAGTGTTCTTTTGTGCTTTGAAGGTAATATCCTTCCCAGATTTGGATGCATGCCCATGATCAAAGATCTTTAACTTACCAACCATATAGAGTATTTCTGAAAAGAGTTTCAAGGTTATTTCCTTCTACGATGGCATTTTTCTTAGAATCATATCTAGATGGCAATGATCTGAGAATTTTCATCACGATTTCCTTTTAAGGAATAGCCTTACCCAACGCAAAAGATGCATTAATAATTTCAGGCAATTTGTGATTAAACTCATCAAATGAATCTTCATCAACCATACAAAGGTTTTCCAAATCAAAATTTAGGTTTTGAAGTCTATCTTCTTTTTCACAGGTATTCCCTTCAAATACAGTTTCTAAGATATCCCACGCATCTTTAGACCGAGTGCACGTAGTCACACTGTGCTGAAGATCTGGGGTAATGGTATGGATGATTGCGTTCAATCCATCAGAATTTGCTTTGCGGCAAGAATCTCGACAACATCATAATCACCAATATCCTTTGGAACAGTTACAGCCCGTTGTAACAACCGGAGGATAATAGCCATTAATAACATAAACCCATGATTGAAAATCACGCGCTTGAAGAAAGGCACGCATAGTAATTTTCCACCATAAGTAATTCGAGCCATCGAAGACTGGTGGTACATTTATAGAGATAACACTTTTGTACATAGAGTCATATCGCTACAAACACATACTTATGAGGTCTTAAACATGTTTGCCTGCTCTGATTCCAATTGAAAAGGCTAGGGTCTGACAACCACACCCAATATTTCGCTTAGCAATCTGCATGGACTAACTCCAATATACTTTTAAGAGAATTAACTAGACAGTCTGACTCAATCTTAAGAAAAGTATATCAAAGATTTATATCTTAATTTCTCAATTCAATCTGCAATCAAACAAATAGGAATTTGCGAGCCCGATTGAATATAATAAATAACTTGGACGGTATCAAAAACCAATATCCAAGTGTCAACAAACTTAATCAACAACCAAAGGTTGGATTCACAATTGACTGAACTTACGCACAACCTGTGATATTTCAATTATATAGAAAATATAATGCGGAAAAGAAATAACACAGACACCAGAAATTTTGTTAACGAGGAAACCACAAATACAGAAAAACCTCGGGACCTAGTCCATATTTGAACACCACACTGTACTAAGCCGCTACAGACACTAGCCTACTTCAAGCTAACTTCGGACTGGAATGTAGTTGAGCCCTAACCAATCTCACACTGATCAAGGTACAGTCGCGTTCCTTACGCCTCTAGAACCACGTCGGATTCTGCGCATTTGATTCCCTTAGTTAATCTCACCCACAACTAAGAGTTTCTACGACCCAAAGTCGAAGACTTGATAAACCAATCTGTCTCACACAGAAAAGTCTATTGAATAGATAAATCTGTCTCCCAGATATATACCTATGAGTTTTGTTCCGTCTTTTGATAAATCAAGGTGAACAGGAACCAATTGATTTACCGGACTTATATTCCCGAAAAACAACCTAGAAATATCAATCACCTCACAATAATCTTAATCGTATGGTAGCGAAACAAGATATTGTGGAATCACAAACGATGAGACAAAGATGTTTGTGACTACTTTTTATCTTTCCTATTGAAGATTAAATCTCGAGCAAATCACAAACGGGTACGCATACTGTCGTACACTTCCAAGCTTCAGTTGAATCCAGTACGCGTACATGTACACATACTATAGTACCTGGACTTCAACTGACTTCTCCCGTACGCGTACAGGTACGCATACTCTATCTCCCGGACTTTACCTGACCTCGCCAGTACGCATACGGGTATGCATACTACATTCCGGTCTTGGATCAACACATATGCAAGTATGCATATTGTGCTCATAATCCAATTATGGTCAAGTGTTCTAAATTCCCATTTCAATCACTGAAATATTCTTAGAAGACGACAATAGATGTCTCACACAAACTATTAGCTTGGAAGCAATTTTTCAAGTGATCGAATGATCAATACGAAACATTTCGAGTCTACATCAAATGACTGTCTCACACAAATCATGTAAGATGTTACAAGGCGATTTTCACATGATCATATTTTGACTTTCGTCAAGAATTAATATAAGATGAACTTGGTTAAAGCGAAATCTTACTAGCACATATTTCGAAAAATATGTAAGCGAGTTAAACTCATCTCGAAATATCAAATGTGTATAATTGAAGTCTATATAGCTATACGACTTTTGTCTCAAATAGGAGATAGAGTAGATATACTTTTGAGTGATAGATGAGTTCAAGTCTCCACATACCTTTTGTTAATGAAGTTCCACAAGCTCCCCTTAGTAGTTCTTCGTCTTTGATCTATGATGTCGTGAAGTCTAATGCTCAACTACACTTTCTATCCTAATCCGAGACTTAGCTATAAGTAGGCTAGAAAACAAGACTCACAGTTTTGGTAACTAAACTTGACAACAAGCTTGAGATAGCAACGCTTGCGAGTTCGACCGAGCAGTGCTCTAACATGATGATAGAATAAAGTTAATTCTGATCTTTATTTTGGTCTTACCGAAATAAGCGGTTGGGCATACATAATCGGTTCAACTAGGGAATTGAGTATCTTAGTCGAACTGTTGAACTATTAGGGAAAATTGTTTCGGGCAATTGTTTCCTTGCTAACATATTGAAACTAAATTACTTGTAGTTTCGGTTTTAATATTGTTTATCTAAAGTGGTATGTGAAACCTTCGTGCTTAACTCTTTTAAGTCGTTTACAAGTCTATTAGATTTGTAAGATCCTTACGGTTTGTCCTTTATTTGGATGAAACTTTGGCATTTTGTGACAAAAAAGGGGAGAAATATATGGAATAAACAAGTGATTTTTAATCACTAAGAAAGGACAATTGTGCTTAAACGTTATGTCTAACGAAAGAGTAAAGCATTGACTAAGGGGGATAAACATATCATATTGTTGTGTAGTAATTCTTACTACAAAGGGGGAATAACAAAGATGTTCGGATTGAATATTTACCTAGCTTTCCTTTAGGGGGAGTAAAAGCTTTTGTTAAATGTCACAACGGTATTTATTGATTGAATATATGCAGGTTATTGTGTTGTTGAAACTTGGAATCAAGCGTATGAAGAATGGGTTATTTTGTAATTCGTTTAGCTCCGTATGTAATAAGAGTTTTGTCATTAAAATTTACAAAGAGGGAGATTGTTAGAGCATAGATCGGTTGAACTCACCAAGCGTTGGTATGTCAAGTTTGGTTGTCATATTTTAGTATCAAAACTCATATAGAGTGGCTTGATTAAATACTAGAGTCAACTTCGTTTAGGTTAGACTAGAAAGTCTCGGAATGTTGAGACATACAAGTATTACTGCGAAGATCTAAAGAATGTGAAGAAGTACGAACTACAACGACGACATCATCCTTCCTATTTAGGATAGTAATATTAACTTGAGCTGTTTCATTCCTAACGCGTCTTTCAAGTCGTACTATATTGAAAACATAACTGTGAATCTGTAAATACGGTACATATTGTATAATACTGTAGTGATGTACATGACCATAGTATTAATAAATTAGAGTACGAGGTATAACGCTTATCTTTTGAACTTCGTAGATATGACATCGACATAATCTTATATATAGTGTTATGATTATGTGGATGGGTTATGGTGAAGATTTCATCATAGGAAACAATGTTTTATATTTTTTTAAAGGAAATACATTCATGAACTTGTTTCGTGAATCGAAAGGGAAATCAATAGGGCTATTCATTGCAAATCTTTGGATGACTAATATGTGTGAGTTAGTAGAACCGATCTTAACTCAGGTTATGCATCTTCGTATAACTAATCACAATGTCTAGACTTATGATTTGGTATGACTGGTTTTGATAATTGGTGTAGCCGATCACAAGTAATACCATGTGAAGATAGAACCGATCCTTGTAAGTGGTGTAACCGATCCTAGTGAGTGGTGTGACCGATCACAAGTAATTCCATATTTAGGTATAATAGATCCTAGTGATTGGTACAAATGATTGAACCCATGTATGTGATTTGATGATCAATCACATAGTAGTCTTCGAATACAGGCAAACCAATTCTAAACTTGTTTGGAAGTGTGGTATAACCGATTCCAAGAATGCAAATCCATGCAAATATGAAATAAGGATCTGCAATGAAAAGATGTCAATATACTTTGAACTCAAGCAGTAACTATTATCATTTATCGTTCAAAGATTGGTACTCAAGGTGATCATGTGCCGAAATAAATTAAGAATCTTTTAATTAAGGTTTTTGGTTTTACATGATTTAATTACCAGCAATTAATGCATATCTCTAGAGAATAAAAATTACTAATGTGCATTTACTAATTGGAGATTTTGGAAATATTGAAAAAGCATTTATTGGAATTAGGAAAACCGAATTTTTCCATTCATTGGATATCTTGAGAATACTTTCGGTTTTGGAAATTCCTTGGTGTCCAAACATCCTTGGTCTATAAATACCTAAGTTTGCATTTCTAGCAAACTATTCTAAGAGCCAGGAAAACTTCATTTCTTGTTGTTTCTGGTGGAGCCGTCTATTCAGAGAGAAAAGTATCCTAATTAGGTGAAATCTCTTACGACCGCTCGTTTAAAGACTTCTGTGGGATCAAGAAGCTTTACGAGTACCGTTGGTGGGAAACTAGATAATTGCAGTGTTATTAGTTTTCAATTGGTTTGATTGACTAACAATTGTTAAAACTTTGATTGCACCTAGTTTGTTTATGCTTGAGAATCTTCGATATAAGATTTACTCAAACTAGATTAGAGTATCGACGAGATCTTTAGAACTATTGTTAGATCTAAAGACATCTTGTGATAATCCATTGTTAATAGACTCCATTCTGTGCGTGATAGATCACAAGAGATTCAAGTGGTGTTGTGCAGGTTTTAAAGATAAAAGAAGAAGATTTCTTATTAGTTTGCATATCTTGTGAACTGTGTGCATAAACCTTGATCGGCTGGGATCCAACTAGAATCAGTTTATCTTTGATAAATATGATTGATCAGTTGTGTGATATCGGCATTCTCTATATTTCTCTTTGAGATTTATATTGATTGAGTGCGAATCTATATTTGATTATTTCGGTAGTTAAAGTTAAATTGATCTAACCAGACAAAGAAATTTATTAGATTACACGGAAGATACTTTGTCAACGACCCATCTAAATCTTGTAGCAAGATTGATTTGAGTGGTTACCAAACAGATTGTTTCACTGCTGTTTGGAATACGATCCAAAGGACTTTCTATTCACGTGCGTGGCTCTAGAAGTCGAAGGCGCAGATATACTAAGGGAACTAAGTATCTAGGGGTAGTATGCTTGGTCTCAACTATACGAAGTTGGTATTAGATTTTGTATAACGGCTTAATTCTGGGAGTATTCAAAACTGGACTAGGTCCCGGGGTTTTTCTGCATTTGCGTTTCCTTGTTAACAAAATCTTGCTATGTCTTTTACTTTGATTTTCGCATTATAATTGTTTATTATAATAAAGTAAAATACACATATACATTAACTCTGTAATACTTGATAGTGATCCTATAGATTTTGGTTATTGCTGAACTTATTATCAAGTAACATACTTTGTTGTTGTATTGTGTCGATCTTGTATCCATAGTCATTCACACAAGTTATCTTGTTGTTGTATTATCTCGATCTCGTATCAATAGACAATCACACGAAGTGTGAACCGAATCGTCGTATTGCCTCGACTCTCTCCATAGTCACATTCGGTATAGGACTTATAGGTTGAAACAAAAAGATTGTGGTGTATTTGGGTACCCTCGTGTTTTCAATCTTAATCGAAGAACTCCCCTCATCATCTTTCTTAATATACCTTGCTCGCAATCCTTCTTCAACCTAGCTTCATGTTTGTATTTTTTAGTCCCTGTGGGCCTCGCCTGATACTTTTAGTTCCATCGAGTCTCTCCACTAGGTAGTATTTCTATCCCATCTTCGACTGGTACGAAGTTATTATGGTTGTCAAACAAGGCACTATTTTGTGCGATAGTGAGCAGATAATCAAAACCAGGGACTTTCTCTCTCAAAATTTCATAACAAGCATCATACTTGAATAATTTTCCTGTTTGATATTGAAAATGCTCTCGAGCCTCTCGTGTCTGAAATTTTATATTAAAAAAAGTTAATTACTATTATCACCAACCGGAAAAACCTAATAAAATCAAAACTTTCCAAAGCTTCGTGTAAAGCACCGGTTTTAGTTTGCCGATATATATCATTAAGAATTGACACAAACTCTCTCACATCTTTTTTGATTGCTTTCATCTTTGTTTTTAAGGCACTGAGATCACTTCCTTTAGGATTGTCGTTCTGATCGACGAAGATTTCATGAATGCATTTCCAAAAAAGCAAGATTTTTTGTTGCGCACCAACAATTTCATCACAACCCACATAAATGTATGTAGCAGTAAGATCAATTTCTTCATATTGAACAAAATTATTTACCATTTTGAATCAAACTAAAATATAAGAACTTGAGTAATAGAAGGATACGAAAAAATCAAAGTAGTAGAAGAGAGATAAGAAATCAATAAACTCAACTGATTGGGATAAGATTGAATTGAGAATTAGAGTTCCCTAATATAGAGGAAACATAAAGATTTTTTGAAAAAAATATTTATTGGGATCCGACGGTGGAGAAAATAAAATCGTTGAGAACGATTGATGGTTAAGATCAAGTGTGGGAGGAGTGTAACAAAAAAAAAGGTCAAACAAATAAAATTTAAGGGATACTCAATATCCGCTTCAACTGAAAAACGAAAACTCAGTAAAGTAAAAAATCCAAGGGAAATTCAGTTTCCGTGCAATTTGGCTTAGTTAGAAGGCGCATCGGATATGATCAACTTTAAAGTGTAGCTACGGGACATCGCTACATTTAAGCGACATGGAAGACCATATATAGTAGTTGAATTTCTCTATAAATAAGCTATATGTTGGCCTTAAAAGGTATATTTTAACTTTTAGTAAAACTTACCCAGTACTTTTGTCATAATGATTCCGAACTTGTATGTTCTTGACGGGTGAAAGCGCCAACTCGATTTTCTTCGTTTTTTGAAGTTCGAATTAACTTAATACGAAACAATGTGTGCCAAAACTAAACCTTTTTTTTAAAAGAAAAACAAGGATTGATAGACAATCTTATATGGGTAATATCTTATAACATTTGACCCAATTATTCTTTAGAGTCTAAACGACAATGAGTTTGAAGCTACTATTTTGGTGATACATTCTTTTTATGAAACTCGATAATCCTACAGAAAATGAACATAATCTGAAACGTGTAACACCACCATCTACCACTTTGAAAATTAATCGTCGAAAATTAACTGTCAAAATTAAAATCTATACATGTTGAGATTTGATATCACGCTTTGTGCTCATTCTTTTGTGAAAATCTAGAGTTTTAATAAAATACGTCATACGTCGCAATCAGTTTGAAACATACGCAATCGGTGATCATAGAACTTGCACCCCGACCCTCTCCCAAATATCCACTTGTACCCAACAATAATATTTCATGTATTTTTAAAGAAGCCTATTATTGGGGCGTCACATTCCAATAGAGGGGCTTCACCTAATAGGATAAAAACGAGTCACCCATAAGTAATTTAAAAAATCCCTTATCTAAAATAATTTTATAATGACTAAACAACCCTTATGTGGTTAGTGCTAATAATCTTAACTAACTAATAATTAGATTGATAAGATTTTTATATAATTAGTGATTAAAAATCATATTAAGTGATTTTGGTGTGAAGAAAAAGATGAAAAAAATGAGAAACTTTGGAGATTTTTTTCTAACTAAAACCCTAGATTTTAAATCACCAAACCAATGTTCTTTTTATTTCTCAAAATTGATGAAAGTAAGTAAAAAAATTGAAAATTTTAGCATTTCAGAGCGGTTTACGGTTGGGTTTTTTCTTCGTAGCCAACCGTAAGACAAATTTACGGTTAGGTGACGATGAAATCCTAACCTTAACTAGGTAAAATTAGAAAAATCCAATTTTAAACCAGTTACGGCTGGTTTTTTTTGGTCAAAACCCAACTGTAAGTCAATTACGGCTGAGTTTTCTTTTGTCGAACCCAACTGTAAAACAATTACAGATGGGTTTTTTTGGTCAAAGCCCAACTTAATCAGTTACGGCTGGTTCTTTTTTGTCGAACCCAACTGTAAAACAGTTACGGCTGGGTTTTTTGTGATTGAACCTAACTGTAAATCAATTACAACTAGGGTTTTTTTGGACGAACCCAACTGTAAAACAGTTATGGTTGGGTTTTTTTGAGGAAAACCCAACCGTAACTGGTTCTGAAACCTAAGTTTTTTTTATGGTTTCAATCAATCTAACCATTTCAGATGCAATTGGTTTGTTGATTACCATCAATTCTATCAATATGCTTCTTCCATCCTTTTAATAGAGATGATCATAAGTCTTTCGAACCATCGATTGATCGAAGATGGTGAAATGATTTTGATTGAAAAAAAAAGGGAATGATTTATGGTTGATGAAGGAGAGGAAGTTAAGAAGAAAAAGAAGAAGAAGAAGAAGAAGAGGAGGAGGAGGAGGAGGAGCAGCAGATCTTTGAATGAGAATTAAGTTTTGATTTTAGTTTTAGTTTTTAGGTTCTGATTTTAGTTCAAGGTTATTTTAGACATTTGATATTGAATTAAGAATACCTGGTAATTAATTTTTTGGTCACTAGAAATTCAAAGTGAAACCCTCTATTAAGATGTGACGCCCCCGTCTTTTTAAAACAATCAAGGTTGCATCACTCTTGTAAAATAATAATAACAACAATAATACTCCTAAAGAAAAAGAGAATCTTCTGGCTAACTTTGTTTAAAGATCATATCATATATCATGATAATAAAATTTTTACTTTAGTACTAGTATTTTCTGTGCCTCTGCCAAAGCATATTAAAAGACAAAGAAGGTTCTTTAATTTTGTTGGGTGGTGTACCTAGAATTAAACACAAGAGATCAAACCGATTCCCCCTTTGTTACTTTCTCTTACATGCTATTTTTATGATCCTTGCATAGAGGGAAGGAAGGGAAGATATATTAGACTTGCAGGTAAGAATTTACTACATATCCGTCTTTAATTCATTTCCGAATTTGTTCTGATTTAGGCAAGTGTTTTTATGAAACCCTTCTATGTTTTGAATATGTTTAGATAATATATGTACTTTTGATCAAGTGTTTTAGTCTATCTGAGATGCGGGTTTTTTGAGTTATGATCATTTTTCTTAAAATTCTTGATCTGTTCATATTCTTGTGTTAATTTTCTTCGATTGACACGAATTATGCAGGTTTTGTTTCTTATTTTGTTGTTTCCATTTGCCCTAGATGTATTGATTGTTTATGATTTATTGGGGATTGCATCCATAGTGAAACTTTAGGGTAAGGTTTTTGATCATTTGTTTGTATGGACATAAAAAATTCTATATATATTCTGTATGTATTGGTTTAAGAAGGATTTTCCTAGAAGTCAATGGACTAGAATTATGAAATTATGTGTTTCGCCAAGTTTTTAAATGTATAGTATCTCATGTTCTCTTTGCAGCTGATAAGATACTAATCTGTGTGACCTTTTGTAGTTTTCACCTTTGTTCGCGAATGGGTTCAGAAGCTCCTTCGGGCGTAACAGTCCACGTGACAGGATTTAAGAAATTTCATGGAGTTGCAGAAAATCCAACTGAGACAATAGTGAGCAACTTAAAAGAGTTTGTGAACAAGAAGGGTATGCCGAAAGGCCTTGTTCTCGGGAGTTGCAATGTTCTTGAGACTGCAGGGAATGGGGCTCTTCTTCCCCTCTATGAGACACTGAATTCAGCACTGATTAAGCCGAATTCTGAATCTTCCAACTCAGGGCAAGTTATCTGGGTAAGAGCATTCTAAGTTTTTATTACTATAAGCTCGATTACGTAGAGATAGATGGTATCAATTCCAAGATGAATGAAAATCATCTAAATTACGGGATGAATTAGCGAGTTTAAATTGTACTTAATTTGAAAGTGTCTGTAGAACTCTTGAATAAGACTACTTCTGTTTCCACCTCGCAATTTCACACCTGAACTGCCATTGAGAGTTCACATGATATGTAGAGAATCTATTTGAAGTTTTGAACAATACCCAATCACTGTTCGTTGACTCTGTAGCTAATCAGCTAGGTGGCTTTACATAGTTTAACAGTTTTCCTTTTTCGAAATTAAAAATCTTGGTATGAGTGAAGAGGTTAGATTCATCTAATTCTACAAGAGCTTTTCAGCTTTAAACTATTGATATTGTAACCTTTTCTTGTCGCCAGTTTGGATTTTCTTTTTGGTAAATAAAACTACAGATCTTGTACTTAACTCAATTTGTCGCCAGTTTGGAGTTATATATACTGTAGTAGTTAACCATTGCAGTGCTTTCTAAAACTTGTTCCACAGGTTCATTTTGGTGTTAACAGTGGTGCATCAAGGTTTGCCATTGAGCGTCAAGCAGTCAATGAAGCTCATTTCCGCTGCCCTGATGAGCTTGGATGGAAACCTCAGGTAAGTTATGAGGAATTCCATATGGATGTATTTTTTTTGACTAAAGTTGCATACCATTTTGTGATTTTATTGAGTTTGTTCGAGTGTTGTACTCGCAGAAACTCCCAATCTTTCCTGTTGATGGAGCTCTTTCACGAACAAGAGAGGTACATGAATGCATCTCTATCATAAAGTGTTGCATAATCTACTTGCTAAGGTTAAAAGATTTTTTCTTCACAAGTGATAGTTGATTTAGGGGTCATGTTCTCAAGTATTACAAATTAAAATTAAGCTTCTTTTGAACTGGTATTATCAATTATTAAGGCACCTTTGTTTTTAACCTCCGAAATCGAGGTGATGAGCCTAATTGCAAACTTTGAGACATTCCAAATTGAGAAACTCGTCCAAAGTCAGAACAATAACCACTGAATGGGGGAGCATTTCTTCTCATCACTAGCCTTTGGAATACTAGTGTTTCCAATCCAAGCACTTAAGGATTCCTCTATGCCAGTTCAAGAAAAAAAATAGTGTATGGAGATCAGCTCCTTTCACCAAGCTTGGCTGTAAATAAAATAATTATATCCCCTTTTGGACTTCTCACTTGGATAATTTGACTTGAATTATTAAACTAGACTTCTTGAACCTCATCCACATTTGAGAAACACTTAAAGTAAAATTTCGAGAAACACTAAAGTAAAATTTCTCTAGTTTAATATTCTATCATGTGCATTCGAAGATTGTCCAGAAAATTATTTGAGTTTACGCAATTTTTATATATTTGGTTAATGGAAACTGTTAGATAACAACCATAAATATTTTGTATGACAATTCCCTGTTGATAACACAGACGACACTTCCAGCTGAGGAGATTACCAAAGCATTGGCAAAGATGGGCTATGACGTGATAACCTCCAATGACGCAGGTCGGTTTGTATGCAATTACGTGTACTATCATTCTCTTAAGTTTGCCGAGCAATATGGGATTAAATCTTTGTTTGTACATGTTCCTCTTTTCTTGACTATCGATGAGGAGACCCAAATGCAATTTGCTGCATCTTTATTGGAAATACTTGCATCCTTATATTAAAGACCCGATTATCATTTTAGTTTCCAATTTGAAAAATGAAGAAGAAAAAACTATTCTCATGGAATACTGTTGTACAACATCTGAATGGCCTGTTACCCGATGACACACAGTGGTTATGTGGTGCTCTGAAAATGAAAGGCAGTTCATGTATATTGCAAGCATAGCTCAAACCAGAGGTTTTAATTATTTGTTGTACCTGTGTGTTATTGATGGTGAAAAACTTTTACTTTTATGTGCTAATAAACATGTGATTGTTCATGGTGATGCTGTTTGTTATGGTTCCTTTTCGAGTTGGAACATTTCTCATTGCTAACAAAGAATGAACCAATATTGACCTCAATTAGAAACACTTCTTAACTGATTGTTAATTTGTTCATACTGTTTTGGCTTGTTGTTGACCATCCAAATACATTCTTAACTTGAAAGTCACAAGTCTGATGAGCTAGGTGTATGAATCTAAACCCCTCACTTCCGGATCGATATAACCTTACAAAAGACTAGAATTGTTTGAAACTCTTTTCCTAGCAGATCAGCAGAAAAAGAAGAAGAAAAAAGAAATTCAATGATCCAATTTCGTAAAAAAGTCGTCCTGAATCCTGATTTTATGCTTGCATCCCTAATGATGAATGCTTTTATTTTATCAATTGTTGTCGATCACAAATATTTCTTCATTGAAAGACTGATTATAACAGTGTTCGACTTCATTAGTTGTGATGTATAATGTGTGTTCTTGACACCTCACTCTCTTGGCCCATCATCTGGAAATTTGATGATCTTTTTCTCCGTTGAAATTCTAAATTTTTGATGAACTTGTTGACAGTTAAGACCTCAGCTTTTGATTTAGTTGCAAATGGATTGTACATTTCCCTAGTTACCCTAAATCTATTATTATTTGTAAATAAGCAACACATGGGATCACATCCTTGTTAAACCAGATAATTGGATTACATTATTTCACCATCATCCTATCCATTTTACATGTCCACCTCCGGTTCGCACTTGTTACCATCAACGACGAGCCGGTAGTAATATTCCATTCCAAAACGCCTCACCTTAGGTTAGCGGAAGAGCTTCAGTTTCGAACCAATTTTATAATCTACTCTTAATTCGTACATAGTTTCTTTTCTTTTTTGAAGAATTTATTGCAAATGAGTCACGCGGACAATTTGGTGACACGTTATCATGATGGTATTGGGGTATATGACAATATGTACTGATTCAACTTAAAAGGAGTAGAAAGCTGAGTAAAAGAATTTGTTATTTACCCACTGCAAGATTTTGCTGTGATTTTTTTTTGTTTTTGTTATAACTAGGTTAGACACACTAGAATGACCCGATTCATGCTATGGGATCGACAGAAATATATACTCCACTAACTGAAAGAGTCTTTCAGCCTTTTTGCTGCTGCAAAATGTGATTTTCAAGTAAAAAGTTTACGCCTTCCCTTTTTTTTTTCTTACTTTAATTTTTACCCTGTCTGTCATTTCTTTTTTTCTTACTTTGTGACATGCTTTTCTGCAAGAGCAAGAAACTAATGGCAACTGCAAGTTGAAACTTAGCTTATATAAAGACAACTCTCTTTATTGATGTTTAGAAAATCTCTCAAAACTAAACACAAGCTCTAATCTTGCTCATATGATCAACCACAACTTTGGTGATCATATATATATATATAACTATGAATTCATTTTCCTAGTTCTATTACCTTATTACATGTCTTTCCTTTTCTTAGAACTAGATGACTTCTAATTCCCTTAGGATTACATCAATTTCCTAATCTTGTCCTAACCAACTTGTTAGTGACTTCTATGTTGAAGTTAATCCAACATTCTCCCCGTTAAGCTTCAACCTTACCCGTGACATATCTTCTACTCCAATCAATTGTCTCATTTCTTCAAACTTGATCCGAGCTAATGCCTTTGTCAATATATCTGCTTTCTGCTCAGTTCCTGGTATGTGTTCAACGTTGATGATCTCCTTCTCGATACATTCTCGTATGAAATGATACCTTTTGTGAATGTGTTTCTTCTTCCCATGAAACACTGGATTTTTAGTGAGTGCAATTGCAGACTTATTATCAATCTTGATGAGAACCTTTTCAGGTTCTCTTCCTTTGATTCCACCCAACAGTTCTTGAAGCCATATTGATTGTTTAGTTGCTTCTGTTGCAGCCATAAACTCAGCTTCACAGGATGAGAGGGCTACAGTGTCTTGCTTCTGTGAACACCATGTAATAGGTGCTTCTCCTAGATAAAATATATGACCAGTTGTACTTTTTCCATCATCTTGGTCAATATTATGACTGCTGTCACTATACCCAACAATTCCTTTTGATCCTCCTCGACCATACTTCAATCCACAGCTGATTGTTCCTCTTAGATATCTCAATATCTGCTTTATTACATCACCATGAGACTTGCGTGGACTTTGCATATAACGTCTTGCTACTCCCACAGAGAAAGCCAAGTCTGGTCTTGTGTGTAACAAGTATCTAAGGCATCCAACATTTCTTCTATAACTCGTTGGACCAATCTCTGCTTCTTCTTGTGCCTTTGAAACTTTAAGTCCAAACTCCATTGGTATCTTAGTTGGATTACAAGTTTCAAGTCCTTCTTCTTTCAGAATTCTCCTTGCATAAGATTCTTGTTTAATCTGAATCCCATCTACTCCTTGATGGACTTCTATGCCAAGGTAATAAGTGAGTTTTCCGAGGTCTGAAATCTCAAACTTTGATGAAATTTCTCTCTTGAACTCATTGATCACCTTAAGGGAGTTTCCAGTCAAAAATACATCATCTACATAGAATGCAATCACAAGAAGCGTTCCCTTTTCTTCTCTTCTGTATAATGATGTTTCTTTAGAGCATTAACAAATCTGATTTCTCTTTTTAGATTTGATCTAACTTTGTATTCCAGGCTCGAGGAGCTTGTCTTAGATCATATAGAGCTTTTGATAACTTATAAACCTTATGCTCTTGTCCTTTTACTTCAAAACCTTCTGGTTGTTCAACATACACATCTTCTCGCAATTCACCATGTAAGAATGCTGTCTTAACGTCTAAGTGGTGAATTTCCCATGAGTTTGATGCTGCTTCTGCTATTAAGAGACGAATTGTCTCTAGTCTAGCAACTGGTGCGAAAACTTCATCAAAGTCTATGCCTGATTCTTGAACGTATCCCTTAGCTACAAGTCTTGCCTTATATTTGTTGACAGTACCATCAACATTCCGTTTTATTTTGAAAATCCACTTAAGACCAATCACTTTTACCCCACCTGGCTTAGCAACTAGAAACCAAGTCTTGTTTCTGTTGATTGAAATAATTTCTTCTCTACATGCTTGTGTCCATTTAGTCGAGACCTTTGCTTCATGAAAATTCCTTGGTTCATCATTAACAAAAAGTAGCATAATCTCACATTCTTCTGCAGCTTGAAGAACATAATCCTCCAGGTATTGTGGATTTTTTATCTGTCTTGTTGATTTTCGCAGTGGAATGGGTTGAGTTATTTCATCGATCTCTTCTTCTTCTTCTTCTTCTTCTTCTTCTACTACTTCTTCGTTATTCTCAGTGTTTTCATTATTCTCTTCTTCTTCTTGATTAACATCATTGTTTCCATTGGTATTGATGATTATGGGTCCTTCGCCTTCATCAATTACTTGACCCCATCTCATGTGAAACATTCCTGGATCCCTACTTGGTCCATCATTAGTTTCTTTCCAGTTCCAGTTTGCTTTTTCATCGAATACCACATCTCGACTCACTATCACTCTTTTCGTTGTTGGATTGAATAATCTGTAAGCTTTGGATCCAGGCTCAATTCCTAGATTCACAAGAGTCTGAGATCGATCATCCAGTTTCTTAAGAGTTGCAGAATCAACTTTTGCGTATGCTTTGCAACCAAACACTCTTAAATGATCTATGTTTGGTTTTCTCTTTCGCAAACTTTCATATGGAGTCATGTTTCAGAGCTTTCGTAGGTATCCTGTTTATTAGGTATGTGGAGTGTCGTACAGCTTCTCCCCATAGATAATTAGGTACCTGCATAGCCTTTAAAGAACTTCTTGTCATCTCCATTAGAGTCTGTTTCTCCTCTCCACCACTCCGTTTTTGTGGTGTATATGGTGTTGTGAGTTGCCTTTTGATTCCATTTGACTCACAGAACTTGTTGAACTCTAAGGAAGTGAACTCTCCTCCTCTATCAGTTCTAAGCATTTTGACTCCTTTTAACTCTTTTTCTATCAGATTTCTGAAAGCTTTGAATCTGTCAAATGCTTCACTCTTTTCTTTCATAAGAATAGACCACATATATCTTGAGAAGTCATCTATAATAACAAATATGTATTTGTTATTTGCAAGGGTTTGTGGTGTAATAGGACCACATAAATCAGCATGAAGAAGCTCTAATGGCTTTGAGGCTCTGAATGTTGTTGCTTTTGGAAACCTTGACGAGTTTCCCAACTAAACATGATTCACAGATTTTTGCTTCATCATTTATCTGTGGTATCCTCGAACCATCTTGTTCTGAGACATTGCCTTTAAAGTTCTAAAGCTTATGTGTCCTAACCTTGCGTGCCACTTCCATGTCTGATCTTCCAGTCTCATATTCAGACACAATGGCCTTCCAATCATGAGACTTATCTTGTAGAGTCTATTCTGTGAGCGTGACTCTAACTAAAAGTCTTCCACTTGGGTCATGAACTGTTAGATAATCTTGTCGCATTCTAACATCACATCCAACTTCTGTAGCTTGTCCTAAACTTAGAATGTTGCTTTGTAAGTTTGGGATGAAGTAGATGTTTGTGACAAGCTTCTGTTCTCCGGTCTTGCTCTGAAATAGAATTGATCCTTTCCCTTCAATTTCTACAGAAGATCCATCCCCAAACTTCACTTGTCCTTTGATTTTCTCATTGAGTTCAGAAAAGTAGTGTCTCTTACCAGTCATGTGATTGCTGGCTCCATTATCTAAATACCAGATTCCTTCTTCTCCATCCTTTGATTCGTAGTTCTTTGGTATTAGTTTCCCTTCGTTTAAGAATACAACTTCGTGCATGAAAAGAGCTGTATCTGCTTCCCTTGTTTCATTCTTGTTTGTTTCTTCCATCTTTTGTATTCTTTCAGGGCATACAGAGGAGAAGTGTCCTGGTTTATCACATCTGTAACAAATAATGTTTGATCTATCCTTCTTTTCTTTCCCTTGGTTTTGATCATTCTGACTTGTTGTTCTATCTTGTGAGTTAAACCTTCCTCCCCTTCCTCGGCCTCTGTTTCCTCTACCACCTCTTCCACGACCTCTTCCTCTTGTCGCAGAGTTTTGTTGGTAAGAGTTTGTGTACAAGAGTTTTCCTTGAGTTTCTCCATTGTTTTCTTCATCAAGGATTCTCTTCATATGCTTTCAATCTTCCAATTATATCTTCATAGCTAGTCTTCTTTAAATCTAAGACTTGTTCGAGAGAAGCTATGATATGAATATACTTGGATCTTGGTAAACTATTGAGAAACTTCTTTACCAGTTTATCTTCATCAATGGATTGTCCAAGTGACGCAGCTTTTGAGGCTATCTCTGATAGCTTTCCTGCAAAGCTATCAATAGTATCAGTGTCTTTCATCTTCACTCTTTCAAATTCAGACATTAAGGTTTGCAGACGGGCTTCTTTAACTCGATCAGCTCCGAGATTACGTGCCTTTATTGCATCCCAAATTTTCTTTGAAGTTTCCTGTTCACCAACTTGTAGAACAAGACATTCTGATATTGCTTGAAAGAGTAATCCAATGGCAACATTGTTTTTGTCTGGGTCCAATGTACCAGGATCAATTGTTTCCCAAACTTTGTAGATTTTCATCAGTACCTTCATTCTCATGGCCCATACTGTGTAGTTTGTGGCGTTGAGGATTGGAACTTGTATTGATGGTGGTGTGAACTGTTTTGCACCCACAATGGTGGTTTCGTTTTCCATGGCTCAGAAAACAAGCTCTGATACCAATTAATGGCAACTGCAAGATGAAACTTAGCTTATATAAAGACGACTCTCTTTATTGATGTTTAGAAAATCTCTCAAAACTAAACACAAGCTCTAATCTTGCTCATATGATCAACCACAACTTTGGTGATCATATATATATATATAGAACTATGAATTCCTTTTCCTAGTCCTATTACCTTATTACATGTCTTTCCTTTTCTTGAAACTAGATGACTTCTAATTCCCTTAGGATTACATCAATTTCCTAATCTTGTCCTAACCAACTTGTTAGTGACTTCTATGTTGAAGTTAATCCAACAGAAACTTCTTCTTTTTAATGCTTCTGATCATAGTAAGAAACTTCTCCGCAGACTCCGCTTCATTTTCCTGACTTCTTCCAGAGGGTTTTGCAGTTGTAGTGACGAGATTCTCTTTTTCTTCCCCCCGTAAATTCTGGATTTGAGCAGACTTAGTTTTTGTGGCATGCAGTCATAAAGAGTTTCTAAACCTAACTTCAAAGTTTAAACCAAACCAAACTGTAACCAGAACTCGGCCCATTTTCTCTCTAGTCTCCGCCAATGACTTTTACATGTTCATAATAATCTTGGAGATCGACAGTGTAATGGAATTGATATGATCCTATTCATTTTGCACTCATTAGAAAAACAAATACAAATGACAAACAATAGAAATCAAATTAGTTAAAGGAGTTTTCGGGTTGATATCCAAGGACCACCACAACTTCAATCATTTATAAAAGCTTTCTGTAGCATATAAGAACATGCATCTTACTTTTACTGTTGCCTAAAATGCATTGTATGCAGAGCACGGGAGGTCGACCAGAGAGGCGACGGTTTTATGGCACTCATTCATGAGATTTACAAGGAAAACTAACTCCGACCAATGATTACTCATTAGAAATATGTAATCACCAAGTGTTTCACAGAAATGGAGTGAACATTCAATGATTTCGCGGGGAAAAATTCCAAAAAGAAAAGAAAAATTCTTCTGTGAATAATGGTTTTTCGTTGACCAAAAATAAATTACTGTGCGTTTTCCAAAAAAAAAAACAAAAAAAATTGTTAAACATCTCGCCAAATATCAACAGTCATCCGATTGCTACTGCTACAGCGCTGCATAATTGAAAAAACAAAACTCGAATAAGTAAAAAGAGAAGGAAACATAAGACAAAAGGGAACAAAAGAGATTGCACGAGCTAAAAGCCGAGAGAGTCATTTTTGGTAGTCCTACAACTTCTTTTTGATAGAATTTTCTGATGGAATTATGGAATTTACACAGTATAAACAAACAAGTACAGTCAAGGAGAAAATGGTTCGTTGCTTCTATCATGACAAAAACCTTTGCCGTTTAGCTGAATACCCTACATTCATATGCCAATTGCCGACGTATATAGAGTTTATTAAACTATTGCAGTTAAGGGGTAGAGTTTATGAACTATCCTACTGCAGTTTTTGATCAATATTTTCAAATGCGTTAAGGGGCTGCAGCGCAGCGCCCCTTGCTCAAAACGGTACGCGTCTGTTGAAAGTTGAAACTCTTACTTATTAACAGTCACAATTTCATCAGACAGCCTGAGTGTTCGTTGGAGATCAACAGACCTCTCCAGCGAATGCAATTTTCGGTAAAATACTTATGATTGTTAAAATCTCTGAAATTGATAATACAATAATTTTTTGTCTTTATTGTTCATCTTCCTGCTTCGACCAAATTTCCACCAGTGTCGTGGCAGTTTCGTTCTATGGTATTGCGCATGTCTTCGCAAACTAAGGGTCCTAGTAGAACTGGTTATTGATAGTACGTTGTCAAGGGTCCCTAGTTGAACCTAGATATTAAGGGTCGTAGTCGAACCAACTCCGAGATATCAACAACATGTTGTCAATATAATGACCACCACGTCCGTGCTAGTCTGCTACTGTGCTACCATGTGTATGGCCCAGTTCTGGCTTCGAGCCATAATGAAGCACAAATAAACTGGTCGGTAATATGTCGTGGTGTCTACTGTTTTTTCTTTCTCCGGATAATTTCACTTTTGCTCTAATCCAATTAATTAACATGGCTACTGTTACATGTTCGCACAACCCAAATGCAACAGCCAATCTTGATGGCACTATGCTCCACACCACAACACAGTTCATCAAACTTACACTTGGCCAATTTCTTTAATTCTTGGCCGAAACTCTATTCAGTCCTTACTAAACAGAGGTTCCGTTCACAATCTTTTCAAGCCAAAAAAATCAATACACACTCCGTTTGATGCATAAAACATTAAGCGAAAACAAAGGGACAAATGCACCAACAGAACTAGTTTTAATCTTGGCCGAAGCCTTATTATTACTATACACATAGGGTTACATCACTCTTTTTGTTCCGGACTACCCAATCCCTTCACAAATATCAGGGAGGTTTGGGCTTTCGGAACCTTAAATATGCCAACTTGTCTCTTTTATTTAAAACTGCATGGAATTTGATTCATAATCCTAATGATCTCTGGGTGGTTATTCTTAGATATAAGTATTTTAAAAATTGTCATGCCCTTCATTATCCCAAGAAGGTTGATTGTTCTTGGGCTTGGAGGAGCATATGTCGTGGTCTTGACTTCATATTGCACAAATTCATTTGGGAAGTTAGGGATGGTAAGAACATATCTTCTTTTAGAGACAAGTGGATACCAAATGCTTGTGAACCTATGTTTGTAGCTAATCCTAATCTGAATCTTACTATTTCTGCTTTACCAGACCTTGTTAGAGCTTATTTCACACCCAAAAATGCTAAGAATATTCTTGAATCTAGGATACCTCTTTCAGAGAGTGATAGACTTATTTGGCCACATTCAAAGAATAGCATGTTCTTAGTTAAGTCAGCTTACAAACTCATTTCTGGTCAAATTTCTTACATGAATAATCCCCAAAGAAGTAATCCATTTTACAAGTCTTTATGGAGACTACCCATTCTGCCTAAAGTTCAACTCTTTACTTGAAAGTGTCACGAGAACATTCTCCCTGCCAAATATGTTCTTTCTAGGTTTGTAAATGGTCAT
This sequence comes from Papaver somniferum, assembly GCF_003573695.1. NCBI lineage: Eukaryota > Viridiplantae > Streptophyta > Magnoliopsida > Ranunculales > Papaveraceae > Papaver > Papaver somniferum. The sequence continues at coordinate 16,347,065 of NC_039359.1, read as the reverse complement.
GATTCCTCATGCAGTATGTGAAACTCAGGTCTTCTTGAAACACCTGAACATATTATTCTTCACTGCTTGTTTGACATGTCGATTTGGTCTTTAATTCCTTATGCAGATCTAATTGAGAAAGATAGTGATTCAAATATCAGTCTTCAAGATTGGATATAAGTGGATTACTGACAACAACTTGAAAGATAAGGCTGGTGATGTCTTTTCAATTGCCTGGAGCATATGGAAAGACATATGCTCTTGTATTTTTCAGGGCAAATCTTTAAATCATCATTCTACTGCTAGACTAGCATACAGAGCTATATTTGAGCAATGTAGACACTTAGGAAGCAATTAATTCATATTCTGTAGAAGAAGAAAAAATATCACTGTGACTACTAATTTTCCCATAGTCTACGTAATGTATACAGCTCAGAGAATCGGATACTAAGTAGTATTGATGCCTCTATTGAGCTGATAATGCTAAGTAGTAAAAGATACTCAAGATCACAATAATAACGAAGAACACAAATTTAACGTAAATGCTACTAAGTTACCATGAGACACAAGAGATTACGTGGTTCGACTTTCGTCTACATCCACGGGGTAATGAGTGATTGTTTGTATTAAGTTGTGGTGGTTACAACGATCTTAAATGCTCCCCAAAGTAATAGAGAGAACTCAAGTTGAAGTAAATACTTAAGTTCTAAACATTAAAGAGGTATAAGCTTAAGACTAGATCTTCTCTCCTAGATATTGAATGCATTTAGTTTGTTGGTGAAGCTTGATATTTATAGCTCGTTCTGCTCCAGGTATATCTTTGATGTCTTTGGACCCATCGTTCTCTGATATACCTTTCGTACAAATGGTACCTTCGTTCACCGCGTGCTTTCTCCAGTCAGACTCTTCCACCTCAGCTGACCCACATTCCTTCGGGAACTCCCCAGCCCTAGTACAGATTGTACCTTCGTTCACCGTTATTCTTTGCCATTCAGGTTCTGCCACATCATCTCTCTTCACGTGCTTTGGTTATGCGTGTAGATAAGAGATTTGTGCATTTAATGCTGATCAGATATGTCATCTACCTATGTCCCTTCGCCAGTTTCCTCTCTCTAGACTAGGCTTTACTTTTCTCATCTTGATCGTCGAGGTATCCCTTCTTGGGACAAGATAAAGTAAATCTGCGGAGGTATCCTCTACTACTCGGGTTTCTATGTATAGCGAGGGCTGCACAATTATCCTGTACGCGACTACTAAGATCGTGACACGTGCTCCGCGGAATATTGGTATTCACACTCACTTCAGTTATAAGTTCTTTACCAGACGATTGCTTTATCATTTTCAGTGATGCAGCTTTTGACAAGAACTCTAACTTGTCGAGAATCGGATTGGTTATGAATGATACTACAGGTACTTTCATTAGATGCAAAATCAAAGCAGAGACCGTGAGGAATGCGGAGGAAGCTAAAAGTCTCGCCTTATTGGATGCAGTAACATGGGAAAAGGAAAAAGGTCTTGAGAAAGTGTGCTTTGTTAGTGATGCTAAAACAGTTATTGTTTCTTTTAATCTCAATAATAAGCAACTAGTTTGGTATAATAGAACAGTCTTAGATGACTGTAAAATAATTATGTCTAGTTTTGATTTCGTCGAGTTCGTAAAAACCATATTATTTTGCTTGATCAAACAGCTAAGTTTAGTAGAAGGTGTAGAACCTCAGGAGAATGGATGTGAAATGTCCCTAAATTTCGTAATTGTACTGTATAACTCTTCCATTTTTCCAGTAAACTCTCTTTTCAAACAATAAAAACCGCCTTCAAATCTCACAAAATTACCCTATTTCCTCTATGATATTTTCTCAGCATAGAAATGACAATACACTTCGCCATATATATTTCTTTATTTGAGAATTCATCATCTATGTTACTTTTTTTCTTTTATTTTGTGAAGCATTCGTGTCTACAAAAATAATGTATAAGATTTACCTGTGTTATTTGCCGACTAATTTAAGATCACATTTCCTCTAAGGAAAATCTTGAGTCCAAAGTTAGTACACGAGCTGTATCTTCCACGCAATAACATGCAACTTCAATTTCACAGCACTGTTGAATGATCAAAAAGAGGGAGAAGAAAGATAGTCTGCTAGAATTATTTCAATAACGAAAAAGATGTCTGTTAGAGTGCTAGGTAGAGAGTGTTTCTAGAGAATTGGGTAGGCATGGTATTTGAAGGTTGGCAAAGTACACCGACCCCCCACAACTATCCAAGAGGAAGGAGGGAAAGAAGGGGTTATATAGCTAGACACCGTTTAATTACGCGCATGCGAGGAGGGAAAGAAAAGTTGAAGGAGAGAGATAGATAGAGAGCACCAACAAATGACCGCCCCATTTTATTTGGCAACTCTTAATGTTTACTCCTTTCTTCCACTACCAATATCCACCCATTTCGAAGTCACTGTCTCAGTATTATCTACTACATACTTATCATATCTATTCTTTATTATTATCGGCAACTATTCATACAACCATAGGACCATAGCCTTCACTAAACTCTTCCTAACAAAATATTAATTAGAAACCCGGGATGTTGTTTATCTACTGGTGTAACCGGGGGTCGGTACCTTTCTGCATGATGCAGTCTGTGTGTTAATTTCACCTAGCTACAGCTGGGACAGCAGCGGCTAGTTCAGATTCCGGACATGACGTGTCACAATTATAGTAGTGAAGAGGAAAATGATTTTAGCATTGGGAATTGGTAGCGGGTGAAGATGGGAATGATTAAAGGTCAGGATTGATTATTCCAGATCTAATCCATGTCAGTTGTCAGAGATATAGAGTTTTCCGGTAATTTCATTACCTTCTTCGTGCATGCATTATTTCTTAATTTTGATTGCACGTGTTTCTAATTAAGATATACGGCAGTAAAATAAATTTATTTAGTCAATTTCACCGTATTAACTACTCATCTTTAATCTATTAGCCAGCTAGCTAGCTATAGGCTAGAACCTAAGGAAAATGCAATCACTCACTCTGATATGCGTATCCGAGTAGTTGTTTTTTTTCTTTAGTGTGCAATGATGATTTCCTTTTCCATATATTGCTGGGTCTTTAAGGTTAGAGAAATACCCAAATAAGGTAAACCAAAATGCAAAGCAATATATTACTTACACATGCATGATGCAGCAGCATATATATACATATATATATATATATACTTTATCCACACCACCACTTCCACCACCACCTCCTCCACAAGTGTCTACTACCACCACCACATTGATCATAAGACATAGCTAAAGAGAGTTATATATGTTGGGTTCTTATCAGCCTAATAAGGCAGGGTCCCCCCCACACCCATGATGTCAGAATATTCTCCAACTCCCTTATGGGTCTCACCACTTCATCATCTACTATAAAAAAAATTGGAGTTACTAAGAAACAGAGCACACCAAACATATTTCTCTCTTTACACAAAATTGGGTTGTTCGAGCTTCAAAGTTTCCCCCACACATTTTAACCAATTTTGGAGAGACCACAGCTGAAAGTGAAAACCACCTTGGTCATATTTTCATTTCTCAGCAGGATAAATTCTGTGGTCCATTTATTCCCATTTTCTGGGTACATAAACAAAACGAAAAAAATGAGAGTTTGAGAGAAGATAATGTAAATAATACTGAATCACAAACAACCCATCATTTTTGTCAACTATATATATTGATATATGAATTCCCAAGGGGCACATACAATATGAAGTAGCCTTACACCACTCTTGATCAATTCTCACTTATTTCCAGTTCAAAAACACTGGTGCTCTCTAATACATAACCAAACACAAACGCAAAGCTTTTCTTATGGATATATATATATATATCTATTCTATGTCCACTCATATGTAAAAACTTCTTAATTCATTAATTTACTTACATTAATCATCTAATCTAATCTAATGCAGTTAATTAACTTAATTAATCACACAGGTATAGATTAGCACTGGCCAAGCAGGTCGTTCTCTAGGATAGACCGTGGTACACCCTCTTGTAAACAGAAAACAGGAGGAATTGTCAGTGTCTGTGAAGCTCCATAAGCGTTCCAGCAGAAAGGGTCTCTAACAAACTCTCCTTCTGATGGAAGAAGTTCGATGTCTGACAATGTGAGATTCATACAAGGAACTGAATCACTGCAACCGAAATGCATTGGTGGAAACCGATAGTCATACGTTCCTTTAATGTTTGTGTACGATATATCGGATACAAAAACAGCCGCTGTTTGGTTACTGCAGCCATGAGCTTCGCAATAGTACTGATCGATTATGAGTGGGTTTCTCACGGTATCCATATGAATGTTGTTGAAAGTTATGCCTGACACTGACCCAAATCCACCTTGATATGTCTTAATTCTCACACCGTTGTCTGAATACTTGATCACTGAATCAGTCACTGATATATTCGAAACACATGCACGCGAATTATGGTTTCCTAAACTTCCAATGCTGATTAAGAAGAAGAAGAAGAAAAAAAAGTCAGAATCTTTAGTTAAAATTCCAGAAGCATGATGTAAAGTTCTTTTGTGCATGACCACAAATGGAAATAAAAAAGAAGAGGAAGGTACGAGTACCTGATTCCATGACTAGGTCCACATGTAATATTCCTTATGTCTACATTATGACAACCAGTTGAAATTGATACACAATCATCTCCTGCACAGTACAACATTCAAACATCAGAGAACATTCAATGGAGCAGGTAAAAAATTCCAAGAAAATTTACCGGAAAAGTGAAAAACTTAGGAGACTAATTACCAGTTGCAACAACCGAGTTGAAAATTTCGACATTATCAGTAGTGGATATGTGAATTCCATCGGTGTTGGGGCTTCTACCAGGTGCTGTAATTTTTAATGAATCTATATGAACACCATGGCAATTGTCGAATTTGACGTTGAATTGGGGACTGTTTAGAATCTTGAGTCCTTTTAGAGCTACATCAGTACACATGAAGATCCTTATGGCCTGAAACGAAAAGAAGAATGAGTTCAGTAAAATTAAAATTTACTAAAAGCAGAGATAAATTTTATTTTTTTTAATCCAATTTGTGGCTGCTTACAATTGGGCTATCGCAGGGTCCTGGCAATGTGGTTCCATTTACTCCCTGTCGAATTTACATATAACTTAGTCAGCAAGGGGTGGTTAAAAATCTTATGAAGTAATAATGGTTTCTGGAAAATGAAGCTCCATTCCTTCATGAACATACCTTGTGAGGTTTACAGGGAAGATCCCACCATTTTTGGCCTCTTCCATCGATAACACCACTTCCTTGGATTGTAAACCCGTTCATTCTATAGAAGACCAACCATTGAATTTTACTGTTACTTTTTAACCAGGACTCAGGTCCATCAGGTGCCATTAGGATACCATCAACCTACAATGACATCAACAAAATTAAAATTACATAACTAGTCCAAAATCATCAGCTCGAGTCATGCTACTCATTTTTAACCAGACTGAGGAAAATATGAGCTTGTTTGGTTTCCTGCATTACCTGAAAAATGACTTTGTTTTGACAAGGGCCATTGAATATTGCAGATTGCATCATGAAGGTATGACCTTGAGGAATAAGGAGAGTGGCTGATGGTCCAGAGTCAAATTGACAAGCTGAATCCCACGCCGATTTGATAGCAGCGGTTTCATCAGTTAAACCGTCTCCAACAGCTCCATAAGATAGTACATTGAAAATATTACTTGGCTTAATAACAGGAATAGGAGAAGACTCGGGGGGAAATGAAGGTGAAGGAAGAGGAGGTGCTGAAATGTGAGAAGTTGGCGGATGACGACTACGTTTATCCTTGTGTTTATGAACTCTTCCTTGGACAGATACTAAAAAGAGACTGACAAAGAAGCAGAATGAGAATAAGAATGACAGCAGAGATAGTTTTTTCATGGTGAACTACTTAAACTGCTTCTGCACTTAAAGATTCAGATACAAGTATAAAATGAGATTGGGAGAGTTCAACTGCTTATATAGAACCAGAAAATCTCTCACTATCCTAGAACTAGCTAGCTAGATATATAGCTAGATTGGACTAAATTTCAATGGAGTATTGATCAAGATCATGTGTTCAAAATTCAAACAAAACAACTTGGATTTTGACAGGGCACTCTTTCCAACTAGAACAACAAACCCCACGTTTTGGGAAGCCGAAATAACCAAGTTAAAGACTTCTTTTGTACACAACTAGAAGATCATGTGACCACCAATGAACACAACAACTAGTTAAGAGATAGCAAGTTGCTAACTAGCTAGAAAGAGAGAATGAACTAACAGAGAATGACTTGAACTCAACAACTGGTGGATGTTGTCAGTCTTTAGTTAGTTTGTGTAAAGACTTACACCATGTTTGTTTACTCCTGATTCATCTGAGTCGTCTGGATCTGAATCATCTGGATCTGAGTGAAATCACCTGACTCATCTGGATCTGAGTCGATATGTTTGTTTTGAGTCAGATCTGACTCATCTGACTCGGAAATAAGTGAGTCAGTGGTTTGGTCCCATGAGTCAGGGGTATTTTGTTACCTGACTCAAATGAGTCCGAGTCAGGGGTTATGTCTGAGTCAGAGGTCGAGTCAGATCTGACTCAAAATGGAAAACAAACGGTCTGACTGCTGACTCGGTCCGAGTCAGGGGTTGACTCAGATTCAGACGCCGAGTCAGCTGCAAACAAACAAGTTCTTAGACAGACTGCTATATTGCACAGAAGAGTGAATGTTGCAAGTGCTAAAGACTGAGATTTATACCCATGAACTCTGCCGTTAGTGGGCATTTCACTTTTGTGGGTATTCATCTCTGCACCTTAGATTTTCTTTCTTTCTTTCCTTTATTTATTTATTTGTAACTCGAGACCGACCAATTCCATTAGAAAGATATCTTTTTCAAGAATGGTGGAGTCTGCATATGACTGTTCAAGGAAAAGTGTATGGGAAGGAATAATAATAAGAGACTTAGCTAATGAAGAGATAATGCATGAGATTGAACTAGAAGTAGTTTTAGAAGTAGCCCTAGTATGTGAGGTGTTGATGAATTTCCACCCCATTCCCATGTTCCTCCCATAACTTGGAAAAACAACTTTTTCACTTTTTTTTTTTTATGGTCCCAAATCTAGTTAATTCACCACAGTTATAATAGAGACTAACTTCACAGACACATTCTAGTGTTGAGAGAGCTAAAGCTAGAGATTTATTTCGTTCGAATCTTTTTTCTTCTCCTACTTAAAAACTTTTTGAGTAAAACCCAAAAACAAGACTGCAATTGGATGACAAAGATGTTATGAAGAATCATATCCTAGATCCTAGAAGAATCATTTACCTACAATGCAACTAATGCAAACTTAATTATTTTTCTATCAACTTACATTGCCTAAACCACAGTTGTTAACTTATCAGTGATAATCTCACGTGTTTATTTTTATTATACAAACCAAACCAACTTAAACATCAATCCATTTCTCTTTTCATTTTTCTCCTTATAGTATTGTTAGTTCATTCCTTTGAACTCACTCATCCTTCTCTTTTTTTCTTTCTGTTTTATTTCTTTCCCAACATGATATAGATAAAAGTGCAAATGTCTTTCATAAAGATTGGTCTAATTTGGGTTTTCAAATTGTGAATTTTTGACCCCTATTTGAACTGCTGCTGCTAAAGTGATATATCACATTGATTTGGCAACAAGCATGCACAATATTCATGGATGGCCCACTTTAATATTCTCACACTTCTGAAAAGAGGCTTTAGTTTTGGATTTAAGGTTTGGTTTATTTCAAATAAAGGTTCACCTAATCAAACAAAAGTAAATAAACGTTTCTAATATTAGGCTTTTCTATTTGAAAGGGGATAATCATCAAAGACTCATAATAAACCCCTAATAATGTCTCCTTAATTAGGTTTTCAAATCACATAAAAGTGAGGGGGATTGTTAGCTTGACGTCATTTAGAAAGAGGCACTCAGAAATCACAACTAGTTTTAATAACAACACTACTTTTTTAAGGACAAAAAATTAAGGTTTCAGAAGAAGACTGGTTATTAATGATCTGAGTCAGAACCGTAACTGGTAGCTTTAGAACTGCATCGTTATTAGGTTATTAGGTGAGATCGTCACATCCACGGTGAAAGTCAGATAGAAACCACCTAGGAGAAGAAGGTATCAGAGAGTAGAGGCTATTCATTTAATGCATGAATATACAAAATCAAGCTCTCGGCCTGGGATTATTTGTCATGTGGGAAAACACATTTTTTTCCCTAGTTGAATTGTCACCGCCAAACTATCATGAACCCAATAAAAGCTAAAAGACCTACACTTTGGATTAACTGTGGTCCTTAACTAGGTGGTATATGTTAGAAGTACTCATTCAAATTTCACTATGCTTAAGCTGGATTTTGAAGGATAATCTAGAAAATTCGATATGGGTTTGCTATCAGAATTTAGCTGGTGTGGTCTGACTAGTATACAAGAATATTCTTTTTTGTGAAATTCGTTACGACAAAGAAACTGTATACAAGCATGAAAGTGATGAAACAGAACTAATTTACAGAAATAGGAATAAAACTCTTTCTAGCTTGAACCAGAGAAATCTTAATAAGAAACTATTATCTAGTACCAACAAGCCATGGTAGAAACAACAAGAAACAGTATATGACCACCAAACATGTCACAGGTATGAGATAAACAGAATCACTCAGACAGTAATAAATTAGAAAAATCCGCATGTTTGGTTGCTTATGCTTTTGTGATTGTGATTCACTGATTCATATTACAAACACAAAACAGGAAGAACATATTTAAACATACCACATCCATGTAACATTTGAAATAAAATTCATGTTATACACAGTGTAGTAATTCATTACCAGTTAATGATTTGTATTAAACAGGTGTGCTAGCAGTATATACAGAATGTGAATACATGACTATGTCCATCAAGAGAAAGTATCAGAAATTGAGAATTCTCTATAACTAGGGAAACCATCAAAGAGCAGAGGTGTGTCAGCATGGTAACAGTAAGGTCTCATTATGTAGCGTGGTTTATATATTAAACACAGCCAACCATATGTTCCGGATGGTGCTTGGTTGAACATCTCAACAACCTCTGTTGCTGCTGGTACACACTAGCTCATAGTGAAGAAAGAGACGTTGTTGTATGGAAGCTAGATGTAGGAATCTACATTACCATCATCATATAGGAGTGGAAGTCAACGAGAATTGCATGACTTATCCCCAGTCAACGAAGGGAAGAGTAGGATATCCGCCTTCAGGAGGTGGCCTTAGTGATGGAGGCAAGTTCCCCAATGAAACTCCCATGCCACCTTGAATCAAATCCACTGCATATGAAAATACGAATTTTAGGGGGAAAACGTGTTAAAAGTAACAACAGCAAAGACTCTATGCAGATTACAACTCATGGGATGTGTTTCCCCAAGGAATTGTCAATTGGGATCAAAGTTATATTCTGGTATTGCCTAAGTGTGGCTAATACATGCCACTGATCAACCAAACCCAATGAGTAAGGTGCTGTATTGAATATTTGAAATATGATATCTGGACATGGTAATTGAGGTCTAACTAGGGACACAAACTTACTCGGAACTGTGCCTCCTCTTCCTGCAATTTGATTCCCGACAGCAATTGGTGGCTGGACTGTCTCAGCAAAATTTGTTACTGAAAGTGGTGGAGATTAGGATTAGAAGAAACAAACAAAATGCATAGTGAAGCATGCTCAAGGAATTGGTACTGAAAGACTGCTCTCTTATTAGGTTTAAGAATGCAGGATTATCCTCGGTTGCAACTTAAGCTAACCCTGAAGGCCAACACTAGTAAAACAATTCCGATTCTTAATTTGAAAAATCTACAAGCCTTAGCCTATAAGCTTTGAAGGCAATACTGAAGAGCTTATAAAGAGTTTCAACGAGGAGAAGCTGAATAATATATGGATTGTCTTGAGAGAGAATGCAAATTGATAAAGAACAACTTTATGGTTATATTAACCTAAACTTGAAGATCTGATCCACAAGAAAGTTACTACCAGGATCGACAACCATTAAGCATCAGCAGAATGGCTCCCGTCTAAGTTAATACATCATAAGAGGCTACTAACAGTGACGACTGAATCTTTTTAAAAGTATTAGCTCTGGCAAGAAGAAGGGTAGAGAACTTACTCATTCATCATGTGTTAAACCAGTGATAATAGCACTAATTCTCTACAGTCGAAGCTAACATTTTTAATTAAACTTAATCTAGTTATGTGAAACACAATTGCCCCTACAAACTAATTTTGATTCAATTCACTAGGTCAAATCAGGCACAGTCGTGTACAATCAAGCAAACGCCGGTTACAAATTGATCAACAAAACATATTTAAGACTAGACATTGTACATGTAGGACAAATAAAAGACAAACATAGTAACATACCCATAGCTCCTGGAACGCTAGGGCTTTGAAGATTTGGCTTTGGATGAAAATATTTACATGAATCCCCATACTGACAGAATCCCTACGCAGCATTAGCAAACAAACACACAAACAAAATTTATAAGCTCGAAAATTTTGATAAACCAAAACAAAACTTCTATTACAGATTGCAAATTGAAATACTAAGCAAATTCATTAGATGAGTACCGTTCGAATGAAGTGGTTGCAAATCCCTTTTCCAAAGCTTTCTCCTTGTATTCGATTTGGATCTAAGGAAACATCAAATATATTACTAACAAATTGAGCAAAATTCTAGAGAGTGATAAATAAAAGTGAGAACCTTTCAAGGAGTCGTAATAAAAAGCTTTGGCTCGTTGATGCTGTAAACCCTCGCAATGACGTTTTCTAGCAAAGGTTGTATACTGGAATTGTTTGTCGCAATAATCACAGTAATACTTCGGTAATGGCATTTCTCTTCCTTTCTTCTCCTCTCTCTCTCTTTCTGTCTACGAGTTAAGCAGCTGAGCCTGAGCCGAAGAAATCTGTTATCATTTTACACACGGTGCATTACAAAACAGACCGATACAAGATTACCGATACGTACTTTGTAACAGTCCTAGTTAGTAAGCAGTGTTATTATCCGTGGTAGCTCTTAGGGTGCTATGATCCTTTTTATGTATGTGTTAATCATTTCTTGTCAGTTCTGTAAACAGCAAGAGACTGTTATGTCTTCTATTTCCATTTCTTGTTATTTGTAAATGTCCGCATCACCTTCTTTAACTTTGACAATTATATAAGCTGTATGATGCTTTCCTTGTGATTAATAAGATTCTTTTTTCTCTTTCCTCAACCTTACTCTATGGTGTCAGACCCGATCCGGGCCTAATCACTTTTTTTGCTTCCACCATTAAACTTGCGAATTTTCTTGATTTTTTTTAGAAATTAAATATGAAACCTACCACAATCAAAGTTCCTCTAAACACCATAGCTAATATTGTTCCTTCAAAACTTCAAGATCATAACACCTGGAAATCTCTTCTTCTTCCTTTTTTCCAAATGATACAATGTTTTTGGTTACATTGATGGAACTAAACCTTGTCCAAACAAGTTTGTTTATGCACCAAGAAATACATATCATGAAGAAACTATCAATCCTGAGTGGATTCGATGGAATGAAGAAGTTCAAACTCTTATCATGTGGATTCGATCTTCAATCTCTAAAAGTGTGATCTCTTATGTTGTTGGTCCAGAAACATCTTTTGATTTATGGAAAGCTATTGAAGAAAGATCTGCGGCTGCATCTGCTACTCATATCATTCAATTACTAGTGCGACGGATATTATTGACAAGAAAAAAAAAAGTTTGTTCAGACCTCGAATTATTCCTAGGAACAATGACTATGAACAAAGGTAATTATTTAGACCTCGTTTCCCGACTATAAGTAAGAATCAGAATTAAACTTGAACAATTTCAATAAAAAATAAATTTTTATTAATCAATTACTATCTAAAACAATAACTAGAAGAGTCTTAAATAGACTTGGGAAAAAAATACTAACTTGTGCGACAAGAGAGGATGAAAATAACCCAAAACCGACTCAAACTCGAAATTTATTATTTTGACAAATTTGAGATTTTCCTAAAATAATGAAAGTACTTATCAAAACAAACTACGGGCAACAAATGACGACTCAGACGGACTACTAACGAAGAAGTTATTGGCAAAATGAAACTTTCCTAAAACGGCAAAAATGGGGTCTTAGATGCTCTTGACAATGGAATATGGCTAAATTTAGAAGACCAAAGCGGTCATAAACCCATTGTCATGATTATTGGGACGTTTTCCATCAAAATAGACACCCACTGAGCTGTTTCACAACAACATTTTGGTCTTTTGCCTCCATAGGCTATGACGCGCTCGTCTGCATCAATTACACACAAAACATTCTTCAATCAAACAAGGTAATTTCCCTGTTCTTTTTTTTTTTTTGATGAAATCAAGAAGATTTCAGAGTCTCTTTCTGTTATTGGTTCCCTATCAATGAGGCTGAAGTGCTTGTCTATGTTCTTAATGGTCTAAATTCAACATTTAATTCTTTATCTACTTCAGTTAGAGTTCAAAATTCACCAGTAATTTTAGGAGAACTACATAATCTTTTACTGAGTGAGGAAATTTCCTTCACTTAAAGATCTAAATCTATTATTCATTCTGATGAAACTAAAGTATTTACTGCTTTTAGATCCAACAATAGATCCTTCTTTAATCCTTCTATAAGACCTAGTTCTTTCAATTCATCTTATAGATTTTGACCTTCATCATCATACTCATTCAGACCACAATATCAACCACAACACTCATTTCATCATGTTTCTTCCGCACACTCATTTCCTACAAAAATTGTTGCTACTAATCCTTTTGTTGTTGGTCCATCTAACACACCTCCCACATCTCAAGCAAGTAGATCAACTTCAACTGATTCTAACTATTATGGACCTACAAGACCAACTTGTTAGATATGTTTTAAATGTGGTCACTTTGCAATTGATTGAAATCACAGGGTATGTTGATTCCACCGAATCTTCATGCCATGCTAACTACTACACATACGCTAAGAGAAAATCCAGGGTATGTTGATTCAGGTGCCACTAATCATATTACAACTGATGTTTCAGATTTAAATGATTATCAATTTTACAATGGTAATGAACAGATGCCAGTAGTGAAGGTATGCCTATTTCTGTTATTGGTAATTCTACTAGATTTTTGTTCAATAATCAAGTTAGTTTACTTCATGTTCCTTCTTTTTCACATAAACTTTCAATAATCAAGTTAGTTTACTTCATGTTCCTTCTTTTTCACATAAACTACTTTCAGTTCATAAGTTTACTAAAGATAATAAATGTAACATCACATTTGAAAGTGATTGCTACATTTGAAAGTGACAAGTTCTATGTGAAGGATCTTCAATCTCGAAGGAGAATTTTCCTAGGGCTGAGTAGCAATGGACTTTATCCAATGCATTTTCTGGACACACCTGCTTTGATGCACTAGTGGAAAATGCAAAAAAAAAAGTCTGCCAGAACAACACTTAAAACCTCTAAAAAAACTGCTTTTGGGAGCCCTAAGATTGTAGTTTTATTTCTCAAAACGTCTGCTTTTGAGATCCTTTGATTCTTTCAAAATAGACTTCCTTGAACAGCCCATAAATGGGTACTGGTGGAAGCAGACGTTTCATTAATTTATAAAACAAAACAAAAATTAGTTCAATTGAATCTTTAGCTTAAATAAAATATGATTGAAACAAAATAAGAAACTGAAATTGAATTAAAATTCATTGTACAACCCCAACAAACTATAATCACTCAAGTTCCAAATCTGTGAAAAAATCATTAAACACGTGGATTTCATTGTACAATAACAAACTACAATCAGTTCTAAATCTGAAAATAATTTACGTAACATACAGAAATCTAAAAAGCAAATCACTCTAGAAAATTACCAAGGAAACATGATTGACGATTCACATAACCAGAATGCTTCTCCATAGTCCGGTCCTTGTCAGGTGGTGTCTTTGAAGAAAAAGAATCTGCAACACTTGAAATATGAGGTTGTTACACTTGGTTTTAAGTCAGAAACTGATAGGTCAATGAGCTTGTTATTGCATTTTAAGATCACTGAAAGCACAAAGCAAGTCATAAATCCAGTGAAGATTTACAAAGAGTTAGCTAGATTAGTGCCAAATAGTTTATTATCTCAGCAAGCATCAAGCCTTTCCTGATAACAATAACCAATCCTTTATTACACTTCAAAAATCAGTGGTGAATGAGAGTGAAACGAGCAAGAGAGCCATCCTGCGAAGAAAAGAAGACAATCTATGAGATTCAAATATCAAGAGAAAAAAAAAGTGTAGAACGACTATGGCAGACAAGCAAGAGCACAAACTGAGAAAAAATTACAGTCGATGCCTAAAGAGTTATCCTACATTGGTTAACGCTTAAATTAATGAATAAAATTAATAATATGAACCGTAACCCCGACTGAGATGTAACAGAGTAATGATGTTATTGCATAATGTGGTTCAAATTACAGACACACGTACAAGACATTAGTTAAGGTCCAAAAACAGAGTTATTACTGCAATCGTAAGACCATGGCACTAGGGAAGCGTATAATTGTACCTTGGATGGATGTATACCAACGAACAAAATGCCAGGTTTGTTAATGTTGTGAACGGGATGGCTGGAAATATGGGTGTACCTTTCAAGGGCATCGACAACAAAGATTACCTCGGCGACATATTTAAAATTGTTAGGACAAGAATAAAACAAACACCCAAGCGCATCTTGTTACTGTATCTCATTTCATAGTAAGATTCACATCCAAACTGTATGATTCCGCTGGAACCTACCCTGTATCAAATAGAGCACACATTAGTAAATGCAACTGGTAACACTTAAGAGCCTTATCTAATTATGCCAAACATGAGTTTCAGAAATCTAGTCAACTAAAAACCATATTGTAGGCTCATGTACTATGTAAGCCATACTACTAGCTCGTAAGTATGTCTGATTGTTGTAATTGGTAACTACGAAAGTACATGATTTCATTCAAAATACAAGATGCAATACTAGAAATATCATGTACAGGTATACAAAGACCAGGGGAATCTATATCCACTTACAGGAGATCGAAATTCAGTAACCCAATCTCTTTGTAGTCTCAGCTTCCACTTAAAGATCCCTTCGTTAAAAACAACCCGACGTGTCCAGTAACCATGATAGTTGTGTTGTAATGTAGAGATATCAAAAAAAATTGATGATTCAAACCTATTGCAAACACTGATGATTTAACACTCGAAGTATTAAATATTCTTTCTCTAAAAAACGAAAAAAAAAAAGGTTGAAATACAGACATTGGCAATGATATCCTTAGTTACTAATATGAAATTACTTTGAATTCATCTCTGATCAAACAAGAATAAATACGTAAAAACGAAAGACTACCTGCTTTCCATATAAAAAAATTAATGTTAATTAAGATAAAAGAACCAGTTGTCAAAAATATTTTCTATACGGACTCTCCTCTGGGAAGAGAAGAGAAATGAAATTTTCTCATGTCATCTTCAATTTTTGAAAGTTACGATTTTCTTTTTTCAAGTAACGAAACCTTTGTACCACAAGTAGTTTAGTGTATACGATCTATTGCAGGCCCGAATAAAATAAGTCAACAAAAAAATTTCAATGACTTGCCACATGTAGCATTTCAACTTTAGAAGTAACTTATAAACGGTCACGACTTAAAAAATTACTAGAACTTAAAATCGTGAAAAGATGAAATATGTTTAGTTAGAAATCACTAAAGTTTAGGAACAATGCCCATTAACTTTATGTGGAGACCAATCACTCCATAATAACTACCAAAGGGATCTAACTAGTAGATACAAATAGCCATAAGGAAAGACTTGTATAACCAATAATACTTGATGCTTGAACTTTCAATACAGGACATGTGCAAGAAATTATCAATAATTTCCCATAATAAACATACCGTGCAAGAAGAAATTACTGTATATGCATATTAATACTAGCAAATTTTCAAGAAAGTTATGTTACCTGCCGAAGAACATCTTCAGGGCTAAACTTGAGCAGGAATTTGGGAGGGAAGATCGCACCCAGGTTGCCTATTTTCCTGTGGTAAGATACAGTTAAACATTACACCAGATATAACCCAAATGAATGCTTCAAAGGAAAAAAAAAAGATCATCGTCAACTATCCTATGTAGTTAAACACTAAACTAGAGATAACATTGATTTTTATTTTGAGCACACACAGTTGGTAAAAATCCAAATTTTAACACCCCAATCAAATAAAGACAGTAAACGGTTACAAAAGTCTTCAAAAATATTCCAGAGCTAATTGGAACACTAAGTGGGTCAAAAGTGCAGTCTAATGAATCTAAACGACCAATTTATCACAATTTTTTTTTTATCAAACATTTTGTATGCATTCAATAAATCATTGAAATTACTCGTCAGATTCCTATATGTAATGGGTTTAAATTACCTAAATCCAAATGATACCCATTCACGTCAAACTAGAGTACCATTAGCCATTTGCAATTACCCATTCCTCAACCATAAAAAATCCACTCCCGGCTCTTGCCCATTTCTTTGCTCAGTAGTTTATTGATAAAATTTCAGGTGGGTTAAACCCTTCTTTGCAAATTGGTAAATATTCTCATGAGATCCTACAACAAAATCCCAGCAAAGTTAGGTAATGGTTGTACATTAAACACAAACAAATCAACTAGGAAAAAAAACAGAAAAAAAACCAAGAGAATACAAACTTGGAAATACCATGAGAATCATGAAACTAATACCAATCATGATGCGGTTAAACCCTTCTTTATGAACTTGCAGATGACCTAAGAGACTCGAAAAAAAAAAAAAAAAAAAAAACATCAGTTAGGGTTAAAGATCAAAATAAAATTATAGTTATGTTCAAAATGAGATTTAGGGGTTTTCTTTCTTACATTAGGAGGAGAAGAGATCTACTACCCGATTGAGGAGTTCTCTTGAAGGGAAAAATAAAAAAGGGAACACCTTACTGCAAAAATGAGAGAAAATAGAAAAATTAAAATCATTAATAATACTACAAGTCCATCAAATTTATGAAAGAAGAGTAAGATTGAAATTACCTTGATGATTTCAGGAGAAAAGCAAGTAGATCTTGGGTTACAATTTTTGCCATTGATTTCTGATACATGGGTTTTGATTTTGAGGTAGAGTTTTCGATTTCTGCCGAAACATTGGGTTTCTTTTGATCTTCTCGATTCATCTTGCCGAGAGAAGAAATTGGATTAATGGTTTCATAGCACGAATTAAATAAAAGAAGAGATCTCAGATAGATTGAGAGAGATAGAGATGCAAGAGATTGTTTGGGGAGAGAGGCGTAGATGTAAATGAACGAAGAGAGAATCTTGGGATGTAAAGGGAGATATACTTTTTTTTTATTAAAATACTATTAAAATTGAGAAATTTTCTGTTTAGTCCTAGAACCCGACCCGGGATTACTGTGTAGTCCAACGGGATAAACAAATTATCCACCGGTCCAAAAATGTTTAAAAACAGTGGCAATTACCTTTATACCCATAACACGGGATTATTTCAGTTCCTTTTTCTTTTTTCTTCTTCTCAGTTTTCAGTTTCTTCTCTCTCAGTTCTCTCCCTTCTTTCAAATTCAGTTACCGAAATTTGAAATCAATTACAGGAAAACGAAATCGATAAAGGTCATCAACAACAATTAACGAAATTTGAAATCGAAAATCTATCAACAACAGTTACAGAAAACCTAATTTTCAGACATAATTTTCATTTCATTCAATTGAAGAGAGAAATGGTATTGAATAGAAAAATTAAGAGGACAATTACAGAAGAAATTACAGAAGAAAACACTTCTCCAGCAAAAAGAAGAAGAAAAAACGATGATGACTCACCAACAACAAACCCCGAAGAAACACCCCATGATGTTACTCCTTCACCAATAACAAGAAGTAGGAGTAAAGTTGTTACTCCTTCACCAACAAAGAGGAAGAAACATATCGATCAGAAAATAGGTAAGTTGTTGTCGTTTTTCTTTTTCATTTCTATGCTCAATGGAATCACTAGATATTTGTATGTAGTGTCTGATATACATATTTTCATATGTTGTATATGTATTTTGAGACAACATATTGACATGCAGTGTGTGATTCATATGTTTTTTGTTCAATATAAACACAACATCTCTGTGAGTCATATGTTTTACATGTTTTTCATCTGTTGTGTATGTAATTTGACACAACATATTGACATGCAGTGTGTGATTCATATGTTTTTTGTTCAATAGAAACACAACATCTCTGTGAGTCATATGTTTTACATGTTTTTCATCTGTTGTGTATGTAATTTGACACAACATATTGACACGCAGTGTGTGATTCATATGTTTTATATATGTACTACATATCAATATGTTGTCTGCAATTTGTAGTTATTGATATGTAATGATTCAAATTGATATGTGTGCTACATATTATTATCTGCCTGTAATATGTAATGTGTACAAAAATTTTGGTTTACAAAAACAACAAAAACCAAAGGAAAGAAAGCAGCTGCTGCTCCTGAAGCAAAAAGCAAAAGAAAAACAGCAGCGGCAACTATTAAAGCAAAAGGAAAAACAACGACAAAGGATGCTACTCCTTCACCACCAGCAAAGGGGAACAAAGCACTTGTCCTGAGAGCTGCTACTCCTTCTCCAAAAGGAAAGGGAAAAGAAAAAAGAGGGAAAGCAAAAGCGCTCCTGAAAGAAGGTTTGTAATGTTAAAACTGAAGATAATTCAATCTTAAAATTACCAGTATGTAGTTATAAAATTGTGGTTCATATGTAGTTATCAGTATGTAGTTATAAAATTACCAGTATGTTGTGGTATTTGATATGTAGTTGTTTCATGTTCATGGTAGATACATTAACTACATATTTGATATGGTGTAGGGGAAGAGAAGGGGAAGAAAGCAGTTGCCTTCAGAGCTGCTACTCCTTCACCAAAAGCAAAAGGGGGGAAAGCAAATGTAGAAGGTATGTAGTACAACTACATATAAGAACAAAAGCGTATGAATAATATGTATCCTTAATAACATATGTTTATGAGTATGTAATGATGCATTGTTGTGCTTGTTTTTGGTATTAAGTGTTTTTACATTTTTATTGTTTCAAAGCAGATACATATGCCATACGTACTATTACAAATCGATATATAGTTAAAATAATACGTAGTGGTATCTACTATTATATATCAATATGTAGAGGTAAATACTTGTACTCTCATAATATATTACTTATTAATATGTAGAGGTAAATACTTATACTCTCATAACATATTACATATAAATATGTAGAGGTAGATACTTATATTCTCGTATGTACTGCTAATAATATGTAGTTTCAATACTTGGTAGATATTACAACTACATATTGATGATGTAACTACATATTTGATATACCATATTGATATGTACTGTATTAGTTTTTGGTTCTTTTTATTGTGTAGGTGCTAATAAGCGTAAGAAAGGAGCTGGAAAACCACGAAGTTTATACCGTGGCGGTTTCAGGGGCTTGTGGGGGCTTGCGAAGACTATTAGGACCACTAAGAAGGCTATTGCGAAGTCCACTGAAAACCTTGAGTTGAGTGAGTTGCAGCTGAAGATGATTTCTGAAGCATCATTCGGTAACCTGTTCCTAATGTTCTGGTACACAAGATTTGAGTTGGAACATTGGTTGAAGATTGAAGATGCAATGACGAAAATGTTACGCTGTTACGTTAGGGGTCAAGATCCAAACAAGCTTAGATTTGTCTTTAAAAGGCATGGCCAACCGAATGAGCTAGTATCCACACCAGAAGAAATGGCACTTATTTATGGGATGCCGAGAATTCCAAATAGGGAATATCTTGATTATAGGCTTACCCAAGTCAATAAAAAGAGTGGATGGCGTGAAACAGAATTTTTCAAAAGGACTTTTCCTACTGATATGAAAGCTGGTGATAAAGTGACTAGGCCAATGATTGTGAAGGCCATCTTGAATATCCTTAAACGAACACCAATTAATCTGAAAATGAAGAAGTCTGATGAAGAGTCTCTGCAAAGCGTGGGTGATCAATCAAATGAAGATTCTGAAGAAGACGAGGAAGACGAGGAAGATGCCGAAGATCTTGTTAGGCTTATCTGCTTGTATATGTGCACTTCATTATTTTTCGCTACAAGTGATGCAAACGCTTTACTGAAAAATATTGGTTTCGTTCTTGATCTTGAGAAGGCTAAGAATATTTCATGGCCTGACCTCATCCATTCTCATTTAGAGAAAGAGCTGAATGAAAACGTGGAATCCGTAGAACGCACAAATGGTTGTGCTATTTATTTGTTGGTAAGAATCTATTTATTTGTTTATTCTACTTCAAAATGTTTTTGTTTTATGTGTTTTCTACATTTTGATAGTATATCTAATACTGCATATCAATATTTTGCAGCCATGGTTTGCGGAGCATACCCATTTGGTGGCGCCCGAGGATATAGTGACAGAACCTGCAGGAATGTATGTGCCAAGAGTGTCTAGGTGGAATCATACAAAGATATGTGTGAGTTCCTAAAGGATATTGATCTTTCTGAGTATCAGGTAAACTTGCCTTACATATTTTGTCATAATAAAAATATATATTGATAAGTACACGTAGTTCGACATATTGATATGTAATAATTAGCATATCAATATGTAGTAGTTATTAGCATATCAATGCTGCTTAGGTACAGTGTAGAAACTTCAATTTCCCATTTCTTTTCTTCATTTCAATTTCATGAATCATGATCAACTAGGGCTTCTACTTTCTTCTCACAAACCCTAGTTCCTTTTCTTCTCTTCTCCATATGTGTTTCCTCATACGACTGATCTTAATCTAGCCATCCAGGTAATCTTCTAAATACAAACAATTAAATTTGCTCTGTTTTGATCATATTATCTGTTTTCATTTTACATTTACTATTCATCTTCATCATACTACATAGAAATGGCTCCTAGAAAAAAGAAAACCAAAACTACATCAAGTTCGCTCTACCTAAATCATGCTTATAAGAAAACCCATGATTTTTTTTACTCAGATAAGAATGTAATCTCTGAGAGATACATAGATTATTAGTTATTAGCATATCAATTTGTGGTGATACATATTGATATGTAGTTATTAGCATATCAATATGTAGTTCTCCCTGGTAATATCTAATATGTAGTTGCTTCTTTACATTTATTTGATTTGTACCAGTTCCATGTTGATTTCAAAGATGAGATAACACACGAAGAAAGACAAATCCTTAATCGTATTTCAAGAAGGATTCAACAGGAAGCAAATGATGATGTTTTGTTTAGATGAGAATTCCGAATCGGAAGAAGAGAAAGAAGAAGGAAGAAGAGAAGGAAGAAGAGAAAGAAGAAGAGGACTCAGTATTGGGGGGAGAAGATTGGAAGATTAAATACGATGATTTGAGGAATACAATATCTTCCAAATGGAGTGAATTCAACACAATGCAGCAAGAGGGCGAACCGGTTGACGCTTCAAAGCTTGAGTTCATGTTGCATGATATTTACCGGAAAGCTTTCCCTTTGCAGAGAGAAGCCAGCCAGGAAGATTATGTTAGCTTGGGATGTACACCTACTCCAAGAAACCCCAATGAAGAGTTGAATGTGGACCAAATAGTTGAGAACGAAATGCAAGGTTCTCCGGAAGATCAAACAGATGCTAATGTCAACATTCCTGAAGTTGGTTTGTCAACACCGAAAGATCAAACTCATGTTAATGCCACCTCTGAGGTTGAATTGTCAACAACTTCAGTATTGAAGTTCCATGATGTTGAAGTTCCGCGTTCTGAGGTTAAAAATTGGGCTAAATCTAATTTGGAGAAAAAGTCAAAGAGATACAAGAGAAAAAGGGAAAAGAAAACACACAGGTAAGTAGCATATTAATATCTATCTGTGACATATCAATATGTAGTGGTATCTACCATTACATATTGATATCTAACAGTACATTCTTGTATACCACTATCTATCTGTTACATATCAATATCTATCTGTTACTTATCAATATGTAGTGGTATCTACCATTACATATTGATATGTAACAGTACATTCTTGTAGTGGAACATATTTATATGTAACAGTACATTCTTGTGGTGGTATACATAGAAAAAACTCAAGCTAAGTAGGTTTTTGTTGACAGTTTCAATTGATTTTTGCAGGTTGATCAACTTGAAGTTAGGCAGGAAGCAGCAAAGAGTTGCTTACAACTATGCTAGAAACGAAGTCTTCAGTTGTAGTTAATTCGCAGAAATTTCCAGAGTATAACGCCGGATTGGCGGCGGAAGAGTTTCATTTGCTGGATGTACCTTTGTTTACTATGATGTCGAGTTTGGAACACATTGAAAAGCTGTCTATGCCAGACTTTATAGAAATGGCAAACTCTGGCATTGGTGTTTATGTCGAAGAGTTTGCAGACCTCCTTCCAGATAACAACGAAGGTCTTTTTGGTATTAACTTACGAGAACAATTTGATAATCTGTTTGGAAGAGATTTGCGGCCTTTACAAATTCCACAAGAAACAACTGAGCAACAAGAACCCATTGAACCGAAAGATGCAGGTGAAGTTACAGGTAAGCAACAAGAATACATACCTACAACCAGTTCAAAAAGTCATTTGGAGGTTGCATCACAAGATCCTTTGGATGTTTCATCACAAGATGTTCTGGATGTTTCATCACAAGATGTTCTGGATGTCCCCTCGCAAGATATTTTGGAGGTTCCATCACAGGTGAATGATATGTACTAAAAATCTCATTTTGTGTAGTTAATATTACACTACAAATCACTACATACTGATATGTAAATCAGTATGATAGCACTAGAAATCACTATACCACTACATGCTTTCAAAAATGATTAGGTGATGTAACTATGTTTTATGCAATATATATTTACATATTTTTTTATATTGATTAAAAATGCAGGAACAGTTTAGCACAAGAATCCAGAAACAAAAAATGGTAAAAGTGAACAAAAAGCGTGCTACAAAGCCCGAAAAGCAGCAGGTAACAACACCCACCAGACCTGTTACTCGTTCCCATCCTGCAAAGAAGGTAGATGATATATATGAGAGTGGAAGTAATTTCTCACCATCATATAAAGGACCGAAAGCTGCAGCTGCAGAAGCACTACCACTAAACAAAAAGAGAAAGCTTAAATTGCGCAAGTATTTCCGGAAACTGACTAAATCACCATTCTATAATGACATGAACGATGAACAAAAGAGTACTCTTTCCACATACATCAATAATGCAAAAAATCTTAGGTGAGTTCTCAGTTGACACTTTTATATTGATATGTACTATTAGTTTGTGTATGTACTTTTGATATACATACATATTTGTATAAAAAATACTGAGAAAGACATATCAGTATGTACTGTTACACAAAGAATACTAACCTTTACGTCGTTTATTTTCTAGCTCAATTGCTTGGAGAGTGGGAGAAGGTGGTCTTTGTGTAAGTGGAACTACAGTTGATGACTTGGTGCAGAACGATTTATTAGAACAAGATCTTCTCAACTACGCACAATACAAGCTTAACACCAAATTTCAGAATGAGCAACCGATGCACGAAGTATACAGGAAATACTTGCCTGTGTTGCATCTGGATCCATCCGCTTGGGTAAGTTGTTATCTTACACGCATATTTACTACAACACATATTCAAAAATTAAAAAAGTATGTAGGGGTAGGTATACTACATATCAATATTGCATAAAACAAAATTAGATATAAACTATTTCAAGTACATCCATGTTTTCAGTACAATGTCGAGTTCCCGGATAACCTCAAAGGAGCTGCACATGATTCTGTTTACAAACCAATATTGGCGATGGATGAAAGTATCAAGAAGATTCTTGTACCAATGTGCCACCACAATCTTCATTGGACGCTACTTGAGTATGACTGCGAAAAAATGGTGTTCAACCACTACAATTCTTCTAAGGCTGAATGGGGAGGTATTTGTTATCCACACGCCTGCAAAATGGCAGATTACATGTACGTACCTATCAACGTGTACTTGATGGAGAAGGACAAAGTAACAATGAAGAATGTAATAGTGAATGAATGTGAAGCACCTCAACAAGGGGGTTCGCCAGACTGTCTACTGTTTGTGATGCATTTTATGAAGATGATGTCAAAAAGAAAATATGTGGGAGTGCCTTTGGGAGATGATGAAGAAGTGCAAGCGAAGATTCGTAACAAAAGGGTCCCGTTAGCATGCAAATTGCTGAAAGCATCTCCACCGGAAATCAGTTGGCAGATGACATAAAAATAGTCTTACTTGCTAAAAGTAATCTGACAGTACATATCACTATTTAACTATTTTCTTTTCTTTTTATTCTTGGTTTCATTTCATTTCATGAGTTCAAGAATGTTCAAAAACATATATCTAATATGTAGTGATTTTTAATTTGAATTTGGGTTTAACTTTAATGTAGTGATATTTCAATTGTGTTACTTAAACATGATTTTGTGTTGTTGATACGAGGGGGCGCTGCCCCCTCGACCCCCGTGAAGATGGTGAATCAGCTGGAAAACCAAAAGATGTTCTAAATAATCTTAGTGGAAGATGGTTAAACCACAAACCAGTACATATTTAATTGTTTTCTTGTTACAAACATCTAGTATGGTTACACTACAACCACTACATATCAGTATGTAGTGGTAGATACTAACACTACAATACTGACATGTAATTTCAGTATGTAAATACTTCACTACTGCTGATAGATAATGACATTTTGATAGACTTAAAAACATATTTCATTATTCGAAAATAACTACAATAACTACATTTTGATAGACTTATAATGTTTCAAAAACCAAAAGATGTTCTAAGAAACAACAAAAACAGTATTTTCAGTACACTTGTAATGTATGTACTGTAAATGAAACACTTATTAACCAAATTCAGTTGGTACTGACAAAATCAAAAAGAAAAACGGTAGAATAGAACAAGGGCTAGAGGAAAGAATTGTGGAAAAGGAATCTGGCAACATCATCGATATAACATTCTGCTGCACGTTCAAGCCTGTGATAAAAGAAAAAGAGAAATCAGAACACTACTTGCTTAAAAGTACATTGTATTGTATCAAACTTACTTAATTAAGACATTAATATGTATCTGACTGAAATACATACCTGACACAAAATCATTCTTCAGAAAGTTCATATTGTCGGATAAGATTGCATGTTGCCTTGTTGTGATGAGTCTTCAAATTACAGTTTGAACACTTGACAGATTTTCTACTAGTCTCAAATGCAGCAGACTTAAAACGTTTCCCCTTTTTCCTGCCTGGTGGAGACCTAATTACTTCTGCTGGGAGAACGATATCATCTACGTGATACTCATCGGGCCTGTGAGAAAAAAACAGTATCATATAAATGGAATGAACCACAACTACATATGAATATGTACACGGTATATTGTTCCTGAAAAACAAATATAAAAAAATGTAGTGGTATCTAACATTACATATCAGTATGTAACATCCATATGTAAGTAGGTTTATGTTGATAGTTTCAATTGCTATTACATGTGTAAGTGGTATCTACCATTACATATTGTTATGCAAAATGTACTGATTAAAGACACATACCTGTCGTGGTTAGGAACGGGTCTAATAGCTATTGAATATAGCTTACGAAAAGTGGTAACTTTGAAATAATCTTCAACGTAATCAAGAATCTTCCTCCAGATCTAGTAATAGCTGCGAGTAGCGTGCGAGCATGGAAAACCATAAACGCGCCATCGTTGGCAAGTACAAGTTTTTCTCTCTAGATCTACCATATGAGATCTGCACAGTACATATTCATGTGTTATTTTTCAGTACACCTAATATACACAGTACATATTTATATGTTCTCACAGAAACATGGTACTTAAAAAAAAGAAAGAGAAAGTAAATAACATTCAGATGATAGAGATTAGGGGTAAACGCTAACCTTGGAGAATGCACTTCATAACGATTAGCATCTGACTGGCTAACTTTCCAGGGACGGCCAATTTGGATGTGTAGTTCAAGCAAGGCTTGATACGTAGGGGTTAGCAGTTCTGGGTCCATCAAGAGACTCTCTTCACGACGTTCTGACATCATTTCCATCATACGTATCCTACACGACAAGGGGATAGCAAAGTCTGTTATACTAAAAATATACGTAGATTAACAGAACATATATGCTAATACTGTTACAAAAAGAAAACTAATATAAGCTTGTACTGTGACTAAGGAAACTGATACAAACCTGATCGAGTCAACGAACGCACACGCAGGTAATTTCTTCTCTTTGTTAATCCAGCTATTGAACGATTCAGCAACGCTAGATGAAGTGTAACCATAACTACAACCCTTGAAGAAAGCATTGGACCACTTTTCTTTTGGAATGTTGCGGCGGCAGTAGTCAGCAACCCAAGGCCTTCCCAAATTAACCATTTCTTGAAGACCTTCCTCGTATGTTGCAGGAGAAAGAGCATATGTCGCCTTTCGGAAAGCATCAGTCACTTCCTTATACTTTTCGTCAGACTTTGCGATAGGTAAGTTTTTGTCCAAATGGAAGTAACAATATCTTTGATGAGAATCAGGGAACTCTTTGGGAATATATTTAACCAACCCTTCACCTCGGTCAGTCATAAAAGTGATTGGGCGATCATCATTCAAAGCCTCCTTCAGTTTCTTGAAAAACCATTCCCAGCTGATATTGTCTTCACCAGGTACTAAAGCAAACGCAAGCGGATAAAATCCTGCAAAAAGGAATTACTAGTTATGTTAAGCAACTAATATTGACACTACATATTGACATGCAGTTGGTTTACCTCTTTGTTGATATGTGAAAACCTGACACTACATAATAACATGTTAAGCAACTGATTGACACTACATTTTCACATGCAGTATGGTTTATCTCATACTCAGTAAGGTGAATATGTAGTATGTAGTATGGTCAATACTCATTGTCAGATAGTGAAGTAAGATCAATATGAGTGATCTAACTACCAGACACTACATATCAAAAAAAAAAAGAACCAGTTACCTTGATTACCATTAAGACATGTTGCTGCCATGAGACCTCCTTTAAAAGTTCCAGTGAGAAATGTACAGTCACAGAAAATCATGGGACGACATAGTTTATATCCCTCTATACAAGCTCTAAAGCAAACAAAAAGTCTATTGAATCTTTTTGTAGCATCATTGAAATCGAAATCAATAAATGACCCAGGGTTTGTTTCCCTAACAGCATTCACCCACCAAGCAAGATCAGTGTACGACTTAACATCATTACCAAAAATCTGTTTATGCGACAACTCAATTGCATGATATGCGTGGTGATACTGGATTTCAATTCCACCACTAACTTTAAGATAATCTATGATCTCTGCTGGTGTTATGCGAGGGTTGTGCCTGACCATCTCATGAATTAGACTGTTCATGAGTTTTTTTGTAACTCTTGGATTCTTCAACATATAACCACCACCACAGGTGTGCCTTCCCACATATTCCTTTATCTTAAAAACATCAATAGAACTACCAATGGCAGTTGCGTGAAGCTTCCATGAACAACCGTTCACACTACATACGGCGGTGAATCTCTCAAGGTCATTCTTCTTCTTAATTACCTCATATCCAGTTCTCATGC
This sequence comes from Papaver somniferum, assembly GCF_003573695.1. Lineage (NCBI taxonomy): Eukaryota > Viridiplantae > Streptophyta > Magnoliopsida > Ranunculales > Papaveraceae > Papaver > Papaver somniferum. Next base: position 16,319,332 of record NC_039359.1, on the reverse strand, counting down.
AGTATTTTTGGCATGCTATACGTACGGCATCAACACCACCATAGAATAATTGATCTGTATCATCAAAAATCTTATCCCAACCATCTGAAAAAAACAATCTTGGGGCTTCTTTACCTTCTTTCAAATAACTATTCTTTGCACTGACAACTAAGTCTGCATTACTGTCAACTTCCATACGCCTAGACGCGCCATTTGAAATTACATCCACGTGCAAATCAAAGAAAGCTGATTGCTTTGAAGAATGTAATGCAGAGATGCCCTGGAGTGTTACATCAGCAAGAATAAGAACTATCGCTTGATTCTGGAAATAGTTAACCAGAATAGTCGATGGAGTCAACCAGCTCCACATATTACAGATGCAAAATTTCAAATCCTCTAAAGTTGAAAACGATGTAACCTCATATGCAAAATGATATTGCTTATGGTATACATGAGAATATATGGAGAAGTCTGGTTTTGGACCAACGTCAGACATGTTAACCCTGTAAATGATCCAAAAATTAACTAAGTCTCTGAATGGATATAAGTTATACATATTGATATGTGTTGGCATCTACTGTATTGCACGATACATACTAAAAAGCGCAGGCTATATGTAGTACGTATTGGTATGTAACATGTAGAATAACTAATATCAATATGTTTTGAGTAACATGTAGAATATATTTTACAACATATCAATATGTTTTGAGTTTCATCTTCTATAAATAGAAGAACTGCAGCTATATCAAAAAGAGAATACAAAATTACTACACGATCTATCTAACAAAACAAACCTATATCAAAAAATACAGTAAAACAAACCTATATCAGATTACAAAGAAACTAAAACAGAACAGCAGCAGAGAAAAGGTGATTATTGTAACATACATTGTTCGAATCTGAGATTAACCTAATTCGATTTTAAGATACCTAATTGAAACACACAAAAATCACAATGTAAATCGAACGGAAACTGAATTGAACAATATAAATCATCACAAAACTGAAATCATAAAAGAAAGATAACAATGTACATCGTAGACAACTATTCTGATAGAAATCGGATCAGAATAAACCTAATTATTCATCAACATTCCAAGAACAACAGCAGAGGAAGATGATTTACGAGATAAATACCTTGTTCGAATCTGATTTCGAAGCACAGATGATTTACGAGATAATAGCTGTGATTAACGAGATAAAATACTGTGATGAACCAAAACGCAGAGAAAACCAAAAGAGAAAACAATCTGAGATGAAAAAAAAGAGAGAAAGAAACTGATTTTGATTTGTTCGTGGAGTTGCAGAAAGGGTATTTTTGGTACTTTTCAAAAACTTGTCTTGTGTGACTCGCACGTTTTGGACTAGGGAATAAATATTCTGGTCCAAAAACATGTTTTTGGACCAGCGGATAATTTTATTCTAGGGGTGGATTAGAGAGTAACCAGTACTGGGTTTCCTGGACTACCTAGTAATTCCTAGATTAAAATTACGTCTTCCGCAAAAGCTCGATTTACTTTTCCTTGCGAAACGTCTACCTTTGGAAGCCCAATCTATTAAGAAAGGCATCGCAAGACGTTTTTATAAGGCCCAAGCAGACTAAAAAAACTCATTTTTCACTAGTGATGTTGCTTCTGGACATGTTGCTTTGTCTGCTGAGAAATTTTCAAGCCATTTACTTCGTAAAAGATTAGGACATCCTTTTTTCAGTCTTTACAGAGAATCTGTCACACTTTATCTATTGAGTTGTCTAGAGAACCTCTATTCTGTAGTGATTGTCATTTAGGTAGATGTCACAAGTTACATTTTTCATTATCTACTTCTACGCCAAATAAACAATTGCAATTTTTGCACATGGATTTATGGGGGTCAAGTCATGTAGCATCAAATAGTGGTTATACATACTATTATAATATAATTGATGATTACAACAAGTACTGTTGGATTTTTCTTTTAATGAGAAAATCAGACTTTGTTTCAACTTTTGAGGATTTAAGTCAAAAGTTGAGAATTATTTTGACCTTCATATCAAAGTTATTAGAATATATGGAGGAGAAGAATTCATAAATATAGAACTGGATCATTATTATCTGACTTTGGTACTATTCATCAGTACACTTGTGACTACACAACAGAGCAGAATGGAGTGTCGGAATCTAAACACAAACACTTAGTTGGTTTATGTAGAACTTTATTACTTCAATCAAATCTTACTGACTCATTCTGGGTTGCTGCAATCAAGACATGTAACTACTTGGTCAACTGATTACCTGCTGCTTCTTTATCTTTTATATACCCTTATGAGAAACTATATGGAGCAGTACCCAATTGTACATAGTTAAGAGTCTTTGGATGTTCCTGATCCTTTGTTGAAACCTTATACTCGCTCAAAGTTACAGGAAATAAGCAAAATCTGCATCTTTTTAGGATATTCTTCTTTTCAAAAAGGTTACAGATGTTTCGAACCTTGTTCTAAAAGAGTCTACATATCCAGACATGTTACATTTGATGAAAGTCACTTTCCTCCTTTAGACTGTAAGATGTTTGAAGTTTCGAATCTTGATTCTCAAATCTCTACTTCATTCAGATAACAATTTTCTTATTACATCTTCACCAGATAGTGATACTTTAGCTGACTCTACTTCACCTGCTTCTTTATTGCCAGCACCTGAGTTAATTAATGTATATGCTCCTTCTATAGTTGCTTCTCCATATACTTCTACACTTGTGCCTAATACTTCTATAACAGTTTCTCCAGTTATAACACCAAAACAAACTAGAGGTAAGCGTGGAATCCTCAAAAACATAGCATTTTCCAGCACCATATATCCTCTGTCTACAACTCTTATATCCAAAATTGCAGAATGTGCTCCTACTTCTTACAAACAAGCTATGAAATCTGCAAAATGGTTGAACTTTATGCACAATGAAAACATTGCACTGAAATTAGTTGGCTCAATCACAAGAAACTAACCTAGTTGGATGCAAATAGGTTTTCAAAATTAAACATAATTATGATGGGAGTGTAGAAAGGTACAAATCTATATTATTTGCAAAGGGTTTTCACCAGCGAGAAGGATTGAACTATATTGAAACTTTCCGTCCAGTTACAAAGCCTACAACAATAAGACTCATTCTATGTTTAGCTATACATAATGACTGAGAAGTTAAACAACTTGATAGTAGTAATGCCTTTCTACATGGAGATCTTCAAGAAAATGTGTACATTACTCAACCTCCTGGGTTTGAAGATAAGGATAAACCACACTTTGTCTGTGAGCTTCACAAGTCAATTAATGGCTTGAAACAGGCCCCAAGGGCCTAGTATGAGACACTCATGGATGCTCTCTTAGCTATGGACTTCAAAGCTTCATCTGCCGATACCTTTTTATTCATCTATTTTTCTGGTTCAGTTCTTGGAATTGCCATAGTGTATGTTGATGATATTATCATAACTGATTCTTCTTCTCTTTTCTGCAATGAGATAATATCCAAACTCTTCTCTTCTTTTCCTGTCAAGGATTTAGGAGCAATTTACTATTTCTTGGGCCCGAGGATTAAGAGGAATGAATTTGTTATGCAATTGTCTCAAACCAAATATATAATGGATTTACTAAAGAAGACTGTAATATAATTGATGCCAAACCTTGCACCACACCTGCTATAGCTGGTACTAAAATAAGTAAAATTGATCGAAATCCATTACCAGATGCCATCGAGTATAGATCATTCGTTGGTGCTTTAAACTATATTACTTGGACAAGATCAGAAATATACTATGCTGCAAATCAGGTTTGTCAACATATGAGTTCACCAACAGATATTCATATAACTATTCCCAAGAGAATACTTAGGTATTTAAAGCACAACATTGACCATGCGTTGTTCTTAAAAAAGGACTTACGACCATTTTATCATTCTCTGATTCTGATTGGGCTGGATATCCAGATGATAGGAGGTCCACCAACGATTATTGTGTGTTTTTTGGTTCAAATATCATTTCTTGGTCATGCAAGACACAGCCAACTGTTGTCAGGAGCTCTACTGAGGCAGAGTATAGAGCTTTAGCACATACAACAACTGAGGTCTTATGGGTTTGTCAGCTACTCAAAGATCTGCATGTTTTTCTTCCCTACTGTCCTAAACTGGGATGTGACAACAAGGGTTCTACTTCTTTAGCCTCTAATCCAGTCATGCACATCAGGATGAAACATGTGGCAATTGATTTGCACTTCATCACAGAACTCATTCAATCTAAAGTTTTGACGATCTAATATGTTTGTACTGATGCTCTTGTAACAGATGTTTTTACTAAGGGTTTAGGAGCTGCCAGGTTTGATTTTTTACGTCACAAGTTGAGAGTGTTACCCACAACTCAACTTGAGGGGGGATAGTAAGCAGCGTTATTATCTGTGATATCTCTTAGGGTGTTATGATCATGTTTATGTATGTGTTAATCATTTTTTGTCAGTTTTGTTAACTGTAACAGACTGTACGGTCTTCTATTTCCGTTTCATTTTATTTGTAAATGTCGTCATCACCTCTTGTAACTATGACTATATAAGTTGTATCCCGCTCTATTATGATTAATAATATTCTCCTGTCTCTTTCCTCAATCTTTCTCTACTAGGTATCAAATTTGCCGGAGGTTTTTTTGTTGCATGTTGAGAGTGGCATGTTGAACTCGTGATCTTTTTTTTTTTTTTTGAAAGTTAAGTGCAATTAAAGAAACTAACTTAGGGAGTTAGGAACCCTTACATCTTTACCAGTAGAGTTTTCTAATGTTGAATAGTGTTGCTTATCCTTAACATTAGAATTATCTACTTCTAAGTTTTGCAAAATACAAGAAGGTGGGATTTTAACCCAATTTACAAAGTTATCGAAAGTTTTTGCTTCCTTAGAAAGAGTATCGGCTACTTGATTTGCTAGTCTAGGAATATAAAAAAAACCCAAAAAGTTGTTGCAATTGTTGAAAATACTCTTTACTTCACCCATAATTGCTTGGTTCTGCCATTCCATTTGTGTAGATTTCCCATTCAAGTAGTCAAACAGGTTCTTGCAATCTCCTTCTACACTGAAATTGGACCATCCATTTTCCAGTTCCCAATTTGCTCCTTGCAGCATTCCTAAGGCTTCCGCTTCTTCAGGGGTAGCTATTGTGAAAGAGCCTGCTCTTCCTTGTTGAACTCGTGATCTCTCGAGTATTTTTTTATTTTTTTTATTTTGAAGCATGAGTATTCCTAGATGATTAGTACCAAGGGGTAGTACCAGGCAAAAGTGACCCGGTAGGGGGTAGTACCAAGAAAAAGTGACCCTTCAATAAGGCGGAATTTGCTAACCCCTCTTTAATCTATGACCGGTCATGCTCATAGACTCATAATCCAGTGGCAAAGAAAATATCCAAATTTAGTAGTACTTCTTTTCACAACAAGCTTATTATAGGGGCGACATGGTTTATCAGAGGGGCGGAAGTGTGATAGTAATGTCCCTCTAGTTGGTTAGGGGATGTCCAAAAGGGGATGTAAATTGACTAGATTACCCCTTTTTCTTTAAATGGACTAATTTGTCCCTCCTTTTTAAATTGAAAAGACAAAATTATCCTCCATCCATATTTAAACCTAATTATAACTGGTTAGAGAAAAATCAAAATCAGTTTTTTTTCTTTCATCTTCTCTACTCCTCCATTGTAACCGTAAGAGAAGCTTCCACCATTAAAACTTCAATGAATTTTTTTCGATTAATCGGCGATTCCCAACAGTACTAATCGTTGATCAAAGTGTATGATAGAGATGAAGAAGATGAAGAAAGTTGACGAAGATTCAACCGCCTCCAATCAACAAAATCCCTCAACCGGTGAAGAACCCAAATTCCAAACCCCTCAAGTGGAGAAATAAGGATTAATGACTTATATGAGGTATGTAATAAAAAACCCAGTTAGTATTTCTTTATTTTGTTCAATTTAAGTGTATGCTCCATCAAAAATTAGGGTTTTAGGTTAAAAATAAGAATTTGAATTCTGGAAATGGTGTTTCTACGGTTGATATTGTTTCAATTACCAACCGTATCTGAACTATTTGATACTTCTACGGTTCGTAACAATTGAAATCATCAAAAATACCAAACATATGTTCTTGGGTTTGAGTTTTTTGTTCAGTTACAGTTGGTATGGTACACCCTATTACGAACCGTATTCCTTCCTGCATGTTAAAAAATTTCCAGTCGGTGCGTATTTGAGTGTTTCTTACGAACCGTATGTCACTTACGGTATGTAAGTGTTAGCTAATTACCAACCGTAGAATACGTTGTGGCTCAAAACCAATTTATTGTACGGTTCATAAGAGTTTCTCAATTATGAACCGTATGTTTTCTACGGCTTGTAATGTTCATTTCGTCTCCAACCGAAAATTATCTTGTGTCCCTGAACCAATTTTCAAGTTATCATACGGTTGAAGACGAAACTTAAGTTAGCAACCGTAATTGGCTACGGTTTGTAATTAGGGAAAAGTTATGTACCGTAACTTGTCTACGGTTTGTGTTGAGAATCACATTACAAACCGTAAGTTGTTTTGGTATATTTTGGGTTTATTTCTTTGTATCTTGTTTGTTCAACCTTTAAGAAATCATACAAATGTATTGGTTGTGTAGGAATCCTGATAGGGTGAAGAATAAGAGAGGGAATAACTTAACTCTGATTGATCATACACCCACCCCTCGCGGTGACAAGCATTTAGGGGTACATCATAGAGGTGCCCCCAAGAAGAAGACGAATCTATTTGAGATTAGGTTGAGAGAACCATCTGTAGGTAACTCTGGGGTTAATTTAGAAGGAGTTGAACCTCATAAAGAAATTGAAGAGGTGGTAGTTGAAAAGAACCGTGAAGAAGTTGATGATGAGGAAGAGGAAGTAATTTCCTGATGAATCCAATGACGAGGAAGAGGAGGAAGAAGAAGGAAATCATGAAAAGGAGGAAGATGAAGGAAATGATGAAGAGGAGGAAGAGGAAGAGGGAGTACAAAACAAGGGGAAAAAAATTGTTGTAGCTACAACTCCACCTCCATCTAAACAGTTAAAGAAAAGAAGCAGAGAAAAGAACCCACACCAAAAGGGTTGCATATTCCTACAGGAAAAGAGTTGTTGTTGCCATAGAAGAAGAATAAATGTCCCTGGGGCGAGGCACCCGATAAGTTCTCAATCTTATTTGGTTATACCAATTCCTAAGGCGCAAAAGTCTGTCAGACTAGGGTATGTTTCTCTTAACACATTGTTATAATTTGTTTCGATTTTTTTTTGTTTTTATTTATGTATATTTCATTAATCTTAGTTTAACAAAATATGTTTGTATTTTTTTTAAGGATCATGCAAGGGCGAACAAATTTCTCAAGCGTCAAAGGGCTAGTTATTGGCCAATAGGTGAAGAATGTGGTGATGTTGTACTCTAGTATCAATTTCAGGATTAGGGCCTGGAGTTCAGCATACCCAATAGGAGTATGATAGTGTTATAGTCTCTGCCTTTAGGGAACGATATTGTCCAGAAACCGATACGTTTCATCTCCCATTTGGAGAGATAACAATAATACCGGACGATGTGAAGCAAATTCTTAACTTGGAAGTTGAAGGAAAATCTGTGTATGAAGATTTCGATAACAACATGTCTTGGGCTGATCTTTACAGCCTTGTTGAAGAAACACTTGGATGGGGTAAAGACGAGACCGAGATGGAGTTTATGTTGGCTAGTGGTTATGACTCCTCGAAACCAAACAAGGTTTTCAAGGTAAAAAAGCTGTTGTTGAATAATTTGAAGGCGAAGTTTGGAGACACCCTCAAAAAGAAAGAGGCAGGTGAGGTGATAGATGATACAAGACCTAGGCGTACCGCCACAGCGTATTTGTTGTATTCCATTGGAACCGTATTCATGGCTGATAACTCGGGAAATAGGGTGAATGTTCATTACCTACAGTTGTTGAAGGATTTGAAGAAGACCAGAGAGTATTCGTGGGGCACCGCCACGCTTGCATACTAATTGAAAGTCTAAGAAAGGCCTCGAGGGTTGGAGCTACTGAAATTGCTGGGAATGTTGCGCTTCTAATGGTAAGTTCGGTTATATTTTATCATTTTTTATTTTATGATTGCTTGTTATATTTATCTTCTGTAGTCATGTCTCAATTGGTTAAATTGTTTTATATTTTTCTAGGCATGGGTGTATGACCACTTTCCGAGCCTGGGACCTCCTACTGAATGTGGAGAAAATGATCATGGACCTACATGAAAGAAGTTTATGTTCATTGGTAGACAAAAGAGGAACAAATAAGAGAAGCTTATTCAAAGGAGGGAGGAAATAGATGCTTTGGTGCGGTTTTATTTCGTACGTAACCCTTTTTTTTGGTAGGAGGCCTACCCTTACTCTTTCCCTTTGGTGTTTCCTTGATATCAAACCTAAATTGTGGACATACAAAATCTCCCAAGTTACTCAACCATATTTTTATTTGGCCCCGGCTTAGTGTAGCATATTTCTCGGCTAGAGCTCTTCCAATCTCGGTATCACCAAACGTTCCTCCAAAATCTCGATCAATTATTGTTTCACGGAATGAAAATTGTTGCCAAAAGGGATCAACATCTTGAATCGGGATCAGTTTGTCTTGGTATGTGGCTATAACATGCCGACATGGGAGTCCAAAACTTGTCATGTTTGGACAAACACACTCTTCTTCATAATCCCCCAATTTAAAATGTTGTACTTCATACATTATCTTATCAATTGCGTGGTGCGAAACTTGAAATGTAATTCCCCTTAGCCACGAATTGTCTAACCATTTGGTGTGTAGTTTATTTTTGCTTTTTTCAAAAGACTTTGTAACTCTACCGTGATCACGGAGAAAATAATCATTCATGGCTTCTAATAACGTAACTAACCCACCATTACAACTATGAAGTTTCTTCTTCAACCGGTTGTGAGATGACTCCGTCGTGCTTGTAGCTTAGTTGTCAAAGTGCATATATTGGTTAGTGAATGCCGCTACAAACTTCTTTTTGTGCGGATCCAACCAATTATCCACCAAATACTTCACAACACTTGGATAACTTCTTTTCCAATGAGGCACTAACATACGAGCTCTATCCGGATAGAATGTATCAAGGCTCTCCACTCCATTTTGAAACTATCCCATTTTAGTTCCACCAACTTGTCATCCTTCTTATATTTCTCCTTGGCTTCCTCTTGCTCATGTAACGGTAGTTTCTTTATTCTATCCATTTCACTTTTTTTGGTTGGACGGACAATGTGCATGTACTTAGTTTCAATATTATTCCACAAGTGGAACGTGCAAAGAAAGTTATGAGCTTCCGGGAAAACCCTATTTATTGCATTCAACAAAGATTATTCCTTGTCGGTAATAATCACCTTTGGAGTGTATCCCTCTACGTAGAATAGCTTCACTTGGTTTAATGCCCACACATAGCTCTTTTCGAGCTCATTTTTCAAGAAGAAAAAACCAACACTAAAAGGGGCATTTGTAGAAGTTTGCCCGACAATGTTAAACAACGGCATCTCAAACTTGTTGGTTTTGTATGTGCAATCCATTAGAAGCACTTGATGAGAGCACCGTGCCAACTTTACAATCGGGATGAGCCAATAAAAGATGTTTTATTCGTCTTTTCTCATCTTCACCGTGAAAAATCGAGTAATTGTGCGCCTCCCCCAAATGCCTTAATTGTTGCATTTCGTTCCTTTGTCCCCATTTCTAATTCTTCAATTTTTTTCTTGCGTTGTAGATGTTAGGCAAAGTAGAAGCATTTTGTGGGTTTCTTTCCTTAAGTGAGCAAGGATATCAAGGGCTTCATATGAATTTCTGTCGATGACTCTACGATCTTCTGTTCTTCTTCAGTAAGGCGTCCAGCATAAGAGTGTGTTAGCAAACTATCCGGTATAGGGTGGTTATGACAACCGCATACAACTTTCTCCAAAAACCACTTTTTTGCCGCGTTCTTTTTAAATTGAAGCTTAAATGGGCATCGGGTCTTCTTAGAGAAAGTAGTCATCTTCCTCTTTGTCTTTGCTTCATGCATGGTACCTTTTTTTGCGTGACTTCTATGTTGTCCACTACACTCGCAAACCATTTGAAAGGCAATATCACTAGTGGTACCATTACAAATTATGATACACTTAATAAACTTGCCTCGTTCTCTAACCCACTTCTTTGCATCATATTTCTCCTTCCATGTCTCCTCAGATAAATAGTGAAAGCTAGAATCTTGGGTGAAAATTTCATTTGCTAAAGGTTGTTCATCCATTATGGGAGGTACATCAACGACCTGGAACAAAATATACCAACATTAGTCTAAACAAGGCAACAAAACGAAAACATATACAAAGGTACGGTTGGTAACGAAGGAGTATATACAAACCGGAAGAGAGTTAAGATTTGTAACTTTAATCCTATAGTAACCGTAGGAGAGCTACGGTTGGTAACTGTCATCTCCTAACAAACCGTAAGTTCATCAAAAGAAAACTAAAACACACAGTGTAACTTATGGCTGGACACGAAAAGTCAATAACACACCGTAGCAAAATTACGGTTGATATCGGTTTACATCTTATGAACCGTAGAAAGTGCAGTAAATACTCTCATGCACACAATGAGTTACGGTTGGTAACTACTGCACGACACCATCAACCGTAAGCATTCTACGGTTCGTAATGGAACAAATTATGCCAATCGTAATTGGTATTATTTCTGGGTTTTCCCCAAAATTGAACCAGTTACAGTTGGTAATTGATACATTACGCACGGTAACATAGGTTGGTCCCGAACTCAATTCCAACCGTATGTTCTTCTGAAATTTTAAAAAATTTGATTTTTACGTACTTTAGAGAATTTTGAGCAAAAAAAGTTAATGGGAACTAGTTTAGAAGTATACCTGGTCATTTTCAGTGGTGGGTTCTTCACTTTGTTGGTTAATTTCTTCAATTGGTTTAGATTGACCTTCACTTTGGGTTAAAACATCTACACCATCTAACAAATACTCCATATCAGGATCTCCATCAAGAGGTATGTAGTACTTGTTTTCTCTATCATATAGAGATTCACCCACCTCAAATTTGCAACTAGAATCACTCATTTTGGTTGAATGAATCAAAATCTAGGATTTCACAAATATCACATAAGTTTTTCTTTTTCTTCTCCTCTAAACTTTTTTTGTTTTATAAATCTAAAAATCTGATTTTGATTTTGAGTTAATATAAGTGAAGTTAATCATTAACACTAAATTAGATTATCAATTATGGGGGGTTAATTGTCATTTCGAGTTCTTTTTTGATAAGGGACACCTTGAATGATCATGTAATGACCCTTTTTATCATATTAGAATGTCTCCTTCTAATAAACCATGCTGCCCCTGTAATAAGGTTGTTTCACAATGTGTTACAAGGTACAAGTATGAGAATGCAGAGAAAAATCCACAATAACATAAAAGATTTCACAAATGGTACAAATAAAATCCACAACAAAGTTACAAGCTTCACAAATGAAGGTATTATTATTATTATTTTGACGATGCAACATTAGGCCAATCTTTTCCAAAATACATCACACTAAGAGGGAAATTAAAAATAGAACCCAAAAAGGGATGATGCCTAACCACATAACAAACAAACAAACAATCTAGGGAGCTTGAAATGAACAATGATGTATCACGACAGGTGCTCCTCCGTACACATAATACCCGTATCTTTATTTGAGGGAACTGGTAAATTCTTATGAACATCCGGTAGTCATACTTTCGGAGATCGATTGTGGTTCTCCTTCTTGCAAACACCCAATAGGAGGAATCGTGAGAGTTTCTAAATTTCCATAAGCATTCCAGCAAAATGGTTCATCCACCATTTCACCCAATGAAGGAAAGAGTTCGACTTCAGAAAGTGTTATATTCGTACACGCGACAGAGTCGCTGCACGCAAAATGTATAGGTGGGCTTCTAACATCGTACGTTCCCTTTATGTTTCTGTATGAAACGCCGTTTACGAATACGGCCGAAGTCTGATTGTGACAACCTTTGGTGAAACAGTAGTATTGGTCTATGATAATGCAGTTTCTTACATTCTCCATTTCAATGTTTTCAAAGTTTATATTGGTTACTGAACCCATTCCGCCTTGCCATGTCTTGATTCTTACTCCGTTGTCCGAGTTTCTTATTACTGAATCTCTTACTGTTATGTTCGAAACGCAGGCTTGCGAATTGTGTACCCCTAGACTTCCAATGCTGCAAGAAAAATGAAAACTTCAGCTGATTAGTTTCAGAAAAGCTGCATATAACAAGCTTAACGAAGATTGATGGCTTGTAGATACCTGATTCCATGACTAGGTCCACAAGTGACGTTCTGTATATCGATGTCTGTACTACCCGGTCCGATGGAAATGCAATCATCACCTGTTCAAAAATCAAAATTGAAGTCATTTTGCAAGGCTAAGATTGAGAAAATGAATACAAGGAATTGTATCAATTTAATTTTTACCGTTTGCAATGAGGGAATTGTATATGCCGACAGAATTTGAATCAGAAACGTGGATTCCATCTGTATTAGGACTAAGGGCGGGTGAAAGTATGGACAGTCTCTCAATTCGTACGCCATTGCAACCTTGGAATATCATGTGGAACTGAGGACTGTTTTGAATTGTTAGGTCACCGACCATCACATTAGAGCTCATGAAAAACCTGATCAACTGAGAAGAACAAAAAAAGAGCAAAATTAGCATCATTCAACATTAAACACAAGAACTCTTTATGATGATCGAATCTTCTATTAGGTTGTCACTTACAGCTGGGCTGTCGCAAGGACCGGGCAGTGTCGTTCCGTTAGGACCCTGTAATTCAATTTAATGTAAGAAATATAAGTAACATTAAAAAATCGGAAGTTCAAGAAAAGGTTACAGAAAAAATGACTGAGGGTTCTTGAAATTACCCTGTGTGGTTTGCAGGGAAGCTCCCACCATTGTTGTCCATTCCCTTCAACGGTTCCACTTCCTGTAAAAGTCATTCCATCTACTCTATAGAACACAAGCCATTGCCTCGCACTGTCGGATTTCGGCCAGCAATCAGGTCCATCTGGTGGCATAAGAACTCCATCCACCTAACCAACCCAAACAAAGTTAAACATTTTAAGTAACATGAAAACTAAACAAACATGATTTGCTTTCCGGAGCTTGGAGACATGGTTTGAGCTTACTTGGAAGACAAATCCAGGTTTGCAAGGGCCTGAAAATATTGTGGATGTGATTGAAAAGACGTAACCACTAGGAACCAAAACAACACCGGATTCAACATCACAAGCATCTTTCCATGCCGCCACGAATGCGTCCCGGTCGTTTGTTGTTCCGTCTCCTACAGCTCCATAAGACATTACATTGAAAATACAAGGATCCGAAGAGGAATTGCTCGAGTTATCACCAGGGTCGTCGGGGCTAGGCTCTTCAGGACTAGTAGGAGCGTCAGCAGGGGACGGAAACACACCAATTTCAATGTCCACGTCTTGAACATTTTTGTGCTTCTTATGATAATGATATCTTCCTTCCACATTATAACCCAAACAGCTGATTGATATAAAAAGTATGATAATCCAAATGAAGAACAACAACCTGTTATGTATTTCCATCGAGAAGAAGAACTTATAAGCTCAAGAAATTGGCAATGTTGAAGAAAATGTAATGATATTTGGCACTAAACCCACACTCAAAACACTTATTACTAGTCTTTTAAGCAGAAGAAAAACTCCAAATGCAGCTTCTCAATGCTGTTGAAAATGATAACCAACAGAGGAGAGCAAAGGAAAACAAAGAAAAGGCAGTAAGTATAGAGACAGGAAGGGGTTAACTTTGTAATTCTATTGTTTTAAGTTAAGTATAACCAATTGAAAGTGAAGTATATTTATAGTTATTGAAAAAGTTTCTTTCTGATACAAAGAGTAAACACTTGTCACATTTTGGTTGATCTACAAATCATTGTCCACAAAAGAATTACTAGAAGAACCTTGTCATCAAGTTTTGGAAGTCTCTCTCGCTGCAGCTTCAAATGTTTCAGTGTTCCTTTATTGCATTTGATGTTTGTTTGTTTGGATTTGTGGTTCAAACTTCAGAGAGATGTTCCTCATGATTTCTCTCGTGCATTTACTCTTTTTTGTTCGAAAGTGAACTGAACAACTTGTGATTCACTTTAATGAAACTTTACATGTTACTACCAAGAAACTGTGTGAATGATCCCAAGAAGGATTGTCAAAACTTACTCTCACCATTTTTACCGGTGGCACAGGGTCAGTAACTAAACTAGGGTCATAGCCTGATACCACCTTTAAGATCTTTGAGTAATTATTAGATATTTAATAAGCTTAAGTGATATCGATGTGTATGGAAGTATTTTGTTGGTATTGTGATTGCAACATCTTGTATAATTAATCATGCACATTTTTTATAGTTTAATATACGTATGTCGATACATACATACAAACAAGTACTCGAACGTCGGTTCGACGGATATACTTGCAACATAAATAGTGTTGTTCTGGTTTTATGAGTCTTAAGTTAAAGATGCTGCATTATGTTGTTTAGGCGTGGTGTGAAGGAGGAGGAGGAGGATATCATAGAGGGTGATGAAAAATGAAAATAGGGAGGGGACTTGTGGATGTGGTTTGATTTGAAAGGATTTTGGTTCTCGTGACTCATTCATGTATTTTAGTTCCTCATTTTGTTGACATATATAGAATGAGAGAGAGGTTGGTAGTGATGAATGCATGGTAGAGATAGAGAGACATGAATACAAATAGCAGCAATGCACAATATATTAAAGCAGTCACGGGTGGAAGGATTCCAAACTTTTGTTGCTGCCCTAACCTAGACAGACAAATAGTTCATGTTATGTCCTGGCCATGACCAAACAAAAGGAACTGCATCACAATCACAATTATATACTTGAAAGATTTCTCAATATTATGTTTGGGCCACTTAACCACCTTATCATGTCGATTCCGGAGTATGCACAGTGGGTTTTGCATTATTGGATCGGGCAATTTCGAGCTTAGACCTCAGATGGCCAACAATGTATGGGTGGTAATTTTTAAGGTTGTAATTGTGAGATGTGGAGTTGTAATTCATTCAAGCTTTAAACTTTGAACGTGAAGAAGAGTTCATTAGTGGTGGTCTTCAGGTTATAGTGATTGATTTATAAGTCTTGTTCTCTTTTTAAGGTGATCAACAATTTCCACCACTATAATCTCAACAACACTTCATATGTTCATCACATGTGCTCCTCCGAATGAGCAAAATGTTGCTGACATTTGAGATTGATGCTGTTCTAGTTCATTTTCACTCTCCCAATTCAATCAGACACGTGGTGTGGTGACATGATTTGGGCATACGATATTCACGGGTTTGATTTTACTGTATATGGTCACGGACTGGCGTGAAAAGATTGTGATAAGAGGACCGTTTTAGACAAGTAGTTGACTCAACTCGGGCTCCTATCCGTTCCGTATACAGTAATTTACCAAGACACGAAATTAATGTGTGCCCCTTATCAAGAAACAGGTGCAAAATAGTGTATGGAATTTTCACCTTTATTGAAAACTAAACTTCCGCGAACAAGAAAACTTTTCATCTGGAAATGCCTTAGAGACGTCGTTTCTACTAGGGACCAACTAGGTAGATAAAGCATGACTTCGAGCTACGTTGTAGTTTATGTAACGCCTCACTAGAAACCACTGAGCACTTAATCATTGATTGTCCATATGCTAGGTCAGTTTGGTTAGGTGTTAATGTTATAGACTTTAATGTTATTCCGGCTCATATCCGTTCCGTATATAGCAAATTACCAAGAAATTAATGTGTGTCCCTTATCAAAAAACAAGTGCAAAATAGTGTATTGAAAAACTTTTTTTTTTAATAAAAAAGAGATTTTTATTAATGGATTAATTAAATCAACATATTAAGTTCCTCTCTAATGAGAGACTTTAACCATAATGGGAAAATCAAAGACCAAGACTCACTTAAACTAGATGACCTAGCTCTCTTTGCTAAACAGTTAGCAACTTCATTATACTCTCTATGCACAAAAGTGCATTTCCAAGACTGAAAACTCGATAAAAGGACTCTACAATCACTTATAATACTGTTGTTTGTCCATCTGTCAGACCTAACTTTCCCATTTATTGCATCCACAACATTCTGACAATCTCCTTCTATATGTAGGCTTTGAACTGCAGCACTCCTGGCCATTTTAATTGCCTCTAAAGTTGCAAGTGCTTCTGCTTGCTCCTCATCTCGTGCTAGCCCTGCTTTTGTAACTGCACCTTGTACTGAACCCAGTACAATTAGCAGCTCAGAGAAATGGAGAAGAAGAAGAAATCTGCAAAAGCAGCCTAAAAGATAAGTTTTATTAAATAATTCTTGGAGAGAGGAGAGGCTCTCTTACACAATTAATACCTAATCAGACACACTCCCTCTCACCACTCAGAACTATCCAGATGGCGACTTACTGTCCGCTCAAAAATAACCACTCACGCGCCTAGAGATTTACAAGGAAGACATAACATAGGATACGGGCTACCCTAGTTACAAAAACTAGTTCTAGGGTAATAAGAATAATACTATCTAACTGAGGTCCATGACAATACTCCTCCCTTGAAAACATCCTTGTCCTCAAGGATCAAAATCAGGAAAATGAGCAGTAATAGTAGAAGTATCCTCCCAAGTAGCATCCTCCCTGGAAGAGTTGGTCTACTGGATGAGTGATTGAGAGATCTGCACTCATCCAAGACTGCAACAGGTTCAACCACTACCTTACCTTCATGATCAACCAAAGGAAGTTGCCAAGATGGAGTGTGAGAAAGACCAATCTGTTGCTTCAACTGAGAAACATTAAAAACTGAGTGGATTCTTGTACCAGCAGGGAGTTGTAATTTGTAAGCCGAATTCCCCACTCTCTGTAAAACTTGAAAAGGACCATAATACTTTGCAGCTAACTTAAAGTTCTTCCTGAGAGCCACAGATGTTTGTCTATAAGGCTGAAGTTTAAGATACACCCAATCCCTTACCTCAAAGCTTCTATCACTTCTCATCTGATCCGCAAAGAACTTCATTCTCTCCTGGGATTTGTGTAAGGTGTCCTTCAGAATCTCCAAAACCACAACTTTTTGCTTCAAATAAGTCTCAACTGCCTCCACAGAAGTAGTTGCCTGAACTGGAAAATCCAAATGGGAAGGATGGTAACCATACAGTGCCTGAAATGGACTCATCTTGATGCTGTAATGATAATTAGTGTTGTACCACCACTCAGCCAAAGGCATCCAGTGAACCCATTATTTAGGGTGGTAACCAGTCATGCATCTTAGATATTTCTCTAGACAAGCATTGACTCTCTCAGTCTGTCCATCTGTTTGTGGATGATAGGATGTGCTGAGCTTCAATTCAGTGCCCAAAGCTTTGAAAAGATCCTGCCAAAAATTGTTAGTGAATATCTTATCTCTATCAGAGATTATAGAGGAAGAAAGGCCATGTAATTTGAACACATTGCTGATAAACTCCCTAGCAATAGTGATGGCAGTGTATGAATGAGACAACCCAATAAAATGGATGTACTTAGTAAGCCTGTCCACCACCACTAAGATAACAGACTTCCTATCACTTTGGGGCAATCCCTTAATGAAATCCATTGAGATATGTTTCCAAGCCTGCTCAGGAATTGGAAGTGGATGGAGAAGACCAGGAGGATGGGTGTGTTCCCCCTTATTTCTTTGGAAAATTTCACAAGATCTGACAAACCAATAGATATCCTTCTTCATACATGGCCAAAAAAAATAAGACTTAGCTCTTGTGTAAGTAGCATAAGTTCCAGAGCGACCTCCAACATCTGAAGAGTGAATTGAGGCCATGATATTGTGCCTAATATTATTTCCTTCTCCAATGTATATCCTGCCTTTATATCTCAAAATACCCTCAACCAAACTGTAGTGTTGAATACCAGTAGAGTGAACCAGAAGTTGGGAGATAAGAGTATGCACCTTGGTTTCATCCTTGTAACTCTCCAAAATTTCCTGACTCCAAGTTGGGGAAGAGATGGTGATGGAATTACAAGTAGCTGCAGCATGAGGGAGTCTGGAGAGAGCATCTTCCACCTTGGTCGCAACACCCTTCTTATAGTGAATTTCATAATCAAAGTCTAATAACTTCATCAACCATTTTTGTTAGCATACAGTAGTAAATTTTTGTTCCAAGAAAAATTTGATACTTTATTGGTCAGTCTTGATGATAAAATGATGATCCTGTAAATTATGCCTCCATTTGGTGACATCTTGAACAATGGCTAAGAGTTCTTTCTCATAAGTAGAGAGTGTACGGTCTTTTACCCACAAAGGTTTGCTAAAATAACAAATTGGCCTACCCTCTTGCATCAGAACAGCACCAATACCAGTGCCTGAAGCATCAGCTTCAAGAACAAAAAGCTTTGTAAAATCAGGAAGAGCAAGGATTGGAGCTGAAGTCATAGCTTGTTTTAAGGTGTTGAAAGCAGCAGTGGACTGTGGTGACCATCAGAAAGCATTATTATTCAATAAATCTGTTAATGGTTTACAAATGGAGTCATACCCCTTCACAAACTTTCTGCAATAGCCTGTAAGGCCAAGAAAACCTCTAAGCTCTTTAATGGTTGTAGGAATTGGCCAATTCACCGTGCTGGAGATCTTAGCAGGATCAGCAACCACCCCATTAGCGGTAATAATATGCCCAAGGTACTCCAATGCAGGTTGAGCAAAACTACACTTGGACAATTTTGCATATAGCTGATGTTGTTGAAGGAGTTGTAAGGTAATGTCCAAGTGTTGCACATGATCCTCCAAACTTTGGCTATAAACCAAGATGTTATCAAAAAATACTAGGATAAACTTCCTTAAGTAAGGCTGAAAAATATCATTCATTAAGGCCTGAAAGGTAGCAGGAGCATTAGTCAATCCAAATGGCATCACCTTGAAATCATAGTGGCCATGATGAGTTCTAAAAGCAGTTTTATGGATGTCAGATACATGCACCCTGATCCGATGGTAGCCAGCCTTAAGATCAATCTTGGTGAAAATGATAGCCTTGTTTAACTCATCCAATAACTCATCAATCATAGGAATGGAAAATTTATCTTTGATGGTAATGTCATTTAGTTTCCTATAATCAACACAAAATCTCCATGTGTTGTCCTTCTTTTTGACCAATAAAATTGGAGAGGAAAAAGGGCTATGACTAGGTTGTATAATACCAGAAGATAACATCTTTTGCACCATGTTTTCCACAACAGACTTTTGGATGTAGGGGCATTTATATGGTCCCATATTAGGTGGAGAGGAGTTAGGCTTGAGAGGAATTTTATGATCCAAGGATTTGTGGGGTGGCAAGGAGGAAGGTGCATTGAATACATCAGAGCAAGAATTAAGAAGGTCAGAAATAGCAGCAGGGACAACAGTAGGTGTAGGTTCAGCAGCAACTGAGTAAAGATGACCCACAACCCTATAAGTGGTTTTCTTGAAGAAGTCCACTGCAGCAGTACCACTCATCTGCTTCAAGAAAGCTCTGTATGTGCTTCCCATGAGGGTGATCTGTTTGCCACAATGTTGGAAAGTAATGCTTAATTTAGACAGGTTGAATAAAACACACACATCTTACGTAACCAATCAGCCCCTAAGACCATGTGACAACCCCCCAGTGGCAATAAATGAAGATCACCAGTAAAGTCATACCCCTGCTGTTTGAGGGTAAAAACAGTTTCTGCTGATTTCGGTAATTTCGTGTGTGGGTGAGAAACGAGTCTAAACCCTAAACAATGTACTGCACGGGAGTATTCTAGATTCGAGATATCAATCTGTACAAATCCAGCCTAAACCAAGAAATGACCGTTTCAGACTTGCTTCGGTCACAAAACTGAAGGAGAAGGGTTGGTCTTAGGGACGGAAGCAAAGAGATTTTTGAAGCCAGAATAGTTGATTCTGGAAGAGTGGTTGTATTACGACTCGTATCAAAAGGTGAAACGCTAGCAATTTGGAAAGCTAAACAAGTGATTTCTGAGTGTTGTATTCTCTTGACCCAAAACGTGTTGTTTGGTGGAAATAGGTGAAACCTAATTATACAAGTCGTAATAAAACGTACCCTGACTTCGTAAGAAGTGGAAGCGGTTGAGTGGTGGAAGAAAGTGGTAACGGGTAACGCCTGGAATTGATGTTTCCATAATGAGGATACGTTTACTAACCTCCTCACCTTTATGACACTTTCTTGTAACGGGCGTATTGCATGCCGCACGCTGTAAACCGCCAGACCAATACCCTGATGAGCATCCCCTAGTTTGTGACATGTTTTGATGTCTCGAGTGTTTTCATGGAAAACGTGTAGCATATTTCTAGCATATGGAAAGTTAAGATTGAGAGGTTTGCCGATTCGTTGGCGACCTTCGACGGCCGAGATTTGCATCTCAATAGGAAGGGTAGAAGTCGATCATGGCTGCCCTATGTTGGCATCCAGCGGAGTGGCCGTGGCATGGCTTGCGCATGCTCTTGGCGTGGACAATTAGGGTTTGGTGTCGTGACCAAAGAATTGGCATTGTATCCAAGAGTGTGTCGTGGCCAAGAATTGGCAGCGTAGCCAAATTAGGGTTTGGCGGCACGGAGGCGAACTTGTACAGCTGAGATCTGCATCTCAGGAGGAAGGGTATCTGTTGATCGTGGCTACCTTCCGTTTGGCATCCAGTGGCACGGTCGGCATGGCTTTGGCGAGGCAAAATTAGGGTTTGGCACCGTGACCAAAGAATTGGCCTCGTAGCCAAGAGATTGCCACAAGTCGTTTGATTTGGTGGAAAGCTTGTGCGGCTGAGATCTGCATCTCGAGAGGAAGGGTAGCCGTTGATCGTGGCTACCTTCCGTTTGGCATCTAACGGCATGGTGGCATGGCCGACATGGCTTTGGCGTGGCCAAATTAGGGTTTGGCACCATGACCAAAGAATTGGCATCGTAGCCAAGAGGTTGCCACAAGTCGTTTGGTTTGGTGGCAAGCTTGTGCGGCTGAGAACTGCATCTCGGGAGGAAGGGTAGCCATTGATCGTGACTACCTTATGTTTGGAATCCATCGGCATGGTGGCATGGCCGGCATGGCTTTGGTATGGCCAAATTAGGGTTTGGCACCGTGACCAAAGAATTGACGTCGTATCCAAGAGGTTGCCACAAGTTTGGTGGCGAACTTGTACGGCTGAGATCTGCATCTCAGGAGGAAGGGTAGCCGTTAATCGTGGCTGCCTTTCATTTGGCGGCCAGCGGCATGGTGGCATGGCCGGCATGGCTCGCATACTTTAGGCGCGGCCAAATTAGGGTTTTGGCATAAACCGTGGAATTTGGCATAGCTTGGCATGAAATGGAGCCGCAAGTATTATGCAGAGTTGTTGGCTCGGCTTGGATCCGCTGGCAGTGTGCGTCTTGGACGGAGCCGCCGGCGTGGCGCGGCTTGGATCCGCTGGCGTGGTGCGTCTTGGACGGAGCCGCTGGCATGGTGCGACTTGGACGGAGCCGCTGGCATGGTACGGCTTGGAGCCACTGGCGTGGCGCGGCTTGGACGAAGCCGTTGGCATGGTGGGGCTTCGACGGAGCTGCTGGCTTGCCTTTGGAACAGTGGTGTGATTGGCATGGTTGGCATGCCTTTGGCACAGTGGCGTGGATGGCATGGTTGGCATGCCTTTGGCACGGTGGCGTGGCTGGCATGGTTGGCATTCCTTCGGCACGGTGGCGTGGCTGGCATTGCTGGCATCCCTTTGGCACGGTGGCGTGGATGGCATGGATGGTGCATACCTTTGGCACGGTGGTGTTGCTGGCATGGTTGACATGCCTTTGGCACAGTGGCGTGGCTGGCATGGCCGGTGCGTACCTTTGGCACAGTGGCGTGGATGGCATGGCCGGTACATACCTTTGGCACGGTGGCGTGCTGGCATGGTTGGCATGCCTTTGGAACGGTGGCGTGGCTGGCGCATACCTTTGGCACAGTGGCGTGGTTGGCATGGCCGGCGCATACCTTTGGAACGGTGGCGTGGCTGGCATGGTTGGCACGCCTTTGGCACGGTGGCGTGGCTGGCATGGCTGGCGCATACCTTTGGCACAGTGGCGTGGCTGGCATGGCCGGTGCATACCTTTGGCACGGTGGCGTGGCTGGCATAGTTGGCATGCCTTTGGCACGGTGGCGTGGCTGACATGGCTGGCGCATACCATTGGCACAGTGGCGTGGCTGGCATGGCCGGTGCATACCTTTTGCACGGTGGCGTGGCTGGCATGCCTTTTGCACGTTGGTGTGGCTGGCATGGATGGCATGCCTTTGGCATGGTAGCTGGCATGACCGAAGATGATGCCAACTGATACTAAGGGTTCCGCCGCGGAACGTAGTATATATATATATATATATATATATATATATATATATATATATATATATAATGTACCCAGTGAGTCTTGTACTGGCAAGGTGCCGAAATTTATAGCATATTTGGGACGATTGTCGCATCCGTGAGTCTGGTCATATTTCACGTAGACATATTGAATGGCTCAGTAAATGTGCTAGCGGAGATATTGGTGTTTATAGATCCGTTTTCTTACAGAGTGACGTCACGTCAAGGTTTTACGATTTTAACCCTAGATTAAAAACCACCATCAACATTAAGTCCCCTGCTTAGCTCAGAACGTTGCGAGGTAAGCATGAGATGGTGACAGACAAGGCCAAAATCGAAACGGCAAGTCATGAAAAGCTGGTCAGGAAGATCCGACTAACCTTTTTCGAGAGGTAAAGAGAACCCGTGACTCTAGCGTTGACGGCTTTGCGTAAATTTGGCCCGTGGTACTGCTAGCTAGGTCGCGGAGTGGCAGAGGTGGTTGTTGGTTGGGATGCAGACAGTTGGCGTCAGCTTGGCTTGGCCGTGCGCCATCTTGGATAGTCTAGGGAGTGCGGAGTCATTGGCTCAGCTTGGATCCGCTAGCGTTGCTTGGCGTGAAATGGGGGCGCAGGCATGGTGCAGCTTGGAATGGAACTGCTAGCATCAGTTGGCTTGGAATGAAGCCGCTAACATTGGTTGGCTTGGAATGGCGTGTGCGCTGGCTTGGCATGAGCGCTGGCTTGGCGTGGGCGCGGACTGTTGGCACCGTGAAGCTTTCCATTGTGGGCTCGGTTACCTCTTTCCATGCATAGCTCCAATAGGAAATCCTTTCCCTATTCAAATTCCAAAAGTGTCACGCCTATAAAAGGGGTTAGCTCTCCTTTTTATCTCGTATCTTTGTTCTCACGTCCTGGTGCTAGCGGCAGAGTGGTAGCAATAAAGTGGGCAAGCATATTCCAGGTACATACTCCAGCGTTTCTCTTTCAATCCTTTTTTGTTTGTTGGTGCAAACCCTAACCATAGGTATACCTTCCATAAATTTGTAGAAATATTATTCTTCTGTATTAGTGTAAACCCTAGCCATAGGTATGTCTTTCGTAAATTTGTAGAAATACTTCATCGTAGACAATTCCTCTTCAAAATCACCATAGTAACATTGACCACCTCATTAATGGTATCGGGGGCAATCATTATGCGAAGTAGGCATGCAAAAGTAGGCGACTTCCATTGATTCCATGAAGAACTTGGCGTCAGGGTTTTCCTCTTCTTCTTTATTTGTGTGGATGTGAGCATAGCTTCCGCGGTGGGAGGCGAGACTCCTTAGCCGAGAGCGTACTTCCTGCTTGCAAGGCGCGGCTTTGGCGAGGGGGCGCATTTCCCGCGGCGACGCAGGGTTTGCCCTGCGCGAGTATCAGTCTCCATTTCTTTGGCTATGCGTGTTATGACTTGCAACTAAAACAAATTGGCTCGCGTCCAAAATGGATTCTACGTTGTTGATAAAATAGCCTTCATGCACTTTTTTTTGTAGTAACTTTTCCCCGTCTTGTTCTATTGTAGTTACTTTGAAGGTGAAAGCAGCGCAAGGAATTTTCGTTAGGATGTCGCCTGAGAAAAGTCTTGTCATACCAAAAGACGTTGGCAACTCCAAGCCAAACATGGATGATGAATTCTTCGTCTTCTGCCACAGCTAGGAGAAACCATCCCAAGTATGTGCCGATCCTTCTGACCGGTTCAGAGGGCGAAGGAAGGACCCGGTCGATTCGTCCAGGGGGTGTAATACGGTTTTTCCTTCGGAGGAAAGAGTATTCTGCTTCTCCTATTGACTTTAAAATATGTCAGAGTCCATTACGCTCTTTTGATAAATGGATGCAATTCATGATAAGTCAGGACTGCGTAAGAGCCAACTTGACCAAGGCGCAAATCATCGATACTGTCACGGCTTCTGCAACACTTCAAATTAGGAAAGATATCCCGGGCTTGGTTGCTTTCATCTCTAGATGGTGTCCAGATACTCATACGGCCATATGCAGGTGGGGTGAAATGATTATCTCCTTAGAGAGTGTAACCATCTTGCTGAACCTTCCCATAACAGGAAACCTTGATATCAAGTTGTCTGAAGATGAAGAAAAAATGCGCGTCGCTCTCGTTGCGAAGTCGAAAGGGTTCGTTCGGAAGGAAAACGAGACGAGGTGTTTCTATAGCTGGTGGGTGTCTCAATGGTTTCCTGATGAGTCGGATCCGAATCAAAAGAATAGTACACTTCATGTCGCGGCATTCTTGGCTCTTTGGTTATCCAGAGATATTTTCGACGATGGCTTTGGTAAGAAGGAGATAAGACGGGAGCTCATTAAGTTTTCCATAAAATTAGCGAAAGGCGTCGTCCTACCCATTGGCGGCTTGTTTCTCGGTTCTCTGTACACACATTAGGATCATCTGGTTGCGGAAATGTGCGCTTCAAATGGTTACATGAAAGTGGACTCGTATGTCCATGTCGCTTTTCTCCAGGCATGGGTATGGGAGCATTTCAAGAAGTACGCTCCCAGACCGCTAGTCTCACTTCCCGAGTCTTGTGGTGGGTCCAGGATACTTCGCTTGTTGAATAGACGCCCAATATCCGGTTCAAACCAGGTTGAATTCCTCGACAACTCGTACGCGGTCAACTTTCGTCCATGGGCTCCGATGCATGCATCAATAGTTCATGTCAACACTTTTGCTCCTGCTCCGAACATGTCTTTGCTTTCTGAGGGAAAGGATATGAGCGTTGGAGAGGTTGTATTCATGCGAAGTTGTATGCCCGGTCATGTGTCGTCCTTCTTTCGAGGATCTTGCAAGGCAGTCTCTTATAATATCGATAGGGCGGCTCGGCATATGGGGTTTGACCAAGGGGTCCCACTCATTCGTCAGCCGATTGCTCCGGAAGACTCGTTTCCAGATTCTCTCGATGCTAGTATTCTTATGCCGAAGTCTTCCTTTTCTGCTCTCAGAACGAAGTCCATCGACGACCTACAAGTATAACATATTCTGGCAGGATGAGTTTCTCGCCATCCATGGATTCGTGAATGATGTGGTAGAAAATCGTCGTGGTAAGCCTTCCCCTGCGGTTTTAGCAGAGCATCCACTGTTGAGAGATCCCTCTTAGAACAAACGAAAGTCCCCTAGTCCGGACGCGGACAGTCCCCAAGGGAGGGAGCGAAAGTCAAAAGATCGTGCAGGCGGTTTTCGGCCAGGTTCGGCGGCTCTCGTGACCTTCAGTTCTTCCAATATTCGGGTATGTATCACTTTCTTGCTGGTTTAGTTGGATTGCGTAAATCTTCGTTTCATTTATGAATGTCTGTCCTTGTGCTTGCACAGGGTCTCAGCAGCATGAACGCCTTTACCAAACTTGCACATAGTCAGAAAACGGCGTCTCCTAATGCGGAGGGTGGGAACGCCGAGCTTACCCATGGTGAAGGGAATCCGAGAAGGAATAAAGTTCGGAGTCCAGAGACGACGAGAATAGTTCTTCTGACAACATCGTTGAGTCTTCCTCCTGTGAGTCCGAAGGTGAATCGGTGAGTCTTCCACATATCTCTTTATTTCTTTCCTCTTTATCTCCCCCTCATTTTCTTTTTTGAAGTAAAAACCAAAATCGTGATATCACAGGAGGAAACCGCTCCCGAGGATGGCCTTGAAGTAGAGACTCGCCATAGTGAAGATGTGGTTGTACCTCCAACTTCGGAAATCGCGCCTGCTGGCGATTTGTACATTGAAGTTGACCATCCTGAATATGTTGCCGCGACCCAAGTGGTGGAGAGCATTCCAGTGACTTCTAACACAATCGTAGTTAGGAATCCCTTGTCAGTTGCTAATTCAGTCGCGGACGCCATCTTCACTCCTCCATACCTGGTTCCTTACCCGGATCACGTGCTGATCGGAGGCTTCAGTGTGACAGCCAAGTATGAGGCACTATACACTAAGATATGGGAAATATACGGACATATCGCTACGACCAAAAGGATTACTAGTCGACTTGCGTTGGTCAAGCGTGTGGAGGAAGCTTTGTCTTTGATTGGCGACATGTGCAACGTGACCGGTCATACCGTTTCCTAGGATGTAATCTCAAGCTGGAAGTTTCATCGTAACATATGCGTAGACTTCGAGTTCAATGATCCTTGGTACGTTGAAGGTTTCTCTGAGATCGAAAAGTTGCAGGCCGGGGCGGTCGAAGGCCCTTCCGCGGATGAGATCACACAGCAGGAGGCGGAAATCGAAAGGTTGTCCAGGAAGCTGAAGCTAAAACGGGCGGCTCTCCAAAGCACGAAGGAGGATTTTTCTAAGAAGAGCAAGCCATTATTGGATGGTTTTCCTTGAATGCGCTTCTATTTTCTGAACTTCTTTACTTAGGCTTCTTTTTTTTTGAAAGGAAAATAGAACGCCTGGTTTATGGTTTGATTTTCTTTTGGATTTTTGAATTGATAGATAATCGATACCTATGAGGATTTTGGATTATTCTTTGGAATGAATTGTTTTTAGAATAACACCGATTTGATCATGGTTATAAGCAACACAAGTATTCTAGGAAAGTCATGGAATTGCGTGACAGTAGGAAGTACAGGATGAACATGGGATTACCATGGATATCGGTTTCTATCATCCATGTGAAAGCTCCACGTAGTAGGTTACGTACTTTGTCTAACAAGACTTACCCGCTTCTAGGGCTTCCCAAAAAAATGGATCTTTCGGTGCCAGTCTGAGTTTTGCGGGCGGCATCGTTGTGATTGCGAGAAGTCCCCTGTCATTCCAGAGTCGTCTAATAACCGAGCCGTTGTTCCCCAAGCCGCCAGTTTGCTTCTACCATCTCAATATCAGTTTGCTTATACCATCTCAATATTTGTTTGCTTCTACCATCTCAATATTTGGGTTGAAAATGAAATCGAGAATTGGAAACCGCTATTGTAACCGAGATATTAATCTCCCACTGTGGTCGCCAATTGTTTGAGGGTGAAAACAGTTTCTGCTAATTTCGGTAATTTCGTGTGTGGGTGAGAAACGAGTCTAAATCCTAAACAATGTACTGCACGGGAGTACTTTATATTCGAGAGATCAATCTGTACAAATCCGGCCTAAACCAAGAAATGTCCGTTCCAGACTTGCTTTGGTTACAAAAGTGAAGGAGAAGAGTTGGTCTTAGGAAGGGAAGCGAAGAGAGTGTTGAAGCCAGAATAGTTGATTCTGGAAGAGTGGCTGCATTACGACTCGTATCAGAAGGTGAAACGCTAGCAATGTGGAAATCTAACTGGTGATTTCTGAGTGTTGTATTCTCCTGACCCAAAACGTGTTGTTTGGTGGAAATAGGTGAAACCTATTTATACAAGTCGTAATAAAACGTACCCTGGCTTCGTAAGAAGTGGAAGCGGTTGAGTGGTGGAAGAAAGTGCTAACGGGTAACGCCTGGAATTGATGTTTCCATAATGAGGATACGTTTCACCACTTATTTCTTGCCATTACTAACCGCCTCACCTTTATGACACTTTCTTGTAATGGGCGTATTGCACTCTGCACGTTATAAACCGCCAGACCAATACCCTGATGAGCATCCCCCAGTTTGTGACATGTTTTGATGTCTCGAGTGTTTTCATGGAAAACGTGTATCATGTTGCTAGCGTATGGAAAGTTAAGATTGATAGGTTTGCCAATTCGGTGGCGACCTTCGACGGCCGATATTTGCATCTCAAGTGGAAGGGTAGACGTCGATCATAGCTACCATCTGTTGGCAGCCAGCGGAGTGGCCGCGGCATGGCTTGTGCATGCTCTTGGCGTGGCCAATTAGGGTTTGGTGTCGTGACCAAAGAATTGGCATCGTAGCCAAGAGTGTGTCGTGGCCAAGAATTGGCAGCGTAGCCAAATTAGGGTTTGGTAGCACGGTGGCGAACTTGTACGGCTGAGAGATCTGCATCTCAGGAGGAAGGGTAGTCGTTGATCGTGGCTACCTTCCGTTTGGAAGCCAGCGGCATGGTGGCACAGCCGGCATGGCTTTGGCGTGGACAAATTATGGTTTGGCACCGTGACCAAAGAATTTGCCTCGTATCCAAGAGGTTGCCACAAGTCGTTTGGTTTGGTGGCAAGCTTGTGCGGCTGAGATCTGCATCTCTGAAGGAAGGGTATCCGTTGATCGTGTCTACCTTCCGTTTGACAGCCAGCGGCATGGTGGCATGGCCGGCATGGCTTTGGCGTGGCCAAATTAGGGTTTGCACCATGACCAAAGAATTGGCATCGTAGCCAATAGGTTGCCACAAGTCGTTTGGTTTGGTGGCAAGCTTGTGCGGATGAGATCTTCATCTCGGGAGGAAGGGTAGCCATTGATCGTGGCTACCTTCCGTTTGGCAGCCAGCGGCATGGTGGCATGGTCGACATGGTTTTGGTGTGTCCAAATTAGGGTTTGGCACCGTGACCAAAGAATTGGCATCGTAGCCAAGAGGTTGCCACAAGTTCGGTGGCGAACTTGTACGGCTGAGATCTGCATCTCAGAAGGAAGGGTAGCCGTTGATCGTGGTTACCTTTCGTTTGGTGGCCAGCGTCATGGTGGCATGGCTCGCATACTTTAGGCGCGGCCAAGTTAGGGTTTTGGCATAAACCGTGGAATTTGGCATGGCGTGGCATGAAACGGAGCCGCAAGCATCGTTCATAGTTTTTGGCTCGGCTTGGAGCCGCTGGCAGTGTGCGGCTTGGACAGAGTTTTTGGCTCGGCATGCCTTTGGCACAGTGGCATGGCTGGCATGGCTGGCATACTTTTGGCACAGTGGCATGGTTGGCATGGCCGGTGCATACCTTTGGATCGGTGGCGTGGCTGGCATGGTTGGCATGCCTTTGGAACGGTGGCGTGGCTGGCATGGTTGGCATGCCTTTGGCACGGTGGCGTGGCTGGCATGGCAGGCATGCCTTTGGCACGGTAGCTGGCATGAGCGAAGATAATGCCAACTGATACTAAGGGTTCCGCCGCGGAACGTATTATATATATATATATATATATATAAAGGTACCCAGTGAGTTTTGTACTGGTAAGGTGCCGAAATTTATAGCGTATTTGGGACGATTGTCGCATCCGTGAGTCTGGGCAGATTTCACGTAGACATATTGGATGGCTCAGTAAATGTGCTAGCGGAGATATTGGTGTTTATAGATCCATTTTCTTACAGAGTGACGTCACGTCAGACCAAGGTTTTACGATTTTAACCCTAGGTTAAAAACCACCATCAACACCTGCATTTTCCATTGTAAAGCTGTACAACAACCAGAACTAACAGTCTTCTCCCCGTTGGCAACAGTAACAAGGAGATTAGCAGTCGGTTGAGCAACCAAATGTAAAGATTTAGAAAATTCGCAGTCCAAAAAACTACGGGTACTGCCAGTATCAATAAGTATGGAAATATCATATTTATTAATAAAACCAGTAATGTGAATCGTATTATTATTGTGATTACCCGTGAGAGCATGAAGAGAGATCTCCATGTCACTTTCCACTGGAGAATCCAACACCTCTTCATTGGAAATATCCTCTTCTTCCTGAACTGCTACTTCAGTCTCTTCACCAACTATCCAAAATAATTGCTGAGTTTTGCAAATATGGTCATGTCGATAAACCTCATCACAATTATAACATAAACCTTTTTCCTTGTGAATCCGCATCTGTTCACGAGTGAGGCGTTTGATGGGAGGGAGGGTGGGACTAGTAGTGGGGGAGGATTGGGATGAAAAATTTTGGTTTAAAGGAGGTACTGCTATAGGTTTTGGAGGAAATTGTGGCTGGTAAAACTGTCGGGTACATGAGAAAGATTGTGAAAATGGTTTTGGGGTAGGCTTAAGACCTTTCTGCTGGTTGAATAAGGTTTGCTCTTGCATTCTAGCAAGAGAAAATGCTTGCATAAACATAAGGACTGAGTGTTTGTTCTCTTCCTTTAACCCTCCAACAAAACTCATGACATAGTAATGTTCTGTTAGATAGGGGTATTGATTGATAAGGTAAGCCTTAAGATCCTCAAATTTTTCAAAATAATCATCAACAGTAGTTATTTGAGACAATTTATTAAAAAGTCCTAGGATATTATCATGAGCAGGATTTTCAAATCTAAGACATGCTTGTTCAGATAATTCAAACCAAGGAGTAATAGATCGAAACGTTTGAAGGTTAGTCAGCTACTTATCAGCCTTACCGTCTAAATGCATCGAAGCCATGATTACCTTCTGATTTTCATCACGGATGTTGTTGAGTAAAAAGAATCGCTCACACTTTTGTATCTATCCCTTAGGATTGTCTCCATCGAACCTCGGAAAATCTAGCTTAGGCATTCGGTGGTTGGAATTGAGATGCCGACCTCCTGTAGTGTGAAAAACAATTCCTCCATCTCCATTAAAGGAAAATCCTCCTTGTTGAGACCTTGAGTGAGAGTTTTATCCTGTTTGATCTCCCCCTTGGTCATTAGCTTTATGAGTGAAGGAAGAATCCATATATTGGAGGAAAGTATCTTTAGTAAGCACTGTCTCTTTCATGGCTGAAAGATCTGTGGAGAAATTAGCCATTCTAGTGTTTAGATGGTAAAACTGGGTATTAGTTAACTCCTGTAGTTTGTGGAGATGTTCATTAACATCTTTAACTGTGGGAGGACCAGATCCACCCATGGTGATACAGGAATGGAACGGCTCTGGTACCAATTGTACTGAACCCAGTACAATTAGCAGCTCAGAGAAATGGAAAAGAAGAAGAAATTTGCAAAAGCAGCCTAAAATATAAGTTTTATTGAATAATTATTAGAGAGAGGAGAGGATCTCTTACATAATTAATACCCAATCAGATACACTCCCTCCCACCACTCAGAACTAGTTAGATGGCGACTTATTTTCCGCTCAAAAATAACCACTCACACGCCTAGAGAATTACAAGGCAGACATAACATTGGATATGGGTTACCCTAGTTACAACAACTAGTTCTAGGGTAATAAGAATAGTACTAGATAACTGAGGTACATGACACACTCCCACATGTCCCTGCATGAGAAAAAATTATTAGTCCAATGCCCACAGTATTATTATCTTTGAGAAATGATGCATCAAAATTAATTTTCTGATATCCATTTTCTGGTAAGGTCCAATTTGTTTGCACCCTTAAATGGCTATTCTTTCCAGTTAGGCTTTCTTGCTTAAGAATATTTGTCTCCCAATCAGCTACTTCCTTGGCCACTATTCTAGTGAGACTTATGACATTAACAGAAACTTTCTCAAAAACTATTGCACATCTAAGTTTCTATATGTGCCAAAGAGCAAAGCTAATTTTCCTGATAAACTTCATATGGATTTGACTACTATTTCTAGAGAACCAAGAAGCAATCCAATCTTTAACCTGTATCCCATCATTTATACCTGCAAAATTGGGGTCTATTGAAGTTAGTAGACTCTTAGAAACAGAACAATCAGAGAATAAATGGTTCACAGTTTCATTAGCATTCTGATAGAAGGGACAAGATCCATCAATATCTGTGACAAACCTAGCTAACTTATGCCTAACAGCTAAACAATCCTGCACACATTTCCATAGAAAATGTTTGATTTTTTGCGGCAAATCGATTTTCGAGAACTGTTTCCAAGGAAAAGTAATAATTTCATTTCCATGAATCTCATCCATGATACACTTGTAAGCAGATTTAACACTAAAAGAGCCATTATAAGATGGTTTCCACCTTAGGTTATCCTTTCCACATTGTGGAATTCTTATAGAGCAAATATCTCTCACCGTATCATGATCAAAAAGACTGTTTAGAAGCTCAACATTCCATTCTATTTTCCCCTGCAACATTAACTGATTCACAGTTCGCATATTAGTAGAAACATATGTAGAGTCTAAATAACCATTTCTATTAGGTACCCACTTATCCTTCCAAATTTCAATTTTACATCCATCTCCAACCTCCCAACAATGGTATTTCCTAACCATCTCTAGACCTCTCCAAATCCAAAACACACACCCTTGAATCACATAATGAAGAGGATTACTACTAGGAAAATATTTATGAGATAAAAGTTGAACCCACAGAGCGTCAGGTTCAGTCAAGATCCTCCAAGCAAGATAGCTAATAAGGATGTATTCATGTGTTCAGTTTTCTTAATGTTTAGGCCTCCTAAAGCTATAGGCTTAGCTACATTGTACCATTTCCTAAAGTTCCCACCTTTATCACCACTTTTTTTGTTCCAAAAGAATCGTCTTTGAATAGCATCAAGTTTATCTGTCATTCTTTTAGGCATTGGAAAAACAGCAAGATGGTGAGAAGCTAGTGTACCTAAAGTAGACTGTATGAGAACAGTTCTTCCTGGTTGATTTAAATGTTCCCCTTTCCATGAAGCTAGTCTTCTGTCACAGCTATCATTTATGTGGTTGAAGGTTTCCATTTTATTCCTATGAATTAAGAGAGGAACTCCTAAGTACTTATCTTGAAGTCCTAACCTCCTTATATTCAAAATGTTCCCAATCTGCATCTTAGTTCTAGGGTCGGTTTTCTGACTAAAAGCTAATCTAGATTTTTCGAAATTAATTTCTTGACCAGAGTACTTACTAAACATGCTTATTCGCACATTAGTGTATAAATCCATAAACCGGGAACCAAGTGTATGCATATGTGTGTATACCAAATTGGTGAAGGAGACAAGATAAGTATGTGTACCCATACGCATACTGGCGAAAGTTTTCGAACCGAAAATATCTGCTGAGTTTGGGAATTACAAACTCCTAAACTAGTCACCTTAAGTATGAGTACCCATACGTATACTGGCGGAAGTTTTCGAACCGAAAATTTCTGCTGAGTTTGGAAACTTAAAAAACTCAAATCCGGTTGCTTAAGGACGCATACCCGTACGCATACTTAAGTTGGTTACTTTGTCAAATCTGTCAGTTCATGGACTTAAACATTTAAATCATAAGGAATGCAATATTTGCAAACCGTGGCTATAATGTTCATGATTGATTCAAGTGAATCAAACCGATTTGATTTCAATTGTGTTTTCTATAGCAATTGAACAACTCTTTAACTTGTGGTTAAATTTATCAGCCCTTATCAAGTTGCCTTCCTTTCTTCTAGGAAAATAACTGACAACATTGTGATTGCGCATGAAATGGTTGATACCATGAAGAAAAATAGAACCAAATCTGGTCTTATGGTAGTTAAGTTAGACAAGTCAAATGTTTTTTGACAGAATTGAGCGACATTTTGTTCTTGATATTTTGAAACAGCTAGGTTTTCATGATCACTGGTGCAGGTTGATTGAACAATGCATAACTACAATTTCTACATTTATCCTTCTGAATGGATCTCCAGGTGAAGTTTATTATCCTACAAGGGGTCTTAGACAGGGAGACCCCTTGTCACCCTATCTGTTTATAATCTGTATGGATGTTTTATCTAAAATGCTTATTAATGATGAAAACAAGAATGAGACTCAGGGAATTAGAGTAACTAAAGAGGCCCCTTCTGTGAGTCACCTGTTTTTTGCAGACGACCTATTAGTTTTTACCAAGGCTAGTGTAAAAGGAGATAGGAACCTTGAAAATATGTTCGCTAGCTAGTAGTTTAGATATAATATTATAACTCACATTGCTCAGACTTATAGGTCTATAATCTGCAGCAGATTTAGGACAATCAGTTTTAGGAATTAAAGACACGAAGTTGTGGTTTAACTGCTTAAGCATATACCATGAGTTAAAGAAACTCTTAACCATAGCTATTGTGTCTTCCCAAACTACATCCCACATCTGCTAGTAGAAACCAGGTGGGTAACCATCTAGACCCGGGGAGGTCCAAGACTGCATTTGCCAAAGAGTGTTCTTAATCTCCTCATCAGTAGGGATACTAATAAGGAAATTATTTTCCTCTTCGGAAATACATGGAACTAAGACCTTAAGAAATTCATTATTTTTAGGGAGGTTTGTGGTTCTACTTATCTTACTAAATTGATCTCTAATTTCCCTAGCAATCATGCTCCTATCTGTTAACCAAATGCCCATACTATTTTGCAAACACTCTATTTGGATTCTTCTTTTCCTAAATTTGACTTTATCATGAAAAAACTTAGTATTTTTATCATCAAAAGTCATAATATTCTCTTTTGCCCTTTGCATATAATAGTCTTGTTTAACACTGTACCAGTGCTTTAGAGACTCCTCAAGTCTAGCAAGATGATCAAAATCACTATCAGCATTCAGATTCATTTTAACAACATTAATCTGGTGGTGAATGTCATTAATATGACTCTGAAAGTTTCCAAAAACATTAAAGTTCCATTGTCTCAAAGCTAATTTCACATTGTATAAACACTTAGCATGTTTGAAAGCCTTAGATCCATTCTCCTCAGTTTTCCAGTTCCTAGAAATGACCTCTCTACAGGAATTATCACTCAGTCAGCACCTATTAAATCTTTGTGGTTCCCAAGTAGTATTATCCTCTCTAGAATATACTAAAAGAATGGGTACATGGTCACTGCTAACACTATTCAAATGGTATACTACAGCAGTTGGGAAGAAGTCAAGCTAAGAGTTATTAACAAGAGAGCCCTGTCTAATCTTTCTAAGATTAAAGATTCACCATTTCTACGGTTACTCCAGATGTGGGGATTACCAATAAAATTAAGATCAATGAAACCTAAATGATCAATGTACCCTCTAATTTCATCTAATTGACTTTGTGGAACTAAGTTCCCACCAACTTTCTCATCTTGCTTAATTATAAAATTCAAGTCGCCCAAAATTACCCAAGGACAATGATACATATAAGAAAGATTTTCTAGGTAAGTCAATTGATTGTCCCAACCCTCATCAGATAAGGCACCATACATGCAGTTTAATAAGGTGTACCCACTCCTAGAATCCATATTAACTAAAACAGATATGAAATTACATTTTGAGTCAACTAAATCTATATGAATGCCATCCTTCCAGAGAAGGAAAAGGACACCAGAAGCCCCTATGGGATTAACAAAAAGGGAATTCATATAATTATAGTTATTAGTGTACCTATACATATTTTTATCCATTGTTTTTCAGTTTCACTTAAGAAAACAATATCAGGATCATTGGACCTAATGAGTTCTCCTAGATGTTGTCTAGTATACTTATTGCCAAACCCTTGGATATTCCAAGCCATCACCTTCATGTTGCAATTCTCGACAGAAAAGCAAAACCAATTCCAGCTTAAATTGCTTTCCACAACAGTAAGAGACAACGTGGAAGAATTGTTGAGAAAAACACAACTTAAAAACAAGACTTTTAACCCTAGACTAGAGCCAAAACAGTCATCAAAATTCCTAAAATTACAAACAAAAGACAATTGCAAAACCCTAGAGAAATAATTACTACTCAAATTAAAATCAGATATGAAATTATTCAAATTAAACCACCAATTAGGAAAGGGATACTTCAAATAGATTGAAAACTAACCTGATTTGCGGCAATCTGTGCGACTCCAGGAGCTGTGTAGCTAACAGACGCTTCACCATATCTACCTCAACACCTTTCATGCTTATAACACAATCTATGTGAGAATCATTGGCATCCTTAGTATGAGAAGTTTTACCCTTCCTTTTGATTTTAGAAGCAACTGGGTTCGAGTTCTGGATTTAATACGGGGGATTTTCATAAGAACTGGAGAGATGATGTTTCGGAAAAGAAATTTCTGTCGATAATAAGGGGCGAGTTTCAAACTCATCCTGTCTGGATCGTTTATGCCTTATTGGGTCCTCTTCAACTTCTTCCACTGCATTCGGCCCAACATTTATAATCAACCCAATACCATTTCTTTCCTCCATTCCAACTATTTGGTCAGTGAGCTTCTCTTAAATTCCTTCCAACAGATGCTTATTTTTTTCATAATGTCTATTCCATTCTTCGGTTGTCATTCTCACCACTCTATGTTGTTCCGCATATTCCTCACAACGTGCAACATTATGTTGGATTACAAAACATTTGAGACAGATCCTTCTTGGTTGTTTCTCGGAATGATATACCACCCAACACTCCTCTAATGTTGCCGTGAGTAACCAAGTACCTATTTTTAGTGGTTGAGTAATATCAACTTCTACATTAGCTTTACGCAACTTTCCAAATTTAGGCTTTGCATCCTTAGGATCATCCTTCATTTTCTTCCCAATCTTCTTGCACATTTTTTCCAGCATGTCGTCATCAAGATGCTCCAGTTTTAGATCTCGGAACTGGACACAGAAAACTTGGTGGGTAAAGTCATACTTTGAAAAACTAAACTTCTGCATAGAACAAGACTTTTCATCTAGAAATTCCTTAGAGACATCGTTTCTACTAGGGAATAACTAGGTAGATAAAAGCATGACATCAAGGTCCATTGTAGTTTATGTAATGCCTCACTGGAAACAATAGCGCACTTAATCATTGGGCTTCTTTTAAATTATATCTCATCATTAACCTCAACGTGTACTAATTATAATCCATAAACAAAAAAACCTCTACTTTTTATCTATAGCACAATTCATAAACCAAAATTTCTTAACTGAATTTGTAAGAATTCATACTATTGAAGTCCATCGACCTAACTAACCTCGAAAACCGGCTTG
This sequence comes from Papaver somniferum, assembly GCF_003573695.1. NCBI lineage: Eukaryota > Viridiplantae > Streptophyta > Magnoliopsida > Ranunculales > Papaveraceae > Papaver > Papaver somniferum. Next base: position 16,282,334 of record NC_039359.1, on the reverse strand, counting down.
CAAGGTTAGGGTTTCCCAAGGCTTGTAAACTGCATGATCAATAAACAACACGCCTCTTCACGTGTAGCATTGTTGAGTCTAACACGTCGATAATAAATCGGGCGACGTGGAGTAAAGGTGCGGTCAAATGACTCGTCACAAATAAAATAATAACCTGATCTGATACCATATTGAAGTCCATGGATCTAACTGACCTCGAAAACCGTCTTGCAAAGTTAGGGTTGCCTAAGGCTTATAAACTGCAGGGTCTCAGATAGCCCACACAATGTAGGATTATAATCTCAACACATACTTCCATTGCTAACTTGTTGACTTGACTCAAATGAAATTGATTATAACCGACCCAAAAAAGTTCTCTATCCCTCTTCCTCTAACCAATAGATAAATCCTAAAATAAGATTCTTTCGAGTTTTTAAAAAGATAACTCATTGTTTAAATATATAATAAGAAGATATTGTTTTATCCAAACAAAAGAGATATCATAGTAACAAATCATATATGATTAGAGCTTCAAAGCGCAAAAAATCCTTTTGGAGTTTCTAATAATATATGAGATTTTTGGTTAATCAATTTATAAGTTAAGGTCAAAGTGTAACATTAACATTTCAAGGAATCAGTTTACAACATACAACATTGTTGTTACCCATCTTCAAACTATATAATAAGTTCTAAACTGAAATCCACGATTGTTAAATTCTTTATTAAGGTCAAAGTGTAACATTAACATTTGAAGGAATCAGTTTACAAACCATTTGAAGGCATATAACTTTCCTATCCATACTTTCTGATTTTCAAAATCATAAAGATGTATAATTTAAGATAGAGGTTTTGAATTTGCATGTCTAGGGTCGGCCCTAGGATCGTCATGCTTGGGATCGATTCTGAAAGGCACTGGTCCTAAATCCTATTATACTTAGAAATTGGATTCTGGTCTAAACAAACTTAAACTACGCCAAAGAAAGGAGCTTCCTAAACACGAGTTCAAAAGCCCGGACTCACCACTAAATACATATATCTAGATTCCCGAAAATTAACATTAATTCATGGAAAGAGCCATATTAGTGTCATGTCGAAACTACGAAGTATATAGTATAACTCGATATAATAATTTATAGAAACAACCAATCTATATCCTTACTTTGACACTTAGATCATAAGAATGATCAAGTCATTTAAACTACTAAGGTCATGTAAAACAAACTTCGCATGTTATGCTTTTAATGAATATGAGTGTAAAAACTTGATAGAAATAGAACAAGTCAATATTAATAGATACTAACTTCAATCTGAAGGATGATGTTTTCATTTGTCTTCAATGCGTATTTAGATCCTCAACAGGTAACTCGCGACTGTCTTAACATTTATATGTCCTAAACTAATGATAGACACATTTTTGTGTCTGATTTGTCTCGATTCTATATATTGTTAGGGCTCATTTTTGTACTTATTATGGTGTTTTATTTATTTGTAGGTATTTTTGGCTAATAAACATTTTTGGAAAAAATTGGCTCGAAAAGTTGTCGGAAAGCACCCGGAGGACATTTGCTATTCGGACTCTCACTTTGGATAAGGGGTAACCTAAGTACTAAGGGGCATCCAATTTCCAGGCAGTTGCTAATCGCACCCCTACTCTGGATAAGGGGCAACCATCTTCAACATTCAAAAACCAGGTTTTTGGCGGGAAAAAATGCAGTTAAAGAACAGTTTTGGCAATCGTGATTTGGAGGAGTTTGAGGTCGATTAAACCTCTGATTTTCATAGGGTAGACTCCTTATGGGTCTAGGAATCTGATATGGGTGTTTAAATCGATTAGATTGGGCTCATTCGACGGATTTTTCTTACAACAGAAAATATGGAAAGTCACGTGTGTGACCTGTTTTAGGGAATTTTAGAGAGATTAAAATGCTGTAAACCTTCCCAAATATTTATATCTATCTAAGGAAGAGTTTAGAATAAAAAAGAAAGCTCAGAAACGCGTAGAAATCCTAAAACAAGAAATTGCCGCAACTTGGCCGTGAAGAGAAAGAAAGAAATTTTGGAAGATTTAGGAGAGATTTAATCAGTATTTTTGATATAAATAGAAGTCTTGGGTCATATAGAAGAGGTGTCGAGAGTTTGGGAACCTAAGGAGAGCCAGAGAAGAAGAAATCAGAGCTTTACCAAACTCTGTTTCTGCTGCTGCTGCTGCTGAAGAAGAAGAACGCGAAGAACATTGACGCTCGGTAGACAGTCGCAGAACAATGTAGTTGATTAACAGCTGAAGAACATTAAGCTGTTCAGGGCAGTCTTATTCTAGGGTCTTAAAATCAGCGACAAAGCAACAGTTTTTCTGTAACAGTTCCATTGTAACAGCTGTTTTGCAACACCAATACACTGTTCCAAACAGTTTGTGTTATTACTTTTCACTCTTTTAATCATCTTTTGAGCAACAAACACATATTTTGAGATCATGATTAATATGAGGAGCTAAACCCCATTGCTGAGGCGATAGAGGAAGCTATTTTTCCAACAAAAAGTGGTATATTCTATTTTATCTTTTTATTTGCAATAATTATATGATTATTTGCCTTGAACTATTATTGAATATGATTTTTATTTGAGTGATTGTGATCTATTTTGATGGAGTATGCTTAGTTTTAAGACTTTTGATGCTTCATACTTGGTATTTACAATTATTACTTTTGAAAATCTACTTGTTGCAATATTTTAAAATCAAATTAAACAAGAAAATTGCAGAAATATAAGTATTGGTTTAATCACTTTGAACTTGGAAAATAGTGGAATCTTAGCCTCAGTGTTTCTTTTAGTATTGATATCATCTTTGATTGAGTTTGCTATAATTTTTAGTTAGTTTTCTATTTTAATATTAGAATTTAAGTCTAATTAATATCCTTCACAAGTCTGAGAATCGAACCACTTTTACCACTATCTACAAATCACATCAACTAACCTAACGAAGTTGACTTTAGTAAATAATTCAAGCAACCGAGTTTTGGAACAAAACTAGATAACCAAACTTGATATACCAACGCTTAGTATATTCAACGAGCAGTGGTCTAACACCATACATCACTTATTGAAGAGACTCTACTAATATATGGCCTCTACTAATATAGGACACTCTAGTAGGACTGATAATGATCATTCTTTTATGTTAAATGATATTCTTCTTGTTCCCCATGCTTCCCATAATCTATTGCCAACTCGCAAATTCACATCTAACAGTAATTGTTCTTTAACTCTTGATTCACATGGCTTTTCTGTGAAGGATCGGACCTATAGGAAGATTCTCTTTTAAGCCCGCATAAAAATGGATTGTATCCTATCAACTTCAACTCAGCACATCATGCTTACATATCCACAGTGACTGACAATGCTCTTCTTCTCAGGAGATTTGGTCGTCCTTCATTTCAAAATCTTCAGAAAATTTGTAGTGTCTTGAATTTAGACAATGTATCGAATAAACCATTCTTTTGTAATGAATGCAAATTATACAGATCACAGCCTTTTCAATTATCCACTACTATAGCTCAGCAACCTCTGGAGTTATTGCACATGGATCTCTGGGGTCCTTGTCATGTAGCTTCGGTGTCTGGTAGTTTGTATTATGCCAACATTATTGATGAATATACAAAATATTGCTGGGTTTTACCCTTATCTTCTAAATCTGAATTCAAGCACGCTTTTGTGTCATTTGTCAATATAATTGAAAACTTCTTTCTTTGTCGGTCATTACCATAAGAATTGATAGTGGGGGAGAATTTTTGAACACTTTTCTTACTCAATTCTGTCACTCAAAAGGTATGACACATGAACTTAGTTATCCATATACACCTGAACAGAATGGTGTTGCAGAAGTTAAGCATAAACATATTTTAGGTGTAACTAAAACTCTTATTTTTCAATCTGGTTTACCAAATATGTATTAGGTTGAATCTATTCAAACTGCTAACTATCTGATAAATACACTCACGATTAGATTTGTTGACTTCATCTCTCCTTTTGCAACTTTGTTTCATAAACAACTAGACTAGATTTTCTGAAAGTTTTTTGTTGTGCCTGTTTTCCATGGTTGAAACCATATACTTCAAACAAATTAGAACCTAGAATTAAACTTTGTATCTTTCTTGGTTATAGTTCACAGCATAAAGGGTAAAGATGCTTAGCGCCACAATCAGGAACCATTATATCTTTAGACATGTGTCTTTTAATGAGAATGCTTTTCCTTACAAAGACCTCATCTCATATATTTCAAGTACTGATCATACATTACCTTGTTTTCAAAAAAATAAATAAATAAAGATCATTCATTACCTTTAATATCCTCTCCTTCAACTTATATTTCTTCTGCATATTGTACTGTTCTTTTAGTTCCTTCCATTTTCATTCCTCTTATCAAAAATAATTATTGCATGACTAATAGGCGTAAAAAAGGTATATTTACACAAAAGTCTTATTTTGCAACAAAACATCCTCTAGAGACTACTTTTGTGTGTCATGTTCCAAAAAGTATTGCAACTGCAAACAAGGAAAAGGTGTGGAGACTCTTTGTTTTGTTTCAGAGTATAATGCTCTAACGCAAGCAGGTACATGGTCTTTAGTACCGCCTGATGCTGCTCAAATTGGTTGCAAATAGGTATTTATAGTTAAATATAATGCAGATGGGAGTATAGATAGATACAAGGCCAGATTATTAGCTAAGGGTTTTCATCAACAACAAGGATTGGATTTTGGGGAAACTTTTAGTCCTGCAGCTAAGCCAACCACTATCATAATTATACTCTGTATGGATGTTCAACTGGAAAATGCATCAACTTGATGTAAGCAATGCCTTTTTTCATGGAGACTTACAAGAACAAGTTTATATGTTTCACCCTCCTGGTTTTGTGAATCCTGCTAAACCAGATCATGTATGTCTCCTTCATAAATCCATATATGGACTTAAACAAGCACCCCAGATCTTGGTATGATAAGCTCGGTAATGCTTTGAAATACCTGCATTTTGTCAATTCATCAGCTAATCCTTCTTTTCTTTTTTCACAAGGATGGTTCTAATCTGACTGTGGCTTTTGTATATGTTGATGGCATATTGCTCACCGGTTCTAACTCCATCTTTCTTCAAATGGTTATTTCTAAATTGCAAGAGCATTTTCCTTTTAAGGATTTAGGAGATATCCATTACTTCCTCGGTTTTGAAGTTCATGGAACTCTAGATTCTTTGTATCTTACTCAAAAAAAAATATGTTGCCGATCTTTTCCACAAACACCAAATGGAAGGAGCAAAACCATGTCAAACTCCAATTTATGTATCTACCAAACTAAGTGTTACATATGGTGAGCTTCTTGACAATCCAACAAAGTAAAAATCTGAAAACGCAAGAGATAGCAAATACATCTATCTTTTTCGTTCGGAAATCTATATAATACAATGTAAAGAAGACCAACAGAATGATCCTTGACAATATGTATATATAGTTTTATCCCAATCTATACTCAATCAATATGTATATAGACATAAGGTCCGTGGACCTGATTATTAAGCAGAGTACTTGGACAATCTAAAAAATCAATATCCAAGATCAATCTAGTCGTACCCAAATAATTCAATCGGAATTCTGCGAAGTGGTTAAACTTGTTATCTATCTTTCAAGATACAAATTCTATAATAAACTAGTCTCATAATCGATTATAATTAAGTGGACGTATCTACTTAGATTGGACAATACAAACTTGTGTAAATTCAATTATAAAGATAAACAATACAATGCGGAAAAGGAAAAACACAAGATACCAGAAATTTTGTTAACAAGGAAACCGCTATAGCAGAAAAAACCTGGGAGCTCGTCCAAATTGAATACCACACTGTATTAAGCCACTATAGGCACTAGCCTACTATCAGATTTCGGACTGGAATGTAGTTGATACCTAACCCACCCTCCAAGTGATTCATTTAAATTCGCGCTCCTTATGTCTCTTGAACCTCGTACAGTTCTACGCACTTGATTCCCTTGGCTGACTTCCTTTACAGCCTAAGAGTTTCTTCAGCCGAAGTGGATACTTTTGATACCAATCTTCCTTTAACATATAATCCTATTTGATTTCCGTTTAGATCAAAGGTTAAGGTGTGGAAATCTATTTGCAATAGTCAAAGCTAGCAAACCTCACAAATCTGGAACTTACAACCCGAAAAGAAGCCTAGATTCTTAACTACCCTTCAAGAACAATCTTCAAAAGACCAACTAAGATCAGTTTTTAGATATTTATATTGAGGAATCACAAAATCATAGACAAAGAGAACTTTATGATTTCTATCTATCTTACCTGAAAGAGATTACGAGAACCTCGATAACAAAAAAGCAAGATCGGTTCGCCAACAGGCTTCGTGAACTGTTCCCAACTGAACTTGTAGTTCGCGAACTGGTTCACCAACCTTCTGTATTTTTAAATCTCAACTATCTATGGTTTGCGAACTGGTTTGCAAGCCTACCTTGAGTAGAAATATCAGTAAGCTCACATTTCTCTCTTATGATGTTTGAAACATTCCCAAGTGATACAATCATTTGCATGGACAATTTTTAATTGTTCCATAAATTAATTCATAGAACTAATATTGTTAAGGACCTCTGAACATCTAATTGCTAAATCATATTTCGAGATTTTTCACAAGAAAAGCTTGACTGGAAACTTCTTCTTGTAATTCTACAATAAGTTATACGACATAGTCTCAATAGATAGAACGATGGCATAGTGAGTAAAATATAATGGTTCGGTCTCCACATACATGATACAGAAGTTCTCTAAATGTCTTCATCGATCTTCACTCTTCAAGGGTGATCTCTGATACTCAACTACAATTCTAACCTAATCCAAGACTTGACTTAGTAGACTACAAATCAAGATATAGTTTTGATCACCTAACATTGACAACAATCTTGAGATAGAAAAACTTTGTGGGTTCAATCGAGCAATGCTCTAACAAGATCTTTGGTAGGAGCTCTACAATATCTAAATTGGACCATACCAGATATAGCTTTTGCAGTGAATTTAGTTTGTCAGTTCATGCAACATCCAAGAACTGAGCATCTAGTTGCAGCTAAAAGAATACTGAGATATCTCAAAGGGACTTTGGATTATGGTCTTCATTTCACTAAAGTAACACATTTCTTCTGGGATTTTCTAATGTTGATTGGGCATGTAATATTGATGATAGAAGGTTAACTGGAGGGTGTTGTATTTTCTTAGGATCAAATGTTGTCTCATGGTCTTCTAAAAAGCAATCTACAGTTGCAAGGTCAAGTACAGAGGTTGAATATAGAACACTTGCTCACAGCGCAGCTGAAGAAGTGTGGATTTGCTATGTTTTGTATGATTAGCATCTTCATATACCTGCCATTCGAAAACTAGGGTGTGATAATGTCAGCTCTATATCTCTAGCATCCAATCCGGTTATGCACTCTAGAATGAAACATGTTCAAATGGATTATCATTTCATTCGAGAACTTATTCAGTCTAAGTCTCTTGATGTTTTCTATGTTCACACTCTGGATCAGATTGTTGTTATATTCACTAAGGGACTGCATGGTCCTAGATTTATTGTGCTTAGATCCAAGCTCAAGATTGTTTTACTACCCATGAGCTTGAGGGGGCTAAAGACAGAGCTACAATTGAAGAATGCAGTAGTGAAGGTTAAGGATTCTTGTGGTGAAGGATAACAAGATTACAGCTTTACAGACATGTGTTTATCACATGTTTCTTATTTTTTGTTTGTCACACGAGTGTACTCATGTGTGAGTCTTAATGACAGACTGTTATTGTATGTTAATGTCTGTTATAGTACTGTATAAATACAGACTGCTTCTACTCATCTCTGTAATGAAAGGAAAACTCTAGAACTCGGACAACTAACATGGGTCAGATATAGGACAATCAATCCAGACATTTGATCATTCTCATCTTCACCCCACTACCAATCCCAATACTAGAGTCGTTCCCTTCTTCACCTTTAATATTGTGACACGTCATGTCCCAAATCTGGACAAGCAAGGTCTGGACAATCCCCACTGTCCCGGTTGTAGCAAGGTCCGTAATAAAATACTCTGAATCCAGTTAATCATAAGTTGATTTTATCCACTACCATGTCACTATGACAGGCCTAATTACATACGCTGGTACCTCCATTCCCTCAGTCTAAAGTGCTCATGGCAACCACCCAACCTTTCCCCTATGAAATTATTATTGAGTGACACTAACATGTGTACTGTAAGATAGTTGACGACAAAATACAAATACAACCTTCCGCATTCAGAAAATACATATCATATGGGCTAACCTGTTGCCCTCACAAGCACTACCGATCTAAACAAGAGAAATTTGGAGCAACAACATCTTACATTGTCTGGTATTTTAGATCCCTGATTGCAGTGAAAGTTCTTTTCTTTATTGAGCCTGTCACCAGTAGTTGCCTTCCTCTCAATTTTCTCTCTTCCTGGCAGCATTTAAGATTCTCCACATTTTGCAATCATTTGATATGAATCGTCAATTTTATGTTTCCGGCATTACAATTGATTTATGTGTAAGAGAAAATGTGGTAGCTTCACCCAGTGGTATATATAAATAATAAACTCAAGTTAGATAATAATAATGACATCTTAGCTAGGGATCTTTGCTTGGGATATCTGTATTTCTACTTAAAATCTCCACATTTCTCATCTGGAACATTCCTAGAAAACTGATTTACTATAATGACATCCTCCTTTCAGACATACATATACAACAAATGAGGCTGACAAAAAGACTTAAAGCCCAACAAGAGTACATTGCTTTCTTGCGTGGTCCGGAATTAACTTCAATAAAACTTCAGTCGGCACCCCCTTCAATTCTGATTGTCATCAAACAAGGGCATCATTAGCAATCTGTTTGGTATCCTACTATACTTTGGTAGAGAGGATTATAGTCTGAGAGTTTCATACCATGAGGCTTGAAGTTGAAAAGTGGGGGAAGGAATCGCCCGTTTGGCAACCGCGCATTTGGGTCCCGAAGCTCATCAAAGAAAGGATGGATTAGTGCTTCCAGCTGCAGTCGTACAAATGAATGTCATTAACAAACATCACCCAGAGAAACAATAAGAAGACGGAAAAAGAAGATTTTCAGTATAACAAATTACAGAGTGGATTAACTTACAGCAGTGCATCGTAAATTTGGTGAGTATTGCAGAAGTCTTGAGACAAGGTCAACGGCTTCAGCTGGCATGCGTTTGTGGAATATCTAAAAACATTGTATGTAGTATTAAGAGATTGTCATAAACGGCAACAAATAACAAGAGAAGGAAACAAATGCAGATATGATCTCAGTACCTTGTGCCAAGGGTGAGCTTTGATCTGTGGAAATTTGAACTCAGTGTAGTTGGGGTTCATGCATTTAATTTCTTCTCTTGTTGGGGTACCCAAAACCTGTGTTTGTAAAACAACAATCGTCAGCACTTGAAACCTTAACAAGAAACAACGAGATCAAAGGAAACCAAATGTCTTGCACCACCTCATACCTAATAACCTAACTTAAACAGTAAATGAGAAATTTTGCATCGGAAAAAACAGAAAAGCAGACGCTATATTACCTTGATAATTTCAACAAGCTGGTCAACGCCACTCTCACCGGGAAAGATAGGCTGGTAAAATATATAATTTGCATGTAAGTTTAAGATGACATACACAAGATGGCTTATAACCGAAAGTAGAGTACACCAGCATGGATCGTACCTGTCCAAGTAAGAGCTCAGCCAGAACACAACCGGCAGACCATATGTCAATTGCCGTAGTGTACTCAGTGGCTCCAAATATAAGCTCGGGTGCTCTGTAGTACCTCGAGCAGATATATGAAATGTTTGGCTCACCTTTAACCTATCAAAAAGCCATGAAATAAAATCACTCAAAATCATTAATCTGAGAGCTACAAAATTATGATGTGGAATAACAGATGGGCATTATAACTTACCAAAACTTTGGCACTTCCAAAGTCACATATCTTCAGTTGATGCGTGTGCGGGTTGACCTGATTAAAAAAAAATGGTTGAGTAGTTATTTATATAAACGCCAATACTCAAGTCAGGCTACAGAATCTTCCAGCTTCAAATGATTTTTACAGGTTTGGGCAATTAAATTATTATGAAATTGGCTTTTTTTAACACGTAGTTACACTAAGAATAGTGATAAGTATACCAATAAATTTTGGGGCTTGATGTCTCTATGGCACACGCCAATGCTACCGTGAATGTAAGCCAACGCTCGGCATATCTGTCATTTACAGGACCCACAATTAGAATATTAACAATTAACAGTCCCAAGATGTAAAATATGTAATGGCCATGATGCCGTCGTAGAATGGGCACTACCTGATAAGTATAAAGTTTGACATAAATTAGTGGCATCCGTTGGTTCATTTTGTTGTAGTGTTTGATCACACGGTGAACCGTCTCGGGTACATACTCAAGGACCAAATTTAGATACAGCTCATCCTTTTCTGTTGTTGAAAAGAAACAATGCTTCAGGGCCACGACATTAGGGTGGTCTAAAAGACGCATTGTCTGCAGCTCCCGGTTTTTGTATCTCTTATCTTGTAAAACCTTCTTTATTGCCACAGCTTCACCTGTTTCTAAGCATTTGGCCTGTGTAGACACAAAGAAGAAGCAAAAACAAAATTAGTTATTAAAAGCAAAAGCAGATAGACAACAAATAAATGATATAACTGGTACACAAAATTAAGAATCAAGGTCTTGAATATCTGGTCAGCATTAAATGATTTGTAAATTAGCAACAATTAACTGTACCTGAAAGACTATTCCAAAAGATCCATGTCCAACAACTCGCTCGGCCATGTAGCTTATTGTCTGATAAAGAAACAGTTAAAGGTCAGCATGTGCAACCGCATGCAACTAGCATAGCATTACACAAAGACAGCAAAGACAACTAAACACAACCCTGTAAACATCAATCATGCACATCCCCTAACTTACTGTCTCCCGAGCAGAAGCAAGTAGTAACTCACAAAACTGCATGCTATTATATCTTACCAAACTACAAACTGAGGGAAGGCCGTTTATGAAGATATGAGCAGAAAATAAAATATTAATCATAATTTGTAAAAGAGCCCAAACAGTAAGCAGCTTACTTGCTTCGGCTGACCATTTCGACCACCAATGGTTGTCACAATTATATGCCCTGTTTCAGTCCCATTTCCATCAACCACAGTAGCTTCCATTTCCTGAAAAAATATGATTCAAAACTCAACATCAATATATAACAATAATGTAAACAAAAGAAACTGGTAAACACACACAACGAAAAAGAAAAAGAAAAAAAGTGTGCAATCTACCTTCTCATCTCGTATTTTCATTTCATTCATTTCCTCAGGCAATTTGTCAACAGCACCAGTATTTCCACTGGGTTGTCTAATTCCGGAAGATGGCACGACACTTGCAGAAGCCATCTGCTTTATATACAAATTCGCGTATATCCAAATTAGGACCTTCTTCTGTTAACTCTTCGACTCAAGTTAGCAGACTATGTACCTGTACAAAAATCGCAAATGTATACATAAGTAAGCAACCTGGCATAGAAAATTATCAAAGGATCATCATAGGTCTACAACAGAAAAAGAAACCCCCAAAACAACAGAATCCACATTAAGAAAAGACTGCATCACAAACTTTCTTTTTTTTTACTCAGCTACTGCATCACAAACTTTCATCTATAGATAGGTATCATATGCAAGATGTGAAGCAAGCAAGCAAGCAAGCAATTGTTTGTTGTCTTGGCTCTTATAATCATTTCATTCTAGCCAGTACCTCAGCATGTTTACAGGACTATCAAACAACAAATACTAGACAAACAACTACAGCAAAATAAAAATAAAAACATACACAACTATCACATATCCGTATCTGTTTACAGAACTATAACAAGAAACCACCAGTAAACCCAAAGGATACACCCTATTCACACAATTTCTCAAACGAGGAAATCTCTATGAGTAAAACAACTAGAATAAACCATGATAGAAAAATTTAGTCATGGTCTAATAATATCTCAAACACAACACGGTTTCTGGTCTTCGTTCTCAGTTCATACATATAACAGTCAGAACACTCAGAAATGGAAAAAACAGTCAACCTAAGTTAGCTCATGTATTGGAGACTTCAGCTCAAGAACAAAAAAAAAAACTCAGATCCTTAAAAACAGGAAAACTCATTGTAAACGTATCAATGAAATTAAGTAACTACAACCTCGTCATGGAATTTTACTAGAACAAAAACCAATCTGTGATAATCAAAACAAATATAACAAATAAAAATAGAATGGAAAAAAAAAAGATGAGATGAGATGAGAAATATACCAAAATCTAATCAGGAATTTGCAGGAACTAATAATAACAACATCTTGCTGATGATTCTCTTCGGATATTAACTAATGATGTTAGATTTATCCAACTAATATGATCAGACAAAAATTTGTGTAAGCTTAAACTATGTGTTCTTCTTTCAAGGCTTGTATGAAAATTTAGTTGGTGATGGTGTTGATGAAAGAAAAAAGAAAAGGAAGATAACGAATGAATGAAGTTATAATAGTTTATTTTTTTCTTTCTTTATCTAGCTAGCTAGCTAGCTAACCCATAAAGAAGTCTTCTTTTTGACCGTTCAACTCAACTTTTTAATTTCTTCTTGCTTTTTCTTCTTCTGCTTATTTAATTAATGATTGTATATTCTTCGTTCTTACCATGCTATTGCTGTTTTGAAGACTGAGCCACGTACTATTTCTTACTGTTCAAAATTACTTTAGCCTTTATGTTTTTGACCAAATAATTATTAACTTCACTTCCACTTTGAAGGTTGTATTATGTTTATCTTAAACTCTTCATTAAGCAGCCTTGTTATTTTAAGTTGGTGGGGGACGCAAGCAAACCCCACTATTATTGACTACATCTAAGCTAGCCTGTACAAACGCGGTATCCTAAAGAGAGTCACGGATGTTTACGACCAGAATGTGAATATTCGGCTTCGGAGTAGCATTCTAGCAAGCTGATCATCTTTGTTGCAGGGTAAGTGGGTTATGGCCGCTAGAGGGGGTGGAGCGAGTATTCTTGTCAACTTATTTGCTCTATTTGAAACTATCAACGAAATCAAAGAAGGGAATGTTTCTCGTCAATTACTATAACATTATTTACATGTGCAACAATTAACCAAAATTTATATTATGATAAAACATGGAGTCGGTCTATGGTGGTTGGCACATACTAGACTCGATGGAGTTCATTCAATGGTAGGTGTAGAATATCAGTGGTTGACGACTTAACGCGCTGCTCAGTCATGGTTGTGTGGCCTTTGAAAAATTTGCATTCTGTTAACTTATTTAAACAGGCCGGTCACCATCAGTGCATAAGCTGCAGAACAATAACTCGAAGAAAGGATGGTCCTAAAACATTTTGCATTGCAAGGGGACAATGAACTTATGGGTTGTTACTTATTCGGGAAAAGGTTATCAAATAACAACAATAAAATTCATCACTACATTACGGCTATTTGATTTAAATAATCAAGATTAGACTTCACTAACGTAAACATGAAAGTTTGTATAGGGTACTTCTAAATCGTACGCTGAATCTCTACGTGGCATTCTGTGATTGATTAATGTTAAAAATTGATATAATACGAGCAATATTAATGCTTGAGATTGATTATACGCCCTAGAATGAAGGCACGTGGTTAACTAGATATGTGAACAAATGACCTGTCCACACACAAAGCATTATCCTCTTTTTGATTCTTTTTGGTTTCAAAGCATTGACCAGTGACTGAAAGTGAAAGTACATCAATAATTGTGCAATTGCTATTTACTTGACCATTTTACCCTAACTTGTGCTGGCCACTTTGCTGGCTTACATTACGAGTTCCTACGCTTTGAAAGTTGTGATATTTCGTTGACCTACCTAGAAATCTACTATATTACAGCGTACACAGTCACACTACAGTACACACCCTTTCACCAGTCAAATAGGCATTCCACAGGGAGGCAACTCTCGAGTATGCCTGAGCCTGACCATCTCACGTTCAACGGTTTACTTAGGAAATTGGTCATTATTTTCCGCCGCTAACACATCATGCTGACCTGACTAGCCGGTATGAAATCCAAAATGACAGTTACCATTCACAAATGGGAGCGTCTACAGCTGCTGGGACAACAGGGCCTTGTCCAGATCTGGGACATAGATGGCACGATTCTAATATCGGAATTAGTATCGGGGTGAAAAGAGGAATGATTAAAGGTCCGGATTTATTGTCCCATATCTGGACAATAAACAGTTATCCCGTGTCTAGAATTTTCCCACAAATATTGAAAGGGAAAGTTTTTCCTTTTTCTTGTCAAATATAAATCAAGACTCGGTCCAGTGGTTACGTACCAAACAAAGGTAAATTTACAAAATTGACATCTAAATAATATTGTTCCTTAATAACTTGGTATGTTTTTTTCCTGGCTTGATTGGGATATACCCAATTTTAAGTGGACTCTTTTTAAGGGCTTGTTGATGGTGGTTTTCAGCTTAGGGTTAAAATCGTAAAACCTTGCATCTGACGTCACTCTGCAAGGAAACGGTGTCGTGAGTGCTAACCTCTCCACCAGCATATTTATTGAGCCATTCAATATATTTACATGAAATTTATCCAGACTGGCGAATGTAGCAACCATCCCAAACACTTTGTAAATTTCGGCACCTCGCCAATACAAGACTCACTAAGTACTTTCCTGTGCTATGTTCCCGGGCAGAACACTTAATATCGGTATGGCATGACGGATTTGTGTTCACTCGCAGCGAAGTAGCATGAACCTCCAAGTACCAAAATTAAGGTCGTCGCGCGAAATGCTCAGACGGAAAGCACACTGCATTCTGTAGATAAGGATTTTTGTGGCAGCATACAAAATCCATCCAATTATTGTGATAACTCACAAAAAACTCATAAACCCGAATAATTTGCAAAATTAGGGTTTCGCGCCCCGTGCAGTACACTAGACCCCGTTGGTCGAAAAACTATGCTTAGCCAAATTAGGCGATTAAATCTGTCACAGCACACTGGAAGTGTGGCCACGCCCATGCTTGGTCGGCCCTCTTACATTAACCAATCAGGTTGCTTCGAACTCGCCACAGTGTCGAAAAGAAGGAAACCGCGCTAGATGGCCGCAAAACCAATTGGCTTCCCAAAACCCGCACCAAACGCACATGTCAGGCGCACATGCCAAGCAGCATGCCAAACTCGCCAAACGTGCATGTCCGGCGCACATGCCAATCGGCATGCCTAACTTGCCAAACGCGCATGTCAGGCGCACATGCCAACCGGCATGCCAAACATGCAAAGCAGCATGCCAAACTCGCCAAACACGCATGCCAGGCGCACATGCCAAACGACATGCCTAACTTGCCAAACGCGCATGCCAGGCGCACATGCCAAACGGCATGCCATATATGCTAATTAGGGTTTCGGCATGTTAAACCCTAATTTAGACAAAGTTGACAGTCGCCGACAGAAGGTAGCCATAATCAACGGCTATCCTTCCTCATGAGATGCAATCTCAGCCATTCAAGTTCGCCACCGAGCTGACAGACTTGTGGCAACTTTCAGGTGACCAGACGCCTAAAACTAAGCGCCAGGCGCCACTTGCACCATCATGCCACTGGCATGCACGAGCCATGCCAGCCATGCCGCATTGCCACTGGCGTGCACCAAAAACACCACTGTGCCATCTCCAAGCGCCAACATAAGGTAGCCATAATAAACGGCTACCTTTCCTCCTGAGATGCAATCTCAACCATCCAAATTCCCCACCGAGTTGGCAGGCTCGTGGCAAGTTTCAGCCGACTATCCAAGACAAGTCTAATAGCATCACATGTTATTTTCCTACGACAGGCCTCTCGACTTTAACTTGCCACACGTAGCAAAGTGCTACATGTTTTCCACGAAAACACTCGAGACATCAAAACATGTCACAAACTGGGGGATCCTAATCAGGGTATTGGTCTGGCGGTTTACAACGTGCAGCGTGCAATACTCCCGTTACAAGAAAGTGTCATAAAGCGAGGAGGTTAGTAATGGCAAGAAGTAATGGTAAAGCTTATCCTTCATTATGGAAACATCAATTCCAGGAGTTACCCGTTACTCTTTTCTTCCACCACTCAACCTTTTCCACTTCCTACGAGACCAGGGTACGTTTTATTGCGACTTGTATAAATAGGTCTCACCTATTTCCACTAGACAACAGGTTTTGGGCAGGAGAACAATACAACATCCATAAATCATCTGATAGCTTTTTATTCAGCTAGCCAATTCAACTTTCTGATACAAGTCACGAAACACCCACACTTCCAGAATCGACTATTCTGGTCTCAACACTTTCTTCGCTTCCCTCCCTAAGATCAACCCTTCTCCTTCACTTTATGACCGAAGCAATCCTGGAACGGCCATTTCTTGGTTTAGGCCAGGATTATACAGATTGATCTCTCGAATCAAAAGTACTCCCGTGCGGTACATTGTTTAGGGTTTAGACTAAGTTTCTCACCCACGCACACGAAATTACCAAAATCGGCAGAAACGGTTTTCACCCACAAACAGGGCTAAGAGCAGTTCCTATGGTAATGTTCAAACTCAAAATTTTGTTGAGCCACGTGGATGGCAAAACGGGTTTCTCCACTATGGTAAAGCAGGGCAAAATGAACAGATTTGGTTTTCTAGGGCCCCACTAGTATTTCTTTTTAATATAAAATATTTTGTAGGATAAAGATGAAAAATAAACTACAATATTTAGGTGAGATAAAATAGGATAAAGTTGGATAAAATAAGATTAAAAGGTAGTAAAATATTCACGGATTGTACTTGGCGATAATCCAAGAGTCGCGGGCGTCAATAGAAATGTCGCTGGCGTTTTTGGCATGGTCACGCGTTGGTTTTTCCAATGCTCGCGTTTGTGGCACCAACGCTCGCTCTTTCATCTGATGCGCTCCCGTTCATCCAACTCAATGTTCAAATCAACAAATCTGTTGATTTGAACATCCATTTTTCATGTTTGTTCATTCCATAGTGGGAGTAAAATGAACAAACTCTGAGTTTGTTCATTCCATAGTGGGAGCAAAATGAACAAACTCTGAGTTTGTTCATTCCATAGTGGGAGCAAAATGAATAAACTCTGAGTTTGTTCATTCTATAGAAACTGCTCTAAGGGGGAGTCTTAATGGGTAAAGTTATAATACTACCCTTACCCTTTATAATTCCTATTACCCTAATCAGTTTTATTTTTTTTATTTCATCTTCTCCTCTTCTTGTTCTCCTCCTCAAACACCTTACCGGCTCTCCTCCATCCCCACCACCGAAACTCGTCGATTAATTCGTCGTATATCGTCGATTCGAAAATTCCGATTAATCTTCAAACATGGAGATACCACGGCCGAGGGCTAGTCGTATGAAAGGAGCAAATCGAAAACCCAATGAGTATAACCCTGGAATTGCAAATTTAGTTCAAAGGAAAGTGAAGAAAAAAATGGTCGAAGAAGAAGAGATCAACGCCGCGATTAAGAAAGTAAGGGCCTACTTAAACGCACTCTAGTACTTCAATTTCATGTTTGCATGTCAAATTAGGTCAGAAAAATCGAATTTGTGAATTTGCAGTTATTTAGCCTACAAGGTGTTTGTTCCACGACCTTGCCGAGTTTTCATGTTTAGGTTTAGTCGGCAAGCTCTTAGGTTGAAGATCTTGCTGACTGTTTAGTATCTAAAACTTCTCTTACAAGGTCGACAAGTTATTCAACCTATGAGCTTGCCGGCGGTAGTTTTTTTTTTCGTCGGTGGGTTGTAATTTTTTACCCTGCCGGTTGTATTTCAATTTTTTTGTGTCTCCTGATGCCTTCAAGTTATTTGAGTTGTTATAAGCCGGTAGGTTATTCGAGTAAGACCCTGCCGACTATGGTTTAGACGGAAAGGATTATAGTTATAGACCCTTCCGACCATTATTTCGCAGGCAAGTTTATATTTGTCGACCCTGATGACTGCTGATTTTTTTTTAATTGTTCTTGTTTAGGTCGCAAAAGGGAAAGAAGCAAACTGTTACTCCTCCTTCAAGACCTCCTCGTGTTGGTGAAAACCTCTTGACTGCAACACATCGAGGGGCATTTGTTGAGTCGGAAACGGTCAAGATCCGTGAACGGAATGATTCTCAACCACCACCGGAGCCCAGTGATTCAGATGAAACTCAAGATGAAGACCAATCAATTTCATCTGATAGAAGAGGTAATGATGATGTTGATGTTGAAAGAACTTCGGATGCTGAAGGAGGTAACAATGATGGTGATCAAGACATGCCACTTGTTGGAGGAGGTAACAATGATGGTGATCAAGACATGCCACTTGTTGGAGGAGGTAATGATAATAATGATGATGATGGTAATGGTAATGGAGATAAAGATAAGGATATCGAAGATGAAATTTTTGAAGAGGAAGAGGAACAAGAAGAACAAGATGAAGAACAAACTCAAGTTAATGATCAACAAACCCAAGCTTCAACTTCAACTGAAACCGGAAGGAAGAAGAGGGTTATCACTAAACCAGCTGATTCCCACATGCCTCCCCCTCAGTTGAAGGTTAAATTGAAACCAGGTGAGCCTCTAAAGGGGACCCCAGAAGATGGTGGAGATGTTCTTTTTGGATACAAACACACGTGGGCATGTGAAATCGAAAATACTGTCGTAAGAAATCTCAATCCGTCTTTGTTTTTTTATTTAAGTGTATATATCTTAAATTTGCTTCGAGTATTTGTATTTCTTTTCATTTTGTGTTTTTGGTATTTAGGATCACAAGCATGCCATCCGTCTCTTGAGACGCCAAGCTTCATGTTCAGTGATTAAGAAATGGGCACTTGACGACGAATGTGACGAGGTGCAAGCGATTGTCAAGAACTTTAGGTTGTGGCCTGCGGTGGAGACTTCGAATATTGAATATGATAGAGTTACAGTATCTGCAATCTGTGAGAGGTTCTACGGAGAGACTGATATAATGTTATTCCCATTCGATGAGATGGCGATAACTCCCGATGATGCTCATCAAATTCTAGGCCTCGAGGTTGAGGGAAAAGCAATCAGTGAGGGCTTTAATAATAGCATCTCTTGGGAGGATATCTTCAAATTGACCAAGATATTGTTCGGCTGGGATCAGATTAAGACGGAGTCTATGCTTGTGATGAAGGATGGTCATCTAAGCAAGAAGTTTAATCTGAAGAACTTGAGGGATACATTACCTAGGACTAAGAAAATCTATGCTAAGTAAGGAAGGGTAGACTTGGTGCGAATCAATGCTACCGCGTCAGCTTATTTGTTATACTTCCTGGGCAAATGTATCTTCCCCGACAGTTCCGGAAGCTTGGTCGACGCCAGGTATCTTCAACTATTGGATCCCTTAGATCAGATGCATGAGTATTCTTGGGGTACTGCGGTGGTCGCCTACTTGAACAATGAGTTGACAAAGGCTTCAAGGGCACTCACTGCGCAAGTCAATACAAATCTATGTCTCTTCCAGGTAATTTTATTGTCTAAATCATTTATTGCAAAATGCTCATAAGATAAGATTCTTATTAAACTTTGTGTTTGCATAGGTTTGGATATATGATAACTTCCCTACTTTAGTGAAAGCCAACCCATACGTAAAAGTGAATGAGAATCTTGCGATTGATCAGCCAAGAGGACAAAGATACAGTTTTAAGGGTGCTCGGGATAAAGATATGCCGCAGCTGCTTATCAACGTGTGAATCGCCTTGGACAAATTGATTGCGGATGAGGTAATATTTGATTTGTATCGAGATTTTATAAATCAAGGTTTAATCCAAAGGAGAGATGATGTTGCATTCTAGTACGATCCCTTATTGTTCACCCGTGGATTTTCAATGTACGATCCACATCGGATAATGCGACAATTGGGTTACGTCCAAGAAGAACCTCATTTCGATGCTGAGTCGTTCTTTAAAGTGGAGAGGGCAGGGTGAACCACATCCCAAAAAAGTATTGACGTCTGTTACGCTCCAGCACCACGTAGAGAGCATTAGAATGGAAGACGTAACCGTAAAGTCGATAGAAGTCTTTTGGACGAGGTGACCAAAGGTCATGAAGATCATGAGAATTACATGTCGTGGTACTTGGGTTGGGCTCATCCTACTGTGATTAGGGAACAGACTGCTGAATAATTGGCTCGTAAGAGGAAGATGGCATCGAAAGACCCAACAACAAGTCTTAAGTTCTTTGTAAGTATTTTGGAGTTGCTCTTACTGTTTTAAGATTACATTATCGAATCATTCTATTAATTGTTTGTTGTTTAATTGGAAATATAAAGAGCATTTGAAGAGCCTTGTGAAGGTGATGTGTTGTGCTAGATAAAGAGGAGAGCCTTTGTCGATTGAATAACAAACCAAACACATTGACTATGCTAGCAATGTTGACAATGAGGATGCCTATGAATTGTTCAAGCAAGTTGATGCTGAAGTAAAAAGGGAAGAAAAAGCCAAAAGGGAAGCACAATCCAAGATGAATGCTGACAAAAAGAGGACTTGTTCCCGTGGTGGTGAGTGTAGTAGTGGTGGTGGTGGTCGTGAAAATACTAAACTGGGTCGTGGTCATGGTCGTGGTCGTGGTGGTGAATGAATGCATTCCTAGTTTATTTCTTTATATTGCGGTAGACAGATGTTAAGGTTAATGGTTGGATAAATGTTTTTTTTAAGGTTTATGGGACATGTTTTCGTATTTTGGACAAAAAATGTTGGATTTCTAGTTGTCGAATGAATGATTTGTTTAGCTATGTAAAGTTTCAATCATTCTGCCGGAATGGTTTTGTTAAGTTACACTGTCGACTAAACCAGGGCCGACAAGGTTGTGAACTGTCAGACTGCCGGCCCTGACAGCAGAAATGGTGTAGTTACCAGGGTCGGAAAGGTAAGCAAATTAATACCTAGCCGGTTGTTTTACAACCGGCAAGGTATTATGTTATCGACCCTGCCGACTATGTGTTGCAGAAAATACCTTCTCCTGATGCCTAAAATCATCATAAGGTCGGCAGGGTTATAAATTACGATCTTGCCGACTATAAGAAAGCCCAGCTAACGAGCAAATAACTTCCGGACTGTTATACAGAAGAAAATGAACCCATGATGGCTAAAATCATAATAAGGTCGGCAGGGTTATAAAATTACGACCCTGTCGGCGAGTCCAAAATTCAAATTTTTTTCAAGTACAATTGCATTGATTGACTACCATAACGGCCAAATTTGGGCACCATCCTATAAATACACTAGTTCTCACTACAAAACACCACACACCTATTTTCATATACTCTCCAAAGCTCATATCATCATACACTCCATCTAACTCTCCCAATACCTCTACAAACGACAAAGGCATCATTTGATTAAAATGAAGATTTGGAAATCACCAAAGCTTGGTACGCGGAAACTCGAGTTAGAAGGCAGTCCTCCGTAAGGGTGGATGTCATAACTTTTTGGGCTAGGGTATACAACAAATACAGGCAAGAGTTTGGGAATCCTAGCGGAAGAAGTGCTCAACAAATTCATGATAGGCACTTAGTCATCGAAAATGCGATACTTGCTTATTTAGCTATCCAAAAACCGATTTTCAACGCTACCCACTTCAACTTGTTCATTTAACAATTTGTAAGTATTTTTTGTGGTTTATTTTATGTGATACATGTTTTTTGATCTTCCTACTAAACACCACTAACAAATTAAGTTTGTGTTATTTTTGTAGCATGAAGTCGTCAAAGTGCGCTACTTGGAGGAAAATGGGGAAACATTCGCATTCGATGCAAGCTATGAATTCATGGTCTCCAAAATCCCGGAGTATGCCCCGGAGATGATGGAGGGTGTATCGTCGTCGGATTCCTTGGACGAAGATTGATGGCTTTAGAAGTTTTAGTGTAGGTTTTGTGGGTAGATCTCTATGTAAACCCTCACGAGACTATAACTCGTCCACTAGGTCTCCTAGGGGTGCAAAGGCTTGATGCACATGCTAAGTGCATTCGTTATTCCGTCGACAAGGATTTAGATTTAATGTTTCAATCAATGTAGTAACAAAAATTTCATGAATAAAGTGACTTACATCTTCCCATATTCTGTTTTCTGTTTAAAAGTCGGCAAGGTTACAATGTCGACTATTGGACCGCCAGCAATGTTACGATTCTATTGCCTGCCGAATTTTCTATAGCCGACAAGGTAAGAAATATGTATGTGCCGACTATAACATAGCCGACAAGGTGATAAATCAACAAAATGCCGAAAAGTGATGCATAAAGTCGGAATGTACTTCATCTGTATACCTTGCTGGCCATATGTAGTCGGGATGTTCTTCATCCGTAGACCATGTCGGCCAAACGTGGTGGCATGTTCTTCATCTGTATACCTTGCCGACTTTTCACAAAATTTAAAACTGGTCTTGATTGAATTGATGAGACAAAATTTTTAATCTACTCCATTCATAATTTCAGAAGTTTTAATCTACTCAATTAACTAATCTAAACTCAATTAATTAAGCTAATCAGATTTTTTAGTATTAACTAAACAAGGGTATATTAGCCATTTTGAAAATACATGGTTACGGGGTGGCCTATTTTACTTCTAAATGTCTTGGATTTTGTCTCATTAGGTATACCCCAATCAAACCAGTTTTTTTTTTGGTTTAATCTAAGTTTTGTTACCATCAAGAAAAAATTAACAAATACAATTCAAAAATAACTTAAAAAAACACCCCAAAAATAGTTCTTATACCTTGAGCATACTGAAATAAATTCGAACAAAAATCTAAATATTGGTCATTAATAACTAGGTAGCTCATGTAATAGATGTTGGCCATTATAGGATCATGGTAGTAGAATATCGCGTGATAAAATCACAGTAGCAGGGTCAGAGACAACTCTATATGCGCATACTAGCGTAAGATCTTAGGTCGTTGAAACATAATTCAAATCATGAGCTTGGATCGGTGGAACATAATCTAACTCGCTAGAACAATTTCAATAATTATTTTGAGTTTTTCTTCTCCTCAAGAGAGAAGAAGCAAAGAAAAACTTTTGTGAGTCGAACAGTTTCTATACGGACTGAAAACTCGTTGATGGGACCCTTGCACCTGGAAAAAAGAACCAAATCCAATAAGTGGAGTGGAACTCCCTAGTTCATTAAGAACTATCTTTTTCATCAATAACCCTTCTTTTTTGGAAAGAGAATTTCACCAAATATCTGCCGAAAAACATCAAACCACAAGAACCACAACCACAAACTATTTGAACTGATGTCAAGGAAAATCGAAAAATCTTACACCACCCACGTACTCTAGAAATGCAACAATGAGAAACAAAGAATTTGATATTATTGATGAAACATTTCATATAGACTACATTGTTTTCTTACAAGCCTATTGAAGGCAAAACATTGAATGTGTAAGAACAGGACAACACTTGTGTAAAACACACAGACACACTATAATAGTCAAGTCAACTGTTGAACAATGTTGACTTGAGACACGCTTACAGTGTCTAATATACCCCCTCAAACTGTTATGGGCACACAAAAACAATTTGAACTGAATAGTGTTGACTTGAGACACAAACCTACTAACACACTTACAGAGATGCACAATTACAGTGTCTAATAAGAATCGAAAACAACACAGAACGACTGGCTTGTTGTGTCCATTAAACTCTGCAACAATCTGGAAAAAGTAGAAGCATGGAGACTCTTTGTAAAGATGTCAGCAACCTGTTGTTCACTTGGTACATGTTGAAGTTGTACAAATCCTTGTTCCACCAGCTCTCTAATAGTATGGTACTGTATCTCTATGTGTTTTACCCTAGCATGAAAAATGGGGTTAGATGCTCAGGATAAACCACTAGTATTATCACACAAAAGAACTATTGGTTTAGAAATCGAAACTTGCAACTCAGAAAGTAAATCTGAAAGCCACTTTAACTCTGCTGAAGCAACTGACAAACATTTGTACTCAGCCTCAGCTGATGACTTTGAAACAGTAGGCTGCTTCTTATATGACCATGAAATCAGATTTTTACTAAGAAAAACAACATATCTTGAAGTTGACCTTCTTGTATCTGGACAGCATGCCCAATCTGAATCAGTATAAGCTCTCAACTCTTGTAAACTATCTCTCCTTAAAGTAATTCCTAAACCAAATGTCCCTTTCAAATATCTGAGTATTCTTTTAACTAAATGCATATGAACATCAGTTGGAGAGTGCATAAATTGTGAAACATAGTTTACCCCGAAACAAATATTTGGCCTGGTAGTTGTTAAATACTGCAAGCTGCCAACAATAATTTTGTACTCACTAGCATCTTCTAATTTATTACCATCATGTATTGAAATTCTGGCACCCTTCACAACAGGTGTATCACAAGGTTTACTGTCAAGCATATTAGCTTTTGTGAGTAGCTCTAAGGTATACTTCTTTTGTGTCAATAAGATAGAATCTGAATCTCTAACAGCTTTCAATACCCAAAAAATATCCCAATTCTCCAAACTTTTTCATGGAAAATTCTTTCTTGAGTGAAATAATCAAAGCATCAATCATAATGGAAGAGGTACCGGTTAACAAAATATCATCTACATAAAGCAACAAGATAAGCATTTCTTGCTTGTAAGTAAACACAAACATGGAATTGTCAGAGATTGACTTCTTAAACCCATTGGAAGAAAGAAAGGTACTGAATCTGTGAAACCATGCTCTAGGAGCTTGTTTCAATCCATATAAGCTCTTATTAAGACGACACACATAATTAGGAGGATAATCTGGATTAGTAAATCCCTGTGGTTGTGACATATAAACAGCTTCATCCAAATATCCATGTAGAAAAGCATTGCTTATGTCTAGTTGTCTAATTTTCCAATTATGAAAGATTGCCATACACAGAACAACTCTCACGGTATTACTTTTAACAACTGAACTAAAAATCTCATTATAATCCACACCATCTAGTTGATTGTATCCTTTTGCGACTAGTCTAGACTTTAACTTGTCAACTGTACCATCTGATTTTTCCTTAACCTTATAGACCCATTTTGAACCTAAAATATTCATATGTGACTCGGGAGCTACATAATCCCAAGTGTGATTATCTTTTAATGCAGTGTACTCTTCTTTTTCATAGAAACTTGCCATTTAAGATCTGTGATTGCTTGCTTAAAAGTTGTTGGTTCAGAAACTATAGTTAACAAAGATGCGTATGAAGAAAAAATGGGATATTTAATAGAAAAATTAGTCACATGATCTGGAAAAGGTTTGGTTTTTGAAATTCCTCTTTGTGCTCTGGTAATCATAGTTGTAGTAAAATTGTGAGTTTCAGAATTAGTAGAAATTGGAATGGATAAAGACTGAGAAGTAGTTAGAACAGGAGGAGAAGAAACATCTGAAATTGTAGGCACATGACATGAAAAATAAAATTGAGATTCATCAAAAATCACATTCCTAGATATATAAGACTTTTTGGAAACAATATTATAGCATTTGTACCCTTTATGGGAAGGACTATAACTTAAAAAATGCACTTTACAGATTTTGGAGAGAGTTTATCAACTCTGGAATGAGCCAAATGAGGATAACAAATAGTACCAAAAACTTTTAGAAAGGAATAATATGGAACAACACCAAAAAGAACCTCAAAAGGAGACTTAAAATCTAGAATTCTAGTTGGTGTTCTGTTGATAAGGTAACTAGCAGTAAGATAAGCATCATAACACATTTCTTTAGGACAAGAAACATTAAATAAAAGAGTGTTTCCCATTTCAGTAATGTGTATATGCTTCCTTTCAGCAAGACCATTCTGTTCTGGTGTTTTAGGACATGAAATTCTTATATTAATGCCACTCTTTTCTAAAATAGTTTTGAAAAAGCCTTTAACAAGTTCTGTTGCACCATCAACTTGAAAAGAAATTATTTTTGTTGAAAACTGATTCTCAATATGGTTTTTGAAATGAGTAAAACATTGAGCAACATCTGTTTTAAGTTCCATTGGGTAAATCCAACGAAATCTACTGAAATCATCAATAAAAACAATAAAATATCTATATCCATTTAAAGAAGGAATGGTTGGACCCCAAACATCACAATGTATTAAGGATAAAGGTTTTTGTTCATGAGAAGAAGACAAGTGAAAATGAAGCTTTTTACTTTTGGCTAATTGACAGGGATGACACAAAGATGAAGATAGAGGAGAGGTTAAAACAATCTGTTTTGTAGAATGCAATTTGTTAATAATAGTACTTGATGGATGACCTAACCTGTCATGCTAAACTTGAGAAGGAGCATTTAAAGAAGCAGACAAAAACATAGGATGTTGTGATGATATGAAAGAACCAGTAAGTGGTTACAAATTATTAACCATAGTTCCTCTATCAAGAAAAGCATCAGATGACAAGTCCCTAATTTCATAACCATAAGGAAAAAGCTTAAAGTAGCATGCATTATCTCTTGTAAACTTAGCCACTGAAAGTAAATTATGCTTCATGTTTGGAACTAAAAAGAACTGTGCTGATCCTAAAACTAGTTTTAGGTGCTTGAATAACAGATGTTCCAGTGGAAGTTATTTTTTGAGACTCACCATTGCCAACTTGAACCGTATCCTTTTGTTTGTAAGTAGAAGTATGTTGTAGAAGTCCCTCATTACCAGTCATATGTTTTGTGGCACCAGAATCTTCCAGCCATTGTGGAGTCTCAGATGTTGATGGTGCTAAAAAATTTAGATCTTCACCCGTATTAGTAAAAGCATGTTGCTGTTGTGCCACATTTGTAGAATTATTGCATGGAGAAGATGATGGTGGTGGATAGTATCTAAAATGGCACCTACTTGCATAATGACCCCTCTCGCGACATATCTGACATTCAACTTGAGAAAAATCTCTCCTACCATTTGCAGTACTAGAATAAGTAACTTCATTATAACCACTGAATTTCAATTGGAATTTTGAGTGTTCTTGCTATTATAAAAATTACCACCTCCTGAACTTTTAGTCTTGCCTCTCCCATATCCATTACCATTACCATTGTTATTATTACCATTTCTAGAATAAAAGGCAGAAGAATTCTGGGTATCAAACAAAGAACTAGTATCTTGATGTTGGTCAATGAGCCACTGTTCATGACTTAGTAATCTTGGCTTAATCTCAGCAAAAGTAAAAGGAACTTCTCTATTTTGTGTAGAAATCACAAAATTATCACATTCCCTTCCTAATCCATTTAACACATACATGACTAAATCTGATTCACATACCTTCTCACCTATTGCATCTAAGGAATCAACAATTCTTTTAATAGTTTGAAGATAAACAAGAAAAGTAGAATTACCTTTTTTGCATCCATGTAATTGATTTCTTAGCATACTCTTGTGTTCCATGAATTGATTCTTGAAACTAACCTCTAGGTAAGACCAAATCTGACGAGCTGACGATAAACCCAATACATCACCAGATATCAGAAGGAGTGAAAGTTGCCTTCAAACAACTCATTACATAAGAATCCGCCTTCTTCCAGTATACCCACTTAGGGTTTAGAGAAAGAACTTCATTAACCAGAATTGCTTTTTCCGGTTCTACTTCTTCCCCATTAACATATTCAAACAAAGATGCAGAGTATAGAATGGATTTGAACTGATCACACCATAAGAGAAAATTCGTCGAATCCAATTTTTCTGAAACAAAATTCCCAATATTCGTAAAAGGAATAGTAAAATTACCCTCATTAGCAGCGGAAGTATGAGCCATATTTCTTCCTCTCGTGTAAACAATCATAAGTTGTGAAAAGTTTCTGAACAGAGACAAAGAACCCTAAATTGTGTTCTTGAAAAGATATTGATAAATTGAATATAAAAAGGTATTGAAAAAGTTTGTTGAATCTGATTCAAACAACTGCTGTAAAAGATTACTGTAAAAGATTGTTTGAGCAGAAAAGATTATTGAAAAATTCAGAACCCCTGGATCAAACCGAATGATACCATGAGAAACAAAGAATTTGATATTATTGAAGAAATATTTCAGACAGACTACATTGTTTTCTTACAAGCCTATTTAAGGAAAAACATTGAATGTGTGAGAAAATGACATCACTTGTGTGAAACACACAGACACACTATAATAGTCAAGTCAATTGTTGAATAGTGTTTCCTTGAGACACAAACTACTAAGACACTTAAAGTGTCTAATAATTAAGTTACATGTAGAATAGAAATTGAAGATAAATTAGTGTTATTAACTAATCATAAAGGGTGCTAGTGATAAGGAGTCGATTAAGAAAAGAGAGGGTTTTGTTTCCTACCAGAAAAGAGAGAAAGGAAACAGAATTGAAGACATCATATTTCCATGCAGTAGTTTCTAATATGCGACGAATAAACTGAAAGAAATAATGGTCTTTGAATTACTCATAAATCTCCTAGGGTTGTAAATAAAAAAATTCAAAATGCGTAAAATCTATAACGGGTAACAACTAACAATCATATGTTGGGAAGAATAAGAAAAAGAAAAGAAAATGTGGAATCTGTGGCTTAAAAGATTATAAAAAACAAGAAAGTATATTAAAAGTAACAAAATGTGTGATAGTAGTCTGCTCTTTAGCACAAAGCTATTACACGTGTTTTTTTGGATTCTAAAGCTCGTTCCTTTTTTTTATTTCTTTTTTTATATAGGCAACAACCTTCAACAAGGCTAGTGATCCCCTCAACTACTGGAATAATCCAAATAGGAGGAATAGACCAATACATAGTAAAATGATCCCCTCAACTACTGGCATAAGCCAAATAGGAGGAACAAATCAGTACATAGTAGAATTGTTTTGTTTATCCCAAAGCGCAAGCTCGTGAGCCACAAAATTACAAGTTCTATATTGAAAAGTAAAAACACATCCGATTAAAGAAGAAGCGAAAAACTAAATGTCTTTGAAAATGGCATCAGTCCTTGGGGTACCATCAAACCTTTCAGAAGAAAATTGATTGATGAGGTCTTTTGCATCACTTTCTATGATAATGTGAGTAAGATTTTGCTCCATTGCTTTCTTTAACACTGCCCAAATAGCTCTAGCTTTAGCCTTTTCAGTAGATTCCACATCAAAAACAATAGTGCACAAAAGGTAGTTTTACTGGTAAAGTCTCTCATCACATAGCTGATAGACACATTTTTGTGACCGAATTGTCCTCAATTTTCAGTATTGTTGGTACTCGATTTTCTACTCATTATGGTGTTTTATGTGTTTGTAGGTATTTTTGGATAATTCGGCTCGAAAAGTTGGTGTAGGCACCCGGAGGACACATGTTATTCGGACTCTCAATTTTGGATAAGGGGCACCTAACTGATAAGGGGCACCCCACGGAGCCAACTGCTAATCGCACCTCATTATTGGTTAAGGGGGCTCAATCTTCTTCCTTGATTTGAAAAGAAAAATTGGTGGGAAATTTGGTTTCAACGGTAAAGGATTTATTATCTTTAAGATAAGAATATCTTCTTGCCTTACAAACATGAAGTTTTGAAGAAAAAGAAGTTATCTTGTATTAAACAAGAAAGATATCCTTAGAAGATTTTATCTTGGATTTTATTCTGCGAATTAAAGAAGATATGGGTTTGGTAAAGACATATATAGAATAAAGAGAAGGAAAAATTCTTGAAGATATTTTTAATAAAAAAGAAGAAGATTTTGGAGTTACGGAAGAATATATTTGAGTGATGTGTATTTGTGTGTATAAATAGAGAGCTAGAGAGCACATTTGGGAGGAGTTTTTGGGAAAGAAGAAAATCGCAGCTTTAATAATTTTCTCACATTTTCATCATTTGTAAACCACTTTTTGAGCCATGAATAAATATTTTAAGTGTGTTTTCGACGTAATGAGCTAATCTACAACACTGGGACGACGGAGGAAGACGAGTGTCGTACATGGGTAAAATTATTTAATTATTTTTAAGACTTTTGCATTAATTTTAATTGAAATATGATTTGAATTAATTGGTTGTCATTTAATTTGATGAAGTATGCTTAGCTTAAATGTTTTGATACATCATGTTTAGGATTTACAACTAATCTTTTGAGAATCTACCTTGGCAAAATCAGAGTCCATGTTAATTTTATTTATTGAGCTTTAATTGTTGAGAATAAATAAATCGAACCCTATGTTATGAATTCGACGAAATCCTAGTCCCAGTAACTCTCTTCATCTTGTGACAATATTTTGTATATATTTTTCTTTTATTTTAGTTTATTAATTCCTAAAATCAATCTCATCAAGTCCGAGTGAACGACAACCTTATTATCCACTATCTAAAATCCCATCAATAGCATGCACCATTTTCCAGAGTGGTATCATCAAAAGCACCATCTTACATTTTATCCATCCAAAGATTGGGGCACCCAGGAATCATTATAAGATATGGTTATACTATAGGGGATCTGGATTTTTTCCTTTATACTCAGAAGCATGGGTTTTGGTATATTAATAACATTAGGATAGGTCTCCTTAAAGTTTCTGGAGACCAAGTTATTCTTACTACTCCAAAGACACCGCAAAAAAATAATGCATATCATCATGAATTCTAGTAACATGGTCAACTAACCAGAAATTTAGCCAATCAATAAAGGATTTATCTATCAAAACACTGGTGTTAGAACAAAAAGAGGCAAGAGACGAAACATGTCTAGCAAAAGTATAAAGAACGAAAGCATGCATAACAAATTCATAAGGATCAGAGCATCTAAAAAAATCAACATAGTTCATAAGCATTATGGAATGGACGACAATTCTAGCAGGAATAGCATTTCTAGCAGCTTTCCACATAAAAAGTTGAATATGGTGAACACGATTTTTCCAAATGCACTTCCAAAGTTTACTACACGGTGAGGACCTAAGTCCCCTAAGTCTCAAGTAGGCATATTTAAAGGAATATCTTCCATTCTTTGAAAGCTCCCAAGCCCTCTTATCATAAGTGCATAACTGGCTTAAGGGAATGGTGAAAATCTTCTGAACAGAAGCATCATCAAAGTGAGTATTTATTCTATTAATATTCCAGGATCTGGTTTCAACATCAATGAAATAAGAAACTTTCACGCTAGGGTCAGGGGGAACCAAGGCATTAGGAGTTGAAGTTCCTAAGGTAGGGATCCACTTATCACATCAAGGATCAATGAAATTACCATCTCCCACAATCCAGGAGATAAAAGGTTTAATTAACTCTTTTATAGTATATAAGCATCTCCAAGTCCAAGAACAAACACCAGGACACTCAGCATTAAGGAAATCAGTATTAGGAAAATACTTAGCCTTTAAACAATACCTAATAAGCAGTTAGGATTATCAATTATTTTCCAGGCATTTCTGGCTAGCGTAGCTAAATTATTCAATTCGGCTTTCTTAAATCCTAGCTAGATCACCTTCAGATTTAGGAGAGCGGAGAATATCCCATTGAAAAAGCGGGGGCATAATAACCACACCCAGTAATTCGTTCGTCAATCTGTATGGACTAACTCCAATTTTATTCCAAGAGCACTAGCTTATAAAATGAGCTCTACCAAGAAAGATATCAAAGAGTTATATCTCTTTTTCTCAAATCAATCAACAAATCAAATAAATAAAAATCTATGAGCCCTATTGATATGAGAAATAACTTGGACGGTACCAAAGACCAATGCCCAAGTGTCAATCAATTTATATTCAACAAACAAGGTCAGATTTACTAATTGATTGAACTGCGCACAATCTGTGATATTTTAATTATATAAACAAATATAATGCGAAAAATAAGTAACACATATACCAGAAATTTTGTTAACGAGGAAACCGCAAATCTAGTCCAGATTTGAACACCACATTGTATTAAGACGTTACAGACACTAGCCCACTACAAGTTAACTTCAGACTGGAATGTAGTTGACCCCTAACCAAGTCTCACACCGATTAAGGTACAATAGCGTTCCTTACGCCTCTAGAACCACGAGGGATTCTGCGCACTTGATTCCCTTGGTTGATCTCACCCACAACTAAGATTTGTTACGACCCAAAGTCGAAGACTTATAAACAAATTTTTCTCCCAGAGATAAGTCTATTCTGATAGATAAATCTGTCTCCCACATAAATACCTACGAAGTTTTTGTTCCGTATTTTGATAAATCAAGGTGAACAGGAACCAATTGATAATCCGGTCTTATACTCCCGAAGAGCATCCTAGAAATATCAATCACCTCACAATAACTTAACTATATGGTAGTAGAAGAAGTTATTGTGGAATCACAAAGAATGAGACGAAGAGCTTTGTGATTACCTGTTATATCTTAACTATTGGAGATAAATCTCGAGAAAATCTTAGAGAATATAATACTCAATACGATAGAAAAAGTAAGATCAGAATATGAAACTACTGAGAAAATAGTTGGATCTGGCTTCACGAATCCCAAATGAAGTCTTCAAGTCGTTAACCTATAATGATTTTGGAAAAATCTAGGTTAAAGGAGAATCGACTCTAAACGCAACTAGGACACATGAAAGTGTCGGGATTAGTTTCCAGTTGCTAGAGTTCTCCCTTATATAGTATTTCAAATCAGGGTTTTCTTACAATCAAAGCTAAGATAGCTTCGTAACAAAGCATTCAATATTCACCGTTAGATGAAATCATGATTTAAGATTCAAGCTAAGTTTGCTTAAAATCAAAGCAATATCTTTCATGGTCTTCGCTTGTTACACACAAGTGAAATTGTGACGGACCAAGGAATTTATGCTCCAAATGGGTCGGGTTAGGACCCGCTTGGCAAGCTCTAACTTCCCGATACGTCACTAGAGAGATAAGGCTTTCAAATTTTCGGGTTCTCTGAGCATATGACTTATACCGTAATACTTAAAATCCCACTGGATTTCCCAACTTCACAAGGGTCATCGAATCAGATAATTGATTTCCATCTTTTCATTATGAGGATACATTATATCTCTTGCCAGAGTAGTAGGATACCAGCCACCGTTACAGCTAACGGTCTTCCGGGTTGCCACCCGTAGATGGGGGCCAACTAAGGCCTGACAGATGGCCAGTTGTCAATGTCAGGAAGTCAGATACCAGCTATCGTTACAGCTAACGGTCTTCCGGGTTGCCACTCGTAGGTGTGTGTGTGTGGGGGGGGTCCAATGGGCCTAGCAAGCTCAAGCTCATAGTACTCGGTCAAGCTCAACAAAACATCTTTTTAAAATGATATGAACTACTCAAAGAGTTCGTAATGGTATGAACTGACACTATACGCAGTAACCATCCCTTCTCAATTACTGAGACAGGTGATATGAATTACCTCGATTGGTAATAATCATCTTTTATCTCATAGTAGGAGTTAGATGCTATGAGTTACCTTGAATGGTAACAATCATCTCTATCGCATGTGTTGATCAAACAGATGACATGAATTACCTAGGATGGTATCTCTTCGGATGTCTAAACCTATTGGTTTTAGTACTCACCCTGTAAATTCTTCCAGGAAAGTCAGTTCAATATGCTCATCAAACGTTCGAACTAATTGTAGCATTAATACAAATCGGTCAAGAAGATTTCAGAAAGTCCTTCTCAACTTAAGGTGAAGGATGGTTTTCAAGATGGGAAAAGGGTACCAGGAAGTGAAAACAACAATGGATACATGAAGGGCAACCTCAATCTGATAATTAAAGGATATAAGGATCTTATCAATAGGCTGTCAAAATATTTCAAACAAACTTCTTCTGGTAAGGATTCAAACTTAGTCTCATACTTTGATGATAGTAAGTTTTATGATACTTTTTCACATCAAAAAGGGTTTCCTCCAAAAATTATAAGGAAAAAAAGGATTAACCATGAACAATATTCATATGATAAGCATAAAGCTCATACTTATGTTAATTAATCACAAGGATTTAATTCTTACTCATAAAAATCCTGTTGAGTAAGATTTGCTAATAATCGGGTATACTCTTGGTAAAATGCTTTATGTTTAGTTGAGTTATTTTCTTATCGTTCATAACTAAACTATTGTATACAAATGGTTTTTCCAAAGTATTGTTTTGTTTCGAGTATCACTTCGATTGTCTACGTTTTATTTTTGAAATTTTTTTTTTTAAATTGAGCCATGAGCTACTTTTGTGCTCTAAGTTTTTCCTCTTATGAGAATATAAAATTTATTGAGCCGAAATTTGTGGAAAAAAAAATTCACGTTGCAAAAAAATCGTGTTGTATTCTTTTTACCTTTCTAAATAAATACTTTACAGTCTTTAAGTTTGCGTTTTTGGGTTCGAATCGTGTTCGTACGGGTATCCAATATTGCTTGTCACGAACCATCTTTTGGATATCCTAAAGTTATTCCCTAAGAAACCTATTAGAATACTAATCCTATTGAGTCACGTACGCGTACTCTAGGTTATTTTCTTCTTGTCAAGAATGTCGTCTCCTTCTCGTTCTTGTGATTTTGCAAGAGGGTTTCTTGACAAAGGTATTGGTTTCAAGTCCAAAGGGAAGAAGAAAAGAACACTAGTAGAAGTTGATGATATCAAATATCGAAATCCTGAGGATTATTCTGATGTCTCATGCTATTATGCTTATACTCATTAATATGTTGAGAACGATGAGATGGTTTCGGTTGAAGTGGTTCATGATTTTCTTAAATACTTTGAGGAAGCAAAACTGCAACTCGTTTATACTATGAAGGGTGTTGATGTGTTAAGAACTGAGTTGAAAAAGGTTAACTCTGACCTTGTTCTCATGAAGACACATGTTAAAGATCTTCTTAATGAGGATATCTTCTCTAAAGAAGCAGTGGATGTTGTCAATCACAAGCTCAAAGGTCTCAAGACTCGTGAGGGTTTCGAAAGAGCTCTTTGATTTCAGTTCATGATCGGTGTTATTGGTCTAAGAGTCTTTTGTTTTTAGCTTGTTGATTTTTATTATTGTCTAGGAAACTTCTTATGAGAATTTATTCTTGTGTTTTAAGAAGGATAAGTAGGGTTTGGAATAACATATATTGTGATTACACGTAGTTATTGCCAACGATTTTCATCTAGCAATGTTTTTAAATTTATTTATTTAAATTCTAAGTTTCTTGAAAGATGATTTTGTTGTATTAATATTTATTGGTTTCATATATTACAAATAATGTTATATATGATATATGTGTGTTTACGTTCTTGAACTATGATTATCCCATATATGTCAAAAGTTACGTCTATTATGTCATTATGCAAATATTGATGGAAAGTAGAATGAAATTTTGATTTATATGTCAAAGATTAAGTCTATGGTATCATTATGCAAATTTTGATGAAAAATATAATGAATCTTTGAATATTCTGCAGTATTGTTCTTTCCTTGATCCGATTCTATGTGAAAGTACTGTATGTCTCCTTAAGTTTTCTCATGTTAAGCATTTTCGATTAAATTAATCATTGAAGTTTATTTGTGATTAATTTAATTGAGTTTACTGGACACAAATTCATGATTCGTGTGATTTGTTAATGTCCAAAGAAATCCTTCTTTTCTTGTAAAAGTAAGGTCGCTCTTGTTGTTCTTTCGAGAATGACATTTTGTGGGAGAGAGTTCTTAATTGAACTCGTGCTTAATTGCCAAATCTTTGTGGGGAGTGCGGTTGTGGAATATTGTAGGAGCTATCTTGTATCTTTATAAACTCCTTGATGAATACACTAAGTTTCGACTATGTGAAATCCTCGAAACAGAGTTGATATGTTCTCTTTTAGTCATGACATGAAGTATCTCTTTGAGAAAAGGTTAGAGAATGGCAAACAATGGCGGTGTTGCTACAAAATCCACACCCACTCATACTTCTTTTTATCACGCCAAGATCATTGCGTTAACATTGAGTGATCAGGGATTAAAGAAATTAAAACCAAAAATCTGGATTATTACTTAGTTGATGATATCAACTTTGTAGGTCTCTTGAGGAGTCCTTAAAAACACAAAAATACACGCTTTAGAAACATAAATCCTGAAAATTCGGGGGTACCAAAATACACCCCCAACTTTTTTCTTAGGCAACCTGTATGGACAAAACCAAAATACAATTCCGAGAGTTCAACTTAATGAATATTAATTGAGGAATAATATTCAGAGTTATATATCATTCTCCCACAATCAGAAAGTTTACAGAGACTAGTCCATGAACCTGATTTATGTATGAGAGTACTTGGACGATTTCA
Source organism: Papaver somniferum (assembly GCF_003573695.1). NCBI lineage: Eukaryota > Viridiplantae > Streptophyta > Magnoliopsida > Ranunculales > Papaveraceae > Papaver > Papaver somniferum. The sequence goes on along the minus strand of NC_039359.1, from coordinate 16,246,069 downwards.
GAGATCAATATCCAAGAATCAATCAAGTCATATCTAACAAATAAGGATGGATGTATATACTTTGATTGATTTACGTACAACCTGTGATATTTCAATTGTAAAGATAAATAAGATAATGTGGAAAACAAATAACACAAACACCAAAAAATTTGTTAACGAGGAAACTGCAAATGGAGAAAAATCCCGGGACCTAGTCCAGACTTGAACACCAAATTGTATATTGAACCGCTACAGACACTGGACTACTACCAATTAACTTCGACTGGAATGTAGTTGATACCGAATTAAAACCTCACAACAATGTAGTAACAGTCGCGCTCCTTACGCCTCTTGAATCCCAGCAGGACTCCGCGTAAATGAATTCCTTAGTCGACCGCTTTACAGCCTAAGAGTTGCTTCAACTCAATTGAAGACTTTAAACCAATCTGCCTCCCACAGATAAGCCTATATGTGATTTTCTTTCTGATCAATGGATAAAGGTGAGACTGGATATCAATAGAAATAGAAAAGGTTTAGCTAACCTCAAAATACGGACTTATGCTTCCCGAAGAGCAGCCTAGATTATTATTCACCTCACAAGTATTAGTCTTGTAGACTCATAAAGTCTGAGACGAATAGAATTTTTAAATTTTTATCTATCTTGTTCGAGTGAGCAACTCAACAATCAAACAAAATCAGGATACACGAACTATCAAGATAAATATAGTTGGACCTGGCTTCACAAATCCATAGGTGAAGTCTTTTTAGTCGCTAAACCTGAAAATGCGAGGTCTAACAACCTCACCCAAATTTCACTTAGTAATCTGTATGGACTAACTCCAATATAATTTTAAGAGAATCAACTAGACAGTCAGGCTCAATCTTAATAAAAAGTATATCAAAGAGTTATATCTCAATTTCTCGATTCAATCCCAACTCAAACAAATAGAATCTGCGATTCTGATGGAATACAAGAAAAATAACTTGAACGTTATCAAAGACCAATGTTCAAGGATCAATCAATTTCAATCAACAACCAAAGGTTGGATTTACCAATTGATCGATACAACGCACAACCTGTGATATTTCAATTATATAACAAAATATAATGCGAAAAAGAAATAACACAGGCACCAGAAGTTTTGTTAACGAGGAAACCGCAAATGAAAAAAAAAACCCGGGACCTAGTCCAGATTGAACACACACTGTATTAAGCCGCTACAGACACTAGCCTACTAGAAACTAACTTCGGTCTGGACTGTAGTTAGACCCCAATCAATCTCACACTGATCCAAGGTACAGTTGCGCTCCTTACGTCTCTGACCCCAACAGGATACTACGCACTTGATTCCCTTAGTTGATCTCACCCACAACCAAGAGTTGCTACGACCCAAAGTCGAAGACTTTAATAAACAAATATGTATCACACAAAAAAGTATACATGAATAGGTAAATCTGTCTCCCACATAAATACCTACAAGTTTTGTTCCGTCTTTTGATAAATCAAGGTGAACAGGAACTAGTTGATATACCAGACTTATATTCCCGAATAACAACCTAGAAATATAAATCACCTCACAATAATATTAATCGACTAGCAAAACAAGATATTGTGGGATCACAAACGATGAGACGAAGGTGTTTGTGACTACTTTTCTATCTTGCCTCTCGGAGAAATTAATCTCAAGCCAATCTTACGATTGTACTCAAATACGATAGAAACAACAAGATCAGATCACGCAACTACAGAGAAAATAGTTGGGTCTGGCTTCACAATCCCAATGAAGTCTTCAAGTCGTTAACCTACAGGGTCTCGATAGAAACCTAAGGTTAAAGGAGAATCGACTCTAGCTTATACAACTAGTATCACACAAGAGGTGTGGGGATTTGGTTTCCCAGTTTCTAGAGTTCTCCTTTATATAGTCTCCAAATCAGGGTTTGCAATCTAAGTTACCTTGGTAACAAAGCATTCAATATTCACCGTTAGATGAAAACCTGATTAGATTCAAGCTAATATCTTTCAACCGTTAGATCGAACTTAGCTTGTTATACACAAATGAAATGTAACTTCATTTACATTTGAGTAACCGTACCTAAACGTGCACACCTAGTTGGTTCAACAATAGTTAAGCAATTGTTAGCCATATGATCACTTTCATGTCAACCTTATTCATCTTCACCATAACTGTTCAGATGACTCAAAAGAACTAGTTAGAGAGTTGTTCAATTGCTTAGATCTCATAGAAGTATATAAGACACAATCGAAGCAAAACGATTTTGATTCACTCGAATTAATTCATTAACATTATAGCCACGGTTTGCAAAGATTGCATTCCTTAATATATATATATATATATATATATATATATATATATATATATATATATATATGTCTTAGTTCACGATTAAACCGTTTTTATAAAATAACCCACTTAAGTACGCATACCGTTACATATACTTAAGCACCTGGATTGAGCTTGTTTTTAGTTCACAAACTCCAGCAGAAATTCACGATATGTGAACTTCCGGAAGTACGCGTACGGGTACGCGAACTTAGCTCCAGACATCCTAAACCAGTAAAGTACGCATACTTTGGTTCAAGGATTTCGGACTTACACAAGTATGAGTTACACACAATATTTATATCCATTCAAGGTTATATATTTGAAACTCTCATTTCAATCATTGAAACATTCTTAGAGGATATTATATAGTGGTTATTCACATACTATTTTTCATCAAAGCGATTTTCAAGAGATTTAAATAATCAACATGACTTTCTTCATGAGTAAATATGAACTTGGCCAAAGTGAAAACTTACCAACATATATTTCAAGAGCGAGATAAACTCGGCTCGAAATAACAAATGTGTATAATCGAAGTCTATATAGCAACATGAATTTTGTCTCAAGATAGGAGATAAAATAGATAAACTTTTGAGTGATAGATAAGTTTGAGTCTCCACATACCTTTTTTCCGATGAAGATCCACCAGTTCCTTGAGTAGTTCTTCGTCTTTGCATGATGAACGTCGTGGAGTCTAGAGCTCAACTACACTTACTATCCTAGTCCGAGACTTAGCTATAAGTAGACTAGACATCAAGACTTATAGTTTTGGCAACTAAACTTGACAAACAAGCTTGAGATAGCAACGCTTGCGACTTCGACCGAGCAGTGCTCTAAAAAACCCTATAAGGGTTTTAGGGAGAGGACAATTATATTTTACAATTATGACACTCAAAAAATAGTGTTAGGAATTCAAAAATCCTAGTTGCTTGAGGTTCTCCATTATATAGACTTTCAAAGTATAGCTTGCTTTACGTTTAAGCTAAGATATCTTTGGAACCAAGCAAACAATATCCACCTTTAGATATAAAAAAATAATCACAACAGTTTCTTCGTCTTAGACACTTGTGATTCCGAAATAACTTCTTTTGTTAATCAGTTAAGTAATTGTGAGGTAACTAATATTTTCAGGATGCTCTTAGCGAGTATAAGACCGAATTATTAGTTGAGTTTCATGTTCACCTTGATCTTTATCTTAAGACGAAAACAACAAAAAGAATAGACTTATTTGTGAGAGACAGATCTGTCTTCGACTTTGGGTTGTAGCAACTTCTAGGTTGTAAAGGACGTCAGCTAGGGGAATCAATTGCGCAGAGTCTTGCAAGATTCAAGAGGTGTAAGAAACACGACTGTACCTTAATCGGTGTGATACTTGGTTAGGGCTCAACTACATTCCAGTACGAAGTTAACTTGTAGTAGACTAGAGTCTGTAGCGGCTTAATACAGTGTGGTGCTCGAGTCTGGACTAGGTCCCGGGGTTTTATTGCATTTGCGGTTTCCTCGTTAACAAAATTTCTGGTGTCTGTGTTATTTCTTTTCCGCGTTATATTTTCTTTATATAATTGAAATATCACATGTTGTGCATTGTTCAATCACAGTTGATAAATCCGACCTTGTTTGTTGGATAGAACTTGATTGACACTCGAACATTGGTCTTTGGTACCATCCGAGTTATTCTCATAACAATAAGGTTCACGGATTCCTATCCGTTTGATTTACTGATTGTGTTGAGAAAGAGATAAAACTCTTTGATATCTTTCTTGATTGAGTCTCATTAAGTTGGTGCTCTCGAAATTATATTGTAGTTTAGTTCATACAGATTGCTGAACGAAAATAGTTGGGTGTGTTTGTTGTACCCCTGCATTTACACCGTGTATAAAGACATTGTTCATGGACGATTAGCTAAGACTAGCCGATTGAACCATAAGCTTAATCATTTTCATATAACACTTAAGACTTTGAGCTTGGGTCACAACCATAGGTTATAATGTGATCAATCATGTATATGTAGTGTTTTTAGATATTTATTCAAATGCCAATTATCTCATAGAAATAATTTTGTGCATCTGAAAATATTCGATAGGGCAAGTACGTGTACTCTATCTTGTTCCTGACTATTTTTGTCATGGTACATGTACCGAGTACGTATACCCTTAAGATAAAAATGAGTTCATAAACTCACAAAACTTTTCCAGTTTGCGTATCGGGTATGTATACCACTCCGATTCAGAACCAACGGTTCCTTTATGGTATGCATACTGGGTATGCCTACCATTCCTGGTTCACGAACAACATGCTTTTTATGGTATGGATACCGGGTATGCATACCAAAAAGTTGTTGTCCACCTATAGCTACGCCGGTACGTGTACTTGTTACATGTATTGCGGGTCCGGACCTATAATAGTTCTCCCAATATGTGAACTTGTATGCATATTGTCCTGTATCCAGATTTATAGTAGTTTTATATTTCTCTCCAAATCAATTCGAAACATTTCCAAATCACATCAATGACATATATCACTGTTCCAGGCTATTTTTGAATGATAAACTTGAATCATGATTTTGATTATGAACGATAAATTTTTCTTAACCGAAATTCATCGAGTATGAACAAATGTTCATTAAGCTTAGTCATATATATTTCGAGAACTAATTACCAAGATAAACTTGACTCGAAATTCTTGATATGCTTGTAATATTATTAATCATGCGACAACGTCTCATAGACATAAAGATGAATATAACTTGAGAAATATGTGGTTTAGTCTTCATTTACCTTTTGTTGAAAAAGTTATCCAAAAGCTCTGGTTGATTTTCGCCTTCAAACGGTAGAAGCAGTGAAGCCTGATTCTCAACTAAATACTTTTATCCTAATCTGAGACTTGACTAATGTAGATTAGAAATCAAGATATAGTTTTGATCAACTAAATTTGATAACAAGCTTTATATAACAACACTTGTGAGTTCGACCGAGCAATGCTTTGACAAATCTTATCATTTTTTCTTTCAAAATCTGCATTTGAAATGTTATGCTTGCATAAAACTAGTTTATATATAGACTAAAGTTATGATTTTGATACTTGCTTTCTATAATACTCACATGTGGTTTTCCCTACAATATTTTAATGGGGCAACATTTAACTGACGTTTAATTTTCAAAATGTTGATATTGTGTTTTTTTTTCTCTTCGTCCAGATTGTCCCATTGGGTTTTACTGAGACAATTTTATTCAACATGATGGTCATCCAAGGGGAAGTTGTATAATTTCAGTTATTTTGTGAACATACACATTTGATTAAACCAAATCAACATAATCATCCTTTAGGAATTTTGGATGTCATTCTGGACCACTTACGATTTAATCACAAATACGATTTTGTTCATGTATTATAATGTATTTGTATCTTTTCACGCTGTCAATAAAATTACATCAACTACTTCTGCAGATCATCTCCGAGAATCTAGCAATACACGACAAAAGTCCTCAATATATTTAAATAAGCATGAAAATTCGAAAATACTACTATTAAAAGATTAACACAAAAGAAGACTTCATCAACTAGAAATTCCTTCATAAAAGAACAACAATTTTCTACATTCAAGAAATTCGTTCATTGAAATTAGGAACTCTCGGCCCAAGATTTAACTAAAGTGCTTATCTAGGAAAACATCAAAGTTAAAGGTATTTTACTGGACTATCAAGTTGTACACTCTTTTTCCTTCGTCAAGGTTTTGTCCCGCGGGATTTTCCTTATCAAGGTTTTAATAAGGCAACATATGCTTTCGACTCCTTCCTAAGTGTACTCATAATTGTACTATTTTCCTTCGATCAGTGTTTGTCCATCTTGGATTTCCTGACAAGGTTTAAACGAGACAATTAACTTAGACATGGTGGTTATTAGGGAGCGTGTTATAAACGCGTAATAATTATCTTGGGAATATCTATCATAAATCTGGTTTATTACTGGAAAGCCTTTATATCTATCCTTACAAATAGAGGCTTGGCTTTAATATGAATCCTATTATTGGGGCTTGAACCCAATAGGTTTTTGGGAGCTTAATGTGCTCTGGGCAGCCAAAATATGGATACAGGGAGATCTTAAGTGATTGAAAAGTCATATTTACCCCTCCATAATAAATCAAATTTAAAATCAAACGTTATATAATCAAAACCTAATCCTAATTCAAAACCAAAAATCAAAACCCTTTCATTTTCTTTCTTTTTCTTCTCAAAAACACTCTCCATAACCTAATAATATCTCCTTGTCTTCTCCTTTGATTTTTAAAGCAGATCAACGTGATTTGATTCTCAAGTTGATTGTCAAGATGGTAGCAAGATCAAGAGTGACAAGATCCGGCCGATTGAACCCTGATTCTTAAACATGGCAAGTTATTGATGTTCCTTTTAATGGAGATATGGTGAACCAATCTGTTTAAACACCCGCGAATCCTCCACAAATGACTCCTACTAGGTAAGAATCGGAAAATCCACCGGTTATTTTACCATTTGATTGAAAAAATAAGTTCGATTGATGATTTTATGGTTTTCAAAAATGGTTTTCTGAAGCGTTTACGGATAGGATATCATATTGTCCTGACCGTAGTGTATATCTAACGGTTGGGACATCAAGAACTCTCAGCCGTTAATGTCTCATGCGGTTAGGAAAATTCGAGATACCAACTGTGAGATATTTTTACGGATGGGACTTTTCCAAACGTGAGTTGGTATGTGTTTGCAGAAAAAAGTAGGGTGATGATTGTTTTCGGCTGGGAATTTCCTTACCGTAACCTAAATTCCGTAACCGTTATTTGTATTTCTTAGCCGATACTCTTTTTACAGTTAGGTGGTGTCACGCTTCCCGGCCGCAATCATGTCAAACAGATGGATCGTATGCATGTTTCTTACCCGAGATTATGTTTACGATTAGGAAGTCTCACATTTCCCAGCCGATATTGTCTAACACGGATGGGTCGCCTGTTGGTTCCTAAACGTAAATACATAACTCTGAATGAATTGGTCATATCTTCTGGTATGTTTTTCCACCATTTTTAAAAACCCTGAAAAGGAGAAAGGACCCCAGGAAATACCAATGTGTGATACTGCTACGATGATGGTACATATGCTAAGTATATGATTTTTTTTTTGTATACGTTTTTCAAATTATGTACCTCTATTAATTGAATGATGTGAAAATAGGTCAAGCAAGCTAAGTGGATGGATAGGGAACTGATCCTTAACATTGAGGAGGTTTTATATTTGGATTGCGACCAACATAAAATACATCTTCTCAGGCTTCAGGAGTTACATAATCCAACGAAGGATGATCTCTATACTAACGACGAGGATGATTGGATGAGTGGTTCCCAAACTCCCCATAGTTCTTCATTATCTTCTGAGGATGTTCCCAAGATTGTTGGTCGTAGTGGATGATTATATTATGTACTTCTTTAAGTCATTCCAGCTTTTCATTATGCAGACTTACTTTTAGCATGTTTTAGGTTATGGATTTGGTTGATTTATTTTGTTTTAAGTAATGGGATATTAATCACCTTGAATGAATGGATACTAGTGTTTTAATTTATCAGATTCTTGTTTAAGTATAACAAAGTGAAATTTGATACTGACAATCCAGGGCCAGTTAGGCTAGGATTACGAGCTGTAAACGTATTCACGGTTACGTTTTTCAGCCGTAACAGAGTGAAATATGATACTGACATTCCAGGGCGAGTAACATCTAGGATTACCAGCCGTGAATTTTATGTATGACTATAATTACCAGCCGTAAATCTGACAGTACCCAGAAATACATGTAGGATTCCTAGTCGTAAACGTGTTCACGGTTAAGTGTTTCAGCCGTAATTCTGTGAAAAACTCATTCGGGTCATTACGGATAGGTCGTGTCAGCGTATAACCTGGCCGTAAGCACCTCTGAATAACCACATTTTTATCATATTATCATTGTAAACACATAATAAGAGTAAAATTAGATTGTTCATTTATAATGAGTGATTCAAAATACATAGGTTCACACCACATTGTTATCATATTATCATTTTAATCACCACCCTACAGAAAACATTGTTATCACATTATCACTAACCTTCACGCCACATTTACTCATAGTCATCCTCATCGGAACTCATTAGTAGACAAGGGCCATCCCTCGACAATTGTAATGCATCCCACAATTGAAATCTTTCTTTCGAACCTATGACACCAACCCAATGGTATTTCGCTGTCACCACTGTCTCCCTTCCTTAATGGAGGTAATGGGCATCCATATTTCAATTGGAGGCCGATGTAATGGTTTGTGTTCACAAACCCCATGATGACTATCCTTGATGAGTCTTTTTCGGTAAAAATACGTCTTGTTGGTGCGTATGTAACACTATGTTCATAAGAGATGGAATGAATAACGCAATGGAATGAGTTGGCGAGTAGATAGTCACATATTGGCATTCTCATCCAATGTTCACTTGTCAATCTAGTGTTGCCCACTAAACATCGTTCAAATGCTTTAAACTCCTCATTTATCACAGCCTCCGTGTCATCTCTTTCGAATCTCATCATTGGCTTGTAGAAATCGGGGAAACCACGTAGTTCAAGCAAACACTTTTGCCTCACATAAGTAATTTGGTCGTCAACCCATTCTTTTGCCTCCTCAAAATGTCCGAGTTGATCTACGAACACATGGGAACCACGATTTTCGTCGCCCTCAACATCCTCGGTGGACTTGACGTACTCATGAATAAAATGCGGTAAAAAGTGCATGTAATTTTTGTATATTGTGTACGTAGGTCGAATATAATAACCTTCCTATCCTATAGGGGGTTATATCATCGGACCTACGTCCATATAAACCGTCTCTTTCTCACCATCAACAACTATTTGTGGGGTGATTTGCGATGGTTCGACCATAGGTGCTTTTTCTTTGACATCATTACCTCGGCTTTTCGCTAATTGCTTAATACCAACTGCACCACCTGTAGTTGCATCCTTTCCAATGACTACATCCCAAGTAGATCTAATGATTGTAAAACTACTAACATTCATGACTCAAATATAAACAAGATGTAAAGAACATAAAAGTAAAGATGAACACAAGCATATAACGTGTTTCGGCCATTGAGACCTACATCCACGGGAAAGAAACTATCTTCTTTATTGATTAAGGTCTTACCCTTGAAAGAGTTACAAATATCACTTAGACTTCTCACTCTCTCTTTCTCTAAGGCTCTCTCTAGAATTCTCTGTAGAAAGACCATCTAACATTACATGTCCATTTCCTTCTACATGGACTGGTATTTATAGACAAACTAGACTCGTGAAGGTGTGGCCCGATCTCGCCGAGCTTGTGGAGATGTTTTACATCTTCTCATTACTTCGGACGAACTCTAAACTACCCCTCGTGATGCCTTGATCGGTTCTCCTTCCGAGTTGTCGCGCCTTGTGCATTATCGTGCTGCTCCTCCTTGAGGGGCATCGTACTGCACCATCCTCGGGTTATAGTATAGATCGTACGAGTCTTCTGATGCGATGTACATTCGCCCATGTCTCTTCTGATCCTTTATTAAATGCATTCCTCTTTTTTAGACTTGACCGTCTGAGTTGATTAGACCACTCCTCACACGCGTCATACGTGTAGCATTGCAATACGCGTCTCGTTTCAGACGAAATCACCTTTTAGAGTATGATTCAATACTTCTACCTCATCACCTTATCATGAGATCACCTCTTGAGATGTTGACACGTGGCGACAGGGTATTTTACCCTCACACCACCAACTTTGTTTTGGACTGTACTAGCTTCTTTGGTTGTTGAACCTTTTTGGGATGGAACAACCGGGTCTTTAATTTTGACTCCACTATTAACTTTTCTTTTTAAACCTTCTTGGGATATATCAACCACCTTCTTCTTGGGGCCTTTTACCTTCATTTCACTAGTTCGGCTTGGTCCGCCTTTTTCCATTTCCTTTCGTTTACGTTTGTTTATAGCCGTATCTTTCGACTCGTTGTACAACTCGTTCAACTTCTCAAAACCTGAAAGATCTCTTAGTAATGAAGAAGTCGACTGTGGACCCTCTTGAACCTTTCTCTTAGATTTTTTCATTTCCTTTTTCTTTGTTATTTTGTTCGGAGGCCTACCCTTGCCCTTCCCCTTGGTAGGTTCAAAATATCTTCTCTAGTGAATGGACGGTTGAATTTACGCAATTCATACAGCCAAAGTTGTCTTTGCGCCGGTAGTAAATAAGCATACTTCTCGAAAAGTTCCTTGTGTGGCTCTGTGTCGCAAAACACGTCCCCAAGACCTTGATTTGGTAATGGATCGCTAAATGATAGTTGTTTCCAAAATGGATCTATATCTTCAATCAGAATCATCCTTGTGGGATAATTGGCTACCGCATGCTTACATGGGAGTCCCAAAGACGACATGATGGGACAATTACATCTCAATCCCGGTGGAAAATTAGTTAATTAGTTTCCTCCCAAGCCTCCATTTTCGTCATAATTTTAAGGATTGTCCATTGAGAAGCATATAGACTTATTTCCCGGAGCCAAGGGCTATCCCTATAATCGACAAGCTTTCTAGATCGTCTCTTTCCAAAATCCCCTTTAATTCTATCGAGATCACGCTTGAGATACTCGACCATAGCTTCAAAAACAACAAAAAATCCACATTCACAACCATTTAACTTACTCTTAAACCGATAGTGAGACGACTCCACCGTGCTTGTGGCTTGATTGTCATAATGTCTATAAGGGTTCACCCATGCACTAACAAACCTTTCTTTGTGGGGATCCAATAACTCGTTCTTCAAATATGTTATAACATTCAGGTAGGTTGACCATTTTTCCAATGCAAAACGCTCCCTTAGGAAATTAAATTCTTCCGTGAGCGACCATATTATTTGTTCCCAATCACCTTGAAAATCCTCCCATTTTCCCTCGGTTATTTTATCATTGATCTGAAACTTATCTTTCTCTTCTTTTTGTTTCTCAGACGGTAGTTTTTTAATCCTATTCATCTCGGTCTTCTTTGCTGGCCAAATAACCCTCTTGCAATTAGTTTGCACATTGTTTCGTAGATGAAACGTGCAAAGATGATGATGCGCGTTAGGAAAAACACGTGGTATGGCCTACATCAATGCTTTCTCCTTATCCCGTAATCAACACTTTTGGAGTATAACCTTCTTGATACAATAACTTCACCTTTTGCAATGCCCACATATGACTTTCCTTCGTCTCGTCTTTCAACAAACAAAACGCAACGGTAAATGTTGACTTGGTATATGTCTGCGCAACAAAGTTCAATATCGACATGTTGTACTTGTTAATTTTATACAACATAAAGAGAATTTGATGAAAGCATCTTGTCAATTGTACACATTCCGGATTCGCGATGAAAAGATATTTCACTTTCTTTTCTTCATTCGTGTCATAGGCGGTAGAGTACTTTGCCTCCTCAAACAAAAACAATAATTGTTGCATAAGCACTCTCTCTTTCCATGTCTCATTTCTAAATTTTTCTCTTTCGTTATACATAGTTACCAATGTGGATGAGTTTTGGGGGTTTAACACCTTCACGCCACTAAGAATATCAATAGGTTTTGTACGTCTTTTACTCAACACGTGTACTAACTCCTTTTTAAGGGATTGAGCCTTGTCGAATAAATATGGTTGATCAAACTCTCCGGAATAGGATGATTATGATAACCTGAGACAACTTTCAACGTAAACCACACTTTCTTATCATTGTTATATTTAAATTGAAGCTTAAAAGGGCATCCACATTTTTTCATATTATAACGTCCCTTCTTCCTTGTGGTTTTTGGTTTATACTCACTACCCTTTTTCCAATGGATCTCATACTTTCCACTGCACTCGTAAACCATTTGAAAGGTGGTGGGTGTAACTTGTTTATTCTGGACTATGATGCACATCTTTTTCAACTCTTGTGATCGAGCCCACTTCTTTGCATCTTCCTTATCTTTTCATTCATAGTTATTTGCATAGTGAGCACTTGTGTCCTCGGAAACTTACATGTGGGGGTTAATCTTGCATAACTGCCTCTTGGTCTTCCACCTGGATATTCCTCAATGTCCCGGCTATTCACGGAAATGTACAGTACTATCTTTAATAAAATGAAATATGTCACGGAAGAAACTTAAATACACAGAAACGGCTGGGTCGAAAAGAGAATTTCCAGCCGTCATAGAGTATATGTCTGGGTCGACCAATGATATTCCAGTCGTCATAATATACGACTGGGTCGATTAGTGATATTCTGAACCGTAAAAAGGTTACGTCCAGAAATTGCGGGCCGTTAATTAGCCTGTAACTGGAAGAGTCAGCTTACGACATAGAAAACGAGCCGTAAAACTAGTTACGGCTGGGTAACCCAACCGGCACCGACATCATTAAATAGCATTTAATATTTTCGGTCAGGAAACCTAACTGCCGCCGATAATATTAAATGCTTCCCATGTACGTAGAAAAAACCTGGCCGTAATTTTTTAGTTACGGCCAGGAACATTCATCGTTCCATCAGTGATAGTTTGGTAACGGCTGGGAGTTCATCAATAATGACCCGTAAAACAAAATAATGGCCCGGAGTTCATGGGTTCCAAGCCGTTATTGGACCTGGTGGTTGGAAAACTAAGGTTTTCAAAAGGAAAAAATAGAAACTTCTTGCAACTCTGAGCTTAAAAACTGAAATTGGAGTTAGAATAGAGGTATACCTGGTAATCTTGAGCATTTTCTTCGTCAATTTCTTCTTCTTCTTGGGTTGGTCCTTTGAAATCATAGTAAGATTCATAAGGGTTATTTTGAGTTTGAGAAAGAATTTCATGATTTTCTGAAAAATCAGCAAAGAACTGATCATTGTTGATGGGTATTAATATGTTATTGTATTTTGAAGATGAGGGTTCACCTACATCAAAATTTTTGCTTGAATCACTCATTTCCATTTTTTTCCCCAATTTTTTTTCTCTTCTCCTCTGTTTTTTTTTTTGTTTGTTTGTTTTGATTTTCATCTTCATTGCTTAACTTAAATAAATAAATTAGTCTTAATTGATTATCTAATCATGATTAGTGATGTTAATCAAGTTTATTATCTCAAATCAAATGGGTCACATTAGTCATTATATAAATATTTGGATAGGGGGTGTTCACTATTACTATTTGGTGACCCTATTTAGCCCTCAAAAAACCAAGCCTTTTTAAGCCCCGGTAATAAGATTCTTTAATATTTGTCTAATATACACTTCAATAAAACTCTTAGGGATTTTAATGTTCGTCTAATATATGTGAAAACTACTAACACCCATTTTTCTGGTTTTTCTTACTGTCAAACCCACCGTCCCAAAAGTTCACGAGCGCACCCATTATTTAGAAAAAATTATTAGGAGACCCATTTTTTTTCTTAATTAGATAAAGATACGAGGGAGGTGAGAATATAAGAAGAAGCTGTTGATTTTGTTCTCTCCAAGTTCCATCAATTTCAACTCTTGATTCTTATCAATCTTTCTCTTCTTCAATTAAATTCAGTTCAGTTCAGTCCTATTCGATTTTGTTTTTAAATTTTAGTTTTGAATTGGAATTTTTGATGTTAGGCTTTAGATCTCAATTATGATTGAGTGCAATTCCTTTGCAATTGATTTCTAAAAGACGGTTCTGGTGGATAAATCAAATGACTTACGATAGGTTTGTAGTGGTGACTGATTGAGGGTTGGAAACAAATGAAGAAGAAATTGGGTTTTCTGCCATAAAGAATCAGGGAAGATTAAGGTTTCCGCCGATTTTCATGGAATGAAGAGATGATGCTGTTGGAATCGAAGGTGTGGCAACTGTTGATGAACTGAGATGAATTCAGTGGAAGAATGGGTTTTGGAATGATATTTCGGTGATAATGTGAATGGGGTGGTACTGAAATGAGTCAGATGCTTGTTTCAAAGCACTGGAGGATTTGAACTGATGAAATAATTGTGGTGAGAAAGTATTGGTGGTGGTTCCAGTGATGATTGCACCGAACTTGAAAATAGTAAGCAATGTTTACAGTGCCGATGTTGTGTAATTCAAGTTGCAAGTGGTTATGTGTGAGCTGTTTCCATGGTCTAAGAGACTTAAAAAAGCTGCAAAAGGTGTTGCTGTTGGTGGTATTAAGCAAGATGGTTGTAGCTGGAACTCAAGTTACAAGATAGATTTATAGAAAGTTAAAGTTGTTGTGATGAGAACTGGAACAGGAAACGGATTGTAATGGAATTACAGGTCTAATATGATGCAGTTTTGTTTTAGTGTTACAAAACATGTTTGGGAATTTTTGGGTTATGCTTATCTGTTGTGGTACTGAAGAAAAAGAAGAACGAAGAAGACAAAGTGGGATGTTAGGTCTCGTATTGCTAGAGAGATTGAAGGTGGTTTCTTTAGTGGCATTTGTTATGTGTTTATCTAACGCTGATAGAGTTTTCATGTCTGTTGCTATTTTTCCTCTTGCTTAAGCTCATGGCTGAAGCAGTTCTTTCCTTGGTATTGTTCAGGTACCCTTTTTTTCGTCCCCTGTTCTGTGGTTCTATATTACCGGATTTTGTGTACATGCTGCGATCTTTTTCATTCCCTGAATTTCTCATTTATCAATGACAAAATAAAAAAGTTCTTTTACTAGTAGGGTCATTTTTCAATAAAAAACAATGCCTTGCGTTTAGCATTTAGCAAATCGGAAATGCTATTCCTCTCCCCCATCTCCTCCCTACTCTACTCCCTGTCTGATGTGGCAAGATGATGTGTACATAAAGCTAAGCCACGTCAAACTATTTATCTCTTTCTTCTTTTATTTTTTTTTCTTTATTCTATATCTGTATCTGCTTGTTCTTCCCCAAATATATAATCCCTCTTTTAACTCACCAACAACAAAAAAATCAACATCTTACATTTCTTCAAAAGCTATCACCATCAGCTTCCCATCAAATTGACCAGTTGCTCAAATTATCCAATAACAGTAAATCACCATCGGTTTATCTCCTCATGTCAATAACTCCACCCAATTACTTTACAAATCGAACCCATCTTGATGCCAATATCAAAATTAACTCAAACCCCTTCCTACAAAACCTTTGTAAACTTGAATTACACCATGTCTCGACCATCAATCCCAATTGTATAATGGCAGTAGCTACTTGTTCTTCCCTGTTGATGTGCTTAAAACCAGATCCCAAATCATTCTCGAATCAGTGCCATCATTAAACAACATCAGCTTCTCAATTTTCACAGACCCATGTTGAATTCCTTCAAAACCCGTTCATGATTCTTTGAAACCCCAATTTCTCCTCAACCTCCTCAGATTCACTTAAATCTCCAGATTTTCAAACGTTTGAGTAATCATTATTTTCATGAGTCAATTGTTGAGATTATTAGTCCCATATTGTATGGGCAATTAAGATCCTGCGGTTTATAATCTCTTAGGGCCGCTCCACTCATTGCCAATTGGTTTTGAGTTGGATGCCCGCAAACTTTAACATGGTATCAGGGGATCGTTAATGATCCTGGCTGTTTCTATGTAATCAAGTTTTTGTTTCTCTGTGTGTTCACTATGGCACAATCATATCATAATACTAGTTTGCGTTTAACCTCTGTCTTGCTGAATGATGTCAATTATGTAAGCTGGTCTAGGGATGCTGCTCTTGCTCTTGGGGGTAAGAAAATCTGGGTATATTGGTGAGAATAGTACCTGTCCAGATGCTAAGGATCCAAAGTATGAAGATTGGATTGCTGATGATCAACTTGTTCGCACGTGGCTTCTTCAGTCGATGGAACCACATATTTCGGAAATCTTCTCGTTCTCAGAATCTGCAACGGATTTGTGGAAGTCTGTTGCTAGTCTGTATGGCTTACGGAATAATGCTGCTCGGGTGTTTGAGATGAAACGTGAGATTGCTGAGGCTGAACAAGGTACGAAAAGTTTTACTGAGCATTTTGGTTATTTAAAAAAGAAGTGGGATGAACTGGATACATATCGTCCTCATACAACTGATGCCAAAATTCTCTTGAAGAGGGTTGAGGAGGATAAAATCTTTGATGTTCTCAGTAGCCTCAAACCAGAGTATGAATCTCTTAGAAGAACTATTCTCATGAGTGCTGAACTGCCAAGTCTGTCTAATGTTTGTGCGACTGTGCAGCGTGAAGAGACGCGTAAGAAAGTTATGAATCCTAATTCTAACAATATCATAAATATAAAACAATAACCAATATGTTATCTGTATTAAAACAGGCGTCAAGAGGGATGCCAGAAAGAAAAGGCTAACTATTTTACAACAGTTGCGAGCTAGCAGACTACAAGAAAGTATTATGAGGCAAGAGGAAATTGATGCTGCTATCGATAAAACAAATGATGCTGACCATGGTGTGATTTAGTTTTCTGAAATTCATATGAACCATGTGATAAATTTATGATATCATCACTGATGTGTTATTTGTCTACAACAGGCGTCAAGAGGGATGCCAGAAAGGCTAGGATTGCTATTCTACATCAGAAAATGTTTTACCAGAATTTACGGCAAAAGACAAGGGGTAACAACAGATGTATTATCAATGAAACAAACTTATTCATTGCGTGTTCAATGTGTTATTAATTTTGGATATTGGTTTTTGCCTTCCTTAATCAGGTTGTGATAAAAATTACTATGCAATCCATTCTGCAAGCAAGATAAACAAAGCAATCCAGAGATGCCGAACACATAGGAAAAAATTACCCAGGCGAAAGAGGAAAAAAAAGGAAAAAAAATAGGTATAAAATATTAATCCCTAAAAACAAGAAGCACATATGATTCCTATATGTTTGATAATCTTGCATAATTGACTTCCATATCCAAATTCTCTTCAGCATCCCAATGAGACCTAACTCAAGGTTCATATAAGCGAGCTAAGACATTCGCCGCCAGTTACATGGATGGTAAAATATTATTGTACCCAAATAAAAATTGTTGTACTCAAGTTTTTGTGGGGCTTATATTTTCTCATACTTAATAAATGTCAAATTGTGATTCGGTGGTGAAAATATAGAAAACCGGACTATTGATTATGAATCCGATGAAGAATTCCCATATACATGTAAGTGCTTTCAGTTTTATTTATAAAATGTGATGGATGTAGCTCTAACATATACTCGTAACTTTATAGCAAATTTATCTATGTTGAATAGTGATGACAACGGAAAAGCATTATATTGGAGGACCGACAGCAGTATACCCTCGTTTTCAAGCAATGATGTGGGATGAGGAGAGGGTCAACAAATCCCAGAAGAAAAACTCACTAGAATTTTCCATTTGTTGTGGAAAAGGAGCTGTCAAATTTCCACTACTTAAAGAGGCACCAGAAGTTCTAAACAATCTACTACAGTATAAGGATGGTGGGCCACAGGTAGCAAATTTCAGAATGAACATCAGGGCATACAATTCAATGTTCAGTGCCATGGGTATTTACAATGTATGGGCTTAATCATCACTTTATGGGCTCTTTGTTTCCGCAAGATGGTAGGCTACCTGCATTTTTACAGCTCTACATTATAGACACATAAAATGAAGTCAAAAATAGGATGAATGCTATTACCAGGAAAAAAAAGGGTGGAAAACAAACAAAATTCAGAAGTAACCAATTATACTTTGGCTTCCCCTAATTTGCTTTGTTTTGCACAGAGCATATATGGAAACACTGCTGTAGTGTTTCAATCGAGTAAAATTGGTGATCTCACTCTCTGCTGCATAAGGTACAATTTTGGTTCTACTTGAGTTGGGTGTGATCTACATTTTTTAGTAGTTATCATTTCACAATACGTGGAGCTAATACAATCTTCATGGGAGAAATTTCAGGTTTACGAATATCTTCCAGGAGGTATACGAAGCTAACTAGAAGGATAAGTTCTAAGATAATTCCACATGGTTAGTACATATGTAACATCTTTGATGCACAAATCCATTATACTTATCCTCTAATAGTAGCTGATGAAAAATCTGAGTTTTAGGTATGACCACCTTCTAATCGATGACATGGTGGCATATGCACTAAAAAGCGAAGGTGGATATGTGTGGACTTGCAGAAATTACAATGGAGATGTCCAGAGTGATTTCCTCGCTCAAGGTACTGCCCAGGAATTGGTTCATGTGCATATAAGGTGGTACAAGTGAATTGTCGACATAGAACCTTATATGGGCGAAATCTATTACCAATAACCTTTAACTTTCAAATGGCATGGCTGTCCCTGCAAGTATTTTTATAAGAAAACGGGTAAATCATGAAGAAGCAGCCAAGCAGGTGAACATTCTTGTGTGCCTAATTTGGTATGTTGATTCCCCTGCACTCCCTTGAACTCTTAGCTCCATCATCGTTTTAATTAGGCTAAACACAACTTTTTTATATTGTAATTAGAAAGTATTTGGAGCTTTCTGGATTTCAACATATATTAGTAGTTTAGAGACTGTTCGGAGTATTTCTCGTAGCTTAAAGAGTTTGTCGTGTTATGATTGATAGGTAATTTTAAGCTATCTCGGTGATAGTTCAACTTTTAAGTTATTCTTTACTGCAGGGCTACTCTTTACTAAATAACATACATATTTTTAGTATATCAGACCAGATGTACATCGATTATGAAGTGGAAGTAATGTATCTTGGAATTATGAAGGAGGAAATGTGCTAGAGCGATCCCTTATAATTTCACGATGCAAATAGAGTTCGCAATCACTTTTTTTTAGTTAAGTGTATGTAACTCAAGTTTTTTTCTCTACTGTTTTCACCTGTGGTGCTAGGTGCCATTGTAGGGAGGTTGGTTTTCTTTTTTTTCCATTTGTTTCTTATTTGAATTTCATTATTATAATCTCATAGTCTTATCGTTTTTCTTAATTTACAGTGAAAGTGATCATGAATTACACATATAGAGAAAAAGGGTTCTAATAGATGTGGATTTTGGTATTCCTGCATCTTCCAGTGATGTTGATGTTTCCACCGTGTTAATGACGACGAGTACTTCCCAGTTACTGAATAAGAATCTTATAAACAAGAGATGAAGATTCCTTATGCACAAGTTCTATCGATTATTGTCACTCAGTAGCATATGCAAGCATGGATGTTGATTCAAATGATAAAGAAGAAAAAAAGATGAAGATGATGAAGAAGAAGAAAATCAAGTAGAAGTATCACCGATTCAACTGTAATAGAAGAGAACAAAAAATCATATTTAATATGAATATAACAAGCAATTGAGGTGCTCACTTCCTATATATGAAACTTTGCAGACACAAACTTTATTTACTCTCAGGGTTGTATTGGATTAAGATTTACATGGATATTTAACAATCCTAAAAACTCATAGGTATTCAATTAGGATATGTAAGGAATCATTAATTATCCATGGTATTCAATTAGGATTAGAGCTGGCAAACAAGCCGAAACCCGCGGATAAACCCGTACCCGGCCCGTGAAAACCCTAACCCGGCTTGGTTGGGTTATAAACAAGTCGGGTTAGGGTTAGAGAAATGGCAGCTTGTTAGTAAACGGGTTAACCCGTGCCCGACCTGTAAACCCGCAGGTAAACCCGTAAACCCATGTACAGTAATAATTAATAAATTACATTTAATTTTTACCGTTGGATTATGTAGGAATGGGTTAATACTTAATCCTATCCCTACGTTAAACCTATAGAAACACTAAAACCCTAGACAGATCGTTTCATTCTCCTTCTTCTTCTTATTCTTCTTCTTCTTCCTCTTTATTTTCTTTTTTCTCCCCACCGTCTTCTCCTGCGGCCGCGGCTGCGCCTCCCTTCTCAGTTCTCAGTCCTCACCACCTCCATCACTCCTGTTGTTGATTAAGTTTCTGTTGCTGCTGCTGCTAAGTTTCCTTCACAAGCTGATCAACAAAGTGATTCAGAGTTCAGACGCAAAGAAAAAAGTAATTTAGGGTTCTTTGATTTCATAACTAATTATTGTAAAATTGATTATGAATAGAGGAATTAAAGGATGGGTTTTGATTTGGATGGATGTTTTGATTAGCATTTGACTGATTTATGTGATTGTGTTGAGATATATACGCAGCAGGCTCAAACTATGTGGTTTTAACTAGGGATTTGTTTATTTATGTGATTGTGCTTATTGCAAGCAATTGTCTCAAAGCCAGTAGCCATGATTCCATGAAAATGTTAGGTTTTATTTTAATTTGCGCTTGGCTACAGTTGGTTCTTTACATTTCCATTCATCTTTACTGATTGTATGCTTTGTTTGGCAACACCGAGTGACTAGTGTTACCTTGAAAGAACAAAGTGGGGGTTTATTTAGTGAAATTCCTTGCTTGCTGTTTCTTTGTTGAGTACTATCCATGACTGGGTTCTGGGAATCCGGTTGTTAAGATTTAAATTGTGTATATTAAATTCAACAATGGAGCATAAAATGTTGATGTACTGCATGCTTCAAGCTAGTTTCATGTATTCAAGATAATAATGTGTATGGTGGATAACTGGATATCATCTTCAATTTATTGTTAAGTTTTGCAATTTTCTTGACCCTTTCATTATATTTTTAAATTTTGGTGTGACACGGTGACCGTTAAATTTGTTGGTTGAATTGGATCGAAATATCAAATGAATTAGATGGATGTTAGGTTGCAGAGAAGGAGCTTTAGATGGCCTGAATGTGGCAGGATATATACCAGAATTCAGAGGAAACTCTGTCAAATCGGTTTCTGGCGATTTGACTCACCAGAAACCAGCCAACCTGTGAACCCGCAAGCTTTACCCGTTACGAACGCGGGTTGAAGAAATGACCACCCGTGAAGAATATCAACCCGCAGGTTTTAGCCCGTGTTAACCCGAACCCGTATAACCCGTAACAAGCCAGCCCCGACCGCCCGTTTCATGCATCATAAATATAAAACGTTCATGCATCATAATGTTGATGTAACGTTCATGCATAATAAATACAAAACGTTCATGCATAGACATAATGTCGCCCAAAGATTTATTTTGTTTGAAATCTTTTAAGAATTAATTCAAAAATTCAAAAGAAGTTTTTCCAAAAAAGATAAGTCTTGACCCACACCCACACCCGAACCCGACCCGGCCCGGCCCGCACGCACGCACAGATGGCTTGCGTTCTTTGGTGCGAAGCACCGCGCGTTTGTGAAAATGTGTGATTGCGCCAACTAGACCATTGCCTAAGTCCTCTCCCTCGCACAAAAGTGCTAATGACCCAAGGGCCACTCTAATATCAAAATTTTCAATACTTATGGAGAGGTATCATCTTTAGTTTTCCCTATGTGGGACTAAAGGTTCATTCAGAAATAGTGAAAATGAGCTAGTGTCCTTAGTGACCAATAAATCCTAAGTTCCAATCCCACCAAGACCAAAAACCAAACTATTTTATAAACTCATTTTCTCTAACAATCCCCCACATGAATGAAATACCGATAAAAAATCAGAAAACGGAAAGCGAAAAATACCACTTAGGCAAGAGGTGTCCATGAGGTCTTGAACCTTTGCTTAGTGAGAAATTGCCGGAACTACTTGATGGACAGGGAACACGATGTCTTGAACTACCATCGTTTGGTGTAATCCGCGATAATAACCACGCGTGATATCTCTCTAGGTGATGTCGAGTTCGTGCCGTTGTGTCCTTTTTGGCCCTGGACAAATCCCGTTTCTCCGGATGCTCTAGAGAATCAGCTCTCTTCTTATAGGAAGCGACCCACTTCCACATTCAGATAGGTGAGTTCTATCAAGAGTGTTTACTGCTACACCCCACTTCAATCTAAAATTGAAACTATAGAACTCATTGAGACTTAATAGAAAGTCATCCTCACATGCAGTCACACTATCACGTCTACACCATAGGGAAGGGGCAGAGAATGAATTCTCTGATAGTGTTTACCTTGACCCTCCACAAATTAGTTTCTCATTCGAAACCTTGATCTTGGGATCTCCAGTCAGCAAGGTTGAGTATCCTTCATGGCAAGTTTATTTAATGAGCCTAAGCCCCATCCCTTTAGATGCATTACTAACTATCTCCTTGGACAAACCTTTCGTCAAAGGGTCCGCGATATTCTCCTTGGACTTAACCCAATCAACGGAGATAACGCCTTTTGAGATTCGTTGTTTTAGGGTATCGTGTCTTCTCTTTATAAGTATATACTTCCCATTATAGTAGTTGTTCTTAGCTTTAGCTATGGCAGCTTGATTATCACAACGTATATATATAGCTGGCACGGGCCTATGCCAGAGAGGAATGTCTTCTAAAAAGCATCTTAGCCAAGCGGCTTCCTCTCCTGCTTTATGTAACGCAATAAACTCAGATTCCATAGTGCATCGAGCTATGCAGGTCTGTTTTGAACTCTTCCAAGAAACAGCCTCACCTGCTAGAGTGAAAACATATCCACTCGTATACTTAGACTCCTCTGAGTCTGATATCCAGTTTGCATCACAAAATCCCTCAAGGACGGCAGGATACCTTTCATAATTCAAACAAAAGGTCAACGTGTATTTCAAATACCTCAACACTCTAAAAAGTGCATTCCAGTGTTCCTGCGCTGGATTACAAGTATACCTACTTAACCTACTCACAACATAAGCAATGTCTGGCCTAGTACAGTTCATCAAATACATCAGACTTCCTATAACTTGTGAGTATTCAAGTTGTGATACTCCATTACCTCTGTTCTTTTTGAGTTTACAACAAGGATCATATGGAGTATAAGCAGGTTTACAATCAAAATGATTGAATTTTCTTAGCACGGATTCAACATAATGAGATTGACTAAGACTATAACCGTTAGAATTTCTTCTAATTTTCATCCCTAAGATTACATCTGCAGGGCCTAAGTCTTTCATGTCAAAGTTCTCATTCAGCATGTTCTTAGTGGAATTAATTACATCCATGTTTGTACCAAGTATAAGCATATCATCAACATACAAGCATACAATCACACAGGCATCATTCACAAGCTTAGTATATACACACTTGGCAGATTCATTGATTCTAAAACCACTAGAAAACATTACATGATCAAATTTTTCATGCCATTGTTTAGGTGCTTGTTTCAATCCATACAAAGATTTTTCCAGTTTACAAACTTTGTTCTCACAACCTTTCACTACAAAGTCTGAGGATCAGACTCTGCTAGTGTTATGAAGTCAGGTCTAAAGGAGGTTTTGGTTCTAGCCCTTTTACTTCTCCTAGGATCAAATTCTACTTCATCTTCCTCTAAAGGTAAAGTCTGACTGGTTGAAGGGACATCTAGGGGATCAACACCTCTCTTACGAGAGTCAGATTTTAAAGAAAAAACACAGCATCCCTAAACTCCATAATAGTATTTACACCAATTTCAGAAACATCAGAATTCACAATCATAAATCTATATGCAGGTGTATGCTCAGGATACCCTATGAAGACACAGTCAACAGTTTTGGATCCTCTCTTGGTTGCTTTAGGTTTAGGGATCTGAACCTTATCCAAACACCCCCACACTTTAAAGTATGCTAAAGAAGGTTGTCTACCTTTCCACAATTCGTATGGAGTTTTATCTGATCCTTTAAAAGGTACTATGTTCAGGATATAGCAGGATGAGAGGACAGCTTCCCTCCACAAGTTCGAAGGTAATCCTGAACTAATTAACATGACATTCATCATCTCCTTAAGGGTGCGGTTCTTACGTTCAGCTACTCCATTCGACTGAGGTGAATAAGGAGGGGTAACCTCGTGTATTATGCCATGTTTTACACAGAAATATCCTATAGGAGTTATGTACTCACCACCACGGTCAGACCTAATGGTTTTAATGGTAGTATTTAATTGGTTTTCAACTTCTAGTTTTTACCTCTTAAATGCTTCTAAGGCATCATCCTTACCTCTAAGCAAATATATATGACAGTACCTAGTACAATCGTCTATAAAAAGTAATAAACCATTTCTTACCACCTCTAGTTTGAACTGATTTCATGTCAACTAGGTCCGAGTGAATTAATTCTAAGGGTTTAGAATTTCTATGAACATTTTTGCTAAAAGGTTTTCTAGCATACTTTGATTCTACGTATATTTCACATTTGTGTTCCTTTTCCAAACTAAATTTGGGCATGCAGCCTACATTAGCTAGTTTAAGCATAAACTTATAATTTACATGTCCAAGTCTACCATGCCAAACATTCAAAGACTCACAAACATAAGCAGAAGAATCATAATTATTCATTACAACAGAGTTCATATTAAGCTTATATAGACCCTAAGTCCTATAACCGTTGCCTGAAAAATCACCGCCCTTAGTTACGACAAGTTTTACTGATTAATTTAATATCTTAAATCTTTTACCATCTTCAGTAGAACAAGATACAAGATTCTAGCTTGCATATGCCCGGAACATGAAAATTCATTTAATGTGAGAATGTTTTATATATGAGCTTCTGCTCGACCTTTCCCTTTTATGCAACCTCTGTCGCAAATGAGTTACTCATATAGAGTTTCTCAACATCCCTTATTCTCAGATAAGAGGTGAACAGGTCTTTGTTTTAACAAACATGCTTAGTGGCTTCAGAGTCCACTCCAGTCTCTCACATAAGTTATCATGCCACAAAGGTCGTTCTAGTTTGTTTTAACTAAATTAGCATTATCTTTCTGCTTATTAAGGTTTTATGTTGTCTACACATTTTTTACAAACATAACAAATTCCCTTAATTAAAGTAATGCTAGATTTAGATATGCGAAACGTACCTTTCTTACGAGAGCTATGCGTAGTGTTCCATTTAACATTCTCACCTTTGCCATCTTTGGAAGATTTATTTTCAGCCATATGCGCCTATTAGCCATGTCCCTTGTAGATGACACCTTTATTCACAAACCACAATTCCAAATCAGAAACTAAAATATGAATTTTGAAGATAACATCTACATTTACAAACTTCGTTTGAACCACCATTTCAAAAAACTCATGGTTGCCCCATAAATAATAATTTATTTAACAACAAATTTCTGCTCGTCAGAATTTTTCAGGAACATTTCTCTGTTTTGTAAAATATCGGAAAAATACTTTTACGACTCCAAAAATTCTGAAATTTTACGTGGGTAACTATCATGATGTCTATTACATTATTTCTAAAAGGGTTTATGAAAATTCTCTCTAGGTTAGGAGATAAACGCGAAACTTTACGGCTGACCCAACTTTTTTTTTTTTTTTTGCTTTTTCACTCCACAAATTAAATCCATGCAAGGAACAATCAAATAAACAAATGTTATTATTACTTATCTTCTTTATGAGTTCCCCAGAAAATTTTGCTGATCCATCAACATTGTTCTTACCCATTGTTACAGATAGAAAAAACAACTATCGTGTTAAGATTGTTGCGTCTGTAACAATAAAACACTCAAGAAAGATGTTAGAATAAAATTGATTAATTTCTGGAAGGTAAATGAACACTCAAAAGGACAGCACACAGAGGACAGAGTCACGTGTTCAACACGCTGTCCTTAACACGATAGTTGACCGGTACGCCTCAAAAATGAGTGATGCTTATACCCTGTGGTCAAGTCGTATCCAGGATAAAACTGCCCGTTGCAAGCACTGTTAGCACTACAGTACTTGTCCACTCTTACGACCTCAACAGCAATTGCGCACAGAATGAAAACAAAGGACCACACAGGGGGAGAAGACAAAAAGAAGAGGATAGTAGCTCTTCTGGACACAAATTGAAATGAAAAAAATGATCGATTTATACAGGGTAGAAGTGAGAGAGGTCTCATTAACGCGCATTAAAACAATTAGAATTAATTTCCAAACGGTTTAAAACGTTCATGCATCATAATGTTGATATAAAACGTTCATGCATCATAAATATAAAACGTTCATGCATAGACATAATGTCGCCCAAAGATTTATTTTGTTTGAAATCTTTTAAGTATTAATTCAAAAATTCAAAAGAAGTTTTGCCAAAAAAGATAAGTCTTGACCCACACCCACACCCGGCGGCGTGCGTGCTTCGGTGCGAAGCACCACGCGTGTGTGAAAATGTGTGATTGCACCAACTAGCCCATTGCCTAAGTCCTCTCCCTCGCACAAAAGTGCTAATGACCCAAGGACCACTCTAATATCAAAATTTTCAATACTTACGGAGAGGTATCATCTTTAATTTTCCCTATGTGGGACTAAAGGTTCATTCACAAATAGTGAAAATGAGCTAGTGTCCGTAGTGACTAATAGATCCTAAGTTCCAATCCCACCAAGAACGAAAACCAAACTATTTTATAAACTCATTTTCTCTAACAAAAAATACCCGAGAGTAGCACATGCACAAAATCTAGTGATACATTATGTATCGATCAACGAGTACGCACATCGTGTATCAAAGAAATACAATAGAAGAAAAAGAGAACACTAGTACACACATCCATAATCCGTACCGAAGACAGGTTGCAGCGTGGCCATGCCATTAGGTCCGTCGGCAACACCTGGTAGAACGCACAACTTGGACCAAACCCGTAAAGAGTAAGAAAGTTTGTCGTAACATATCCGCACCCGTAATTAAAATCTATCTATCTATTACTATACATATAAAGTGAACTCCCATTACTACAGTTAATGAATAATAAATGAAGCTGCAAAATTCTAAAATCCAATTTTGCCCTTGCATCTGTAGCTTTATCAAGAATCCTTTAAAAATTTAGTGAGGCTATAACGGTAAATGTAAAAAACAAATAGACAGTCCGACTAGGAATAGAGCCGGTCATACTGAAAGGTCCCATTAAGGCACGTGCATAGGTATACAAGTGGGAAAATAATACGGGCAACAAGACGGGGCTCTACATTTTTCATCGCTCTTATTTTCTGTGTATTATGTTTCTTCAGGGACCAACAAAAGAGTACATTTTTCCCTTCTCTAGTTTTTTTCTGTCAGTTTCCCACAACCGTCCTCGTACATAGGTAGTTCTTTCTTCTACACAGACAGAAATTTTGTAGAGTAAATTGGATCAAAACAAAGAGTCTGATCGAGTTAAGAAGGAGAAGAAATTATTAGAATCTCCATCGCGTCATGGATCGGAATGGAAGCTCAAGAACAAGTTCAATTAATTGAATCGGTTTTGATTAAATCATGTTTGAAGCTCACGTAAGATCTTTTAATCTTATTTTCTCGATTAATTTTCTTGATTTTGAATGGTTTGAATCGTTAATTGAGACTATTTCGATCGCTAGGGTGATTGTTGTAGAACGAAGTTGTGAATATATGTCAACCCTTTTCTCCAAATGTCATAATTAATTTTTTACCCTTTTTACTAAATTAATTAGGGCAATGAGTAGTTATTGTAATTTGATTAAACGCGATATAAGCACATTCGACAAAGAACACAGGGTTAGAGTAGTTGCATGATGTAAAGAAAAGTAGTTGCGACTTTAGGATTTAGAAAGTTTGCAGTACTTTATGTTCTTAGGCAAGAGTTAGGATATAGAAGTTTCCCCTGCCGCTTTAATTTGACTACTGAGTTACAGATATGCTTAACATGCTACTCTTTGAGGGACATCTGTATTTTAGTAAGTTTTTCAGTCTGGTTGACATAGGGTGCCACTGTCTGAATCCCTGATTTTTTAATGTTATACCACTAATGAACATATTTTCACCCTCTCCCTCCCTCCCATCTTTCTTTTTGTTTTTAGGTTCTGCATTTGCTGCGGAAATATTTAGGTGAATATGTCCATGGACTCTCAGCTGAAGCTTTAAGAATCAGCGTCTGGAAGGGTTAGTATCTCAAGTGTGTTTTCATGTTTTCAATAGCATCAATTTTCTCTAAAGAGGGTTTTTGTAATTGATTTCCCTGTCCTCGTAGGAGATGTTGTTCTTAAGGACTTGAAGTTGAAGGCGGAAGCACTAAATTCGTTAAAGCTTCCCGTAACTGTCAAAGCTGGATTTGTTGGTACTATAACGCTAAAGGTACTTTTAGTCGTTACTTATTCCTTATCCATTGGCGCTTCCCTAATATCCCTACTATGTTCTTGTTTGTTCTGTTAAATCATGTTTCGGATTGACTTAATTTTCTTACTTATATCACCTTTAGGTTCCATGGAAAAGTCTAGGGAAAGAACCTGTGATTGTTCGTATTGATCGTGTCTTCATTCTTGCTCATCCTGCTCCTGATGGACGGACACTCAAGGTAAATATTCTTAAAAATGTTTTCTTCCTAGGGAAGGGATCATAACTAAGTTTTTCTGATATCTGCAACCTCTATTAAATAATTTATTAATATGCATTCATATCTTCCGCTGGCTTGATTTTTTGATTTTATGTTCTATTATAACTTTGTGCAGGCTGAAGACAGGGAAAAACTTTTTGAAGCCAAGCTTCATCAGATTGAGGTCTGGTTTTTCATCCATTTGACTCTATGTTTTCTTTTGTCATCTTGATTTTTGCAAGTTTTCTTGTACCATTGACTCACTTTCTTATGGAAAACTCCTTCGTTTTTGCAGGAGGCAGAGTCAGCAACTCTCGAAGCTAGATCTAAATTGGGAAATGTATGATCTATGACTGAATTTTATTTAAATCAAGTTTAGCATTATAACTCTCTCTTCAATAAATTGCTTGCATATCAATCACACACTATTTTTGTTTGTTACATTTACAAGTTTGTTTCATCGTTTTGATTAAAATTATTTGTTTCTGTAGTAGGTATGGAATATTTCTTCAATCTAGTTTAATTGATGGTTTCGGTTTTGTGCAGCAACCTGGTGGAAATTCATGGTTGGGTTCACTCGTTGCTACTATCATTGGGAACCTCAAGATCTCCATTACCAATGTCCATGTCAGATATGAGGATACCATCAGGTATGCTGAGACTGTTGATGGTGTATACCTTTAAGTTTTAACCCTGGCCTATTGCTATTTGAGTACATGGGTTTTCCTTTCGGGGTATTGTTCCATCACGTGTTGCAATCTAGCTAACATTTTGATGGTGCCACACGTGTCACAGTAACCCAGGCCATCCATTTTCTTCCGGTGTTACGCTGGCAAAGCTTGCTGCTGTTACAATGGATGAACATGGAAATGAAACTTTTGATACCAGTGGTGCGCTAGACAGATTGCGGAAGGTGAATTCTGCTTGTAACTTGAAAGAAAATACTAATGGTTATTGCTTTAAATTCTGGTTTGCATGACATTTCACGTATATTAAAATTACTTATACTTGTCATGAGCCAGTGTGTACTATATTCATTTCTACTAAACAGTTGGTTAAATATCTTTGAGTCCGAGGAGTATTTATCTAATTATAAGTTCTGGGCCATACGTGTTCGCATCAGAAAAAGGAAAGTGTTCCTTAGAAGGGAAGGAAGTTAAGTCCTGCAATATAGTTTTGATATCAAGATTTTGAGTGACACATTCATCAACAACTTTGATGGGCGTCACTGATTTCAGTTTTTCTTTTGCCTATGGTTTAAAAGTAAGTGACCCAATCCTTGTGTACTTAGTACCCATTCTTTTATTTTGTAGTCGTTGCAACTTGATAGACTCGCGGTGTATCACGACTCTGACACCCTTCCCTGGAAGATGGATAAGAAGTGGGAAGATCTGAACCCAAATGAATGGATTGAGGTATGTAACTAATATCCTATAACATACTCTGGGTGCTTTCACTACTTCATGATATAGACCATCTATTTCTTCGCTCGTCTTCATATATTTATTTGTTTATCCTTAGATCTTTGAAGAAGGTATTAATGAACCTTCAGCTGGTCACAAAGTGGCTTCTTCGTGGGCTCAAAATCGCCAGTATTTGGTATCACCAATCAATGGTGTTCTAAAATACCATCGTCTTGGAAAGCAAGAAAGAGTAGACCCAGAAATTCCCTTTGAGAAGGCATCACTTGTTCTGAGCGATGTTTCTTTAACAATTACAGAGGTCTTGTTACTCTGCTTGTATAAAGTTTTGTGCTTTAGTTGTTTACTGTTCTTACTTGCATACGTTGTTGTGAAGCTGTTTAACATTTTTAATCTCTCAGGCTCAGTACCATGACTGCCTAAAACTCCTAGAAGTAGTTTCGAGATATAAAACACATGTTGATGTTTCTCACTTGAGACCCATGGTGCCAGTTTCGGAGGATCCTCATGTGTGGTGGCGATATGCTGTTCAGGCTGGTTTGCAGCAGAAGAAAATGTGGTAATGCTTTCTAATGTTATAGGACCTGTTACCACAAGTATTGAGTGGTGATTGTTAGTTTTTACATTTGGTATCTAATGTGGAACATATTTTTCTTGAAAAGAAGTTTACTTGGATTAAGAAATACGATCTTTACGTTTAAATGTAGGGTTGTTCTGTGCTTTTTTCGAACTTCTTTTCTACTACTTCGCGTATTCTGCAGATGTTAAGTAATCTCTCTGACCGTATAAATTCTTTGTTCTTATGTTTCAAACACCTTATTTCAGCTATCGCTTCTCATGGGACCGAATTCGATATCTTTGTCAGCTTCGTCGACGTTATATTCAGTTATATGCTAGTTTGTTGCAACAGCTAAAAGTTGATAATTCTGAGATTAGAGAAATTGAGAGAGATCTGGATTCGAAAGTAATCCTTTTGTGGAGGTAATTGAATTTGTCATACTTGTTCTGATTTCTTCTGCGTTGTTTAAGCGTGAAATAACCAACTTATATCTTTCTAACATAGCTTGAGTGCGTATTTTCAGGTTACTTGCACATGCTAAAGTCGAGTCTACAAAATCTAAAGAAGCTGCACAGCAAAATAGTCAATTAAAGAGAAGCTGGTTTTCTTTCAGATGGTAAGCAAACTCTCCCATAGTTTTCTTCATTTGCAACTGAGCTGTCTAGTGCTTGCTTATCTTCCAGATTGCTTTTCACATTTTCCTTCTGAACTTCCACGGGAGGTTCTTCATGTTCTTATGAGCTTTTAGAGGTAACATCTTTTTTCATTTGGCTCATATCCCAGGCGTAATTCTTCAGAGGATGCTTCTCCTGAGACTGAGTCCGAGGGGCCACTTCTTATGGAAGAAAAACTGACTAAAGAAGAATGGCAAGCTATTAATAAGTTACTAAGTTACCAGCCAGATGAGGAGTTGACTACTCACTTAGCGAAGGATATAAATATGATTCAGTTCCTTGTAAATGTCTCCATAGGTCAGGCTGCTGCTCGAATAATCAGTATCAGTGAAACTGAGATTCTTTGTGGCAGATTTGAACAACTTAACGTCACCACCAAATTTTATCCCCGCAGCACCCAATATGATGTTTCACTGAGATTCTATGGCTTATCTTCTCCTGAAGGGTCACTTGCACAGGTGTGGCTTTGGCATCATGCTAAGGAATTTATCTGTGTTGTTAATTTTGCTGATTTCATAATATCGGTATCAAACTACTTAAATTGCAGAGTGTCAGCAGCGAAAAGAAGGTTAATGCTTTAGCTGCTACATTTGTAGACTCACCTATTGGGGAAAATGTGAACTGGCGGCTTTCAGCAACAATTGCTCCATGCCATGTTACAGTATGTTTTTAAGCCTGAGCTTTTTCTTTTAGGTGATTGACCTAGCTGGATATGTACTACATATATAGCCGTTAAAGCATATAAGATTGACCTAGCTGGAGTTGACATCTCATAAATGAAGATCTAACCGTTGCTGCTTTTACTGTTATTTCGTTAGTTCAACTGGGAAGAGTTCAAATGTTATTTGAAGTGTTTTTGCATGATTGTACTCCATAGATTCACTTGCACATTCATGTAGGGTATTATAACTCTCATGTTTAATGGTTATGGGAATGGTATGTTACCATATTATCTTTGGTTAATCTTGGGAACTGGGTCAAATGATGACGATATTGGAGAGGTGGTGATGTGGTTGGAAGTGTGGAATAATAATTATTTTGGAGTTCCAACGTCTTATTTATTGCACTGATTGTGGCGTATTGTAATCTGGAGTTGGATTCTTATTAATCTTTGACTGGAGAAACTTGAATGTGTTTCTGATCTCGTATCTTTTTCAGTCATGTTTATTTTTTGGTAAGTTCCTCAAGTTTTGTGTTACGACCAGTTATCTGTTCAAAATGTGTTTAGGTGTTTATGGAAAGCTATGAGCGTTTTCTGGAGTTCATGAGGAGGAGCAATGCAGTTAGTCCTACTGTTGCACTGGAGACTGCAACAGCTCTACAGGTATATAACATTGTGTCAGTTCGTAGTGCCTCGCATTAAGAGGATCTGGGTATATTGTGCATACTAAAAAGAGATTCATTTTTGCTAGAGTTAAAAATTTAAAATCTAAGTGCATATCCTCATCATATTTTCATTGCTGACACCAGATGAAAATAGAGAAAGTGACTCGTCGGGCTCAGGAGCAGTTTCAAATGGCATTGGAAGAACAAAGCAGGTTTGCTTCTATCTAGGGCTAATTAACTTGGGTCAATAGGTAATAGTGCATGATAAATGGTTTCCATCGGAACAGTAGTGCAGCGGTTTGTACTGCTGTGGCATGAAGTGATCGTATTCTGTGTCTGAGTATGTATATGTATGTACCTTTTGGAGTAATCTGATACATATATGTGTACATACTTAAAAAAAGGAAGACTTAAATCTATTTGTATCTACAAATTGATTTAATTCAATGTTTTCCTTTTCCCATTTAATGGAAAGCAGAGAAGTTCACGTATCATATGCATATGTCCTGAATGCATATCATATCTGAATGCATATGCATATGTTTTCACGTCCTGATACTGTTTCTGGGCACCTTCTTAGAGGATTATTATGGGCAGCACTCTTTCAGTCATATTAATTTATCTAATATGCTTGATTCTATTGGAGAAGTGAGTTATCTGCTTTCATCATCTTTGTAGGTTTGCGCTGGACATTGATTTTGATGCTCCAAAAGTAAGGGTTCCTCTCAGAACAGGCTTGATTTCCACATGTGATGGTCACTTTCTTTTGGATTTTGGCCATTTCACACTTCGCACAAAAGTAAGTTACTTTACATATGTATATAAACTTTTTTTTTTTTTTTTTTTTTTTTTTTTTTTTAAGCCTGAGGTTGGCAAATATCATTGCAGGAAGGTCAGCGTGATGAACAGAGGCAGAGTCTGTACTCTCGTTTTTATATAGAGGGAAGAGATATAGCTGCTTTTTTCAGTGATTGTGGTTCTGAAAGTGGAAATTGCACTTTGGTCACTTCAACCTCTAGTTGGGAACCTTCTGGATTACTTTTTCTGGACAACACCGATCATATCTACTCTCTTATTGATAGGTGTGGAATGACGGTAATGGTTGATCAGGTAATTCATTGGTTGAATGTTCTAACGGCTGGTTATAGTGATTACCTATCTCAGAATGTTTTTTTAGTATGTGTGCTAATCCTATCAATTCTTTCTTTCAAGATTAAAATACCACATCCGAGTTTCCCATCAACAAGGGTGTCATTCCAAGTGCCCAATCTTGGCATTCACTTTTCGCCGGCTAGATATGGAAGAATATTGGAACTGTTAGATATATTCTATGGCACAGTCGACAATTTAGATCAAGTTGCTAGTGAAATTTCTCAAAGTGGTGTGGCACCTTGGAGTCCTGCAGATCTTTCAACTGAGGCTAGAATTCTTGTTTGGCGGGTATGCCCTGCAATTACAAAGAAGAATAAGATGACATCTCATGCTCTCTTGCTGATGAATTATTTGATTTTCATTTTTCTTATCTTATGTTCTCGGTGCAGGGAATAGGGAATTCTGTGGCTGAGTGGCAACCTTGTTTTCTTGCATTATCAGGGTTTTATCTCTATGTTTGTGAATCCGAAATGTCCCAAAGTTACCAACGATGCTCGAGGTTAGTTTTTTGGGCATTTCTGTTTTTCGTGGTTTATAGTGTTGATAACCGTGAACATATTCATATAGTTGTTTGATATTGCAGTATGGCTGGTCGGCAAATATATGAAGTTCCTCCTGCAAGTGTCGGTGGGTCACAGTTCTCTGTTGCTGTCAGTGTCAGGGGCATGAACATTCAAAAGGCAAGTATTACTGGTTTTAGTTTTCTGCATTTTCAGTGAGTTTTAATACTTGTATACTCTTCTCGATTGTTTTCTAGTTTTTCTCATGTAGTTCTGTATTTAAAGTACTGAATGGATCCATTCACTTAGTTCCTCACTTAATTTTATAGTTAATTTCTCCACCATCAGATGTAAGTGGATGGATGGTTGATAATAATTCTCTCGTGTTCCAAAATCACATCTTAATATGGTTCTAATTTTCATCATTGCATCTGATGGGATCCTCTCCCTTAAAAGGGGTTATTTTGCTTAGAGTTAATTTTCGAAATCCACCATCATTTCATTGTTGATGCTATTAGTTGTGCAAGCAGTTATGTTTCCCATGCTTATAATTATACTATGATTTTGATTTTCAGGCTCTGGAATCTTCTAGTAATTTAATAATTGAGTTTCGAGATGAAATGGAGAAGGCCTCTTGGATGAAAGGACTTATACAAGCAACATATAGAGCTTCTGTATGATGTCCATATTCTTATTATTATCTGCATTTTGTTTTTTCAGTTTCTTTTTATGGGAATATGTTACTTATTACCTGTACCACATATACTGCATCAGGCTCCTCCATCTGTTGACATACTCGGAGAATCACATGATGCTTTATTTGAACATGGTGAACATAGAGCCACTAATTATGGAACTGCTGACCTTGTCATTAATGGGGCATTGGTAGAAACAAAGTTGTTAATATATGGAAAGGTGAGATTTCTAGTACATCAGGTATCTGATGAAAGAGTTAGAATCCTCATATGAAATCTAACACATTCTAGCCAGAAGTTCTCCGTGAGGAGCTAATGTATTACGGAAATCTATAATAATGAATTAATAATAAATCATTATTGTCGTATTACCTCTACAGACTGGAGGAGAAGAGCGTGAAGAGGATGAAGAGACACTAATTTTAGAAATTCTTGCCGGTGGTGGGAAGGTTAGTCTTATAAAGTTTGTTGTATACAGTTCCACTCCATTGTCTGGTGAAGTTTGTTCTACACAAACTACTTTGTTTTCTTGTCATCTTAGCCGATTATGCCTCTGTTCACTGGATTCTTGTTGGTGGGCAAGGTCTGTATTACTCAGGATACCTATTAGTCACATATCCAATGGACCCCTGTTGGATTCGTGGGATATTTCAATTGTCACAATATCTCTGGGGCTTTTTATACATGCAACTATCAGTTAGCTGAATCGGTCATAGTACCACAATCTTTCACTTACCCTGTGATCAATAAGACGGGATCTAATACATATCCATTTTCCTTCCTTTCAGTTATTTGAACCTACTTTCGTTAGCTATTTGAATTATATAGCCTGCTTATAGGTCTATTGTAAGCCAGTAGTATATGTCATGACAACTTCCTGCTTAAAGGAATGCAGTCAATAGACTGAATACAATCCGAGATCATCTCTTAAATATTAGGAGATAAATCCCGATTTCATCTACTATTTTTTGCTTTACGCATGTTGGTATTCACAAGCTAGATTAATATACGAGAAGAGTTGTTATTTTTGCAGGTGCACCTTGTGCGCGGGGAAGGTGACTTGACTGTCAAGACAAAGTTGCACTCGTTGAAAATTAAGGATGAGCTTCAAGGTCATCTTTCTTCATCTCCACAGTATTTGGCCTGTTCCGTGCAGAAGGACGAAACTTTAGTAGCTCCCTCTAGCACTTTAGATTTGATTGAGAAAGAATTGCCTGAAGTACTTCTGGAGGAGGATGATATTTTCACCGATGCGTTGCCAGATTTCGTTTTCACTGATCCTGTCCATCATTCGCAAAGTAGTGATATGCCTCATTGCAGTGACCAGTATGCTGGAGTTGAAACCGAAGCTTCAACTACCCAAAAGAAGCTGACTAAAGGGAAAGGAATTAGCGGTGAGATATTCTATGAGGCACGTGATAGTGATATATCTGATTTTGTGTCTGTTACCTTTTCCACAAGGAGTTCTTGGTCGCCTTTCTACGACGGTACTGATACACAGGTACATGAAATAGACATACAGTGTTTGTAATTTACAAAAATTGTCCAGCTTTTGAAAATGCTTAACTTACATAACGTTAAATATTCGCTTCTTCTTTCATTATCCTCTTCAATTTACTGTTTAATGATTCACCTTTTCCAGATGAGCATCTGCATGTCGAAATTGGACTTTTTTTGCAACAGACCTACTCTGGTTGCTTTAATTGGCTTCGGCTTAGATGTGAGCTCCGCTGGTTCAGAACTTACCGGCAACAGTGAGGTTAATGAAAACTACCGACCGAGCAGTCCCGACGAGGATAAAGTTCATGAACTTTCGGAAAGCAAAGAAAAGATAGAAGACAGTGGACGTTCTTTCATTAAAGGATTGCTTGGCTATGGTAAAGGCCGAGTGGTCTTTCATTTGAACATGAACGTTGGTAGTGTTCGTGTATTTCTCAACAAGGAGGATAATACTCAGCTAGCAATGCTGGTGCAAGAAAGTTTTCTTTTTGATCTGAAGGTAAGCAGAGTTTTTTGCAGTCATCAGTTTTACCTTGTTTTTAATACACCTATGCATGTAGTTTACATATTGTTGTGTAGCTTTTTGGCGAGAGTTTCCGACTATCCCAGCCACTGTTTTAGAGCTTGCTCTCATGAATGTTTCAGTGTTAACTGTTATACCTCTTCTTAAGTTCATAGTATAATGTTAGGCAACAGGGAGTTTTTCGTCATATCTAAAGAAACGGCATACGGTGCTGGAGATGTGTGTTTTTGTTTATTTAGCTTGTCTATCTCCGCTTTCTGGTGGATGCTTTTGTTCCTGAATTCATCTCGTATTTGCTTTATTTCTTACCATTATTTTTTTGGAACTAAATTGGATATTGGAGATACTCTAGCTAGAATACATAGCTGTTGCTTCATAGTTGCGTAAAACTAGGTAACATTTGGAGAACATTTACTGAATGACAAAAAAACTGAGGTGGATTTAGTTTAGTGTAACTAGTTTCAAAGTCTTGTTTGTCTTCCACTTTCTCCTCAACAAGGCACTAACTACAATTGTTCAAATAGGAATTGTTAATGATAAAGTAAGATTGTTAGTGAAAGAATTACTCTACCTGGTTCAACAGAAATATATGATGGTTAGTTTCCCTTAGAAGGGTTTTCCCTGAATTGAAATATCTCGTATGAGTCACGTGGTCTGTTATAACTTATAAGGGACACCCTAATTGACATTATAGCACCAAGGATACCCCCTAGGGCACTCTTATGGGAAGTGTTCCACACTTTTTAGAATAACTAAAAACTAAAAACTGTCCTTCTGAGCTCATTTGCATAGACAGACAACTTTATCTTTCAATGGGCCGGATAGATCTTAAAGATGCTTTATAAGTTATAGGCCTTTAGATGGTCGATTTATTGTCTTCTAAATTTTCTCAGTGCATGATTCTTATGGAACACATGAGAATTGTTCAAGAAAATGGAATGACCAAGTCCAAGCATTTCTTTCTACTGATTTGTTTATGAAGCCTGACTAAAGAAAGAAGCAAAGAAGGGGAGTGAGCACCTGTTCAACTTACAATTTGCCTTGATGTTTATTGTAGTGACCACATTTTTAATTGTTTAGCTTACTTTCATTTCTCGCCCTTGAGCAACTTCCTTTTATTTATAAATGGTTTTTTGTTCTTATGCTATTTATAGTCCATTTTTTAATTTTTAAGCTCACCTTTGATAAATGTGGAATCATGGTATTTTCAAATATTCCTTTCCAGGTTCATCCGAGTTCTCTTTCGATAGAGGGCACATTAGGAAATTTCAGGCTGTGCGATTTGTCCTTAGGGATGGATCACTGTTGGGGTTGGCTTTGCGATATTCGTAATCAGGGGGCAGAATCCCTTATTAAGGTGCATTTCTATACTTGAAGAAAAACGTCTTCGCAATAAGTCTTCGAATTGGGATCAGTGGTTGATGAATGACAAACTTATATTCAGTTTGCCTTTATTCTTTTGTTATAACATACCGTTATTTCTATTTTCAGTTCACATTTAATTCGTACAGTGCCGAGGATGAAGATTATGAAGGATATGATTATAGTTTATCTGGCCGACTTTCTGCAGTTCGTATCGTTTTCCTTTATAAGTTTGTCCAGGAGGTAAGTCTTATTACGCTTTTTAAGCTGCAATTGACTGATTTATCTGATTAAATTAGTATGTCTCCAAATAGCAGACACATACATGCTCTTTCACTATAATAACTGTGTGCTGCTTTCATTTCATAACAAAATTGTGGAGATATGATTTTGCAGGTCACTCTGTACTTTATGGAGCTCGCCACTCCACGCACAGAAGAAGCAATTAAACTTGTTGATAAAGTTGGGGGTTTTGAGTGGTTAATTCAGAAGTATGAGATGGAGGGAGCCTCTGCTTTAAAGCTGGACCTATCACTGGATACTCCAATAATTATCATTCCCCGGAATTCAATGAGCAAAGAGTCCGTATTTCTGCTTATATATATTCTTGTATCTGTAGTACTAGTTTCAACCTTATTGCAGGCTAGTAATTTTTGAGTGTTAATACCTTTTGGCATTCCAAGCTCTTGCAACTGCAATATACATTGTTTACTTTGTACCCGAGTCGTGACTCTTGATGTTGATGAACTAGTATATTTACGCGATGAATGTTGCTTTTAGTGCACATGTTCATTTTCTAAAATTTCGTTTCTTTAATATTTATGAAATTAATTTTTTTTGTTGCAGTTTCATGCAACTTGATTTAGGCCGGCTACAAATTTCAAATGAGATTAGTTGGCACGGATGCTTCGAGAAAGATCCTTCTGCTGTCCATCTTGATGTTCTTCATGCAGAGGTGAGTAACCTAATGGTTAATCTCTTAAAAAACTCAATCCATTTAATCCTTAGTTTCTTAAGGAGTGGACTAGACATTGGAATTGATGAGCCAAAGGAATATTTCTAAAAGTCTATTTTAACCATCCAAGTTGATGTGTTCTGCTGTCACAGTAGCTTAATTAATCAGCTTCACTTTTTCTTGTATAATTTCAGATATTTGGCATTAACATGGCTATTGGAGTTAATGGTCTCCTAGGGAAGCCAATGATACGTGAAGGTCAAAGTCTTCATATCTATGTGCGTCGCAGTTTGAGGGACGTTTTTAGGAAAGTTCCAACACTTGCTGTTGAAATTAAGGTAATATCCTTCTCTGTTTTTTGGTTTTGTTTTTGTTTTCTCTTATATATATGGTCGAGGGTTGAAATTTTGGTTAGGGAGTACTGCTCATCATACTGTTTATAGATATTAGGGAACTATCTCACATACTTTATTATTTGATTTCTGTTAATGTGTCATGAATTTGGTGACCATTATGCGATTCATTGTCAAGTGCAAGGAAGTTATGTAAAATTTTGTCTCTTTAAAGTCATTCGATGATGCTAGACAATTTTGTTGGTAAGAAATGTCAGCTATAGGATTGTGTAAATACCCAGAATTATAAAAAAGTTATCCAATCAAATCCTTATACAAAAGGAATGCCTATGAGTTATGGGCACATGCAATGTTTCAGATCCTTGATTTGGCTGCACGTAGAAGTTGGTGGAACTTCTTAAATAAATCAAATCAACTGTGGCTATCGCCAAATAAGCTTTATATATTTAGAGGGAGCCTCTTATTACATATCTTGATTGAGTACCACAGCTTTACAGGCTAATGCGAACTGCCTAGATTTCTAATTATTCCTTCTCAATCTGTTATACAGGTTCATATAAATGGACCTTTCAAATCTTCGAATGTGGTTTTCTTAGATTTTTGAGATCTAATATATTTATATCACTGGATCTTATGGGCAGATTGGTTCATTGCATGGCGTGATGTCTGATAAAGAATATGATGTTATTCTCAATTGTTTTTACATGAATATATCCGAAGAGCCAAAACTTCCTCCAAGTTTTCGTGGAGGTTCTTCTGTTCCCAAAGATACAATACGAATGCTAGTAGACAAGGTAAATCAGAATAGTCAAAGCTTCTTGTCACGTACTGTTACCATAATGGCAGTTGAAGTGAACAACGCGTTGCTAGAGTTGTATAATGGCATTGATGAAGAGTCACCTCTAGCTCAGATTGCTGTGAGTATTTAAGTCCTGCTTCAAATCCTTGAAAACCGCACTTCATTTGTGTGATTTAATCCTTCTAATTTCTGTTGCATTTCGTCATTATGTTATTCAACAATTAATCAGGGTTTTAACATATATATATGTATTCTTTCTTCTTCTTTCGTCTGTTTAAAGTTCTTGGCTTTGCTTAATTCATGGTCTGTGTATATGCAGCTAGAAGGTCTCTGGGTGTCTTATCGGATGACATCATTGTCAGAAACAGATCTATATGTAACTATACCTGTATTCTCAATACTTGATATTCGTCCTAATACCAGGCCTGAAATGCGCTTGATGCTTGGTTCTTCTTCTGATTTATCTAAGCAAGGGTCCTCAGGAAATGTTCCGACTAGCTTTAGTAAAGTCGATTCGATGAGGAAGAACTTAGGTGCTACCCCTGATTTGGATGCCCCAAATTCAAC
Organism: Papaver somniferum; assembly: GCF_003573695.1. Classification (NCBI taxonomy): domain Eukaryota; kingdom Viridiplantae; phylum Streptophyta; class Magnoliopsida; order Ranunculales; family Papaveraceae; genus Papaver; species Papaver somniferum. The sequence continues at coordinate 16,205,181 of NC_039359.1, read as the reverse complement.
CATGCTATTGTTAGACTATAGATTCCGGTCATCTTCTCAATCGTACGTGGTTCGTCTCCAGCAGCCTCGTGTGCTTGTAGTTCTAGACTTCCTCCTTGCTGTGGGTGAATTCTTTGTTCCATCTTTGGGGGCTATAACTGGAAGAGAGGAAACGTCAGATCCAAAGAATGATCCTATAACTAGAAACAGCAATATAGTTCTGAACTCATCCATTTACAAACAGAGTGATGATGTGGTGTACCTATCACCAGATAGGCAATTAATAGCTGATTCTCTCGGGGTTGATGAATATACATACGACGGTTGTGGACAAACTATTGTTCTAAGTGAAGAAGCTGATGAAAAAGACACTCTGTCTTTCAAATCTCAGCCTATAATTGTAATTGGGCGTGGAAAGAAGTTGCGGTTCATGAATGTAAAAGTTGAGGTACGATATCCTCATCAGTATTAACACTTTCACCCGTGTAGTTTAGGACGTTAGGCTGTCTCTAGGCTGCCAAGGGATCTTGTATCTAGAAGGATTGGTCAGATATTGCTTATGTATGTGTGTAGATAGAAGGAGAGAGGGTCTAGGATAATAGTATTGATAAGAAGAAATGTAAACTTAATACCTTTATGCTCAAGTTATGACAACTAGAATTTCAACTGTTTAAATACTGAATATTTAAATGTTTTCATTTATCAGAATGGTACGCTATTGAGGACACACACATACTTGAGCAGTGAGAGCAGCTACTCGGTTTCTGCAGAAGATGGAGTGAGCATTGATAGTTTCTCTTCTGATAATGAGGCAACAAGTCCAGATGCTGTGCATGGATCACCCAACAGTTCTGTTGCTCTCACTTATCCTGAATGTGACAATCAGATACAAAGTGTTACTTTTGAAGCCCAGGTACAATACTCTACCCCGACATTTGAAAAAACGGGGGTCCTTTTATTTTTCATCGGTTCCAGAGCCTTCTACATCTACAGCTGTTAATAAGTTGCATACAACCGCTATGATTTATACTTTCATCATCTTTTGTTTGTTGGTGGTCGTACATGGGTTCATGTATCTGTAGACCAGAGAAAATGCACGTATATGGCTATGTAAATGCTATTAGAATATAAAGCATACCTTTGACAACAAATACGGTTATGCAACTCATAGTTGATGTTCCCTTCGTATTCTGTGGCCTTCATTTTTTTGGCAATATAATATTTACTTTCAAAGGAGTAGGTAAGTTAAGATGCTGAAGTTAAGTCTTTGTCTGGTACTGGTAATACATAGCCTTATGCTACCCAAACCTTGGAAGAAGGAATAAATTTTCTTTTATGGGGTTGTCTGAAACTCTTGTTCTTACATGATTTTTTTTCTTTTTTAATTCTGACTGTGTAGGCTGTATCTCCTGAGTTTACCTTCTATGACAGCTCTAAATCATCTCTTGATGATTCTTCACATTGTGAAAAGCTTCTCCGTGTAAAAATGAACCTAAGTTTCATGTAAGTAAACGCACTTTGGATTCTCTATGTTTTGATATCTTTTCCTTTTCTTATAGTTTATATGCAACCGCCTTGTTACTGTAAGCTCTTTGTGTTTCAGCTTTCTTTTTTGCAGTCTTATATGGATTGACCATTGTTCTCACTTGTACTTGTCAGATTAGTAATAAGCAACAATTACGCATTTTGACTCCTGTCGTATATGATTTCTGATTACAGGTATGCTTCAAAAGAAAACGATACTTGGATACGAACCCTTATTAAGGATCTCACTGTAGAAGCTGGATCTGGTCTCGTTATTCTTGACCCAGTCGATGTGTCAGGGGGTTACACTTCTGTTAAGGACAAGACAAATATATCTTTGATATCAACAGATATATGCGCTCGTCTTTCTTTAAGTGTTATTTCTCTTGTACTGAATCTCCAAAATCAGGCCACCACCGCATTAGAACTCGGAAATGCTTGTCCACTGGCTTCATGTACCAACTTTGACCGGCTCTGGGTGTCACCAAAAGGTATTTCTTAAATTTGATAGAGCGTAGAGAGTGTTTTTTTAAAGCTGTTTACTTTCTGTCAATTATCAATGTACCACTCATTCAGAACCACCTTTAGTAACTTTGGCCAATTTTCTATGTCGATGTCATAAACTTGTAATTGTCGTCGTAAAAAACGCTCAGCAGATTCATCAATTTCTTACACACATTGTTTTGTTAAATTTGATGCTTCAGGAAGTGGGGCTTCTTACAACATTACCTTTTGGAGGCCTCAAGCTCCTTCAAACTATGTTATATTGGGGGATTGTGTGACATCAAGGTAACATCAATTATAATCTCATATGCATCAATTATAAGTGTGTCAGTGAACTATTGTTTCGTCATGTTTTCTCGTCTTTCTTTTCGGAGGTCTTCGTTACAGTCATTTCCGCAGCGTAAATTTATATTAACTTGTTGATATTCTTGAGGAGTAGAGTTCTTGGTGTTCAAAGGCAGATTCAAGTTATTGATATTACATTTATTAAAGCTTAAATAAGTATTATTCTATCTTCAGGCCTATCCCCCCTTCACAGGCAGTTCTGGCGGTGAGTAACACATATGGTCGTGTGCGTAAGCCAGTAGGTTTCAATCTTATCGGTTCGCTTGCTAGCATTCTGGAGTTAGAAGGAGACGGAGAAGAATCTGATGTTGGCTGCTCTCTCTGGATGCCAATTCCACCAAATGGGTACACAGCAGCAGGATGTGTAGTACATAGAGGAACACTGCCGCCTCCAAATCACATTGTTTATTGCATACGTTCTGATCTTGTCACAACTACAACATATTCGGAATGCCTTTTCAGTGTCCAGTCAACGCCAAAGTTTTTATCTGGATTTAGCATCTGGCGCCTCGACAATGTTGTTGGATCATTCTATGCCCATCCCAAGGCACATGCCCCTTCTAAGGAGGTTAGTTGCGACTTCGGTCATGCTCTTTCAGGGTACTCAAATCAGAGTGATTTCCCTTCCCAATATCATGCTTCAGATCTTGCTGTGAATCCTGATTATGGAACTCAACAAGGAAGCAACAACAGCTCTAGCTCCTCTGGATGGGACATCCTGAGATCAGTTTCACGAGTTAGTAGTTGTTATATGTCAACCCCACATTTTGAGCGGATTTGGTGGGACAAAGGTAGTGATCTCCGCCGACCAGTTTCAATATGGCGACCTATACCACGCCCTGGCTACGCTATCATTGGTGATTGCATAACTGAAGGGTCGGACATTTCATCCTCCATGTTCTTATTAAATAGTAGTTGTTCTGGTCATATTTCAATTAAATGCTTGCTTGTATTTTCCATGCTACAGTTTAGAGCCTCCGCCACTTGGAACAATTTTTAAATGTGACAATCCCGAGATTTCTGCAAGGCCTACTCAATTGTCAAGAGTTGCTCATATAGTGGGAAAAGGTTTTGATGATGCTTTCTTCTGGTACCCTATAGCCCCTGCCGGTTATGCTGCTCTAGGATGTATAGTATCGAAAAAAGATGAAGCGCCACGAATAGATTCTGTTTGCTGTCCAAGGTTGGATCTTGTTAACCCAGGCAATATTCTAGAGATGCCCATTTCAAGATCATCTAGTTCGAAGGGTTCTCATTGCTGGAGCATTTGGAAAGTTGAAAATCAGGCAAGTGTTAGGCTCTCTAATATTAGTCAAAAAAAATATTAGTCAGAAACTATATTTTTGCTATTTTTTTAATGTAGCGGTTATTGTCATAGAATTGTTACCCATCTACAAACATGTGTTACGTATCTTATCAACCATGCAGATTCTTGTTCTTTTATAACATCTTTAACCAAATGCATCACAAGTAACTGCTTGATATTATGTTATGTAATCATATTTGTTTTTATAGGCATGCACCTTTCTTGCACGGTCGGACCAGAAAAAACCCTCAAGCCGTTTGGCTTACACCATGGGTGATCCTGTGAAGCCAAAGACACGGGAGAATGTAACTGGCGAAATGAAGCTTAGATGCTGCTCCCTTACTGTTGTAGACAGCTTTTGCGGAACGGTATTGAAATGAAATAAGCTCTCATTTCCTGGATACCTGAGTTGATTTCTTATTTTCCTTTTGTTTTGCTTCTATTGTTTCCCTTATTTTCATTTCTACATAAACGCAGATGACACCACTATTTGACTTAACAATCACCAACATCAACCTGGCAACACATGGTCGACTAGAAGCAATGAATGCTGTTCTCATATCTTCTATTGCCGCGTCCACATTCAACACACAATTGGAAGCTTGGGAGCCTCTTTTAGAGCCATTTGATGGAATATTCAAGTAACACAATCTGGGTTTTAGGTTTCATTTTATTGTACAAAATCTTCAAAGACTTTGAGGTTTTCAGGACCTTATATTGAATTGTTGGGTTCATCTCTTCTTTTAGGTTTGAAACGTACCGTTCCAATGAGCATGTACAACCAAGAATCGTAAAGAAAGTACGTGTTGCTGCAACAAGTATATTCAATATTAATATAAGTGCTGCAAATCTCAAAACATTTGCCGAGGCTACTGAGTCATGGAGAAGACATGCAGAACTTGAGCAAAAATCGGCAAAACCAAATGAGGTCATACCCAGTTAGAAGTTTTAACAGCTTCAATTTTGAGTGTATCATTATGAGTATGGCTGTGTTATTGTTGTGTATATATGTATATTAACTTTAGTCACCTATCTGCTTTCTATAAGCTTATGCAGTTCATTTAGAAGTAATTGACCTGTATAAAACCATTACAGGAATCTGGTGGTCTGCTTAGTCTTGGAGATGACTCAACTTACTCTGCTTTGAATGAGGACGATTTTCAGACAGTGGTTGTAGAAAATAAACTTGGTTGTGACATATATATTAAGAAAGTTGAGCACAACGCAGAGACGGTTGAACTACTACAGCATGATCAGTATGCATCTGCATGGATTCCTCCACCAAGGTTTTCAGATAGGTTAAATATCGTAGGTGAATCTAGGGAAGGACGCAATTATGTCGCTGTACAGATATCTGAGGCGAAGGTGTATATACTTGTATAACTTATTTATTAGCTCCTGATCAACCAATACCATTGAAGATTACATATAACAATGTATTTTGTTTATTACTTCTAGGGGCTACCAATTGCTGATGATGGCAATGGTCATAGCTTCTTCTGTGCTTTGCGTCTTGTTGTTGAGAGTCAGGCTACAGATCAGCAGAAGCTTTTTCCTCAGAGTGCAAGAACAAAATCAGTAAAGCCGCTGATATTAAAAAACATTGACATGGAAGAAGGCATTGCAAAGTGGAATGAACTTTTCATATTCGAAGTTCCTCGAAGGGTATGTTTGATATTCATTACATCTGTTAGATTTAGATGTTATATCTTTTAGCTCTTTCTATAGAGAGGTCCCGCCAAGAAAGTGCCAGTCAGATTAACACAACAAAATCTTTTAGCTTTAGATTTAGATGTTATACAGAATCTTTCTATAGATTTAGATGTTATATCTTTTAGCTCTTTCTATAGAGAGCTCCCGTCAAGAAAACACAACAAAATTGGGTTTTTGTACTTCTGTAATCTCCATGATAGGGTATGTCAGATTAACATGTTCAACTATTTGAAAGTGCCAGTCAGTCAAATAATCTATTATAGGATCCGTGGCCTTCACTTGAATGTGTGAATATATGAATGTTATATAAATGTAGTGGTTTCTGTTTCCAGTATTCTATCTAAATAAAATAATTTAGAAGTGCTTTATTATAGGGGCTTGCTCGGTTGGAACTGGAGGTGACAAACCTTGCTGCCAAAGCTGGCAAAGGTATTATGCTATATCGATCTTAAATTTAATTGCATCATGCTATGACCTGACACCTCCAATCTTGTCACGTGGGTGTTTTTTTGTTTGTTGTGTTAGTAGTTATCATTTTGGTTACAACTGTCATATCATCATTATCTTATTTATCATTTGTTAATATTAAACCATATACGTCGCCCTGCCACCTCACATGAGAAGCTATTTTTCTTTTGATTTTTGTAAGTATTTTCTCAAAAACAACCTTTCTACATGTAAATTTTTAGCTTACCAGTTGTGTTTTCTTAATCAACAAATGTTTGTGGGTTGACCAATGTAAAATCTCGGAAGATAACATGCCTGGATTCTACATCGATGCTTTATGTCAGTATGACCTATGGAAAGAATGCATTACATTATATATTATGTAAGAAATATAGTTCTATCTAATGATTTCTAAAATTCGTAAATAACACATAACCGATCTGTGGTTATGGAAAGTTAAGTAAGTGAACACCCCCGAATAAGAAGGATAGGAGTCACATCTTCCTATATACTCCATCTGAAAGTTGTTAGTGAGATGCTACTGGTGGGTTTGTTCCATCTTCATATTATATAGTAATCAAACTCATACATCATCTTTACTGTACCTGGTGTCGTTTCTTCGAGATCACTGACTTCGATCATATGGTAAATTATAATATATATATATATATATTTTTAAAATAAATAATATAGAATGATGTATTTGCGTATCGATAGTTAGCACAAATGACTATGCAACTAACTTAGTATATCATGTTTGACTTGGATGTAGCAAATCATGAATTATATATGGAGATAAAAATGATCAGATTTTTTTTCCCTAATGTTGCTTCTGATTTTCAATATTATGGTGTTTTTGACTCTGTAGGTGAAGTAGTTGGTGCTGTTTCAATATCTACCAGCAATAGTGCAACTACATTGAAAAAAGTTGCTTCTGTAAGGATGTTGGGTGTCCTATCTGATGTTAAAACTGTAGTATCATATCCACTTCGGAAAAGGGTCAGTCCTTTACACATCCGTATGAGTAAACTTGGGTTCATTGAATTGCTTAACCTCCTTATCTTAGTGAGTCTATATTTTGCTTGTCAATTGTTTGATGTGGTTAGGGGCAGTTGAATGTTGATGAAGGCATTAGCGATTGTGGATACCTATCAGTTTCCACATCTTATTTTGAAAGGAAAACAAATGCAAACCTTCAAAGACAAATGGAAAGTGTGAGTGAAATCGATAGGGATGTGGGATTCTGGATTGGGTTTGGTAAGGAGGGGCCTTGGGAGAGCTTCCGGTCGTTGCTACCGCTTTCAGTTGATCCAAGGTCATTAAATGAAAATTTAATTGCATTGGAAGTAGTGATGAAGAATGGCAAGAAGCATGCGATTCTAAGGGGTCTTGCTACAGTTGTCAATGATTCCGATGTTAAACTTGATCTTTCTGTATGCCCTGTTTCTTTGCTTCGAAATCGTACTCCTCCAACTTCTGAAGGAGGCCATCAGAATGCTGTGGTAGAAGAGGTCTATGAGAACCAACGGCACCAAGCAATTTCAGGGTGGGGTAACAAGTGGCCTGGTTTCCGTGGTAATGATCCAGAGAGGTGGAGTACTAGGGACTTCTCGTATTCATCAAAGGTGAGCATGATCAGAACTTCGACTTTTAATACCATTTAGTGTAATGATGCTATGAAATGTTACATGATGACTTGTCAGCTCACCTTTCCATTGTTGTTTATACCAAGGATTTTTTTGAGCCTCCACTACCTTCTGGGTGGCGATGGACCACTACCTGGACTGTTGATAAATCTCAGTTTGGGGACATCGACGGTTGGGTGTATGCTCCTGATTATCAGAGCTTACTAAAATGGCCACCAAATTCTTCAATGTCACCCGCAAAGTCATCCCTCCAGGTTGTTCGCCGAAGGCGTTGGATCCGCACAAGGCAACCATTATCCACTGGAAGTATTAGTAGCATGAATGATGTAGTCACTATTTTGAGTCCAGGATCATCGTCTGTCTTACCTTGGAGAAGCACATCTAGCGACTCTGATCTATGTATTCAAATTCGTCCTCATGTTGAGTATCCTGAACCCTCGTACACATGGGCTGTGGGTTCTGGTTATGCCCGTGATAATGATCAGTCGTTCTTTGAGCAAGGATCGCTTTCAAGACAAAATACCATGCAGCGTGGGAATGCATCTTCCTCTTTTGCTTTTAAGTTGAATCAGCTTGAGAAGAAGGATGTTCTTTTGCATTGTGATCCAAGTTCTGGTGGTAAACAAAGCTTTTGGCTCAGCATTGGAACCGATGCTTCGGTTTTGCATACTGAACTAAATGCACCTGTTTACGATTGGAGAATATCGATCAACTCTCCATTTAAATTGGAGAATAGACTTCCTTGTCCAGCTGAGTTTACAGTGTGGGAAAGAATGAAGGATGGAGTTAGTATTGAGAGGCAACATGGTATCATCTCATCACGAAGGAGCGTACATATCTATTCAGCAGATATGAAAAGACCTATTTATCTTACTCTCTGTGTTCAGGGGGGATGGGTTTTGGAAAAGGTAACTAATGACTTTTTCTTGTAGCTGCAAGTTGTTATCCTCTTGTCAGTCACTGTTAAACATTTATTTGATATTTGCTTGTTCTCTGTTTTATCCAGGATCCTGTGTTGATTCTTGATCTTTCTTCTCTTGGCCATGTATCATTCTTTTGGATGGTTCACAAGCAAAGTAGAAGGTCCGTGGATTCTGGATAATTTTCTTTCTCTTGCAGCGAAGCTTGCTATCATTCTTATAATGTGAAATCGCCAAACCTGTATCATTTGATATGTTAAAAAACATGTGTGTCAAATGGTAGTCGTAGAGCTCTTAATAATATACTTAGCCACGGAGTCCAAACTTGCATTGCTTGCCGATTCTTGAATATGTCAAACCCTGTGATTCATTTCACGAAGCAGATCTCCTTAGTCAACCTGCATCGATCTGCCGATGTTTCCAGTAATAGGAGCTTAGCATCTGTTTCTTCACAAGGATATAAATCTAGAATAGCTTAGAATTCTTTTTTGTCAATCAAGGGAATTACAATTCAGGAAGCTAATAAGAAGGATTCATGTGCTGATGCGATGTAGTTAATGTATATTTGCATGCATCAGCATCTGGGTGGCAGAAGGTTGTGGCTAATGATGCAGGTTGAACTAAAATTACAATTTATGTAATTTTGCCTTTTTCAAAATAAAATAAAATAATTTACAATTATGTCAAGAAAGTATTATGCAAGCATCTCCTTCGAATTAGTATAGCAGCTCTATCTATTTACATGCGGCTAGACCTTTTTGTTTTGTAGAGAGATTCTATTGGGACTTCTGCATGATATTCATAACCATTTCATATGCAGGAGATTGAGAGTGAGCGTTGAACGTGATACTGGAGGAACTAATGCTGCACCAAAAACAATAAGGTTCTTTGTGCCGTACTGGATTAGCAATGACTCCTCTCTGCCATTATCGTATCGTATAGTAGAGGTTGAGCCTACAGACACTGCAGAGGCCGACTCACCATTACTCTCTAAAGTTAAATCTGCAAAGCATACCTTGAGAAGTTCTGCAAGCACAAATTATCGTAAAAATTCCATCATAAAGAGAAATATTCAAGTGCTAGAAGAAATTGAGGATTCAAATCTTGGCCCAGTTATGCTGTCTCCACAAGAGTATGCAGGGCGAAGTGGTAGTTCCTCATTTTCTGCTCGACATGATACATCTCAATCCCGACGAGTGGGTATTTCTGTTGCTATCCGCCAGTCAGATTATTACAGTCCTGGGGTTTCTCTTATGGAGCTGGAAAGCAAGGTGAGAAGAGAGTATTTGCGGGCGTCCTCTTTATTATCATTTATGGTCGTAGTGTCATTGCAGATTAATTCAATGATAAGCAATGTAGTATTGCAGCATACGAATATCATAATCTTGATTTCTTGTGTGTAGGAACGGATCGACGTCAATGCCTTCACCTCAAATGGATCTTATTACAAACTTTCAGCTCTTCTTAACATGACATCTGACAGAACAAGGTCAATCCTTAAACTCGACTCTATCAATTTTGCAATTTGCTTTAGATGTAGATTTTATTTGGACATTGAATGTATAATTGATACAGAGCTGAGGATTTAATTTATTGATCAATAGTACGGCACGTAAATAACATATATTTTAGTTAGCTATCGAGTATCATGTATATCTTTTGCTTTCAGTAATTGATAAGATGGTATCTATGCAGGTTGTTCACTTCCAACCTCAAAGTGTATTCAATCAATAGAATTGGTCAAAGCGTATGTATTCAACAATATGATTCTCATGGAGGAGTGGTTTCATCCACACCCTCCAAAGCCGTTTCAGTGGAAATATTCAGCATTGAATTGTTAAAGGTTTGGGGAATGTCATCTTATTATTATTCGACTATTTTTTTCTCTTTAAAATTATAAGTTTGAGCTTTGACTTTCAGTTACGAATGGAGGGATACAATTGGAGTACACCTTTTAGCATTGATGTGAATGCCTAATGTGTATTCACTTAAAGAGCAATGTTGGAAATGATCCAATATCTCTGAGAGTAGAAGTGCGAAGTGGAACAAAAAAATCCCGATATGAGTTCTCTTCTGCCCTTCTCCTTTCAAGCCCTTACAGGTAAAGAATAGTCTAGTTTGCTTTTCGTTGAATTTTCAACCTAATAGTACGTAACTTTCAATTATGCCATCTTCCATAGTAATTTGTAAGTTTTCATACAGGTTGAAAATCGTTCATGTTCCTACCAATACGTTACCGGCAAGTGGATGGTTCCAGTGATTCCTGGCAGTATTTGCCTCCAAATGCATCTTCCTCATTTTTGTGGGAAGATCTAGGTAGGAAAGGTTGTTGGAATCTTGGTGACGGAACTGATCCATCAAAATCACAGAAGTATGATATTGATGAGGTTTTCGACCACTATCCTATTCCTGAAACTGGTGGTTCAGCTAGGGCTATACGTGGTTACAGTTCTCAAAGAACAAAAGACAAATGTCGTCAAGATTAGTGATTGGATGCCTGGAGATGATCCTCCTGATACAATGCCCAAGAGAGATCTTTCTTCTTTATCGAAATTGACTGGAAGTATTCCCCAAACCATTGCAGCTTCCTCCTACAGATGGTGAGTTTTCACATCATTCTTGGAGGTCGCAGACCTGGCTTATCGATTATTGATCATACACCGGAGAGATACTCTACTTATCAGTGCAAAATCTTCTGCTGTCGCACTCAAGTGGCTTGGGATCTGGTATTAGTAGGTAAGCCTTTTTTCCTGCTCTGGTAACTGTGCTTTTTTCTTTGCATACTATAGTTATGAACTTACTGATGTTTTATGGCAGGTTTAAGTGAGGATGAGCGCTATTCAAGTGGATAACCAATTGCCACTCACTCCAATGCCATTTCTTCCGGCCTCAGAGACTGGAGAACAGCTCGAGTACATCTTGAAATTCTCTTTTACAACACAATCAAATGGGTCACAAAATATATGTGTCTATCCATATATTGGTTTCCATGTATGGATTTTTCTCTGTCGCAGTTTTAATCTTCGTATTGAATCCTGCTATTAGATTATCATAATGTTTGGCTAACAAGATTAAGATCCTTCTTTCTAATTCAGGTCCCCGAGAATTGTGCCTTCTTGATAAACATCCATGAACCAATCATATGGTGCATTCATGAAATGATCCAGCATGTTAATCCCAGTAGGTTATATGAGTCACAAACAACCGCTGTTTCGGTTGATCCAGTTATACAGATTGGGTATGCAAATACTTTGACATTTGGGCTGTGAGAATGCGTTATTTCTTAAATATGACTACTTTATGTTACTGAAAAGATGTCTATTTCCCGGAACTGTAGTGTGCTTAACATATCGGAAATCCGATTCAAAGTATCAATGGGAATGTCACCAACTCAAAGGCCAAGGGGCGTTCTTGGTTTCTGGTCATCTTTGATGACTGCTTTGGGGAACACTGAGAATATGCCAGTAAGTTGTGAGATCGTTTCTGTATGTCATTTGGTTATATTATTAATTACCTCTAGGTGAGCATGACCCTGGATGCTTGATGCTGTACCAGAAATTTGATCGTAGTTTGCCTAAATATGCACCATGTTATAATGTGTTTCGTCTTGTATTCATCAGGTCAGGATTAATCAAAGATTTCATGATAATATATGCATGCGGCAGAGTGCTCTTATTAGTAATGCCATTTCCAACATTCAAAAGGATCTTCTTGGTCAGCCACTTCAACTGCTATCTGGTGTTGATATACTTGGGAATGCCAGCAGTGCATTAGGCCATATGAGCAAAGGTGTTGCTGCATTATCAATGGATAAGAAGTTCATACAAGGCCGCCAGAGACAGGTAACAACTTCAAGATACAATTTTATCCAATATTTGGATTATATGTGTGGTCATCATCTCAGATGCTGAAAACTGTTTTTCCAGGACAAAGTCATAGACATAGGTGATGTCATTAGAGAGGGAGGTGGAGCTCTAGCTAAAGGCCTGTTCAGAGGAGTCGCTGGCATCTTGACGAAGCCTCTAGAAGGTGCAAAATCTTCCGGTGTTGAAGGATTTGTTCAGGGTGTTGGTAAAGGTCTCATAGGTGCTGCTGCACAGCCTGTGAGTGGTGTCTTGGATCTTTTGTCGAAGACTACTGAAGGTGCAAATGCTGTAAGAATGAAAATAACAGCTGCTATAACTTCAGAAGAACTACTTCTTCGCCGCCGTCTTCCTCGAGTAATTAGTGGGGATAACTTGCTTCATCCTTATGATGATTACCGAGCCCAGGGACAGGTAATAACATATGTGGTTTTCTATTGGTAGCATCTACCTAATGACTAGCATTGCATAGATTGAAGTCATCCATCTAATAAAAGCTAAAATCAATTTGGGGTAAAAAGCTGCCCAACTTAAAACTGATCGTAAACATGAGGAGAAGGCACATTAGGTTTGATTAAGAGAAGTAAGCTGCCCAACTTAATCCTGCTATGAGTGTCTGTAAGCAAGAGTAAGCCCGAGTCCTAGACAGCTGAAAGTGCCTGTGATTAAGATGTTTCCCTTACCTTTATCACTTGGATCTTGCATCTTTAATGATTCGCCGTTTATTCCACATTTGGAATGAAATTGACTTCTAGATCTCTTTTGTATTTTCTTTTACCTTGTAGGTCATCTTACAGCTGGCCGAATCTGGTGCATTTTTCGGCCAAGTCGTTGATTTGCTTAAAGTTCGCGGGAAGTTTGCTTTGTCAGATTCATATGAAGACCACTTTTTACTTCCTAAAGGAAAAATACTTGTTGTCACCCATCGAAGAGTTCTACTTTTACAGGTACATTGAGTGCCCTTGTATTCTTAATCGGTGCTCTTTCACGATGTATTATCTGGTAAAATATATTTTTCCTCCCCCTAACAGAAGTGTCAAATTCTCTATCTTTTCAATAGCAACCTTCTACCATTATGGCTCAAAGAAAGTTTAGTCCAGCACGAGATCCGTGTTCAGTATTGTGGGATGTGTTATGGGATGATCTCGTGACGATGGAGCTAACCCATGGAAAGAAGGACCACCAGAGGGGACCACCTTCACGGCTCGTACTTTACTTGCAGACAAGATCAACAGAGTCAAGGGAACAGACGCGCATCATAAAATGCATTCGTGAATCTCAACAGGCTGTCGAAATTTATTCTTCAATTGAGCAAGCTATGAGCATTTACGGACCAAACCATTTGATGGTGGGCTCTCTCTCTCTCTCTCATGCGCGGGCACACACAAACACACACGCGCTGGCGCACACACACATCTATAGTTTGTATTTTTATATGCACATGTTCCAATGTTGGCCATCATCTTGGGCCTATATTGCTACACAGTTGCAATGTTGCTCTGTTGGGTCAAAAGGGGGATGTTCCCTCATCCTCTCCAAAAATCTGCTCGATTACTCTTTGAAAATGCCCTTGGATTATCTCAGTGTGAACATTAAGTTGCAGCTTCACTAGGATTTCACATACGGAGTTTCGTATGATGTATGTAGTTTTATATGTATCAGTTGGCTGTATGTAAGTTGCTGAACTAGATTCTGTTCGCATAGATCCTGACTTGATGATAAACTGCAGGGAATGCAAAAGAAGAAAGTGACAAAGCCGTATTCTCCAGGCACTGAAGATGCAGATTCTGAAGTAATTCCAAAAGAAGGAGCCTGTGTCTGGAGTCCCCAACAAGTACCTGCATCTGTCTCTTTGAGACCAACTTTTGGAAGCAGCTCAACTTGATTAAGGACAAAAAAATAGCATTGCTTGGGAATATGGTGCAACTGTTTCCTTCTTGACAGGCCTAAATGGTTTCATTCAAAAGGTAATTATGCTCGCTCCATTTATCATTCCAGATGTTGTTGACATTTACTGTAGTTTGTAGTTATGTTGATTAGATCAATATATTTGGTGTTTGAGCTGCATTCTTGAACAAAATGAGGCGTTACCACTTACTTCTTTACAGGATTTGTAGATATGTATATGATTTACGAAGAGCAGCGGCTGTTTCTGGAGAGGAGGTTTCAGAGACTTACTCAACAAAGATTTTGGCGATATCGTTGTATTTGACAATTTCTTCAGTTAAAATATATAGAAAAGAAATGCAGAATCGAGTGTACATATATGAATCCATATATTGAAAGCTTCCTCTGTAAATACAACCAACTTTACTAGTCGGCAGTAACTTTATGTTACACATGCTGCCATTTGTATATATTAATACCAGCATTTCTGTTATTCCCTTAATGTTCTTTCTAGTTTCTGATGCTCTTGATTTATTTCAACTTGGCCCGTCAGAAGTTTCTTCTCGAGGGTGATTTGTTATGATTTTGAGCTCACTACCAAACAAAGACAAACTAAAATCCAGAATAGTCCAATTATGTTATTGGTTACTGAACATAATTCAGGTGCATATTTATATTACTCCATCAACAGGATATAAGGGGTTGTGAGTCTTCTGACCTTGAAACAAAATAAACTTTTTCGTGTTTTTTATGTTTTTTTGATCGTTCAAAAAGGATAGATTAATAAGGATAGATTAATAGGCACACAAGCCGTAGCAACAAAATAAAAAAGGAGCTAAAGTACAGCTACAACCCACAAAACAAACCACTGCCTTTGACAAAACGAAAAGACCACTGCCTATCGATAATGACCTTGAAACAAAAGAACAAACTTGAAACTAATTACAGTAAAATAAACTTTTTCGTCGTTTTTGTTTCTGTTTCATCGTTCAAAAAGGACAGATTAATAGACACAAACCGTAGCAACAAAACAAAAAAGGAGCTAAAGTACAGCTACAACCCACAAAACAAACCACTACCTTTCACAAAACAAACCACTACCTTTGGCAAAACGAAAAGACCACTGCCCATTGATAATGAGCAAACTCGTCAATATCTTCGACAATTAAATCATCATGATTTTTTACAAGATCTCTACACATTTCTTCACAATTTGTCTTTAGAGGTGGAAATTCTAAACCCCATAAAAAACCATGCTCCATAAGTTTATCTCCCGACACTTTGTTAGGAACTTTAGTTTTAGGAAGTTTTTTCTTTTTTGAACTTGCAAGAGTACCATTTGGGAACATACCTGTACTTTTGGATTTGATGTCCAATTTCAAACCAATTCCAGTAATTGACTTGCACGAAGATGGCTTTGCGATGCTAGCTTTTGAATCTTCTGAAACTAATGTGGAAGGACCTACCTCTTCTTCTTCGAATCCATGAAACCTGTTATGGATTTCAAAACCTGGGAGAATGGCGGGATCGATAGTTGATGTATTTGCACTTTCCACTTTCTTTTTGACGGTGCCTTTCTTTCTTTTATAAGAAACCCACTCACCAAGAACCTTTTCTTGTTCTGTTACCTCTTCGTCTTCTTCTCCATTCTTATCAAAATCAGTAACCAAACTCTTTTCTCCTTGAAACATCAAACTCTCATCCAAATGTGTGGAAACCAATCCTACTTCAAAGCTCCCATTTAGTTCCTCTGACTCATTCACAAGTTTTGTGCCATTAGGAGATTTTTTTCCCTTGTTTCAGCTCCAACATCATCGACCATATTGATCTTCTCAAGTAACGAAAGTGGTGCATCAAAAATCGTTTTCAAGATCTGATCCCAAGTAACTTTTTCGTGATCAAAAATCGTTGAATCCAGTATCCTCAAAATTTCAGTTCAAGTGAACATCTGCTATACACTCGGCCGTCTCATTTGTCTTACTGTAGAATCATGTTTTGAGCATACCGAAATCTTTCGAGGCACACCTAATTGTGCCAAATAGGGTCACTTGGTAAAAAAACTCATCACCATTTATTCACCATTTTTTTTTTGAAACTAAGAAGATTTAATCGATTAAGATGCAAATAATATATAGTTTTTCTCCTCCTGTAACTTAGCATGAATATTACTAGGAGGATCTAATAAACACACACTACTTTATCTTTCTGTTTTAGCTAAATTTGATAAAATATCGGCTACTTTATTTTGCTCTCTAGGCACATGATTACATTTCCAAGAGGGAAATTCTTTTAAAAAGATCTTTGATATCTATAATCAAATTATGAATTCTCCAATCTATATTTAAGTCATCCTTATGCAGTGCATCAACTACGATCTTTGAATCCAGCTCAAACTCCACCTTCTACAAGTTCTTTTCTCTATCCCATTGTGTTGCTTCCCATAACCTCTACATTCAGCTTGCTTCGGACTCGTAAGATTGGTTAGTTAGATGCATTTCAATTCGAGATGGGAACCTGCAAAATCACGAAGTATCAGTCCAATGCCACCAATATTATTATGTTTAACATAAGATCCGCCAGAGTTAATTTTTATCGTTCCTGTTGGAGGAGGGAACCAGTGGAGATTATTTTTAGGGATAGTATTTAAGACTGTTGCAGGTGTAGCAGCTTTAGCTGCAAAATTCGACAGTTCTCTTTGAAACTTTCTAATAATTATCCATGACGAGAATCAATTCCTTTGAACACTTTCTCACACCTCGCATTCCACAGGCTCCAAACAACTATTACTATTCTTCATAGATCTTCATGCGTGATTTGCTGTCCCGTGAGTTTATCAAACCATTCACAGAAACATACTGCAATGTTACTGTTGCTGCTATCAGTGTGACGTCCGAGAGTGGCAAACCATACCGACTTGGACAAAAGGCACTGTAAGATGCAATCAGTCGAGGTTTCTGAAACCTGTTCACAGAAAGGACATAGTGA
Source organism: Papaver somniferum (assembly GCF_003573695.1). Lineage (NCBI taxonomy): Eukaryota > Viridiplantae > Streptophyta > Magnoliopsida > Ranunculales > Papaveraceae > Papaver > Papaver somniferum. Next base: position 16,188,062 of record NC_039359.1, on the reverse strand, counting down.
TTCTTCTGCATGAATAAAATGAAGCAGCTTATCTCTGTTAGGAAAAATATCCTTGACACATTTCCAGGAAAAGTCGAAAAGTAATTTATACGTGGAAGAAGAGGGAGTTTCCAAAGTCTTTTGAGGATACTTTTCATTCTCTGCCCCACAGAATTGTTTGTGTTATTCTCTTTCATCATTCTCTTATAAGCATATTTAACCGTAAATTTCCCGTTCTTCTGTCCAAACAAGTTTTTCTTTATGTTGGAGATGTATAGAAACATCAAGAATTAACCTTGTTGTAGTCGAGTTAAATAAGGAGAAGATAAGACCAGCATTCCAACCTCTAGAGAATGGATCAAAGAGCCGGTAAATATAATAAAATCTTAGGAATTAGTTGCACCATCCTTAGGGAGTGGAGGTGTAGATAAATTTGTCATCCATCTATAATCCCAGATTCTAATTTTTTGCCTATTTCCAAGACTCCGACAGCTGTACTTTTTGATGAACTGAAGTTCAGATGAGATGCTCCACCAAGACCAAGTAGAATTTGCATTTTACTTAATGTTAAACACTTTTCCATCAGGGAAGTATTTTTCTTTGACTGATCTTGCACAAATGGAAGTATCATCAGTGCATAACTTCCATGCCGATTTGGAAAGTAAAACCCTATTAAAAACTTCTAAATCTCTGAAACCCAATCCACCTTCCTCCTTTGGTTTATTAACATTTCTCCAAGCTATAAAGTGCTTACCTCTATTTGTCTTCTTATTGCACCAATTTTTTTGCAGATTTGAATTCATCTTACATATAGTGCTTTCAGGCAATTTGAAAGTGATCATGTGATGGACTAGTATTGCATTTGTGACATTACAAATCATAACCGATCTACCAGCTTCAGAGATGTTAGTAGATGACCATCTTGATAGTCGAGATTCCACCTTGTCAATAAGAGTTGCAAAACGAATTTTATTTTTCCTCCCTGGAAAGAATGGGAAGCCAAGATATTTTTCTTGAGAGGTATCAAGTTGACGAACCTGTAAGGTCCCACTGAAAGTTTGACATCTAGAAGGACTTGTATTCTTACTAAAATAAACTGTAAATTTGTTGAAGTTTATAAGCTGTCCAGAACAAGCACTAAACTCCTCAATAACATTAAGCAGCTTATGAACTTGAGTAAGATTGGCTTTACAAAAAAGAAGACACTCGTTAGCAAATAATAGATGATTGGTTCTTGGAGATGATCTTGAGATTTTCATACCTGTTAATTGGTTCACATTGTCATAGTAATTAAGCTGTCTAGAAAAAGCTTCCATGCAAGGATGAATAGGTAGGGGGATAAAAAATCCCCTTACCTAATACCTCTTGAAGGTTTGAATATTTGAGATGGAAAACCATTTATCATGATTTCTATTTGAGTTGTGTTGATACATTGCATTGTGAGATGAAAAAATTTCTCACAGAAGCCGAATTTTCTTAAGATCTCAATCAGGAAAACCCGCTATAGACGATCGAAGACTTTAGACATGATTATGACTAGATTTAATAATAGTGATTAATTATTAATGTCAATGATTGATTAAGAAAGTTATTATTGGGGCTGTTGAGTCCATTAGAGGGGATGTTCTGATAAAACAAAATAAGGTCACCGGTTGTAATTCCAAAATCCCCTTATCCAAATATTTTTTATAATGCCTAAAAAACCCTTATTTACTTAATGTTAATTATTTGAATATCTAATCATTAGATTAATGAATTTCGTTTATACCTGGTCAAAAAATTAAATCATATTAAGAGTTAGGTTTTTGGGAAAAAAAGTAGAGAATTTTTGTTTGTGTGGATATTCTGATTTACTCAACCAAAATTAGTGATTTAAAGTGGTGGGTGACAGAGAAACCGGATTTTACATATACACAATGATGAAGATCCTAGTATGGATGATCTCTTAGCTCCAGCGTCAATTTCAGAGCGATTTACAGTTGGAATTAACCATAATTGTAGGGGCCATTTACAGTTGATATTTGATGAACATCCAACCGTAACTGGTTAAAATTAGGGAAAACCCAATCGTGAGCCCGTTACGGTTCGATTGTTTTCTTTCGATACGAACCGTAAACAAGTTACGGTTGGTTTGTTGGTCTCTAGTATCCAATGAGAGTTATGGTTGATATCGTTTAAGTCAAAGCCAACCTTAATCAAACTTAAAATTTAAATTTCTTTCACTCAGGAAGATTTATGGTTGGTATTACTTGAGTCGAAACCAATCGTAAATATTTTTACGGTTACAAAATCAACTGTAACTGAATATTCCAACTAGTTTTTCTAAGATTTACGTTTGGTAGTTCTATGATTACCAACCGTAACACATTAAGAAATCGAGATTACGTTTGGTAATCGAAGAACTACCAACCGTAACTCCAACAACAACCCTAATTTTAATTGAAATTTGAATACATCTGATCTAATTCGAACACAAAAAACGAATATAATGGGTTTCTCAATCCTACCTCACATATATCGGACTGGTTAATCATCAGTAGTTCATGGGTTTGAAAAATAAAGTTAATGGAGAAGGTTAAGGTTAAAAGAGAAGAGAAGAGATGAAAGAAAACTGATTACGATTTAAGTTTTTTAATTGATTAGGTTAAAATAATAAATGACACTTTAATTGGATTTTTTAACGATGGAAGGACACCCTCTAACCACTAGGTAGACATTAAAATAATGGATGAAGTCCATCTAATAGATTCAACATCCCCTGTAATAGGTTTCTTAATTAAAGTTAAGTCATTAGGTCTAGCTATTAAAACATGCATATATAAAGACCTAATATAAAGACAAAAATAGAGGGGAAAATAAGAAGCTTTCCTTTATACACCCCAGAAAACACTAATGATATCCCCAACTGTTAGTTATGTTAGTTACGACTCGGTTAGTGAAAAACTTAAAATTATTCGATTTTCTTTTATAGTTATACCCCCTCTCGCTTTTCAAATTTTTTTTATATTTGCGCATAATTACAATTTTAATCTTGTAGCTGTTGAATAATAGTAAAAGAAAGTTATTGATGATCACAAAATAAATTGCAATCTGGAGCGTAAAACCATTATGGGAAATAAGGAAAGTGCCCAAATCTCGGGCATCGAGCAATGTAATCGAATTAGGTCTCTTGGTGGCTCAACCGACAGTTGGTTTATCATGGAAGGAATCATCACAATCGAAACAAAAATTAGAACAAACAAGTAATTGCAACCTTCAAACATTAGACCGATGGCACCATCGATTCATTGGTATACCTACCGATGACACGATCAATTCACTAGTGGTGTACATCAGAGGTTTGATTCCCATGATTGATATTGAAAAGACTAATGTTACATTCAATCTAAAAATATCACAGAATAAGGTGTTAGAATAGATGATCATATTGTCCACTTTTAGCTTCCGATCTTATATGGTCATAGCGTATTATTTCTAAGATCAGTGATGGTTGGGGTATTTACATCAACAATCAATAGAATTAAAAATTAGAAGTGAAACAAAATTGAAGTGATTACACTTTGGCGGTGTTAGAGCACTGCTCGGTCGAAATCGCAAGCGTTGTTATCCCAAGCTTGTTGTCAAGTTTTGTTGCCAAAACTATAAGTATTGATTTCTAATTTACTTATAGCTATGTCTCGGATTAGGATAGAATGTGTAGTTGAGCTTTAGAATTCACGACGTTCATTGATTGAAGATGAAGAACTACTAAGGGGAGCTTGTGGAACTTCATCAACAAAAGGTATGTGGAGACTTGAACTCATCTATCACTCAGAAGTATATTTTTATTCTATTTTCTATTGAAACAAAAGTCGTATAGTTATATAGACTTTATTTTATACATATTTTATATTTCGAGCCGAGTTTAATTCGCTTACATATTTCTCGAAATATGTGTTGGTAAGCTTTCTCTTTAAACAAGTTCATCTTTATTCTTGACGAAAGTCAAAAGATGATCATGTGAAAATCGCCTGGTAACATCTTACATGATTTGTGTGAGATAGTCATTTGATGTAGACTCGAAATGTTTTGTATTGATCTATTGATCACTTGAAAATTGCTTTGAAGCTAATAGTTTGTGTGAGACAGCTATTCCCGTCTTCCAAGAATGTTTCAATGATTAGTATGGAGTTTAAATGCTTAACCATTTATTGGATATAACACAATATGCGTACTTGTACGCTAACTGTTGCAAGGTATTCAAAGTCCGGGAACCATAGTATGCATACCCATGTGCGTACTGGTTTGATAGTTGAAGTCCAGGAACTTAGTATGCATACCCGTATGCGTACCGGCTTAACAATTCAAGTCCGAAAATTCAACTGAGGCTGGTCACGTATGACAATATGCGTACCCGTTCGTATACTGGCGAACCCAGACCAAGTACGGAACTCTAAGTATGCGTACCCGTTTGCATACTTGAGTGTGTTCTAAAATCGGTTTGTTCATGAACAAATACATTTATGTATTAAGGAATGCAATCTTTTGCAAACCGTGGCTATAATGTTAATGAATTGATTCAAGTGAATCAATATCTATTTTGCTTCAATTGTGTCTTGTATACTTCTATGAGAATATAAACAATTGAACAACTCCATAACTAGTTTCATTTGAGTCATTTGAACTAGTTGTGATTAAGATGAACAAGGTTGATATGAAAATGTTCATTGGCTAACTTCAGTTAACTATTATTGAGACAACTAGTATGTGCACACGTTTGGGTACAATTACTCATACCTAAATGAAGTCACATTTCATTTCTGTATAACAAGTTAAGTTCGATCTAACGGTTGAAAGATATTAGCTTGACTCTAATCAGGTTTTCATCTAACGGTGAATATCGAATGCTTTATTACCAAGGTAGCGTTGATTGCAAACCCTGATTTGAAGAGTATATAAGGGAGAACTCTAGCAACTGGGAAACTTAATACCCACACCTCCTGTGTGATACTAGTTGGGACTAGAGTCGATTCTCCTTTAACCTAGGTTTTTCCTAAAACCATTATAGGTTAACGACTTAAAGAATTCATTGGGATTCTGAAGCCAGACTAAAACTATATTCTCTGTAGTTGCTTGTTCTGATCTTACTTTGTTATATCGTATTGAGTACTATCTTCTCTAAGATTTGCTCGAGATTTAATCTCCGATAGGTAAGATAAAAAGTAATCACAAATATCTTCGTCTCATCATTTGTGATTCCACAATATATTGTTTCGCTTCAATACGATTAAGATTATATTACTAGGAAGTTCTTCGGGAATATAAGACCGGTGTATCAATTGGCCCATGTTCACCTTGATTTATTAAAAGACGGAACAAAAACTCGAAAGTATTTCTGTGGGAGACATATTTATCTTTTCAATAGACTTTTCTGTGTGAGGCAGATTTGTTTATCAAGTCTTCGACTTTGGGTCGTAGAGACTCTTAATTGTGGGTGAGATCAACTAAGGGAATCAAGTGCGCAGAATACGGCGTGGTTCAAGAGGCATAAGGAACACGACTGTACCTTAATCAGTGTGAGATTGGTTAGGGCTCAACTACATTCCAGTCCGAAGTTAACTTGTCGTATGCTAGAGTCTGTAGCGGCTTAATACAATGTGGTGTTCAAATCTGGGCTAGGTCCCGGGGTTTTTCTGCATTTGCGGTTTCGTCGCTAACAAAATTTCTGGTATCTGTGTTATTTCTTTTCCGCACTATATTTTTATATAATTGAAATATCACAGGTTGTGCGTAGTTTAATCAATCAGATAACCAACTTTTGGTTGTTGATATAAATTGATTGACACTTGGATATTGGTATTTGGTACCATCCAAGTTATTTCTCATATTAATCCGGCTCACATATTTCTATCTGTTCGATTGCAGATTGATTTGAGAAATTGAGATATAACTCTTGGATGTATTTTCCTTGATTGAGTCTGGATGTCTAGTTGATTCTCTTGGGTATATATTAAAGTTATTCCATACGAATTTCCTAAAAGAAATATTGGGTGTGGTTGTTAGACCCCTGATTTTTCAGGTGGGGTTGTTTATCATACAACAAAAGACTTTGAACCATGAATCTAGCGCTCAAAATCAAGTATCCAACACATATTCATGCAAATGAGGGTTTTCTACTGACTTTGTATTTCACGGTCTCATCCGTGATTTTTTTTCTTTTTAATAACCAATATCATGATGATATGTTAGGGTCGGGGATATATAAAGTTAACACATTTGATAGGGTAGGTAGATAAAAAAGAAGAGTACATAGATAAAGAGGCATCATTAGTATTTTAAGGGGGTATATAAAGGAAAGCCTTTTAAGAAAATGTCATGATCTAACATAATTCTTATGGGTAACAATATGTGTAACCCAAAAAAAATTATTTTTATTTTGAAAACCCATCACAAAAACTTTATATATGAAGAACCCATTATTAATTAAAATACTATACATTTTCTAAGTTATCATTTATTTCTTTTCACTTAAATTCAGATGTTTTCCCCTTTCTTCACTTGTTTGTTACATTTGTGTTTCTTTCTATTCCCCTTTTTTCTTCACCCTTTTTTCTCCACCGTGTGTTAATATTTGAATCTACAATTTTTTTTCCTCTTACTTCCTTCTTTATCTTTGAATTTCCTTCAAATTTTTAACTTTCTTTGTCTTCCCTTTTTCTCTCCATTAAAAGTGTAACCGATAAACATTTAATACAGGTGAAAATTGATCTAATACTTCAAATACTATAATGAAAATATCAAGAGTGTAAACTGCAAATTGTCACTTGAAATATAAGTGAAACATAGATTATCACCAGAATTTTTCAGTAGCTCTATGTGTTTTGAAGTCCAAAAAAATATGGTGAGAATCAAACTTTTCACTGATTACACAAATGAATTTTCACCAAAAACATAGATGAAAACATAAATTTTCACCAACATAATACAAAGTATATGATATAAATCAGTGCTATTTATACTCGTCTCAAGTAAAATGACATCAAATTTATTGAAAGCATAATTTACCTCTTGTGATGATTGCAATTTTCACACGTTCTACTTGTGAGAATCACAATTATCACTAGACACCAACTCACTGAAAAATCAAAGGTGTACATAAGGCCAAGCTTCAGGTGAATACTCTTGAGTCAGCACTTTGTGCACGTGAGTCGTCTGACAATTCAAATCCAATTTTATACTGTATTATGCGAGAGAAAAACTCAACAAAATGGTATCAATTAAGTTAAGTACGAGAACAAAGATTCAAAGAGTAGTTTTCTTTCTGAATTAAGTATAGAACGAAGGCTCAAGCATGGATCGTTATACATGCAATGATGATGTCAATTCAACGACAAAAAACCAAATGGATGCAAACAAAACTTACAAAAAGAAAAAAAAAATCTGTGTGGTATATGATTCGGACTTTGAAAATCACGCAGTAATATTATTCCATGTAAAAGTCATGAACATAAAATCATGATTTAGTTAGATGCTAAAATAACTTATGTAGCTAATTTAATCAAGATCGTCTGCCTCTTCTTTATCATCGATTTATATAAAGCAGGCGATCTAGATTCGTCTTGAAAATGGAAAAAAAAGAGAAAGAAACAAATTACCTCGATTTTGAAATGAAATCCAAATAGTAAAAACTTTCTTTTTGATTTTTTTTGATCAGATAAACATTCTTCGTAATGATCAAATACAACTGATCCACTACAGACGGATACCCATGAAACTCATACCTTTGACATTCCATCGTCAAAAGAGAAAACCTATAATATATGAAAATGATTCTATTCTTTTGTGACATATATACCTGATTACAATTATGATTGAACGAGTTTTAATAGGAAAGTAGAGAGAGAAAAAAAAACTATAATTGACCGGTTTTCATGTGAATGATAAATTACAATTAATACAATTATCAATATTGGGGGTATATAAAAGATATTGGTATATAAATTCAACTTCAAATCTACAATAAGTTTCTGTTTTTTTATGGAAAACTTTAGATTTTGGGTTCTTTCATATAATTCATCATAGTGATGAGCTTTTGGGATACTCAAATCGCCAATTTGGGCTGCACATAAATTTTCACATTCTTCATCTTTTTACTAAATGATTCATAATCTAACAATTTTCATCTCTCTCTATTTTCTACATTTTCCAATCTGCTTTCTACACTCATCGATCTGTTTCTTTATGCTTCTTTATGCTTTTGTTAATATTTTGAATCCTTAAGAAGACTTTGTGGAAATCTTCTTTCCATACCCTTCATCACCTTCTTGGTTAATCTAATGTTTCTGATTTTTTTTTAATGGAAGCTTATATTTTTGCAGGTTTTTCCTTGAGTTCAAGAATGGTTTTACCAAGTAGTGATGATTCATAAATTTTATTCTTGAATCTTTCAAGAAAGTAGTGTTTATTAGCAAGTAGTGCTAATCATCTCCAAAAATATGGCTCATTTCAGCAAGTTGAAGTCACTTGTTACACAAGTTATTCATCAATATACCTAGCTTTCCCACCAAAGTCATCAACTCAAACTTCTCATTATCAGGCTCATCTTAAAATGCAAAAAGCATTTTTGGATCCGAATTCAGTCAGTAGAGATCTCCGAAATCAGAGGAGATTTTCAAAAAAAAAAGTTACTTTCATTTCTTGACTATCCCTATCATAGCTACTAAAACCATCAACTTTAGGTCTGCCAAAGATTTTCACCTCAATTATAGGAGCCACCTTTCGATGTTAATAAATATCCTTTATCCTCCTCCTATAAAATATCCGGAGAAACCCTCAAACCTAAAAACCACCATATTTTTTGAGCATACCAAGAAAAACCTCATTGTTTACAAGCTTTGGTTAGTAGAAACAAAGACTTCCAATTCTCAAAGCGAAGTCTCAAAGGTCAGTAAGCGACTTCAATCGACCTCCATACACTGGCAGAAACCTATTATGCAAAGAAGAACAATTGGTTATATTAATCTAATTAATGAGGCGGCGGATGAGTGGTCTAGCAGTGTTTTGGGAAAGATTTTTCCAAAGGACAAGATGGAGATTAAAAAGGTGATGAATGGTATCAAAGCTCTCTGGGGTAGATACAAAAACAAGAAAGTTAAGTTAATGGGCCATAACCTTTTTTTTTGGTTAAACTTAACAGTGAAGAAGAACAAGAAGATGTTATCAAGCGAGGCCCCTGGATCATAAATGATGAGCTTTTTTGTATCCAAAAATACAACAATAAGATAAAACCAGAGGAACATCAATTCTTGGTTTAATAATTTACAGTCATGCTAAAAAAGAAAAAACTAGAACACATGAACGTTACAATATTCGATGAAGCTATTCAATAGGTCGCAAGATCTCAAATGACCCAAAAAACTGTCGTCCAAGAGACGGTGTAACTATTACATCAAGAGTTGAAGTTGATATACAACTCCCCCTAATCATAGGTGCTTGGTGGAACACCATATAAAAAATAAGTGTGGTTTGGATATCAATGAGATCTTCGACCCCATAATATTTGTCTAACATGCTTTAAAATTGACCACATTAAAGAAAATTGTGCATACTTTGGTCATCAACCATTTTTGGATTATTTAACTGTCGAGGAATATGCTAAACCAGAGCATCCAGAAGAATGTGGTATGAAGACTCAAGAGGACGATGTTGAAGGTGATGAAGAACATTCAATGGTTAAAGCAGAAAATGAGACTGTTAATGGTGAATAATCCATACAAAACAAGAGAATGAGAAACTCTCTTCCTCATTAACAATTTTATCTTCTGGATTCTTCAGGCCAGGTCAATTTTCTACCGAGTGGTGGAGTCTACCGAACGGTTTAGTTTAGGTCATCAACGGTGTAGACTCGACCATTCAATGCATAATAGATCTCCCAATAATCCTGATCCAATGACCATAATTTTAGCTCACACCTTCTTCCTTGTTAATACCCAAATCGCTCATAGTAAAACAATGTACTGCCATAGTACTTTCTTTAGGTTCGAAATCAAAATCGTATAAAACGAGCCTAAACCAGGAAGTTGGCCCTTCGAAGTTTTGCTTCGGTTACAAAGAGATAAAATTGGTTGATCATAGGGGAGGGAAAGCAAAGAAAGTTTAGGAAATTATCAGTGGTGATTGAATTGGGTGTGAAGTTATTGAACTATGGAAGAAGAAGAGCTTGGGAATGATAAGCTTGTTTTGTCTTCTGAATAGAAAATGTAGTCTATTTATAGTAGTGGGGAACACGCATTGTTTCCTCATAAATAATGGAGATTGTGGAGAGATGGAGATAGTGGGATAATGGTATAGTTACTCCCATTATGTTTTGGGAAGTTTATGGAAACCGTAAACCATCATTCTATTACTTAACCACTTCCTTTAACCGCTCTCAACCCTTTCCACTACTTGTAACTTCCTTATGATGGGTTGTTTCCACACCACACGTTTCTGTAAACCACCAGACCAATACCCATGAATAATTCCCTCATGTAAAGTGTTTTGATTTCTTGTTGGAATTAGTAGAATAATGGACTTATCTCTAGTCTTGTCTAGATTGTCACGATACACGACTGAGTAGTAGCCTAAGCTATCCAGACTTTGTCGGCGTTGCTTGAAGAGACAACTCGATCCAATAGTATGTGTGACTAACGAGTTTTATAACCATATAATTCACCAATATACGGATTCCAAGCCAATAATTAGCTAACTCGCAGCGCAGGCGCGATCTAATTGATAGCTAGCCGAGTCGGCATGGACATGGGTGCTAGGATTGGAGAAATATATCCGTGGCCATATGGCTAGGCTAGGCCGAGAGGTAAGGAGGCCGTTTCCAAAGACACGACCAGGCTAGGAGGCAAGGTGGTCGTGGCTAGCTAGTCTAGGGACAAGGTGGCCGTGGAAAGATAGATAGGGAAAGCCGGGAGATAGGGAGGCCGCTATCGTGATCATGCCAGGTTAGGCCGGATAGTGAGGAGACTGTGTCCATGGTTATCCAAGATAATATACAAGGAGGCCGTGGCCAGGCCCTAAAAATAGGGAGGCCGTAGCCATGGTTAGCCAGGCCTGAATACAGGGAAGCGTGGCCAGGATAGGTCAGGCCTGAGAGGCAAGGTGGTCGGCTACGCTAGGCTTAGAGAAAGGTAGGCGTTGGCCAGGACAAACTGAGAAACCGGAGGGCCGTAGCCTGATTATCTAGTTGGCTAGCTAGGAAGACAAGGAGGTCGTGGCATGATAGCTAGTTGGCTAGCTAGGAAGTTGGTGGCCATGACCTGGCTAGTTAGTTGGATAACTAGGAAGTTGGTGGCCATGGATAGGTCATGATACCCAGCCAGATTATCCTGGATATGGAGTGCGGCCATGTTGGCGTTGGCACTTCGTTTGTAGCATACAAAACATATTCGAGGAATTCAGCCGTGGAAGTTCTGCGGCTCGAAGTAATATTCCAAATATTATGCTCTGGTAATTCAGAATAGCGTAGTATCTTATTCAGAATATTTATAATTGCAGCATCAGTGTAGACTGATCAATGGATGACAATTCATATGTACGTGCATAAAATAATGAGAGTTCAGCTGAGTGAAGCTCTAAAATCTTGCAGGCATATTGAAGGCCAGTATGGCCATTAGCATGATACACATTCTTAATTCTCTTGCGGAATATGATGTACAAGTACGAACCTATAATTATGATGCGGGGTCTGGAATTTATACATATTTGTAAACATATGTATAAAATACCGAGAGTTCAGCTGGGTGAATCTCTAGTACATATATGATTATCAATACGTCTCTGTGTAGGTTCAGAGGCGATTTTTACAAGTTTTTCCCTTGTCAAAAAACCACCATCTACATTCCTATTTTCTTACCTATTATGATTTTTCAAAATATAAACATGGCTCAGTTCGTAGAAGAGCAACATGCTTCCGAAAATCAAAGAGATGAACATCGGGCGAATGTGCAAAATGAAACAATAAGAGCAAAAGCTAATCAAATAAAAGCACATCAACACAATTTTAGTACTTTAAAAAATGAATGCATTTGCAGGAATTATGTTTTGCTTACTAATCATCCTATCATTGATAACACACTACAGACCATTCCGCTTTAGGGACGCGTTTTTCAGAAATTTGAAGAAGAAGCAATGAACCCCAACAATCGTTACGAGATGGTGTTAGAGGCTCGGTTTGTTGTAATTTCTAAGAATGTTAACAAGTCTATTGATAAGATAAGGGAAGCGGCTCGAAAAATGAGGAGTGATGAAACTCTGCTGGATATTGAATAAAGGTGTCATGCAGAGTGGCTCGTAACAACGGAAAAGAGTTCAGATATGAAAGTTGTTAAGAAATCTTGAAAGTTTTTCCCAAATTTAATTCAATATATATGTTTTTCCATTATATTAAATGATCATCCAATGAAAGATCAATTACATTAAAAGTAATTACATCTATCAAACTAATGATTTCCAAAGATATATTCCCCTAATCCTGTTTTATCCCCCGAAAGCTCACCAGCTTGAGTCTGAGATGATGGTTGAGTAACATCAGGCGATTCGTGACCTTGATATGGTACCAGAGATAGTTGAATTGGATGAGCATGTGATTTGAATGGGTGAAATGCTGAAGTGGTTGTTGGGGTATACGTTGCAGATTGCCTAAATGCATCCATATTTAGGCCACCACCAGGGGTAAGTATAGGACCTTGGGGCATGAAACCGCTAGAGGTTTGGAACCGGATATCCGTGATCTTCACGTCTCCTCCTGCTGTTGCTTCCTGAGTCTCTTCCACTAAATTTGGAGTAGAATGACGAATTCTACGACCTCCACCACGACTTCCACGACTTCTTTGACTGTTACCTAGCAGGGACATGCCATCACGACCTACTGGAGTCTCAGGCATTTCATAGATCAAATTCTCCCTCTGGAGCTGCATCTCTCTCAAGTGAAAATTCTGGGATCCTCATGAAGAAGAGTCAAAGTGTTCAACTGGTTCTGATACTCTTCTGGCGATACCACAACACCGTAATATGGATACCTCTGCTGCAGACCTTCAGGACTAAGTGGAACGGTAACAATATCTCAAACGAGAGATAAAGTCTATACTTCCCAAGATATTTGAGGCATATTTGAACTCATTTTCCTTCTAGGATACGTATATGCTTCGCCTGTCTGTGGTGAAGGTTGGGATGGAAGATCGGTAAGTGAAAAATTGGAAAGTGCGGGAAAATCAAAATTACCCAAGTTTTGTGGTTGAACAACAATATTTAGTTTGCATATCTTCTGGAACCAACTATAGTAATCAAATTCATCATCTGGGATTTGGACCAAATCTTCAGTTTTCCCAAGATTGTCCATTATTGATTAACGTTATCCAATTATCACGTGAAATTATTGAAGTTGGAAATGGGTTGATTGCTTTTACTTTTCTGAGTTGTAGCTGAGACATATATCTTTCTCCGTAGTAGCAAATACCATGACCCATGACCGTAAAACAAAAGACGCTTGAGGCTTAACTCAGGCATTCTTTGTGCTATTGGTTCATGGTTCGTCAATATAAGTATACAACATCACGGTCATGTTTATAGTTGTACACGACTAGAAAACTTATACGGCTTTCGTGAAGATCAGGTTCGCAGACCCTGAAGTAAGTATACCACAAATACTGAAAATAACATTGATGAACAATGTTGTGTTAGTACGTTCACAACAATTAACTCGATAATGAATCAAATAATAGAAAGGGATTGTGGTTCTTACCTCCAAAACGAACCAAAATCCATTCAAGTTATCTTTATTCACACAAGAGAATTTACCGAGACTTAAATATAGCTCATCTAAAATTGCAGACCCTCAATCATAATTTGGCGCTTTGGTTGAATCTTTTAAAGAGTCGAGAAAACCAATTAAAGTCACTGAGCCAACATTAGGGAACATAACTTGGCCTAACAACCATAACAAGAAAATACATGCAAGCTCGGGATAATCTTAAACTCTGACTATGTTCTTGGCAGAATAACGCTTCAAAAAAGCCTTCAACCCAGACACTCTTAGCCCATTTGAATGTAATATTCTGGATTCTGACTTTCCTTCAGTATCATTTGAATACAAGGGAGGTAGTTCTTTCCATCTTCCTTCCGATGACCACTTTAATTGGTTAAATTAAAGTAAATCACCATCACATTTTATTCCCGTTAACATATACAAATCTAATGGTGCAAACCCTAGAAACAACATGGTCATAATTAAATATTAATGAAACTAACAATTGAATTAAAAAAAATAGAACTTACCACACACGAAATCTTGGAAAAAGAATGTATTTGCAGTGTTCCACCAATGTTCTACTATCAATCGCATAACTTGAGTCATGTGGTTTTTTCCTTTCATAAAATATAAACACTGACAAGGATATCTTTGCTAGGAGTATTGAACATCTTCAGGGAGGAGCCCAAATACTTCGATTATCTCAGACCACCCACCTCTTACTTTAGGTAAACCAACTCGTTCGGGATGGATTAATATATGCGTAGGTTATACACCAAGACCAACTAGTTGCGTAATATTTACGAACTTTTTTTCATTATCCTGGACCCAGACGCCATCATATATTCCGCTAGTCAATTTTTCTTTGTCTTATATGTTTCTTTTTCTTTGTCTATTTATTTTGGTACTCATTTTTAAAAGCAAAAGATTACTTTGTTTGATCTATAGAGAAGAAAACAAGAAGTTAGAAGAGAAAAAATAATTTGTATGAACGAAAACTGAAAAGAAATGTGCTACTTATACATTATAGAGTACCAACCGTGAACGATCGAGACTAGATCGCCAGTAATCGAGACTTGACCGTTGGTAGTATAGTCTCGATCGTTTAACTATGTTCCCATAGTGTGGCACGGTCAGTTTGCCAGACCAGCTGTCATGACATATGAGTGTGTTGGCCACTCCCATGCGAACCGGCCAAAACAGCCACAATTTAATCATCATGCCCGCCCTTAGTAAAATTGTTTGTGCTCCTCTCAAGTAAAGGAGAGACTCAGAGAGCGCCCAGAACTATAACTGCCTCCAATGTTCCGACAAGGGTGCGTAAAACACGCTCCGCGTATTTTAGAACAACCTCTCCTTGGATTTCATTACTGAGATGAGGAAGTTCATCAGATGCAGTACTTCGCAGTTTGCACTATTTTGAGCTGAAAAAAGGTATGATCTATCTTAACCAGTATTTGATACAAAACCTAGTTTACTACTTCAATGAAGTGATTTTGGATTCTTGGTAGGAAATTGGAGGAAAGCATACTTGAGATTTGTTGGTTTTCAGCTTAAATCTTAAACTAATAAGTAGGGTTGGTCTCAGTGAGGAGTGGGTATTTTAGGTATGGTGAAATATAGTTGTTCTTGGTAGTACGCAATTCAGCTAAATGAGATTAATGAGGAAGTGGTCTGGTGGCCTATTAATTATTGCACTTGCTTTAATTTTACTCATACGATATAGTCTCGTTACAAAAGATTCAGTTAATAAGCATTCTGCGGCATATGATTTCTTTAATAATCATCCAACCAATGCTTCGATTGCCATTAAGTCATCCCGGCCACGGCTAATTCCAAATGATGCAAAGAGGGCAGATGTTATTAATGTGTATGGTCTCAGTGAACTATTCTCTCCCACAGATATAATAAGTAAAGAAGAGGCTAAAGTGTTAGATGTATGGATTCATATGCGTACAATTTTGTCTAGGTCGGATTATTTGCCCGAAACAACTCAAGGGATTATAGAAGCTTCAATTTCATGGAAAGAATTATTGTCTACGCTAAGCGAACAAAAAGCTTCAAGGCTTATGGAGAACAGTAGTAGTAGTAGTAGTAGTCATGTAGAAGACAATAAGAATTGTTCTTTTTCTGTTAGTATGGAGAATGATAGTGTATTGAGATATGGAAGTAGTCTTCAGTTTCCTTGTGGACTTGTTGAGGATTCGTCAATTACAGTAGTGGGATTTCCTAATGGATTGAATAGAAGCTTTCAGATTGAACTTATAGGTTCGAAACTTAAGGATGAGATACATCCTCCTGTTGTATTGCATTATGAAGTCAGTCTTCCGCGAGATGAACTCAAGGAAGATCCAGTCATAACTCAAAATGCATGGACTGCTGGTAGTGGTTGGGGGAAAGACGAGAAGTGTCCTGCCCGTCGCTCTACTAGTAACCTTGAAGGTAATTTCTTGTAAAACCTTCTAAGTTTTTTTGTTTTAATATATGTGTGTGTAGTGTCAAAATGGTGGTCTTGATATTTGTCATTCTTCCATATGTTAATGGAAAAATATTACAGTTGATGGACTTGTTCTTTGCAATGAACAAGTTGTCAATGAAGATAACATCAGTCGGCGTCAACCTAATGGTGAGAAATTGACCAACGCTTCTCATGGAAGTTCTCACACGAGTTATAACTTTCCATTTGTGGAAGGAAATCCATTCACTGCCACCGTATGGGTTGGTGTCGAGGGATTTCATATGACTGTTAATGGGAGGCATGAGACTTCTTTTGCCTATAGGGAGGTAAGAAGTGAATTTATTGATGTCAGAATGCTAGAGAAGACTGGTCATTACTATCAAATTCTTCAAAGTTTGGTGATTGTACCTTTGACCCTTCTTTATATTTCTACCACTACAGAAACTTGAGCCATGGTTGGTTAGTGATATTAAAGTTACCGGTGGTTTGGATCTTTTATCTGCCTTAGCTACTGGCTTGCCTGTATCAGAAGACCTGGATTTAATTGATATCGAGCGCCTCAAAGCTCCTCTACTTCCCAGGAAACGAATTATAATGCTTATTGGAGTTTTTTCAACTGGAAACAATTTTGAGCGTCGAATGGCGCTAAGGAGGTCTTGGATGCAATATGAAGTCGTGCGCTCTGGGCAAGTGGCTGTTCGCTTTTTCGTTGGTCTTGTAAGTTATGCTACTCTCTACAACTCTATAGAAGCTTCATCTGTTTTAAAGTATCTTATGTTAATCATGCTCTCTTATTGAAGCCATACAAATCGCTTAGTTGACTCAAATTATTTTAAAAATGCAGAACAAGAACAGCATAGTCAATGCTGAGCTGTGGAGAGAAGCTCAAACATATGGAGACATCCAACTTATGCCTTTTGTTGATTATTATGATTTGATCACTCTGAAAACGATTGCCATTTGTTTAATGGGGGTAAATATTAAATTTCCGGTCGTAAAATTACAAGTTCTTTTTGAAATGTGTCTGTCGAACTTAATGTTAAGGTTTTCATGGATTTTTTTTTTACCAGTAAATGATAAGTTTCTGTTGCTTGTATTTTTGCAGACTAAAATTCTCCCTGCAAAATATATAATGAAAACAGATGATGATGCCTTCGTAAGAATAGATGAAATCCTGGCTGGTCTCAAGGAAAAGCCTTCTAATGGCCTCCTGTATGGTCTAATATCTTTTGATTCAGAACCAATTAGAGAAAGAGATAGTAAATGGTATATCAGTGATGAGGTATGTATGCCATCCTCCTTAAGTTTTATGTTTCTTATCGGATCAGTGAACCACATGAATGGAAACCGTCATTCTTTTTTATAGGAATGGCCACATTCTTTATACCCACCATGGGCTCATGGTCCAGGATATGTTCTGTCACGTGATGTCGCAAAATTCATTGTTCAAGGACATCAGGAAAGATATCTCAAGGTAATTAACTCTGCCTTACCCAAGGAACGGAGGATTAAAAGCCTAAAATGTAAACGTACTTGGCTGTAGGAATCTGATATATTCTTTCTTTTTTGTTTTGTTTTTTAAGCTGTTTAAACTAGAAGATGTAGCAATGGGTATATGGATTGACCAGTTTAAGAAGAATGGGCAAGAAGTGCATTACATGACGGATGATCGGTTTAAAATTTCTGGTTGCGAAGAAAGTTACATTCTCGCTCACTATCAGAACCCAAGCATGGTCTTATGTTTATGGGAGAAGCTGCAAAAGGAGCATGAGGCTGTTTGTTGTTGACTGATTTCGTGCTATAAAATATGCTCAAATCATCCAAACAATTCTTTTGAGCTTGAACTGTGCCATGTATGATCTTCAAACAGCGTTAGCCCGCAAATGTTGATTAACCGGAGTTAATTCTCACAAGTTTCGTTCTCCATCAATCCGCAAGACAAGGAATATATTCATAAAGAAGTCATCGTCTACTTTTATTGTCTAGTGGCCTTGAGCGAGGTATGTGTGGTTCCACTGATTTTTAATTCCACTTGATTAGATGATCTTTTAAAAATTAAGATTCCTAGATTAAAAAAAAAAGTGTCGATTTTAATTGTATTTTGTACTCACGCTAATACTAGATGACCGCTGTCACGGTGGGATGGCCGACCGAATAAAGTTGACGCAAAATAAAATTTTGTACTTACAATTCAGTTCGGCCATAATAAATTCCGTCATCAACGACTTGTGAATTTGCAAAGTATCAGATAATATAATACATGCTTTAAATGGCTACATGTAATGCATGTTGGTGGTATGGTGTCCACCTCACGGATTAGTGGTAAAAAGAAGAGTACATAGGCCCAGTAGCAACTGATCCTAATGAATTAACCATAGATAGAATGTATGTGTATCGTAGCCGTTGATTGAATATATAGAAACTCTTCGATGCAGTGCGGGTGCCCTAGCCCTAATTCTAGTAACCTGTTATAGGGGCGACATGGTTTATTAGAAGGGCTGCATTTTAATAGGACAAAAAGGATCATTACATGATCATTCAAGGTGTCCTTTATAAAAAAAATACTGGAAATGACAAATTAATCCTCGTAATTGATAACCTAGTTTAATGATGATAATCAAGTTTAGTGTTAATGATTAATTTCACTTATATTAACTCAAAATCAAAACCAAAATCAAATTTTTAGAGTTAAAAAAGAAAGTTTAGAGGAGAAGGACAATCTCAATCAATTGAAGAAATTAACCAACAAAATGAAGAATCAGGACCTGAAAATGATCGGGCATACTTCTAAATTAGTCCCAACTAGCTTTTTGTTGTTCAAAGTTATCTAAAATACGTAAAAATTCATTTTTTTTTACATTTTCAGAGCTATTTACGGTTGGAATTTTGCTCATAACCAACCGTAAATGGAAGTTACGGTTCGTAAAAGATGAACTACCAACCGTAACTGGTTAAATTTGAAGAAAACCCAATCGTAAAACCAGTTACGGTTGGTAACGAAATGCTCGATACCAACCGTAACTCAGTTACGGTTGGTAACCAAATGCTCGATACCAATCGTAACTGAGTTACGGTTGGTAACTAAATGCTCGATACCAACCTTAACTGAGTTACGGTTCGTAAAATAAAATGGTTACCAATCGTAACTGAAGAAAATTCTCAGATATAAGAACATATGGTTGGTAATTGAAATATTACCAACCGTAACAACATCAAAATATCCGGTTACGGTTCGTAATTGAGTTAAAATCAACCGTAACTCACATAAACCCAAAAATTTCAATATCAATTTTCATCTAAAACCCTAATTTTTGATAGAAATTAAACTTAAATCGAACAAAATAAATCAAATCGTAACTGGGTTTTCAAAACATATCTCATCTAAGTCATTACACTACACTTGATTAATTTTCGAATCGTCGATTAATCGAAGATGATGAAATTTTGAATTTTAATGGAGGTTACGGTTGATGGGAGGAGAAGAGAAGAAAAAAAAACAAATTTTCAATTTAGCTTTGATTTAGGTTAAAAAATGAGGAGGATAATCTAGTTAATTTACACCCTTTATAAGACAACCCCTAACCAACTAGATGGACATTACTATCACACTGCCGCCTCTCTAATAAACCATGCCGCCACTATAACATGTTACTAATTCTACTTTCTATTTCTCCTTTTGTACCGCCACCCATTCCCAACTGCTACAGAACCACATTCTTCTACTACTTGAACCATATGTAAATCAAAACAAACATTAATCTCTTGTTTTCTTTTTTCAATCTTCTTTTCATTTCCCTCTTTCCTTCCACTATACCAAAATTCTTAATTTTTGAAAATTTGTTTTCTTTGGTGATGTTATCGTGGGTTTTGAAATTATGTTTTTGATTCGATAGAAAACAACGGCAGCATCAGCATCTGGGTTGATGAACAGGGCTACACCACCTGCTTCAAGAGATGGATTTATGCTTTGAATTTTTTGTTGCATAACTGAAGAAATTTAGGGCTCTTAAAAGAATTGGGTTTTTATTTTTTAGTTTCTAGTTTTATGTATTCATCATGGGTTTCAATTTGTGTGTTGATTAATGTTTATTTGAGTTGCTTGGTTTAATTGATGGTGGTATTATGTGCAGAATGTAAGCAGGAATATGTTAGAACTTTAGGGTTCTTAATTTTTTTTTCCTTTTTTTTTTTTAGTTTTTTGATTGAATTTGATGAATCTCTGTGTAATTGAGATGTTGAAACTGAGACAAAACTGAGGAGATAGAAATAACTGAGATTTGTGTAGTGTGTTGATTTTTGTATTGGTGCGGCTGATGGAGGGTGGGCTGGGTGGTAGTGGTGGTGTTAGTGGCGACGGAGGTGGTACTGGTGGCGGTTTTGGTCCTGAATTCTGATAGTGGTGTAGGCGGAAATAGCGCAGCAGAGATGGTGGTGAAGGAATTACAGAGAAATTGGGAGGAAGAAAAAGGAGAAGAAGAAAGAATGGAAAAAAAATAACAGATTGGAAATTTTGGTCGCCGAGATTCGACCCCAGGACCTGTAACTGGGTTCCGGTTTTTTGCTTTTCTAATTTTACAAAAATGCCCTCTACGTTGTAAGTATTTACGCTTGTTTAAGAGAGGAAAAAAATCAAGGAGGGACAGTGTTGTCCTTTCATTGTTGAACCAAATCCAATCTTTTTTGTTAGATTGGAAAAAAATGTCCCGCTTCACAGTGACACAAAATCACCATACGTAGAGTCCTCGCTTCGCTCGTTCGTCCTAATAAATACCATTCTTTAATTTTTTTATTCTTTGCAAGACACTTGCTAACTCCTATATCCCAACTCCCATATCAACTAAACATCTCAATGGACAGAAAAAACAACTAAACATCTCAGTAAGTCATTTTCACCGCAATTTTATTCTGTTTCTGTATAGCCTTTTACAACTAGTTGTTATGTTGTTATAACATTCATTCCAACTGCATTAAACCATTCGGTTGGCCATGTCTAGTTGTTATAGACAGTCATTCACCACCGATCTTCACCCTTGACATGACCCTCATCTGAAACATCTTCCGACTTAGCTGTAATTAGGCACGGTCACTCTGCATAAAAATATAAAAGCACAAAGAAAAAATTTGCAGTCAATAAGAAGTACGAGGATAACAACTGCGGAAGTACAGCAACAAGAGGCAACTCCTTACTGAAAATATTCTGTTTCTCCAGTGGAGGCACTCCAGCAGCATAATGGCACAAGGGCATAATTAAACATCTTCTTTTTTGAGAAGTCTCTGCACTGGATTGTTATAAAATATAAAAAGCACATCAAACAAAAGGTTATGTGAAGAAACGCACTAGACTTTGGCAGACTTGGGCAAGTAAAAACGAAGACTAGGCTAAGCATCCCAAATGTGGCCAAGGCCCATAATACTTCCTCCTCTTCTAGCTAAAGATTTTGCTAGATTCAAGGGATTGTATAAACCAGAATTTTAGAAACAAACCAGAATTTTAGTGGCATGCTCTGTCACACGTATCACACCCACTAAATGTTTCGGTCAGCTTAATGCAATCAAAGACTAGTTATGAGTGTAAGTAAACCGCCAATCACCAAAATATAACATAATAATATAACCCACCACTGAGTTCAACAGGCATGCCTAATTCTTTTAGTTTGGGACACAAATTCATTGCACTTGAACGGGGAGGTAAAGGCAAAACCTCATCTTTCCCAAACACCAACTGAAACAAAGATAATTCCAAGGAAGGAATGGTGAGAACGTCAAAGTATAACACAATTGTCAAATTATACAAGCACCTCAGGGAATAGCTTTTCCTGACCGGTGCCATTGGTGTCTGGCCTGTCTTTACAAAGTCGCATTCATTATATTCCTTAAACTTCCTGCAAAATTAAATCTCATGGGAATTAAAGAAAGCAGTATCATCTCTAGTTTGTCAATAATTATATATAAGTGCAACTAACAACATTCTAATGACCCACACTTCAACCCTACCTGAGTACCTCGTCTTTGGTTTTGTCAGTAGAGAATATATTATCTTGCTTTCCTTATTTTCATAGAGGAGATTATCTCCGGTCATAACTTCTGTAATAAGGAGAATATCTCCGTCATAACTCCAATATTTCCAATAAGGGATATTATGTTTTTCATAATATAAATCAGTACCCTGGTGAACGGTTTTCACTAAGGAAGTTATCATCAATCCAAGATGGTATCACCCCCCTATGATCATATTTTCTCTAAAAAATTAAAATCAATGGAAGGTGAAAAGAAATCCATTCACCCGGTTTGTGCATCAACGGAACTACCGCAGCTCACAGACATTGCTGAGACATATAGTTCTATGCATCTACAACAACCCAATGATGCTTCTTACATGGATACTGGTGCTACCTCGCATCTCACTGCTGATTCAGGTACTTTACATAACGTTTCCAATTCTAGTACTGTACGGTCTATCTTAGTTGACAATGACAATATCATTCCAGTTACTGCTAGTGGTACCAAGCTCATAAACCTCCCTTCTCGCACCCTTCAACACAAAAATACTCTTGTTGTTCCCGATATTATCAAAAACTTAGTTTCCGTTCGTAAGTTCACCACTGATAATCGTGTGCCTGTTGAGTTTGATCCGTATGGTTTTTCTGTAAAGGATCTGAGTTCGAGGAGAATTATCCTTCGGTGAAATAGTTCTGGGGAGCTCTACCCTATCACCAACTCTTCCGTGCCAGCTCAAAAATCGTCCCAGTCTTCCCCCATATCTCTTGCTGTTTGTTCGCCAAATATTTGGCGTAGTCGTCTTGGACATCCCGGCAAGGCTATTTTAGATGTTTTACGTACCCAAAATTCTATTCACTTTAATAAGAATCAGTATTCTAAACTTTGTCATTCATGTCAAGTTAGTAAACATGTTAGATTACCATTTTATGAATCAAATTCCATTACTTTTGCACTATTTGATATCATTCACAGTGATTTATGGACCTCTCCTTTAAACATAGAGACCGATTTCCGTTATTATCTTATATTACTGGATGATTTTACCAACTATCTTTGGGTTTATCCACTAAAGTTTAAATCTCAAGTTTATGAAAAGTTCTTGGAATTTCGTTCATTTGTTCAAACTCAATTTGAACGTCAAATTAAATGTTTTCAATGCGACATGAGCCGCGAATTTGACAATTCTTCTTTCCATACTTTTGCTCGTAATAATGGTCTTGTTTTTCGTTTCTCTTGCCCCCAAACTTCCTCTCAAAATGACAAGGCCGGACGCATGATTCTCCGTGTCAACGACATCACTCACACTCTTATGTCTCACGCTTCCATTCCCCCTAAATATTGGGTTTACTCTCTTTATATGGCTGTTTATCTCCATAACATTCTACCCACCAAAGTCCTCCGTAATAACTCACCTGTATCCATTCTTTATCAACGCCAACCAACGTATGACCATCTTCATACATTTGGTTGCCTTTGCTATCCAAATCTTTCCTCCATAACTTCCCACAAACTTGCCCCTCGTTCCACTAGGTGTGTCTTTCTTGGTTTTCCTCCCAACCACCGTGGATACCGCTGCTTAGATCTCACCACACACAAAATAATTTTATCTCGTCATGTGACATTCGATGAAAATGTGTTTCCATTCTCTAACCCTCCTCAAAATAACTTCACTTATGATGAGTTATCTCCTTATTTATTTAATCCACCCTACACTGATCACCTTTCTTACTCTTCCACACATCCTACTTCCACTGACAACCAATCATTACCTATCCAATCCATTCCACCACACTTGTACACTCCACCACATCGCCGTACTGCCTATCCCACTATGGCTATTTCTCCTGCGTCAGATTCTATTCCCAATACATCTACCTCCTTTCCCACTACAGCGTCTACTGCTGTCCCCACTACTGTGTCAGGTTCTCCCACAAATGTGTCAGTCTCTCCCACCACGTCACCTCCTGCTCCTCTCATACCTACATCGTTTCAAACTGAGTCAGTTTCCCCCACTACATCCACTGTCCCTATAACTCCTACCCGCCCTACCACTCGTGCCTCCCACGACATTTTTCGTCCAGTCCACCGCCTTAATATACATGTCCAGACCCTACGTCATATTTCTCCAATCACTCGTTCCCACCTATATGCTCTTAAGGACATTAACTGGAATGCTGCCATGAAAGATGAGTACAATGCTATGTTGAAAACTAATACGTGGGAACTGGTACCACGACCAGGTGACGCTCATGTTATTCGTTCCATGTGGATTTTTCGTCACAAATATAATGCTGATGGCTCCTTGCAACGACACAAGGCTCATCTAGTTGCTAATGGTAAATCTCAGCAGGTTGGGGTTGATTGTTTTGAAACATTTAGTCCGGTTGTCAAACCAGCTACTATTCATATTGTTCTTACTATTGCTACTTCGAGTTCTTGACCCATACATCACCTAGATGTCAAGAATGCGTTTCTCCATGGTGACTTTACCGAGACAGTATATATGCATCAGCCTCCGGGTTTTGTTGATACTGATCACCATGATTATGTATGTCGACTACGTAGGTCTCTCTATGGTATTAAGCAGGCTCCACGGGCGTGGTTTCAGAGGTTTTCCAAGTTTATCACTAATTGTGGCTTTCGTGGTAGTGTGTGTGATCCCTCCCTCTTCGTTTATCAATCAGGATCCGAGACGGCATACCTATTATTATATGTTGATGATATTATTTTAACTGCCTCTACTAATGCTCTCCCCGCTTCATTGATTTGATGAAAAGGGAATTTGCTATGTCTGACCTTGGCCCGTTACACCATTTTTTGGGCATTACTATTACTCGTTCATCCTCAGGACTATTTTTGTCTCAGTCGCTATATGCTCAGGACATCATTGCTCGTGCCTCCATGAAAAAATGCAACTCAGTGGATACTCCGGTCGACACCAATGCCAAGATCAGTGTTACCTCTGGCCCTGCTATTATGGATCCCACATTGTACAGAAGCCTAGCCGGTGCTTTGCAGTACCTCACTTTCACACGAACAGATATATCATATGCAGTCCAGCAGGTATGTTTATTCATGCATGATCCTCGAGAGCCTGACATGGAGGCCCTTAAGAGGATTATTCGCTATCTTCAGGGCACCATTGACCACAGATTATTTCTCTCCGTCTCCGCTATCTCTGGCTTAACAACATACTCTGATGCTGATTGGGCGAGTTGTCCTGACTCACGTCGTTCGCCTTCTGGCTTCTGTGTATTTCTTAGCGACAACCTCTTCTCATGGTCCTCAAAACGTCAAGCAACAGTTTCTCGATCCAGTGCTGAAGCAGAATACAGGGGGGTAGCAAACGCTGTAGCTGAAACAACATGTCTTCGCAACCTTCTTCTAGAACTTCATATACCTCTATGACGTGCTACTATCGTGTATTATGATAATGTGAGTGCCATAGATATGTCTGGATATCCTGTTCAACATCAGCGCACCGAACATGTGGAGATTGACATAAACTTTGTTCTTGAACGCGTTCGTATTGGTGATATTCATGTTTTACACGTCCCGTCTGAAAACCGGTATGCTGAGATATTCACCAAGGGACTACCACGATAGATTTTTATTCGTTTTCGTTCTAGTCTTAGCGCTTGCTCCTCTCCCGCGCAGACTAAGGGGGTGTATTAGAGAATATATTATCTTGCTTTCCTTATTTTCATAGAGGAGATTATCTCCGGTCATAACTTCTGTAATAAGAAGAATATCTCCGTCATAACTCCAATATTCCCAATAAGGGAATTATGTTTTTCATAATACAAATCAGTACCCCGGCGAACGATTTTCACTAAGGAAGTTATCATCAATCCAAGAGTCAGTTAAAAGAACATCAACATCATCGTAATTGTAAAGCATCTGGAAAGTTAAAAGGCCCAACTGATTAGGACGCAGTAATAAAACTTAAGAGCTGTCAAAAGTGAAGAAAATGCGCATATTTTTTTCATACACTTCCAATTTTATGGAGACCAGGACGCAATTCTTTAGTTTTATATCCACGGTCTCCAAGTTTGAGTTGAGGATTGAACTTTTCTTCTGAGACCAGTCCAACAATCTTTGACAAAGTTTTTTTTACATCCAAAATAAAACCTGCAACACACCAAACACAATTATTAATTTATATCGCAGAAGAACATATAGATATAAATATAGAATTTTATTGCATGTAATAATACTTGTATGAATTGTCGTCGTTGAGAGATTTGATGAACTTCTTGTACTCAGAGATTTCAATTTTGAATAACTGAAAGAGAAAACATATATCCTACTGTATCTTTCAATATCCGATATAAAAGATTTCTTAATTAACGGGTTGTTCTTCAAGTACGTCTGCATTTCTCTAGCTTCAATAACCTCCCTGTTTTTGGCTTCGCACCGTTGCTTCACTAGCAGTGACGCTTCTTTAGCTATCAGATCCTTTTGATTTTTATCAAGATGTTCATCCCATAGGCGATTCCTTTCAGCATTCGTTGTCCTCAGATACTCCGCAAATTGTTCCCGAGCTGAAGATGGAAGCAAAAAGTCGAGTTAAGGTAATCAAAAACAGAGAATGCAGAATAAATCTGAAGTAGAGAGACTTGAAGGGGAAAAAATAAAAATATTTGTCAAGATTCAATTGATGAAAGTCTCGAGTGTATTACGCATTTTTCTAATGTCTGGTCGTTCTTCAGGCATCATGGACCAAGTTCCCACCATCCTCTCGATAACGCATTTTAAACCTGGACGTCAATAGAAAAAGAATATTGAATTAAAACCTAAAAAAAAATCGAGATCTAGTTTCAGTAACATAATTAGAGATCCGAGCATAGACTCTTAATAACAGATCTGATAAACTTACTGATTTCAGAAATCAAAAGAAACAAAGAAATATGAGAGTCCTCTTACCTTCCCTTCTTTGTTTCTCAATGTCCATCGGTACTGGTTCGTTGTCTGAAGTCGACATCTTGTCTATCGGTTGCACAAAGATGATTTCCCTGAGGCGTACTCGCTCTGATCTTCATAAATCATGTGAGAAACAAAAACTCCTCTTTCTATTCGTCTCCAAGAAAAACAAAGTTTATATAGGTTGTGGCTGTGAGTCGCATGTGACGGATACGATTTCCTTAAGTGGGGAATTTACTTAAGGTGCCTTGGGTACGGGTGGAATTGACATACCTTTGAAAACAGGTGTATCGTTATTTTCCGCCCTTGGGTTTCTTCTCTATGGAAAAAGGAAAATAAATTTTTGTTCGTGCGGCGAACATGGTGGGTCCAAAAATATGGGGAGAAATATAGAGATGGATGGAAAGGAACGTTAAATGAACCAAGGGTTTCATATTGGTTGGCAAAACAGAAGGCTTTAAAAGAAGCTAATACCTCTAGCCATATACTCTCTGTTGATGGTGGATTTTAGTTCAAGGCTAAAATTGTAAAACCAATATTTAATGTGTTGACATCCTGCAAAGGGTAAAGACGTTTGATGAGTGATGAATACTTCTTCGCTTTATTTATTCGAAGAAATTCAATAAATACACAAAATTCACCCAGAATGGTGCATGTAGCAACAATCCCAAATATTCTGTGAGTTTTAGCATTATTAATTAATGCACGACTAGCCTAGTGTTTCCTGTGTTGTTCCTAGCCGAGCTCTCATTATTAGCATGACATGACGACTGAGTGTTCACTCTCAGCAGAGTAACATGAATCTCCAAGTGCAAATTTTGAGACATGCACGAAATACCCGTACAGACTACTCCCAGACAAAGAGAATTTCAAATCGATGCACTTTCAGCTCGATCGAACGCAATTAATTTCCTTAAGGAAAATCTAGACTGTCCATATCAGTCTCAGAAACGATCGCGACCACACAAGTTGGCCACATAATTTAACAAGCCTAGCCAAACCCTGGCAAGAGTATGCGATTGACGTGATGACCACAGGCGGTCCCGCTTATTCCCTAACCGGTCAAACATCACACGAACTCCTTCCAGCACGTCAAACACCAGCCCTAAAAAAGGGTGGTTGCTCTGCTTTGGAAGAAGCTCGACGAGCTTAGACTGTTCAAGGCAGTCTTAAAATCATCACGACCGTCCAACTTCACCAGCCTGGTTGGACGGATTAGATCATCTCGCGAATGATCAGTGAAGCGCTAATGCACACATTGGCGGGCCCACTCTGTCCCTACCTGATCGACTTGCTCACGGCATGGTCATAGAACCATGAACGTTTTCCCAAAACATGATGGGCGAGAGGCTTTTCAAGGGTCACGGAAATTCCACTAGCGTCTTAAATTGATCTCAACCATACAACTTAGCCATCATATTTGGATGGCTTAGATCGCGTCTAGGACCATCAGGGAGGTGCACATATGTTCACTGTAAGCCCAACGTGGTCCCCACACGATCGACCTCTCCAAAGGAGACGCATAGCTTGCCAAACCGATTGGCAAAAGTCACGCGTGGGTGACCGTTTTAAAACTCTAATTAGGGTTTGCGGCGCTGCATAAACAGAGGGTGTAGATATAGACTCAAGAGGTCCCAAGGATGTTGACGTGATTACCGTGGGCCCACCTATGTGTGTGACCGACCAGCCTGGGACAACCATGGCCGAGCGCCTCGAAACGCTCGCCCAAAGGTGGCATGTCACGCGGATTCCAAATCCTTTGCGGAAATGGATTTCTATAGCAGATCGATCACGACCACTCATCTTCGCCTGTCAACTTGAGTGGCCTAGATCAAGCCTTCATGGGACAGAGAGGTATAGACGTGCACAACAACGGACTGTCTCCATGCACGACCAATCGGTCCCACCAAAATTGGCGCCCATGAGTAGTTTCGGTCAAACCAAAGAGGGATGCTTGCGCACCTCTTAGGAAACCTAGGATTCCATCAACGGTCGCAAATAAGTGCCGCAAACCATCTCGTCCGTCCAACTTTGCTAGCTTGGTCGGACAACTTATGTTAAGAACTAGGGGGCCAATGAAACACCTCGATGATCACCGTCCGCCGCTCTTCCATAGGGAGTGATCGACCAGGAGATAGATCGCCCATACGGTCTCCAAACGATCACTCGAAGATGGTTGTGTGTGATGCTATTTTAAGACGCTTAATCCGCGACTTATTCGGTTAAGCCTTAAAACATCGATGCTTCATGCATATTGATTGTTTTCAATGCATTACATGCATCGAGCATACACGACATTTCATGAATATCAATTTCTTAAATAACTTAGTTATTTAACCTAATAACATCACGTGTTATTTCTTGCGGCGGGTCCCACGACTCGACCCACTCACTCGAGACATCAAACATGTCACAAACTGGTGGATACTTACTGGGGTATTGGTCTGGCGGTTTACAGCGTGCGGCGTGCAACACACCCATATATAAGAATGTGTCAGGAGGCATGGACGGTTAAGATGATGAGGGAAGTGGGCTAAGACGTGATCGTGAAATCACCTACACGACCCCACTACTCTATCACTCAACTTCCTCAACTTCCTACGAGATGAGGGTTTCGCTTAATGACTTGTATAAATAGGTCCTTCTCCTATTTCCAAACAACACGAACAAACACAGAAAAACCAAGTGTTGTCATCAGTATCCAGAAAACACCATAACTGATAGCTTTCATTGTGAAAGCCAGTTCATCATTCTGATATAAGTCATAAACAACCAACACCTTCATAATCTCAACACCTTCTTCGCTTCCCTTCCTAAGATCAACCCCATCTCTTTCACTTTGTGACCGAAGCAAGTCTGGAACAGCCATTTCTTGGTTTAGGCCAGAATTGTATAGATTGATCTCTCGAATCAAAAGCACTCCCGTGCAGTGCATTTGTTTAGGGTTTAGATTCGTTTCTCATCCGCACACACCCAAATTTACCAAAACCAGCAGAAACAGTTTTCACCCATAAACAATTGGCGACCACGGTGGGAGATTAGTCTCTCGGTTGTGAAGTCAATTTCTCTAATACCCAATTCCGGTTGGTTAATTTCAAAATGGTTGGTCTTACGACTCCCCCAACAACTTCAAATCTTGGTTGAAGTTCCTCCAATGGAGATACCCCTCTTCCCGACGGTGTATCTAATGGTGTAACCGGAAGAATCCCAACATTGATCGAATTAGCACGGGTGCAGGAGGTTCACACGAAGAACATGGACCTGATCAAAGAAGCAATAAACGACATACTCGATCTCCTCATCAAAATGACATCAGATATGAGCGGTTCTCCTGTCATGGAGATTTCTACACTGGGGACTGATCCTCGCAACGATCCTCCTCAAGTCAATAACTTCACTATGAACCAGAGGCCGGTGGATAAGGAAGCGGCTTCTCTAGTGGAAAGTTTATGCGAACTTTTACATCTTTCGAAGAACCAGCGGGCGGAGACGTTTGCTGCAATCAACCAGATAGCCCTGGACGTGCATTTAACTCTTTTGCGCCCAGAAGCCTCAAAAACATCAGAGATGTCTGTGAATAATGTTATATTTACAGAAGAAGACATGATGGCGGAGGAAGGTCACAACCGGGACCTACATGTTGCTGCACGCATCAAGGACTCAGAGTTCAAGAGGGCTCTCATCGACACGGGAGCATATTCGAATGTGATTACTCTCAAGACTCTCAGGACGGCCAAGGTTCCCCAGGAAAGATCGTACGGTGACCTACCACGATGACAGACTTCGAAGGAAACCAAACCAACACGTCCGGGTATGTCAATCTGAATTTATCTGTAGGGCCCGTTCAGTCAAAGGTGAAATTCGAATTCATAGAAAAGGAGCCGGACTACCATATGATACTGGGGAGACCGTGGCTTCATGACAACAGGATTGTCCCTTCGACGTATCACCAGTGCCTGAAGACTATGCTGAGTAAAGAAGTCGTTTGTATTCCTGCATCGTTGTCTCCTTACGCACCGATATATGGAGTGGAATTATTTGAACCAAGAGAAGCTCCGCGGGAAGAAGCAAACAAAGTTCATTGCATCCCACTCCCCACGTGGGCGTCAATCCAAGAGGAGGACCAACTTGCATCATTGAGGTCTAAGCCCCATGATGCATCTTTGCTGGAAAGGCGTTATTCTTCATTTGGTGAAGCCACGACCCACGTTCACACTAAGAGGGAGCGAACTTTTATAGCGAGCCGTGATCAGAAAGAGAAAACTGTGTATCGACGCCGCTGTTAGCAATTAGCAGGGGAGACTGTTGCCCAATCTCTCCGCCCAGTGGAATGCTGCAACAACGACGAGTCACAAGAAGAGGTGCTAGATGCTCAATGATAGTTGCAAGACGACACCAACTCCACGACTGATGAACTCGAAATCGTTAATATCGGGAATTAAGAATCTCCCAGGCCTATCTCCATCATCTCAACTTTGTCCACGGATGAACGCACGAAGCTCGTGCAACTTCTCAAAGAATACCAGGAAATATTCGCTTGGACGTATGAAGAAATGCCTGGTTTAGATGAAAAATTGGTCACCCATCATCTACATGTCATACCTGGATCTAACCCGATCACAGTCCCGAGGCAGTTCAGGAACGAGGTGGAAGAGCAAATCAAGACTGAGATACAGAAGTTTCTAGCTGCTGGCTTCATTAAACCCATTCATCATCCGACTTGGTTGGCTAATGTGGTTCCGTAAAAAATAAGAACGGACAAATCAGGTGCTGCGTGGATTTCAGAGACTTGAACGGATACTGTCCCAAAGACGATTTTCCCCTACCTAACATTGACATGTTGGTAGATGCCACCAGCGGACACGGCATGTTCTACTTTATGAACGGATATAACGGGTACAATCAGATAAGGATGTACAAGCATGATGCAAGTAAGATAGCTTTTCGAACTCCTCTCAGAAATTTTTATTATACTATAATGCCATTTGGTTTGAAGAATGCCGGTGCAACATACCAACGCGCTATGACGACAATGTTCCACGACATGATGCATAAGCAAGTTTAAGACTACGTGGACGACATAATAGTCAAATCGAAAGCTCGGGTGGATCACACATGAGTCCTACGGCTAGTGTTCGAAAGGTGTCGTGAATATAAATTGAAGATGAATCCTTTGAAATGCGCTTTCGGTGTTTCTTCAGGCAAGCTCCTGGGATTCCAGGTAACTGCTGAGGGGATCAAGGTGGACTCATCCAAGACCCAAGCTATCCTCACAATGCCGCCGCCGCGAACTGTGAAGGATCTCCAAAGCTTCATGGGCAAGGTGAACTACATTCGACGTTTTATACCTGATTTGTTCCAGCTCGTTGCTTCATTCACCTCCTTGCTGAAGAAAGGAACGAGTTTCGTCTGGACTACACTACACCAAGAAGCATTTCAGAAGATTCAACGGATATTGTCGTCTCCAGCGGTCATGAAGTCCCATGTCCAAGGAAGACCATTGTGCCTCTACACCGCATTCAGTGATACCGCCGTCGGGGCTTTGCTCGCTCAGGAGGATGATGAGGGAGTCGAACATCCCATATACTATTTCAGTCAAATATTAAGAGATGCTGAACTCAGGTATCCCAAAGCGGAAAAGCATGCCTAGCCCTGATTAATTCCATTCAGAAGTTCAAACATTACCTCTGTCCAACAAGGTGGTGCTTATATCTAAATCTGATCCTGCGAAGTTTTTACTTTCAAAGCCGGTCTTGATGGAAAGGCTGGTCAAGTGGCTTCTTCAAATGTCAGAGCTAGACATAACGCGTACATCACCAAGGGCTATCAAAGGACAATCCGTTACAGATTTACTGGCAACATTCCTTGGAAAAGGCACTACTGCACTACACGAGGATCTCCCTGGAGAATTTCCAAAGATCTCCGTTGTCGAAGGAGAGGCATGGATGCTGTATTTCGATGGCTCTGCCACTCCTAGCAATAACACTAGAAGGGCAGGCGTGGTCCTAGTGTCTCCAACTGGTGAAGTTTTCTCACATTTCTTCAAGTTGGACTTTCAGTGCACCAACAACTCAGCAGAGTATGAAGCTTTTCTCATAGGACTGTCAATAGCCAAACAAGCAGGTGCCACTCGCCTGGAGATAAGAGGTGACTCTAAGTTACTGGTTAATCAGATGAATAGAATGTATGCGTTGAAGGAGGTAACGCTGGCCTTGTATCGATCAGAGGCGCAAAAATTATTAAACTACTTTGCTGATGCAACCATAACCTATATTGGTCGCAAAAAAAACATGCATGCCGATTGTTTAGCCACGCTGGCATCCAAATTACAGTTTGAAGGTTTAGAAGAAACCCTGACGGTAAAGAGGAGGACGATAGAATCAACATGGCTTTCACAATGCAAAAACACTGGGACCTGTGATTGGCGAACTCCTATCATTCAAGAACTCAACATCTCGCTTTCTCAAGAAACGGTCATTCTCAAAACCCTGCAGAACTTCTTCATGCTTCATGGTATGCTATATCATCGAAACCCATATGGCTCCTTATCAAGATGTCTCGGATATGAAGAAGCGCAGCTGCAGCTTAACCGCGTTCACGATGAAATTTTTGGACAAAAGTTGGTAGTAACGCTCTATCAACGTCTTCAACGCCTGGTCTATTACTAGCCAAAAATGGAAACCCAATCTCGGATACTCCAAAAGACTTGATCTAACTGTCAAACACCGCCACGTCAATTGGAGATTTTCGGCATAAGTCATGCTGGGGATTGGAGAGAGCTGTATATTAGCTATCTCCACGACGGAGTAACTTCTGCTAATCAAAAGGATGTTTTCAAGATAAAACAAAAGGCGAAGCGATTCGTATTTCACGAATGGATCCTGTATCGCAAAAGCTTGAGGTGATCTGTTACGGTGCCTGTCCGAGGTAGAGATTCCAATCATGTTGAAGGAAATGCATGAAGGGGAACATCAAGGGAAGAGGAAACTGTTTCTCCAGATACACGAGAAATAATATTGGCCGATCATGGAGGATGACGCAGCTGCATTTGTTCAAAGATGCCACAAATGTCAAACTCATGGGAACCTTGTTCACGCACCTTCCACTCCTTTACACTCGATAAGCAGTCCATTGCCATTTTATAGCTGGGGACTTGACATTATTGGGAAGATCAATCCGCCGTCATCGAAGCAGAATGAGTATATCATAACCGCGACAGAATATTTCACCAAATGGCATGAGGCTTTCCTCTACGAGGGACTACAAGAGCAACAATTGCGGATTTCATTAAAGCGTACATCATTTGTCATTTTGGTGTGCCTAAACACATTATCCCTAATAACGGCACCCCCTTCGCCAACAAACAGGTACGAGAGTTGCTTGAAGAATATGGGATTAAAAAGGTCTTCTCCACCATTTACTATCCTCAAGGAAATGGACAGGCTGAAAGCACCAACAAAACATTAATTCGTATTCTCAGTCGGATAGTACATGACAACCCCAGAGAGTGGAACGAGCAGTTACCGACGGCGCTATGGGCGTATCGGACGGCACCTAGAAGTTCTATTGGGGTTTCTCCATATTCACTTGTTTACGGTGCGGACGCGATCCTCCCAGCAGAAATCAAGGTTCC
The DNA here is from genome assembly GCF_003573695.1 of Papaver somniferum. Lineage (NCBI taxonomy): Eukaryota > Viridiplantae > Streptophyta > Magnoliopsida > Ranunculales > Papaveraceae > Papaver > Papaver somniferum. The sequence goes on along the minus strand of NC_039359.1, from coordinate 16,153,292 downwards.
GCCAGCCAGGATTGCAGCAACAAGTGGGGTCCAGTGGAACGAGGCTAAAGCATCTAACTCAAGAATCGCTGAGTTAGACACTCTCGATTCCCGAAGAAGCAAGGCATAGGAACGTACTCAAGTGTACAGAAATAAGATCTCCAGGGCGTATGACAAGACTGTGAAGCCACGTGTTTTTAAAGTAGGAGATCTAGTCTTGAAGACGGACAAGCACATCCAGCAAGACATGTCTGCGCCAAAGTTCTCTTCGAAATGGGAAGGTCCCTACGTATTACCAAGGGTTACAATACCGGCTACTACAAGATCATTAAAGTAGATTGAGGCAAGTTAGAAGAAGTCATTAACGGAAAATGGCTCAAGGCATAACATGCTTGATCATTGTCCCGCTACTGTCCCGTGACATGACGATACATGCATCTTTCATTACACATTTGAATTATCAACTTGTTCAAAAAAAAAAATGACATGAAAATTAACAATAAGGAGGCACGACTTAGAAGAGGCCATCCAGCAGATTGTAGTTCCTTGAGAGCATCATCTTCAGCCTAGTTTGGTATCTCTCCGTCCTATTCTTCAAGTTTTGAACTTCCTGCTCCACCTTCTCTGATTCCGTAGCCATGGCCTTTTCCTCCTCCAAGATAGATTTCGCAGCAGGAACTACATTCACAAGGATACCAGCTCGATCAACCTTGATGATGTCAAGACGCTGCCGCAACCATCCCACGTTGAACTCCATGGATTCGCAGGTAGATACCATGTTCTCCCACTTTTCAAGATTTGATTCAGCAACGATGCGAATAACGATGTTTTCCATCTCAACAATCATGGGAAGAAGGCAATTTACCATGGTGACCAAAGCAGATGAACAATGCCGAACTATGTTCCTGGTTGTGATGTGGCCATACTTTCTCCATACCTTTGTATACAAAGGCACAAACTCCTTCCGCACTAAGAATCCACCGACAACTCGATAGATGGAAGATAGGCATTTCATGTGGATATCGAATGAAAGACCCGCATTGGGGTATTCATAAGATGAGATACCCAGATCAGCATCTTCAAGGTCCGCAGGGGTAGGTGTGTTTGAGATTGAAGGAAGAGGACTAGTTAAGTCATCATCGTCGATAACCGTCACGCATGTTCCAGTGGGGTATCTCTGCAAAAAAGGGAGGATTATTCGCCTGATCATGAAGAACAAGCAACTGTTTGGAAAAGAAAAGGAAAATAAGAACGAACCGGTATGATCTTCTTAACTCGGAGAACACGAGCAGGGGATTCATCATGAAGCTCAGGTTCACACTGAGATGCAGGTCGTGCACGTTTAGCAGAAGACCCTGAATGGTATGAAGAAGACGATCTACTGTTGTTTGACATGATGAAGTTTCTGCTAGAAAATCCTATCGCAAAACAGTAAAAAGTGGTTCAAAATCCCTACATATACATATATGTCGAGGAAACCTTAAAGGAAGACTAAAAGCGGCTGCGGCGAGGTATACCCGATGGATAAGGATTCAACACCGACCAAGTCGTGCTTTCTTCCAAACCCTAATCAAGATCGGAAAAGCCGTTGGATACTTAAAAAAGGAACGGTTTGACCAGCCCCGGACGTTTGAGGCATAGGACGGTGTTCATCTATGCGGTAAATATGTATTTAATTTAGCTTAATCGTTTTAGTATTTGAACTGTCACCATCTCATGCCTACCCCACAATAATGCAACCATTATGTGCTAGGCAGGGGACTTAGTGTTGATGGTGGATTTTAGTTCAAGGCTAAAATTGTAAAACCAATCTTTAATGTGTTGACATCCTGCAAAGCATAAAGACGTTTCATGAGTGATGAATACTTTTTCGCTTTATTTATTCGTAGCAATTCAATAAATACACAAAATTCACCCAGAATGGTGCATGTAGCAACAATCCCAAATACTCTATGAGTTTTAGCATTATTAATTAATGCACGACTAGCCTAGTGTTTCATGTGTTGTTCCTAGTCGAGCTCTCATTATTAGCATGACATGACGACTGAGTGTTCACTCTCAGCAGAGTAACATGAATCTCCAAGTGCTAATTTTGAGATATGCACGAAATACTCGTACAGGCTACTCTTTGACAAAAATAATTTCGAATCGATGCACTTTCGGCTCGATCGAACGCATTTAATTTCCTTAAGGAAGATCTGGATTGTCCATATCAGTCTTAGAAACGACCGCGACCACACAAGTTGGCCGCGCAATTTAACAAGCCTAGCTAAACCCTGGAAAGAGTAGGAGATTGACGTGATGACCACCGGCGGGCCCACTTATGCCCTAGCCGGTCGAACATCACACGAACTCCTCCCAACACGTCAAACTCCAGCCCTAAAAAAGGGTGGTTGCGCTGCTTTGGAAGAAGCTCGACGATCTTAGACTGTTCAAGGGAGTATTAAAATCATCACGACCGTCCAACTTCACCAGCCTGGTTGGAAGGCTTAGATCATCCCGTGAATGATCAGTGAAGCGTTAATGCACACATTGGCGGGCCTACTCTGTCCCTGCCTGATCGACTTGCTCACGGCATGGTCATAGAACCATGAACGTTTGCGCAAAACATGATGGGCGTGAGGCTTTTCAAGGGTCACGGAAATTCCACTAGCGTCTTAAATTGATCTCAACCATCCAACTTAGCCAGCATATTTGGATGGCTTAGATCGCTCCTAGGACCATCAGGGAGGTGCACATATGTTCACCATCAGCCAAACGTGGGCCCCACACGATCGACCTCTTCAAAGGAGAAGCATATCTTTCCAAACCGATTGGCCAAAGTCATGCGTGCGTGACAGTTTTAAAACCCTAACTAGGGTTTGCGGCGATGCATAACTGTCGCAGTTCGATCGCATCCATCCATCTTCGCCAGTCTAAACATAGGGTGTAGATATAGAATCAAGAGGTCCCAAGGATGTTGACGTGATCACCGTGGGCCCACCTATGTGTGTGACCGACCGGCCTGGGCCAACCATGGCCGAGCGCCTCGAAACGCACGCCCAAAGGTGGCATGTCACGCGGCTTCCAAATTCTTTGCGGCAATGGATTTCTATCGCAAATCGATCACGTCCACTCATCTTCGCTTGTCAACTTGAGTGGCCTAGATCAAGCCTTCATGGGACAGAGAGGTATATAAATGCACAACAACGGACCGTATCCATGCACGACCAATCGGTCCCACCAAAATTGGCGCCCATGAGTAGTTTCGGTCAAGTCAAAGAGGGATGCTTGCACACCTCTTAGGAAACCTAGGATTCCATCAACGGTCGCAAATAATTTCCGCAAACCATCTCGTCCGTCCAACTTTTCTAGCTTGGTCGGACATCTTAGGTTAAGAACTAGGCGGCCAATGAAACACCTCAACGATCACCGTCCGTCACTCTTCCACAGGGAGTGACTGACCAGGAGATAGCTCGCTCATGCGGTCTCCAAACGATCATGCTATTTTAAGACGCTTAATCCGCGACTTATTCGGTTAAGCTTTAAAACAGCGATGCTTCATACATATTGATTGTTTTCAATGCATTACATGCATCTAGCATACACGATATTTCATGAATATAAATTTCTTAAATAACTTAGTTATTTAACCTAATAGCATCACGTGCTATTTCTTGCGGCGGGTCCCACAACTCAACCCACTCACTCGAGACATCAAACATGTCACAAACTGGGAGATACTTACTGGGGTATTGGTCTGGCGGTTTACAGCGTGCGGCGTGCAACGCGCCCATATATAAGAACGTGTTAGGAGGCATGGACGGTTAAGATGATGATGGAAGTGGGCTAAGACGTGATCGTGCAATCACCTACACGACCCCACTACTCCATCACTCAACTTCCTCCACTTCCTACGAGATGAGGGTTTGCGATCAATGACTTGTATAAATAGGTCCTTCGCCTATTTCCAAACAACACGAACAAATACAGAAAAACCAAGTGTTGTCATCAGTATCCAGAAAACACCAGAACTGATAGCTTTCATTGTGCAAGCCAGTTCATCATTCTGATACAAGTCATAGACAACCAACACCTTCATAATCTCAACACCTTCTTCGCTTCCCTCCCTAAGATTAACCCCATCTCCTTCACGTTGTGACCGAAGCAAGTATGGAACAACCATTTTTTGGTTTAGGCCAGAATTGTATAGATTGATATCTCGAATCAAAAGCATTCCCGTGCAGTGCATTTGTTTATGGTTTAGATTCGTTTCTCATCCGCACACACCCAAATTTACCAAAACCAACAGAAACATTTTTCACCCATAAACACTCTCCCAAGTGTCAAAGCTCATGATGCCACTAAAATTGGTTGTCACACATTTACAGTCAGATGCTTCATTAAATGCTAGTGATTCTACCATGACTCCAGTTGATACTGTTTTTAGAGAAAAAACTGCTGTTACCACTCAAGCTATCGATAAAGTTGTTAGAGCACTGCTCGGTCGAACTCACAAGTCTCAAGCTTGTTGTCAAGTTTAGTTGCCAAAAGTATAAGTCTTGATTTCTAGTCTACTTATAGCTATGTATCGGACTAGGATAGAATGTGTAGTTGAGCATTAGACTTCACGACGTTCATCGATTGAAGACGAAGAACTACTAACGGGAGATTGTGGAACTACATCAACAAAATGTATGTGGAGACTTGAACTCATTTATCACTCAGAAGTCTATTTCTATTCTATATCCTATTGAGACAAAAGTCGTATAGCTATATAGACTTTATAGTATACACATTTAATATTTCGAGCTAAGTTTAACTCGCTTACATATTTCTCGAAATATGTGTTGGTAAGCTTTCGCTTTAACCAAGTTCATCTTTATTCTTGACGAAAGTCAAAAGATGATCATGTGAAAATCGCCTGATAATATCTTACATGATTTGTGTGAGACAGTCATTTGATGTAGACTCGGAATGTTTCATATTGATCTATTGATCACTTGAAAATTGTTTTAAAGCTAATAATTTGTGTGAGACAGCTATTCCCGCCTTCCAAGAATGTTTCAGTGATTAAGATGGAGTTTAGACCGATTAACCATTGATTGAATATAGCACAATATGCGTACTTGTATGCTAATTGTTGCAAGTTATTCAAAGTTCAGGAACCATAGTATGCATAGCAGTATGCGTACTGGTTGGTTAGTTGAAAGTCCGGGAAATTTACGCATACCTGTACGCGTACCGGCGTAAATTTCAAGTCCGGGAATTCAACTGAGTTTGGAGGTATGCGTACCCGTTCGCATACTGGCGAACCCAAACTATTTCCGTCCACTTAAGTATGTGTACCCATTTGCATACTTGAGTGGGTTAAGTTCTAAAGTCGGTTTGTTCATGAACTAATACATTTATATATAAAGGAATACAATATTTTGCAAACCTTGGCTATAATGTTTATGAATTGATTTATGTGAACAAAAATCGATTTTGCTTCAATTGTGTCTTGTACACTTCTATCGGAATATAAACAATTGAAAAAATCCATAACTGGTTTCATTTGAGTCATTTGAACTAGTTGTGATTAAGATGAACAAGGTTGATATGAAAGTATTCATATGGCTAACTTGGGTTAGTTATTTTTGAGCCAACTATGTGCACACGTTTGGATATGGTTACTCATACCTAATGAAGTCATATTTCATTTGTGTATAACAAGCTAAGTTCGATCTAACAGTTGAAAGATATTAGCTTGACTATAATCAGTTTATCATCTAATGATGAATATTGAATGCTTTGTTACCAAGGCAACATTGATTGCAAACCCTGATTTAAAATCTAAATAAGGATGAACTCTAGCAACTGGGAAACTTAATCCCCACACCTCCTGTGTAATACTAGTTGCGACTAGAGTCGATTCTCCTATAACCTAGGTTTTTCCTAAAATCATTATAGGTTAACGACTTGAAGACTTCATTGGGATTCTGAAGCCAGACCCAACTATTTTCTCTATAGTTGCGTGTTTTGATCTTACTTTGTTCTATCGTGTTGAGTAAAATCTTCTCTAAGATTTGCTCGAGATTTAATCTCCGATAGGTAAGATAAAAAGTAGTCACAAACATCTTCGTCTCATCGTTTGTGATTCCACAATATCCTGTTTCGCTTCCATACGATTAAGATTATTGTGAGGTGATTGATATTACTAGGTTTTTATTCGGGAATATAAGTCTGGTGTATCAATTGGTTCTTGTTCACCTTGATTTATCAAAAGACGGAACAAAAACTCGTAGATATTTCTGTGGAGACAGATTTATCTATTCAATAGACTTTTCTGTGTGAGAAAAATTTGTTTATCAAATCTTCGACTTTGGGTCGTAGAAACACTTAGTTGTAGGTGGGATCAGCTAAGGGAATCAAGTGCGCAGAATCCTGCGTAGTTCAAGAGGCGCAAGGAACGCGACTGTACCTTAATCAGTGTGAGATTGGTTAGGGCTCAACTACATTCTAGTCCAAAGTTAATTGGTAGTAGGCTAGAATCTGTAGCGGCTTAATACAGTGTGGTGTTTAAATCTGGACTAGGTCTCGAGGTTTTTTTGCATTTGCGGTTTCCTCGTTAACAAAATTTCTGGTGTCTGTGTTATTTCTTTTCCGCATTATATTTTTATATAATTGAAATATCACAAGTTGTGCGTAGTTCAATCAATTAGATAATCCAACCTTTGTTTGTTGATATAAATTGATTGACACTTGGATATTGGTGTTTGGTACCATCCAAGTTATTTCTCATATTAATCCGGCTCACAAATTTCTATATGTTTGATTGCAGATTGATTTGAGAAATTGAGATATAACTCTTGGATGTATTTTGCTTGATTGAGTCTGATTGTCTAGTTGATTCTCTTGGAAATATATTGGAGTTAGTCCATAAAGATTTCCTAAACGAAATATTGGGCGTGGTTGTTAGACCCCCGGTTTTTCAAAAGTTGGTTAAGAATTTCTGAAAGACAACTTCCAGATGGGCCCTTTCGTCAATCGTTCTGCTGCTCTAAAGATTTTTGATGGTGGTCCTATTCGACATCTGAATCCAGTTCCTCTACACAATGGTCTTCCTTTCATTTTCAAGCAGACTTCGAATCAGACTGATTTAGCAGCTGACTCCCTTTTTGACTCCTGAACCAGTTAAATCGGGTCTGATTCGTAACTCTAACTCAACCAGGAGATTTAAATCATCAGTTGTTCCTCCTCAGAAGACTTCTGCGTCGAGAAAAGAAGTGATCTCTTTAACAGCTGATCATATGATGCTCTCCCGAATCTCAAAAGGAAGATAAATCCTAGAGATGATGTCAGGAAACGTACTAGAGATAACTCTTCTACCCTAGCTAGTATCATGGTCATCCCTAAGCCAAATGATACTTCAGAACCTGATTATACCAATTTATGTCCTCCTATAACTAAGCTAGGAGTTCTCCCAACTATTAACCTATCAAATTGCTTCTCAATACCCATTCCTTGTTAATCCCCACAGTAGCTACAATGTGCCTTCTGATACTTCTCCGGATAACAACGTCGTCCGTAATAATTCTCCTCACAATGCTGCCAATCTGGATCTCAATGCTGCATAAGGAGCTGATCAAAGGCGTGGTACAACCAATTCTCAGCTAAATGGTGATCCTCTTTCCACCAATCAGGTACATTCTTCTACTTCCCTTCCTCTAATTAATGCTTCCAATATTACGACAAACCTTGTGACTACCTTCCCTGTTAATAACGTCAATTTTCTATGCTGGAACGTTACGTTAGGTAAAAAATCTGCTAATAAAGAGCTAAACCTTCTTTGTAAGAACATTAACTCTGATATAGTCTTTCTGTCTGAGACTAAGATGAAGAAAGATAATTCTGCTAGGAAAATGATAAATATGGACTTTACTTGTACCTTTAATGTTCCTTGTATTGGAAGAAGTGGTAGATTGGTTATGGCCTGGAAGAAGGAGATACATCTCAACATTTTATCCTCCCGTCTAAGGGGCATCTATGAAACAACCATGTTGATATTATCCATTTTAAACTTTTTCATATTCACTTTATCTATGGTAAACCTAATAGTAGTCTTAAACAAGCTTTTGGGGATATCCAATGTTAATTGCCTCTAGTTCCCCCTAGTGAGCCTGTTTTCTTTGTGGTTGATTTTAATGCTCTATTAGGAACTGAGGATAATAATGGTGGCTTAAAAGTAGATGACCATAATTTTTCGAACCTTAGAAAATTTTGTAATGTCTTTGTTTTTCATGATCAAAGCTTCTCGGGTCCTAGGTTTACTTGGTCTAATATGCAATAGGGCACTGACCTTATCCTTGAGATATTAGATAGATGCCTTATTAATAATATTGCTGAGCTTTTATTCCCCAAACTTTGTGTTAATAATTTGCATAGAGATTCCATATGCATAAAGGTTTCAATTTTGATGACATTTGCATGCACAGACCTTTTCATTTTATAGCTTTGTGGATTGAGGATCCTATTTATAGAGATATAATAGCCAAATCCTGGTCTGTTAATATTGTGGGATCCCCAGCCTATAAACTAAGAGAAAAACTTTTAAACACTAAGAAAGGTCTTCGTGACTGGAACAAATCCTCTTTTGATAATATACAAACTAATATCACTATTACTAAGGATGAACTGGCTGAAATTCAAACTTCCAACCCAACTGACTCCAGTTATATCTCCAGACTTAGATCCAAGTTGGAATACCTCTATAGTTTAGAGGAACTTTACTGGAAGGATAAATCTAGAGAGGTGTGGCTCATGGAAGGAGATAGAAATTACCCATATTTCCATAAAGTCACTATTTTCAGTAGGAAAAGAAATGTCATTAGTTGGATCAAGAACTGCTCTGGTGTTATTCTAACTGATAGAGATGATATTGGAACTTCCTTTGTTGACTATTTAAGACCCCTTATTCCTCTCACCCTCAACAATTCCAGGATGAGATTCTTCAATACCTCTTTGTGAAATTTACAGATGAAGATAATTCTTTTCTGAACTTTCCTCCGACTGCTGAGGAAATTAAGAATGTTGTTTTTTCAAATGGGAGGAACGAAGGCCACGGGACCTAATGGTGCCCTTTTTACCAGAAATACTGGATATTGTTGGTGAGACTGTCATTGATATGACCCAGACTTGTTTTAGAAATGGATATAACTAAAGTCTTTAATCATACGATTATTTCCTTAATCCCAAAGTTCCTCTTGATGAACTGGGTATCCCAATATCGTCTCATAGGGATTTGTAATTTCATTTATAAGGTCCTTTCCAAGACTGGTCAATAGACTGAAACCTTTCACAAACAACATTATTTCTCAAAACCAAAGTGCCTTTGTTCCTAAGAGGAGTATTTCTGATAATATTCTGCTAGCCAATGATGCCATATTCGTTGTTAATCATTATGAGAAAATAGATGGCATAGCTGCCATAAAACCTGATATGTCTAAAGCTTATGATAAGCTAGAATGGTCTTTTATTGAAAAGGTTTTACAAAAAATGGTTCTGTGTAATCATTGGGTTAAGCTTATAAATCAGTGTCTTTTTTCTGTTTCTTATTCTGTCCTACTCAATGGCATCCTTACTGTCTTAATCCTCAATGAAAGAGGATTAAGACAGGGAGACCCTCTATCTCCCTATATCTATATCATTTTTTCTGAGGCTTTGTCTTCTTATATCGATGATCCACTAGGAAAGGTTTGGTTGAAGGAATTAAAGTGTGTAAAGATGCCCCAGCCATGACGCACCTTCTTTTTGCTGATGATTCCTTACTTTTTTTCTAAAGCTACTATAAACGTCTGATTGCTCGGTCGAACTCGCAAGCGTTTCTATCTCAAGCTTGTTTGTCAATGTTAGTGATCAAAACTATAAGTCTTGATTTCTAGTCTACTTATAGATGTCTCAGACTAGGATAGATTGTGTAGTTGAGCATTAGACTTCACGAAGTTCATCATTCGAAGACGAAGAACTACTAAGGAGAACTTATGGAACTTTATCAACAAAAGGTATGTGAAGACTGAAACTCATTTATCACTTGGAAAGTCTATTTGTACTTTATCTCCTATATTGAGACATAAATCGTAGTAGTATATGGTTTTCTACTATACACATTTGATATTTCGAGCTGAGTTTAACTCGCTTACATATTTCTTGAAATATGTGTTGGTAAGCTTTCGCTTCAACCAAGTTCATCTTATATTCTTGACGAAAGTCAAAAGATGATCATGTGAAAATTCCCGAGTAACATCTTACATGGTTTGTGTGACACAATCATTTGATGTAGACTTGGAATGTTTCGTAATGATTATTTCAATAACTTGAAAATTCCTTTGATGCTAATAGTGTATGAAAACGGCTATTGTCATCCTCTAAGAAAGTTTCAATGATTTAAATAAGAGTTTAGAACACTTAACCATTATTGGATTGTGACATGTTGTGCATTCTTGCATATGTGTAATCCATGTCCGGGAACCATAGTATGCATACCCGTACGCGTACTGGTGTGAGGTTCATGTCCGAGATTTTCTGCTGGGATTTTAAGTATGCGTACCTGTATGCGTAATAGCGAAACCCAATCTCAGTCCGGGTATTTAAAGTATGCGTACCCGTTTGCATACTTGAAGGTTAAAGTTCTAAAATCGGTTGTAACATGAACTAATACATTTATATAATAAGGAATGTAATCTTTGCAAACCATGGCTATAATTTTCATGAATTAATTCGAATGAATCAAACCGATTTTGCTTCAGTTGTGTTCTTGTATACTTTTATGAGAATATAGCAATTGAGCAACTCTTTAACTAGTTTCATTTGAGTCATTTGAACTAGTTATGGTTAAGATGAATAAGGTTGATATGATAGTAATCATATGGCTAACTCCGGTTAACTATTGGTGAACCAACTTGGTGTACACGTTTAGGTACGGTTACTAAAACCTAAATGAAGCTACATTTAATTTGTGTATTACAATCTAAGTTCGATCTAACGGTTGAAATATATTAGCTTGGGTTTAATCGGGTTTTCATCTAACAGTGAATATTGAATGCTTTGTTACCAAGGTAACTTAGATTGCAAACCCTGATTTGAAAACTATATAAAGGAGAACTCTAGCAACTGGGAAAACTAATCCACACACCTCCTGTGTGATGCAGTTGCATAATCTAGAGTCGATTCTCCTTTAACCTTAGGTTTTTCACAAAACCATGTAGGTTAACGACTTAAAGACTTTATTGGGATTGTGAAGCCAGACCCAACTATTTTCTCTGTAGTTGTGTGTTCAGATCTTACTTCTTCTATCGTAATTGAGTATTATCTTTGCTAAGATTTGCTTGAGATATATCTTCGATAGGTAAGAGTAAAAGAATTCACAAACATCTTCGTCTCATCGTTTGTGATTCCAGAATATCTTGTTTAGTTTCCATACGACTAAGATTATTGTGAGGTGATTGATAATACTAGGCTATTCTTCGGGAATATAAGTCCGGCTTATCAATTGGTTCCAGTTCACCTTGATTTATCAAAAGACGGAACAAAAACTCTTGGGTATTTCCGTGGGAGACAGATTTATTCATTCTATAGACTTTTTTGTGTGAGACAAATTTGTTTATCAAGTCTCCGACTTTGGGTCGTAGAAACTCTTGGTTGTGGGTGAGATCAGCAAAGGGAATCAAGTGCGCAGTATCATTCTGGGATCAGAGGCATAAGGAATGAAAACGTACCTTGAATTAGTGTGAGATTGATTAAGGTTCAACTACAGTCCAGCCCGAAGTTCATTGGTAGTAGGCTAGTGTTTGTAGCGGCTTAATACAGTGTGGTGTTCAAATCTGGACTAGGTCCCGGGGTTTTTCTGCCTTTGCGGTTTTCCTCATTAACAAAATTCTGGTGTCTGTGTTATTTCTTTTCCGCATTATATTTTGTTATCTAATAGAAATATCGCAGGTTGTGCGTTAAGATAAATCAATTAGATAATCGAACCTTTGGTTGTTAATATAAATTGATTGACACTTGAACGTTGGTCTTTGGTACCGTTCAAGTTATTTCTCCTTATCCAATCGGGCTCGCAAATTCTTATTTGTTTGATTTCGGATTGAATTGAGAAATAGAGATATCGCTCTTTGATATACCTTCCTATAGATTGAGTCTGACCGTCTAGTTGATTCTCTTGAAAGTATATTTGATTAACTCCTCTCAGATTTCCAAACGAATTGTTGGGTGTGGTTGTTAGACCCCCCGCTTTTTCAAAAACTTCCAGACTATCACAGAGTACCTTATGAAAAAGTGGGGAGTCTAACAACCACACCTAATATTTCGCTTAGCAATCTGTATGGACTAACTCCAATATACTTTCAAGAGAATCAACTAGACAGTCAGACTCAATCTTAAGAAAAGTATATCCTAGAGTTGTATCCCAATTTCTCAATTTAATATGCAATCAAACAAATAGGAATTTGCGATCCCGATTAAATATAAGAAATAACTTGGACGGTATCAAAAACCAATATCTAAGTGTCAATCAATTTAATCAACAACCAAAGGTTGGATTCACAATTGATTGAACTTACGCACAACATGTGATATTTCAATTATATAATCAAATATAATGCGGAAAAGAAATAACACAGACACCAGAAGTTTGTTAGCGAGGAAACGCAAATGCAGAAAAACCCCGGGACCTATTCCAGATTTGAACACCACACTGTATTAAGCTGCTACAGACACTAGCTTACTCCAAGTTAACTTCGGACTGGAATGTAGTTGAGCCCTAACCAATATCACACTAATCAAGGTACAGTCGCGTTCCTTACGCCTCTAGAACCACGCCGAATTATGAGCACTTGATTCCCTTAGCTGATCTCACCCACAACTAAGAGTTGCTACGACCCAAAGTCGAAGACTTGATAAACCAATCTGTCTCACACAGAAAAGTCTATTGAATAGATAAATCTGTCTCCCACAGAAATACCTATGAGTTTTGTTCCTTCTTTTGATAAATCAAGGTGAACAGGAACCAATTGATAAACCAGACTTATATTCCCGAAGAACAACCTAGTAATATCAATCACCTCACAATAATCTTAATCGTATGGTAGCGAAAAAAGATATTGTGGAATCACAAATGATGAGACGAAGATGTTTGTGACTACTTTTTATCTTGCATATCGGAGATTAAATTTCGAGCAAGTCTTAGAGAAGATAGTACTCAATACGATATAAAACAGCAAGATCAGAACACGCAACTACAGAGAAAATACTTGGGTCTGGCTTCACAATCCCAGTGAAGTATTCAAGTCGTTAACCTACAGGGTTTTGGAAAAACCTAAGGTTAAAGGAGAATCTACTCTAGTCGCAACTACTATCACACATGAATTGTGGGGATTAGGTTTCCCAGTTGCTAGAGTTCTCCCTTATATAGTTTTCAAATCAGGGTTTGCAATCACTGTTACCTTGGTAACAAAGCATTCAATATTCACGTTAGATGAAAACCTTATTAGACTCAAGATAATATCTTTCAACCGTTAGATCGAACTTAGGTTGTTACACACAAGTGAAAAGTGACTTCATTTAGATATGAGTAACCGTACCTAAACGTGTACACCTTTGTTGGCTCAATAATAGTTAACTGAAGTTATCCATATGAACACTTTCATATCAACCTTATTCATCTGAACCATTACTAGTTCAAATGACTCAAATGAAAACTAGTTCTAGAGTTGTTCAATTGTTTATATTCTCATAGAAGTATACAAGACATAATTGAAGCAAAATCGATTTTGATTCACTCGAATCAATTCATGAACATTATAGCCACGGTTTGCAAAAGATTACATTCCTTATTATATAAATGTATTAGTTCATGAAAAAACCGATTTTAGAACATAACCTACTCAAGTATGCATACGGGTACGCATACCTAAGTGGCCGGACTAAGTTTGGGTTCGCTAGTATGCGAACGGGTACACATACCTCCAAACTCAGTTAAATACTGGAACTGAACTTTACGCCAGTACGCATACGGGTATGCATACTAAGTTCCCGGACTTTCATTAACCAACCAGTACGCATACGGGTATACATAGTATGGTTCCCGGACTTGGAATAACATGCAACAGTTTAGCATACAAGTACGCATACTGTGCTATATTCAATCATGGTTAACTATTCTAAACTCCCATTTCAATCATTGAAACATTCTTAGAAGACGACAATAGCTGTCTTACACAAACTATTAGCTTCGAAGCAATTTTTAAGTGATGGAATGATCAATACGAAACATTTTGAGTCTACATAAAATGACCGTCTCACATAAATCATGTAAGATGTTACCAGACGATTTTCACATTATCATCTTTTGACTTTCGTCAAGAATAAAAGATGAACTTGGTTAAAGCGAAAGCTTACTGTTGATGGTGGTTTTTAGCTTAGGGTTAAAATCGTAAAACCTTGCATCTGATGTGACGTCACTCTGTAAGGAAACGAATCCATGAGTGTTAACCTCTCCACTGGCATATTTATTGAGCCATTCAATACATTTACATGAAATTTATCCAGACTGGCGTATGTAGCAACCATCTCAGATGTTCTGTAAATTTCGGCGCCTTGCCCGTATTCACTTAATATAAGTTTCTTTGAATGCTTTCTACGCTATGTTCCCCGGCTGAACCCTTAATGTTGATATGGCATGAAAATTTTTGTTCACTCGCAGCAGAGTAGCACGAATTTCCAAATATCAAAGATAAGGTCTTTGCATAAGGTATTCAATCAGAAAGTATGCTGCTCTCTGATAATGAACTTAAAGAACTCTGTGTCAACACATAGAATTCAATCAATTACTTTTGCGCCTTGCACAATATACCAGACCTTGCTTGTCGAATTTAAACCTAGGCAGACTAGGAAATTAATCCGCCATGGATTAGGAGGTGTAAAACCTTTGCTCAGAATCATAAAACAGGGAGCCGCAGTAGCAAAGGGAGGCGTGGCCATGCCTTAGGCCAACTGGCGCCACTTGCCATTGGCCACGCCCCTTCCTAAACCGGCCCTATCTCCCTCGACCAATCGTGTCGCCTCAAATTATCCACGCGCACATAAGTAGTGGATTGACCCATACTCGCTGGCCCCACTTCCTATCGACCAATCCAGCCGCTCTAAAGCCGCCACACTCTCGCCAGAAGTGTAACCGCGCCTTATGTTTGGCCGGCCCCTTTTCTTGGCCAATCAAGTCGCTCTAAACTTGCCACCATATATTAAAGGCCAAACACACTCTGCCGCGCTACGATAATCCCTACTCCAGTGGCCGCTTCTACACTATGGCCTTGCCATAACTCCTTTGGCATATCTATGGCGCCATTTGTACAAAAGTATCACCATTCCGCGGCCGCATGCCGCACACACTAATTAGGGTTTCAACATGCCAAACCCTAATTTGGGAAAAGTTGCTACGCCAAACAAAGCCAAATAACGTTTCCCAGAGCGTTGGGGTTGATGTGGCAACATGGAAAATGTGTCCACGCCACACGTGGGTCCAACACCACGGCGCCAAACCCTAGCATTCTCCATGCCGCCAAACCCTAGCGTTGGCCGTACCGCAAAACCCTAACCTTGGACACTGCGCCAAACCCTAGCCTTGGCCATGCCGCCAAGCCCTAACTTTGGTCATGCTACAACGCCACAGGTGTGGACATGCCACAACTCTACTGACATTTCGCTATGCCACGGCTACTGGCATGCCTCTATGCCACGGCTACTGGCATGCCGCTATGCCACTATGTCGTAGCTCCACCAGGCACCACTATGCCAATGACGCCACTTCGCTATACAACAAGATGAGGCCATAATCAATGGTCATCCTTCCTCATGAGATGCAATCTCAGCCATTTAAGTTCGTCACCGAACTGACAGACTTGTGGCAAGTTTCATGCGACCAGCTGCCTAAATCTAGTGGCCATGGCTACGTCAGGCGCCACTTGCGCCACCGTTCCACTGACATGCACGAGCCATGCTACATTGCCACCTGCGTATACCAAAACTCCATTGCGCCATTATCAGGCGCCAACACAAGGTAGCTATAATCAATGGCTACCCTCCTTCATGAGATGCGATCTCAACCATCGAAGTTCGCCACCGAACTGACAAACCTATGGAAAGTTTTAGGCGACCAGCCAAAACGAGCCTAATAGCATTACATGTTATTTTCCTACTGTAAGTCCCTTGACTTTGACTTGCCACATGTAGCGAAGTGCTACATGTTTTCCACGAAAACACTCGAGACATCAAACATGTCACAAACTGGGGGATGCTCATCAGGGTACTGGTCTGGCGGTTTACAGCGTGCGGCGTGCAATGCGCCCGTTACAAGAAAGTGTCATGAAGTGGGACAATTAGTGGTGGTGAAAAGTAACGGTGTAAAGGAATTCATTTCCTTCATCATGGAAGCATAATGTCTGACGGTTACACGAATTAACTTCCTTCATCATGAAAGCATAACGTATGACGGTTACACTTTACTCTTTTCTTCCACCACTCAATCGTTTCCACTTCCTACGAGACTAGGGTACGTTTAAATATGACTTGTATAAATAGGCTTCACCTATTTTCACTAAACAAGAAGTTTTTGGTCGGCAACAATACAGTATCTAGAAATCACCTGGTAGATTTTCATCTGCTAGCCAGTTCTACTTTCAGATACAAGTCATAAACAACCACACCTTCAGAATCAACTATTCTGGTCTCAACACTTTCTTCGCTTCCCTCCCTAAGACCAACCCTTCTCATTCACTTTGTGACCGAAGCAAGCCTGGAACGGCCATTTCTTGGTTTAGGCCAGATTTGTACAGATTGATCTCTCGAATCAAAAGTACTCCCGTGCAGTACATTGTTTAGGGCCTAGACTCGTTTCTTATCCACATGCACGAATTTACCAAAACCGGCAGAAACAGTTTTCACCCAGAAATAATTGGCGACCACAGTGGAAGATTAATCTCTCGGTGGCAAATTCAATGAAGCACATCGTCCAAGAAAAGAAGGATTCAGGAGAATTGCGTCTGGGGACTAGAGATTCTCCGCCTTACCGTGGATCGACATAAAAATGTTCCACAGACAATAAAGGAACGACTGGGGACTTCTCGAAGCAACGAGGGAATCACATCGGATTTACTCCCTGAAGATTCAGCTTTAGTGAAAGACCCCAAAGCGAGTAAGTTTTGTCAGCCAATGTTTACACGATCTATTGTTTGATTTTTCACATTTACAATGGAAGCCGATAACCTAATCATCCCAAGATTTCATATCTTTCCCTTTCTCATGCAATATTCACGGTTTTGCAATTTTCCTGAATGATTTTGCTACTTATATCGCAATTCAGATTTTGACATATCGATTGATCAAAGGGCCATTATTCCAAAAATAATCCAAAAACTCTTATAAGAAGTAATCATTTATCAATCCAAAAACCAGAAAATCAAACCATAAACTAGGCATATCTTTTTCCTTTCAAAAAAAAAAAACTCTAAGAAAAGGAAGTTCAGGAAATAAAAACATTCAAGGAAAAATTGCCCAACAACGGCTCATTCTTCTTGGAGAAAACTTCCTTCGTGCTTTGAAGATCCGCTCGTTTCAGCTTCAACTCCTGGGAAAACTTTTCGACTTCTGCTTCCTATTGATTAATCAAATCCGCGGAAGGACCATCAACCGCTTCAACCTGCAGCCTTTGGATTTCGGAAAATCCCTCACAGAACCAGGAGACGTTAAACTCAAAGTTTACACACATATCCCGATGGAACTTCCAGTTTGAGATTACATCTCTAGAAACGGTGTGACCAGTCACGTTGCACATGTCACGAATTGAAGATAATGTCTCTTCCACCCGCTTAACCAACGCGAACCGGCTGGTGATCCTTTTGGTTGTTGCGATGTGTCCATACTTTTCCCGTATTCTGGTATACAACTCTGCATATTTAGCTGGTACACTGAAGCCTCCGATCAACACATGATCTTCATAAGGAGTCAAAAATGGAGGGTCAAAATAACGCCTGCAACTGATTCCGCGACCAGCAGAGGTTCCTTGGTAACAATCGCACCCACAGCCGCGGGGGAGTTTTCCCTAATTTGAAGCGTTGCAGCATCTTCACGACGATCAATATCTATCTCCAGATTGCTAGCAGGTACGGCTTCCATGGTTGGAGACAACACCACATCCTTATCACGACGAATCTCCATCTCAGGGTTATCTTCGATGGTTTCCTCCTGTGATAAATCCAATTGAGTATTTATTCCGAATAAATAAATGGCCCAAAGAAAAAAAAGGTGTGGAAAACTCACCGACTCATTTGCTGGCCCACTAGAAGAAGATTCGTTGTTGTATTCAGAAGTGCTCCTCTCATCACCGGATCTCGAACTTTCTTCCTCTTCGGATTATTCTTCAAGAGATTCAGTCTTGTCGCTTCCTCCCTCAAGAGGCGCCATCTTTTTGTCCGTGGGAAAGTCTGGCAAAGATATTTGAGTTGCAAGATCCTGAGTCAAAAAAGAAGAGTCAGTGACGAAATGGAAAATTTATGTAATTCAGCAAAGTCAGTGAAGATAATCATACACACCTGCGTGTTGAAAGAACTAAAAGTCACAAGAGCCGTCGAATCTGATTGGAAGCCACCTGCACGATTTTTCGACCTTTGCTCCTATTTCTGGGGACTGTCTGCATCCAAGCTAGAGGATTTTCGCTTGCCTGAAGGAAGCTCTTTCAGCAGTTTAATTATGCTTCGCTAGAACCACAGAGGAAGGTTTACCACGTGGGTTTGTCACAACATCCTGCACGAACTGATGAATAACGAGAAACTCATCTTGACAGAGATATTATATTTGGGAGTCGTCACAAGTTTTCGTTATGGGAGCAAGAAGGGAAGGCTTTTATCCAGTGCAAAGATGCTGTAATCAAGAATGGCGGGTATCAATTCATCTGTAGTTGTTGATGGTCGACGGAATCGGACTCCCTGATCAAAGCCCATATGTCGAGCAGACCTGTCAATGTTGTATGATATTAATCCACAATACCCTCTGAAAAGAGATGGCACGTACCCAGGTATGCATCTTCGCAAGAACACAGTTTCTCCAATGCTCATATTCTCGTCAGCATAATGCAATATCACGTTCAGTGCGGAAGCAAAAGTGTCTGGTTGAACTATGGAGGCATGGGTCGGGGCCCAAGGATGAAAGTTAACTGCATGCGAGTTGTCAAGAAAATCAATGAGCCTTGCGCCAGGTCTTGGACGTCTCTCCAACCAACGAAGTATTCTAGAGCCGCCATATGTATCAGGAAATGAGGTTCTCGGGTTAGGGGAATAATGTCTGAAATTCTCCCACAACCATGCTTGGAGAAAGGCGACATGGATATACGAGTCTACTTTCATGTACCTATCAGAGACGTATATTCCGCTACCAAGCGATCCAGGTGGGTGTACAAAGAGACAAGAAACAAACTGCCAATGGGAAGAACAACACCTTTCACTAGTTTGATAGCAAATTTGATGAGCTTCTGCCTTATCTCCTTCTTTCCAGAGCCATCATCAAAAATGTCTCCGGATAGTCACAGAGCTAAAAATGCAGCAACATGGAGTGTATCATCCAACACTTGATCCAACTCCATCTCATTAGGAAACCACTCATACACCCACCAGTTATAGAAGCACTTTTCCTCATAATTATTTCGAACATATCTTGTTGCTTTCGTGACCAAGGGGGAATGTATTTCTTCTTATTTCTCAGACAAGATAACGTCAAGTTTCCCAATTATTGGAAGACTCAGCAGAACATCTATGTTTTCCAAAGAAATAGTCATCTCACCCCATCTACATATAGCCGTGTGAGTTTCCGGGAACCATCTGGAGATGAAAGTAATCAAGCATGCAACATATTTTCTGATTTGAAGTGTTGCAGAACCCACGACAGCGTTCACGATTTGCGCTCCAGTCAGATTAGCTCTTACATGGTCTCGGCTCATCATGAACTTCATCCATTTGTCATAAGAGCGCAATGGACTATGACATATTTTGAAGTCTATGGGAGAATCCAAATATTCTTTCTTCTGAAGGCAAAACCTCATTATACGCCCTGGACAGACTGATTGGACTTCTCCATCATTTTTTGAATCAGTCAGAAGAGTTGGCACGAATTTGGGATGGGTTCTTGTAATTGTAGCAGATTTTGTAAAGAACTCATCATCCGTGTTTGGCTTGGAGTTGTTAGCATTTATCGATATGGCGTCAGAATTGCTTTCAGGTGATATCTTAACAAAATTCCTTATGCTTTTGAAGTAACTACAATGGAACATGACAGAATATTACTACTTTGAAGAAAAGCATACATAGAGATTTTTGTCAAAATTCGGGTACAATAATCAAGAGCCAACAACATATTTTCTATGGAAATTTCTCCTTTAGCCACATGTTATGGCACTCACGTCAAAAGGGAATGGAGACTGATGCTTTCTCAACGAGATACACGTTTTGCCGTGGGAAATATGCTCCCAGTCATATCACGTTTCACCGCGGGAGTTATGCTCACGAACAAAAGGAAACCCTAGATCTAGTTCTTATGGAGAAAGGAACAGACGGAGTTGTCCACACGTACATGCTTTCCTAACATGATGATTTTTTCGTTGTGGTTAACTCTACTACAATACTATTAACGAAGAAGAATTATTCATATTGAAGTTTTTTTTTTTCAAATTCATGGAGGTCGTGCCTATGTCTAGGGTTTACACCAACACATAAGAGCAAACAAAAGAAGAAACGTTGAGAAACATACCTAAAATAAGCTCGCATACTTTTGCTGTTGTTCTCTCTGCTGATCCAAGCCTTTGCCGCTAGCACTAAGATGTGGAAACAAAGCAAACAATACAAAAGTAAGGAATATAGGTAACGCCTTTTATAGACATGGTGTTTTTGGAGTTTGACTAGAGAAAGGTTTCTCTTTTGGGACACGCACGAAAGAAGACAGCTGGGCCCGCGGTGCTGATGTTCCATGGCGCTAATCTCCACGGACAAGCCAACACTATGCCAACGCTCAATGGCCCCATCTTTACCAATCCAAAGTCGCGCCATCCATCATACCAGGGACGTAGCCAAGACAGCTGCACCACACCCGTTCCAGAAGTCCGTGTCCAAGCTGGCAGAGCCATTCCAAGCTAGCTGCGCCATCCACCTTTCTGTAGCCAGCGAAAGCGACGCCATCTTAGCCGTTCAAAACAGTGCCATCTGCACCATTCCAAGCCAAGCGTCATCTCCGCCTGTTCCGCAGACCAAATCACAGTGCCATCTCTGCCAATCAATAGCCAAAGGTTCAGCGCTGACGCCAACACCCTATGGCCAAGCTGGAATTACGCAAAGTCGCCAATACAAGGATCACGGATTCCACATGCCTTCTGCCAAAGGTTAGTCGAATCTCCCTGGCAATCTCTTCACGTCTTGCCTTTTCAATTTTACTCTTGTCTGTCACCATCTCATGCTTACCCCGCAACAATGCCACGGTCGCGTGCTAAACAGGGGACTTAATGTTGATGGTGGTTTTTATCTTAAGGTTAAAATCGTAAAACCTTGCATCTGATGTGAGTGTTAACCTCTCCACTGGCATATTTATTGAGTCATTCAATACATTTACATGAAATTTATCCAGACTGGCGTATGTAGCAACCATCTCAGATGTTCTGTAAATTTCGGCGCCTTGCCCATATTCACTTAATATAAGTTTCTTTGAATGTTTTCTACGCTATGTTTCCCGGCTGAACCCTTAATGTTGATATGGCATGAAAATTCGTGTTCACTCGCATCAGAGTAGCACGAATTTCCAAATATCAAAGATAAGGTCTTTGCATAAGGTATTCAATCAGAAAGTATGCTGCTCTCTGGTAATGAACTTAAAGAACTCTGTGTCAACACATAGAATTCAATCAATTACTTTTGCGCCTTGCGCAATATACCAGACCTTGCTTGTCGAAAGTAAACCTAGGAAGACTAGGAAATTAATCCTCCATGGATTAGGAGGTGTAAAACCTTTGCTCAGAATCATAAAACAGGGAGCCGCAGCAGCAAAGGGAGGCGTGGCCATGCCTTAGGCCAACTGGCGTCACTTGCCATTGGCCACGCCCCTTCCTAAACCGGCCCTATCTCCCTCGACCAATCGTGTCGCCTCAAATTATCCACGCGCACATAAGTAGTGGCTTGACCCATACTCGCCGGCCCCACTTCCTATCGATCAATCCAGTCGCTTTAAAGCCGTCACACTCTCGCCAGAAGTGTAGCCGCGCCTTATGTTTGGACGACCCCTTTTCTTGGCCAATCAAGTCGCTCTAAACTTGCCACCATACATTTAAGGCCAAACACACCCTGTCGCGCCACCATACTAACTGGAAAGCCAAACGTGCTATGCTACAACAACATATTGATTGGCATGCCAAACATGCCACTCTTACACTAGAAGAAGCAACATGTATATAGATCACGAAAAGTGTATGGCCTTATAATATATTAATCTCTTATCAACCATATAACACCAATAGTAAAAAGTAATTAAGCAAGGGAAAAATATGTAAATGATGTTATTCTTAACCAGGGGAAAAATAGTCATTTATGACTAGAAGCGAAACGTTCATTCTATAAACCTTCTAGTTATCCAAAGATAGGTTGCTTGGATGAGGTACACTCAAGCCTTACGGGTGCGGCTAAACTTCCGAGATAAATGAGCTTCATTACCTTATTGAGCCTCATTACCTTGTTAAGCGCCTTGCAGATTTTCATTACCTTGCAGAGCTTCATTACCCTTGCTAAGCTTTATTGCCCATACAAATCCATGTTACCTTAGTAAGCCTCACTTGATTTTCTTTCCTCATATACATAATGATTTTTACTGCATGATGCCATATTGACGGTGTAATACTAGGTCTCATTAACCAAGATCAAGGCTCTACATCCTTACACAGCCAAAAGGCACAAAACATTAAGTTCATGACATCTGAGATTCCTTCGAACTTTGCAATCATGTTCTTAGGCATTTCACCCCTCGAAGCTCACCAACTTGACTAGGAGTACATTCATTGGGAATTAGGGTGGCTCTCTTCCAAGACAAATATTCAGTCTTCGTTCATCCATAGAAGAACAACCATATTATCCAGCCTCTGCTCTTTGCTCGATGAGAGATCATGCTAGGTTGGTTATCGACCTTAGACCCTGACTTGCTCCTATCATGCACAAGATATTTCCTTTCTCCTATGAATTGACAAGCAATAATAGGCTTTAGCACTCTACACAAATTCGGCCATGCCTCTACTCCTTGTCACTGCTTGACCTCTACTAGGCCTTAGCCTCTCTATAGAATCAGTTATACCTTCCTTTTATCATAAGAAAACACCTATATCTAGGTCATACTTGGCCACATACAAGATTATGCTCTCCCATTGACACACGCGGCTATAAAAAACCTCATTGAGCTCTTCATACGACCCAGGCTTTCCGGCACATGCAAACACGAGTGTTCACATATTAAAGTTTCGAAAACCTCGGAGAATACTACCACGTCATATGACACATCATACATAAATCTTGATTATGTTACAAATTGGGATGGGGGTTTGGGGTAGACTTAGGGTTTTGTTCTGGCGGTATACGAGAAGTGCTAGTATCAACCTACTTACACAAGGAGAGGATAATTGGTCCCAAGTGATTAGGTACGAAGAATAGACTCAACCCTTGATCTATCCCTATCTATTATTAAGAATAAAAGGGAGGTGCTTACATTAATCCTCATCCTTATCTCACCGTATAGACAAGTTAACAACAACAATAAGAATATAACAAGTTCTTAGCAACTTTCTCTCTCTTAGAGCTTTTTCGTCTGCAACTCTCATCCATTAAGAACTCTAATATCACCTCTCTCAACTTTCTTCCCTAGAAAAACCTTACCTCGTTATTATATGACTGAAGCATCCCCTGAATGAATATCTTCTTGGTTTAGAAAAGGACTGTTCATTCTACATTAATACAAATCCTAATTGTTTTTACATCTCTTAACCTTTCACGATTTTCATTATCTATAACAATAAAAATCGTACTCAGAGAATCTTTAGTCAGACATTAATTGAGATAAGTTGAAAGATCAAAGATGATACAAATTAATGTTATTTTGGATTAAATTTCATTTGAAAACTTGAGGGAATTGAAAGAGTAAAGTAAAAATGCTTTTATTACACGTTTTATTTTTTTGATCGGTAAAGAATTTGGTGTTGGCGAGTTTCTCCTAGCCATTTTCCTTTAAAACACGTCTCTCATTCTTAAGTATTTACTTACAGAATCACCCTTGCACCAAGCTCTAACAAATTTCATATATCTGAAAGAGGACACGTCTTTGAAAGTCATGTGGCCTTTTTTTAATAACTTTGGACTCGATACATCAAAAGGTGTCTCCAACCAAATTATTATTTTGTAATATTTTTTTGAATGATTTCAATTTCAACTCTATTACAATGATGAAATTTCAAACGTCAACAGACACTTCTCGCAGCCTTATATATAAGCATCTTTCTCTCTGAAAACCTTCAAAAATTCTCTAAATTTCTTTATCAACTAAAACTTTTCATAATGAGTTACTCAAATAAAGAAAGAACAGAAAGCGAAATCATCAAGCATCCCATTGAGCGGAAGAAACTGGACTTGGGATTAATGTGAGGAGTTCTGAAATGTTAAACAAATACCTGGCCCTGGTATACTCCTTCAATACACATGTAGCCATCAAGGACGAAATCAATTTACCAAACTAAGAAGTTGGTGGTCTGAGTTTAATATGTTGTTCGAATACCTTTCTGTTATTGTTCACGGCCGAGTTTGAAGATGTCCTTGGTAGCGTTCCTATTTCACAAAACATAAAAACCATGGGCCAAAAATTGTTGAATAAATATTAAAATGTTGATGAAAGACTACAAATATGTCCTATTTCAAGGATTTCCAATGCGATAAGATTGTTTCTCTAATTCCATTTTTGGATTTAGCTTTTTATTTTATCTGTAAAATTTACATTACCTTGGGAATATGAAAAATTTAGGATATGCAAACTTAGGATGTGCAAACTTTGAAATATGAAAAATTTTACATGTTCCAAATTTAGATTATGCAAAATAGAAAATGCAAAATTTTAATTACGAACATCTGTTTATAGGAGTTACACCATGAGATATGTATACATTGACGAGAATATATATGACGGAGATTTGCTTCCATTTGACCTGTCATGGTCAAGAGTCTTCTCAACACAATGTCGTCTCATCATATGAGTGTTTCTAAGATACCAGATGCTATTATAAAAGAAATGGACAAAGCTCAAACGTACTTTTTGATGGGGTAAAGAGGATGGTAAGGGGTTCTATTTTATCTCTTGGCCATCTGTTAGTAAAGAAAAAGCACAAGGTGGTATGGGTTTTCGAGATTTTTCTTGTTTTAACAAGGCTTTACTTGCCAAAACATCTTGGAGATTATGTAATCAAAAGGGTCAACTTTGGTTAAATGCACCGAAGCTGTGTTATTTTCCAAACACTAATACACTTCATGCAAAAAACAAAAGAAATTCTACTTGGCCCTGGCAAAGTGTCTACAACATGATTGATTTTGTTCGAAAGTTCAGCTTCTGGATCATTGGTGATGGAAGCAAAGTTTGTATCTGAGATAATATCTGGCTACCGGGTAAAAGTGCACCACCAACCTCAATTGTTTCATTGGAAGAGGCTTCAAACTACAGATTTGTGTCAAAGTTAATCGACCAGAATACAAGATCATAAAAAGTACAACTGGTCTAACATCTTTTCAGTCAAGAAGATGCAAATGAGGACATGCTGGTTTGGACATTAACCAGAGATGGTCAATTCTCTGCTAAGTCGGCATATTGTAAGCTTATGAACATTAAGCACAACAGTGATGCTTCATATGATGCAGAAACATCTAAATTCTGGAAGCAGTTATGGGGAATACACACATTACCTAAAGTGAAACAGTACCTCTGGAAATGTGTAATTGATATTGTACCTTCCAACGAGAGTATGGCTAGAGTAATGATTTATAGAGGAAGTGACTCAAAATCTGCAATCAAGGGACAAAAACTACACGTTACATCCTTATAAAGTGTAGTTTTTCAAGAGTTGTATGGCTTACAGTTCCAGGTGTTTGTCACAACATACAAAGTAATGGTAGCAGTGTCTCAACTTGGATTTTACAGATGAAATGAATGTTTTAGTTGAAGATAGGATAGTTAGAATGACAATTAGAGCATGGGAAATTTGGAAAGCTCGTTGCAACCACATTTTTCAAGATATAAGGCCTAATCCAGTTGGTGTTGTTAAGTATACGCAACTCTTAAATATAGGTACATGGAAAACTATGAGGTTGAAATACAAGAAAGCAGTCAATGCCAACAGGGCATGCGACACATATCTCATTGGAATCTTCCCGCAGCTCCATATTTCTCAATATGTTGTGATGCTTCATACAAAAAAAAAGAATAATATTCATAATATATGTATTGGACTAATAGTGCATAATTTTGCAGGTTCATACGAACATGGGAGATGCATTTATGCAAAGGAATACATAAATTCAGAACAAGATGAATGTGGGGGTTCTATTGCAAGCTATGGAATGGGCAAAAGTGGCAGGCATACACCATGTGTGTTTTAAACTCGATGCACAGGCAGTAACAAAAGCAGTCAATAGAGATCACCACAAAGTTGCGTGGGAAAATCAATCACTTATTTTAGATATCAAATTTATGTTTAGCCGTAATCCTCTATGGTCCTGCAAGTTTATCAGTAGAGAGTGTAATAAACCAGCGATAAAATGGCTAGGCATGCTAGAGTCTTTAAAACTTAGAGTATCTGGATGATAAATCCACCAAACTTCATTGCAATTGCATTAGAGGAGGATATAATCTCTGTAACTCAATCCTATCAGTAATACAAAATTTCTTTAGTATCAAAAGAAAAAAGGTTGAAGATATTTATAGTGTTATCATTAGAAAGTGCAAGCGAACAACCTATATTTAAACCCTGGCCATTATGATGAGTTCGAAAGAGTGTTTGTACTATGGATACTAGGCCAATGTCTTTTTCCAAATGTTATCCCAGTGAAAAAAAATGGATTTCTAAAAGCGCTTGAAGATTTGCCGGTAGCGACAATAAAATGTGAATAGGATCAGCCAATCTGTACATATACATAGGCCCAGTGAATACTCGGAATCCAAATCAAAGTTGAGTGCGAGAAATATTGAAGCCAAAAACCACAATTCGTTTACATAATTTATTTTATTTTTTGAAATGGTTATGTACCAAAATGACAATCTTATCATTTCTGGTATTGGTGTGGTATCGCGTTGGTGAACCACAATGTTATTCCAGTCAAAAAGAAGTATCAAATTGATAATTGGACGGCCAATATGGCCAACACTCTCGCTTGGTTCATAGGATTGAACTACCATCTTATCGGGATTTTTTAGTATCACAGTGATGGAGCGAAGAGGATGCTAGACGCAAGCTTAAGCCGGTCTGTTCTATTTATGGAAAAGGTGTTCAATGCTTCCGCAAAATACACCTTCTCTGGCCATCACTTTCAAGCAGAGAGATTTAATTTCTGATGAGAATTTCGTACAGTTGGTAAACAATGACGAACCTCGGGAAGCTACCGAAAAATTTGTCTCCTGGCTCCTACCGAAAGCGCTGCCAACGAGATTGCGTCCACGCCTTTTTGATGGCTTGGCAGACACAGATTCTTTATGTTAATATTGTTGGATTAACTTCAACATGGAAGTCACTAACAAGTTGGCTAGGACAAGATGGAAAGGAAAATTTCTTGTTTGGTCCTAGGCTCATATAGTTATTTATAGTAGGGTCCAACCGGAATTTTTTTTTATCCGGAGGTCCAAAATTAATTAAAACATGGAAATGTCCATAATGCCCATTACTACCAAACGTGTGTGTCTACACTGCTTACAAATTTGAGCACATATCTGGTACACTGCTTAAAAAATTCGAGTACATATTTGCTACACTGCTTACAAATTTGAGTACATATCTGTCGTACTGCTTACAAATCCGATTATATATCTGAATGCTTACAAATTCGAGTACATATTTGTTGCACTGCTTCCAGGTAGAGTACAAATCTGTAAGAATCAATGATAAATAAATTAGAAAACGTATTACATCACATACATTGTAGGATCATACAATGTAGCAACCCAACCTTATATGTTCCTCCAAATCCATTTGCAGCACACCTTCTTTCAAACACACGTCACAACCAATTTGTAACTTCATCAAGACCACCACCGATTTCACAAGCTTGTAAATCTGAACCAACAACAACTCATGTTCCTATCATTCAAAATTTGTCATTTCTTGCAATAAGTTCTGAACTGCAGCTCCAGATCATCTCCATATCCAATTCCAGTACTGAATCAAACGTAACAAAGAGCATCTATTTCAGTATTTCATATACGTACTGAATCAAACATAACAAGGAGCACTTCCTATGAGTATGCGATATATGTACTGAAGATTCATGAACTACAAATCAACAGTATGACAACAACAGGTGACAGATCTATGAAAAATAAGAGAATCGAAAGACATATTACAGTATTTCACATAAGTACTGAAGGGTAAGACTAAAAAAGGAGAAAAAACACAGCAAATAGCACTTCCTATCAGTATTATACATACATACTCATGGATCGAACCAAAAAAATTGGAAAAACTTCAAATAAAACAAAATTAGAAGAGTTTTGTATCAGTACGCCATATATGTACTGTCAATTCATACACGAAAAACAACTGTAACAAACCTAAAAAATGTTATAATGTTGAACCAATGATAAATCACAAATAACCGCTACAGTTTTAGTGACCTGTAACCCTGGGAAAACAGCATTGTTAATCGCAGATTCCATATCAACCCAAAGAACAGGATCTTTCTTGAAGAAAATCATGCCACCTCTGGGACCTCGTAATGACTGCAAATTGAAACAGAAGACATAGTAAACAACATGACCCTTGAACCTAAACCAATAAAAACAAATGTTGCTTGTGTTGGTGTCAGTAGTTGCAGTCTTGCAGACTTCATGAATGGGACTAGGTGTACCTTGTGAGTGGTGGTTGTTACAACATCACAGTTTTCAAATGGGTCGGCAAGTATAGATGCAACAACGAGACCACTTACGTGAGCCATATCCATCATGAGAAAATCCCCAACAGAATCTGCAATCTTCAAGAAACATAGCAGGAAAGGGAATTAGGTGTGCGTAATGGGTTAACTAGTATGATTCTCTGATCACTAAGAATCACAACTGTTGACAATCAAAATATATGTGTACACCTTTCTCATTCGAGGATAATCGAAATCACGAGGATACGCACTAGCACCAACAATGATGAGTTTTGGTCGAAAGAGGGTGGCAGTTTTCTCAAGCATATCATAATCAATAAGGCCTACAAGTGAATTTGGTAATGAATGCAAATTATCAACGAATTATAAATGAACAACAATAGACCACATAGTCATTACACAATATAAGAATGCAGAGCATCACCTGTTGATTCATCAAGACGGTAGGGCATCGATTCAAAATAAATCGAAGTCCCAGATACCCGTCTTTTAGGAGTCATAAATCCATGTGACAAGTGACCTCCATGAGGAAGATCCAGACCCTGTGCCAGTTACATGAACAAATTAATACAGCCCCATATTTTGAAAGGAGAGTTGATTACATCCCTTAGGGGTTCAAAACTGATTTCAAAAAATTGGAGAGAAAGAGAAAGAGGCCTCAACTTACCATAATACGGTCATGTGGGTTGAGAAGTGCAGTGTAAACTTCAAAGTTAGCAGGAGAACCAGACAGTGGTTGGACATTAACTCCCCATTTCTTTGGGTCTAAGTGAAATGCAGCCAAAGCCCTTTGTTGACAAAGTGTCTCTAGCTCATCAATGTACTCATTGCCACCATAGTACCTACATTGCAGAATGAAATAATCAAATGCATTTAAATACAAATACAGGGAAAAAATACCATCTTTACCTTTTACCATGAAGCCCTTCTGAATACTTGTTTGTGAGACAAGAACCCACAGCTTCCATCACTGCACGAGATGTAAAATTCTCTGAAGCAATGAGCTCCAAGATGTTAAACTGACGATTCTTCTCACTATCAACTATTGAACGTACTTCAGGGTCTTCCTAACTTGAGAAGGTAATCTATCCGCAGTAGTAGTACCCAACTTGGGAAAAAAAGTTGAAGAAACTTTAGTAAAAAGATTGGGTTGTTGTACAGCAGCACCCATTATTGCAGCTCCACTGTATGCCTGCATCTTCTTCACTTCTCCTTAAACATAACAAGGAACACTTCCTATCAGTATGCGATATATGTACTGAAGATTCATGAACTACAAATCAACAGTATGACAACAACAGGTGACAGATCTATGAAAAATAAGAGAATCGAAAGACATATTACAGTATTTCACATAAGTACTGAAGGGTAAGACTATAAAAGGAGCAAAAACACATCAAATAGCACTTCCTATCAGTATTATACATACATACTCATGGATCGAACCAAAAAAATTGGAAAAACTTCAAATAAAACAAAATTAGAAGAGTTTTGTATCAGTACGCCATATATGTACTGTCAATTCATACACGAAAAACAACTGTAACAAACCTAAAACCATAAAAGCGTCAATCAAATCGATTTGATTTTCAGAATACAATCAAAAAAACAAATCAAAAGAAGAAAACCGAACAAAATAATCAAACAAGATGATTAGAAAGCATACCTGGAAACAGAAAACAAATATTCTCCTCGTAAATCATAAGAATTTTATATTAGTAAACCAAATATGTATTGTCAATTCATACACAAAAACAAACTGTAAAAAACCTGAAAACATAAAAACGTCAGGAAAATCGATTTCATCTTCATAATACAATCAACAGAAGAAAAACGAAAAAAATAATCAAAGAAGATGATAAGAAAACATACATGGAAACACAACAAATATTCTTGTCGTAAGTCATAACGATGCATCTTCTTCTTCTTCTTCATTCAAAATAAGCTAGGTTTCTGTCAATATAGGATATACATACTGTTGTTTCATACAAAAAAACAAATCTAAAAACAACAAAATGGAACTAGTTAGATCAAATCTAATAACGAAATGAACCAAAAACGTGATTATTCATCTAGATCTAGTAAATAATCAAGAAATCAAACATGGAACTAGTTAGATCAAATCTAATAACGAAATGAACCAAAAACGTGATTATTCATCTAGATCTAGTAAATAATCAAGAAATCAAACATGGAGATCAAAATCTTAATCAAACACCACAACGATTAGACCATGGATCGAACAAAAAAACTGGAAAAACTTCGAATAAAACTTGCAGAGCTCGAACAAAAAATCGTTGTGATGATTAATATCGTAAGAACAAAAAATTCACCTACCGATTACACTTGCAGAGCTCGAACTCATGAAACTAACAAGGACCTCAAATAATCTTCACTTGCAGAGCTCTTCTCTGAAAACATAAATTGAGAGAATGAAAAAGAAACGAACGTGTTTCTTAGCTTAAAAAAACTTGCGGGGTGTTTTGGAAATTATGATAATACGTCACATGTGTCCCGCACGTGTATAGGACCTAGGCTTAAAAAATTAGGTCCAGTTTCATGTTTTCTTTTAATTATGGACCTATGCTTACTGGGCTTTAGTGGGTGGACCTGCCATTAACTAAGACTACCATAATAGTACCTATTGGCAATTCCTAGATTAGGAAATTGATGTAATCCTAAGGGAATTAGAAGTCATCTAGTTCTAAGAAAAGAAAAGACATGTAATAAGGTAATAGGACTAGGAAAAGGAATTCATAGTTCTATATATATATGATCACCAAAGTTGTGGTTGATCATATGAGAAAGATTAGAGCTTGTGTTTAGTTTTGAGAGATTTTCTAAAAATCAATAAAGAGAGTTGTCTTTATATAAGCTAAGTTTCATCTTGCAGTTGCCATTAATTAGTATCAGAGCTTGTCTACACCGAGCCATGGGAGACGAGAGCACCATCATACGTACAAGATTTTTCACAAGCACAGTTGAAGCTTAAGGGGGAGAATGTTGGATTAACTTCAACATAGAAGTCACTAACAAGTTGGTTAGGACAAGATTAGGAAATTGATGTAATCCTAAGGGAATTAGAAGTCATCTAGTTCTAAGAAAAGGAAAGACATGTAATAAGGTAATAGGACTAGGAAAAGGAATTCATAGTTCTATATATATATGATCACCAAAGTTGTGGTTGATCATATGAGCAAGATTAGAGCTTGTGTTTAGTTTTGAGAGATTTTCTAAACATCAATAAAGAGAGTTGTCTTTATATAAGCTAAGTTTCATCTTGCAGTTGCCATTAGTTTCTTGCTCTTGCAGAAAAGCATATCACAAAGGAAGAAAAAAAGAAATGACAGACAGGGTAAAAATTAAAGTAAGAAAAAAGAAAAAAAAGGGAAGGCATAAACTTTTTAGTTTATTAAACGCTCCAACTAATTCAACCACCATTTTTCCTCCAGGCTGTTCAAGTGAAGATGCACTGCTGCTACTACTTGCAGAAATTCTAGTGAAATTGATTCTGTTTGCACAATTTCTTCTTATGGGGATTTGAAAAATTGTGTTGATTGAATATTTGGATGGTGAAGTTAGGGTTTCCAAAGAGTTGGGACTGATTTTAGTGTTGGTTAAATTTCAACATAGAAGTCACTAACAAGTTGGTTAGGACAAGATTAGGAAATTGATGTAATTCTAAGGAAATTAGAAGACATCTAGTTCTAAGAAAAGGAAAGACATGTAATAAGGTAATAGGACTATTCATAATTCTATATATATATGATCACCAAAGTTGTGGTTGATCATATGAGCAAGATTAGAACTTGTGTTTAGTTTTGAGAGATTTTCTAAACATCAATAAAGAGAGTTGTCTTTATATACGCTAAGTTTCATCTTGCAGTTGACATTAAATATACTGATACTGACGTCAAACGTATATAGTTAGGTTTTATGGAAAAATTGAAAGGCGCCCAGGACTGTCTTTGCCGATCGAGAGGATGTGAATTCGAGTCGAGAAAGATCACCTTTAGTATTTGTACGTTATCCCTCTCTTTCATTTCAAATAAGGTGAATAGACAGTTCAAATACTTGAGGTCATACCTGGTTGGTTACTCCATGATACCTTCCCGTGGGACCTCCTTGTTTTACCAAACTCGCAACAATCAATGATAGCTTAACATCCAATACCTTTGTTTTACCAAACTCCCAATACGTTTGTGGTTGTGATTAATCGAATCCCCTTGGTACAAACATTCGCCATCCACTGGAAAGATGATGTTCACAGTGCACAAGTCTACATCAAAATACTCGCTGTTCATGTTGTGATGATTTATCTTATCTCGTCTTGGGTGGTGACTTTTGTGTATACTGGTAGCTTTATCTGGCTTTTTCATGTGTCACTTTATTAATGATTAAACCGGCTTAGAAAATAACTTCAAATCAGCCACTAGGAGTTAGAGCCTTCCCTGACCCTCTCTATATGCGAGAATTCAGAAGGAAGGCGTCTTTGACCAATTTGGATCCTTCCCTCTCATGGGCACTAAAAAGTCAAGTGTTCGAGTCTTCGAGAACACGAACAACTCTGAAATGTGCTTCGTGTAGACGTTCCTGTCCTCACCCCCAAAGACAATTACAAATCGTTGGACTAGTCGTGCGGGTAAGTGGTATATGCATCTACGTTTTATCGAAAAGTCTGAAGTAGACGTCATAAAGAAACTGTTCTAGAGGTCATTACTAAGCTGATCACGTAATTATATTCGTGCTGATGAGTCGTTAAATTAAGTGCTTGTTTCTTTTTTTTCTCTAGCACCAAATTGTTGGTTGAGCTGGCTTTAATTATTGCCTAGCCCGTTAATGAACAGTACATACAAATGGATTCCCTATTTAAAGCACAAACAAGAGACAAGTGTTCTCTAAAAAAACCGAGCTTGGGGTTCCGCCTAAAGTACTTCCTAGAGAGAGGTATAGATAGAGCAGCTAATAAAGAAGATGAAATTCGGAGGATTCCTTGGATTTGACAATGGAATTATATTAGCACCTATGGGTGCTGATGTCTCTGGACCTCAACTCGTAGCTGCTGTTGCTAATGCTGGTGGTATCGGACTCATTGCTAGCCCTGTTGTATGATCTCCTCTCTAACTCTCTATGTATGGCTTGTTTCTTTTAAACCGATCTCATTCATACGACCATTTTTTGTTTCCTATCATCGTTTGAACTACAGAATAAGTACGAGTTGATGGTGAAAGCAATACGGCAAACAAGGAACCTAACAAAGAAACCATTTGGAGCAGGAATATTGCTGGAATTCGATCAAGAGAAAACAATCAAAGCAATATTCGATGAGAAGTTGGCATGCATGGAAGTATATTGGGGTGATTTTCCAAAAGAAATGGTCGATGAAGCTCATAAACATGGTGTCAAAGTCATCCATCAGGTAATTCATTTATCTTTTTCTCTATTTGACATAACTATCGTGGGTTTAGGGGACCTCGCTCAACCTAACAAAGCTGAAAAAACAAAATTAACACACACCCGAACTCTTATGTGACGATTCTGTCTGTGTGCCTGGCCGATTTATCGTCTGCAAGAAATACTTTCAGAGTAGGAAATAATTACCTAAATGAGGCTTAAGATGAGTACAAGTGCAAGTAAGCTACAGTACAGACAGTAACAGAGACATAGAATCCAAGCAGGTGATATTTGTAGGTTTTCATTAATAACTAAAAGTACCGTTTCATTAAAATTTGTTAGGTAGGATCAGTCCAGGCAGCTGAGAGAGCAATAGCAGCTGGAGTGGATTGTGTTATAGCCCAAGGTGTTGAGGCTGGTGGTCATATTGCTGGTACAGTTAAGTAATAACCAACAAAAATCTACATCTACTTATTTACTCTCGAATTTTTACATTTTCACTATTTTGATTTAACTCGATAGATAATTTCCATAGTAGTTAGAGGATGACGTTGGTACTGACGTCCTATGAATTCTGATTGTTTAGTTCTACGGCGAGTTTTAATATTGAATACATAAACAGGTTTCCTTGACGGCGTTGGTACCAAGAGTAGTTGATGTTGCTAGAGATTGGGGAATTCCAGTGGTTGCAGCTGGAGCGATCAGTGATGCACGGGGATATGTTGCTGCCCTTGCACTTGGTGCCAAAGGAATATGTGTGGGTACAAGGTTCATAGCTACACATGAGGCGTATGCGAATGACTACTACAAACAACAATTACTAAACTACAAGGAAAATCAAACCGACCGTACTGATTTGTATGAACGTCTCACTTGGAGAGCTTATGTTCGTTGTCTCAACACACCATTTCATCAGAAGTGGCATGACGCACCTGATACAGTTCAAAACGACGACTCTCAACCTATCATCGGAAAGTCCATCATATACTCCAATGTACGTTTCACGACTTTGGAAGTTATTATAGCTATGATTCTAAATACAAGGAAACTGAATTCCTGTTCTACAAACATAAAATACCATACCGCACCAAGCATTTAAATGTCTTAAATTAGGAAAAATGACCTTAAGGGCCCATAAGTTTTTCAGAAATGGCCCAAAAACAAGGTCATACTTGACAAGAACTTTGTTTAATTTTCTGTTAAATTTGTGACAAATGCAGGAAACAATTCTTCGAAGATTTTCAGGTCAGGTTGCAAATCCTACGACTACCGGAAAACTAGAGGATATGGTGATGTATGCCGGCCAAGGTGTAGGGCTAGTGAATGATATTGTTTCGGCACGCGAAGTAATTAGGAGATACGTAGACGGGGCAAAAGCCATAATACAAGAAATGGGTCAAATATATCTGACTGAAAATAATCATGGAGCTAGCATTGAAGAAGAAGATGATGAAGCGGACCTTATAGTGGAAGATGGCTGGGCTTGGGTTTAAAACAAGTGTGATTTGTGGCACATTGGATACTATTATTGATCACCAGAGCTTTCCTTCTATAAGAAATTTAATTAATTCAATTTCATTTGATTGTGTATCCTAGGGTAGATTGTATGTACCTAATGTATGTAGGTATGCACCTCTGATTTATTTATTTTTCTGACGGAAAGGTTAAATATATTAATTAAGTAATATAATACGCTCAATTTATAATTTTGTTTTTATCATAAAAACATTAGGTATAATGTTTGATTTTCGAATTCGTTGGTACAAGTTAGTTGACATCTGTTAAAGGTTTTGAGCCTCGCTTCTTTTTTAATCGAGTGTGTCCCTATATATAGCTTGTTAGTTGACAAATTAGTTGACATCTCTGCTTATATATCTAGCTTGTGCTTATGGAAGTTTTCTTGAAAAAAAAAATCATTTTTTCGACAATATTTTTCGCTAAACCAGATATATCCACTCCTTTATTGTTGACTGTATTCACTAGGAGTTTACAGTCTGTTACTACGGAGACACTTAAAAGTAGATTTTCTTCTAAGCATTTTATAGCTTTCAATAGCGTGTAGGGTCGAAGAAGCCCATTCGGACCTCGCTGAAATATGCGTAAATACTTCTTGATCCACTGAGTACAGGTAGAAAGCATATCTCATGGATAAATTCTTTTTCTTATACGATGCACCAATGAAAATCCAATCTGAATTAATATTGGACCATGAAGGTTTAGTTTTCTTTTCTCTTTAGATACAATGAATTGTGACCTTTTCTTTGTTATTTGAAGATTAAATAAAATTTTTATTTGGTATATTAAATTTGTTGGATATGGATTAAGTTTTTCGAAGACCACCGCCGATCTATGTTTCCATATGAACCAAAGCACACGGTTGCAATCTTTTCATTAATTTGCGAAAAACTTGAGTCTAATATCCATTTTTCCACCCAGCTGCTAATGAAATCTGTGCATATCTGAGAATATAATATGTCCAACGAGCATCCAAACCATATGGATCTAGAAAAAGGACATATTTTGAAGAGATGTTGTTCCGTTTTCATATCTTGTGTATCGCACATGGGTGGCTCTAGCGAAATCTCCTAATTATGTATTTTTAGTCTACTTGTAGTAGATAGGGCCTTCTGAGATAATTTCCAAATAAACAGTCTAATCCTTGGAATTACTTGCATCTTCCATAGCATTCTCCAATGGAACTCACTATTGTACCCGTTTACTAAATTTTGGTGAATAAGGAAGTTATAAATGTTTTTTGACGAGAAAGCTCATGAATGGTAATGTTTCCATCTAATTCTGTATGTATTATCACTATTTGAGGATATTGCGAGAATACTTTCTTTTGCTTCTTAAAGTTTTACCCATAATTGATTTGTATGGTAATACTTTGATTCTCAAAGTTTTACCCATAATTGATCTTTTTATGATATTAACCGACTAGCCAGTTTTGTCAAAAAATGCTAGGTTGAATTTATGTGGATTTTTTATACCCGTGCCCCTTCGATTTTGGTTTACATATAATGATCCACGCATTTATCAACCTCCTTTTCCTTTTGAATCATCTTTATTCCACCAAAAATCTCTTTCAATTACACTAAAAATCTCTTTCAATTTTATCTAGTTGGTCCATAGTTTCTTTGGGTAGTGATAACATTTGTATTTGGGTACGTTAAATAGGCTTATATAATGGATTATATTAGGATTGTCCTACCCGCTTGAGATAACAGTTTTGCTTTCCAACCTTGCAGAGTTGTAAAATATTTTTGGAGGAGAGGCTCGAAGTTTTCTTTCATGTTTTCATCAAAAATGAGAGGTGTGCCGAATTATCAATCATTTTTTGTCATCAGGGGTAATTTTAAAAAATTTGCTATTATTTTTTCCATGTTTGGGATGAATTATAGGGCTAAAATAGATTCAAGATTTTTGGAAGTTTACTAGTTCACCCGTGATTTCCCCAAGTATAGATAAAATATCTAATAAATTTTTTGCTTCACCCAGATCCTCTTTAGTGAAAAGGAAACAATCGCCGACAAAGAAAAGGTGGAAGGTAATTGGAGCGTGTTTATTTATTCTAATCCCTGAGATTTTTTTTTTATCCTTTATGGATTTTTCAAGGAGATGTGAAAGAATCTCCATGTGAATAAGAAAAAGGTACGGGGAAAGCGGACCAACATGTCTAAATCCCCCTAAATTAAAAAAGGGCCTGGGAAACCGTTTAGTAGAATGGAAAAAAAATCTTCAACTGTTTACTAAAACCAAAAAAAATTAAGGCCTTTTTAATAAAAGGTCATTCAACCATGTCAAAGGATTTTGAAAGATTTATCTTTAGAGCCAAATAACCTTCTTTTTTTGACGTTTGAAGTCTTCATTGAATAGAGGAGTTCATGGGAGATGATAATGTTCTCGGTAATTTATCTTCCTGGAAGGAGGGCGGATTGGTTATGGGATAAGATTCTATTTAACATATGTTTTAGACTATTGGTTAAGATTTTAGAATATATGTTTCAGACTACTGGTTAGGATTTTAGAAGTAAGTTTATAGATGGTATTGCTAAGACTAATGGATCTAAAATCAGCCAACGTTTGAGGAGTGGTGATTTTTGGGATAAGAATAATATATGAATGGTTGAACTCTTGAATCACAATCCATATTCTAAAAAAATCTTTGATATAATGAAAAATATCCCCAATTAACTTTGAAAAAACTCGGTTGGAAGTTGCCCGGACCTGGAGTTCCCCATGGGTTCATGTTAGAAAAAGTGGACCATATTTCTTCCATAGATGGAATTTTAATTAGGGAAGAGTTTTCCGAGTCTGATATACACAGTTTGTTTATTTTTAAGAAATAAATATTGTAGTTACTAATTTGAGAAGAACCAATTTGGGTGAAATGATTAATAAGAAATGAGTTAATTTGATCACGATCTGTAAGCAAAGACCCAAAGGTTCCTTAAGGGTATGAATTGCATTTTTTTTCTACTTGAGGCTGAATCATGGAAATATATTTTGTCCGTATCATATTCTTTAAAGAATTTATCTTGGGGAAGTTGATGGTAGTAATCATTTCTAATTTCGTACTATTTCCCAAATTCGGCTTGAAGATTTTTTAGGTTATTTAGCTTGGATGAGAAATTTCAAGACTTACGAATTTTTTATATTTTACTACTCCCTCCGTCCTAGTTTACTTGCCAAAATTGAGTTTTTTTTAACAAAAGTGTACCAAAAAATTACTATATTTCCTACTAAAATTATCTAAATATCAAGAAAGAAATAAAAACTAGGATACAAAAACTTGTATATTAAACAAGTGATTTG
This sequence comes from Papaver somniferum, assembly GCF_003573695.1. Taxonomy (NCBI): domain Eukaryota; kingdom Viridiplantae; phylum Streptophyta; class Magnoliopsida; order Ranunculales; family Papaveraceae; genus Papaver; species Papaver somniferum. Next base: position 16,113,909 of record NC_039359.1, on the reverse strand, counting down.
AAAGATTGATGGTGTATGTGGAAGTAATTTGAATTTGTTTCAAGTTTTTGCAAAATCCTATTTTGGCAAGTAAACTAGGACGGAGGGAGTATTTAATTTTCTAATATTCATATGGATACTACCGAAAGCATTGGAATTCCAATGAGAGAAATCAGAAAAAAGAATTTTAGGTTCGTTGAAGAGTTTCCAAAATGCCGTCAATATTGTGGTTAAAGTGGCGTGGGATAACCAAGATTTAATGCTCTAAACGGTTCTGAATCCTTTTTGTTTCGGGTTGGAGTGAAAGAAGAGAGAGGTATGGTATGATCCTACTCTGGGTACCTTTGCATCTGGAAATATCTAAATCCATTGATGTTAATGTTATATCATTTCTTTCGCAGATATTAGTTTCTCTTCTTCTGTTGTTGGACCATATAAATGGAGATATTCAATCCTGCATCTTGAAGTCTCAGGGAATTAATAACGTATAGCAAACGATTTACCGCTTGAGCTTGAATTGTTTCCATCTTGTTTTTCTCCCGGTCTAGGATGATGTTCAAATATCCTATTAGAACCCATGGTTTTTGAACCTGTTTAGCTTAATCTGAAATATGTGACCATTGGACAATTTTTCATCAACACCAATGTCACCATATAGATAAGTAATTTCAAATTCATCTTCACTGGTTATCGCCTCAAAATGGCAAACATTTAAATGTGCTGAAACTAGTTTTAGTTATACGTTTTTATACCAGGATATTGCTAAACCCTTAGCGATTCCCACAAACGGTACTATGAACCAATCATGAAAATGAGATTTTTCTAAAAGCAGGTCCACTCCATCGAATGCGGCTTTGGCTTTTGATAGAAATATCATATCCGGATTGTAATACTGGCGCAGGTGTTTCAAATGGTCCCTACTGATAGGCGACCCAATTCCTTGGTCGTTCTAGGACAACAATCTCATGGTATAATTTATTGGGCCTAAATAGAAACAAGAGTGGATTAGATATATTACTAATCTAGCACCTAGTTAGGCCCAATAAATAGAAACAAATTGCTTTTCTTGAACAATACAGCGCCCAAAAAAATTTCTCTCAACGACAAATAAAATAAAGTTGTGCTATAGGTGAGGGGACAACTGACAGGGTATGAAGTATTAATGATCAACTTGTCAGTTCTTTTCATTGTTGTCTTCTTATGGATTTTTATAATGTGGTAGAGCGTTAGGTGAACACGTGGAAGAGTGATGGAGAGAAGAAAAAATGTGATGGAGAAAGAGGAAATTGTTTTGCTTTTCTGTTGAGAGAGGAGAGAAAAAATACGATGGAAAGAGAAATTAAAATGATTATTTTTTTTTACGGTTGATGTTTGGTTCAGCGACCATCTGCTAGATTAGTCATTCCATAGAACTTAGAAGATTGTCCATGCTAACGCGAATGACCAATCTAATAGCTAGATATCTAGCGCATAGGATTTAGCCTATGAGCTAGAATATACTGTACCAAACAATCTAAGATTCAAAACTTAACTGGCTACTATAACTACTGAAATTAAGATCACAAGGAACTGGAAATAAAAAAAGAAATTACAGCTACTGAAAGCATCAAAATAAGACAGCCAGCAAAAAAAAAAGACAATAAATGTCAGGGAGATGGAGCTCGTGGGCTCTAATGGATATTTGTACATGGACTCAAAAGAGTTGCTATTTTCTTTGAGATTTGGATTTAGGTAGACTTGTCTTCATTGCAGCCACCTTTTGGTTGAAGGCTGTTTTTAGGCATACCTAAATCTTTCTAGGCATATTGAATAAAGACAAAAAAAGGATGTCAAATAACAAAATCAGAAACCCCCTTAATCAAAAATTTTTATAATGGCAAATCTTCCCTTTGTGAGAATTTTTTTTTCTTGATTCAATGGAGGATGAGGAGGGTCATTCTTCATCTAAAAAACCTAGGAAAATACATATTAACTACAACAATGATCCAGAAATGGCTGATTTCTTAGATTATGAGAATGATTTTACACAAACTCAAACTCAAACTCAAGATGATGAATTTTATGAGCCAAATCCAGATGATAAATACATAGATGAGGAACCCAATGCTTCTAACACACATGTACACTTCGATTTTATGTTTAATCTCACTTTTGTAGCTTGAAATCATCAAGAAAATGTATTTTTCATCATGGTTAGGCGAACCAGGACTATGTTCGGCTTAAAAATATAAGCCGAACCCACTAAATTGATGAACAGTTCGGCTAGCTGAATTTGTTAACGTTATACGACGAACCTTGATTTTCCAACTTCCAACCTATTTGCAAGATCCTAGTTCGGCTTATATTAAATTCTAATAACAAGCCGAACCTATTCCTGAGAGTTAGGTTCGATTTTCACTCTAAATATCGTATCAGCCGAACTATATATTTTTCCAAGTTCGGCTCATATTCAAAAAATCACATCAGCCGAACATGATACTGATTTTCCATGAAACACTTAAATTCATACACATTTAGCGGTTAGGATTTTTATTACATATGTTTTCTATTGTGCAGCCTTTACATAGGATGAACCAAACAAAAAAAAGTGGAAATTACTAAAAGTGTTAAGAAAGTGAAGTCTAATGACGGAGAATACCAAGTTCCATATTAAACTCACTAAAATCAATGATATATTATCTTCAACTTCAAGAGAATGAAAAGACAAACACAACGCAAAAAGAATGAGGTCATTCCGACATCGGACGAAAAAGTTATGGCCAAACAAGATCGAAAAACTTGAGTGTGCAAAGAGAAGGTTCGGCTGATAACTCAACAACACGAGCTAGCCGAACCTAGAGCCTTCAAATCAATATTTTCGAAGTTTTTACAGAGAGAGGTTCGGCTTGAAAGTGATCTAATCGAGTCGCCGAACCTGACAACCACCTGGGGTAAATTTCACTTCTCAGGTTCGGCCGGGAAGGTTTGCAAGGTATTAGCCGAACCTGACACTGTTCTGGGACGTATTCAATACACATTTTTGGATTCGGCTAAAAATTGACATTTACGGTTTAGCCGAACTGTTCATAGACACTTTCAGGGTGAAATTCAAGAACAGTTCGGCTCAAAACTCAACTCAATTATCAACCGAACCCACTACTGTAACCGTTAAAAACCCTAAGTTTTTAGCAATTTAACCCATTCAATCCATGAAAAAAAACAAATAAAGATTGGGTTTGTAGGGAATACCTTCTTATCCTCATTTCAGTATTTGGAGCTTCAAATGGTTGAAGTTCTGATTCAATTTCTAGTTCAATTATAGTTTTTACACCTTCATCTTCAATTGGTTCTTCTTCTTTAATTCATGGATTGGAAGAGGATTTTGAACACCTGACGTTTGCTTTTTTCTTTGTACGATCCATTATATAGTTCAATTTAATCGATGATCGAATTTTCACGAATCGATAATTAATTACGGTGATGAAAAAAAAATCTGAGAGAAAAGGAAGGTGGTTTGGATGGAGGAAGAAGAAGAGATGTTTAGGATAGTTTATTTTTTGATTTTAGGTTCAAGGGCATATAGATAATTGAACTACTCAATAGACACCCCTTATAAGGTCACCTAGGATGGGAAAACTATTTTGTATGCCTTGAAAGTTTTTGGTATGCCTAAAATTAGCCTTCTTTTGGTTTGTCATTTGTACCAACATTTGGGTTGTTTGAAGTTTGACCTTTAAAACATTAATGAGGTTCATGAGGATAAGCCTTTACAGATCTTTCATGCTCAATAACCTCAATTTTTCTGATTTTCACCTAACTTTGATTAGAAAAAGGTAAGTTCATATCAAAGTTAGACAAAGTTAGAAAAAGATAAGTTCGTATCAAAGTTAGACAATCTTTGCCTCTTTGGAACCGAGAGAGGACTACCCCGATAAAAATAACTCTGCATCGGTGTCCAATTCATCAAATATGCAGTACTGTTTATATTGGGTTGTTGCTGAGATGGTGAAGCTTCACCCTGTAGGCCATTGAATTTTTTTAAAAGGTTTCTAAGTCTATCTCTTTTTGGCATCACCTTTCATATTTTTTTTATAAGTAAATCACACCCCTCTAATCGTCTTCAGTTTCTAGTATCCAAACTCAACATGTGTTCTCCGACCATCTTGAGTTTGAGGGAGGTGTTAAGAGACATAGTGTTGTCACTATGTGATAGAGTATATTGCATATCTCTACATATCTATCTGCCTTTACTCTAGAGGATAGAGCATATCTCTAAGTATATATTAGTTTCCTTGCAAGTAACATATTGTGTATTATTCTTATTTCCTTTCTAGACTATTGTCATATGTATAATTAGGAGATATGCACTATTGTAATATTTACACTATCAATACATAGAAATCTCGATTCCATGACTATTTTTGTCAAAGCAAATTTGGCCATTCCTAGAACAGTTTTCTTGTCGGACGCACATCACTTCCTTTGGGTATATTATTTATATGTCTCTACTTTTGACACCCAACAAATATATCCTTATACAACAATAAATATGTCCCTACTTTTTAATAACCTTATCCATTTAAAATTAGATACCCTTAATATCCTCACCCATATAATATTTTTCTTTATTTCAAAATGCAACAAATTTCTTCCTCTACCACTTCACCACCACCACTAGCACCACCACCATAACATTCTACTACCATTCCACCACCACCGTTCAACAACCACCACATACCAACCGCCACCACCACATATATTCTACCACCACCATTACACCACCAATCCCCCACCACCACTAGTTCGTCGTCGCCACCACCACTAGTCCGCCGCCGCCACCACTGGTTCAGATATTTTTGTATCAACAACAGTAGTTGATCCAAATAAAAATAGAACCAACAGTAAAAGTTGATCCAATTTAGGGGATCAACAATGGTGGTTGATTAAAAAAAAGGGATCAACAGTAGAAGTTGATCCAATTTAGGGCATCAACAATGGTAGTTGATCCCCTAAATTGGATCAACAATGAAAGTTGATTCATGCAAATAGAGTGAACTTGGCGTGATACGAACACGCATCATCTGACATGGAGCCAGTCATGCTACCATTGCACCACAAGTTCAACATTGGAAGAAATTTACATGATTTAAAATACAAGCATGATTATACTTATCCAAGGAAATATTGTCAACAATAGGAGTTGAAAGGATCAACAACAGTAGTTGATCCAATAAAAAATTGGGTCAACAACAAGAGTTGATCCAATAAATGGATCAACAACCGTAGTTCATCCCATAAAAAATTGAGTCAAAAACAACAATTGATCCCATAAAAACATATAAACAATACCAATGACCATCACCTGTAGCTTCATAAACAACAACAGCTTCACTCCTTCATTGCAGTAACCACCAACAGAACCATCAACCACCATTTATAATCCATAGCAGCAACCGACATTGTCTTATATGAAGCTTCAACACCAATTCGAACCACCACCACCGTCGCCACCAGAACCACCGCCGCCGTTACCATTATCATCATTGCTTCTCTCTTCATAATTCTATATTTCCTATAATTCCTACACATTCATCTATTCATTTTAATCACAATCCATTAGAAGCATCAGCAGCTTCAGATTCGAACACACCCATTACTTCTCAGCAACAACAAGTTCATTATCTCCAACATATCCTATTGATTCACACACCATAACCATCTCGAAATCAATTTTATCGTAGCATCTCTCAGATCCCCTTTTCTTAATCGAATCGAACCACCGAATCGTTCGCAGAAGTTGCTCAAAACTTGATTTCAAAACCTAAAAAATTAGATCTCGTTTTCTTTGGATATGATTTTAAAAATCGATTATAGAAGAAGACGAAGGTTTCATATGTTGCTGATACATCTCGATTGTCGGCGGCGAAGGTAGGAGAATTTGCAGAGGTGGTGACGATGGAGATGTTGGTGGTGGTGATGGAGCAATGGAGATGATGGTTCGCTGCTAAATGAATAATAAGAAGAAGTAAGTAGAGATAGATAAAAACAATAGATATAGGGAAAATTTGGAAGAAATAAAATACTTATCGGACTCCTGATGGGCTTATAGATAGAGGGGGACATATTTATTGTGTGATAAGGATATTTGTAAAGTCCATCAAAAGTAGGGACAAATATTCAATTACCACACTTCCTTTTGGGTAAGCATTAAATCACGTGGTATAAGAAGCCACTGCCCACGTGCTCGTCGTACCCACCACCTTACAAGAGTCTCACTTCAAATGACCTTTTCTTAGGATCTGACCTTTCCAAGTAGAGAACTAAAACAAACTAATTTCAGACACATATAAAAAGAAACTGTCTCCTTTCGCGACAGAAGATCTATAATGAAATCCACTGATCAAAGAAAGAAGATAGCTAGAGAGAAATCTTACTAAGAAAGTGAGAAATCTTCTTGTTAATAGCTAGAGAGATAATAGAAGAATCTTGAGAGGATGAAATTTGGAGGGATTCTTGGGTTTGAAAATGGAATCATCTTAGCACCCATGGGTGCGGACGTCTCTGGACCTGAGCTCGTAGCTGCTGTTGCCAACGCTGGGGGGATCGGTCTCATCGCTAGCCCTGTTGTATGATGAAAATCAACTAGCGTTCTCCATTTCTATCATCTAAACATATATTAAAAATTCGATTAGATGAGGTTTCTTACTTTGATTCTTTTTTTGTTGCTGTGTAGAATGGGTATGAGATGATGGTGAAAGCTATAAAAGATACTAGAAAGATGACAAAGAAACCATTTGGAGCAGGAATATTGTTGGAATTCGATCAAGAGAAAACAATCAAAGCAATATTTGATGAGAAGTTGGCATGCATGGAAGTATATTGGGGTGATTTTCCAAAAGAAATGGTTGATGAAGCTCATAAACATGGCGTCAAAGTCATCCACCAGGTATCATTACTCATTTAACACATGCTTTGTTTTTTATTTTTTTTTACTAATTTAACCATTTCTATCGATAAATTAGAGACTAATTCATACGAATTTTTTTTTTTTTTTTGCGTCCATGTTTAATGTTTACGAATTCAATTCTAAAGGTTTAAGATTTCGTTTCGGACTATAATACTTAAAAATAATTAAGTAATTAATGTACTTGGTTAATAATCAATTTTAGGTGGGATCCGTGAAGGCAGCTGAGAGAGCAATAGCTGCTGGAGTTGATTGTATTATAGCTCAAGGCGTCGAGGCTGGTGGCCATATTGCTGGTACAGTTAAGTAACAAAACCACATCCCCTGTGGATTGATTGCAGGGTGCTTTTTTTAATTAATTGCATTAGTGGATGCTTCTCTATGCAAGAGCGCTAGCACTAGAACTTAGAAAAATATCCTAGACGTGATGATAAATCAAATCGTAAGTACTAGATTGATCAAGAATCTGTCCCCAACAAACACAACCTATGAGACATAGGGTGGGACTCGTTTAGAATCTCTCCTATCACAATGTTAAGGTTATGTCTATATCTACCATTGGATCTCACTCGGAATATTTTACGGATAATTGTCAGGCAGTCTAACACCACTCAAATAAAAACATACTGGTCTACCTCACGTACGCGGATAAGACACTGGACTGCAGCGTGCTAGTCAGAGATTAAGAGAAAAAACTAGTCAGAAGATTCAAAGAACAAATAATCATATTTTCAATCAATGATTTTGCACATACTTTGTTTAATCCCGAAAATATCCTGATGAGGAAATCAAGGACAATTACACAGCCACTTACCATTAACATTGAGAACGTAAAATGCCAGGATTTTTTTTTTTTGGGAATCACTGAAAACCGCGGAATAACGGATTTTGAGATATTACGATGAATAATAAGTAAACCAAGCACAAGTAACTATGAAAATACGAGAAAGATAAATCAACTCACAAGACACAAGATTTATAATGGTTCGACCAATACATACAACGTGTATATATTGTCTACGTCCACTTTGAGCTGCACCAACTCAAATCCACTATGAAGAAAAACGATTACAACGACGTGTGAATCCCAGGAAACCCTTGGTTATACCGCAACAATTACCCGAGACGATAATCTTGTCTCTTGTTCCTCACCAATATGCTCTCATAACGAAACCCTACCTTTAGCCCTAAAAGCTATACAAGAAATCTCTCACCGATCTCTAAATCGTTTTCTACACAATACAATTCTACAAGGCCTAATTACCTATTTATATAGGTTACAAACTTGGCCACCAAGAATTATAACCGGTTTAGGAAACCCCTTTCCTAAAATATCACGGCTAACTTTAGGAAATAATTAATTAGTCTTCAATTAACTAACAATCTCCCACTTTAAAGACTCATTTATCGTCTTCAGTTCTCCTTTTCTTCAACTTTGGATTGACGGTGCTAAAACATTTTCATGTCAGTGCGGCTCCCCTCCCAGATCCTCATTCTGAGAGACCATAAAGCCTTGCATAGCTTTAGCGTGTCTGATGTAACTCCCTTGGTAAACATATCTGCCGGATTCTTCGAACCAAGAATCTTCTCGAGCTTCAACTCTCCTTCTTCTAAGAGATCCCGAATGAAATGATAACGAATATCTATATGCTTCGTCCTAGCATGATAGGCTGAGTTCTTGGCTAAATGTATAGCGCTTTGACTGTCGCTAAACAGAACACTATCTCGTTTTTCCTTTCCCAACTCATCTAACAAACCTCGTAACCAAATCATCTCCTTGCTCGCTTCTGTTACTGCTACGTACTCCGCTTCCGTAGTAGACAATGTCACCAACTTCTGTAAACGTGAGTTCCAACTCACTGCAGCAGACCCCATAGTATAAACATAACCGGTCGTACTTCGCCTTTTATCTACATCTCCTGTGAAGTCTGCATCCACATAACCCCTCAAGATAGAACCACCTTTTCCATAACACAATGGTACGTTTGTGTTACCTCTCAAATACCTGAGAATCCACTTCACAGCTTCCCAATGTTGTTTTCCTGGGTTGCTTGCATATCTACTCACTACTCCCACTGCATGTGCAATATCCGGTCTCGTGCACACCATGGCATACATTAGACTCCCAATCGCCGAAGAATATGGTACGTTAGCCATGTACTCCTTTTCTTCATTTGTCTTCGCACACTGCATACTTGAAAGACGAATTTGACTTCCAATTGGAGAACTAACTGGTTTAACATTCTCCATATTGAACCTTTTCAACACTCGTTCAATATAATCAGCCGGACTAAGCATAAGTACACCGTTAGCTATGTCTCTTATGATCCTCATACCAAGAATCTGCTTTGCTTCACCAAGATCTTTCACAGCAAACTCACTTGATAATTGTTTCTTCAAATTCTCAACTTCTTGTAGAGATGTTCCGGAAACCAACATATCATCCACATACATTAATAATATGATGTAGTCAGAACCGCACCTTTTGAAGTAACAACAATGATCTGCATTACACCGTGAGTAACCACCTCTATGCATGAAGTTATCAAACTTCTTGTACCACTGTCTCCGGGCTTGTTTTAAACCATACAAACTCTTCTTTAGCTTGCACACCATCTCTTCCTTTCCTTTTACTATGAATCCTTCTAGCTGCTTCATGTAAATTTCTTCATCTAGGTTACCGTGAAGAAAAGTTGTCTTTACATCCAACTGTTCAAGGTGGAGATCTTCAGAAGCCACTAGACTTAACACTACTCGAATAGTAGTCATCTTCACAACTGGAAAAAATATCTCGTTGTAATCAACACTAGGTTTTTGCTGGAAACCTTTGACAACCAACCTCTCCTTGTAGCGAATATCTCCATTTGCTTCAGACTTCATCCGATAAACCCACTTGTTATGCAACGCCTTCTTACCTCTTGGTAATTTTACTAACACCCAAGTGTCATCCTCCTCAAGTGAATTTATCTCATCTTCCATAGCAAGTTGCCACTTTCCTGAATCATCAGCCGCTAGTGCTTCTTTAATATCTTCAGGTTCACCTCCATCCGTAAGTAATAGATAATTCAGAGCATACCTTGGGTTTGGTTTTGGAGTTCTTGATGATCTTCATACTTATTGTGGAGCTATAGGAGTAACTCCTACTGCAGCAGAAGTCCCTTCTTGTACTTCTCCGCCATCAGCAACATCGTGCTCTTCTTGTACCATACTTTTTACAGAAACATCATCAATATCGATATACAACTCCTTATCGATGTTGCTTGATCCGACATCTTCAACTTGTGTCTTATTCTTGTCCTTGTACAGCTCATTCTCATTAAAAGTGATGTCTCTACTTCTAATAACTTTGTGACCCTCGTAGTCCCAAAGTTTATACCCAAAAGTGTCATTTCCGTAACCAAGAAATATAAATTTCTTTGCTTGAGCACCTATCTTAGACCTTTCACTGGGGCTAAGATGAACATAACCAACACAACTAAAAACTTTCAAATATGAAAGATTTAACTTTTTGCGGGTCCAAACCTCCTATGGTATCTTCATATCTAATGGACTACTAGGTGTCCTATTGATTAGATAAGAAGTCGTCTCTGTTGCATATGCCCAGAAGGTCTCGGGAAAACCAGACTGCAACCTCATGCACCTAGCACGTGCATTCAACGTCCAATTCATACGTTGTGCTACTCCATTCTCCTGTGGCGTCCTTGGAACTGTCCTCTCCAAACGAATTCCATTTGTAGCACATAACTGTAAGAATTCTGTTTTATCATACTCACCACCGTTGTCTGACCTTAGACACTTCAACTTCAAACCAGTTTCTGTTTCAACCAAAGCTTTCCACTTCTTAAACACTTCATACACTTCGAACTTATTCTTCATGAAGTAAAGCCACACCTTCCTTGAGTGATCATCGATAAAGGTGACATAATATTGGAACCCGATGTGAGATGCAACATCAATTGGTCCCCACACATCAGTATGAACCAAATCAAGTTTCTTACTTTTCAAGGCTCTGCCGTCTCTGCTGAAACTAACCCGTTTTTTCTTTCCAAGAACACAGTCTTCACAAAAACTCATATCAACAGACTTCACCTTAGGTAGATATCCTCCCGAACATAGAATCTTCATGTTCTTCTCACTCATGTGCCCTAATCTTCTATGCCATAAGTTAGTATCTTCACCACTGCTAGACACTGCTAACGTAGTTCCATCTGAAGTCCGGTATAGAGTACCGACTCTAACTCCACGAGCTAATACCATGGCTCCTTTCTTCACTTTCCAATTGTGTTTCGTAAGTACAACTTCACAGTCATCATCACAAACTTGGCCCACAGACACCAAGTTTTTCTTCAAATTTGGAACGTGTCGTACATCCTTCAATTGCCATGTCGAACCATTGAATTTAAAGATCACATCACCCAAACCAATGATGTCGCATGTTTCACCGTCACCTAAGAATACTTGGCCATGGTATCCTTCTTTATAAGAGATCATAATACTCTTATCACCTGTTGCATGGAAAGAAGATCTCGAGTCTATAATCCAAGACCCATCTTGCTTGTCCTCAAAGAGTAGTAGAAAACCTTTTGTAATCACCTTCTTGTTATCAACAAGGACCTTCACCGGTCCCGCAGCTGAAACTACGTTGACCTCTTCTTGATTACCTTTGTTTCCACCATTATTAGCACCTTTGTTTTTCGGACAATCGCGCTTTTAGTGTCCTACTTTCTTACACGCCCAACACTCAACAACACCTCTAGTCCTGGATTGAGATCTCCCCTTATACTTTCCTCTAGACTTCCATCTAGATTTGTTGTTGTTGTTCCTATTTGAACTCCTTCCTCTATATTCTTCCTGCAAACTTAAGGCCGAGATTGAAGCACTAGAACCATAACCTTGTTCCATTCTTCTCTCCTCTTCAGCAATTAATATTTGTTGCACATCATCAAGTTTCAACTTCTCGCTCCCTGCAGAATTGCTAATGGTTGTCCTTGCAGTCTCCCAACTCTTTGGTAATGACGACGACAACCGTAAAGCTTGAACTTCATCATCAAAAGTAATACTAACTTTTGAAAGTTGAGAAATAATTGATTTAAACTTCCCAAGATGTGTTGAAATCACTTCGCCTTCTTTCATATTCAGATTAAATAGTTGTTCACACAACATAATCTTCCCCGAGGCTGATGACTTTTGATACAACTTTTCAAGTTTATCCATAAGATCCTTCGTACTAGTTTCCTCTTGTACATTAGTGTAGACTTCCTCCGTTAGACATCTACGGATCACGGCTACACACTTGCGATCAAGAGTTGTCCATTCATCGTCTTTGCGTGCTCCCTTTTTCGCAACTCCACCCAATGGATCAGCAAGGTCTTTCTCATGTAGGTAGTCTTCGATCTGAGACTTCCAAAACGCAAAGTTCTTCCCATTAAAAACTTTAACCCTAGCTACCGTACTTTCGTTATTATCACCCATAACTCCCACTCCAATCGTACTACGATAAACCTTAAAGCTCTAACCCAAGATCTGACACCCGTTGTTAGGATTTTCTTAGGGAATCACTGACAACCGCGGAATAACGGATCTTGAGATATTATGATGAATAATAAGTAAACCAAGCACAAGTAACTATGAAAATACGAGAAAGATAAATCAACTCACAAGACACAAGATTTATAGTGGTTCGACCAATACATACAACGTGTATATATTGTCTACGTCCACTTTGAGCCGCACCAACTCAAATCCACTATGAAGAAAAACGATTACAACGTCGTGTGAATCCTAGCATACCCTTGGTTACACCGCAATAATTACCCGAGATGATAATCTTGTCTCTTGTTCCTCACCAATATTCTCTCACAACGAAACCCTAGCTTTAGCCCTAAAAGCTATACAAGAAATCTCTCACCGATCTCTAAATCGTTTTCTACACAATACAATTCTACAAGTGCTAATTACCTATTTATATAGGTTACAAACTTGGCCACCAAGAATTATAACCGGTTTAGGAAACCCCTTTCCTAAAATATCACGGCTAACTTTAGGAAATAATTAATTAGTCTTCAATTAACTAACATAAAATAGGTCCTATTCTCTCTCCAAGTCGGGATATATTTTGGGAATTTTGCTTAGTAAATATATAATTTTCGATTCCCGATCCTTTTCCTTGCTTGATTTGAGATCATCAACAGATTGGTTTTAGTAACTCAAGTTAAATTGCATATCCAAACAGGTTTCACTGGTGGCATTGGTACCGAGAATAGTTGATGCTGTCGGGGATAGAGGAATTCCAGTGGTTGCAGCTGGTTCGATTAGCGATGCTCGGGGTTACGTTGCTGCTCTAGCACTCGGTGCTCAGGGTATTTGTGTGGGTACAAGGTATGTGTGGCAGTATATAGCATCCTCATCAGACTTTTTCAACACCTATGTACAACTTTTGAGGGTTTATTTGTTGCATTATATTCCAAGGTTCATAGCTACACATGAGGCATATGCAAATGAATACTACAAACAACAATTGCTATATTACAGTGAAGATCAAACAGACCGTACTGATTTGTATGGACGTTTCACTTGGAGAGCACATGTACGCTGTTTGAATACACCCTTTCATCAAAACTGGCGTAACTCAGCAGATACAATTGAGAACGATGAATCTCAACCTATCATCGGAAAATCAATTATCTATTCTGAAGTAAGTTTTTCTTGCCGATTTATGATTCTGCTCAATTTAGTATTGTCACAGTTTTAAATATGATTTCAAATTTTGTTAGCAGAAAATTCATTATAAGAAATCCCTTTAAACTTTCAAGTTTGTCATTGTCCATACTAAGGCTGCACATGGTCCGGTACGGTCCGGTTCTCCTATGAAACCGGTCCCTGTACTTGGTGTTGACCGAGACTGAAATTTGAGGACCGGTACCTGGTAGGTCCGGAAAGTGTATAAAAATGATGCGATGAAAACGGGCCTACAGTAATACCGCAAGTGCACGGTCGTCAGTTGTAGCTCGTGCAAGTACGGGTCGATCCACAGAGATTGGGTGTGTTTCGGAAGTGTTTTAGCTAATTGGGTTCCTAGATTTGCTTTGGGTTTAGAAGCCTTTTGGCTTAAATGGGGTTTTGAGTGCTAATGGGTTTGAATGCCCTTTGAATGAATTGGGCTTAGTGGTTTGTTAAACATAAAATGAACTGAGCTTGGGCTCAGTTATATTTAAAGTGCAAATGGGCTTTGGTTCTAGAAACTGGATTGAGCTTTGGGCTCAACAGTTCAACTATGACTTGGGCTTAACATTTCACTAGGCTTTGGCCTTGGTCTTACAGTTGGGCTCAAATTGTTCTCTGGGTTTTTGGAAGTGAACTGTGAGTTGGGCTCAGATGGTTGGGCTTAGTAAATGGAGAGCAAAGCAAGCAGCAGGAGCAAGAGCTGCAGCAGTTTGGCAGCAGCAGCTGCAGAAAGGCAGCAGCAACAGAAGAATTGGCTTGGCTGCAGGAGAAGAAGGGGCAGCAGCAGCACTTTGGCAGAGCAGCAGGCAAAGAAGTGGCAAAACAGCACAAGGCCAAGAAGAGGGAAAAACAGTGCAGCAGCACAAGTACTGCAGCAGCAGTTGCAGCAATAGAAGAAATGCAGCAGGGAAAGCAAGTAAGCAGTGAAAATGCAAAACAGAAAATGCAGGTAAACCAAACAAGTGGAAGGAAACAAGACTAACAGTTGAAAATGGATTTATGGATGGGAACTAGGGGTTGAATTCACTCTAATTTTTACTGTGTATTTTCCTATAGGAAGTTAAACACAACTATGGTATTATTTCCAAAGCACTAATTGTCTTTCTACAGCACAACTAGTCAAGGGATTATGACTTCAGCTTGAGTTGCAGCTTATCAGCAGCTCATGAACCTAACTACAAAGCATACTTGGCATACATTGTGAAAGTGAGGTGATGATGAGCTAAGTTCAGTATTGTCCTAAACTTGTTTAGCCTTCTAGAACAATGTGATCAATGTACTACACAGTAAGACAATAGAGCTTCATCTAGTCCCTAGCAAGGTGATTTAGAACATGACAAATATTATACTAAACATAGCATTCACAGTGACACAACAATGAGTCTAACTAACAACAGGAGCATCACACATTAACATTAACAGTGCATTAACAAGAACACATTTAACAGTAACAAGAGAGTCTAACATGAACACACACAAACAAACATTTAACAATGGCAAACTAACATGACAACAAATGCAACTAAGGGTGAAAATGCAACTAACAGTTGAAACTGAAATTTAACAGGACAATTAACAGTGCAAGAACAATTGAAATTAGGCTAACCCAAATTGGGTGGAAACTTGGCTAGTCCAAGAACAGTTTTTACATCTCACATCACTTCCCTTTTATACCCAAATTATCAAATTAGGGTTTACACCCCTTTTCCCCAAATCAGAAAATTAGGGCTTTTTTAAATTACACAAAATTTACTTACAAACTCCCAAAATTTGCTCGACCCATGCCTCCTCTAGTCCTTGCTGCTCTTCCTCTGCTCCTATTGTCCCCTAATTTCGAGTTATTTTACTCACCCAAAACCTAGGGTTTCAGAGGTTGTGAGATGAGGAAAATAACTAGGCTAGGGATATGGGGTGTTGTCGGTGAAGAGATAGTAGTGGCAGTGATGGAACTGGTGGTGGTGAAGGAAGCGACAGCGGCAGAGAGGGGAGGTGGTGGAGTTGCAGAGCTCTGCAACTGTCGGTGAAGGAGATGAAGTTTTGGGAAGGAGGGAGTGTTTGGGTGGTAGTATAGGGTTTGGTGCTAGGGTGTGAAGCGGGATTATCTGAAGTTGATGAGCAGCGATCTGGTCCGTAGGATGTGATGGTAGGTAGATCGACGGCTAAGAGAGAAGCAGTTTGTAGCGACCGTTGGATGCGGAACACAACGAAGTCAACGGTGCTAGATTAGGTTAGGTGCTGTAGTGTTGGGCGGAACCATCAGGATTTGATGCACAGTGATGAGGTGACCGCTGGATTCAACTACCATCTAATCTGAAGGCTTGGAATTTCAGCGCTGTGGTGCTCGGCAGAGACTTCCGATTTTGATGCTCTATGAAGGAGCGACCGTTGGATGCTCCCGAGAACTGATCTGATGGCTGAGAACGGAGGCGCTTTGTATGTAGAAAATGAGGTTGTGCGCACCATTCTTCGCGGCTTCCTTGCGTAATTCCTCCGGCTTTTCACTACTTTTCTGCTCTTTCCGCTCCACGACTCATCCGAACTTTATTTATTACCTAAAAAGCAAAATTAATTAATAAAAATATTTATTCTTGAACAATGAAAATACAGAATATGGGATAAAATGTAGAATTAATGCATAAAAGATGAGTTAAAATGCCAACAAAAAGGGATAAATATATACAATATTTGGCACTCATCAAATACCCCCAAACCTGAATTTTACTTGTCCTCAAGTAAAACAAACTAAGGAAATCCTAACTATACCACTGTCGCTGGTCTCGAATGCATTAGCGTATGCACTAAGCCTTTTAAACCACTAAGTGTCCCTAGTGGACGAGTTGAAGTCTCGTGAAGGTTTACCAGAGGTGTGCCTACAAAACCTAAGGACAAAATAAGCTCAATTCCATCAAACGTGACATGTGCAAAACAGTTAAGCTCACAGCAAATGGAGATGTCAATCTAGCTATCGAAGGCACAATCCTAGCACTGATAACAAATAAGGACATGTGATAAGAGTGTAAAGTGTATCTACACATGTGTAAAGAAAGATCTGAAGTTATGACTACTAATCACCAAGAGATAGTTTCTCAGGCTAAGAACTGAGGTCGAAATCAGCTAGCTGTCCGGACTTTACGAGAATTGTGAATGAGTTGGAGGTATTTCACAATTTCTCGCGTTGTACATCAATGGCATACACCCTCCTTGTTTATTACAAAAAACAACAAAATGACTATTTACATGACTCTTATTTACATTGACTAATCTCTTTTTATTTTGGAACAAGAGATGATGGAATTGATAAATACTTGATTTTTTGGTATTTTCTGATTTTTTTTTTTTTTTTTTTTTCTGAATATATACATCGTTTTTTTTTTTTTTTTTTTTTTTTTTTTTTTTTTTTTTTTTTTTTTTTTTTTAACAAGGAAAACACTTTTGATACATAACAAGAAGAAACAAAAATTACATGACACTTTGCAAGAGGTAGCCCTTTTTGATGCACCCAGTTAAATTCGATGGTTGTCTTTCTTAATGTAACCTCCACCTTCTATCCCAACCAACCAAAGAACAAGCTAGTCAAGTTTCGTTCAGTATTCTAAAGTGATTGGCAATCGTAACTTCCTATCCAACACCTTGAAGATCGAGGCCATACATGTATTGGTAGATCGTGCGCGTGCAAATTTCTTATCACAATGTGAATTGTGCTAGAATCAGGGTGCCTAAATATCTAGACTAAGACTCCTAATAAAAATACATATTTGCACAAGAGTCAACATTTCAAGGTAAATGAGCTCCATTTTTATGATTTTTCATTTTTTTAATTTTTTTGAATTTTGAGTTTTTTAATTTTTTTGGAATTTTTCACTTTTTTTCAAAAAGAAGAAGGAGTTCGTTTTTAATTATAGCATATTATCATGGTATCTACTCTATACCCCCAAACCTAAACTAAACATTGTCCTCAATGTTTCAAAGTATGGAAAGAATTAAAATGCAACATATGGAAAGGGACATGCTAAGTAGAGTAAAAGGAGAGAGAATACCCGATTTCGGCGAAAGCAGAATTAAAACTCCGTTATTCAAGGCAAAAATCCAACATATTTCAGCCGAGATCATATTGGATTAGCAAAATATATACAAAAGGAACAAAAGGGTTTTTAAAATTTTATCTACTGGATTATATACAAAAAATTCACCATACACTAACAATCTAAAGAGTTGAGGATCAACCCAAAAGACGAAGTGTATACATTTCAACAGCTTCACACAATAATAACAGGAAAGAAACGCAAGTGAAACTGTGAAACAAAATGAGCTACCCCCAAACCTGGATTTTACAGAAGATATAATTTTGAAAACAAAATCGCGCAGTTTCGGGGGTTCATCATGCAAAAGGTCTAGCTCGAAATGAACTGTGCTAGGGACGGGCAAACATGCTAATTCCAACTGTGGTTCCTCAAATGTATTATACTTAGAAGCAAAATAGTCCAAGAGGACTTGGGAAGCACACAGTTCCAAACCTAGATTAGGAATTTTCAGAAAAATTGGTTTTACAATATTGGTACAAACCAAATCTAGGTTGGGTGGAAGGCCAACAGATTGTGACTCATGTAGGAGAATAGGTGCGTCATTATCAATCAAATCAAAATCTCCTAAATCATCTACACATGTCACATCATGCTCACAATCATCAAACAAATTGGCAAGATCACAATCAGAGTCATCAACATCATCAACAGATTCATTCTCATGCATCGGCAAATCAGGAGAAATATCACAATGTGACCTAGGTAGAGAATCAGACACATCAAATATATTTTCATGCATATTAGTGTCTACAGAAGATTCAACTATTCCTATGTCATGCTCATCTTCACAGAATAATTGTACGAATCCCATGTCAATATCAAAATCATATGAATTACAATGAGTATCAGAAAAAACAACATTCATGAAGGTCGAGGGCGAGAAGCCATATGTTATTGAACCAACAGGTTCCACAATATTTTCATGTTCTTCTAACACATCATCATAATCATCATAATCATCATCATGGTAGCATGCATATTGGTCCTCATTAAAAGTGGTGGTGTCGTTAGTCGATTCATGTTCCTCTAAATTAGGTTCATATTCAACATTATTTATATGAATGGGACTAGACACTTCATTAGGGACAACATACATTTCCTCATGAATTTCCTCCTTTGTAGGTGAAGCAAAATCTGATCTAAATATGCCTGAATTCGTGATGTAGATCTATCGAAGTTTTGCTCACTGAGTCTGAAAGCTTCTGTGGTGGAGTCTAAATTCATGGGAGTACAAAATTCTTCATGTTCAAATTGTGGTGAATGGTACATGTGTGCATGGTCATTAGGGTTTATAAAAGATTGATCGCAACCCTCAAAGGATTGATTATGGTCCCAATGACTACCATTCTCACAATTTATGGGCATTTCATACCTTGGATTTTCTCTAGATTGTCTAAAATTATGCAAAATATGACAATTCTCAACAGGGTGGTCTAAACTACCACATGCGGGACATGCATAGATTTCAGGTTGCCTAAGAAAATTAGATGTGACAGATTCCTCATGTGATTGCATTTCTAAAGCTGCGATTCGAGCTTCTAATTGATCGATCAGAGATGATTGTGTGAGTGAGGCACTAGCAAAATGTTCATTTTCACGTTGTGGCGAATGATGCATGTGTGAATAGTCATTAGGGTTCATGTATTGAGGCTCGGGACTTTGAAAATGTCCATAATAATTCCTATAACTATTGACATCATGGTCCGTGGGAGGTTCATAACGTGAAGTTTGTCCATACGCAAGTTCTCTAAGGGATTATTGTATTCCCCAACTGTAAAAAAGATCTATACATGATTGGGCTCAAAAGCTAAGTAACTATGTTACAAAGCCCAAAATTGGTTTTTAATGGGTTTGGATTTTGGGAAAAATTGGTTTTTATGGGTAACATTGGTTTTGTCGGGTTTGAAAAGAAATTTGGTTTTTAATGTTGGGAGCAAGATAAAATTGGTTTTTTAAAATCTGGGAGCAAGTAAAATTTGGTTTTTTTTTTTTTTTTTTTTTTTTTTTTTTTTTTTTTTTTTTTTTTTTTTTTTTTTTTTAAAAAGAAAATAAAATTTGGTTTTTGAATGGGAGCAAGCCCACTGTTTGTTTTGTATCTGCTTTGGCTCCGCTTGGTTGAAAACTTTTGGTGGAACTGAGTCCAAAATCGGCCTAGAATTTGGGTACTCGGCCCACTAAGGAGTTCAACTAGCGTGATCGGTTACAAGCTCAGCTGGGTTTAAACCCAGAGTCCAAAATACAAGTCCAATGAAAGAATTTAAACAAGCCCACAAATTAAACAAATACAAGCCCACAAATTAAACAACAAGCCCAAAAATAAATTATTACAAACCCAACAGAAAAATAAAAAGCCCAAAAAATTGGGTTAATTATTACAAGCCCACAAATAAAAAATTGGAAGCCCACAGGTTGGGTTCTCTCAATGAATGGGTTTAGGCTTACCTTTTAGCACAGCCTAGCTGCTCTGATATTGTTGCAAAAACCCAGTTGGGTTTTGGTTCTTTTCCTTAGTGGCGTCCCAGCAGAGGAAAAACAGGTTCAGAATCAGCAGGTCCAATAGCAAATGAAATGAAGCAGATGCAGATGCAAATGCTATGCAGTGAAATGCAAAAATAGCTAACAAAACAACAAGAAAAACACAGCACCAATCCCCGGCAGCGGCGCCAAAAACTTGGCAGGCCAGGAAATGTGTATAAAAATGATGCGATGAAAACGGGCCTACAGTAATACCGCAAGTGCACGGTCGTCAGTTGTAGCTCGTGCAAGTACGGGTCGATCCACAGAGATTGGGTGTGTTTCGGAAGTGTTTTAGCTAATTGGGTTCCTAGATTTGCTTTGGGTTTAGAAGCCTTTTGGCTTAAATGGGGTTTTGAGTGCTAATGGGTTTGAATGCCCTTTGAATGAATTGGGCTTAGTGGTTTGTTAAACATAAAATGAACTGAGCTTGGGCTCAGTTATATTTAAAGTGCAAATGGGCTTTGGTTCTAGAAACTGGATTGAGCTTTGGGCTCAACAGTTCAACTATGACTTGGGCTTAACATTTCACTAGGCTTTGGCCTTGGTCTTACAGTTGGGCTCAAATTGTTCTCTGGGTTTTTGGAAGTGAACTGTGAGTTGGGCTCAGATGGTTGGGCTTAGTAAATGGAGAGCAAAGCAAGCAGCAGGAGCAAGAGCTGCAGCAGTTTGGCAGCAGCAGCTGCAGAAAGGCAGCAGCAACAGAAGAATTGGCTTGGCTGCAGGAGAAGAAGGGGCAGCAGCAGCACTTTGGCAGAGCAGCAGGCAAAGAAGTGGCAAAACAGCACAAGGCCAAGAAGAGGGAAAAACAGTGCAGCAGCACAAGTACTGCAGCAGCAGTTGCAGCAATAGAAGAAATGCAGCAGGGAAAGCAAGTAAGCAGTGAAAATGCAAAACAGAAAATGCAGGTAAACCAAACAAGTGGAAGGAAACAAGACTAACAGTTGAAAATGGATTTATGGATGGGAACTAGGGGTTGAATTCACTCTAATTTTTACTGTGTATTTTCCTATAGGAAGTTAAACACAACTATGGTATTATTTCCAAAGCACTAATTGTCTTTCTACAGCACAACTAGTCAAGGGATTATGACTTCAGCTTGAGTTGCAGCTTATCAGCAGCTCATGAACCTAACTACAAAGCATACTTGGCATACATTGTGAAAGTGAGGTGATGATGAGCTAAGTTCAGTATTGTCCTAAACTTGTTTAGCCTTCTAGAACAATGTGATCAATGTACTACACAATAAGACAATAGAGCTTCATCTAGTCCCTAGCAAGGTGATTTAGAACATGACAAATATTATACTAAACATAGCATTCACAGTGACACAACAATGAGTCTAACTAACAACAGGAGCATCACACATTAACATTAACAGTGCATTAACAAGAGCACATTTAACAGTAACAAGAGAGTCTAACATGAACACACACAAACAAACATTTAACAATGGCAAACTAACATGACAACAAATGCAACTAAGGGTGAAAATGCAACTAACAGTTGAAACTGAAATTTAACAGGACAATTAACAGTGCAAGAACAATTGAAATTAGGCTAACCCAAATTGGGTGGAAACTTGGCTAGTCCAAGAACAGTTTTTACATCTCACATCACTTCCCTTTTATACCCAAATTATCAAATTAGGGTTTACACCCCTTTTCCCCAAATCAGAAAATTAGGGCTTTTTTAAATTACACAAAATTTACTTACAAACTCCCAAAATTTGCTCGACCCATGCCTCCTCTAGTCCTTGCTGCTCTTCCTCTGCTCCTATTGTCCCCTAATTTCGAGTTATTTTACTCACCCCAAAACCTAGGGTTTCAGAGGTTGTGAGATGAGGAAAATAACTAGGCTAGGGATATGGGGGTGTTGTCGGTGAAGAGATAGTAGTGGCAGTGATGGAACTGGTGGTGGTGAAGGAAGCGACAGCGGCAGAGAGGGGAGGTGGTGGAGTTGCAGAGCTCTGCAACTGTCGGGTGAAGGAGATGAAGTTTTGGGAAGGAGGGAGTGTTTGGGTGGTAGTATAGGGTTTGGTGCTAGGGTGTGAAGCGGGATTATCTGAAGTTGATGAGCAGCGATCTGGTCCGTAGGATGTGACGATGGTAGGTAGATCGGACGGCTAAGAGAGAAGCAGTTTGTAGCGACCGTTGGATGCGGAACACAACGAAGTCAACGGTGCTAGATTAGGTTAGGTGCTGTAGTGTTGGGCGGAACCATCAGGATTTGATGCACAGTGATGAGGTGACCGCTGGATTCAACTACCATCTAATATGAAGGCTTGGAATTTCAGCGCTGTGGTGCTCGGCAGAGACTTCCGATTTTGATGCTCTATGAAGGAGCGACCGTTGGATGCTCCCGAGAACTGATCTGATGGCTGAGAACGGAGGCGCTTTTGTATGTAGAAAATGAGGTTGTGCGCACCATTCTTCGCGGCTTCCTTGCGTAATTCCTCCCGGCTTTTCACTACTTTTCTGCTCTTTCCGCTCCACGACTCATCCGAACTTTATTTATTACCTAAAAATGCAAAATTAATTAATAAAAATATTTATTCTTGAAAACAATGAAAATACAGAATATGGGATAAAATGTAGAATTAATGCATAAAAGATGAGTTAAAATGCCAACAAAAAGGGATAAATATATACAATATTTGGCACTCATCAGTACCCGTATCTGTACTTGGTGTTGTACCTGTCCGGTACCGGGTTTTTCCCTAATTCAACAATATTCATCTAACAAGTAATAACCTACACAGATGAAAAACGCAACCAGCAAAATTTTAAGGGCAATTCAGGCCATATTTCGGCCTATTTTTCTTCAGTTTTTCATTGCATTTCACACATTTAGATCCTAACATCTAAGCAATTTCAAGCATTCAACAATATCATCTCATACTTGCAATTACATAAACTTAGCTTTCCAATCACCTGATTCACCACCAGATCTCCTTTTTCCACTCAAACCCATGAACATTAGGACCATTCTTCTCTGGTTCTTTCATTCTTTATTGCAGCAACATCACCACCACAATGCAACTTTATCTCATCTGAATCTTCTATACCAAATTGACCCATGTAATTCATTATCTCTATATTCATCAATTGTAGCAACAACAACAACATCTCATCGATTGAACCTATCATCTTCTTTACTAATTCTCAATCTAACTCAATCCCAATCTAAATTTCATCTCAGAGACCCCAATTTTTAATCAATCAGCTTAAATCTCAACAGCAGCAACTTTGTATTCTCTATGCAAATTGAAACCCTAATTCCTTCTCTCTTAAGTTCCTTAATTACTCATCATCATCAAGACAATTAAACCATCAGCAGCTGCAACCTTCTTTGATTTTTCTCGTTCATCATGATTGATGACATTCTTCCTCTTCGCTGATAAAGATTTAGCTTCTGCATCTGAGACAAAATCATCTTCGATGATCTCCTTCTGTTGTTCATTTTGGGATCGAGATGTTCACAGCAAATAGATGAGATTAGCAGAGCAGGAATCGAATAGACAAAACAAGGGAAAAGAGATAAATCAATATTCAGCGGAGCATCGTTGGGTTCCATGGTTATGAGCTCTTTTTTACTAGCATGAGCTTTAATCTCTCCATCCGTTTCTATCTCCTTCATGGTTCCAGACTCCAGAGTGGTTGTGTAAGATTGAATCTCCGTGGAATCGAATAGAGGGTTTATAACATAATTCCATCTATCTATTGTCACTAGATCCGTTTTTTTATTTTCATTTAAAATCTAAAACTACAACTACATATTCAATAAGTTACCCAAAAATTAGTGAATGAATTACCGACTGTGGAATTGTTGTTAGTAATTGATGGTACTGGTGGTGGTGGTGGCGGAGAAGAAGGTGGTGGTGGTGGTGAATCTGATAGAGACTCACTGTCAGGAATGGTGAAGAAGAAGAAGTGAACCATGTTTTTCAGTTCTGAGAAAACAAGAAGAAGACAAGTTGTTTACTCGATAGATAAGAATAAGATGAGTATATACCTAGGATCTATGGCCATGATTACTTCTAACTAAATATCTAACGTCTATTATTCACCAGGACTTTCAAGCCGGTACATACCGGTACTTCCCCCAGAACCGGTCCCTGTACCTGGTGTTGACCGGGACTCCGGTTCCGGTCCATGTACCGTTAATTCCGGTTTCGATATGGTTCTGGTCCGGTTCTTTCGATTCCAAACCGGTACAGGGACTCCATACCGGTTCTTGTGCAGCCTAAGTTCATACAGATAATTGTATACAGATGAAGGCAAAGTTAAGCAGGCCCATTTTGGCAACTAAATATTTAAAGCAAAGACTGCAGGGTCGAGGATTTTCATTTAAAATGAAAGATTAGCAAAATAGACAATTTGGTGTTATTATATATGGGTAAAGTGAAGATCCCTTTTCCCCAAAACTCAACCAAACACTAGCTCATTTGAATGAATGTGCAAAAAGGAAGATTATTCGGCAAATTAGCTGCCTCTCGGTAGGTTGCTAAGACAGAAAAAAAAATCCACGTTCAACCCAACATTATTATACTACAAAATAAATAAATAAGATAGATTCAAACTATATTAATCAATCAAAAACCTATGCATAAGGAGTGAGGATTCATGGACAATCTTATGTAGACACTATCCATACAAGATTGAACCAACTTTTTGTATGAACCAGTTTTTCTTTAGAGTCCAAATGACAATGACTTTGAAGCCAATATTTTAACGATACGTTCCTCTTGTTAAACTCTAGATTCCTACCAAAAATGAACACGATTCGACATACCAAACCTCGCCACCAATCAATTTTAATTTTGACTGTTAATTTTTAACGGTTGATTTTCAAAGTGGCAGATGGTGGTGTTATCTGTTTCGAATTGTGCTCATTTTTTGTGGTGTTATATGTCTCGAATTGTGCTCATTTTTGGTAAGAATATAGAGTCTTATAAGAGGAACGTATCATCAAAATATTAGATTTAAATTCACTGTCATTTGAATTTTGCGGAGAAAATAACAAATTCTATATGATAGTGTCCATCTAAGAACGTATCATCAAAATATAAGATTTAAATTCACTGTCTTATGAATTTTACAGCGAAAATAACACAAATCATGTATGCTAGTGTCCATATATCCTCCCTCTATAACAATTTTGCCAAGTCTAGTAGATGGACAAACTGGTTTTCTATTATATTAACATCAAATATTAGAATTTTATGGCACAACTAAGGTGTTGACGCCTCACACTTTTAATTTTACTTAAAAAACAAACAAAAAAGTAATAACATATATAATGAAAATGTACTATTAAAAAAAATTGATTATTTTAGAACTCAAAGTAGTGACATAAGGTTTTTCTTTAGTTCGGCATTTTGTTTTTTTGTTTTGTCTCTCGGTTGTTTAGAGTAGATACAAGAAAGGTTTGATTCATTTTCGTTTAGAAAATAGTGTTTGATTTAAAACAACTTTTTAATATGTTTTTGAATTTAATAATCATGTTTAATTTTTATAATGGTTATCAAACATGAGGAGGGATCCCCTTACACTTTTATTATCACACTATCTCACATGTTGGACGTCATTTTTGCGAGTAAAAACTAAACCGTAACAGATTTGAAGCTAATATTTTTGGGACATGTTACTATTATAAAGCTTTACGTTCCTACCAAAAATGAGCATATTTCGAGACGTACAACACCGCCATCTACTATCTTGAAAATGAGTCGTCGAAAACCAACGGATTTCTAGCCGTCGAAATTAAGACTGGTAGATTGTGAGGTTTTATCCAACTGCCCATAATATAAAATGAGATAAAGTAGGGAAAAGAAAACTAAGAGTATCTGCAATACTAGGGCTGGAGGTCATCGTATGTGAAGGTCTACATTATACATTTTTATGGAGGTCATTCACGTATGGGCAAAAGAAACAAAATTAAAGTCTTTCAACACAAAAATCATCTTTAATTTTCAAGATTTTATCCAACAATTTCTAAATTAACATGGAGACAAATTGATGATGTGGACTTAGACCCAAAGTTATGGAGAAGGTCTTATTTAGACTTTCTCTTCCACCCCCATATAACCATGTCACATTTCCCAAGGACCTTAATTAGGGTTGACCATGGTTCGGTTTTCAACCCATACTAAACCTATCTAAACCGACAGAAAAATCCAAAAAATTATAGACGGAAAAATCCAAAAACCAAGAAATTCAAAAACCGAAAAACCTATTTTAGGTGGTTGGTTTGACGTTACAAAAGAATCAAAAACTTAAAAAAAAACAAAAAAAAAATCTGAGAGTAAGTACCAAAAAAACCATTATAAACCAAAACAATATATAGCCTTATGCTTCAAAAATATATATATATATATATATAACCTTAACTTCTATATTACACGCTCTAGTGACCTAGACTTGTAGTTGTAGTTCCATTACTTTTCAACAACAAAAAAGAGAGAAAAAAAAAGCAAGACTATCTCAGAGAAGAAGGCTGAATCAAATGTTCTTCTTATTGAAGTCGTGTGAAATAAATATTTCGAAAACACCTATATGAACCGCAACATAGTTGATACGTAACCTTTTTTTTTTCAATTTCAACTTCGATGTGAAATAAATTTGCAGCGGGAGACTAAGAAGAAAGATCCGACGGGAAAGGCTCAAACCTTTTTCCCCCAATCAGTTCTTTAGTCGTGTAGTATCTATATTAATGTTTGTTTATAGTTAGGAAACATAGTTAAATCAGGAAACCCAAGGGATCGGATGGAAGTCTATGTAGAACATATAACGAATCGATATGCACCCTGGGACGCAAATTTTAAGGGTCGGATTTGTAAGGTTACACACACCACTTCTTTTTATAATAATTTATTGTATTGGGATATGATTTGTTTTAGTCATTTCCTACAGGATGATTTTTGTTTACTTATAATAAATTGAACCTAACAATTAAATTTTGAGTTATAGTTAATAAAAATCGAAATTGTAATAAAAGCCAGAAAAAACAGAAAAATAATAAACTGATAGGAAGGTTTTAAACCGAGAATGGTTTAGGTTGGTTTTGGTTTTTCATATGAGACACTGGTTTAGTTTTTGGGTTTGGCACAAAACCAAGCCAAACCGAACCACGGGCAACCCTAACCTTAACCCTTGCGTCGAAGATGAAATTCTGATAAAAAAGATCTTAAATATTAAGTGGCATATTTTCTTATAACCTCCACCCTTAGCATTGTAGATGGATAAACGATAGAATATTAGCCTTGCTAGCAAAAATATCGCCCGACAGATGTTGCGTTTTGATGTTCAAATCCATAAATTTATTAATTTGACTATATTTTGGTGATTTGTTATCCTATAATGGGAGCAAAATAGACAAATATAATAATACCAGTTCCAGTTCTGAAAAAATATAGCTTTTGCTTCACCTTTTTTAAAACTGAGGTACACAAATTAATAAAAGGAAAAAAAGTGGATGTTAATGGTGTTGGTTAATGTTGAAAAAAAAGTGGATGTTAATGGTGTTGGTTAATGTTGTGATACAGGATATAATTCTTCGGCGATTTGCGGGTCAAGTTGCAAATCCTACTACAGTTGGTAAGCTAGCTGATATGGTGATGTTAGCAGGACAAGGTGTAGGTCTAGTGAAAGACATTGTCTCAGCCGGTGAAGTAATTAGAAGATATGTAGATGGTGCAAAAATCATTATACAAGAACTAAATAAAAATTATTTACCTGATCCCGGTGTCAGCATACAAACTTCTTGGGATGACTATCACTTTGTTAAGAAAGTGGATGACCACCAAAAAGAAGAAGACGAAAAGGATGGAAGAGAAGAACGTTGGGCCTGGGTTAGGATGTTGTGTTTCTGAACAGGTTCGAATGTACACTCAAATCTACAGAAAAACAACAACCGCCCATTATATGGGTTCCTATTTCAAAAGGATAAATAAAGAGTAGTTTTTTTTCTTCTTGTGTATAGTTTGATTGTGTGTTGATTTATTTTTTTTTCTTTATGGAAAAAGATCATATACTAAACTAGCAAATATAGTACAAAAGATTTACAAGATCATCTTTATCAAAAACATTAGTATCTATGCTAAATTTGTGGACTTTTTGTCGCAAGTTATCTGACATGTGTTGTACCTTTTTAATCCTTGCCTCCTTTTCAATGTAGTCCGCTGCTGAGTTATTCTTCCTCTTAATATATTTCACTTTAGCTAGAGGTAGATCGCCCAAGATTGTCCTTATTTCTTGCAAGGTATTTTCTGCTGACCACGAAGAATCTGTGCTTACCTTGTTTAAAATGTCTGCCAACACTTTGCAGTCAGTTACTATGAACACGCTTGATAAAATATTTTCTTTTAAACCACGTAACAACCTTTAATAAGGATTTTGCTTCTGCGTGGAAAGCTGACGTTGCGCACTCCGAATCCGCAGATAGGTGCATGAAAGTCTCTTCATCAGCTGAATATAGAATGAAAGCATATCCCATCGATAAATCCTCTTTCTTAAAGGAAGCGTCAATGAAGGTTATCCAATCTGAATTTAGGTTGGACCAAGAGTAATTGGTTGTGATTTTCTTTTGAGTTTTCATATTATTATGAAGGTATTTGACGGGGAAGAATGTAAGAAACCATTGATTTGCCCTATTAAATTGATTGGGTCTGGGTTTATTTTCTCAAAAACTACCGAGCATCTATATTTCCAGATGAATCAAAGTATGGTAGAAATTTTTACCTGAATATGGCTCAAGTTAGTTTCCGTAATCCACCATTTAATCCAGGAAATAAATGTGCTGGGAATGTAACTGGAGATTATATTATTTAGGGAGAGACCAAACCAAACGGCTCTTGCAAACGCGCACTCACAGAAGAGATGAAATTTTGTTTCTTGCGCTTGATTATTACATAACTGGCAAATCGGGTTGATGTCCTTATTATGAGCACCTAGTCTAGCA
Organism: Papaver somniferum; assembly: GCF_003573695.1. NCBI lineage: Eukaryota > Viridiplantae > Streptophyta > Magnoliopsida > Ranunculales > Papaveraceae > Papaver > Papaver somniferum. The sequence continues at coordinate 16,084,707 of NC_039359.1, read as the reverse complement.
GATGTTGGAAGTACTTTTTGTGATAGTTTTCGGATGAAAAGTCTTATTCTTAGAATTGCTTGAATTCTCCAAATCTTATTCCATGGGAAATCTAGGTTGTCATTATTGTCTTGATCCTGATTGGCTAGAAAATTATAAACATTTTTGGTCGTGAATTTTCTTGAGTGGTGGTGCCTCCATATAATGATGTCTTGCTCTTGTTTCCTTGGATTTATAACTTGGATTTTTTCCCTATACTCTGAGTAAAAGAATTGGTTTAGCTTTTCTTGATCACACTTATTCTTATCCTTTATTAGGTCTTGAACTCTTATTGGTGTCTGATCTTGAGGGTTGGGGAATTTATGGATTATATCTGTGTTAGGAACCCATCTGTCTTCCCAAATTTTCACCGAAGCTCCGTTTTTGACTTGCCAAACAAAATTACCTTTTATTAGCTCTAAACCTTTTTGTATGCTGGTCCAAATCCAAGACAAATTCGATGTTCTGGACCTTTCTAGAGGGTGCGAGTTTGGAAAATATTTTGCTTCTAGGAGTTTGACCCATAATTGGTCTTTTTCGGTTACCAATCTACAGGGAAGTTTAGTTAGATGAGCTAAAATGATGGGGTTTTTTAATTCTTAAACCACCTTGGGAAATGGGCTTGCATATACTTTTCCAAGCTTATATAAATCCTCCTTTTCTTTTTTGCCCATCTTTTTTCCACCAGAAATTTCTCTAAATCCTGTCAAGTTGATTAAGATTTTCTTTTTGCAATGCAAGAACTTGCATTTGATAGGTTGGATATGATTGAAGAATAGATTTTATCAAGACAGTCCTACCCGCTTGGGATAACAGTTTTGATTTCCAACCTTGTAAAGTAGAATAATATCGTTGTAGAGGCTCAAAATTGGCTTTTCGATTCTTATCAAAGAAAAACGCGGTACCCAGGTACCTATCGTTTCTGGTCATCAGCGGGACTTTTAAGATTTTTTCTATAATCTTCCCATGTTCGGATGTATTTGTGGGCTGAAGTAGACACTGGATTTTTGAAGATTAACCATCTGGCTTGTTATGTTCCCAAATAATTGTAAGATTTCCAAAAGACTTTTCGCTTCCCCCAAATCCGCTTTTGTAAATAAAAAGCAGTCATCCGCGAAATATGGGTGGGATATATTGGGAGCATTATTGTTGATTTGAAATCCAGTGATTCTCTTGTCTTCAATAGATTTTTCAAGGAGTCTAGATAAAATTTCAATGCATATTAGGAAATGGTACGGTGATAATAGATCACCTTGTCTTAAACCTCTCGGAGTGTTGAAAGTGGGTCCCGGTGAACCGTTTAGAGGAATTGAAAAAGAGGTTGTCGATATGCATTGCAGAATGAGTTTTGTCCAGATTTCCGAGAAGCCAAAATCTAAGAGGACCTTCTCAATAAAAGTCCATTTAACCCTATCGAAAGCTTTTGATAGGTCTAGTTTTAACGCCAAGAATCCTTTTTTTTCTTGGAGATTTTCATCGAGCGGCTAAGTTCATGAGCAATTATGATGTTATTTGTGATTTGTCGACCAGGGAAAAACGTCGATTGATTGGGGGAGATTATTTTGCGGAGAATGGGTTTTAGTCTATTAGATAAAAAAAATTGAGATAATTTTATAAATAGTATTACTCAGGATAACAGGTCTAAAGTCTCCCAGCGTTTGGGTGTGGAAAGTTTTAAGATGAGGGTTATGAAGGAATGATTAAATTCTTTGTCGAGAATGCCCGATCGAAAGAATTCTTGGACTGAGCCAATGATATCTTTTCCCAGTATGTCCCAGTTGGCTATAAAGAAACTTGGTTGGAATCCATCGGGCCTGGGCTCCCCATTGGTTCATGCTAGGTTGGGAAAACTACAATAAAATACTGCAAGTGCACAGTGTCTAACTAGTAGACAATGGAAAGTAAAAGTCGTTCCCACGAGGAGTGTGAAAATACTACTACTAACTAATATCAAGAATCAAATAATCAAATTCAATATTTTGGAAATTTATAGAACTACGAATGCAAAATAGTAAAGACGTAACCAAAGATGAGAGAATGTTAAGGTTTCGGAATCCATTGTAGGCAAATTACTCGTATTAAATCACAAAGAATCTCAAATATACTCGTGTAGAGCGGTAAACCTAACTACTCATACATGGAAAATATTGCATTTAAAAACCATTGATAAGAATCATCAAAAATGAGTTATTTGTTCTCACCTAAAATTAGAATTTCTAAGCACTAATCATACATGGCATGAAGAGTCAAGGAATATTCGTAATTCAATTATTGCTTAGGTTCAATGAGTTTTTCTACTAATCCAACAATCAACTAGACATGGCATAGCACATGAAAAATCTATCTAGAAATCAAAACATTGATAGAGAAACAAAAATATTGACATTAAGTTCAATTGGAAGAAACCCTTGTTCATGAACACAAATAAATTATGCTACAAATTCATCCTTTCACCCCAACATGGAATTAGCTAGCCATGGCTTTCTCAAAAGCCATAAATCAATAGAAATAAAATCCTAACTGATCGAAACAGAAAATGAAACAGAACTTCAAACCCTAAACGGTTGTGTAGCCGCGCCTCCTTCTGTCCAAGCGGCCTCTCATTTCTGTATGTTCTTCCTTCTTTATATGGGAAATTAGGGGGAGACCAAAAAACAAATATTCTCATTGTCAGACCCACAATTAATTTTGGATATTGTGACACCCATAAATATTTCTGTGACACCCATAATTAACTGAAATTATTAAAACATGTCTGCATGACGGTTTATGCATCTGCATGACGTGTTATTTATACTGTTTTTCAGGGATAACTCGTTATGCATCCTATTTTTCAGGGGTATAATTGGCAACGCAACTTGGATATAACATATCTAAAAATTCGCGTCTTGGAATTTTACAAATTTTATATCGTTGGAAATCTTTTAAAGAGAGCTACGCAACGAGTACAAACAACAATATCAAAATTTTGTTTTTCACGAAAAAATTGGAGGTGACCATCGTTTTAGGGAAAATTTTCGAAAACTGACTGCATATTCATTATGCAGCCTCAAAAAAAAATGCATAACGAATTATGCAACCATGTTTTCGACTGCATAACAAGTTATGTATCTGCATAACAAAGTTATGCATCTATAACAAGTTATGTACCATTGTTTTGGTTGATTTTAGTTTGTACAGAAAAAATTGGTGGATAATGCGTTATGAAGCCATATTTAAATGATGCATATCAGGTTACACATCCATTTTCTCGATGCATAAAAGATTATGCAACAATTTTCTCGATGCATAATGCATTATGCAGTCATATTTTCGGATGCATAACAGGTTATGCATCCACTTTCATGACTGCATAACATGTTATGTAGATATTATTGTAGGTGCATAACAAGTTATGCAACCTTGTTTTTTTGTTGGTTTCAATAATAAGAAAAAAATATCTGCATAACGTAGATATTATTTCCTTCATCAAACCACTAATCTCTACTCTTTTAATAGTTTGTAAGTATTCATCCTTAAAAGTGTGTGGCAACCATTTACAGTCCCTGCAAAATTTAACACCAAATTCAACAAACAAGTACTACATTGTAAAAAAAAAGGGTCTTCCTGCTGCTTACGTTTGATGATGAAACAACGTTGCATATAGCGATAGATAATGAACGGTGGAGATTTGCACAAGAGCTTGTGAACTCATGACCCCTGAAGCCCTGGAAATGAAGGATAATGCAAATTGTACAGAACTTCATGGAGCTGCCTTATATAGAAATGTCAAAACTGCCGAGGCAATAGTAAGAAAGAATCCAAAACTTAATTACCCAGATGGGCGATGATGAATACCTAATACCACTCCAAACTACTATTATATAACCGTTAAGTATCTTTACTCTGTGACTAAGCATGAACACCCAAGTCCATTCTATGATACATATGGTGCTGAGCTGTTGTGCAGTGCAATCGAATACGGATTCTACGGTGTGTTGGAAAAACTAATAATCAAGAAAACCTACAGACTAACAATCTCTCACTGCATCCATAACTAGCAGACTCCAGTTGAGCACCACAATCAGTTCATTCTTCCCCTAACTCCAACAACATATCAGCACAAACACTACCAAATCTGTAATTTAAAATCAAAGAAAACCCATCCATTCATTTCTCAATTACCTGCAACAAAAACCCCATTTTTGTAACATCTCCAATGATCTTCACAAGCTACAATTTGAACTCGTAGAGAAACCCACTCTTTCTGCAACATCAAATCCTCGTTCTTCCATCTCAAATTCAGTAGCAGCACCAGTTTCGTTATTCACTCATCATCAGCAACCGATAATCATCTTCGTGTTCTTTTCGGCAAATTGCAAATCCAACCAATGATTTCTCGAATTGAACCATAACCCAACTTCCTGGATCTCTCTAGCCTCACAATAATCCTCCTAACCTCTTCCATCTTCTCCTTCACGACATCAGATTACTCTCTCAATCGAGTTGAATCTTGTCCGATAAATTTAGACCTAGCTTGTCAGAAATGGAGTAAAGATATCAACTAGGTTAAATTTCTTCCTAATCTTCTCTGATTTCACTCAATAATCCATGAAACTGACTCCATCTTTGATCAACAAAAACCTTTCCTTGATTAAAAGAGAAGACGAAGGAGGAAGCCACGGGAAAAAGAAAAAAAAAAGGAAGAAGAAGAAGGGAAGAAATAGTTTTCAAAAATATGGGTGCGAGAAAAATTTAACCTCTGAAAATGGGTGTGCGCCTGAAGAATTCCGCTTGTGAGTTTTACAGTGTCCAAAATCTGAAAAATGGGTGTGGTAGTAGTTTTCACTTCTTTATACTCTGCTGCCGAGAGTCTAATACAACCCTAGCAGATTCGCAAGGCCCGGTCCTCTCCGGTCCATTACTAGCTCCAGTTTCCAAACTCCAACTCCTTCTTCTGTTAGCGCCAAACAGCACCAAGGACCCACAGTAACAACCATGTCCAAATCCTGACCATCTCAATCTGGTCACAGCATCAGTTTCCATTTTCTGAACCTCCAAATCTCGGTTATCACTTGCCTACTTGTTCAGTAACCCAACTGAGCATCACTTTCCTAACTGGATCGACCGCAACAGTCCCATAAAAAGCCATCCAACATATTTCTTCCCTTGGTGCTGCAAATCACCAGTTTTTACTTGAAACAAACAAGTTTCAGTCCCATTAAAAACCCCACAGACAACCAGTAAAGTCAACACCATTGCTTCAATCAATATCAGCCATCACAGCCACCACCGCTGAATTCTGAACTCCTCCTTATAGCTTTCTTCACCTTTATATCTCCATTCTCCTTCTGGCCACACACCAATTTATTCCCTGAACTAAGTTTGCCTCTTCAGTTCACATCCGAGCTTCCCTTGTAAACAGGTCCATCTAGTTTGTTGATGTCGCTAGGCAATAGAAACCCCAAGCTCAAATCCTTTCGATCACCATCTCCGACTGCAACCGGCTCAATCCACATCCATACAACGGCAGCAGCAGTAGTCGTCTTCTTTACAGCTTCGGTGTTGCTGGTCCGTCTCGGCTTCAAATCTCCAGCCACGGAAGCTGTAGCTTGATCCAACAGCACCTCCAAGTTCCATTAATCAAGTGTCCATCTGAACAACTGGTGCTAAGAGTAACAGCAGCTTCAACAAACCCATCTATATAAACCAAACATTTAACCACAGACCCCGATTTCAGTCCATTCAAATCTTAAAACCCTTCAGACTCCATCGTTGTTCTTCCGTCAGTAGAAGTTCGATGCCATCTCCATTTTGTCCGGCCAAGTCTCAGCTTTATCCTCTTCTCAATCCAGCTCATACAACTTCCCCTCCATTAATCTCTCACAGCATGTACAGCGGATGGAGCCATGTCTTCACTCCCTGTGTTCTCAGCCCTAACCAACACCACGAATACCCATCGGTCAGCAGCAAAACTCAACTTTGCCGAGTCCATCTTCACTTACATCTCAAGACTGCTCGACTGCAAACTAGCAGCATCGACAGCAGCTTCTTTTATCTCCTCTACCAACGCCAAATAAGACCCATAACCGACTCAAGTCATCCACAGCAGCGAACTCTTTTTGTAGCCTTGACAGTTCGAACCAAAGCTCGCCTTCATTGCTCATTCCAGTCTCCATCGGCAAAGTAGTAGAGAAGAAGCTGGCAGCCAAAAATGTATCTCTTTCTAACTCCCTTAAAATCGATCTCGTCTTCATTCCCATATGCAGGATTCTCCACACAGCCACCAAAATACCATTTCACTTCATCTCGGTTCTCCATTTCTCGCCATAGAAAATGGTTGCAGCTGTTCTCTTTAGCTGCTGATGACTCACGTGCCTTGTTGCACAGAATTGATGTCTCTGGCCGTGATACGTATGTGTGGTGCACTAGCTTAAATGGTTGACCAGGCAGCCCACAGTTCATTAAGCTCCGTGCCTTCTTGGCACAGTGAATTGCAACATTGATGCCTTTTCTCCCAAACGCCACTATAACTCCCAGTTTAGCTAGTTATTTTTCCGACGATCGAGTTCACTTGTACTTATACAAAAGCACTAAAAACAATATTATTAACTAATTAACGAGTTCTAACTAATATAAATATGGATATAATTATGTCGCACATACATGCTTATCGGTTCATATTAGATAGGGTGTGCCAGATCTCTTCCTTGGTGGGGATTACTGTCAAGGAAGTATTTTCTTCAACAGTGATGCGAGGATTTATGATGCTAGATAGATCAAAATCGAAATTGTTGTTTTGGGACGAGCCTATTTGTTGGAAATGGTTAACCAGAAGGGAGTTGACTTGATCTCTATCTAAAATCCATAGCCAAGAAGGTTCTCTAAGAGAATTTATCGCATTGATTTTTTTTCTATTTGAGGCAGTGGCATGGAAATATTTTATGTTCTGATCATATTCATTGAAGAACTTATCCCTAGAAAGTTGATGTTAGTAATCGTTTTTTATTTTGTACCATTTTCCTAGCTCTGCTTAAAGATTTTTTAATTTGTCTATTTCTTTAGAAATGTTTCCGGATCTATGGATACTGTCAATTTTATTGTTTAGGGGCTTAATATGTTCGTGGATGTTCCCAAAGGTATTTGAGTTCCAATGAGATAAATCGGAGGATAATAATTTAAGGAGCTCAGAAAAGGTTCTCTCTCCGGAATTGTCGGAATGTAATTTCCAAGAGGCGTCAACTATAGTAGGTAAGGTGGAATGAGTTAACCAAGACCCAAGACATCTAAATGGTTTCTGAAGTCTAGTTTTCTCTGGGTTTGAATCTAATAAAATTGGGAGAGGTGAGTTACCTTAGTGTCCGGAAAATTCTGAAACCACGGGAAGGAAGTTAGCGCTCTGTCAATTCTTTCGCAGATGTTTGCTTCACCCTTTCGATTATTTGACCAAGTGAAAGGAGATCCACATATCGCGCGTCTTGGAGACCCAAAGAATCGATAGTGTTGACGATGAAAGATTTACTGTTGGAGCCTGCTTTATTTCCACCTTGTTTTTAGTCTGGGTCCAAAATAACATTTAAGTCCCCTGTCAGAACCCAAGGTTTATTTATTTGTTGCGCAATGTCTGAAATATAGGCCCATTGTTCGATTTTATCATCTGCTTTGACTGCTCCATAAACACATGTGATCATGATATCTGTATCTCCTATCCTTGATTCAAAATGACAAACATTAAACTTAGAAGATATTAATTTCATGTCTATATTGTTGTGTCAGGCTATTGCTAAAACCTTGGTTATTCCCACAGATGGAACGATGAACCAGTCAATGAAAGGAGAATTCTTGAAAAAAGAGTCCATTCGAGACAATCGGGCTTTTGTCTCTGCTAAAAATATTATGTCTGGCTTGTAGTATTTACACAAAAAAATAAAATGGTCCTTGGTGAGGGGAGTCCCAAAGCCCTTGACATTCTAGTTTCATGGTGGTTGAGACAAAAATAGCCTAACATGGGAACAGAGGATAGAAGAGAAAGATAAAGGTGTCAAAGGAAGAGAAAGAAAACCTCAAAGATGACTTATGGACAGGATAATGCAAACAAGAAAAAAGGAATTTAAACACAACTAGCAGAGATGGATAGAATAAGATGAGATATAAAATAAAACTTGACAGGTAAATTAAGACAGCATTAAAGATTGGTTTAACACAGGGCACAAGAAAGAGAGCATTAGGGAAAAAGAAAAGGAGCATGGACCTAAAAAAGAAACATCAGAGTAAGATAAAGAAGTAAACAGAGAAGATCTACATAATTAGGATGATGCCAGTACATATAACACTCACATTAAAGAAGGAAGCAAAGGAGATCAAAGCTGAGTAATAAAATGGCAAAGGAAATAAACTTAAGATGCAAATTACAGATTGTATTAACAGGATTGATAGCAAACACACTAGAACAGTTAATAAGTACATAAGCAGGCAAGTGCAAAGTTACACCAAAAGAGAACTAACAGTGAAGCAAAGATTACAACTAACTATAATACAGAAAAGTGAAGACAAGAAACTAAAAGCACAGGATAACAGACTTTAAACCAAAAAACCAAGCAAGAAAGGAGCCACGGGCTCTGATGGAAGTCTGCGCTTTGAGTCACATAGTTTTTCTGCTTTTTAGGGGTCATGTTAACATCAGCCCAATTTTCCAATTTCCTTGCCATTTTCTTTAGGATCGTTGTTAGCAGGAGTTGCATTTGATCCTTCACAACTGAGTAATTGACGAGGATGGGTGTTGGCCTTAGCTTGCTCTTCAATAACATAAATGTACCTTGGAACTTCAAGCACTTGTTCTTATGGAGGATAGTTTAAGTCAATCTCAGTAATTTTGAGCTTCTATGGAGATGGTAGTCGCAAATCCCAGAGAAAAAATGATTGCATCAGTTGCCAGTTTCTGATGTAAGCTGAGTCTTTGTTATGTGATTGTTCAGAGGATCTAGCACCACTCCAGAAACCAGCTTCAAGATTGAGAGATGGGTCAGGCCTATCTCTTTTATGTACCACTTTCCACATGTAAGTGTCAGTCTGAACACTAGTATTGGAGTATAAAGGAGGGGCCTCTGCATTTAAGGTACTAGCAGTAGCTGGACCGATATTCTCAGGGTACTGATGAGGCTCAACAACACTGTCTTGACTAACATTATCCACTTCAAATTGTTTGAGATAATCTGTGCATGTTACCTCAGATGCTGCTTGCTCTGCATCAGAGATGACCAAGCTATCTTCAGAAAACTCTATGTCTTGCTGCATATTCTGCTACTCAAGTTGTTGCAAGTTCTCATTTTCCAGTTGTTGTTCATCTATATTTTTCATGGCAGCCATGAAAGCATCAGCCTCTGCTTGTTGCTCTTCAATTTGTTGTTGGTACACCACAAACTGTCCACAATTCTCCTACTTATGTCCAATGACCTTACAGAACCCACAGTAGTTGTTTGGGAAATGATGAAACTGAAAGGAAATCTCATTGGTGTATCCCATTTCATTTTCAGCAAACACACTGAAACTGAGTCTTTGCCTGAAACGAATGTTATCTCTAATTGTTATAGAGTAGCTTCCATTAGCTTTCTTTACAGGGAACGAAAAAGAAGTAATATCTCCCATGCAAGCTGTGTATCTCCTTAGGTTCTCACTGTTCACCTTTGCTTGAGTTAAGTTGTGCACTACGATGAAAAACTTCTCTTCAAATGGATTCCAATCATCAAATTTCTCAGTCTTATCCCATTTTTTAATGCAGAACAGATCACCATAGACTACTCTGTTAGCCACAGATAAGACTCTATGCATTTCTTCTTCTCTTTCAAACCTAACCAGAAACACCCACTCACTAACTGATTTAACTGATAGACCACCTTGAATCTTCCACTGAAATAGAAGGGCATTTCTAACATTCCATATGTTTCTAGCAACTGGTGCAGCAAAGACTCATAACAGATAGCTAGTCCAAAGGTTTTCATTATTCATGAACCTAGGAGGAATTACATCATTTAAAGAGAATAACTGTCTACCATTACTCAGATTCAGGGAGGCTTGTAATTGGTTGGTTAACTGTGAAAAATCACCATGCCAAACAGCTTGCATGGTGATACAAGAACTCAGCTGTAAAGCTACTACAAGGGTTTTGTGAGGAAAAGGATTTAGGTAAGTGAAAAGGGTAGAGTAATCAAAGAGAAGAGAGCATAACAGGGGTAGTAGTTTCATCTTTGTTATTGGTGTTTAAATGGTGAAAAATAGGGTTTGAACAGAAGAATAGAAAATTACTCCAAGGAAATTCAATTAAAGAAATTTAAGATCACAGGATGCAAAACCAAAATCAAATGGGTAGAGAAGTAGGTTGTAATGAAAAATCTAACATGTGTAAGAAATTTTCTTAGGAATTGAAACAGATTTTCATGGGAGAGATTAAATTTGATAAAATTAACAATCGAATCCGGCAAACAGAGGGATGAAGATTGTGAGAATCAAACTCGTGAGGTATATTCATAATCATTACCTGACATAGCAAGTTGAGAATCAAACTCAACCGTGTGTAGATTGTTTTGCTGCTGAGATTTTCTCGACTGCCACCACCACTACCTTGCTCCAATTAAAAATTAATCTTAACCCAAATTAAACATGACCCTATTAAGCAGAAAAAACAAGTGATTTATGTGCTTCCGGTCCATCAGAACCTATGAACGGCCGATTAGCTGCTCATGGTAGGAGGAAAACCAGAAGGGGAGAAGAAAAGAAAGAAGAAACTCGGAAGAAAACCGGTTCGGCAGTGGGAAAGCGATATCGTTTTTTTCCTTCCCGTGTGTTGATTTACCTGATAAAAATGATACTCACTGTATTTTCCGGGTTTGTGAGGTAATTTTTAAGAATACAAGATCTCACCCCACATGCTTTGCACGTGCTATAACCTATCTGAACCAATTTTAGCAGTGGATTTTATTTCTATTCCCCTTAACCTAAACCCATAGCAGTGCTACTTGAAAATACGAGGGTACCCAAATGTACCTCAATCTAAAAATTTTCCAATCTATAAGTCCTTTTTCCGAAAGTGATTGTCTATGGACTGAGTCGAGAAAATGCAATTAATCGGTTCACACTTCGTGTGATCGTCTATGGATACGAGATAGAGACAATACAACAACGAAGTATGTTTACTTGATAAAAAGGTTCGGACTTAACCAAACACAATGGGATCACTTATCAAGTAAATAGGAATTAACGTTTTGTGTAATTTACTTTAATTATAATAAAGCTATTATAATGCGGAAATATAAAGTAAATGACACAACAAGATTTTGTTAACGAGGAAACCGCAAATGCAGAAAAACCCCGGAACCTTGTACAGAATTGAATACTCTCAGGATTAAGCCGTTATACAAAATAACCTAACTTCGTATAGTTGAGACCAAGCAACTAAACCTATAGTCCACCTAGTTCCGTCTGTACTCCCACGCCTCCAACTTATGAATAAGTCACGTACTTGGAACAACTCCTTTGGTTCGTATTTCAAACAGTAAAGGAACACCAAATTTGTTTGGTATCAACTCTCTTCAACCAAGTGATATGAGTCGAACAAAGGCTCTTCTGTTTATCTTAACATAAACTCCTTCGTCGGGTCCTTAGATCTATCTTATGCTCAATTACCGAAGTAATCGTTAAGATTCTGCAAACAACACTCTTAATCCAAAGAATTGTGTTGATGTCGATCTACTCAACTAATCAATCCAATTCTATCACAAAGATAAAACCGATTATAGTTGGATCCTCTTTTTACCGAAATAAGTATTGTGCACACCAAAGATTATGAACCCTAAATCAGAAATCTTCAATATCTTCTTTGTCTCCAAATCTTCTTAGATCTTCAATAAATACCTGCACACAACAAGTTGAATCTCTTGTAATCAATCACGCACAAAACGGAGTCTGTTAACAATGAATTATCACAAGATCGTCTTTAGATCTACAAACAATCTTAAGATCCCAGTCGAAACTCTGAAAACTAGTTTGAGTGAATCTTATATCAGAAGAGAGGATCTTTAAGCATAAACAAACTAGGTGCAATCAAAGTTCAACCACTGTTAGTCAATCGAAAACAAAAGATAAACCGCAATTATCTAGTTTCCCACCAACGGTACTAATAGAGCTTCTCAATCCCAAAGAAGACTTTAAAACGAGCGGTCGTAAGAGATTTCGCCTAATTAGGTTACTTTCCTCTCCGAATAGGCGGTTTCACCAGTAGCAGCACAACAGGAGGTAGTTTGCTGTTACGAAGGATTAGTTTGCTAAGAATGCAAACTTCAATATTTATAGACTCGGAAGTTTGGACACCAAGGAATTTCCAAACCGAAAATATTCTCAAGATATTCATAGAGGCACAAATTCAGTTTCCATAATTCCTGAAAATGCTCTGTCCAAAAATAATGATCAAAATCTCTTTGGAAATCTCTAATTAGTAAATACACATTACAAATTCTTATTTTCCGAAAAATGAAATTAATAACCTTAATTACAAGATTCTTAACTTATTTATGTTTCGATCCTGGGATTCTCTTCCCTTAGCTATTAAGGAAATAACATTTGGACAATTAAAGATTAACATTCACAGCACGTGTTCAAAGTATGTCGACATCCTTACTTTGTAAGTCCTCTTTCATACTTACAACCTTGAAACCGATTTGCCACACTTCTAAACAAGTTTAGAATTGGTTCATCTGACCTTCAAGAACTATGAGATTGATCAAAGAACATTCAATCACAAATCATGGGTTTAACGGTTCTACCAAAACAAGTTTCGGTTTTACCTCCATGTGAGTATTGTGCTTAGTCACACTAGATTTCCAAAATTCGGTTGACTAGGTACTAGGATCGGTTCCCCACATATATATGATATCTAACTTTTACTTGCTACACATGTCCATAGGATCTGTTCCCTTTTGTGTAAAAACGTGTTGCACCATGTCCATAGGATCGGTTCCCCTTTGTGCTATAAACTTATTGCACCTCATACAAGGATCGATTCCCCTTTGTGATATACTGCACCTCTTACTAAGATCGGTTCTCCTTTACCCAGATTTGGTCAGACATAAAATCACAAACTCGATCATACCATCTCAGGTGATTACTTAAGATCGTTTCACTAATAAAAGTCATACCAATACATAAGTCAGGCCTTTATGAATATTTTTACCAAGAACACAAACAAGTCATGAATGGTTATACTAATCACACATATTGGTTGTTCACAAGATATGCAATGAATAACAATACAAATAACACCTGGCGATTTCCTTTTCGATTCACTAACCAAGTTCATGAATTTACTTCCTTAGAACACATGTAAAACATTGTTCCCTAGGATGAAATTCTCACCTCATACCCATACATAATCACAATAGCATTTAAACGATTATGTCGATGTCTTATTTACAAAGTTTAATGGTTAAGCAATAAACCTCGTATTGTATTCCTTAATACTATGTCTATCTAGAGTTCAATCATGTTTCGCAGTTTTGTTTTCAATATGCACGACTTGAAAGATACATTAGGGAATGAAACAGTTCAAGTCAAATATCACTAACCTCAAGTGGAAGGATGATGTTGTCGTTGTAGCTCCTTGCTTCTTCACATATTCAAGTCTTCGCAATACTTGTAATGTCTCATATCCTAATACTTTCAAGCTAACCTATACGAAGTTGACTCTAGTACTTAATCAAGCGACTCTTAACATGAGTTTTGATTCACTAAAACATGACAACCAAACTTGACATACCAACGCTTGGTGGGTTCAACCGAGCTATGCTCTAACAATCTCCCCCTTTGTCAATTTAAATGGCAAAACTCTTACATCATATGGATAAAAAAATTACAAGAATTCATTACACATATGCTTGATTCCCGAATTCAACAGCGCAGTAATCTGCATACATTTAATCCTTAAAAATGCCGCTGTTGACATTATAATAACAAAGATAATTCTCCCCCTAAAGGTAAGATAGGTAGATTTTCAATCCGCACGTCTATTTTATTCACCAATATGATATGTTACTCCCCCTTAGTCTGTGTTTTCACTCTTTCGTTTAGATAAACGTTTAAGCACCAATGTCCTTTCCCTTAGCAATATCAATCAATATAAATCAATGCTAGTATCACTTATTTACTCCATATATTTCTCCCCCTTTTTATCACAAAATGACAAAGACACGAAAAAATAAAGGACAAACCGAATAGAACCTGTAGAGTTAAGCACGAGGGTTCCACACACCATTTTCTGATAACGAATATCAAAAACCGAAACTACAAGTAGTTTTATTTTGATATGTTACCAAGGAAACAATTGTCCGAAACAATTTTCCCCTTTTAGTTTAGCAAACCAAAAATCAACTAAGCACCTTAGTTCCTTTGCTAAACCGATTGTATAAATACAATCGTTTATTCGATAAGACCAAAATAAAGATAACTCTATTTTTCTCATCAGGTTCTAATTATCCATAAAATTAGACCTTTCAATTTTAAACAAGACAAGTACTAGGTTAGCTAACTAGCATTTCTTGTTAAGACATTCGATTATACTTGAGTAGCCGAAACCTCACTTCGATAAGTCTAAATAAGATCAGAATTAATTTAGTTTCTCTTATCCGGAATCGAATTGGACTAAACAACTCATCATGTAAACCTTTTCTTTCGTTAAGCCATAAACAAATCATACAAACCAAATAAATCAACTTGCGTAATTATTCACCTCAACCGTAAGCAATTGAAACAACATAAACATTAAAGCACCGTAATTGCACCAAAATTTTGTAAGCCTAAACAATTGATACCTCTCAATAAAGCAAGATAAAAATAGTTTTTCTTAATCGTAACCAATTGAATCACACATACATCCATACACACATAATGGAATAAACATCAATCGTACCGAAATTTGGTTAAGCAAAAGCAATAAATATATATGAAATAAACTCAGGCTTTTCTTAAACAGGAAAACGATTAACTAACAAACTCATTACCTCAAATTTTGCATCCACTTCTCCAATATATTTGCATCTTCGTCCAGGGAGAATTGATATCGAAATATCATGATGTTGTCATCCTTATGCAAAACAAAAGAATAACAATAACCAACCTTTACCAGAGAAAGGTTGAAAACTGGTTTTAATAATTGCAAGTAAAAGTTGAAAACCGCTGAAACACATATACTTTTATGCTAAACCAAAACCGATTCAACATATTGTGACTTTTTCACATATTGTTTCTACCAGAACCCTTCATGATTCTTTGATGAAGCCTACCAACATGGGCTAGAACTTAATCCTACTATATCAAAAAGTCACTCAAACCGCAAGGGTTCACAACATTATGAGATCGAATATCAAGGTAATAAACCGAAATCAAACATCTCATAAACATACATAGCAATAAGATAAAACATTCAAGCACAGGCTATGTATACAGAAAACTATCACAAGAAAAATTATAAATCAAACAATTTTATTCATAATTACTAGATAGCTTTATTCATAATAGACTTTATTGAAATAAAACAAAACTAACACATGTCTGACAACCTTTAGATAGGTATTTTCAAAGATCATCTTCAATTTCTTCAAATTTTTCAGGATCTTCATCAACGGAATCTCGACTGATATCTCGGATTCTGCACACAGTACCTTGGTTATGTTCACAGGCTAAAGCATTAACCTTTCGATTAATATTCCGAGCATACTCCCTATTACCGATTCCAAGTTTAATCAGTTTCCTTTGGTTACGGATAACAGTTCTTAGTAATGCTTCCTGTCTATGATGAGTTTCAATGGTACTGAGGAGGACTTGTCGTAGATTGATAATATCAACCTTAGCATCCCAACTGTTTTGTACAAGGAGATAAGTCACATCTTCTTTTTCATTTTCGATATTTTCACAACCAGATTTCTTGAAGGTATCATCAAGATGAACAATTTCCTTAGAAGTCATTCCACTCAAGGCTTTCAGAAGTCTTGCTTGAGATCTGGTTTAAGCAGGACCGTAGCAAAGGTTTTAGGGGCCCTGGGCGAACTTATTGAAACGGGGGTCTATATAAGCAAAATGACTAAAATTCTGGCGATTTAATGTAAAGTTATTACAGATTATCAAATGATAATGAAAAAAAAATCTAAAAACACAAAGCAAATACCTTATCTCACAATAAAAACTGATCTTCCTTCCTTTTCCGACGCGAAATCTTCAATTATATATCCAAATTAATGTTATCTAACATATCAATGTCAATACATAACATTGCTAACCCATACAACCTTTCTTGTGACATCGTCGACCGAAGATAATTTTTGATTAATTTCAACTTCGAAAACTTCGTTCGGCCGAAGATAATTCTTTAACAATCACCCATTTGACAACAATAATAATACAAAATAAACTAATTCTAATTAAAAAGTAGAAACTTAAAAAATATGAACCACGGTGAACCTTAAAGTTTAATGTCCTAAAGCAAGATAACCAAATAAGAATAAGAATTGAAAAACAAGTACTAATTGAATCAAAAACTCCACAATTTTTTTTTTGAATTGAATCAGAATTTGGCAGTACATGAAATCAATTGTTCCCCTAAATTGCAATATAATGAGCATTCGCAGTGACGGAGACGGACTTTTTCCCAAGTGGGGGCAAATTCATATAGTAAAAGTCCGTATATACCGGTTGTTATGTGGTCGAAAGCCGCCCGATTTTTTTCGCATTTTTATTGACTTTTTAGTATTAACTAAGTGAAAATCAAAATCATAAAATATTTTAGTTAAATTATATATAGTAATTTAGATCGTTTTTTATTTTTATGTCATATATTTGATGTATTTTTATTAATTTTACATGAGTTTTATAATTTTGACCCCATTAAAAATAAAATCTCAATTTTTTAAAACATATTTGCCCCCACAAGACATGAATTACAAAAATGATAAGTCTATATTAGTGGAATTTTAGAATCAAGTGGGGTCGACAGATCTCATTTGTCCCTACATCCCTCCGTCCCTTCTTTATATACAATAACTAATGAATTGTTAAATAAAAAGTAGAAACAAGAGAAAGAGGTAGACTATTGATCGGAACTTATGTGATTTCAGTTGTTTAATCTTCTTTTTATATTTTAATTAGAGACCCGTCGGAGAAAACCCTAAAAACTTTCATATAGAGAAATATTAGGAGAGGGAAAAGAAAGAGTTGTAATCAAAATCGATAAATCCAAACATAATTTTTATCATTAAAACGAAATATTCCGTGATCCTCTACTCACTGCGGACACAAACCAAAAATTTTCCAAGGGTGCAAAACAAACCATATGACGACCAACATGTAATTTGGGGGTCCTAGGCCATTACCTAGCTGGCATATAACCAGCGACGGCCCTAGATTTGAGAATACATCCTTTAGTATAAGTTCCCGGACACGTTGAGTACATATACTTGAAATACCTTTAACATATTCCAAACATAGATATCAGCCTTAAATAAATAATTCTGACAAGATATTTCGCATCTAATGTGTTACACAACATTCTCCAAAGAGATTATATCCAAAATCGGTATCAAGAGATACTTCAAACAACTACATAAATCCTTTTTACACAAGTTGCTGTAAGACAACATTTCTACACATAAGAATGATTAAAGTATACTTAAGATATATTGTGTATTCTCTCTATATTGAATAAGATATATTCGTAGGATTCTGATTGCCCAGGTATATGTGCTTCCTTATATCCGAAGATTGGACATCGTACGGATGCACATTCTAATGCAATTAAGCACTAGGATGAGGAACTTCCTCATCAAATACCTTTAAAGGAGATTCTTCCTCCTTTTTCTTAGGAGCATTATCATGTTCCTTTTCTTGGGTTTTGAACCCATCCTCTTGGTTAGGAAAATTGCGAGATGCAATATCTTCAATTATATCATGTGCCCAGGATGGAATGTTCTCTGAACTTGAACCCGTGTGATCAAGATTTGTCATGTGACAAGTCTCTAAAATCTCTTGTTCACGATATTTTATATGTCCTCTTAAGGTATCCATTCCTTGTTGGAAATGTTTTTCTAAACACCCGTTTAGATATACCTCTCGACATGTTACTGTAATAAGTTGTTCAATAAGGATCTTATTCCTTATATGTGAATGTTCTATCGATCGATTGAGAATTTCACACTCAGTAGTCTTTTGATGAACTTCATTGCACAAGGCCAATTTTTGTTCCATATAATCTGTTAGATTATTTTAAAGACTTAGTGTTTCTCGCATTCCTTCACAGACTCTTACATTTAATCGAAAAATAAGTTCTATTACATCATCTAGGCTGTCAATGGTTTTCCCTTTCTCCGAGTAGGTGTCGATATGTTTGAAAAACCTTACTGACATTTTACGAAATTCGGATCTTGGGTATACTAGTGATTCTAATCTCTTTTCACATTCTGTAAAAGAACATTTTTCACTAGGAATTGGACTCGGATCCAAAACATGTTTCTTAAGTTTCGCATTCATCCTTTTCTGATCAGGACCCTGATCGCAATCAAGTTATTAGTCATACACTTTTTCTTTGATTTTCGAAAAGACTTATGAGACCAAATTCCATTGATTTTCCGCGAGATCTTATTCTCATTATCTTGACATACGTTAACTGAACCATCCTTTGAATTCATTCTTATAGGTTGGATGGCACCAAACACAGATTGTTAGATTTTTTCATGTTTTCCTGCTCTGATACCAATTGAAAAGACGAGGGTACCCAAATATACCTTAATCTAAAACTTTTCCTACCTATAAGTCCTTTCTCCGAAAGTGATTGTCTATGGACTGAGTCGAGACAATGCAATTAATCGGTTCACACTTCGTGTGATCGTATATGGATCGAGATCGAGACAATACAACAACGAAGTATGTTTACTTGATAAAAAGGTTCGGACTTAACCAAACACAATGGGATCACTTATCCAGTAAATAGGAATTAACGTTTTGTATAAATTATTTTAATTATAATAAAACAATTATAATGCGTAAATATAAAGTAAATGACACAACAAGATTTTGTTAACAAGGAAACCTCAAATGCAGGAAAACCCCGAAACCTTGTCCAGAATTGAATACTCTCAGGATTAAGCAACTATACAAAATAACCTAACTTCATATAGTTGAGACCAAGCAACTAAACCTATAGTTCACCTAGTTCCGTCTGTATTCCCATGTCTCCAACTTATGAATAATTCATGTACTTGGAACAATTCCTTTGGTTCGTATTCCAAACAGTAAAGGAACAACAAATCTGTTTGGTATCAACTCTCTTCAACCAAGTGATATGAGTCGGACAAAGGATCTTCTGTTTATCTTAACATAAACTCATTCGTCTGGTCCTTAGATCTATCTTATGTTCAATTACCGAAGTAATCGTTAAGATTTTGCAAACAATACTCTTAATCCAAAGAATTGTGTTGATGCCGATCTACTCAACTAATCAATCCAATTCTATCACAAAGATAAAACCGATTATAGTTGGATCCTCTTTTTACTGAAACAAGTATTGTGCACACCAAAGATTATGAACCCCAAATCAGAAATCTTCAATATCTTATTTGTCTTCAAATCTTCTTAGATCTTCAATAAATACATGCACACAACAACTTGAATCTCTTATGATCAATCACGTACAGAACTGAGTCTGTTAACAATGGATTTTCACAAGATCGTCTTTAGATCTACAAACAGTCTAAAGATCCCTGTCGAAACTCTGAACTAGTTTGAGTGAATTTTATATCATAAGAGAAGATCCTCAAGCATAAACGAACTAGGTGCAATCAAAGTTCAACCACTGTTAGTCAATCAAATCAATCGAAAACAAAAGATAAACCTAAATTATCTAGTTTCCCACCAATGGTACTAATAGAGCTTCAATCCCAAAGAATCATTTAAGACGAGCGACCGTAAGAGATTTCGCCTAATTAGGTTACTCTCCTCTCCGAATAGGAGGCTTCACTAGTAGCATCACAACAAGACGTAGTTTGATGTTACGAAGGATTAGTTTGGTAGGAATGCAAACTTCAATATTTATAGACTAGGAAATTTGGACACCAAGGAATTTCCAAAACCAAAAATTATTCTCAAGATATTCATTAAGGCACAAATTAGGTTTCCATAATTTCTGGAAATGCTCGGTTCAAAAATAATGATCGAAATCTCTTGGAAAATCTCTAATTAGTAAATGCACATTATAATTCTTATTTTTCTAAAAATAAAATTAATAACCTTAATTAGAAGATTCTTAACTTATTTATGTTTCGATCCTAGGATTCTCTTCCGTTAGCTATTAGGGAAATAACTTTGAACATTTAAAGATTAACATTCACAGCACGTGTTCAAAGTATGTCGACATCCTTACTTTGTAAGTCCTCTTTCATACTTACAACTTTAAAACCGATTTGCCACACTTCTAAACAAGTTTAGAATTGGTTCATCTGACTTTCAAGAACTATGCGATTGATCAAAGAATATTCACTCACAAATCATGGGTTTAATGGTTCTACCAAAACAAGTTTCGGTTCTACTTCCATGTGAGTACTGTGCTTAGTCACACTAGCTTTCAAAAATTCGGTTGACTAGGTACTAGGATCGGTTCCCCACATATATTTGGTATCTAACTTGTACTTGTTTCACATGTCCATAGGATCGGTTCCCCTTAGCCTAAAAACGTGTTGCACATATCCATAGGATCGGTTCCCCTTTCTGCTATAAACTTACTGCACCTCATACAAGGATCGATTCCCCTTTGTGATGTACTGCACCTCTTACTAGGATCGGTTCCCCTTTACCCAGATTTGGGTAGAAATAAAATCACAAACTCGATCATACCATCTCAAGTGATTACTTAAGATCGGTTTCACTAATAAAAGTCATACCAATATATAAGTCAGGCCTTTGTGAATAGTTTTACCAAGAACACAAACAAGTTATGAATGGTTATATTAATCACACATATTGGTTGTTCACAATATATGCAATGAATAACAATACCAATAACACCTGGAGATTTCCTTTTCGATTCACAAACCAAGTTCATGAATTTATTTCCTTAGAACACATGTAAAACATTGTTCCCTAGGATGAAATCCTCACCTCATAACCATACATAATCACAATAGCATTTAGACGATTATGTCGATGTCTTATCTACAAAGTTTAATGGTTAAGCAATAAACCTCGTATTGTATTCCTTAATACTATGTCCATCTAGAGTTCAATCATGATTCGTAGTTTTGTTTTCAACACGACTTGAAAGATACGTTAGGGAATGAAACATTTCAAGTCAAATATCACTAACCTCAAGTGGAAGGATGATGTTGTCATTGTAGCTCATTGCTTCTTCACATCTTCAAGTCTTCGCAATACTTGTAATGTCTCATATCTTAACACTTTCAAGCTAACCTATACGAAGTTGATTCTAGTACATAATCAAGCGACTCTTAACATGAGTTATTATTCACTAAAACATGACAACCAAACTTGACATACCAACGCTTGGTGGGTTCAATCGAGCTATGCTCTCACACTACTCCTCTTTCTTCTCCCTCTGTTACATACTTACACGCCTCCACCACCTTCTTCCTCTCTTTTTTTCCATCCCTCCCTCTGTTTTGGCTATGATCCTTTTTCTCCTTAAATCCATATGATAACATTTCATATCCTTCCCATCTTTATTTTTGTTAAGGCATCACTCTATGAAAACAAAACCATAGATATTTTTTTGTCTTGTTTTATTAGCTACCCTTTATATGATTAGGAATTTATATTTTGATTGATTGTTCTTAAATTTAATTAGTTGAAAAATTCAACGATCTGATTTGATCAACAAAGGTGACATATACTACTTACTAGAAGAACAAATTCGAATGTCCCAGACTCAGTAACTGGAAATTAGTCTTCAAGACACTCAAAATTACACTAATACCCCCTATATATAGCTGGTGTTTTTAAATAAAATGAAACAAGGGTAAAATTGGAAATCGATTTTTGCAGCTTCACTTGGTACAATAAGGGTAGTTGGCTTTAGATAATACAAGATAAATGTACAGTTTGCTTGTGTGTTGATTTACCTGATAAAAATGGTACTCATTGTATATATTCGGGTTTGTGAGGTAATTTTTAAAAATACAAGAACGCACCGCAGGTGCTTTGCACGTGCTATAACCTATCTGAATCCATTTTAGCAGTAGATTTTACTTCTATTCCCCTTAACCTAAACCCATAGCAGTGCTACTCCTCTTTCTTCTCCCTCTGTTACATACTTACACGCCTCCACCACCTTCTTCCTCTTTTTTTTTTCTTCCCTCCATCCGTTTTGGCTATGATCTTTTTTCTCTTTAAATCCATATGATAACATTTCATCTACTTCCCATCTTTATCTTTGTTAATGTATCACTCAATGAAAACAAAACCATAGATATTTTTTTTCTCTTGTTTTATTAGCTACCCTTTATCTGATTAGGAATTTATATTTTGATTGATTGTTCTTAAAATTATTTAGATGAAAATTCAACGATCTGATTTGATCAACAAAGGTGATATATACTACTTATTAGAAGAACAAATTCGAATGTCCTAGATTCAGTAACTGGAAATTAGTCTTAAAGATACTCAAAATAACACTAATACCTCTTATATATATTTAGCTGGTGTTTTTTAAATAAAAATGAAGCAAGAGTAAAATTGGAAATCGATTTTTGCAGCTTCACTTGCTATAGTAAAGGTAGTTGGCTTCATATAATAAAATAAATATTTAGTTTGCAGGAGACCATTAGTGGGAAGGACAGCATATGTGCTAAAGAAAAAACAAGTCACTTTTTCGATTCAATCATGGGTCCTTCAACTAGAGTCCCACGAGCTTCATTCTCTCGATATATTTGTTGGTCGAGAAGTATTCCCAATATCCCATTACCTTCCGTCCACTAATTTTATGAGGTACCTTATCATATGAGTCTGAAAAATATTGCTTAAATTTCAGGGTAGTTATTATTCTTAGAAAGACTTAAAACTATTGCTTAAATTCCAGGGTCCTTAGAGTCTAAAAAATACTCGAGAGCTTCTTATAGAGTCTGGTCACACATCTAATTCAAGAGAATGCTATCATCAAATTCATCTAAGGAATCACTAAACAAAGTGTCGTGCCAATGATCCTGAACTAGATCTTGAACTAAAGTGATAATCATATTTACTTCTTTTAAACCATCGATCTCAGAAAGTTGTCTAACATTAAAGACATTTAGTTCAGTAGTCATATTACCAAAGGCTATGTTCATAAGTCCGTTTCCACAGTTGATTACGGCATTAAATGTGACTAAAAATGGGCGACCTAAAATCGTCAGTATCTGAGCACTTTAGTTCTGAACAGGCTGGGTATCTAGGACAACTAAATCCACTAGATAAATAAATTTGTCAACCTCAATCAAAGCATCATATATGACACCACGTGGGACTTTGACACATCTATTAGCTAATTGCATTGTCATTTTGGTTGGTTTTAACTTACCACGACCTAACTGGTTATACATATGGTACGGGAGTAAGTTAACATTAGATTCTAAGTCAAGCAATCTAACCAAATGATTGTTGATCACACAAGATATAGTAGAGCATCTAGGGTCTTTATACTTAGGGGATGTATGGTTCAAAAGGATTGAACTTACCTGGCCAGCTAAATAGGCTTTCTTATGGACATTAAACTTACGCTTTCGTGTAAAAAGATCTTTAAGAAACTTGGGAAAAACATGCATTTTCCTAACAACAGGATGTTAATGTTCACCTACTTAAATGTTTCCATTAGGGTTTGGATCCTCATGTTGAAAAGACACTCAAAATAATTAAACTAATAGTGTATTTTAATTGTTAATAAAATATACTACTAATTTTCAAGTTCACTTCAAAATAATTCTAATATTTCTTATTTGCATCAGGGGTGTGCATGTTCCGGTACGAGCCGATCTTCACCTCATCCGCATCGGATTTCAAATTTGGCATCAAAATCCAGCATCCAATTGACGTAAGAATGAACTGATTGGATACAAATAATTGAATGGATTTTTTTAATGATCATCTTTCGGGTAAAACTATAAAATCTTTATTGGTTTTTGTGATTATTGAACAAACATCTAAGTCCATCATGGACAGGAGATGAGAAATCATTGACTGGAGCTTTCTCTTCTGGTGGAAATGTTACATAAGGTAAATAAATGAAGTTATTATTCATTCAAATGTGTGCTTGAGAAAATATTAGAATGAGCTTCGTCAACATTGTAATGCAAAAAAGCGACACTTCATCTACCTCTAACTTCTATTATAAAATTGTAAATAATCGTTTTTAATAGGTTTTTTAACTACTCTTTTAAATCATCATGTCAATCTATCTCAATTTAACGGGTTTGAATGTTTAATGGATTTTCGTGGTTTCACCCGGTACCAATCTGTAATCCATTGAATTTCAAAAAAATTATCAATATCCAGCCCACTATCGAACATCTCTGGAGCCCACCCACAGAAGTACAGTTGGCTGGGTCGAAACCGCGGATTTTGGACAAAATGCTCACCCCAAATTTGCATATTCTCCATAAAAATGTGCATAGTCCCACAGAAAAAGTTGTTATTTCTTCAAGTTAGGGGTGAGCATGGGCCGTTATGGACCGGTTTTTACCTCATCTGCATCCAATCCAATTAATTACGGATTTCAAATTTGGCATCCGCATCCAATCCAACATCCAACGGATTTGCATCCAATAGATGCACAGATGAACGGACTGGGTACGGATAATCCAATGGATTTGTTTTAATTAAAATTTATGATGAAAAAATAAAACCAACATAATAGAACCTACACATTTTATATATGTATATAAATATAAAAGTGTTATGAATAACACTCCAAGCAGACACCTTAAGAATTCCTCAACTATCTATATGTTTTATAAAAACTATATAAATATCCCTAATCTAACGGTTATGGATTTCCAACAAAATTTCAAGGTTGCATCCGGACCTAATCCATAGTCCGTTGGATTCCAAAAATCCCATCCGCATCCAACCCATTAGTGAACGGTTCGGGCATTCATCCCAAAAATGCGGTTGGTCCCGGTTAAATACGCGGATTGCGGGCCAAATGCTCACATCTACTTCAAGTACGTGAAGATCAAAGCCCATTTAAAACAAAGACTATCCCTCTCCTGGCCCAAAACAAAGATCAAGGCCCATTTAAAAGTTGTTATTTTCACTGAACCATAATATTGGGCATACCAAAATCTTTCAAGGCATACTGAATGAAGACAAAAAAGGTTGTTGAATAGCAAAATCAGATAACCCCTTAACCCAAATTTTTTTTAATGGCAAATCTGCCCTTTACGTATTAGTGTTAATAATCTTGATTAGTGATTAAATATTTTGTTTAGTGATTAAGATAATTTTCAGAATTATAAGAGTTTTTTAGATGAAAAATTTGAGGAAAAAAAATCAAAGTTTTGGTTTGGTTAAGAAGGAGAGAAAGAGAAGGAGAAAGTGAGAAAATTCTAATTCTTGATTCAATGGAGGATGAGGAGGGTCATCATTCATCTAAAAAACCTAGGAAAATACACATCAACTACAACAATGATCCAGAAATGGCTAATTTCTTAGATTATGAGAATGATTTTACACCCACTCAAACTCAAGCTCAAACTCAAACACAAACTCAAGATGATGATTTTTAAGAGCCAAATCCTGATGATGAATACATTGATGAGGAACCCAATTCTTCTAATGCACAGGTACACTTATATCCTATACTTAATCTCACTTCTATAGCTCTCAATTATCAAAAGTTAGGTTTTTTGAATCATGGTTCGGCGAAACAGGTTGAGGTTCGTCTCACATCTATGAGCCGAATCTACCATTGATGAATGGTTCGGCTTACTGAATCTGTTTACTGCATGCGCCGAACCTATAATTTCCAATTCCAACCCTTTTGCTAGACACTAGTTGGGTTATATGAAAGTTTCATAGTAAGCCGAACAACATCCTGAATAGCCCGGAATAGAATCATTACTAATTCGGCTTACATATCCAAAATCGTATGTGCCGAACATAATTTTTTAATTTCTGGGTTGAAATATTGTTACTGGTTCGGCACATATGGAGAATATCGTATCAGCCGAAATCTATTATGTTCAAGGTTCGGCACATAATTTGATTATAATATGAGCCGAACATAAATTTGTAAATTTTTGGGTTAAAATATTGTTCGAGGTTCGGCACATATTGAGGATATCGTATAAGCCGAAACCTCTTATGTCCAAGGTTCGGCACATAATATGATTATCTTCTGAGCCGAACATAAATTTGTAAATTTTTGGGTTAAAATATTGTTCGAGGTTTGGCACATATTGAGGATATCGTACAAGCCGAAACTTCTTATGTCCAAGGTTCGGCACATAATATGATTATCTTCTGAGCCGAACATTAATTTTTAATTTTAGGGTTAAAATATTGTTTGTGGTTCGGCACATATTGAGGATATCGTACAAGCCGAAACCTCTAAATGTTTATAGTTCGGCACATAATGTGATTATCGAATGCGCCGAACCTTGTTATTATATTCCGTTTCTAGTGGTTAACCTTGTGATATTCTTTGTAGATCGTGCTTGGACCCATGGAAAATCAACCTGATCCAGTAGACATAATTCACGAGGATACCAAGGATCACTTCCAAAATGATTTGGTATGTAAGAACCTTTTGCTTACCTTAATGTTGTCGGAATATTCCAAAGTTTTGCTTACTAATTACTTGTTTTGGAATGAACGTAGATATGGAAAACTAAACCAGAAGTTCTGGATTGGCTTGAGGAACACGCGATGAAGATAAATTGTGTACTAGTTAAAGGACAACAAAGCCGATGGGATCGGTTTGAAATGATTTGTGAGCGTAGTGGAACCGACGTTATCAAGGTTAAAAAGGGTACTGTATACGTTGGGAAGACCGGGAGAAAGAATAGGACGAAGACGAAGAAAAGAAATTGCCCTTTCAAGATCGTTTTCAACCTCAAGAATAAGTCCATGAACAAAGAAGATCAATATTGGATAATGAATAAAGATATGGATTGTCGTCATAACCACCCACGTCTCAAAGACCTTCATGGACATGCGAAAGTAGCGCGACTCAAACCCGACGAGATGCTAGAAGTGGATAAAATGACACGAGCACGTTTGCCACCTTCTAGGATTCTTAGCAAATTGAAGGCGGACAACAAAAATAACAAGTCGACTATGCAAACTATCTAGGAGATGAAGGAATATGTCCCGACCTCAAAAGAAATTCCTATGGGACAACATGATGTCGGTCATGTATCCTTTCACCCAAGAAAATATTTTGGAACCGGAGAAGAGTGACCCGAAAGGTAGGAAGAGTAAGAAAATGAATAATTTTCAAACTAGACAAGCCAACAAGGAACTATTGGCTACTAAAAGGAATCCATCCAGCGTTGAGTACCATGATGCAAGGTTTGAAAAGGCAAAGAAAGAAATTGAGAAGTTGATGAAGGAGGAAGAAGTCAAAGTTCCAAAAAAACGAGGTCGCCCGAGTATTCAAAAATCGGAAACAAGTAACAAAGAGGTGAATGATAATGATTGTCCGTCACAAGCTAAGTATAGTAAAGAGGATGTCAAGGGGAAGGCTAAGATGTATCCTTCACAAACTAAGATAAAGGAGAAAAGAACCGTACATGAAATTGGTAGGATGAGAGGACCCAAAAGAGATAAGTCCGGTAGGTATATGAGGCCTATAAATTTTATATACGATAACTACTTGGAAGATCTATCGCCAATAATTCATGAGCATATTATAGCAATGGACGACGTGCAAGGCGATGGAAATTGTGGTTATTACGTCACGGCGGAACAACTTGGTCCTTCTATGGAAGGGAATAATCCGGTGCCCCCTGAAAATGAAGTGAACTATATTCGGCAACGATTGTTACAAACCCTACGTAAAAACAAAGAATTCTATAAGACAATGATGAGAACAGGTCCAAGAAAAGATGCAGGGGTGGCAGCGGAGTACGTTGCATTCGAACGTCGTTTGCATGGGGATTTTATCATTACCGAAGAACATTAGATGTCAATGCCCATTTGTGGGTTTTTAATATCGGAGACATTCAATTGCGTCGTACATTGTTTCGCATGGACGGGTAGTAGCTTTACTTACGCGCCTCCAACAAAACCTTACAATGATGGTGTAAAGGATAGAAGACTTGTTCTTGTATTTGTTCAAAATTGTCATTTTATCGGCCTCAAACTTAGACCCGGTTTCCCATTACCACCCTTGATGAGTGCAGCCTTTTGGCCTAGTGCAAATTATGCGACGGAAATGGATCTTTGGAAATCTTTGCATGTGCAGCCTCCAAGTGGACAAGTAATTACGTTTTCAAGTGATGAGGATGAAGATGTTAAGAATGAGGTCAGTGAAGATGATGAGAAAGAGGTCAGTGAAGAGGATGAGATTCGTTTAGGATCTCCATAAAAAATCTTTCATTGATTTATATTCTTATTTCGTGTCAGATTCGGCTTATAAGAAGAATTCACTGAAAGCCGAACCTGACAACAAAAATATACCAGAGTTTTTTTTTTCAGATTCGGCTCATATTATTATTACACTGCAAGCCGAGTCTTGAAACTTTAAAAAACCAGAATTACTTTGCTAGGTTCGGCTTGTAGTATATTTCTGAAGAAATCCGAACCTTTCATGATTCATGAAAACAAGAATTATCATATCATTCCAAATAGACTTTTCAAATTCATAGAAATTATGGATTACATCCCTGCTACATAGTAGACTTGCAATTAATTTCTAATATCCTAAACGGGTAATGAGAAACCTTCTAAGAATGTGGTAGTGATCTTTGTATTTGAAATTCTTTCCCTTCCATCGTCGCCATTCCTCTAGAGCTCGAACTTCAATCTCAGAGTTTGTTTCACCTTTGAGTCGATATCGACTCACAATCCGAACTAAAGCTATGAAGTCCGAGACTTTTTCTTAATACTTATAATTCGGCAAAACAAGGACGCACTATCCCGGTTGTGAGGATTACCTGTTTCCGTGCTGAAGGCTTCATGAATTCTAACCAAGTAGTACATACTCATCAGACCATTTACTCGTCGTTCTTCACCCTTCTTTGGATAGTATGCTACATAATTAGTGCAAAGAGATAAATCTTCTTCTAGAGTAAACTTAGGAGTTGGGGGTGCCATTTTTTGAGCATATGTGGTTAAGAATATGAAAAAACATGTAGGTATATATATAATATAGTTTTACAACGGCTTTATCTTTCAAAAAAAAAGAGTCGTTCCTAGATTTTCGTGAAAAAAAGTAAAGATTCGGCTTATAGAAATTTTAGAACATAAGCCGAACCTATATAAGTAACGGCTATTTTTAAAAAAAAATTGAAAATTTTTACAGATTCGGCTCACCATATTGGTGAGATTTAAGCCGAACTATGTACTGGATTACACCAATAATGATTTTTAAGGCTCGGCTTATAACTCAAATTATAGAAAAAGCCGAACCTGAAGGACAAATGATTCGGCGCGTAACTAACATTAGAGGATAAGCCGAACTCTATAAATTCGGCGCATAACCGTTAAGCTATTCATTAAAACATGAAATTGAAGGTGTCCATAACTAAACCCAGCACAATTAAAAACAAAGTTGAGCACCTAAAAGCAAAGGTGTTTGCAACACCATAAAAGTGTACTTAAAACTTAAGAAAAACATTAAAAGGAAGTTGGAAACATAAAAGGACATTTAACCACGACCCCTCTTCTTAGTGGTAGGCTTTTGTCCGGGTTCCTCGGGTCCTTCTCCGTTGTTGATGATTGCATCCCACTTTTTGTAGAGGTAGTTTTGTTCTTCCACGGTCATTGGTGTTTTGGAATCAATTTTGTCCTTCATTTTTTTCAACATCTCCCTACCCGCGGCATTGGTCCTGACACAAGTATGAAAGTTATAAGACTAATTCGGCGCAAGTATGAATCATGTCTTGAAATTTTTATTAGCTTACACAGAGAGTGGATCGTCTCATACCACAAAATAATTATACGTCGATCCTAAATATTTGGCTCAAAACCTATATTGTCGAGTAAGCCGAACCCTGTATTCGGCTCACAACCGATATTGTCGAATAAGCCGAACCTATGATTATGAACTCAAACATGTATTCGGCGCAACATGATATCATATAAATAAGCCGATCCTACACACTTGTAAAATTTATGAAATTTTAACAATGATATTCGGCGCAGCCCTAATACTATCGAATAAGCCGAATCTAGACTTATGAATTGAAACATTTATTCGGCGCAAAACTAATACTACCATACAAGCCGATCCTACGCACATGCAAAAATTCTGAAATTCAAACAACATTTATTCGGCACAAAACTAATACTACCATACAAGCCGATCCTAAGCACATGCAAAATTTCTGAATTTCAAACAACATTTATTCGGCACAAAACTAATACTACCATACAAGCCGATCCTAAGCACATGCAAAATTTCTGAATTTCAAACAACATTTATTCGGCACAAAACTAATACTACCATACAAGCCGATCCTAAGCACATGCAAAATTTCTGAAATTCACAAAACATATTCGGCACAAAACTAATACTACCATACAAGCCGATCCTACGCACATGCAAAATTTCTGAAATTCACAAAACATATTCGGCACAAAACTAACACCATCGAATAAGCCGATCCTAAATATAAGTCTCTGTTTTACTAAGTTCGGCTCAAAACAGATTTCAGATATACGCCGAGCCGTTCATATGCACTTTCAGAGTTCAGTTTCAAGAACAGCTCGGCGCACATCTAACATTTGTTTTACGCCGAACCATACCCTGTAACTGCCGCAGAACACATGATTTTGACGAATTAAATCGACCAAAACAATCAAAAACATCAAATATGAGATGGGTTTGTAGAACTAACCTTCTTATTTTCATTTCCGGCGTTGGTTCTTTTTCAATCTCTTCTTCCGATTGATTTTGTGGTTGATTTTGAGTTTGTTCTTCACTCTCTAAATCTTCTTCTTCATGAATAGGTTGTTCAATCGATCGATTTGAACGAGATACTGCCTTACGACGATCCATTATATAGTTTCACAAATCGACAATTAAATTTCCGCGATGAAAAAAAAAGAAAGGGAAGGGTGGAGTTCGGCTGTGGAGAGGAAGAAAAAGAAGGTGAATGAAACTGATTTTAGGTGTAGTTGATTATAGGTTTTGTATTAGGGTTAGGGATAAATTAGTAGTAATTTAATGGATTTAAGGGCATATAGGTAATTGAACCACCCCATAGTGTACCCTTATAAGATCACCCAAGTTAGGACTAGTCCTTTGTATGCCTTGAAAGTTTTAGGCATGCCCAAAATTGATGTTCTTTTCACTGGCACATCACTTCTTCACCTCTAAAATGCCATCAAAAAAGCCGTTTTGAACTACGGAGTACAGAAAAGCCACAGAATAATTGACTGATGACCAATCTATATCTTTAGAGAAATTGATGATCCTCATGAGTCATGAGACAAAGTGTGCACCACTTCTTGAAACCATAGAAAATGAAAGAAATGAGAAAACACATAAAGTTGATCAGAGATTGTAGATAGGGGCAGGGTGGATGGGTATGTATCATTGAATATATCTCTCTTCTTTCTTGCTTTTGTTGTTTTGTTGATTAATAGTTTAACAACTCCTTTGCCAAGCTGCCTTTGGTTAGAAATTACTAATAATTATCCATTTTAAATGAGGGTTAGCCACCACTTATATTGACCAAACAATTTGTTTAGCTTTTTCTGATTAAATTAGTGAAAATAATTATCAATTAGAATGTAGTTACTCAACATTGACCACTGATGTTGTAAGTCAAGAAAGATCCTTTCATTTTACCTACCCTAAAAGTAAAGTCAATGGTAGTGCAATGGCATATTTTCAACTTCCTTCAAGTAGAATGTATCCATAGAATTTAAGTACATGTTTGAGAAAGCAATGGCAGCAGTGTCATCGAAGTAGTTTCAGGCTATGATGTATCAGACTTTTCGCGTCATTCTTTTTCATTTCATTTCATAGGCCAATCTTAGGCTGACACACACCACTCTTAGACCCTTTTGTTCATTTCGCATATAATTGGTTCACTCTTAGACGCTTTTGTTCATTAATTTTTGCATATCATGGAGCATTGGCAGAAACATTGAACATTACCAGAAATTATAGAAAGAGCTAAAAAAGGAGGCCATTGATGACGCCCAAATATAATGATCCATCCATGACAAGTTGGAAAATAGAAGCATATTCTTTTCTTTCTTTTTTTATTACTCCTTCCGTTTCTAAAAAATAGGCAGGTTTTTTTTTGAGTAAAAGGGAAGATTTATTAGATCAAAAGAACGCATAATTGCTCTTCTAGAGATGGATAAAGACAAAAGAAAAGGCTACAAATAAGATACAAAATTTTAAAAAAATGGCTCCCAATTATTGGAGATTGAACCGGCAAAGTTCAAGTTTACTCGTCTACCAGCTGCACTAGCCCAAGTTAAGATCAAGAATTTGACCTAGTTATCCAAGTCCGAGTGAATTCTTTTCGAAGACTCGATAGTTTCTTTGCGTCCAAAGTGTATACACAACTGTAACAGGAAATAAAAGCATGTTTGGAAGAAAAAAAATAAAAAATTTGTGAGGGATCGTACGTGATTTGGATCTTTAACCCCTAACATAATAAGAGATGAAAAATCAAGGTTATTTTCGGTTTGGCTAAGCCAGGGCCGGAGCCAAAACTTCATTTCAAGGGGAAGAATTATTTTAAATTCGGTTAGATGTTCGATTTTTTTTCGACGTCTCTGATTATTCATTGAATTGAGGACGCCATTGAAATGCTACTAAAACCATAAAATGTTTAAAAACCAACCATCTTATACTAATATAAATAAAATAGATATTTTTGGTAGGAAACCCCATAAATTACTTAGTTGTCCTCATTTTTTACATATTTACAGAAATGTCATTGTTTTAAAAATAAATTAAAACTTTTAAAAACTTAATGTCTTTCGAAATATAAACCAGATTTCTATAAAATTTATATATTTGAAAAACTCTTTCAATCTATAATACAAAACAGCATGGATTGATCCTTGGACGGAGGGATAACATTTTGAGAGACAAACATGTGATCCGACCAGCCCAGTCTCATCCTAGCAAAAGACATCTAGCGGTTGTAGTGTTTGTAACCCCCCATCTAGCCCTCTTAAGTAATTCCTCTTCAATTAAAACGACAGCCATTAAATGATAGCATTACAAACAATGTTACAATAACTTTCAACCATCTCTTAAAAAAATATTGCCAATCTTCGACAATTTGCAAAACAAACAATGTATTCTTTTTTAAAATAATAGGAATAATTTTAATTCTACTCAAGAAAGATTAAAAAATACAAAGCATAATTTCCATTGTACTCATTGAATAAATGGAACAATCGAGTAAGGTGAGGAAAGTTATGTGGAATGCAATACCTGGGGAGTTGCAATATGCAAAACCCAAAAAAATGGCAATCGAATAAGCCAACTTTAATCAACCTGCAAAACACAAATAATATTAGAGTTGCCATATGTAAAACCCAAAGAACACAGAACTTTAGAAAAATATATACTTAAAAAGGAAACGTTGCAGAAATATCTCTAGGAATAAAAATCTGCTCACTATCTCAATGAAGCTTGGAACTGGAAAGAGGAGGAATGGATGATCTTCATGTGGCGGGTTATGGACAAACGAGAAAGTTTCACATTTTCCGAAACCGATGGAAGATTGTTTTGTTGTTAGAATCTTCAAAAACATTTTTCAAAAACTCTCACATTTTTTGAAACCACTTTCTCATGTTGATCGATGAAGATGGTTTTGTTAGAATAATAACAATAAGAACAGTTCTCCAAATGAAGAGAGACTAAAAGTTTACGTTATTAAAAAGAGGAAGTAATTTCTATTCAGCCGTGCATAATAAATGGAGCTAATATTTAGGACATGCACAACTAAATAACGATTAAATCTGAAATGGGCTAATATTAGAAATACTTACCTAATTTTTACGAAGGAATTTTTGGTCTGTTTCAACTCCGCAAACGTTACATCATAAATGGGCTAATATTTGGGACATGCAGTACAAATTAAGGATTAAAGCTTACCGTTTTGAATAGGAATTTACCAATTTTTTTTGCATTTAATTCTTTCATTCCTATATTTACTTCCCTGATTATACTCCCACCATCATGAATACCCATTAATAGTGTAGAAAGTCCATACCATGCAACGACTGCTCCTATATTCTCCCATAATAAGTAGAGGAAAAAAACGTCCAAATATTCAAAAGTTACACTTAAACAATTGTTCAATGAGCGTGTATACAAATAGAGGAATGTATTTCTTCAACCATACCCATCCACTCTTCACACATTTTCCACTCATTCACTTATTCCTAACTTATTTTATTGGTGAAATTTTTAGCTTAAAAATATCAACATGTCAAACATGATTAGCTGCATCCACACGAAAAGCGTTACCCAAACGTGTTTGCTTCCTTTTCGAGAATGCATGATTGCGATGAAAACAAACCTTAGGTGCTCAAGTTTCGCATTGCAAGAAAATGAGAAGAGATCGATTTCATGGCGACCAACGAAGTCACTACTATGGATTTACTCATGATTGACGAAAACGTGAGTATATTGCTATTGTGATTCGAATGAAACTAATGTTTTTTTAATACAATAAAATATTAGTCATGCATTCTAATCAATATTTACATCCTACACAGGGAGATACCATGCACGACATCGTCCCTAAGAAATTGATATGGAAGTTCGGGCCATTGCTCCACGAGGGAGGGATTTATACACTCGCCAAGTTCAACACCACAACGGAGAAATCCAGGTTTCGTCCATCGAAGAATGATCATCGGTTATTCTTCAAATGGGATACCGAGGCTGGCTGTTTTTTGAGAGATACCGAAGGCATTCCCATGCATGCCTTTTCCTTTGTTGAATTTGATGACTTGGAGTCTAGAATAAATAATATCTACCTTACGGGTACTCATTGTTTTTTCCTTTTGGCCATACTCTTACCAAACGTATTGTTGTTTGTTGTATTTGTATTCGTTCTTTCCTTTTAGCCTAATTTTGATTCGATATTTTTTCACAAATGTTGTTGGAGTACTAACAAGTTTGACCAACATCCATATTTTGAAGAAACCAAATGGCCTAGAATCCCCCATGCTTGACCTTCCCATGTTACGGCACGGGTTATTCTAGTTACCTACGTAACGAGTACAAATAAGAATAGTAAACTTTTGTTTTATGCAAAAAATTTAATTGCTCTCAAATTTAGTATTGTTGATGAGTAAAATTCAAGCATGTGCATCACACATTTGTCCTTACTAGTGGTATATTATGATGGTACTTTCTTTTTTTAATCTTACCTCCATAAATCCATTAGTATCGCTATCTTAATAAAAAGGGAATTAGTCATTTCTATCCCAAATTTGTGGGCCGATATACATTCGTGACCCGTTTTTTCAAAACTTATAAAACTTCCCTGCCGTTTAAAGTTACCGGTCAAAGGTGGTTGAGAAGTGGGGACTAGCTGAGCTGTCAGTTGAAGGTACAGGTGTTGTGCGGGTGTTAATATCTAGTAAATGAAAAAAAAAACGCATACAACCTTCCTTCTTTGTTTCAACTCTATCGAGTATGTGAAGATCAGAAGAAAGATTTTGTTGTTAGAGAAGATGGTGGGAGAGCAGAGAGAACAATCTGATTTGAGAAGATTACAAGCATGAATTTAGGATATATCCCAAACTAATTCAACTGATGTATCCTTATCAAGAAATTTCGCGCCACAAATTGGTTAGGGTTTCTCTCAGATTTTTGTTACTCTATCAGTATATAAAGAACCAAGATCTAATTTTGTTTTCTATGCCTAAACCAGTTGATAGAGGGAATTTTCTAGTGAAAACCTAAGTAATTTCTAGCGTGTAATTTCTGTCTTTTTGAAGAAATGGGGAAGAAGATAATTGTTGATGAAGGATTAATGAACAAGAACACTGCCGCAACTCCAAGAAGGTATATTTTCACGAACTTAACTCTGTTTCTCTTCTTTGTTGTTATGAAATTTGGGTTTTTTGTTTAGTATAGGGTTTCAATTTAAGGATTTTCAAATCGATTTGAAAATTAGGGTTTTCCAATTTATGAATTTTTGCAATTAGGTCTGTATAGTTGGTTATGAGTTGTTCCTGAAATGGTATATATTCTGTTGTTGAACATGATATGTGTTTTGCTACTGAAATGGTCTATTAATGGTACTTTGTGGGTATGTTATCAGTCTGAAATTGTCATTAGGTTCGCAAAAATTATTTTGTCAGGTTTGAGAACATCTGTTTTATTAGCCTGCTTGTTGTATGTGAATTGTGGTTTTACTAGTTCGATCAAAAATAGTCTTTAAAGAATCCATCTAATTTTATGAAAGGTTTAAAGATGATTTTGATTAGAAAGTTATATTCTTATATTTGTGTGGTTGTAGTAGAAGGGGTTTCTGAGATTACATCTCATTAATGAGTTCCTGAAATTGAATCTTCTTTTTGTTATCATTTTGTCTCTAGATTTATGGGTGTTTCTGAGATTATTACTTAGAGCATTATTCAAGTGTTTAAGAATTACGAGATTGGTTTTTATTCAAGTGTTTTACAAGCACTTTCACCAAAATTTTTGCAGTGGTCTAGCCAGGGTCTCTTAAACTAGTATTGACTGATACTTACGAGATTGAGAAAGTTGACTGATCATATATGCTATACGCATTTTCTGCTGAAGTTTTGCGTTCAGGCACTTGTGTATCTGTTTTGTTTAGTTATTTTAGCATTTTTGTTTATGAATTTTATTGTACATATCTGTTATAACTTAATAACTTATTATGAAAATTCTCTTGCAGTCACATGGAACCTGATTCTGGACATATAGTTACAAATAGTTGGAAACATGCCCAAGCAAATAACAGGTTAGATGTCTCTTCTGTCATGTTCTGTTAGTCAAGATGATATGCTTTTATTTAGTTAGTAAACTGATTAGTTTCAATGTATTGACGTTAACTTTTAGAGAGATATGCCTACCCCTCATGATTCTATTACCATTTTTCATGATTTTAATGATATTTTGTCGTGTTAAACCATGCTTTACCTAATTCTTAGAACCTGTTGTCAAAGTGATCATATTATGTTCTAAAATTCGTTTTTTTAGCATATGATGAATATCTGATAGTGGTAATGCGAGTTTGCACCTATATCGGAGTTTGCTGGTAATGTGTGTAGCACTTCATATCAATGACCGGCATGTTCACATTTGAACAAAGATTTCTGTGGTGTGTTGGCTTGTAGTTTTATTTTGTTTCGTACTTTCATCTTGATCACTTTGCTGTGTTACTGTTTAATGCTTCAGATAAAAAGTATCTTTCTTAGCTAATAATTGCTTTGGTGCATATATTTTTGTTTAATTTGTTAGATGGCTAGGCAGTTAAAATCTAGCACACTGTGAGCTGCTATTTAGTTTTCCTCTTACCACAGTTTAGTTTCTTTCCTATTGTGTATGTGCCTATGCTTAATGTCTCCCTCTGTTTCATCTTCCTACATTTATAATTAGTCTTTTGTCTAAGCATAATCAAAAGAGAGATTACTTCCATGATACAGTATATTCTTTTCACTGGCCCTGTTATTGGTCTATTGCTTACAGTTTGATTGTTTGTCTGCTAGTGTGATAATATGATGTATGTTGGTGATATATTTTTTTTTAGCATATGATGAATATCTTTTAGTGATAATGCTCTTTTGTTATGTAACAGGGATTCAACACCTCAGAAAGGGCCAAGGGTAACTTTATCTCACAGGAAAAGCCCGAGGTTGATTGAAAAAGCTAAAAAGACAGTTGGTGTTAATTTAGCAAAGATGGTTCTGGATTTTGAGACCCATGTTGAGGAGCCGACACAGGCTAGTAGTCAGGGGATTGTGAATCTAGATGATGATTCACTAGGTACTGAATTCTGGAAATCAGCCGCGGATAAAGTAGATGTTGTTGAAGAAGCTGTCAATGCGACTAAGGAATCAGTGTTGCACCTTCAGAATCTTAATGCAGATGATTGTCATCCGGAAGACCAACCATGGAGCCAACCACTCATATACAGTGAGGGTGAAGATGATGCAGATTGGAAGGAGTTTTTACACAATTTTAGTATGAAAAGTAGTGCTGGTAAGGATAGTGAGGAAGACGATGAAGGTAATGTTCATATTTTGAAATTTTAGAAATCATCGATTATGTTATGTTTACAATTTGATATTAATGTGTATTTGTATATGCCTCTGAACATGTAGATGATCATTATGACCAGTTGCTGGAGACGAATGATGAAGTTGAAGGTAGTGTTGGTTTCTCTTTTAAAATTGGTTTTTTTAATGATATAATGATACCCGATGTGTTAATTACTTTTTCCTTGTTGATTGTCATGACTTGCAGTTGTCAAAGAAGTTAAGGAACCACTGATTTATTTTGAGATTGAAAAGGGTAAAGGGAAGGAAATTGCTAATGGATCGGAAGATGATTATGGTCCTGAAATGGTTGGTAGGCCATTACCTAATCATGAAGTTAGAGTGGTTGATAATGAGTGACATTGGTTTGATGACAGTGATTTTGAAGATTTCCTTGTTGCTGCTGATTCATTGGATAATGAGTTATTCCCTGAACCAGAAAATGAAATACAAGTTGTAGTTGATGACAGAATTGATGAGGGGATGGAATTTCCAGACAAGACCGCTTTTAAGAAACATCTCAGAAAATACTGTGTATCTACTAGGACAGAATGCAGGTTTAGTAAGAGTGATAATATTAGAATCAAGGCTGTGTGAAGTCTTTGGAGAGCCAATTTTATGTTCTTGGTATATATCTGCAAGGAGGATTCCTGGTGAGGCGACTTGGAGCATAAGAGATTTCCACTTGCACCACACTTGTATTGGGGATCCTTATGGGAGGAATTCATGTGCAAATACAGAATTTGTAGCTCAACATGTGATCAACAATCTAAGGGAGTCACATGGAAAGAATGTACCTAAACCTTCTGAGATTGCTGCCGAGTTTTGGACAAGCCACAACACCTTGATCCCGTATCACGTTACATGGAAGGCTAGAAACAATGTGTTGGAGAGGATAAATGGAAGATTTGATGAGAGTTTTAGACTCATACCAAGTCTGTGTGAAATGATCAAAAGGACTAATCCCGAATCAATTGCTACTTTCACTTACGGAAGGTAATATTATTTCTTTAATTGTTCGTAAAATTGATTAGTTTGAGTTCTAGTTTTAAAACTTTCCTTGTTTCTTCGTGCAGAGACAATCGCTTTGAATCTGTAACCATATATTTTGATGCCCCAATGAGGGGTTTTATAAATGGTTGTAGAAATGTGGTTGGGCTGGATGGTTGTCACCTGAAGGGAAAGTATGGTGGATGTCTACTATCTGCCGCTGCTCTTGATGGGCAGAATGGATTGGTTCCTTTGGGTATCATGGTTTGTAGAAACGAGTGTGCGGAGAACTGGTTCTTGTTCTTGAATAATCTCAAGCATAGATTGGTTGATCATCCCGTTGAGCCAATCAACTTCATATCTGATAGACAGAAGGGTTTGAGAGACGCTGTCCAAAAGTTGTTCCCTACTTCACCACATAGGTTCTGCTTCAGGTTACAAACTAACCTCCAACCTGATCATTTTATTGTTACAAAATACATAAAGTATGTTCTATATTCATGGCAGACACATGTATGCAAACTTCAAAATGCACTACAATGGATCTAAACTACACACACTATTCTGGAATGCTGCTAGAGCTTATAAGCCTAAACACTTTCAGGTTTGTTTTAGTCCGTAAATGAAATGAGTGACATTTTTTATTCTTAGAAAGTAAAATTCTTGTAACACTAAATATGTTTCAAATGTAGGCACACATGGATAGTATGATGTCAGAGAATGTTAGTGCTTGTCAGTATTTGATGGGCGAGGATCCTAAAAGCTGGTGCAGGGCCTTTTTTGACCACAAGAGCGCTTGTGAACACTTGAGTAACAACTTTTCTGAAAGTTTCAATAACATGATAACCAACATTAGGGAGAAACCTGTCTGCAAGCTAGTTTTGATGTATGGACAGCTGGTGATGGGGCTGTTTTACAAGAGAAGAAATGCTTGTGTTGGATGGGATTCTGGGGATTTGGTTCCTACTGCCAAAAAATTATTGAAGAAGATGTTTAAGAAAACAGGGGAATATAAGGTAGAAGGAGCGGTTGCTGGCAAGCTTTAAAGTCACAAGCATACATAATACAATATTCACTGTTGACCTTGAGAAACATACTTGCAGCTGCATGCAATGGCAGCTGAGGGGTTTCCCCTGTCAACACGCAGTCTGTGCTCTGCAGCAAATCAGGCCCAATTGGGTTGAGTAAGTGTGCAGAACACATGTAGTTTTATCTATGATTCTTTCTTTATTACCAATATGTGAAATGTTAAACCTGTTTGTTTTTCTT
Organism: Papaver somniferum; assembly: GCF_003573695.1. Taxonomy (NCBI): domain Eukaryota; kingdom Viridiplantae; phylum Streptophyta; class Magnoliopsida; order Ranunculales; family Papaveraceae; genus Papaver; species Papaver somniferum. The sequence goes on along the minus strand of NC_039359.1, from coordinate 16,043,991 downwards.
GTGTGCATTTTTATAGGTATTGTGCCAGATACTACTCAGTGGATAACTACAGGACCACCTATGCCCCTGATATGGTGCCATTGGAAGGGCCTGAGGACTGGGATGAGGTTTTTTCCTAACTCTCAACTATTCATGTTTACTTGTCCTTAATTGGATCTGATTTATGGTGCACTATGAACTTAGACAACCTTTTACATTACATTATTAGGTTTACCTTAAATATCTGTGTGTATCTACTTAAAAGTACAATTGTGATACATGAATTCAAAGTACTCTGTGAAATATCTGAACTCAATTCTTCTCAATTCTTGTATGAACCCTGTACCTAGCTACTTAATGGATTTTAGTGTTTGGAAGCCGGATTCCAGACCCTGCAGTAACATATATAGTGTAGATATTTAGGATGTTTAATTTTTGCGGCGGCTAAGTAATAATTTTTAGTATTTTCATTCATTCTTTGTTTTTTTTTTTGCTATATCTATTACTTGGGAAGATTATTGTACACCTATTACTTACTAGGTTGTTGATCTCTTTATGCAATATTAACTTCCTTTGTTCTTCTCTTATACAGCCAAGAACAACTATTGTTCCTCCATTGCTCATTAGGAAACCAGGCCGGCCTAGGAAGAACAGAAGGAAGGCCTATAATGAGACCCTATCCGAGAAGAAAGTCAGGTGCTGCAGCAAATGCAAGCTGCCTGGTCACAACAAGACAACTTGTCCTGGTGGTGCAATTGGCTCTAATACAAAGAGAAATAGGTCTACATCTGAAGAAGGCGGACTGGCATTTGAATCCCAATCATCATCACAAGCTGGAGGTGCTGGTGGTTCTATGCCTGCAACGAAGAAGCCAATAAAAGCTACGACTCAGCAGTAGTGTTCACTGAAGATTTACTTGAAACTAGTTTTGGTTAGGATGTCTTTTGTTTGCTTTCAAGTGAGACCTATGAAACTTCCTGCATTTGCTCTGTTTATTTGGTTATGTTTTAGTTTAGCTTTTACTTTGTTTGGATATTAGCTACCTCCCAGAGATATTGTTTTTGGATGTTTTGAGCATTGGATCTTTGATTCAATGTTATCAATAAATGGTAGTATTAGTGTCATTAGCTTGCCTTGCTCTGTTTTTACGATTTTATGGTTCTTCTGTCTGGTTTCTAACAGGTGAACAAGACAAAGTTTTTCGATGAGATCTCCTGAAAAAACGAGGAAACACGTTTAAATGAAGGGTATATTGGGCATCTTAGGTCACCCTAAATCTGCCACATGTCAGTTAACACCAGTTAACTTGTAACTGGATGGAATCTTTGTAACGGGACTACTTTGTAAATTATCTAAAAAACGAAATTATTTTGTAAACAACTTTAGAAAATGGGACATATCTGTAAATGACCCTAATAAAAAGGCAAAAACCGATTAGTAGATATTTGCATAATTCATTTATAAAAATAAACAATACACTACCAATCAGATAATGTATACCGAGTAAAATAACATCTAATCAAATTATGTTATCCATCGAAATTCAAGAATGCATGCACAAATGTTGAGTTAGTGATACTAGAAATTCAAAAATGCACCCAAAAGTATTGATATAGTGATATTAAAAAAAAAAACCGGATAAACTTATTTATTTATTATCTTTTTTGTCTTCAATTGTCCAGTTTTGTCCTTATTATACTGTAAATTTTTCTTATACAAACAAACATTGAATTAATTAAACGATGTCGTGCATAATACAGTTCAACAATAAGTTAGGAAGGTCTCCTAATCCAACTATTTGATATATTCTCTGTACGATCATGTCTAGCTAATATATCAGCACACTTATTAGCTAATTTTTTTGTGTGTACATATGACCAACTTTCAAAATAAACTATAAGGAAAACTATATCTTTTACAATGCCTCTAAGGAACACAAACATCTCTTTCTTGGATGATTTTTATTAGACTTAGGTAGTCAGTTTCAATGATCAGCTTCTTGAATCCCAACTTCAAACCCACTTTAACGCTTAAACAACCCCTAAACTCTCTAGATGTTCTGATCCTAATGCTACCTTAAAGCTAGTGCATCTGCTGCCTAGGTGTGTACTTGAAAAATCCATGAATATTAGTCCATACCCTCCAACTTTAGTTAAATGACAAAATGAAACATCAATATTAAGTTTGACATGACTCCTGTTAGGTAGAAGCCATTAAGGGATCTCGGTAATTTCGACAATGCCATGCAACCGTGTTGGAGCTGTCATGGAGTTATGCATAAAATAGTCAAAGGCTTGGATGGTTTGTTGATGGGTCGAGATCTTGTTGTTGAGTACAACACATCATGATTACTTCCATAAAAACCAGCTAATAATACCCATCTTAGCTATCATGCTGCTATCAGGGCAGTGAAACCATGTTGGAATCCATTCCTAAGGATATGACCATTGAGCCATTTCAATTATTTACCATGCGCACTTAACCGGACTGTCCTTGCATAAGGGCATCCAGTAAGAATGCATGTGCATAGTAGTTGTTGCGCTACCCTTACACCTGCTACAAATAACGTCTTCTTGAGGTATTATTCTTTCGAGTCTCTCATGTGAGGGAATGATATCCTTTACACACTTACATATAAAGAGTTTAACTCTAGATTTAACACTTATTTTCAAGATTCCTCTCCAGATATTACTTGTGGAAGAATGATTTGACCATTATGATACTTCATATTGTTGTATAAAGCATGATACGTAGATTTTATGGTAAAACATCTTTTTTTTTGTCAGCGTCCGTATCATCCTATTCTCACTATTGAGTGAGATTCTCATATTTATGATCTTCTGTGCAATATCATGATCAAAAAAATTGTTAACCAGCTCTTGTTTCAAACACTTTCTTTCTTCATCAATTAGATCTGAAACATAAGTGTAAGAACTAGGATTGCTAGCATTGCAAGACGGAGAAGGAGGGATTTCGTCATGTAGTATCCATTTATCTCTCCAGGCGAGTATTTGCTTGTCGTTACCCACTGACCAGAAAATGAACTTCTTTATGAATTCAAACTCCGAACTAATACTCTTCTAAGACCAAGTAGAGTATTCCTTTTCAGAATCATAAAGAAGATTATGTTTTTTTAAAGTATTTAGCTCTAAGAGGCCCACCCACATATTGTCTTTAATAATACAAAGTCTTCATGCTGATTTTACGAGAATTGCATAGTTGAAACATCTTAAATCTCTAAAATTTAATCCATCATCTTCAATTGACTTACATACACTAGACCATGCAGTGAGATAAAAACCTTTTACATCAGGTTTGTTTCACCAGAACCGAAGTTGAATATAGTTCACCTCATTAATTGTATCTTCAAAGAGTTTAAATGAGGTCATCTAATATAACGATATGGAATTTAGCACATTCTTCACCATGATAGATCTGCCGACTTGGGGATGAGTTTTCCCCTCAACTTAGTTTCACCATATTATTGATAAGATTGTTGGAAGAAATCTTCTTTAATTTACTTGTTCAAAAAGAGGGACACCTATATATTTTTCTTCAGGATTCATTCTTTTCACCTGAAGCATGCAAATAATATCAGCAACAACGGAAGGATTGAGATTGCGACTGAAGGATACATACTAGAATTTTGATAGTTCAGCAGCTGACCAGTACATGAACGGAAGTCTTTTAGAATTCTTTGTAGACATCTAATATTGTCGAGGTTGGCCTTGAAAAAAATGAAGTAGCCGTCCGCAAAAAGTAAGTGGCTTATTGGGGGTGCTCTTCTAGCAATTTTGATACCACTAATAGATTTAGAATTCTCAGTTGCAACCATTTCCCTAGATAAATCTTCCATATAAATAATGAATAGACACAAATAAATATTATCATCTTGACATATTCCTCTCGTAGGTTTAAATGGCGTGCATGGTGAACCGTTTAGGAGTACAAAAATTTCCATGGTAAAAATATACTAATAGATGAGTGAACACCATTTATCTCCAAAACCCGTTCTTTTCATTACCTCAATAATAAAAATCCATTCAAGCCTATCAAAGGCTTTCGACATATACAACTTTAGGGCTAGGTAGTTATCACCTACATTTTTCTTGTTCAAAGTGTACTATTTCATGTGCAAGAGATATGTTATCTGATATGAGTATGCCTAGACGTAAGCTGATTGAAGAGGAGAAATAACTTTGTTGAGTAGAGTCTTCATTCTCTGAGCCATAAGCTTTGAAATAAGCTTATATAAGGTGTTTCATAATGTTATAGGTTTGAATCTGTCGGTGAGCTTAGGATTTTCACTTTAGGCACTAAGCATCAGTCCAATTTGATTCATTTTATTGCTATAAATCCACTTATGAAAAAAATCTTGAACCATCCGCACTATGTCCTCTTTGATGGTATCTCACTGAGTCAAATAAAATTTCGGTGGAAATCCGTCTGTTCCCGATACCTTTCACGGATCCATGCTCTTCAGAGTTTTGAGAACTTATGTCTATGTAAAAATATATATGAGCCGTTCGTTATCTTGTAGAGTGATGACAATAATTATATTCAAAATTTTCTCATTTAAGTGACGTGATGATGTGGTACATCACTCGGAAATGATTACTAAGAAGCTTAGAGAATGTATCCTTATCAGAGCACCAGGATCCATTCTTATCTTGCAAAAACATTTATTCTGTTTCTAGACATTCTTTTATTTACGTTAGCATGATGTAATTTGGTATTGTGATCAACTTATTTAAGGAAATTTTCTTTGTTTTTCCGCATCCAACATTCTTTCTTTATTTCCTCTCATCTCTCAGTCCCTTTCTTTAGTACAATGATATCACCAGTAAGTGAATGGAGACTGTCGAGATGAGAGTGAAGCTTCTTTATGTTTATGTATATATATATATATTCCCAAAGATATCCCCAGTTCCAGAGAGCAAGAGTTTTCTTAGCATTTTTTAATTTACATTGTAGGCTGCACTGTCTTGAACGTTATGACTTCATGCTTTGATGACTTGATCCTTGCAAGAGATGTCTTTTAACCAACATGCAAAAAACTTCCAATTTCTACTCATATGATTATCAAATTTATAGAGGTACAAGTAAAAAACCTTAATCCAACCAAGATGAATAATCAAAAAACTTAATAAAGATTTATAAAAAAAAAAATATTCAAAATTGAAATACAAACCACTTCAGGACGTGATATTTCGGTTTGCAATGGAGACATAAGCTCCAATTTGCTGAAACACAGAGGATGATGGATAAGGGTTTCACCGATTTATTTGTTGTAATTAAGCTAGAAGAAGAGAACAGTGTCACAGTAAACTGCTTGATAAGATGAAGAAGAAAATATGATTGACATTAATCAATCAGATTACAAACAAACAAATAAAGCTAATAAATTCTAATACCTAGTTGTTTGCAGAATCAATCCGATTACAATAATCCTAAAAATTTGCGCATCTTTCTGATTCCTCTTGAAGAATTCTTCCTCTTCAAGCCCATTTCTAGCCTTTTGGTCTTGCGCACAACATTCCTCGCGGCTTCCTTGTGTGATTCCTCTTGGCTTCCACCACTTTTCTGCTCTTTTTGCTCCGCTATTCATCCAAACTTTATTTATTACCTAAAAATGCAAAATTAGTTAATAAAAATATTTATTCTTGAAAACAATGAAAATACAGAATATGGGATAAAATGTAGAATTAATGCACAAAAGATGAGTTAAATGCCAAGAAAAATATATAGAAATATGCACTTTTTAGCACTCATCAAATACCCCCAAACCTGAATTTTACTTGTCCTCAAGTAAAACAAAACTAAGGAAATCCTACCTATACCACTGTCGCTGGTCTCTCGAATGCATTTAGCGTATGCACTAAGCCTTTTAAACCACTAAGTGTCCCTAGTGGACGAGTTAAGTCTCGTGAAGGTTTGCTTAGAACGTACCTACAAAGTTCTAGGTCAAAATATAAGCTCATATTCCATCAAATGTGACATGTGCAAGACAGTTTAAGCTCACAGCAAAATGGAGATGTCAATCTAGCTATCAAAGGCACAATCCTAGCACTGATAACAAAAAAAAAGACATGTGATAAGAGTGTAAAGTGTATCTACACATGTGTAAAGAAATATCTGAAGTTATGACTACTAATCACCAAGAGATAGTTTCTCAGGCTAAGAACCAAGGTCGAAATCTAGCTAGCTGTCCGGACTTTACGAGAATTGTGAATGAGTTGGAGGTATTTCACAATTACTCGCGTTGTACATCAATGGCATACACCCTTCCTTGCTTATTACAATAAAACACAAAAGATGACTCTTTACATGACTCTTATTTACATTGACTACTCTCTTTTATTTTTGGAACAAGAGAGGATGGAATTGAAAAATACTTGATTGATTTTTTCATTTTTTTCATTCTTTTTTTTTTTCATTCTTTTTTTTTTTTTTATAAGGAAACACTTTTGATACACATACAAAAGGAAATAAAAGATTACATGACACTTTGCAAGAGGTAGCCCTTTTTGATGCACCCAGTTAAATTCGATGGTTGTCTTTCTTAATGTAACCTCCACCTTCTATCCCAACCAACCAAAGAACAAGCTAGTCAAGTTTCGTTCAGTATTCTAAAGTGATTGGCAATCGTGACTTCCTATCAAACACCTTGAAGATCGAGGCTATACATGTATTGGTAGATCGTGCGCGTGCAAATTTCTTATCACTATGTGAATTGTGCTAGAATCAGGGTGCCTAAATATCTAGACTAAGACTCCTAATAATTACATATTTGCACAAGAGTCAACATTTCAAGGTAAATGAGCTCCATTTTTATGTTTTTTTTTTTTCAATTTTTTATTTTTTATTTTCATTTTTCATTTTTTTCAAAAAGAAGGAGTTCTTGTTTTCAATTATGGCATATTATCAAAGTATCTACTTTTCACCCCCAAACCTAAACTAAACATTGTCCTCAATGTTTCAAAATATGAACAAAATTATAATACAACATATTAAGAGGATCATGTTGAGTAGAGAAAAAGGAAAGAGAATACCCGATTTCGGCGAAAGCAATATTAGAACTCCGTTATTCAAGGCAAGAATCCAACATATGTCAGCCGAGATCATATTGGATTAGCAAAATATATACAAAAGGAACAAAAGGGTTTTAAGAAATTTTATCTACTGGATTATGTACAAGAAAATTTGGTTTTTAATGGGATTGGACTTTTCGGGGAAAATTTGGTTTTGTCGGGAAAAAGACAAATTTTGGTTTTTAGGGAAAGATTTGGAAAACTTTTTGGTTATTTAGGGAAAGAGTGGACCAGTTTAGTCCACATAGACTGGGTCCTCCAGGTTGGTTGTTTCAATGTCGGGTGGAAATGGCTCAAGGAATGGCTTTAATCTCTGCCCGTTGACTTTGAAAACGTTCTTGTTGGAGACATCCTCCAGCTCTACAGCTCCATGAGGAAAAACTGTGCGTACTAGGTACGGACCCTTCCATCTGGAACGCAGTTTTCCTGGAAAAAGATGTAATCGGGAGTCATACAGCAAGACTTTCTGACCAGGAGTGAAGGATTTGCAGAATACGCTTATCATGAAAATCTTCATCTTTGCTTGTACAGCTTGGCACTGTCATAAGCCTCATTTCTCAATTCTTCCAACTCGTTGAGTTGAAGTTTCCTTTGAATTCCAGCTTCGTCCAGAGAAAGTTCAGCTCTTTGATTGCCCAGTAGGCACGATGTTCTAATTCCACAGGTAGATGGCACGGCTTTCCATACACTAGACGATAGGGGGACATGCCAATTGGTGTCTTATAAGCTGTTCTATAGGCCCACAAAGCATCATTCAATCTCAATGACCAATCTTTCCTGGACGGGTTGACCGTCTTCTCCAGAATGTGCTTAATTTCCCTATTAGACACTTCCACTTGTCCACTAGTCTGAGGGTGGTACGGAGTAGCAACCTTGTGAGTTATGCCATACTTGCGTACTAAAGACTCAAAGTACTTGTTACGAAAATGTGAACCGCCGTCACTGATGATAGCTCTAGGGGTACCAAAACGTGCAAATATGTTTCCTTTAGAAATGAAAGTACCACCTTGTGGTCATTTGTTCTGGTTGCTATGGCTTCTACCCACTTAGAAACGTAATCAACTGCGACTAGGATGTACAACTTGCTGTCAGACATGGGAAATGGACCCATGAAGTCTATCCCCCAAACATCAAAAATCTCCACAATCAAAATGGGGTTCAATGGCATCATGTTTCTCCTCGAAATGCTTCCTAGCTTTTGACAGCGTTCACAAGCAACACAATAATCATGGCAATCCTTGAACAATGATGGCCAATAGAATCCACACTGCAAGATCTTTGCAGCGGTTTTCTTGGCACTGAAATGGCCTCCACATGCTTGGTCATGACAGAAAGATATCACATCTTTCTGTTCAGTGTTGGGGACACATCTCCTAATGATTTGGTCTGGGCAGTACTTAAACAAATATGGGTCATCCCAAAGGAAATGTTTGACTTCAGCCAGGAATTTAGAGCGGTCTTGTCTCGACCAACGTGAGGGCATCCTACCTGTAGCGAGGTAGTTAACAATATCAGCAAACCAAGGAAGGTCTGAGATAGACATCAGCTGTTCATCTGGGAATGATTCTCTAATCAGCTCATTCATCAATAGACTCTAAAGTTAATCTAGACAAATGATCAGCAACCACATTCTCACAACCTTTCTTATCACGGATTTCGAGATCGAATTCCTGTAATAAGAGTATCCATCGAATAAGGCGAGCTTTAGCATCCTTCTTGGAAAGAAGATACTTCAAAGCCGCATGGTCTGTGTATATGATGATCTTAGACCCTATCAGATAAGATCTAAACTTGTCTAATGCGAAAACGACGGCAAGCAATTCCTTCTCGGTAGTTGAATAATTGAGTTGGGCATCATTAAGGGTTTTGCTAGCATTATAACATATGGTAGTCTATCAACTCGCTGTCCTAAAACAGCACCAACAGCATAATCAGAGGCATCACACATAAGTTCGAACGGAAGCTTCCAATCGGGTGGTCGGACTATAGGAGCGGTGGTGAGAAGGGTTTTTAATTCCTCCCATGCCTTCACACAAGCAGCATCGAAATTGAAGGCAACATCTTTGGAGAGAAGACTGCACAGAGGTCTGGAGATTTTGCTGAAATCTTTGATGAATCGCCGGTAAAAACCAGCATGACCTAGAAATGATCTGATCTCCTTCACAGAGCAAGGTTGTGGTAGATGTTGAATGAGGTCAACTTTAGCTTTATCCACTTCAATTCCTTTTTCTGAGATGATGTGTCCTAGAACTATTCCTGAATTCACCATAAAATGGCATTTTTCCCAATTTAGAACAAGGTTCTTTTCTTTACATCTGGATATCACGAGGGCAAGATGCTTCAAACATTCGTCAAACAGAGGAACCAAAAACAGAGAAATCATCCATAAAGATCTCGAGAAAACTATCTATCATGTCAGAAAAAATGCTCATCATGCAACGCTGAAAAGTAGCAGGTGCATTACACAACCCGAAGGGCATACGTCTATAAGCAAACGTCCCAAATGGACACGTGAATGTAGTTTTTTCCTGATCTTCGGAGCAATGTGAATTTGGTTATAACCGGAAAAGCCATCTAGAAAACAGTAGTGACTGTGTCCAGACACACGTTCTAGCATTTGGTCAATGAAAGGGAGCGGGAAGTGATCCTTCCTTGTTACTGTGTTCAACTTCCTGTAGTCGATGCATACTCGCCATCCTGTGGTTGTACGAGTAGGGACTAATTCATTCTTGTCGTTCTGAACTACAGTAATGCCTGACTTCTTAGGCACAACTTGAATGGGACTAACCCATTTGCTATCGGGAATTGGGTATATGATACCCGCATCAAGTAGTTTCAGGATCTCTCCTTTGACTACATCTCTCATGTTAGGATTAAGTCTCCTTTGCATTTCCCTCGATGGTTTGGCATTCTCTTCAAGGTTAATGTGGTGCATGCAAATGGTGGGACTAATTCCTTTGAGATCTGAGATGGTCCATCCTAAGGCCTCTTTGTGTTCCTTAAGTACTTCTAAAAGCTTACTTTCCTGTTCCGTGTCTAAACATGATGAAATAATGACAGGTAAAGTATCAGAAGAACCTAGGAATGCGTACTTCAACGTACTAGGCAATGTTTTCAATTCAAGCTTGGGTGGCTCAACAATGGATGGAATAAGCTTGGAATCAGAGAGTAAGGGTGGTTCCACTTCATATTTCCTTTCAGTGACGTCCATTTGAGGTACAGATTCGAGCAGAGATAGGACGTCACTACAGTATGCATCATCATAGGAATCTGGGTTAAAGTTCTCCATACATGCTTGAAAGGGGTCGACGGATAGAATGTTAGTCAACGAATCTTGCATTAATCCTTCAATCATATTAACTTCATGCACATCATCATCATCAAGATTCACAGGTTGTTGACTAATATCGAACACATTCAATTCTACCGTCATGTTACCAAAAGACAGTTTCAACACTCCATTACGACAATTAATGATCGCGTTGGACGTAGCCAAGAAAGGACGTCCTAAGATGACAGGAATGTGACAGTCTGGGTTTTGTACAGGTTGAGTGTCTAAGACAATGAAGTCTACGGGAAAATAGAATTTGTCAACCTTGATCAAAACGTCTTCGACCACTCCACGAGGAATCTTGACAGATCGGTCTGCCAGTTGTAGAGTGATAGATGTTGGTTTCAACTCCCCAAGACCTAACTGCTCATAAACAGAATATGGCAGTAGGTTAACACTTGCACCTAGGTCTAATAACGCTTTATTGACCGTGTGTTCTCCTATAGTGCAAGAAATTGTTGGACATCCTGGATCCCTAAACTTGGGTGGAGTTTTGTTCAGAATGATGGAACTCACCTGCTCAGCTAAGAAAGCACGTTTTTGCACATTGAGCTTGCGCTTTTGAGTACACAAGTCTTTGAGGAATTTGGCATAAGCAGGGATTTGCTTGATTGCTTCAAGAAAAGGAATGTTGATGTTGACTCTCTTGAACAGATCTAACATCTCATTGTAATGGGTACTTTTCTGTTGATAGATCAATCTTTGAGGAAATGGGGCAACAGGAGAATGAGTTGGCAAAGGGACATTCACAGCAGTAGAATTGTCAGATTTTCCAACTTGCTCAGATTCTTTGGTTTTCTGGGGTTGTGGAGACAGCGTGGAATTTGTATCAGATTCATTAGGTTCGCCCACGTTGTTCTCGATGACTTTACCACTTCGGAGGGTGGTAATGGCATGGACTTGATCAGGTGAGGTTTCAGTGCAGGATGTTGTGCCTGTTTGAAATATCCTCTTTGGATTTTGTTGGGGTTGGCTCGGAAGTTTACCCTTTTCTCTCTCACACATTTGATCCATCTTTTGATCTAGATTTTTCTGACTTTGCATCAAACTCTGGAACATTTCCTCTAGGGTGGATAATCTCTTGTCGGTATTGTGTTGAGGATATGATTGTTGTTGAGAGTTTGATTGTTGTTGAGGGTTTCTCGGGTGTTGATAACCTTGATTGTTCTGATATCCCTGATTGTTTTGATAGCTCTGATTGGGTTGAGATGGTCCTCCTGAGTGGGTCCTTTTGACCATGAAAAGTTAGGGTGGTTTCTCCATCCTGGATTGTAGGTCTGTGAATAAGGGTTATGCTCTGGTTTTTGAAACATGGCATGTGCCTGTTCAAGCCTAGATTCCTGGACTGCAAGCAAATCGGGACAATTTTGGAATTGATGGTTGGGGTCGTTACAAGCAGCACAAACAGACGAAGCGACATGTTCTCGGAGAGTAGTGGTGGAAGGTTTTGAATTTTTATGTAGTTCTAACTCTTCTAATCTCCTAACTATTGATGCCATGTTTGCTCTTCCCTCAAAATCCGCTTCAATCCTAAAAGCCTTTGCTTCGGATGTAGTCTTTCTGGTTTCACGGATGGATTCCCACTGTTGCGTCTTTTCAGCTACTTCAATCAAGAAGTCCCAAGACGCGTCAGCAGTTTTATCTACGAATAGACCATTACACATCGACTCAACCGTTGTTCGGGTGGACACATCTAGACCTTCATACAAAATTTGCACAAGTCTCCATTTTTCAAAACCATGATGGGGACATTGGAGCAATAATTCATTGAATCTCTCCAGGTATCTAGCTAAGGTCTCACCTTCTAATTGCACAAAGCTATTCAGACTTTGACGAATTGTCGCAGTCTTGTGGTTCGGGAAAAACTTTTTGAAAAACTCCTTTATGAGGTCATCCCATGTCATGATGGATTGAGGCTGTAAAGCATAGAGCCAGGCCTTTGCCTTATCTTTCAGGGAGAAAGGAAAAAGCCTTAACTTCAGGGTTTCGTCGGACATTTGAGTGAAACGCAGAGTTCCACAAATTTCCTCGAATTCTCTCACGTGGTGGTACGGGTTTTCATTCTCAACACCTCTAAAAATAGGAAGCATCTGTATTGTGCTTGATTTCAGCTCATAATGGCCATTAGCCTCGGGTAGCACAATACAAGAAGGTTGACTGGCTCTAGTTGGGTACATATAATCCTTGAGGGTACGGGGTTCTCCCATTGTTTCTGGTTGATCTGGACTGTCTCCCTCAGAACTTAGAATTTCGATAGGTTCGTCTGGGTTAATTCTAACAAGTCTGTTTGTTTGGTCTCTGTAGGTCACAATCATGTCCTAGTAGGTACCTTAACTAACATGTTGGTCAGAGCAATCGGAAACAATTTGGCCCACAAGGGTTATGAAGATTTGGTTTTGAATGGGTGTTGGACTAACAAGGGATTTTGGTTTTTGGTTTAAAATTGGGCTTTGAAAAATTTTTTGAACTAAACCTAGCATAAATTAGCACAACTCATAAAAGAAAATAAAAACAATAGTAATAATTAAGACAAGCCCATAAAAGAAAAAAGAAAAAAAAAATAATTACAGTCCCAAATAAAAAAAAAAAGAAAAAGAAAAAGAAAATAAATAAAAATTATTACAATCCCAAATAAATAATTAAATTAATTATTACAAGCCCGAATTTGAATTTAAATGAGGCCCAAGTGGGTTAACTCATGGGTTAGGCTTACTTGTTTTTTGGAGGGAAGCCCAAAAATAGGCTTTTAGTCCCCTTTTAGTTGCACAGCCCAGTTGGGCTTTATGATCGTCCTTAGCAGCTCACGCTCAAGCCCAGCAACAGCAGTTGGGTTTAGCAGCCCAGCAGAAGCAACAGCAACGAAGCCCACCTCAGTTGGACGAGCCCAGTAACACTTGGCAAGCCCAGTTCAGTTGAAGTTGGTGAAGCCCAGTTCAGAGAAGTACAAGCCCACCAGTAGAAGGCAGAGCCCAGCAGCAGCAGGCTTTGGCTTAGCAGCAGCAACAGCAGCAGCAGCAGCAACAGCAGCAGCAGCAGCTCAGGTGGCCTAGCAACACAGCTCTGCAGCAACTCAGCAACAGCAGCAGCAGCAGCAACAGCAGCAGCAACTCAGTGGCACCTGCAAGTGAACAAGAGTGCAATGATATCAGGAGACAGCTTCAAGCACAGCAAGGTAAGATGCAATTTTCAGCAGAGTATGCAGTAGTAGATGAAAGACAGCAAAGGAAAATCAGCAGATGGCAGCACCACTCCCCGGCAGCGGCGCCAAAAACTTGGTGTGCCAAGCTCATATCTTCTTTAAGAACAATTCTTCCTCTTCAAGCCCATTTCTAGCCTTTTGGTCTTGCGCACAACATTCCTCGCGGCTTCCTTGTGTGATTCCTCTTGGCTTCCACCACTTTTCTGCTCTTTTTGCTCCGCTATTCATCCAAACTTTATTTATTACCTAAAAATGCAAAATTAGTTAATAAAAATATTTATTCTTGAAAACAATGAAAATACAGAATATGGGATAAAATGTAGAATTAATGCACAAAAGATGAGTTAAATGCCAAGAAAAATATATAGAAATATGCACTTTTTAGCACTCATCACCTCTCATCTCTCAGTCCCTTTCTTTAGTACAATGATATCACCAGTAAGTGAATGGAGACTGTCGAGATGAGAGTGAAGCTTCTTTATGTTTATGTATATATATATATTCCCAAAGATATCCCCAGTTCCAGAGAGCAAGAGTTTTCTTAGCATTTTTTAATTTACATTGTAGGCTGCACTGTCTTGAACGTTATGACTTCATGCTTTGATGACTTGATCCTTGCAAGAGATGTCTTTTAACCAACATGCAAAAAACTTCCAATTTCTACTCATATGATTATCAAATTTATAGAGGTACAAGTAAAAAACCTTAATCCAACCAAGATGAATAATCAAAAAACTTAATAAAGATTTATAAAAAAAAAAATATTCAAAATTGAAATACAAACCACTTCAGGACGTGATATTTCGGTTTGCAATGGAGACATAAGCTCCAATTTGCTGAAACACAGAGGATGATGGATAAGGGTTTCACCGATTTCTTTGTTGTAATTAAGCTAGAAGAAGAGAACAGTGTCACAGTAAACTGCTTGATAAGATGAAGAAGAAAATATGATTGACATTAATCAATCAGATTACAAACAAACAAATAAAGCTAATAAATTCTAATACCTAGTCGTTTGCAGAATCAATCCGATTACAATAATCCTAAAAATTTGCGCATCTTTCTGATTCTACATCGACCCCGTAAAAAAAACCTGAAAAAAATCAACAAATCGCAACAATACAATTAAATTCAGCGAACTACTTCGTATTAAGGTCACCTATTAATATTTCATACCGATGATGAAGTTGTGTAAAATCTATACTTAGGAAACACTTGTAATATAGATGTTAACTACAGTAATTTTAGACGCCACTAACCACTTCTCCCAATTTACGCTGATTAGTTTTTAGTTTTATACTTTTACAATATATTTTCTTAATTAGTATTAGGAAACAATTGTATTTACCAAAACACAATGGTATTAGGAAACACTACATATAAGGAAACACAGTGAAACGGTCCATGATGTGTCCGAAATATTAACAGAAAGCAAAATCAAGAAACCAAGGGATCGGACGGACATGCTATACATGGATGTCGTGGGAATTTTTCGAGGGTTGGCGGAAGTGTTGTCCACTTAAGACGGTGTTACTGACGTACTGTTAAGTATTTGGTGTAAACACGGTGTAACAAAATTAATTAGATTAAACTCTGAAGGAAGTGTTGTCCACCTTCCTTTTTGTCGATGGCGTTACTAACAGATGGTTAAATAATTTATGTAAACAAAGTGTAACCTAAACCTAGATGAGTCAAGTGAGATAAATTTGTATTAGGGAAATGTATGATCCAATTATCATTAACTAAATCCTCCTTATCCAATCTTGACTTAATTCTACTAGTATCATGTTTATTGCTTGTCCAAGTATAAGGTTTTCCATTATAGCTTAGGTCAATCAAGCCAGCCTCATGAGTACACTGAATTATAGATGGAAATGTTGAACTGGAAGCAGTATTTCCACTAAATTTGTCACTAGGGTCAATAATAACGTTAAGCTCACCAATTAAAGTCCGAGGTTGAGTCACCTCTGGACCTAAGTCTCTAATGAAACCCCATTGAGACTTATTGTCTTGAGACTTACATGATCCATATACACAAGAGACATGCTTAGATGGATTATGTTTATCTAGACGGTGAAACATATTTCTAGAAGAATTGACGATTTTAAAATCAAAAATATCTGTCCACAAGAGCAGGATGCCGCCAGATAGATCCTATAGAAATTTCATAAGCAAAATTCGGGTAATCTAAGCTTTTGGATAAGTTGAGAACTTTTTCAAAACTAATTTTGGTTTCTTGTAAAAATATAATGTCTTGGTTGCGAGTTCTGGCTAGTATACTATAATATTTATAAATAATTCTATTTATGCTTATAATCTCCAAAATTTAATTTCTTATACTTATGTTTATAATCTCCCACTATACTCGTTGTGCCTCCGCCGATGGACTAAGCATGCCGATTTTCTTATTCCAAGCCTTAAAAGCATAGTGATTTCATTGATGATCACCTAATCAACGGAAACTGTTTTTCTTTTCTTTTTTTCATTCCGGTGAAAAGGTTGAATTCTTTTATAAGAATAAAAAAAAAATGTTACAAGTTACAACAATTACACACAAACTGTATCACCTTTTCTTATTGGATTATGACATAAAAATGTCTTGTATTTTACGGAAACGATATTCATAACCCTATTCGGCACTCAATGTTAATTGTCACAGTGATACTAGTTCTGGTTTGTTCATCTGGGACCCATAACTGAGAAAAGAGTTCACCATTTGAGAAATATGGAGTTCAAATGTTGTTATGATGTGAGTAGAGAGTTGTTTTAGAACTGTGAATAATACTTCCTTTTATATATTCTTTTATCTCCGTTATGAAAGTTCTTAGCCCTTCGAATCATTGTGCTTGCCTTAGTTGACTTTATTTGTTGTATATTGATTTCATCTTGGAGTCTATTAATGAATTTGGAATTTTTAATGTGAACCTAAATTTTTCATCTACAAGTGATTGATCTAACTTTTTTTTTCCAACACTGCCAATAAGAGCACTAGTTTACTAAGGAGAGTCTTAAACTAGTCTCATCATCGTAATATTCAAGATTCAAAGCCAAAAGCGTAGCTAAATCATAAGATACAAAAGTTGTGAATCAAGCAATTGCTTGAACATGACAATGAATCTGCTTGGAGGCGCCAAATGGTTTGGCGCAACAAAATTTGAGCTTATGCCAAATAATTTGGCACGATAAATCTAATCCATTGCATTTGTTTTAGATGTTCAAATTAACGGTTACTATTGGACGCATCTATTCTGAGCCGTCGAGTTTTTCTTTAAAGATAAAATCCAATAAATCTAATCTTTTTGCATCAAACCACTAGACGCACTTTCTTTAAACTTAAATCGAGTTGAGGTGACATTTTGAACGACGGCAAGAGTAAGCCTGATAATTCTGGTACATTCACATTACACTGATACCCATTAGGAGCCTTTTTTTTGTTTGTTTGTAATTTCAACGTCAATAAATCCCACAACTTTATGATCGGATATTTGGATCATTATGGACTTCAATTACTATACAGAATACGAAGTTTTGATAACTAAATCATATTCATCAGCTTTTTCCAGCAAAAATACACTTTGGTTGGCGTCATACAAAATCTCACCAAGGAAGATTTGTATCCAAATAATTTAAACCAGTGGATATATGTCAGTATATGGTGTTATGTTTTTGATTTTTGTTTTTTTTTTGATGATTTGGAATAATAATTTTGAACTATATCCTTAACGTTCTCTACAGAGTTTTTTTTGGCAAACAGGTTTCAAACCCCTATTTCCAAACCAACCATCAACGGTACTAATTATCATTATTTATACACACGCATGTGTGGTTCCTAACCAAGTGTATATGTAATTTTTAAGGAGGGAGTATATCAACCATCGGTGATACTAATTATTACTCCCTCCGTTCTTTTTTAATAGACCAGTTTTGTTTTTAGAGAAATTTAAGGAAATTAAGAGAACTAATCATTGAAAGTGGTCCTCATGACACTTGTCAATAAAAGAAGTGAAGTGAAATGGTCCCCATGACACTTGTTAGCAAAAGAAGTAAAGTGAAGTGGTCCACATGACACTTGTCATCAAAAGAAGTTAAGAGAAAAGTGGTCCCAAAAAATTAAAATAACATTTAACTTTCCCAATTAGGAAACTGACCTATTTTTCTGAAACTTTTATTTATAGAAACTGGCCTATTAAAAAAGAACGGAGGGAGTACTATTTAAACACATGCATGTGTGGTTTCTAATCAAATGCATTTGTAATTTTTAGGGAGGGAGCATACCAACCATCAGTGAAATTGATTATCATTATTTATATACACATGCATGTGTGATTTGTAACCAAGTGTATACGTAATTTTTAACCAAGTGTTGATTATGTCAACACGTGGTAAAAAATCTAAAATTACTAGATGGGGAGATGATGATGTCAACAAGTGTAAACACAAAACAAAAAAGAGTGTTCATAAAGTCACTTATAGTGGCAATCAATAATGCAAGTAACCTAATTTTCTTCTCTTCACTTCTTATATTTCTTCCTTTCTTCTACTACTTCTCTAGAATCAATGACTACGTGTCAATAGTCTACTCACACGGTATAGCAAACGAGGTCGGTATCATCATTCCCACGTGTCGGTTAAACAGACCAAATTTTACTGGTAACCACCGGTCAAAATTTCTGACTAACAGCCGGTATATATTGATTTTCAGCACAGCAGTTTCATTTGTTTACCGGCTAACAACTAAATAACGCGGGAGTGAAGAAAAAAAAATCCCCAATTTTCATAAAGACGTAATTTCAGAAAAATCTATAATTCCAGAAAAAATTGTGATTCAAGGAAGAGAAGAAGAATTCTAAAATTTTGTAAACGGGTGATGTTAATTTGTGATGATCGTAGATTAGAGATGGTAGCAGACACAGAAACTGTTAGGGTTTTGGATGTTCAATACAGATGTGGTGTTGTTGGTAAAGGAAATAATAACAACAATAGTACTGATCTTTACGATTCTGATGTTAAAGTCGAATTTGAAGTTGTAAGTTTATTTTGATATCTTTGTTCTCTTTTTCTGTTTTGTTTTGCCGCAATTTCTTACTTTACTGAGATGATTGAAACCTAGTTTAGGATTTTTTTTGAGATTTTTGGTGTTTTTGACTGAGTTGGAAAGATGGAATCTTTTGCATGTTATTTTGGGTTTTGATGGAAACCCAAAGTAGTGAATAACTTAATTTGTATTTTAATTACAATATTTTAGGAATTGAAATTATTTTGTGCAGTTTATTAGAGTTGTTTACAAGAAATTGCTAGAGTTGAGAATTGAAGAACTCCCATATTATGTCAAATAAATAAAGTTGAAAATGAAATCTTTTGACTTTTTGAAACAACTGTTAAGATCAAAATCCTTATTAGAGTTTATTTTGTCTTCTGTGGGGCGGTGTTTTTAGTTTCAGTTTTTTTAGATGTAATTGTTTTGTTTGTTGCTCTCAGCTGTGTATGCCTTTGGCAGCCTCACCATCGAGTATATCTTTATCGAAAAATACACTAGAAGAATCTAAAACCATCTGTTATTGCGTTGTGTATATTGAACTTTAAATGGGGAAGGAAAATGAACTAAAGGCTTAATGTTGATCTTATTATATTGATTACTTCTTTCAGGATGTGAATTCTCCAAATGATGCTTCAAATGTACCCGTGGAATCAGACAGTTTGCAATTCTCCCCTTGTATTCGGTCAGGCAGTTTCGCTGATATTGGCCCTCGTAGATTCATGGAAGATGAGCATATAAGGATTGATAATCTATCTTCATACTTGGGTTCTGCTGTTAGGTGTCCATCGCCTAGTGCCTTTTATGGGGTAAGTGAAGTGAATTTAGCTCAGCATGTATTACCTGTTAAACAATCTAGTCTTTTATATGATTTCTTATGTTTCTTGTTTACATACTGGGTTGTCAATATATCAGGTGTTTGATGGTCATGGAGGTCCTGATGCTGCTGCTTACATCAAGAAAAATGCAATGAGGTTCTTTTTTGAAGATGCTGATTTTTCACAAACATCTGAAAGTAACGATGATGCTTTAGATGAGGTTGAGGATTCCTTCCGTAGAGCATTTCTTCTAGCTGACGTCGCATTGGCTGATGATGGCACTGTCAGCAGTTCTTCCGGGACAACGGCCCTTACTGCTCTGATACTTGGAAGGTATTTATTACACTTGCCACAGTCTGCTTCTTGCTGCAAGAAACTTCCATTGAGCATTGTAGGTGATAAATTATTCTTGGAGTTTGGTGCATTTAAACCTCCGCCTCTTTTAGGACGAGGAGAAAAACACTAGTACCCGGCCTACCCTTGCGTGGGTCATTTGCACCACGGGAACCAGTTGACAGAGTAGCCGTGTCCAGATATGGTCTATGGCTTAAAGAAAATCTCGGGATGGCACAGTTTTTGTCTCTTTTGCTTGTTAGTTTTAGCAGAGACACCATTAAAATTGATGTAGTATTATTGAATGTTGACCCTGAACTGGACTTAGGGCTCCCATGACACCATAAGAAAAATTGCATTAGCTGTATTGATTTCCATACGACACAGTAGCTTAATTGGACGGACTAGTCTAGATACTACACCTCACCTCGTCATTCATGTGCTAACTAGGGTAAGATTTAGGGTACTCCTCAATGAAGAAAATTTAGAGTACTCCTCAAAACGTAATTTGGATGTGATCCTTATGGAAAAAAATACATGTTGGTGTACTTGGTGTGGTCCATTGATTTTGACGTTCTTTTTTCTTATGCAGGCAGTTATTGGTTGCCAATGCAGGTGACTGTCGAGCAGTTTTATGTCGTAGAGGTGAGGCGATAGATATGTCTCAAGACCATAGACCGATTTATCCATCAGAAAGGCAAAGGGTCATGGATTTGGGTGGATACATAGAAGATGGGTATCTCAATGGTGTTCTTTCAGTGAGTCGTGCCTTGGGTGACTGGGACATGAAGTTACCCCGGGGATCCTCCTCACCTCTTATTGCTGAGCCCGAGTTTCAGCAAACTGTTATTACAGAGGATGACGAATTCCTCATCATTGGATGTGATGGTATCTGGGATGTGATGACAAGCCAAGATGCAGTGAGTATTGTCCGTCGTGGTCTACGACGGCATGACAACCCAGAGCAATGCGCCAGAGAACTTGTGATGGAAGCTCTGCGAAAGAACACTTTCGACAATCTCACTGTAATTGTGATTTGCTTCTCTCCATTAGATCATAGAGAATCACCACCAACTCCTAAACAACAAAAAGTGAGGTGCGTTAGTCTTTCAGAGGAGGCCCTTTGTAGATTGAAGAAATTGCTGGACAACAATGGTGATGACGCCGATTGTAAATATACTTAGCTGAATATATTTGTTAAAACTATGTATTTTGGGGACTGCTTGTATATTTCTGTGCCCCTGGTTCAGGTGGCAACCAGGGTTGGCAATTTTGTGCGGAAGTGGGGATGGGAATGTTGGCAGGTGCTTTTGTTGTTTACTGTTGTTGTAAATGGAGAGATGGGTACATATTACTAATAGTGGTTTATGAATATGTTGTAGTAGCTACTTGTAGTAGGCAGTTCATGTTAATCCTTTAGGGATTTAGAGCTTGTCTTCAAAGTTTTGCCCGTTAACTATTCTGTTTTTTATTTGATAATCTTACAGCCTGTTTTCCGTGTGTATGTCAAAATGCAACAAAACTCAAGAAGAAATAGCAACTCTTGCAGAGATGAAGAATTCGATATTCATGCTCCTTCAGATTGACTCGGACTTCCATATGAGGCATTCGCAGTTTCACCACTGTAGAAAATGTATCTCTACTCTCTAGATACCCAAACAGCATAAAGCAATCACAACCTTCTTGACAGCAAAAAAACAAATGAATGAAAATAAAAAAGAATTTTGGGTGAGAGAGGCTCGAACTCTCGACCTCAGGATTACTAGTATAGCTATGAGACCTACACGATAGCCAACTGCGCCACCACCCCATGTGGTTACTATTTCAAACTTTACCAAATTTGATTCCAGTGAAGCATGGATAAGCGTATGAATCACTGGTAGATGTTTGTTCGTTGTTTATCTATAAATGTAACATATTATCTTGATTTATGACCATCACATGCCACCTCTTATCTTACACCACAGATGTACTGCTACTAGTTCACTTCACAAATAGGTTAGGTAGTTAGATAATGGTTTATCTTCATTTTGTGGGAGCATATCGTGAGGACAGACTTCTCTTGGTTTTTCTTGTGTTTCATTGGTTTTCTTATCCTATTTTTTAAAAGATATATAGCAGCCTATTTAATTTACAATAACGTCTTTTTTCATGGTAATAATTCATTAAGAGGTACATCCAGAACCGTTACACGTAGTTTCCTTAATCCATTTGTCATTATAAATCTTGATCTACATATATTTTAGAACTCCAGATCATGTCAAGGAAGGCTGCTACACCTGGGATTTAGTTGTCGGTACCAAGCTAAAAACATCCTTACATGTTAAGTTTCAGTAACCCCGTGGAATTTGATAGCCCCCAAACAACCTTGCAATGTGCAAAGTCATGTTTGATTCTACCACTGAGCTGAAAAGATGACATTTATGTCATTTATTTACAAGTAATTAAACCTGGCTTGATGAAGGTACACCCAGATTAATTGGGGCATACCTAATTTTAAGTGGACTCTTTTTAAGGACTAAGGGGGAGTCCTAATAGGTGTAGTTACAATACTACCCTTACCCTTTATAATTCTTATTACCCTAATCAATTATCATTTTCATTTCATCTTCATCTTCTTTTCTTCTTCTCCTCCACCTCTACCTTACCGGCTCCTCCTTCCCCACCACCTAAACTCGTCGATTAATTCGTCGTAATCGTCGATTCAAAAGTTCCGATTAATCTTCAAAAACGGAACCACCACGGCGGAAGGGAACTCTTATGAAATACGCTAATAGAAAACTCAATTAATACAACCCTGGATTTGCAAAATAGTTCAACAAAAAGAGAAGAAAAAAACGGTTGAAGAAGAATAAATCATAGCCGCTGAAAAAGGAGAAATGGTGCCATTAAGAAAGTAAGGGCCTACTTAAACTCGCTCTGGTACTTCAATTTCATGTTTGCATGTCAAATTAGGTCAGAAAAATCAAAATTCTGAATTTGCAGTTATATAGCCGGCAAGTTGTTTGTTCCACGACCTTGCCGACATTTCATAGCTAGGTTTAGTCGGAAAGCTCTTAGGTTGAAGAACTTGCCGGTTGTTTAGTATCTGTAACTTGCAGAGTCGGCAAGGTATTCAACCTAGGACCCTGCCGGCGTCAGTTTTTTTTTTTAAGTCGGCGGGTTATAAATTTTTACCTTGCCGGCTGTATTTCAATTTTTTAGTATCTCCTGATGCCTTGAATTTTGAAAGTAGGAATGGTATTTGAATACCATCCTGCCGGCTTTAGTACGCAGAAACTCGAGTTAGACATCAGTCCTCCGTAAGGATGAACGCCGTAACCTTTTGATCTAGGGTACACAACAAATTTAGGCAAGAGTTTGGGAATCCTAATGGAAGAAGTGTTCAACAAGTCCATGATAGGCACCTAGTCATCGAAAACACGATACTCGCTTTTTTAGCTCTCCAACCTCGGATTTTCAATGCTACCAACTTCAACTTGTCCATTGATTAATTTGTAAGTCTTTTTGTGGTTTATTTTACGTGATCCATGTTGTTTGATCTTCCTACTAAACACCACTAACAAAGTAAGTTTGTGTTTTGTTTTTGTAGCATGAAGTTGTCAAAGCACGCTACTTGAAGGAAAAGGAGGAAGCATTCGCACTCGATGCAAGCTATGAATTCATGGTTTCCAAAATCCTGGAGTATGCCCCAGACTTCATGCAAGCCGGAGATGAATGAGATTCCTCCAACGGAGATTGATGGTTTTAGTGTAGGTTTTGTGGGTAGATCTCTATTAAACCCTCACGAGACTATAACTCGTCCACTAGGGTCGCCTAGGGGTTCAAAGGCTTGATGCACATGCTAAGTGCGTTCGTTTTTCCGTCGACAAGGAGTTATATTTTTGTTTCAATCAATGTAGTATCCAAAATTGCACGAATAAAGTGAATTGCATCTATTAGAATTCAGTTTTCTTTTTGGGGATAACTAAAGTCGGCAAGGTTGTAAGATTACTACAGTATCGACTAAATTCTAGCCGACAAGATAAGAAAGTTAATAAATGCCGACTACAGATAGCCGGCAAGGTAAGAAATCAATACCATGCCGACATAGTGAACCATTTACAACAGTCTCATGTGTGTCAAAAATAATAAAGCCGGCATTCTCTTCATTCGTATACCTTGACGGCCATTTTAAGTCGGCATTTTCTTCATTCGTGGACTTTGCCGGCCGATATCGGTCGACATGATATTCATTAGTCGAC
The DNA here is from genome assembly GCF_003573695.1 of Papaver somniferum. Classification (NCBI taxonomy): domain Eukaryota; kingdom Viridiplantae; phylum Streptophyta; class Magnoliopsida; order Ranunculales; family Papaveraceae; genus Papaver; species Papaver somniferum. Next base: position 16,019,961 of record NC_039359.1, on the reverse strand, counting down.
CGTGCCGACTTTTCATACTTTCAGAACTGAAAGTATTGATTTCTTCTTTGATTTTGAGTATGATTTCATACAACAGATTTGCAATCCCCTTTTTAGAAGTGTTTCGGATGTGTTCTTTCATTTCCGTTGCAAGAGATATTATAAAAAAAAAATCATCAAAAATCATCCCACAAAAGTTCAATCAAAAACAAAATTTCATAACTTAAATTCATAAGTTTTAATCTATTCAATCATTTTAAACTTAATTAATTAATCTAGTCAGAATTTTAGTGTTAACTAAACAAGAGTAGTTTAGCTATTTAAAAAATACATGGTTAAGGGGTGGCTTGGTTTACTTCAAAATGACCCAAATTTTGTCTGATTAGGTACCTGGGTATACCCCACTCAAGCCAGGTAATTAAATATGAACAACAATTAAAACATAAACGTAAGTTAAATTGCAGCAAAGAGACATATTCAACACGACCCTAAGTGGCTCCTCCTACTCTTTGCAGCCAATCTGTTAGCAACTTGGGGAAGAAATCGCCTGTTTAAAAGTTTCATCATCACTTGCGTGGGAGTGAAATTCTGATTGCGGTGTGTCAAAAAAAGAAAAAAAGAAGGATGGAGTGACATAGAAAATGACATTACTGTACAAAAGTAAATCTAACGATGTGGATATTATTACACCAACCACAACCGCACGATCTTTTCTTGGGGGCATTTTCGTAAATAGACCACAATAAGACAGCGTTTATTCTCCTTTTCTCTTCATATATTCAGAGAGAACGGAATAACGAAAAAATAAAAAGAAAAACCCATTAACAGCGTTGAAGAAGAAGAAGCCATGGCAATGGCAAGTTTAGCAAGAAAGAAGGCTCTATATTTCAGTAGCAATCTCTGCAAATCTTCATCATCATCATTTAAATATTCGTTTTCAGTTTCAAGAGGTTTTGCTTCTGGATCGGCTAGTGATGAGAATGATGTTGTTATCATTGGTGGTGGTCCTGGTGGTTATGTAGCAGCGATTAAAGCTGCTCAATTAGGTCTTAAGACCACTTGTATTGAAAAACGTGGTGCTCTTGGTGGTACTTGTCTTAATGTTGGTTGTATCCCTTCTAAGGTATAAAACATACACTGATTTCATTTTCGCTAATTAGGGTTTCTTCAATTATATCTTATTTTTGTTTATTTAGGGTTTAGATCTGGGGTTGGGTATTCCCGTATTTAGTGTTACTGATTGATTTGGGTAATCTTTCAATTTTTCGTAATTTAGGTAATAATTAGATGACGTGTTTAGATTGTGAAATTATGTGTTTGTATAGTGTTTTGTGGTTTGATGGTATTTTGTTTATCTTGTTTCTTTCGTGAGGTTGTTGTCAACCATACCTCAGCTCAATGGTTAATCATAATAGTACCACAACTATTTGTGCTGTTGATCTGTAGACTAGCGTCGTTGAATGTGCTAGGTTTATTCTTTATTGTGACCTTTGTATATGAGGGTAAAACCATATGTGCTTTTGGTTATTGTCCAAATAGTTGAATAAGGGAAGTAATTTTACAGCTAAGAAGGTAGAGAATGAATAAGAAGCAGAATCACCTGAATAGAAATGAAAATGATATATTGGGTGAGTGTGTAAAAAATCATTAGGTCTATTTAACTTTGTGATGGACATTAGCGCATATTTTAGGTTTTTAGTAGGAACTCTGGCAAATTCATTGGTGTTCATGACTGGGCTGGCTTGGGGTTGTGGTTATAAGGACTGCTATTTTCTGGTTACCTTTCCTGATGATTGCTATATGTGCCATGCAATTGTTATCAGCTTCTAGTGTCTGTAGTAGCTATAGACGCTTGTTATGGCAACTGGGTTCGATGGTATTCTGTGAACAGTTTTTCGTGTCTAAGTTGTATTCTTTTCCCTGTTTCAATCTTGTTATGTTGTGTATCTATGACCAGAATATTAATGATTTGATTTTGTTTTCCCAGGCCCTTTTACACTCCTCCCACATGTACCATGAAGCCAAGCATGCATTTGCTAATCATGGTGTTAAGGTTTCAAATGTGGAAGTTGATTTGCCCGCAATGCTTGGTCAGAAAGATAAAGCGGTTTCCAATCTCACTCGAGGTATTGAAGGCCTCTTCAAGAAAAACAAGGTAACATATGTCAAGGGTTATGGTAAGCTTATCTCTCCATCTGAGGTCTCTGTCGAAACCGTTGAAGGGGAAAACACTGTTGTCAAAGGTAAAAACATTATAATTGCAACAGGGTCAGATGTGAAACCTCTTCCAGGTGTAACTATTGATGAAAAGAAGATTGTTTCATCAACCGGAGCTCTATCTTTATCAGAAATCCCCAAGAAACTTGTTGTCATTGGAGCAGGTTATATTGGTCTAGAGTTAGGTTCCGTCTGGGGCAGGCTTGGATCAGAGGTGACTGTTGTTGAGTTTGCGTCTGACATTGTCCCCTCCATGGATGGTGAGATTCGCAAGCAATTTCAGCGTTCCCTTGAAAAACAGAAGATGAAGTTCATGCTCAAGACTAAAGTGGTAGGAGTAGACACATCAGGTGAAGGCGTTAAATTGACATTAGAACCATCAGCTGGTGGAGATCAGACCACACTCGAAGCTGATGTTGTCCTTGTCTCTGCTGGTAGAGCTCCATTTACAGCTGGTCTAGGACTAGACGAGATTGGTGTGGAGATGGATAAAATGGGCCGTATCTCTGTTAATGAGCGATTTGGAACTAATGTACCTGGTGTCTTCGCCATTGGAGATGTCATTCCTGGACCCATGTTAGCACATAAAGCAGAAGAAGACGGAGTTGCATGTGTGGAATACATAGCAGGAAAGGTAGGCCATGTGGATTACGACCTGGTGCCTGGGGTTTGTTACACACATCCCGAGGTGGCGTCAATTGGAAAGACAGAAGAGCAAGTGAAGACTATGGGAGTGGAGTACCGCGTCGGTAAATTCCCTTTCATGGCAAACAGCAGAGCTAAGGCAATTGACAATGCCGAAGGTTTGGTAAAGATCATTGCAGAAAAGGAGTCGGATAAGATTCTTGGAGTTCACATCATGTCACCGAATGCCGGAGAGCTTATCCATGAAGCTGTATTGGCTTTACAATATGGTGCTTCAAGTGAGGATATTGCTCGTACCTGCCATGCTCATCCAACTATGAGCGAGGCCTTGAAAGAAGCTGCCATGGCTACTTATGACAAGGCCATCCACATCTAAGGAGGCCCTATCTTTGGTTCCTTCTTCCTACTTTTTGTCTAGTTTTCTTCTGTCTATTGGAATGACTTTCTTAAAATTGTCGCTTGACGATTTTTCATAAGAAATGTCTGGTTTTAACAAACCAAAACAAATTACCCATGTTCATTGTTTTATGGGATCAAAATTTTAAATTGAGTTTGCACTTTTAAGAATGTTCAGGTAGCTGCAGGGTTTTTACATATTCCTCACTACACATGCATTTTAATCAGTGGATTGATTACTGACTTCTTTGTTGCTCATACACTGTATCTAAATGACAGCTTCTTCAATGCCTGGGCATTATCCCTACTCGGCCATGACGCAACATCTGCTAAAAGTTCTTCTATATGCTGAAATTCCTATTATCCCAGACCAAGTCAATAAAAAAATCCACCATACAGCTTGCACTCATCCTTATCCTTCCCTTGAATATTTGTTACTAAAGGCTAGAGCAATGACTGTAGCAATTTTCTACCAAAGACATTAAATTGACAGAATCCCTCCTTAAATATACAGATTGACTTCCCGCAAAAAGAAATCGTCATTTCCAATGCAACGAACCACGGCAAAACTAAAACAGAAAGATTACTCGAAGATGTATTTATTGATTTGAAGCTTGGATTCTAAGTTGTAGTATCAGTAAATAAAACCATGGCTTCTTCTAATGTTAGCACTCACCGTCGTCATCATTTTTCAACTCGAGTTGTTAGTTCTGCATTTTTGTTGCTTCTCTTCATTGTAAACTGTTTTCAGCCTTCAAATGCGAGAATTGACGTGGTCGTGGATGGTACCGCAGGAGTGTTCATAAGCAAGTTATTGCTTGGAGATATTTGTGCGGCAACGGAAGATCCTGACTTCTGTACCGCAGTACTAAGTGCTGACCCTCGTACTCCATATGCGGATCTTTTTGGTCTTGCAAGTGTCTCCATGAATTTAGCAATCATCAACGCTACTGATACTCAAAAGTGTATCACTGAGTTCTACATGATTGCATATCCCGATCAAACGGTACAATTACAAGCATGCAGCTCAGATTACCAAGTCATTATCGCCAATCTTAAATTGGTTGGTAATAGCTTGCTGGATTATGGTAATTCTAAGGTAGCAGATAAAAAACTTGTTGAGGATGTTATGCATCATATTACTGAATGTGAAAATCAATTCTCTTCATGTCACGTGATTCCAAGTCCGCTGGCAGGTAGGAACAAAATTGTGACGAATCTTGTTAATATCCTTGATGTCGTTATAAGCCGGATTCCGTAACCGAAATGCGTCCCTTGTAAGATTTGGATGCCTTCCTTGCAATCAAATGTGATAAAAATAAAATTGGCATGAAATAAAAGCAGCTTTTATTTTCATTTCTTTGTTTTCTTCAGAACCGGAGCAGAACCAAATGTGATAAAAGGCAATGCTTTTCGAAAACTGTTGCCTAAAGTACATACAGTACTAAGATTGATTCAAAGGCACCAATTTTGGAACGAAAATGAATTCAGTTTTTTACCTACTTGTTTTATTTTGGACATATCATCAATAGTTATGCTATAGAAAGAAAAAAAAATCAATATTGGAAATGCCGATTTGTGTTCATGGTAAAAAATCTGTTGATTTAGTAGGGATTCTCTCATTATGTCAATTTAATGTTTTTCTTTAAAAACAGCCATATTAAATGCTCTAGAAATGAGGGGTCACCAGGAGGTGTTCTATATATAGCACTACCGCACGCAAGTTTTGATTGCACCTTCACAGTAGTACAGTGCAATCAAGTGAAGAAAACATGGCTTCTTCTCTTGTTATTTGGGCTTTTTACAAAAATAGGCACGTTTTTTTTGGTGCTTTTTATTTCTAGGCCACTTTTTTTATTTATTGCTAGAGTAGGCAAGTTTTGACCAAAAGTGATGGATGGAAAGTTAGCTGCAGTTATCTTCCAACTGTTCATATCTTCTTAGCTAAAAAGACGTTTTAGTCCTTCAAATCTATTGAACATTCAGTGCTTGCTGAACTCATTGAATTGCCTGAGCATACATCATCAGTAAAGAAGCAACGCTGCACCGGTCGGAATGAATGCAACAGACATTACAGAAAAGTCCGAAGAATGTGAATGGAGACTGAAGGCCCTTTTTGCCTTCTGAATAGTGACATAGAATGGGAACATGGCACTAACCCAGACAATTGCCTAACCTAAAGCTTACAATTTAGTACAGTATTTGAGACTTCAGACTTTCGAGACGGTGGACGCATAAGGGTGGAAAAAAAGACAAATAGCAGAATCTGCAGCTATTCCTCGTCTTTTACGTTAGGCGAACTTAGGCGCAGGCCCAAAAAAAATAATGTGCATAACTGCTTATGCAGTAAAATCAACTATGCATAACTGCATAGCTTATTATGCATAACTGGTTATGCAGTAAAATCAACTATGCAGAACTGCATAACTTATTATGCATAACTGCTTATGCAGTAAAAACAACTATGCATAACTGCGTAACTTATCATGCATAACTTGTTATGCAATAAAGCAAACATGCTGAACTGTGTAGCTTACGATGCATAACTGGTTATGCAGTAAAATCAACTATGCAGAACTGCATAACTTATTATGCATAACTTGTTATGCAGTAAAAACAACTATGCATAACTGCGTAGCTTATCATGTATAACTTGTTATGCAGTAAAATCAACTATGCATAACTGCGTAGCTTATCATGCATAACTGGTTATGCAGTAAAATCAACTATGCATAACTGCGTAGCTTATCATGCATAACTGATTATGCAGTAAAAACAACTATGCATAACTGCGTAACTTATCATGCATAACTTGTTATGCAGTAAAAGCAAACATGCTGAACTCCGTAATTTATCATGCATAACTGGTTATGCAGTAAAAGCAAACATGCTGAACTGCATAACTTATCATGCATAACTGGTTATGCAGTAAAAGCAAACATGCCGAATTGCATAACTTATTATGCATAACTGCTTATGCAGTAAAATCAACTATGCATAAATGCGTAGCTTATTATGCATAACTGGTTATGCAGTAAAATCAATTATGCAGAACTGCATAACTTATTATGCATAACTGCTTATGCAGTAAAAACAACTATGCATAACTGCGTAACTTTGACTGCATGACAAGTTATGCATTGTTTAGAGTATCTGCATAACCTGTTATGCATATAAAGTTATGCCTTCCCTGATGAGTGTTATTAAATCATGTTGCAGTTTCATGAGAACTTTAGAGATGAGTACAATGCAATGGAGTTGGAACTCTGTGAAATCGAAACTAAAAGATTGAATCGAAAAGATCTACATTGATCTATAACCAAATAGACAAGACAGACATCAACTTGGGAATAATGGTAGTTACAGCCATAATATTCGATAACCAAATAGACAAGACAGACTTGTTTTTGCTTCAAAACTCAATATTGCAAACAAAGCACGATGTGCATTTTAAGGTACTTAATCATGCTTCTTAAGGTCATAACCAGGGGTAAACTGGTACATTTAACTTAGCCATAATTTCAGTACATGATATAACTAAAATAGTAAATCCAGATTAGAAGTACTTACAGCATAGAAAACTGCAACTAACTCAGATGGTGTCAATGTCCAGACAGTATTTCCATCGGTGGAAGATATTCCAACAATAACCATAAACATTGCACCAAAAAAGTATGAGTATGCAGTCACTGAAAGACTGGCCGGATACTTCAGTAGCAGCGGAGCCTGGAATATGTATGCCATACACAAATCAGTATATACAACTTCATATACACATCTTGGTTCATTCTCAGTTTCATAACCATTTCAAAATCATCTCACCAAACCCATACTTCCTGCAACATCTCATTCATTAAGGCCATCCCATAACACCTACAGTTTCATCTACACAAACAACACCACCATTCTCTAGCTATCAACACCACCAATCTACGGTTCATGCATCTCATACAATCCTTTCACTGAGAAGAACAATTACCTCAAGATAAATCCATTCCAGCAAATATAATTCAATTCTTGTTCTTTCTTAACTGGATTCTGCAATTCTTCTCAAGGATACAACATCCCACCAAATTATTTCATCAAACACCAAAATACTCCCATCATCACCAACAGTTCTCAATCTTCATAACAAATTCTATCGAACCCTTCTCTCGGTTTCCTGACTTCAATCAACTCCAGCACCACCACCAATCTTCTTTAATCTTGAATTACTCTTCATTGTTTCCATCAATTCAGCATCAACAGCTTCTACATACTCTTCTCATATAACTGAAATCACCAGCAAACCCTAATTCTTTGATTCATCTTCAGGACAGCTTCAATCAAACATCAATTAGAACAAACCCATCTTCTAACTTCTTCTTATTCATCCTCAAATTAAACTCTGATTCCATTTCTCAGAAACCGTAACTCAATTCCCAACTATTCTCCCAGAACTGCTTCATATCATCAATTCATCAACAACCCCTCTTTTCCTCATCCATTAAGATCTCAATTCATTTCTCAATTTCATGCCAAACCCTAACTCTGATTTTATCAGATTAATCCCGAAACCATAAAATCTCTAATTGATTTTCTTCATAAACCTCAACCACACCATCTTCTTGAACAATCATACCACCTCAACATCTTATGTACTTAGATAGACATAACACACGACTCGCAGAGAGTCAGCAGAAAACAAACGGAGGATGATATCAGCAGAATCATTCAAAACCAGCACCAAGAACCCAATTTCAGTTCGAATTCAACCCTAGTCTTCGATTATTGAAACCATCACTGCCAAACACCATCAATACTTTCTTCACAAACTGAACCTTAATCTACTTTGCTTCTAAATTTCTATCAAACCCTTTTTCTTCACTAATGAGCAGAAGAAAGAAAACGGAAGGAGAAGAAAAAAAAGAAGAAGAAGATCAGAAGAAGAAGAATGAATGAGATCGAACACGTGACTGACACACACGTGTGAAGGACATTTCAGTAATCTTACCACATGTATGAGATCTCCCTATATGATATTTTGGCGAGATATTGACAAGTCAACGTGATAAATTGACCGAGATGGTTAAAGTGGATGGAATCCGTTTAACTTGCCTAGTTTTGTAAGAAATAAAAAAAGTGGCCTAGAAATGAAAGTGAGGGTCCAGACGAGGCCTACTTCTGCATATAATCCTTATTCTGCGTTTTTGGTGTTTCTCTTCGCCGTGAATTATTTTCAGCCTTCAATTGCAAGGCAGCTTGGGGCAGTCAAGAATAATACCGTCGGTGTGATGGTTTCAGCAGAGATGGTAGCAGATATTTGTTCACACACCGCCGACCATGCCTTCTGCATCACACTAATGAATTTTCCTCCTTCAACTCCAACCAGTGATCTTCATACTCTATCAGTCAATGTCAACCATTTTGCGTTGATTACTGCTGTCTATACTGTCACCGATGTAATTGAACTCATCGACAAAGCTACTCCTGATCTTCTGGAAGTGTTCGCTACATGTGTTGGGAACTGGCATGGCGGTATTCTCGGAGAGATGTACAAAGTTGAAGGTGATTTGCGTGATTCTAATTATATAGAGGCAAATCAAAATACTCTTTATGCTTTGGGTAACGTTTCTGAGTGCGAACATGTATTTTGGAAACCCCCCACGGTGATTCAGTCTCCATTGACAGAGAAGAATACCGTTATGACTAATATCCTTAGTGTCCTTGCTGTTATAACAAAGCGTCTGAGGGATGGATCATAGATGAATTGGATTATTAGAAAGCTTTTCCTACAATTCATTTGTAATAAATCAAATTCGGCATGAAATGAAAAATCACCAGTTTTCATGATCCTCGTACATCATTTTGTTGTTATGCCATTTATGTTTCCTATTTGGACTCATTTTCCAAATAGGGTTTAAGGATTAAGGTGAAGTGGTAAACGTAAATTAAAATTATTTTAGTTAATCCACTTTTTCATTTGAGGACATAAAAATTCAGGATATATATATATTTTTTTTTTTGGACAATCAACATATTTCAATTCATTCAAATCAAAATAGTGATTATATGTTCGTTTACAAAAATAACAGAAACATCAAAATACAAAATAATCAAGACCCTAATACAAATAAGGACATCAATTACAAGTAGATCGCGAAGAGAGAGAGCAATAAATTGCAAAGATATCCAATTTCTTTTTATGTATAAAGGAGAGATGATGGTATATCCGGTAATGATTTCCGACCATTTAATCAGATTGTTGTCTTCTTCGATAAGAGATGCTCCTAAAACAAAGGAGTAATTTGCCCATGAATTTGACGATCCACACAAGCACGAATGCTGATTGAAAGCGATGTAGTGATGAACTGTCGATGTTTTTGTATCGAGATAAGCAAGCAACGGACCAGCCATTAAAATTTGAAGAACTCGCCCCACAACGACGAAGAAAAATCCCCCCAAAACGACGAAGAAATATGTCAGAAAAACCAGAAACGATGTAAAAACATTTTATTGATTACCTACTATCAAAAACTTTGAAAGAAAAAAGAATTCTTGCTCGGATTTGGTCCAAAAGGACCAAATCTGAACGACACAGCTCAAAGGTTTTTTTCTTTTTTATTGAGAAAGGGAGGAGAAAGAGAAAGAAGAGAAAGGAGAAAAGATTCCTTTACTGTCAATATATGTCATCTTTCAATTTTTCCTTGCTTCAAAGTTTATTCAAATTTCTTGAGATTCAGGATTTTCTTCATAGCCCAATTATATGGTTTTTGTATTAAAATAAAGATTAATTCAATCTTAATAAAAAAATTTTTTGTCCATTAAGATTAAGATACCAAAAACCTAAAATGATTTTAATTCTTTCAAAATAAAAGATGATTACTGGTACACACTTTTAATAAATAAATGATGAAAAAATATTAAATCAATATGCCATCTTTGTACTAACTAATTTTCTCCCCAATGGTAATGAAAATTTTATTTTCATGATAAGGAAAATAACATATCATCTTTGTACTAATTAATTTTATCCACTATTTTTAATAAATAGAAATAACAGATCAATTTACCATCTTTGTACTTATTAGTTTTCTCCACTATTGACGACATAAATTTGTTTTTATGGTAAGAAAAAGTGAGAATTCGATTTTCAACAATATCAATAAGCGAAAAATCGAGTTTTTCATTGACAATAACATTGGGCGAGATCGGTTAAAAAAATCAAGTGGCTAAATTAGAAGTTATAAGAGATATCATTAAGTTTACTTATTGAAAATATATTGAAAAAAGTACAAAACGAATGAAAAAAATAATAGTTTTAGAAAGACGTTAGTGGAAAACTATCAAATTTGTAAATTTTTTTAAGATAAATATGGTAATGAAGGTTACAATATCCGGCATTACAATATAACATGTAGATAAAATGGAATATGTAGCAAAATATTCCATCTAAGGCTAATAAATCTTATATTGTGAGTTTCTAATATAAATCATCTTAATGACGAGTTGCTGATATAAGTCGTCCTAAGGAATGGTTTCTAAATTACCTAAGTTTCTCTCACGAGTTCTCTATCAAAATTCACATTACTTATACTACTAGTGCTAGGTATCACCTGGCTTATGATCCGGGGCTTAACATTTTACTGTTAATTTGACATTCTTTTGGATACCTATTTCCAAGCTTGTTAATTCAATTTGTTATGGATAATCATTATCTGTTAGTGAGAATTCATCTATATTAGTAAACTACACATCGGCGATATGTTAATAGGAATCGGCCTAAGCTAGTAAATGACACAATTTGTGAGAACTTTAAGAGTGTATAATAAAGTTAAGATAAGGTTAGCAATGGAGGATAATATACTAATATCTTCCATGACAATAGTACCTGACCATAAGTTAAAGTTCGATCACTTATTAACAAATTTACGTGTTGCTGAAAAAGGACATCGATGACGTGTGAGGATAGTTAATGTACCCCATATTCTTTAAAGTTACTATTCTATAATTTTGTTTTGTTTTGTTTTGGTACACAAAGATAACCAAAAAAAAAAAACTAGGTTGTTACATTGCACAGATTAACAACATCTGAAGGTAAAACATTACTAGTTCATCGAGCTTGGACTTTATGAGACATACCATAAGATGCCAGATTATGGGCCGCAAAGTTGATCTTCTTTGGCACTTGGCTGAAGGTATTGTTGGTATTCATATTGAACATCATCTTGTGAATATCATCTTTCAGTTTCCAGATCCTCCATAGGGTAGTTCTCGCTTTTCCTGTAAGACAGTTTACCACCACTTGACTGTCTCCCTTTATGATAATGGTATTGAGGTTTAGCCATGTAGCCAGTTCAGCTGCAAGAAGAAAAACGCCAGCCTCTGCATTAACAACTGAGTCAGACGTACCAATTCTAGTCCCTGCTCCACATCATACACCATTGTTGTTTCTAGATATGGAAGTGTAAGCATGGAAGCCATCTTTCCAAGAAGCATCGACATTCACCTTAATAAATGAGTCAGGGGGAGGAGTCCATACATCCAAGTCTCCATTTATGGTGTCATGAATACACGTGTCTTCAGCTTCAGTCTCTCTTCTTCTGAGAAGTTGTAGTACATATTGAACCAATGCATTGCAGTAGTTAGGGTTCCTTGAATGTTGATGTTTTTGTTTTCAATGATTTTAGCATTTCTTGTTTTATAAATAGCCCAGCAGATTTCCATTCGCATAGCCGTGCAGTATTCATTACCATTACTTTTGATCCAAAGTTCCACCAGACTTTGAAGGTTTAGCTGATGATCATCTTGAAATCTTAAACCAAGTGGAGAAACGAACCAAAATGCTTTGGAAAAGTTGCAATGTATCGACAGGTATTCCACAGTTTCAACAGAACTTGATCACATATTACAGTCCATTGAGTCACCATCAATATGTCTGCAAATTTTCTCAAATGTTGCAATGCCTTTGTGTATTGCTCTTCAGATAATTTTTTTTTATCTTAGGGGCCACTTTCTTGAATGTCCAATTTTTTTCCAGGGAAAGTGATTTTCTCTTGCATTTGAAGTTTCAACGCGCCGTTCCTCCAGCATCTTTTGAAATGATTGTGGTGTAAACTCGCCGTGTATGGTAAACTTCCAGATGAGAGTATCAGTTGCTGCAGCATTGATGGGAATTCTAAGTACCTAACTTTTCGTGAATGAGTCAATGTTTTGATGAATGAATTTAATGCCCCACTGACCAGAAGTGTTCTAGATTAATTGATTAACTTTAACAATTTCCAGGTCACCATCTTCTTTTCTAGCAGGAATAACTCTCGGGATTGAAGGTACCCAAGGATCTTAGAAGATGTTTATTGTTTGACCATTTCCAACTAGCCATAAGCACCCCTTCTTAAGATTGTCTCTACTATCCAACATCGCAGTCCAGGTAGTAGAACAAATACTCGGTTTCTTAGCTTCCCAGACTGAAGTGTTTCTGAGATATTTTGCTTGCATGACTTGAGCCCACAACGAGTCTTGGTCATTAATAAATCTCCAGGAAAGTTTAACCACTAGTGCCTAGTTGAGTTCAGTCAAGGACCGTGAACCCATTCCACATTTTTCTTTTGGTAAGTTAAACCATTCTCACTTTAAAAAATGCATCTTCCTCTTGTTACTGTTATGTCTCCACAAAAAATACCGAAAGATGTGAGTAAGATTATTGAGGATATCTTTCGGAATAATGGGATTATGACCATTATTCCTAGTACTAGACTGAAATTAATCCTAGTACTGATTGGATTATGACCATTTGTCCTGCATGCGACAACGTGTTTCTTCTCCATCCCGATAACCACTCTTCAAAGTTTTTAGTGAGGAAACTGAAGTTGGAAAATCTGATCCCTTGTTGTAGAATCTTCACTCCCAAATATTTCTCTTCTTTGTCCGTTCTTCTCACCCCAAGTTCCTGAACTAATTCATCAGCATAAGAGCCCATAATGTTTTTCCTAAAGTGTATATAGTATTTGGAGTAGTTCACAAGTTTCCCCGATACTTTGTAGTATTGCTGCAGAACTGTTGTGACTGAGGTGATGGTAGTGGTGTCTGTATTACCAAATAATAACACGTCATCAGCAAACATTGTATGAGACACACTGGGTGCCTATCTATTTATTTTATAGCTATTGTGAGCTCCATCATCTTCCGTTTTTTAAATAATACTGGACAAAGTCTGAGCACATAAGATGAACAAGTAAGGTGATAATGGGAACTCTTGCCTTATTCCCCACTCCCTTGTGAAGAAACCTTCTGGTTGCCCATTGAGTAATATCGAGAAAGATGTAGTTCTGACACAACTCTGTATAAGGGCATGGGCTCTATCAATGATTCCTATATTAATTACAAATGGACTTAGAAAGTCTCGGTCGACTCTATCATAGGATTGACTCATGTCTAATTTAATAGTGAACGAACCTTTGGATGTGTAGGAGTGATGCACAAAATGGAATAACTTTTTTGTGACTACTATGTTGCTTATGATCTGCCTACCCGGAACAAATGTATACTGGTTTTTTTCTATCAGACTGTCAAGGAATGAACTTAGTCATCTATTGGTAATTATCTTAGTAACAACTTTGTACACCAAATTGCAAAGGGCTATAGGTCTATAGTCTACTACTGACTCAACATGTTTTTTCTTTGGGATTAATGCAATGTAAGTGTGATTAAGACCTGGGAGACTGGTTGAGTATCTAAAAAAATATTGGATTATTTGAAATACCTCTTGACCCACAACTTCCCAACATTTCTTGTAGAAGAGTGCCAGATACCATCTGGCCTGGTGACTTCAATGAGCCCATCTTCTTCTTCACCATATTAAAGATTTCTTCTTGCACTTTGGATAGATGAAAGATACCTGCAATCATCTTAATTCAGTTTGTTAGCATTATCAAGTAACAGAAAATTAGGTTCCACACTATCATCTTTAAAAAACATGTTTTGTAAGTGGTTAACAAGAGTGTCTCTTATTTAGTCATGATCAGAAATCCAATCACCGTTAGAGTTTTTTAGCGCAAATATCTTGTTCTTGCTTCTCCAATGGATAACAGATACATGGAAGATCAGTGTGTTCTTGTCTTTTGAGGGAACCCACTTGGACATATTGCGCTTGTTAGAGCATTTCTCAGTCGAACTCGCAAGCGTTGCTATCTCAAGCTTGTTTGTCAAGTTTAGTTGCCAAAACTATAAGTCTTGATTTTTAGTCTACTTATAGCTAAGTCTCGGACTAGGATAGAAAGTGTAGTTGAGCTCTAGAATCCACGATGTTCATCATGCAAAGACGAAGAACTACTCAAGGAATTGGTGGATCTTCATCGACTAAAAGGTATATGGAGACTTGAACTTATCTATCACTCAAAAGTCTATCTACTCTATCTCCTATCTTGAGAGAAAAGTCGTATTGCTATATAGACTTCGATTATACACATTTGCTATTTCGAGCCGAGTTTATCTCGCTTATCTATTTATCGAAATATGTGTTGGTAAGATTTCGCTTTGGCCAAGTTCATCTATACAAGTGACGAAAGTCATGTTGATTATTTCAATATCTTGAAAATCGCTTTGATGAAAAATAGTGTGTTAATAACCTCTATTTAACATCCTCTAAGAATATTTCAATGATTGAAATGAGAGTTTAGAATATATAACCTTGAATGGATATAAACAATGTATGTGAACTCATACTTGTGTAAGTCCAAAACCCTTGAACTAAAGTATGCGTACTTTACTGGTTTAGGATATCCGGAAGCTAAGTCCCCGTACCCGTACGCATACTGTCGGAAGTTCACATCCCGTGAATTTCTACTGGAGTTTGTGAACTGAGAACAAACTCAATTCGGGTACTTAAGTATGCGTACCGGTATGCATACTTGAGTGGGTTATTTATTAAAAACGGTTTATTCGTGAACTATGACATATATAAACTAAGTAATGCATATTTGAAAACTGTGGCTATAATGTTCATGAATCGATTCGAGTGAATCAAAATCGCTTTTGCTTCGATTATGTCTTGTATACTTCTATGAGATCTAAGCAATTGCACAACTCTCTAACTAGTTCTTTTGAGTCATTTGAACTAGTTATGGTGAAGATGAATAAGGTTGATATGAAAGTGCTCATATGGCTAACCATTGGTTAACTACTGTTGAACCAACTAGGTGTACACATTTAGGTACGGTTACACAAACCTAAATAAACGTGCACTTCATTTGTGTATAACAATCTAAGTTCGATCTAATGGTTGAAAGATATTAGCTTGAATCTAATAAGGTTTTCATCTAACGGTGAATATTAAATGCTTTATTACCGAGGTAAATTAGATTGCAAACCATGATGTGGAGACTATATAAAGGAGAACTCTAGCAACTGGGAAACCTAATCCCCACACCTCCTGTGTGATACTAGTCGTATAATCTAGAGTCGATTCTCCTTTAACCTTAGGTTTCTACCGAAATCTTATAGTTTAGCGACTTGAAGACTTCATTGGGATTGTGAAGCCAGACCCAACTATTTTCTCTATAGTTGCATGATCTGTTCTTGCTGTTTCTATCGTGATTGATTGCAATCGTAAGATTGGATTGAGATTAATTTCTTCGATAGGCAAGATAGAAAAGTAGTCACAAACATCTTCGTCTCATCGTTTGTGATTCCGCAATATCTTGTTTCGCTAGTCGGTTAAGATTATTATGAGGTGATTGATATTTCTAGGTTGTTCTTCGGGAATATAGGTCTGGTATATCAATTGGTTCATGTTCACCTTGATTTATTAAAAGACGGAACAAACTCGTAGGTATTCCAGTGGGAGACAGATTTATCTATTCCTGTAGACTTTTCTGTGTGATACAGATTTGTTTATTAAAGTCTTTGACTTTGGTTCGTAGCAACTCTTAGTTGCGGGTGAGATCATCTAAGGGAATCAAGTGCGTAGTATCCTGCTGGGATCAGAGACTTTAGGAGCGTAACTGCACCTTGGATAAGTGTGAGATTGATTGGGGTTCAACTACAGTCCAGAGCAGAGTTAGTTTGTAGTAGGCTAGTGTCTGTAGCGGCTTAATACAGTGTGTGTTCAATCTGGACTAGGTCCCGGGGTTTTTCTGCATTTGCGGTTTCTTCGTTAACAAAACTTCTGGTGTCTGTGTTATTTCTTTTCCGCATTATATTTTGTTATATAATTGAAATATCACAGGTTGTGCGTTGAATCGATAAATTATTAATCCAACCTTTGGTTGTTGGTTGAAATTGATTGATCCTTCAACATTGGTATTTGGTACCGTTCAATTTAATTTCTCTTGTATTCAATTAGACTGGCAGATTGTTATTTGCTTGAGTAAGTATTGAATCGAGAAATTGAGATATAACTCTTTGATATACTTTTCTTAAAATTGAGTCTGACTATATATCTTGTTGATTCTCTTGAAAGTATATTGGAGTTAGTGCATACAGATTGCTAAGCGAAATATTGGGTGAGGTTGTTGTGCCCCCCACTTTTTCAGCGATGTTCTCAAAATATTATATCCATTCTTTCCAACTCTGTAATCTTGTCGTATATAGCACTCTCCCTTTCTCTAGTGTCAGATAAGTGTATTGAAGATTGCAACTCAACAAACTTCTGCTTCTCACCTTCTATCTCTCTTTTTGTGTCACGGAAAGATTTTTGCTCCGTTTCCAAAGTACTTTCCCCAAAGATTGTAACTTAGTCATTGTATCTCCAGTAGCATTTTCCTAATTTGTTTGCATGACATTTTTGAATTGAGGATGATCCGTCCAGTAAAACTCAAACTTGTAGTTTGGTTTTCTTCTTGGTGGTTTTCTCATAGTGTTGAGAAGGATTGGGGAATGATCACTCTCGATTCTTGGAAGATGGAGAACTGATATACGTCTGGAAATAAGAGTCTTCAGTCTATGTTAAAAACTACCCTATCAAGCTTCTCAAAAATCTGTGTATTTTGAACAACATTATTTGTCCAGGTGAATGCTGGACCTGTATAACCAAGATCAATAATATCCCTTTCCCTAACCAAACGTCTGAATTCCTTGCATCTTATGTCCTTGTTTGAAGAGCCACCTTGTTTCTCAAATTGATGCATTAGAACTTTTAGGTCTCCAATCATGTACCGATCTCCTTCTATATATATAATGCAATTATCATATGGCTCTAGAAGCTATCTCTTTAGGGATATGCTGTCGGACCATACAAACAAAGGACATCCCATTCAGAAGTGCACAGTTTGGGTTAGATGACACAGTGAATCATATTTTGGGTCTTGTAAATCACTTGTTAATCAACATTGTCTTGCCAGAGAATAACAAACCCCTCGCTTCATCCATTTACAGCTATATAGTCGAACTTTCTGAAGTTGAGAGAGTTGCATACCCTTTTACTGTTGTTTTCGTTTAATCTTATTTCAAATAAAAAAAATATGGAAGGTTTGCAATGATAAGTGCATAATTCACATGATTTTAGTGATTATTCCATGCTTGTTTTAGTTAGATTTCTTGCATATTATCCTTGTATTACTCTTGTTTTCCATTTTATTTGTTTATTTAGGTGAATCATTCAAATTCGATGGAAAAGGCTGCAAAATAACTATAAAGTGGAGTTCTCCAAAGATCCAAGTGTTTAGAGCCAAAGGAAGTGGAAGAAGTGCGACGAAAAGGAGCAAAGAATGCTCAAGATCATAACAAGGACTAGAAGACCAAGTTCTAATCATTCAAATTAAGGATTTCTTATAACCATCTTGAAGAGAATTCAATTTTGAAGAGAACGGTGAAAGAATGAGGTCATTCCGAGTTCGGATGAAGAAGTTACGGCCAAAACAGTCGAGACGAAAAATGGCAATCTACAGCATCACTTTCGGCATTGCTAAAGCAATACCGAAAGTACCATATTTCGGGCAGAGAAGATGTATTTCCAGCACCACTTTCGAAAGTGACCATATTTCGGGCAGAAAAGGTGTATTTTCGACCCCAACTTTCAGCATTGCTTTGGGGTATTCGACAATGCCGACTGAGACAAACCTATGGGGTCCCTTTTGACGTATTTTGACTTCCAAATCAAGGAAACTTGGTCCCGAATGGATTTTAATACCTATATCTCATGAAAACTATATAAGAGAACTTCCATAACAATTAGAGAGGATCACATCTCATATTATACTTTCGTTCTTCATTAAAAACCTAGGGTTTACCTCTTTTGGGGGAAACCGGGTAATTGTGTAATCATGAGTTGCTAAACCTTTGTTGATTAAGGATGAATTCAATGTTCTAGACGTGAAGCTTTATTTTTATACAAGTTTTTTCGTAGTTTTTTATCATCATCGTTTGTCTTTTCTATATTTAGGGTTTATGAATGATTCTTAGATTGATTTGGGATACATACTAGATTAGTCCATTGATTGTTCTATTGCTAGTAGTGGTTATGAGATAAGTAATCGTCGATTGACTCTCTACACAAGTAGACATCACGAGACCTTGCAGAGGGATTCTGTGGAGCAATTGCGAGTGAAGATAACATCGGAAAGTGGATTGATCTGGGATCAACCTAAATTCACGAACCTTAAAGCGTTCGATTGGATTACACCTTGAGTGATCTACTACTTGGTGGTTCGTTGAATAGAATCTGGTAGTCGAGAACTTCCGTATCCGATGATAGAAGGAGTTTTGGGGATAACACTGATCTAGCTGTTTTTCTACGGTTGGTGATGAATGGTTGTAACGAAATATAGATAAGTATTCTAATCCAGTTATCGCTTGGTAACGGCGAAGGATTCCTTGATCATCCCTTTCTTTTCTTATTTGTTTCTTTTTATTTATCTTACAACCAATCCCCCATTGTCTTTTACTTTGTTTTGCTAATTCAAATAACCTATCAATTACACAGCTCTCTGTGGGAACGATCTCTTACTACCGCTATATTACCAGTTGATTAGTGGGAAATATCTTAATTAATTTATTGTGGTTACGACATGCATCAAATTTTGGCGTCGCTTCCGGAGAGCAGTTGCTAATTGATTTGTTATTTGTTTAGCTTGTTTTTATTTTTGTTTTTAGATTTTTATTTTATTTTCTCTTTTGCTCTTGTGAGTCATGTTTCCTTTCGGAAATAACATGTACGGAGCACAAGATCAATCACGTTATAGTGGTAATCAAAATGATTTTCAATTTCAAAGTTACGACAACTACTGTTAGAGCATTGCTCGGTCGAACTCGCATGCGTTGCTATCTCAAGCACATTTGTCAATGTTAGTGATTAAAACTATAAGTCTTGATTTCTAGTCTACTATAGCTAAGTCTCGGACTAGGATAGAAAGTGTAGTTTAGCTCAAGGACTTCATGGCGATTCATCATACAAGAAGAAGAACTACTCAAGGAACAGGTGGAACTTCTCGACAAAAAGGTATGTGAAGACTTGAACTTCTCTGTCACTCAAAAGTCTATCTACTTTATCTCCTACTTCTTGAGACAAAAAGTCGTATGCTATATATAGACTTAGATTATACAAATTTGGTATTTCGTGCCGAGTATACCTCTCCTATCTATATCTCGAAATATGTGTTGGTAAGCGTTTCTCTTCAACCATGTTTATCTTTACCTAGTGACGAAAGTCATGATATGTTTCAATTACTTTGACGAGAAATGGTGTAACAACTATATAACGTCCTCTAAGAATGTTTCAATGGTTGGAATGAGAGTTTAGATTACATAACCAATGATGGACATAAGTATTGTTGTGGAAACACATATGTGCATAAGTCCTATCCCTTGAACCAAAGTTTGCGAACTTTGTTGACCAAGAGAAACCTGAAGAATGGCTTGTTGCCAAATCCGAGAACTTCCGAACTTCTCATCCTGAGAAATTCTGCCGGAGTTGACAAACTTGTTGCGTGAGTACCAGTCCGCGAACCCAGTCCGCGAACCGGCGGAAAGTCTTTGCCGAGATTTTCTACTGGAGTTTGTAAACTCTGCCCGGTTGCTTAAGTTCGCGAACCTAGTGTGCGAACTTAAGAAGGTTATATATCTGAAGATGATTTCTGAACTTAAACTTATAAAGACTAAGGAATGCAGTTTGCAAACCGTGGCTATAAAAGTTCATGAACCGATTCAAGTGAATCAAATCATCTTTGCTTCAATTGTGTCTTGTGTAGTACATAAGATTTCCTTGCAATTGAACAACTCTCTAACTAGTTCATTTGAGTCATTTGAACTAGTTATGGTGAAGAAGAATATGGTTGGTATGAAATGCTCATATGACTAACCTTTTGGTTAACTATTGTTGAACCAACAAATGTACACGTTTGGGTACGGTTAACAAACCTAGAACCGTGCATTTTATTTGTGTATAACAAGGTAAGTTTTCGATCTAACGGTTGAAAAATATTAGCTTGAATCTAAATCAGGTTTTCATCTAACGGTGGATATTGTTTGCTTTGTGACCAAAGCGAAACCCTGATTTGAAAGACTATATAAATGAACATCTAGTATTGTGCAAAACTAATCCCCACACTTCATGTGTGATACTAGTTTGCGTGCTAGAGTCGTTTCTCCTTTAACCTTTGGTTTTCTTCTTCTAAAACCAGGTTAACGACTTAAAGACTTCATTGGGATTGTGAAGCCAGACCGATACTACTTTTATCGTAGTTGTGTGATCTGATCTTGCATCTTCTATCGTACGAGTACAATCATATTGATTGGAATGAGATTAATATCTCCGATAGGAAAGATATAAAAAGTATTCACAAACATCTTCGTCTCATTGTTTGTGATTCCGCAAAATCTTGTTTCTCTACCATACGATTAAGATTGTTGTGAGGTGATTGATTTATCTAGGATGTTCTTCGGGAATATAAGACCGGATTATCAATTGGTTCCTGTTGACCTTGATTATTATCAAAAGACAAACAAAAACTTAGGGTTTTTCTGTGGGAGGCAGATTGATCCTTAGATAGACTTGTCTGTATGAGACAAATTTGTTTATTATCAAAGCCTGCGATTTTGGGTCGTAGCAACTCTTAGTTATGGGTGAGATCAGCTAAGGGAATCAAGTGCGCAGTATCCTTCTAGGATCAGAGGCGTAGGGAGTACAACTGTACCTTGGATTAGTGGGAGACTGATTGGGGTTCAAATACAGTCCAATCCGAAGTTAGCTTAGAGTAGGCTAGTGTCTGTAGCGGCTTAATACAATGTGCATTCAATCTAGACTAGGTTCCGGGGTTTTTCTGCATTTGCGGTTTCCTCGTTAATAAAATTTCTGGTGTCTGTGTTATTTCAGTTTCCGCATTATATTGTTTTATCTTTATAATTGAAATAATACAGGTTGTGTGTTAGATCATCAATTAGAGTAATCCAACCTTTGGTTGTTGATTGTCATTGATTGATTCTTGGATAGTGGTCTTTGGTACCATCCAAGTTATTCCTTGTATTTGATTAGTACTCACAGTTTCTGTTTGAAGAAATCAAATCAAGAGAGAGAGAGAGATATAAACTCGTTGATGTACTTTTAATTGATTGAGTCTTGTTGATTCTCTTAAAAGTATATTCGAGTTTGTACATACAGATTGTTAAGCGATATATTGGGTGGTGTTGTTAGACCCCCACTTTTTTAATTGGTATCAGAGCAGGCAAACACGTTCAAGACCTCAAAAGTCTGTGTTTGTAGCGATCTGACTCTATGGACTAGAGTACTATCTCTGATAAAAGCTTTACCAGAAATAAAAGTTCTATCTCGTCTAACTCTACTAATGAGAAGGGTTCTACAATATCGAATATAGATGAACCTTCTGTCCTGACGAGACAGACTAACACTGACATGTGTACTTTCGGTTACCCTTCAAATGTGAGCCTCTCCATTAATAAACGGGATTCGGCTGAAGAGAGTGAATTGATTCTAAATCTTGTTAGAATCCAAGCTGATAGATTCAATCGGTTGAAGCACCATGTCAATGTTCTATTTTGTGTAATAAGAGATTGCAAATCCAAAGGTAATACTGAAGTCCATTCTTCGTGTACGTCTCTTGAAGTTATCCTTAGAAGATATGCCTTGGAAATTGAACATCGCCTGATTAAGATCTCTATTTAAGGATGCTCAAAGCAATCTAATATGCCAAGTACTTCTGACACAACTAAAGATGGTTCATGATCAGAAGTAAAAACGAAAGTCCCTTCTAGTAAAACGTATGTGCCTGAAGTCACCATCACTCAAGGATGTTGCACATCAAATGGAGGGAAGAAATATTATAACGATGATATTAAGACTGTACTATCTAATCATTATGATGATCAGAAAGTATGTCTTGTCTGTGAGACAAAGAGTTCTGTTAAACGAAAGGGAACCTCTAGGTTGAAGAAAAAATCTTTGGTTCAACTTCAACACACCTTAGAATTAATTCTTAAAGGTGTAACTGACATTCGTATGACTAAACCAATCGGTTTTTGTACCTACCCTGTGTATGTTACCAGGAAAGTCAGTTCAATGAGTTCCTCGAACACTCAAGAACAAAACAAACGTCTTAATAAACATCATCTAAAAGAAGATCATGTCGTGGTCTCTGGAAACAACGCTGCTCCTGCTGAGAAAGGAAGTTTAGAAGAGAGAAGAAAAATTGATGAAATGAGAGATAATCTGAAAAAGATAATTGAAGGGTATAAAGAATTTGTCAACAGGTTGTCTTCCTCCTCAAACCAAAAATCTTCTGGTAAGAACTCAAACCATGTCTCGTATTTTGATGACAGTAAGTTTTATGATAATTTCTCGCATAAAAAGGAGTATCTCTCTAGATTCAAGAGGAAAAATAGGCTTGACCATAAACACAAATCTCTTGATGAGCTTGTGGCTCATACTTGTGCTAATTAATCACAAGGGTTGAAGAGCTTACTCATAAAAACCCTGTTGAGTAAGATGTGTTAATTTTCAGGTATACTTTTGGCATTTGCATCTGTTAAGTTGAGCTATCTTCTTATCGTCCATAGCTAAGCTTTTTAATTGCAAACTTACTATGCTTAAAGTATTGTTTGTGTCTAAAGTGTCTTCTTATTTTCGTTAGGAAGTCGTCTTTTGATTTATTTATTTTTTGCTACAACTTTGCTCAAAATTGCTTTCCTAAGTGATGGAATTTTTCGAGGATTTTGTTGCAAAAATCCCTGTTGGGATTTGTTTTTGGAGGTCAGGTTGTACTCGAACGGATATCCATTTTCTGAGACGAGTCAACTGTTTAAGAAAACCCTAGAATCCCTTCCATAAGAGACCCTTAAATATCAAACTATTGAGTTGCAAAAGTCACATACTCTAGGTTGGTTTCTGGGTTGTCAAGAATGTCTTCTTCTTCATCTTTCTATGGTGGTTTTGCAAGAGGATTCCTTGATAAAGGTGTTTTTGAGTCCAAGAAGAAAAGAACTCTTGTAGATGAAGATCATCCTAATGCTTCTTGTTATTTTGCCTATGTTCATGAGGATACTGAAAAGGATGATATGATTTCTGCTGAAGTTGTTCATTACTTTCTTAAGTACTTTGGGGAAGCAAAACAACAACCCATTGCTACTCTTAAAAGTGTTGATGCGCTGAAAAATGAGTTGGAAAAGGTTACCGTTGACCTTGGTCTCATAAAATCTCACATCAATGATTTTCGTAAAGAGAATCACCTCTCCGATGATGCAATGGATGTTGTCTATCACAAGCTCAAAGACCAGTTGTCTCATGAGGATTGTGAACCGTCCATATGATCTTAGTTCGTGTTCAGAATAGCACTGGAGTCTGTTTTCCTTTAGCTTGTTTTATTTGTTGCCTAGTATGTCTTCTTTTTGGTTTAGTTGGAAGAATAACTAGTGCTTTAATAGCAATGATTGTGACTACACATAGCTATTATTTTTCATCTTCTTGTTCTTTTTTTTAGGTTTATTGGTTTAAATTCTAAAAATATTTGGAGGATGATGGTTTGTAGTATTTAATCTTTATGATTTGTTATATTGCAATTTGTTATGGGATATTGGTGTTTACGTCCGTGAACTATGTTGTCCCATATTTTGTCAAAAGTAAAGTCGTTCATGATCGGTATTCATTTATTGATTTAAGGATGAATAGACTTTTGACATATACAAAAGTTAAGCCTATATTATCAATTCTTTGATGGAAGATAGGTTAAAATCTTTTGTGTTCAAGGATTATGTCTATTAAATATCGTTATGCAAATAGTGATAGAAGGTAGAATGAATCCTTGTGTATTCCACAGTATTGATCTTCACTGATCCATATTTTATGTAATACTGTGAGGCTCCATAATGTTTCTTATGTTGAGCACGATACAACCAAGTTGATTAATTTTTGATTAGATTTGTTGGTTGTTCCGTAAGATACTTTATGTTGAGCATTCTTGAATTAAATTAATCATCTTGTTTGGTTATTTAGTTATTGCTCCATAAGTCTTTTTATCTCGAGCAAAACAAATGACAATTAAATTGATTATTTTTGTAATTCGTTTGGTTGTGTATTCCAATTAGATTAATTATGGATTCTCTTGTAATTAATCTAGTTGAGTATTTTCATACTCCGTAAGATTCCTTTTATGTTGAGTATATGAACGACTATCCTATTCATTTTCTAATGGTTATGTTAGTCGTATGCTCTGTAAGTTCTCTTATGTCGAGCATGATCAATTAAGTTGATCACTTTTGTGTTTAATTTGATTGCGTATTCCGATTAAATTAATCATGGGTTTACTTGTGATTAATTTTATTGAGTTTATGGAGATAGAAAATCATTCTCATGGTTTTTGTTGTCCAATCAAAATCCTTCTTTTCTTTTGAAATTAAGCTCGCTCTTGTTGTTCCCTTGGGAATGACATCAAATGGGGGAGAGTTCTTTTGAACTTGTGCTTAATGGTCATATCTTGAGGGGTATGCGGCTGTGGAATTTTAAAGGGGTTATCTTGTATCTTTAAACTCCTTGATGAATGCTATTAGCTTCGGCTATATGATTGCATATAAATTAGATGGTACGTGTTTTCTTTTAGTCATGAAATGTCTCTTACGGAAATTTCATTATGATCTCGTTCTTGTACCTTTTCCAATTTTATTGACAAAAAGGGGGAGAATTAATATGTAGTTCACACTATAAATACATATGGTTTTCGGATCATTGTGTAAGGGGGAGTGGTTTCCATGTGAGATGGAATATTGACTAAGGTGGAGTGATAAATATCACCATAGTATTGTTGTTGAAGTTGTGATACAATTGGACTTTGACACTGTATAATAATACTATGACAATGTATAACAATGATCGAGACCGATGCTTTCTCATTGTTATAGCTACGGATATTCAACAACGGTGATGCTAAACTTACAACCTTTGGGATCATTGGAATACTTGGAAGTGACGAAGATTTTGATGAATGTTGAAGATTAGGCATGTGGAATAGGAGCTACTAAAGTTTCTTTATCTTTTTTGTATTTCATATGTATTGATAGTTTTGTCACTAAAATTGACAAAGGGGGAGATTGTTAGAGCATTGCTCGGTCGAACTCGCATGCGTTGCTATCTCAAGCATGTTTGTCAATGTTAGTGATCAAAACTTCTAGTATACTATAGCTAAGTCTCGTACTAGGATAAAAAGTGTAGTTGAGCTCAAGGACTTCATGACGATTCATCATACAAGAAGAAGAACTACTCAATCAACCGGTGGAACTTCTCGAAAAAAAGGTATGTGAAGACTTGAACTTATCTGTCACTCAAATTCTATCTACTCTATCTCCTACTTCTTGAGACAAAAAGTCGTATGCTATTATAGACTTAGATTATACACATTTGGTATTTCGAGCCGAGTATACCTCGCCTATCTATATCTCTAGATATGTGTTGGTAAGCTTTTCGCTTCGACCATGTTTATCTTTACCTAGTGACGAAAGTCGTGATATGTTTCAATCACTTTGAAAATTGCTTTGACGAGAAATGGTGTAACAACTATATAACGTCCTCTAAGAATGTTTCAATGGTTGGAATGAGAGTTTAGATTACATAACCAATGATGGACATAAGTTATGTTGTGGAAACACATATGTGCATAAGTCCTATCCCTTGAACCAAAGTTTGCGAACTTTGTTGATCAAGAGAAACCGGAAGAATGGCTTGTTGCCAAGTCCGCGAACTCAGTCCGCGAACTTCCGAACTTCTCATCCCGAGTAATTCTGCTAGAGTTGACAAACTTGTTGCGTGGGTACCAGTCCGCGAACCCAGTCCGCGAATCGGCCGAAAGTCTTTGCCGAGATTTTCTGTTGGAGTTTGTAAACTCTGCCCGGTTGCTTAAGTCCACGAATCTAGTGTGCGAACTTAAGAAGGTTATAAATCTGAAGATGATTTCTGAACTTAAACTTATAAAGACTAAGGAATGCAATTTGCAAACCGTGGCTATAAAGTTCATGAACCGATTCGAGTGAATCAAATCATCTTTGCTTCAATTGTTTCTTGTGTAGTACATAAGATTTTCTTGCAATTGAACAACTCTCTAACTAGTTCATTTGAGTCATTTTAACTAGTTATGGTGAAGAAGATTATGGTTGGTATGAAATGCTCATATGGCTAACCTTTTGGTTAACTATTGTTGAACCAACAAATGTACACGTTCGGGTACGGTTAACAAACCTAGAAGCGTGCATTTCATTTGTGTATAAAAAGCTAAGTTTTCGATCTAACGGTTGAGAAATATTAGCTTGAATCAAAATCATGTTTTCATCTAACGGTGGATATTGTTTGCGTTGTGACCAAGGCGAAACCCTGATTTGAAAGACTATATAAATGAGACATCTAATATTGTGCAAAACTAATCCCCACACTTCACGTGTGATACTAGTTTGCGTGCTAGAGTCGCTTCTCCTTTAACCTTTGGTTTTCTTCTTATAAAACTAGGTTAAAGACTTAAAGACTTCATTGGGATTGTGAAGCCAGACCGATACTACTTTTGTCGTAGTTGTGTGATCCGATCTTGCATCTTCTATCGTACGAGTACAATCAGATTGATTGGAATGAGATTAATATCTCCGATAGGCAAGATATAAAAAGTAGTCACAAACATCTTCGTCTCATTGTTTGTGATTCCGCAACATCTTGTTTCTCTACCATACGATTAAGATTGTTGTGAGGTGATTGATTTATCTAGGATGTTCTTCGGGAATATAAGACCGGATTATCAATTGGTTTCTGTTCACCTTGATTATTATCAAAAGACGAACAAAAAATTTAGGGTTTTTCAGTGGGAGACAGATTGATCCTTTGATAGACTTGTCTGTGTGATACATATTTGTTTATTGTCAAAGCCTGCGATTTTGGGTAGTAGCAACTCTTAGTTGTGAGTGAGATCAGCTAAGGGAATCAAGTGCGCAGTATCCTGCTGGTATCAGAGGCGTAGGGAGTACCACTGTACCTTGGATCAGTGGGAGACTGATTGGGGTTCAACTACAGTCCAGTCCGAAGTTAGCTTGGAGTAGGCTAGTGTCTGTAGCGGCTTAATACAATGTGTGTTCAATCTGGACTAGGTCCCGGGGTTTTTCTGCATTTGCGGTTTCCTCGTTAACAAAATTTCTGGTGTCTGTGCTATTTCAGTTTCCGCATTATATTGTTTTATTTTTATAATTGAAATAATACAGGTTGTGCATTAGATCATCAATTAGAGTAATCCAACCTTTGGTTGTTGGTTGTCATTGATTGATCCTTGGATATTGGTCTTTGGTACCATCCAAGTTATTCCTTGTATTTGATTAGTTCTCGCAGTTTCTGTTTGAGCAAATCAAATCAAGAGAGAGAGAGATATAAACTCGTTGATGTACTTTTAATTGATTGAGTCTTGTTGATTCTCTTAAAAGTATATTCGAGTTTGTCCATACATATTGCTAAGAAAAATATTGGGTGGTGTTGTTAGACCCCCGCTTTTTCAACTACCAACTATCCTATGACCATAATCAAAACCAATCTTTTGGATATGATCAATATCCTACGGAACTTTATGGATACTCTCATGCATATCAACAACCTTATGACGGGTTTGTAAGTGAGCAACCACAAGGATGGGAGGATAGTTATGCTACTGATCAACAATTCTATAGTCTTGCAGATTCTATCAAAAAGTTGCAAGAAGAAACTGAACATTTTAGACAAACCTGTGCTGAATCAAACCAAGAGCTTCGAAGGGATATGGAAAAATTTAACCTACACATGGCTCAACTTAGAGAGACTTTGGAATGATGATATCCTTATGAACGACAACAATTTTTTTGAGGATGAGCATCCCTTGGAGAATCGTTGTAATGATGATGAAGTTATTCCAACTCCGGATCGTAATAATGATCGTTCGCCTATTCAAAAGGAGGAGCCTTGGTATGAACGAACCATTGTTATGAATGGTGTAACATACTCGAATGCATATCAACGTTACAATGAATATCCAGATTACAATGTTTTTAGCCTGGTTGATTTACAAGAAGTAGACCCAATCATTCCCTCGACTGAGACTCATGAAGAATACCCAAAAATTTATACCGAAGAAGAGTTCATGAGAGCGGAATTTGATTCAGATGATGAGAGTGTTGAAGAGATAGAGATTGAGAATGAAACCAAATCGATTGAAGTCGTGGAAGACCCAATTGAACTTGTCAATGATGCTGAGATTTTAGTTGAAGAATAAATGAAAGGTTTGATATAGGACCATGATATACTTGAGGTAAATAGTTCACCAGAGATAAAAGATAAGGATCCGGTACAAGGTTTGTCTAATCCTTTGCATAATTCTACATCTATTGATCATTTCCATCCAATTGAAGTAGATTCTCAAAGAGTTGTTAACCCAGCTTTTAGGAAAATACCTCACTTAGGATTGGAGTTATGTGCTTCTAAAGTTTTAATGGATTAATTTGCTTCTAAGTATCCACCACTTGATGTGTTTGATACTAGCGTTGTGCAGGTTACCCAAGAGGAACCTTTTTAATTTCCCGAATTCTATGTTCTCTATCCACTTGCGAGTGTAGAAAGGACTAAGTGTGGGGGAAACTTCAATAAAGTGATAGCTTCAATATTTATATCTTGTGCTAATGTTTTCATGAAGTTGTTACTAGAATTGCAGATTGTTTTCTGGGCAGACTACCAAATTTTCAGATTGTTGGTGTATGGACACTAACTAGGGGGTCAGGCTGAGGACGTTAAACTAAGCGTTGCATGGGAGGAAACCCATAGGTTTTGTATTTTCTATCCTTTTGTTTTTAGTTTTCTTCTTTTTCATATCATATTAGGATTTTCCACATTGATTTTACTTAGGACGAGTCAATTACATTGAGGAAAATGTAGAGTTTAAGTGTGGGGAAGTGTTTGGATATTTTTCATATAGATTTTTTCAAAAATTTGCATAAAAAAACTTCCAACTTGTAGAGATTTTAGAGTCACTAGCACACTTCTAGGTATGTTTACATAGAGAATTCTGACCGACATAACTGAACTTAAAAGTGTTAGGGAACTACATTGGATTTCTTGTTTGTTAGAGTGTTAAATAATGGATTTAATCATGCCGGTGATGCATATTAGGAGCAGGGAGAAATGCATTATTAGAGTTGCTGATCAATCATTAGTGGAGACTACCTATTTTCATATCAACTGAGGCACCAGACCAGATTTCTTTGTATATGACTAAAGAGCTTTCTTTTGAGTGTGTGTCACCGTATGTTAATTCCGGGTAGAATGGTGATCTACCCAACCTCCCACCAATAGAAGCACTACTCTTTGATCTCTTGAGTCCTAATTTTGTCAATCACGAGGGTGACGTCTATGGATGAAAACCACCTTCTTGTAGTTTGATTTGCAGTTAGCACCATTCTCGCTCTCTTGCTAACAACAGATCCATAGAAACACCATCATCATCAACAAACGGAGCGACATCAAAATCTACAAGGAAAGTTGAAGACGTTTGAGGTTTACAAGCAACAATACGAGTAAGAGCATATTTCATATCCAAGTAAAGCAACATACAATGAGCAGATTTTTATATACATGTTGAAGACTTACACATAATGAGCGTAATTTATATCTAAGTATGAAGACTTATTTACAAGAGCGAAGAAAATCAAACGATGAGAGTTCTTGAAGTTTATGATACGAACACGATACAAGTTGTGAAGATCAAAGTGGTAAAGTACTTCTTTCATGTCCATGTTATTTTAATTTCGTTATTATTTTTGTAGTTGCAATCTTTTTGTTAAAAAAAAAAATACAAAAAAATAATTCAGGGCCGTTTTCTACGGAGGGTCGATTTCCGGCGATTTCCAGGCGATCACACAGTCTGTGTGTTTTCAATTGATCAAACTGATTCTGGTTGATCCCTGCTCATCGCTTTCGTCCCTCAGATTCATTCCCCTCCTTTTCAGCTGTACATCGATACCCTTTCCAACCTTAACATCATCCTGTGTATTTTCCTAGGGTTTTTCACAGATTGCTTCTTCATCTAGGGTTTGCTGTCGACCTTTCTCTTATAATGCTTGGAAATGTTACCTATACAGCTTCCGTAGATCTCGTACCTCAATCCCAGCCTCCAACTCCTATTGCTCTATGTTCTTCAAACCCTGCTGGAGGCGATGATCTTTTCCAATGTCCATATCGTGGATTGGATGGGTGTAGGAACGGTGTTGGTGGTAGAGGGCTACTGAGAGGGTCTCTGTTTAACCATTTGAAGAAAAAACACTATAAGGGGGAAGAAGGCAAGAACATATGTTGAGAGAGATTGCAGAGCAATGGTGATGTGTATATGGCATGGAATTCTGTATTGCAGCACTTGAGAAGCTGGCTTTGCTCTCAGTCTATGCATATCAATGCATGGGGAAAGAGATGCAAGCTGCATCAGAGTGATATTATCTCAGCCCCTGCTACTGTTGTAGGTGTTGAATCCCCAGAAAGTTCCAGTGCCTTCACCAATGTTATTGCAGACAAGCCTGAGGAGGTGCTCTTGCCTACTGTGAGTCTTGATTTACTGAATACAGTTTTTCAAGCTAACGTTCCAACTGTCTCGAGTATTCCTACCAAATGCAGGATCCATTTTGCTCGCACTTACAAGAATGTTCTTTATAAAGTAATTTCCTCGCCTAAGGATTTGACACCTTGGATTCAACTCTTTCTTTTTCCCGTATGTATTCTCCATATGTATATTCCTCAAATCACTCAGGAAGAGAAGGCTTCTACCAAGAAAAAGATGCAAGTCAGGTCCATTAATTTGGCCTTGAATCAGTGGAAAGAGGTTAATGGTTGTATGAGGTTGATACATAATGTTCTGGACGAACATAGAAGTTTACAAGAACTACGGAGAAGAGGAAGAAGACTTTGCCGAACAACCAAGAGGTCACTAACCTACGGTTGTGTAGGGCCAAACTGAGAAATGGCCTTTATGCTGCAGCCATACGTACTCTCACTTCCAGTGGAGTAGCTCCTGATAATGATGGCACTTTGAATGAATTACGGAGTAAGCATCCCTTTTCTGCTCCTCCTCAGATTCCGACCAGCTCTGTTGCCGTGGAGGCTATGACAGCATCAACTGATCTTGTTTTGAGCCGCCTAAAAAGCTTTTCTAAGGGTACTTCCTGTGGTAGGGACGGCTTCAGGGCGCAACATCTCTTAGATGCCATCAGTGGCTCTGCAACTTCCATTTCAGAGGAGGTTCTCGCAGCTATCACAGAGGTAGTTAATCTGTGGCTTGCAGGCTTGTGTCCAGCTGGTTTGGGGGAATTTGTCGCGAGTGCACCTCTTACTCCCTTGGTTAAGACGGGTGGCGGCTTACGTCCCATTGCTTTGGGGACAATATGGAGAAGGCTCGTCTCCAAATGCGCTGCAACTTTTGTTGGCAAGGAAGTAAATGCGTACTTATGAGACTATCAGTTCGGAGTAGGTGCTAAATGTGGTGGGGAGGAAATTATACATGCTGTTAACCGTATGATTGAGGATAAAGGGGACTCGGATAATATTTCCATGTTACTGGTAGATTTCTCGAATGATTTTAACCTCATTGACAGATCTTCCATGCTTTCTGAGGTACGTAAATTGTTCGCATCGATCTCTCGGTGGGTTGAATTTTGTTACGCTTCTCCTTCTCATTTATATTACATGGATCATGTTCTCTCCTCCTCCCAGGGTGTTCAACAAGGTGATTCTTTGGGCCTTTGTTGTTTTCTCTTACTCTTCATCCCTTGGTTAAAAAAATTGCCGCGCAATGTGAGCTTGAAGTACAAGCCTGGTACTTAGATGATGGTACCTTGATTGGAGATACTCTTATGGTTGCAAAGGCTTTGAAGATCATTCAAGAGTTTGGGGTTGAAAAGGGTTTACATCTGAATATAGCCAAGACCGAACTGTTTTGGCCCTTTCCAGACCCACGAGCTTTAATTCCAGGCGTTTTTCCTCCGAATATAAGTAGGCCTACTAAGGGTGTGCAGCTTTTTTTGGGGGGGGGGGGGGGGGGGGGGGGGGGGGGTGGAGGTTCGGTAAGCTTTGATGCTCAATTCAATAAGGATTTGGTTGTTAGTAAAGTGAGCAAGGCTATGGATCTTATTGATGCTGTAGAGAAGTTAGAAGACCTACAAGGTGAATTTCTTTTGTTTCAGAATTGCACCGGTGTTTCGAGAATTTATTTCTCCTTGAGAACAACGAGACCTGAATTTTTAAAAGATGCTCAAGACTTATTCGATGCCCGCCTATTTCAATTCCTTAGGCACATCATTACTGGAGACGGTTCTGGTTATGGGCTCCTTCAGCAAAGGCTTTCTACTTTGCCTTTCAAACACGGAGGTATGGGTGTGTACACTATGCAGTATACTAAAAATTATTTTTTTCTTGCATCTTGTTTACAAAACCTTGAGTTGCAATCCAAGATTTTGAGAGATACTGGTATCAGTGGCAGTGGTCCCTCTCTCCAACGTGCTTTGGACTACATCGACTCGGTATGTGGCGACGTTTCTCCTCTCTTCTCTAGTAATTTTTCCACCCATTCCATGAACTCCTTGGAAAATATTTACTTTGATGCGGTTAAGAAAAACATACACACCACTTATGTTATGACGGAGCGCGACTCTATTTTATGGCATTGCAACCAGTCCAAACATGCCTGGGATTTTCTGATGGTGATTCCAATTGTGGGGCTTAATCAACATATTGGAGCTAGGAAGTTCGGGGCAATTCTCCGGTACATATTAGGGATCCCTCTTTTTGAGGAGGATGGTTCTTGTCCCTTTTGCAAGAGAGATATTGATATTTTTGGTGATCATGCCTTACATTGTGCAAATGAGATTGGGCTTAAATTTAGACATGATTTGGTGTGAGACACTCTTGCAGACATATGTTACCTTGAAGGCGTACCGGCTAGGAAGGAGGTTGACTTGGGGCTTCTCGCTAATAATGGTACTGCTTTGAGACCGGCTGACTTACTTGTGCATAATTGGGATAATGGACGGGATGTGTGTTTGGACGTGACTGGTATTTCGCCTTTTACTGGGGGTGGAGTTCGTACCTTTTCTCCAGGTCTTTACGTTAAGAACGCTGTTAAGAAAAATCTATAAGGAAGTTTCAAGCAATAAGAAATATAGAAAAAGAGTTACAATTGTCAAAGTTCTACGAAGTTCAAGAGTTTATCATCAACAGTTGAAGACCGAAGACGAAGACCAAGAAGATGAAGAAGACGAGCTGAAGACTATATTTTTATTGGATGTTGTGAGAGTGGTGTTATCATCATTGCATTCAGATGTGAACGTGGTAAGTACTCTCATCCTCGATAATAATGGTTGATTTCCTTTCTTAGAGATCATCAGAAAAATTTCTTTTGTTTCCCACGATTTTGTGGAGTCTCCTGAAATAATTCGGGAGGTTTCCTTCCCACCATTCAACGTGTGTAGGATTTTTCTCTTCATTCCTACCTGCACACATGTGAGACCCATAAAAAAGCCGTCTTATTGAGTGCAATTATCATAAAATCATTTTAAGTGAGGCAGAAGTCGAGGCGAAATGCTTATTGATCGTTCTCAAAAATGCGTTCTCTCATTATGGTGTGGTTATTTCTCACTCAACATTTAAGAATGATAATATGTTCTTTGGTATTTCTAACTTCTTATTACTATCATGCAGAAACTCTATGTCCTCATAGCTCTTTGGATGCTTGGGAAGCTGGAACGCTTTGATGTTGGAGCAGGTTTTGTGGGTATATCTCTTGTAAGCCCTCACGAGACTATAACTCATCCACTAGGGACACCTAGGGGTTTAAAGGAATGTTGCATTTACTAAGTGCATCTGTATCCTCGACGACATGGAGTCGTTGTACTTTAGGAAGTTTTCTCGAGGACTAGCAAAAACTAAGTGCGGGGAATTTGATAAGTGCATAATTCACATGATTTTAGTGATTATTCCATTCTTGTTTTAGTTAGATTTCTTGCATATTATCCTTGTATTACTCTTGTTTTCCATTTTATTTGTTTATTTAGGTGAATCATTCAAATTCAATGGAAAGGGATGCAAAATAACTATAAAGTGGAGTTCTCCAAAGATCCAAGTGTTTAGAGCCAAAGGAAGTGGAAGAAGTGCGACGAAAAGGAGCAAAGAATGCTCAATATCATAACAAGGACTAGAATAACAAGTTCTAATCATACATATTAATGATTTTTTATAACCATCTTGAATAAAATTCAATTTTGAAGAGAACGGTGAAAGAATGAGGTCATTCCGAGTTCGGACGAAGAAGTTACGGCCAAAACAGTGGAGACAAAAAATGGCAATCTACAGCACCACTTTCAGCATTTCTAAAGAAATACCGAAAGTAACCATATTTCGGGCAGAGAAGTTCCAGCACCACTTTCGGCATTGCTAAATAAATACCTAAAGTGACCATATTTCGGGTAGAAAAGGTGTATTTTCGAAACCAACTTTCGACATTTCTTTAGGGTATTCGACAATGTCGACTGAGACAAACCTATAGAGTCCCTTTTGACGTATTTTGACTTCCAAATCAAGGAAACTTGGTCCCAGATATATTTTAATACCTATATCTCATGAAAACTATATAAGAGGACTTCCATAACAATTAGAGAGGATCACATCTCATATTATACTTTCGTTCTTCATTAAAAACCTAGGGTTTACCCCTTTTGGGGGAAACCGGGTAATTGTGTAATCATGAGTTGCTAAACCTTTGTTGATTAAGGATGAATTCAATGTTCTAGACGTGAAGCTTTATTTTTATACAAGTTTTTTCGTAGTTTTTTATCATCATCGTTTGTCTTTTCTATATTTAGGGTTTATGAATGATTCTTAGATTGATTTGGGATACATACTAGATTAGTCCATTGATTGTTCTATTGCTAGTAGTGGTTATGAGATAAGTAATCGTCGATTGACTCTCTACACAAGTAGACATCACGAGACCTTGCATAGGGATTCTGTGGAGCAATTGCGAGTGAAGATAACATCAGAAAGTGGACCTTTATCTAAGAGTTCAACTACTGGGATCAACCTAAATTCACAAAGCTTAGAGCGTTCGATTGGATTACACCTTGAGTGGTCTACTACTTGGTGGTTCGTTGAATAGAATCTGGTAGTCGAGAAATTCTGTATCCAGTGATAGAAGGAGTTTTGGGGATAATACTGATCTAGTTGTTTTCCTATGGTTGGTGATGAATGGTTCTAACGAAAGATAGATAAGTATTCTAATCCAGTTATCGCTTGGTAACGGCGAAGGATTCCTTGATCATCCCTTTCTTTTCTTATTTGTTTATTTTTATTTATCTTACAACCAATCCCACATTGTCTTTTACTTTGTTTTGCTAATTCAAATAACCTATCAATTACACGGCTCTCTGTGGGAACGATCTCTTACTACCGCTATATTACCAGTTAATTAGTGGGAAATATCTTAATTAATTTGTTGTGTTTACGACACGCATCATGCAACTCCGTAGGAACGAGTTTAAATTTAGAACTATCATCTTGTTTCCAAGGCCACGACAGTTCCAAGATTGTATGAACATTGCTTCTGCGACTTTTTAGGTAAAGTCGCCACAACCACTTCTGAGTTTTAATAATGTTGCTTGAGAGGAGGATCACAGTCCATGGGTTTTGCAGATATTTTACTTCTAACATTTAGGGAAATGATTGAGTTATAATATTCTTGAGTTGATCTAGCTTGTCGTTTTCATTATCTCAATCTTTTGGATAAGTCACGAACAACTTCAAGAGTAGGATGGGTGAGGGTATGTGGTTATGATGGTGGATGTTTGGTGGTGCTGGGTTTTTGGTGATCTATGGATGTCGGTATATTTGATTGGGTTGGAATAGTATGTTGGGTTGGGGGTGGTGTAGTGATGTGCCTAGAAGGTAGTTGTTTGATTAATTTCTGTTGTATTTGAGACTCAGAAGTTGGACAATTTTTGGATTTTGGATCTTTTGTGAAATCCGGAGGTTTTGAATTTATCCCCCAATATTACTTAGTTTAGATTTTAAGATGTTATTTGACTGATTTGGAGAACAATTCTCCTTTGAATCGTAACTGGCAGTATTTTCGGAATTTTCCGGATTTGCATGGGATATAGTAACAGTTTTGGAAAGTGGAGTAATTTCTGGAGGATTCGGTAAAGATTAATATTTTTTGGTGGAGCTAAAAAAGGTATGGTTTTGATTATGCTGAATTGTAGGATGTGATGTAGGGGTTGTTCCTCTTTCTTCGTCTTCACCATTACTGATTTTTAGACCTTCTGGGCTTGTTTTTGTTATTTGCCTTGACTGAAGAACTTTGGGTTTGATATTTGCGTTGATTTCCTCAGTAAGCCTAGAAAATTTCATATCTTGCATTTTTTCCATGAAAGTTTCCGGGGAAAAGAATCTTAACTCTCACATTCCTTTGATAACTCCGGGAATTGCTTCATGATGTGACTAAATCTTCCGCAGAAAAAACATACCCTTGGAAGTATTTCATTTCTTAATCTGATCATGCACTTCTTCTTGGATAGTAGTGAGAATGTGATCTCTTGTCAGATTGGTTCAGTGATGTCAATCCTGACTATAACTCTGGCAAAACCTCTCCACTTAGCTTATTCTGAAGGATTTATGGGATAAGGTACACCGATCTTTGAGGCTATAAACTCCACCATTTTTATCTTTTGATTGTTCATCGAGAGTCCATGAACGTGAACAATAAAGTCTGCATGTTTGAACTCGTATTCATGCGGTAATTTATTGAATCACATATCTTCAGTAGCATCAGATATTCATTGAGAGCCCATGGAGATTTTGTGATGACTGTATTATAATCGCACCCTAATTCAAAATGTATTAGGTATATGGCCTATCCAAAGCTCTGAATCTCCATGTTTCTAGTTGACCTCCATAACCACTGGAGCATATTGTAAAGGATGTTAGTCCCATATTCTCGTCCAGTGATGGTGGTGTTAACTAGGCTGTATTTGTGTGCAGTGCTAGATTTCAGAAGGTCCTCTGGAACTTCAAAGATTTCTTCCTCATATTGTAGTAACGAAGCCATTCTATTTGCTAAATTTTCATAGTCAATGTCTGCATAATGAGATGAAGATTTTTCCATGGTATTAACAGTCTTCTAAAACCAGACAAATAAAAGAAGCAAAGAACCCCGAGATGACACAAAAAGGAGATCTAAAACGTGAGAGAACAAAGAACTTGATTAACCTTAACAACATACAACACAAAGTAAAAACAAACAGAGTTAGAAGATGGATAATAATCGTCCTTCGATGAAAAAGAAAAACATTCTAAAAATGAGAGACAAAATAGCCATGCAGACGAAAAAAAATATTAAGTGAACCTTTAGCACAAATAAACTTGTATGGTTGTCAACAAGTGAAAAGAAAATACTATGCTATTTATCTTATCCTAAATAAACTTTTCAATCTCTCCTTTAAGCAAAGATGTGAAAAATCAAGTTTTCACCGATAATAAACTTCCTTAATAAAATAGAAATATTAGTGAAAGTTCTTATTTTCACATGTAATATTGGTATGAAGTCCAGTTTTCACCTATTACAACGGTTGATGAGAATGATGAAAAATAAAATTTTCACCCGTAACTAGTATCCTATAACAAAATTTAAACACTGGTGAAAATTAGCAATAATACGGCTAGACAAATTTGGGTGAAAATTTATTAAATGAGAAAATTCCAGTCTTTTCCAACAACAACGTGGGGCTAAATTAAGAAGTGATCGACTTCTTAAAAAGAAGTTTGTTCATGAACCAAATACCAAACTAAAAGGTGAAATACGATTTTATCCTTTCTTAAAGTTTGTACATGGGTAAATCTTTACAATTATTACTTGAAAAATATAGTGAAGAGAGCGTAAGCAATAGTTTCAAGAACTAAAACTTTTTGAATAATTAGCCAATAAGTTTCATTGTGGATAAAGTGAGAATAAATTTTGACCATTCAGAATTAACCAAGTCAAAAACTAGAAGATTATACAAGATTTATAGGATCACAAAGCTCAACATGAACTATTGTTATTTCGTTTTGTAGTGGCATGAATAAATCAAATTTTTTTTTATCCTTGAGTCTGTAAAAGAGGATGGAAATACAAGTAATAAGATTCAATACACAAACTAGAGATTTTTTCCCCCAAAGCCCTAGGAGGTGCACAATTTTTGTCACTTTTCAGGACATATGAGACAAAAAGACACATTTTCAATATAATTAGTTTGTGTTGGGGGTGAGCATCAGTAGGCTTACCACTTGATTCCTGCATGGGTTTGTCGATTTTCATTTTAACCGATCGTTTAGATCTTGATTTTTTTTGGCTTATCCTTTTCCTCAGAGATAATCACACTTTTGAGAAAAAAAAAAGAGAAATAAAGTTACATACCTTAGAAGAGTTTGGTTTTTGGAAGAGTTTAAGTATATTTGTCAAAAGAGTATCCCTCCGTTGTAGTTTTTTGACATACCTTACTTTCTTCTTGTACTTGCAATACTATTTGAGTTGGTGACCTTCAGTAATACAGTAAGGACATTTCGGTTGTGAAGGGGTTCCGGAACACTTTCAGTTTTAGCTGAGAAACATACTTGATATGTTCTTGAAGTATCAATAATGGTTTTTCATCAGTGAGAGAAAAATCCATCATATCCTCAAAATATATGGATTAGGGATCTTCAAACATCATGTCAAAATTGATGAAAGTATCACTACTATCATCTGGATTAGCTGTTTCAGCTATAAGTGCTAAGCTTGAACATTTTTCTCCTTCTGAATCATAATGATCAGTAGTTTCATCAAGAGTTTAAGCAAGACCCTTGTTTCCAATATAGTTCCTTCGATTTGGACACTCCTTAGCAAAGTGACCAGAACCTCAACAGTTGAAGCACCGTCGCATATCCTCGTCATCACTTTCGTCATCCACCTTTTTAAAGGGAACACGATCATGTGGTTTGGTTGATGATGATGGACGTTCTCTTAAGAACTTTTTATTTCTCTTCATGGGAAGATTTCTAAATTTTCTTGTAATAAGAGAAACCGAATTTTCAAGATCTTCATCTGATAATACGTGAACAAGATCTTTCTCAGAGCTGTCAACACTTTCATTTTTCTCAAGGACATTAGTATTTTTAAGTGATTTGAATGTAATATTTTTATCATCTTTAGCTTGCTGTTCATGGTCAAAAATCTTTAACTTTCCAACAAGGGTGCTTCTGAAAAATGTAGTAAGATCATTTCTTTCAGTGATGGCATATTTCTTACACTTGTATTGAGTTGGTAAAGATCTCCAAATTTAATATCCCATTCAGGAATAGTCTTTCTTAATGAATGACAAGCGTTCACTATTTCCAATAATTTGTGATAAAAGTCCTCAAACGAATCTTCAACATCCATACGAAGGTTTTCTTAATCATAAGTTAGGTTTTGAAGTCATGTTTCCTTTTTTGCGTAACTCCCTTCAAATACGGTTTCTAAGATATCCCAAGCAACTTTTGGTCTAGTACACGTAGACACATGATGTTGAAGATCTTGGCTTATGGCGTGAATAATAACATTCAATCTATCAGAGTTTTATTTAGCATCGCCGATTTCGATCTCGCTATATGCTTCATGCTATTAGGAATAACATTATCTCCTTCTCTGACCATTGGAGTATTGTATCCTCTTACAACAAGAACCCATGTCTGAAAGTCACGAGCTTGAGAGAAGGAACACATATCAGTTTTCCACCATAAGTAATTTGTGCCGTCGGAGGATGGTGGTACTTTAATAGATATTTCACTCATTCCATAATAAGATCGCTTCAAACACAGACTTATGAGGTATAATAGTGTTTGCCTGCTTTGATACCAATTGACAACGCAGGGGTACCAAGTACACCACCAACTTTTTTGTTCGACAACCTATATGGACAAAACCTAATACAATTGCAAGTAAATCAACTGAATGATCCTTGAAAATATTTATTTAGAGTTTATATCTCTACTTCTTCTCAATCAATATGTTTATAGACAAATAATATGTGAACCTGATTGTTAAGAAGAGTACTTGGACGATCTCAGAAATCAATATCCAAGATCAATCTAGTCATATCCAAATAGTCCAAGCGGAATTCCGTCAAGTAATTAAATTTTTTATTTGTCGTTCAATATATGAAATATACAAGAAACAAGTCTTGTTATCCATCACAATTAGATGGACGTATAAGCTAAGATTGAATATTTACAATTTGCATAAATATAATTATAAAGATAAACAATATAATGCGCAAAAGGAAAAATATAAGACACCAAAAGTTTTGTTAATGAGGAAACCACAACCGCAGGAAAACCCCGGGACCTCGTCCATATTTGAACAACAAACTGTATTAATCCGCTACAGACACTAGCCTACTATCAGACTTCGGACTGGAGTATAGAATCCACCCTCAAAGCGATTCAGTTATAATCATGCTCATTTAGTCTCTTGAACCTTGCAAGGCTCTACGCAATTGATTCCCTTAGCCGATGTCATTTACAACCTAAGAGTTGCTTCAGCTGAAGTGAAGACTTTTGATACCAATCTTCCTCTTACAGATAAGCCTATTTGATTTCTGTTGAGATGAAAGATCTTTGTGAGGAAACCTATTTGCAACAGAAAGCTAGCAAACCTCACAAATCTGGAACTTACGACTCCCCAAGAGAAGCCTAGATTCTTAACCACCTCTCAAGAATAATCTTCAAAAGATCATCTATTTTTCAGATATTTATCTTGAAGAATCACAAAGTCTGAGACGAATAAAACTTTGCAATTATTATCTATCTTGCATGAAATAGATTATGAAGACCTAGATAATAGAAAAGCAAGATCAGAATACATGAACTATCAAGGTAAAGATAGTCGGACCTGGCTTCACCAACCCCCCAAAAAAAGTCTTTTGGTCGTACACCTAATTATGTTTCTCAGAGGAAATCAAGGTATATATATGACGACTCTAGAATCAACTAGGACACTAAATATCAAGGATTTATTTTTCCAGTTGAAAGAACATCTTTATTTATAGTTTTTCAAAGAACAGGGGTTGATTAGAATTCAAGCTAAGATAACTTAGGAATCAAGTAAACGTTTTTAGATCTTGAAAATACAATAGAAGAATATACGCTAGGGACCGGTTCTTGAACCATGTGTAATGATTGTTCGGTTTGGCAAGTATGCCAAAGAACTAAAACAATTTTATGTTCATTTAAAAACCTAAGAATTTAATCATGATGCACATACATAAGCATTTGAGTGATCAGTGAAGTCTTATAAGCATATGAGAGAGTTTTAGCAATGCTAAACATATTTTTTAAAAAAAGTCTTTGAGCATCTTCTTAAAACTGTTGGGACAGTTGGCACAACAGTTCATGAACCGTTAGGCTTGTTCACGATTCATGGGTGCAACGGTTCGTGAACCGGGTTCGCCAACCCAGAAGGCTACTGAACTCAGTTGACTACGGTTTGTGACCCGGTTTCGCCAAATGCTAGTGATGTCGTTTTTACAGTGGTAAGAAAAACGGTTCATTTCTCAAACTTGTGAAGGATATCTTTAGACTTAAATTCTAAAACTAAAATAGAAAACTCAAACAAAGATGATATCAAGATTAAAGAACACTGAGGCTAAGATTCCACTATTTTCCAAGTTCAAAGTGATTAAATCCAATATTTATATTTATGCATTTTTTGCGTTTAATTTGATTCTAAACTATTGCAATAAGTAGATTTTCAAAATAACAAGTCTAAATCCAAAGTGTGGAGAATCAAAAACCTATGGCCAAGTATGCTCTATCAAAAGAAATAACACTTTCTTAACAAAAATCATTCAAACAATTTTCAACCAAGGAAAATGATCATAAAATAATTGCAATAAATAAATAAATAAGAATATACCATTTTTTGTTGGAAAAATAGCTTCCTTTGTCACCTCAGCAATGGGGTTTAGCTCCTCATATTAATCAATTGATCAAAATACATGTTTATTGCTCAAAAGTTAATTAGCAGGTATAATTGTTACAGAACCCACAGAGAAACCACACAAAAATAATTGTTGCAAAACTGTTGGAAATTTGAAATAAACGGTGACAGTTTCTGGTCTTTTTCTTCCTCTTGACTGCAGCTTCTGTGTAATTGTTTCTTCTCTCTGTTCTGCTTCTAAACTTCCCCA
Organism: Papaver somniferum; assembly: GCF_003573695.1. Lineage (NCBI taxonomy): Eukaryota > Viridiplantae > Streptophyta > Magnoliopsida > Ranunculales > Papaveraceae > Papaver > Papaver somniferum. Next base: position 15,977,046 of record NC_039359.1, on the reverse strand, counting down.
AAGTGTACATAATCTCTCCTGTGACTCCCAACAGCCTATATCTACACATCCAATACCAAATCTTCCGCAGAAATCCTTGGTTTATCCTTTTTTTCTTCGTCCAAAAGTCACGTGATTTCTTTACTTTTCTAAATATTTTCACGTGTCAAATGATCTGTTAAAGACTCCTTGCGGAAGAAACAAATACCCATAAGATATTCTCACCCTACCTACACCTGTAACTTCCAAAAATAAATAGAATATAACTCGAGTAATAACTCGGTCTCTGTTTTAGTCAAACCCATGAATTCCTCCAATATTTTCGAATCTGGGAGACATAGTTATCCTGTTTTGTCGAAACAGACATATCCCAAACCAAACCCTACAGTAAGTCCGATCCAATCTCCTCCAAGTACCGAACAAGGATGCACGTGAAACTCCACACACCTGTTTCCTTCTCCCAACTTATCTAGCCCAATTCGTTCGATCCAATCAATTTACCAAGCCTATTATGCTCTAGGAAGTCCATCCCACCAAACTTCCAAGACTGAATCTCCTTAAATCCTCCACAGAATTCGAACACTAATCAACCTACCGTCTGCTACAGTTTACCGCCAGAAACAGGATTTGAACGAAGGTGAAGATGGGTGGCCCTTAACAGGTTCTCGGGTGTCGATAACAGGTGCTTTGGTGGTTCCCCTTATCCAAACTATGGGTGCCAATAACAACTCCTCCAGATGCCATTAACAACTTTTCGGATCTAAAACCGACGGACTATGAATGAACCCAAAAATACCGAACACATTCACAACTAATGTGGTGCCTGATTGTAAATATTTTTCTAAGAAGTTAAAAATTACCCAATGGTTGGCGAGTTCCCTTTCCATATAAAGTTTAGACGGTTCTACGACCGATTTGTATAGTTTTTGCCAATTGTTTGAAAATAAATTAGTTCTACGACCGATTTGTATAGTTCTACGACCGATTTGGATAATCAAATCATAAGTATTTCATTCTATATAAGGAACGTTTATTTTTCATGAAAAACAAGTACAATAATAGGGACGCATGTTAAGGCCGAGAACCGGTCATACCGTAACCAGGTTAACCAGGACCAAACTGAGCCGACATCAACGACTTAGAGTATCTGTATCAAAGTTCCATAATTTTTGATCCCGGATCGGTCAACAATATCAATTTGAAATCCCGCCCAACCGATCCGAAAAAAACAGACTCTTTAGGTACTATAGATCTTGTTAATCCTATCCATCATATCTATATAATATTAGTTTTAAATAAACACTAGAAAAAATGATTCTTTTTATTTTCTCTTTGCTATTCTCCTCGCATTGTGTCATCACACAACCACCACTCAAACCAACCCCAACCACCAACCTCCACCACCATCACCACCACAAAAAGTAACAGTAAGCAAGATTTCCCGTCTGTCTCACCAGTAACAGTTACCACGTCCATCACCACAAGCAGTGCTAACTACCACCACCACCACCGTTTTCTTTTTCTTTCACTTTCGTCTTATTTTTTTATTATCCTTTTTTTTGTTGAGGAATGAGTTTTACTTACAAAGCTTTATTCATAGACTTAAGCAATTTTCAAGTACTTAATTGAAAACAAGTAGTGCTAACTACCACCACCACCGGTTTCTTTTTCTTTCGTTTTCATCATTTTTTTTTTGAGGAATGAGTTTTACTTACGAAGCTTTATTCATCGACTTAAGCAATTTTCAAGTACTTAATTGAAAACGAGGATTTGGATTTGGATGCAGTTGATCATAGAAATGATATTTGTAATCATGATGTGTAAAATCAGATATTTGTTCGTTGAACATTAATTTAGCTATACAAATTATGTATTTGTGATGTAATTTAATTTTTAGATGAAGAACTTTGTATATGCAATGTTCTTTTCTACTGAAATCATTTTCTAAATCAGATGTTATGAGTAACGTTAAGTTTGCTTAACCTCATTTTCTTTACTTTTTATCTCTGGAACCCTAATTCTGGATCTTAAAATATTCTCTTCGTGCTCTTTTATTGAAATATTAGTTTACATAGGGTATAGCTAACATCATCACAAAAAAACTATATTTGAACATTCTTCATCTAATTGATCACCAGCAGGGGTGCAATTGAAATCATAAGGAGATACAAAGAGTTGTTTCATTTACTTGGATATGAATCGGCAAAAATCGATGAAAAAATCGGTACCAAACCGAGTCGATCAAGACTTGAATCGGTTAAAAACTGAACCGAAGGTTGACCAACTAGGTTATGGTTTTAATTTTTTGCAGCCCTAGAAAAGAACGATCTACAACGACAACGTTCAATTTTTGTACTTAGAGATTGGAAAACGAATGGTTTTAAAATTATAATTCGACTATTTTGATTATTTTGTTCTTTGAAAAAAGGTGATCCTTCATATGAGAGAAGACCCAAAAATTCTTCATGTGTAGCGAGTAACCCAGATACCCTAGATCTATCTTTCCAATAAATAACTTGGTTTTGGCTGCTTAGAATTGTCGATGTGCTTTATCCAAGATAACCAATCGCTGACAAATCTAAAGAAAGTAAGATTATGAAAATGCAAATAAAATCGCACTAATAGCGAAAACAGAATTGCTTTAATAACGAAAAAATTTATTAATTATAATCCACGGAATAACTTTTCAATTATAAATAATTTTACAAAAACTAATCAAAAGCAAATAATTTTAAAAGATTTAATCTGAACAAAGAAGGAAAAAGATTTTCGGTGGAGTTTTTAAAAGGAGAGAGAAAAAGGAGGAAAAATGATAAAAAAGAAAAGAAAAGAAGATGAAAAAACGAGGGTACCCAAATACACCACAATCTTTAAATTATCCACCTATAAGTCCTCTTACCGAAAGTGATTGTCTACGGACAAAGTCGAGACAATACTACAAATCGGTATCCACACTTTGTGTGATTGTCTATGGATACGAGATCGAGACAATAAAAAAATCAAAGTGTGATTACTTGATAATAGGTTCGGACTTAACCAAACTCTATAGGATCACTATCAAATATACGAAGTTAAAGCTTGTGTATTTTACTTTTAATTATAATAAACAATTATAATTGCGGAAATAGAAAAGTAAAAGACACAACAAGATTTTTTTAACGAGGAAAGCGCAAATGCAGAAAACCCTGGACCTAGTCCAGAATTGTATGATCATAATGATGCAGTTCGTCTTATTCGTCGTCAAAGGCGAAAACATGGGATCTTAAATATGAGTGTGACGAGTTTGTTGCGAAGGTGAAAGAATGTGTTTTATGGAATGCCATTAATTACACACATGAGGAATTTGACGTTGTTGGATTATCTGCATTTATTGAGAGACATTATCCGGAGACATCTACCATGTGAAAAAGTGGGGGTACAACAACCCCACCCAATATTTCGGTTAGAAATCTATATGGACTAACTTCAATATACTTTCAAGAGAATCAACTAGACAGTCAGACTCAATCTTAAGAAAAGTATATCAAAGAGTTATATCTCAATTCTCGATTCAATACTTACTCAAACAAATAGAAATCTGTGAGTCTAATTAAATACAAGAGAAATTAACTTGAACGGTACCAAAGACCAATGTTCAAGGATCAATCAATTTCAATCAACAACCAAAGTTGGATTTACCAATTGATCGATTCAACGCACAACCTGTGATATTTCAATTATATAACAAAATACAATGCGGAAAAGAAATAACACAGAACCAGAAGTTTTGTTAACGAGGAAACCGCAAATGCAGAAAAAACCCAGGGACCTAGTCCAGATTGAACATACACTGTATTAACCTACTACAAACTAACTTCGGTCTGGACTGTAGTTGAACCCCAATCAATCTCACACTGATCCAAGTTACAGACTACAGTTGCGCTCCTTACGACTCTGATCCCAGCAGGATACTACGAACTTGATTCCCTTAGCTGATCTCACCCACAACTAAGAGTTTCTACGACCCAAAGTCGAAGACTTTAATAAACAAATTTGTATCACACAAAAAAGTCTACAGGAATAGATAAATCTGTCTCCCACAGAAATACCTACGAGTTTTGTTCCGTCTTTTGATAAATCAAGGTGAAAATGAACCAATTTATATACCAGACTTATATTCCCGAAGAACAGCCTAGAAATATCAATCACCTCACAATAATCTTAATCGACTAGCGAAACAATATATCGTGGTATCACAAACTTTGAGATGAAGATGTTTGTGACTACTTTTATATCTTGCTTATCGGATAACTTAATCTCAATCCAATCTTACGATTGAACTTAATCACGATAGAAACAACAAGATCAAATCACGCAACTACAAAGAAAATAGTTGGGTCTGGCTTCAGAATCCCAATGAAGTCTTCAAGTCGTTAAACTACAGGGTCTCGGTAGAAACCTAAGGTTAAAGGAGAATTGACTCTAGCTTATACAACTAGTATCACACAGGAGGTGTGTGGATTAGGTTTCTCAGTTGCTAGAGTTCTCCTTTATATAGTCTCCAAATCAGGGTTTGCAATCTAAGTTACCTTGGTAACAAAGCATTCAATATTCACTGTTAGATGAAAACCTGATTAGATTCAAGCTAATATCTTTCAACCGCTAGATCAAACTTAGATTGTTATACACAAATGAAATGCACATTCATTTAGGTTTGTGTAACTGTACCTAAATGCGTACACCAAGTTGGTTCAACAATAGTTAACCAATGGTTAGCCATATGAGAACTTTCATATCAACCTTATTCATCTTCACCATAACTAGTTCAAATGACTCAAAAGAACTAGTTAGAGAGTTGATCAATTGCTTAGATCTCATAGAAGTATACAAGACATAATCGAAGCAAAAACGATTTTGATTCATTCGAATCGATTCATGAACATTACAACCACGGTTTGCAAATATGCATTCATTAGTTTACATATGTCTTTCTTCACGAATAAACCATTTTTAGAAAATAACTCACTCAAGTATGCATACCGGTACACATACTTAAGTACCCAGATTGAGTTTGATTTCAGTTCACAAACTCCAGGAGGATTTCACGGGGTGTGAACTTCCGGCAGTACGCGTACGGGTACGCGGACTTAGCTTCCGTCCATCCTGAACCAGTAAAGTACGCATACTTTATTTCAAGGATTTTGGACTTACACAAGTATGAGTTCACATAAAAAGCGATTTTCAAGATACTGAAATAATCAACATGACTTTCGTCACTTGTAAAGATGAACTTGGCCAAAGAGAAAGCTTACCAACACATATTTCGAGAAATAGATAAGCGAGATAAACTCGGCTCGAAATAGCAAATGTGTATAATCGAAATCTATATAGCAATACGACTTTTGTCTCAAGATAGGAGATAGAGTAAATAGACTTTTGAGTGATAGATAAGTTCAAGTTTCCACATACCTTTTAGTCGATGAAGATCCACCGGTTCCTTGAGTAGTTCTTCGTCTTTGCATGATGAACGTCGTGGAGTCTAGAGCTCAACTACACTTTCTATCCTAGTCCGAGACTTAGCTATAAGTAGACTAGATGCCAAGACTTATAGTTTTGGCAACTAAACTTGAAATAAAATCTTGAGATAGCAACGCTTGCAAGTTCGACCGAGCTGTGCTCTAACAATCCCCCCATTTGTCAATTTTAGTGACAAAACTATCAATACATATGGAATACAAAATAAATAAACTTTGCAGCTTCTCTTCCACATGAATGATCTCCTTGGTTCTTCATCATTACTCGAAATCTTCATCACTTCCAAGTACGCCAATGATTCCAAATATATTCAATGCATCATAATCGTTGTTGAAGATCTGTAGCCACAACAATGAGAAAACAAAAGCTCTCAATCATTGTTATACAGTGTAATAGTATTGTTACACAACATAAAAGTTCAATTGTATCACAACTTCGACAATAATACTATGGTGATATGTATCACTCCCCCTTAGTCAATACTTCATCTCACATGAAAATTACTCCCCCTTACATAATGATCCGAAAACCCTTACATAATGATCCTAAAACCATATGTATTTGTAGTGGGATACACAAATATGATCCTAAACCCTTACATAATGATACACATTAATTCTCCCCCTTTTTGTCAATAAAATTGGCAAAGGTACGAAAACTAGTGGGATCCTAATGAAATTTCCATAGAGACACTTCATGACCAAAAGAAAGAACATATCAACTTTTTAGATGCAATCATATAGTCGAAACTAAATGCATTCATCAAGGACTTTATAAATTTACAAGATAACCCTTATAATATTCCACAGCTGCACTCCCCATAAAGATTTGGCAATTAAGCACAAGTTCAATTAAGAACTTTCCCCCATAAAATGTCATTCCCGAAAGAACAACAAGAGTGACCTTACTTTCACAAGAAAAGAAGTATTTCTTTGGACATTAACAAATATGAATTTGTATCCAAAAACTCAATTAAATTGACCACAAGATAACCCATGATTAATTTAATCGGAAACGCTCAACATAAGAGAACTTACGGAGCCGCACAATATATACATAAAAATATGGATCAGGGAAGATCAATACTGCGGAATAAACAAATATTCATTTTATCTTTCATCACTATTTGCACAATGACATACAATAGACTTAATCTTTGTAGACAAAAGCTCATCCTTTCTTCCATCAATATTTGCATAATGATATAAAAGGCTTAACTTTTGTTCGTCAAAAGTTCATTTAATCTTTTATCAGTACTTGCATATCGACATATGAAAGACTTAACTTTTGACGTATGGGAGGATCATAGTTCACGGACGCAAACACACATGTCCCATAACAAATTGAAATATATAAAACCATAAAGATTAATACTGTAAAATCATCTTCCAACCAAACTTTAAACTTTAAATAAATAAATCTAAAAACATTGAAGATGAAAATCCTTGGACATAGCTATGTGTAATCACAATAATGGTTATTTCAAACTCTAGTTATTCTTCTTAAAAGCAAAAGAATAAAATTCTCATAACAAGTTTTCCTAGATAAAAAGAGAAAATCAAGTTTCTTCGATAACTTCATACCTTTGAAATGGTCCATCATAAAAGGTATCACCGATGTCCTTGATTTTCTTGACCGTAGAAATTCCATGTTCATGAGTTAGAACATTAACTTTTCCATCAACAATGCGGGTAAGATGCCTAGCTTTGACACAGTCCATGATGAGCTTCTTTTGATTCCTGATCAAGATGTTTTGATTATCAAGGATTTTGGCCTGTCCATCAATAAGCTGATTTTTTTGCAGTTGAAGATTTGCAAACTCGACCCTAGAGTCATTCTGGAAAAGAATTAAATCCTTGACAGATTCTCCAATCAAGGAGTTGTACTCTTTCCTTTCCGTCATCATTTTCAAGACAAGTTCTTGAATAGAGTCGCATCCTTTAGAGTCTTCTTCCATCTCAAGATTCACAACTTCTTGAGGTCTTGAGGAGTTTTCCATATCCCCTTTTTTTAAAAAAAATTTATTAGGGAAGGTAAAACAATATAGGATATATACAGTCAAACCTCGATAAAAGAATGTTCGACAAATGAATAACCTCGCCAAATGAATAATTTTCTCCGGTCCCGACTTGGGCCAAGGTGATAAATGAATAACCTCGCTTAATGTATTAATGAATACAAAAAATTAGATCCTTCAAGTCCCTATAGAAATATAAACGAATAATCACTAAATTATATATAAAATATATATAAGAATAAACCAAAATACATAATCAAGAAATTTTACATAAAAATACATGTATGAATGAACTCAAAAAAGTTTATCTATGGTTGATTGTCTTTTTCTTCCAACCAAACCAAAATGCACCACATCCTTAATTTTATGCAATGCTTGCATAATTTCTGGAATATTTTGCTCGTGTTGTAGCAAGTAATTTTTTAAAGTGACCATAGCTTGAAAAGCATCTTTACATGACACATTTGGTATGACGCTACTATCATCTGATTCAGGATCATTCTCATCATTCATTACTGACTCAATAATTTCTTCGTTTGTTGGAGACTCCATATCTGCATCATTCTCGTTAGGATAGTTCAAAATATGTTCGACGTCCATCACATTTATATAACGTAAATTAGAAATGACACCACTTAATCCTTGGATTTCTTCTTCTAATTGACCATTTTCTGGTTCAGGAACATCAATATCTATCTGCAATTGTTTTTAACGTAACATCAAATCTCCATGTCATAGTAGCAAATATTTTCTAAATGAATAAATATTCGTTTAACGATAAATGAACAAAATATTCATTTATCGATAAATAAATAACCCCGCTAAAGGAATACTTTTTCTTGGTCCCGAAGGCATTCATTTATCGAGGTTTGACTGTATATATTTTCAAGCAAGAGAGTGATACCCTTGTTGTGGAAACCCAAAACTCCCAAGAGAGACACGGACGTTCGTGGACTGATTGAAAATAACAGAACAGAAGAGTTTCAAAAAGAATAAAATACCTCTGTTTTCATATATCCCACTTCATCATGACTCAATAATTAAAAAGTTAATCAGAGCATAAAAGTGAGAAACATAGCAACAAGGAGTCAAGAGACTTTACTTTCACAAAAAAATCAGCATAGTCAAATACAATACAGATGGAAAACTACAGTAGACTTGAGTATCTCCCAAAAGTCATTCTTTCATCTCTCAAGTTAGATACAAGAATAAGAATGCCTACGATTAGGCAGTCAAGTGAGATGTAATCTCACTATAAGTATTGAGAGATGAGTTGTAAATTCTATCTGAAGGTTTGAACCTGGTATTTCTTATCTTCCTTCGGTTATTTTTTATTCCATAAGAATTCAACATAACCTTGTCATGTGATCCATCAGAAGTATTTTTCTGAGAATTAAGACTAGGACCTCTAGAAATCGGTTCCAGAGAATTAGACGAGACATGTCTCCACCATCTAGACTTAGATTTACCAGATTTATTCTCATAAATGCTGGGAATGTGTATTTTTGCACCATTCGGAGAAACACGATTCCAGTGGGGATTTCGAGATTAGTGACCATTGAAATCCATCTTATGAGAATCCTATTTTTCTACAGGAATGTAGTCCATTGTAGTGGTCATTAGAGAGTTTACTCTGTCGACAGTGAAAAGAAGTAGATTTTGAAGATCAGAAATCTGTTTCTTTCTAGCAAAACAATGATGAACATAGTGATTTTTTTTCCCCACAGAAGGAATAGGTTCATGGAGGATAAACATTTACAGGAGCCTGTTTTTGACTTCATATCCCTATTAGAAGATTGCAAGTTATGTAAAAACTTCTTAGCAGAAACTTCCTTTGGAGAACATCTCTTCAGGTACTGTAATTCTGTAGAGAATTGATCATCGGTACAAAAGAATTTCTCATTAAAAAAAAGTTTTCCTTTTTCAAGGATTTTCACTGTTCTTGGGCTAGAATAAGGGAAGCACCTAGTTTCTCCTTTTCAACACGAAGTCTGTTTAGATCAGATGAATGCGTCTCGATCAAATGTTTTTCTCTAATTGAGTCTTCTTTAACAATATTCTCAAGAACACTAATTTTTTCACGCTGAAGAGTAATTTCTGAATAAGTTTTTCAATATTGTTGGAGAAGGATTCAATTATACTATAGAGTTCCCGTTCTCGACCAAGAGACTTCTCAAATTCATCAATAAGCTGAGCATGATTATGAAAGTCAATAGCCACAGTCGATTTTTTAGAGATTCTGGTGATATCCATTTCAGCTTTCGACAGAGTGTCAAATGTCTCATTTGAGGGAATGTTATAAAAATTCGATAAAACATCCTTTCTACCTTGGGATTCGGAAGAATCAACTAAGGATTTATCTTTTGAGTAATTCCAAGACATTTGGCATAATTGAAAGCTTTGGATGACATTTTGGTGTGCTCAACAGCAAGAGATAATCTTCTGTCCACATAGACATATTGCTAGAAACACAGACTTATGAGGTCTTAAATGTGTTTGCCCGCTCTGATACCAATTGAAAAATCGTGGGTACAACAACCTCACCCAATATTCCGCTTAGCAATCTGTATGGACTAACTCTAATATACTTTCAAGAGAATAAACTAGACAATCATACTCAATCTTAAGAAAAGTATATCAAAGAGTTATATCTCAATTTCTCGATTCAATACTTACTCAAGCAAATAGCAATCTGCGAGTTTAATTGAATACAAGAGAAATTAACTTGAACAGTACCAAAGACCAATGTTCACGGATCAATCAATTTCAATCAACAACCAAAGGTTGGATTTACCAATTGATCGATTCAACGCACAACCTGTGATATTTCAATTATATAACAAAATATAACGCGGAAAAAAATAACACAAACACCGGAAGTTTTGTTAATGAGGAAACCACAAATGCAGAAAAAACCTTGATACCAAGTCCAGATTGAACACACACTGTATTAAGCCGTTACAGGCACTAGCCTACTACAAACTAACTTCGATCTGGACTGTAGTTGAACCCCAATCAATATCACACTGATCCAAGGTACAGTTGCGCTCCTTACGTCTTTGATCCCAGCAGGATACTACACACTTGATTCCCTTAGCTGATCTCACCCACAACTAAGAGTTGCTACGAACCAAAGTCGAAGACTTCAATAAACAAATTTGTATCACACAAAAAAGTCTACAGGAATAGATAAATCTATCTCCCACAGAAATACCTACGAGTTTTGTTCCGTCTTTTGATAAATTAAGGTGAACATGAACCAATTGATATACCAGACTTATATTCCCAAAGAATAGTTTAGAATATCAATCATCTCACAATAATCTTAATCGACTAGCGAAACAAGATATTATGGAATCATAAACGATGAGGCAAAGATGTTTCTGACTACTTTTCTATCTTGTCTATCGGAAAAATTAATCTCAATCCAATCTTACTATTGCACTTAATCACGATAGAAACAACAAAATCAAATTACGCAACTACAAAGAAAATAGTTGGGTCTGGCTTCACAATCCCAATGAAGTCTTCAAGTCGTTAACCTACAGGGTCTCAGTAGAAACCTAAGGTTAAAGGAGAATCGACTCTAGCTTATACAACTAGTATCACACAGGAGGTGTGGGGATTAGATTTCCAGTTGCTAGAGTTATCCTTTATATAGTCTCCAAATCAGGGTTTGCAATCTAAGTTACCTTGGTAACAAAGCTTTCAATATTCACCGTTAGATGAAAACCTGATTAGATTCAAGCTAATATATTTCAACCGCTAGATCTAACTTAGACTTTTATACAAAAATGAAATGCAGTTTGTGTAACCGTACCTAAACGTGTACACCTAGTTGGTTCAACAATAGTTAACCAATTGTTAGCCATATGAGCACTTTCATATCAACCTTATTCATCTTCACCATAACTAGTTAAAATGACTCAAAATAACTAGTTAGAGAGTTGTTCAATTGCTTAGATCTCATAGAAGTATACAAGACATAATCGAAGCAAAAGCGATTTTGATTCACTCGAATCGATTCATGAACATTATTGCCACGGTTTTCAAATATGTATTCCTTAGTTTATATATGTCTTGATTCACGGATAAACCGTTTTTAGAAAATAACCCACTCAAGCCCCACGAAGAAAATGGAGCCTTAAACAAGAGGGTGAAGAAATTCAAGTTGGTAAAGTTGAAGGAAGCATTTGAAATGACAAAACAGAAAGTAAAGAAGGGAAAGTTGGTGATGGACAAGGAGACACTTAAGCACCATGGTGATCATCTCATCCCACTTGGTTTCCCATTTATCAATCAACTCGACTTCTATAATCAACAACTTCATATATTGCCGAGATACATTGTAATGGATTCCCTTGATCAATTGGTAATCAACATATTTTCCGGTCATTTTGAATATTCAACTTTTTTGGAACTTCTATTTAATTCTATCAAAATCGCGGTTGAAGTAATTTCCCATAGCATTGCAAATGGTTACGAAATTATCAACACATCCAAAGAGATTCTTCTTCAATCGGTGGTGAGCCGACTCTACCAAACTTGTTTCTTGATTTCCAAGTGTTTATATTGGTTGGTAAATGCACCAAAAAACCTCTCTTTGTGTGGTTCCAACCATTGCCGAAGAACATATGATACAACATCGGGGTAATCGGGAGTATCCCAATGGCCGAAAAACTTCGCAAGATTTAGATGATACTCTTTCTCGGTAACAGACCAACACAATGACTCCCATTCACCATTGAAAGCAACCCATTTAGCGTAATTTAGTTCCTATTGTTTTTCAACCTCCTCTTTTGCATCCGCTCGTTCATCTTCCGGTAGCTTCTTAATCTCATCATATCCTTTCTGTTAGAGCACTTCTCGGTCGAACTCGCAAGCGTTTCTATCTCAAGTTTGTTTTTCAATGTTAGTGATCAAAACTATAAGTCTTGATTTCTAGTCTACTTATAGTGATGTCTCAGACTAGGATAGATTGTGTAGTTGAGCATTAGACTTAACGACGTTCATCAATTGAAGACGAACAACTACTAAGGAGATCTTGTGGAACTTCATCAACAAAAGGTATGTGGAGACTAAAACTCATATATCACTTAGAAAGTCTATTTCTACTCTATATCTCCTATATTGAGACAAAATTCGTATTACTATATAGTATTAGATTATGCACATTTGAGTTTTTGAGCTGATTTTAACTCGATTACATATTTATCGAAATATGCGTTGGTAAACTTTCGCTTCAATCAAGTTCATCTTATATTCTTGATGAAAATCAAAAGATAATCATGTGAAAATCACCGAGTAACATCTTACATGGTTTGTGTGATACAATCATTTGGTGTAGACATGGATTGTTTCGTTATAATTATTTCAATAACTTGAAAATTGTTTTGATGCTAATAGTGTGTGAAAATGGCTATTGTCATTCTCTAAGAAAGTTTCAATGATTGAAATAAAGTTTCGAACACTTAACCAACATTGGATTATAAACATGTTATGCACTCTTGCAGATATGTAATCCATGTCCGGGAACCATAGTATGCATACCCGTATGCGTACCTATTGGTTTGTGAAGTCCGGGAACCTACGTACACGTACCCGTACGTGTACTGGCGTAAGCTTCAGGTCCGGAAAATTTTGTTGGGTTTGGAGGTATGCGTACCCGTTCGCATACTGGCGAAAACCAAACTTGTTCCGGCTACTTAAGTATGCGTACCCATTTGCATACTTAAGTGGTTAACGTTCTAAATTCGGTTGTGACATGAACCAATACATTTATATAATAAGGGATGCATTCTTTGCAAACCGTGGATATAATGTTCATGAATTGATTCGAGTGAATCAAACCGATTTTGCTTCAATTGTGTTCTTGTATACTTCTATGAGAATATAACAATTGAACAACTCTTTAACATAGTCTGGAGTAGTCATTTTAGATTTAAGACTTTCTTCAGAGAGAGGAAAGGAGCTTGAACATTTCTTCTTCCTCCGATGACTTTTTCTCTTCACAGAGTAATTTGAAGAGTCAGTTGTAGGCAGGTTTTATGTCATATTTATAATCAAGAATTGGATCATCACATCATTTTTCTTGATTGTAGACAAGACCTTTTACTCCAACAAAATGAGAAACATGTTTAATTACTTCTTTAGACATCCATACAAGAATGTTACGAAGTTTTTCATTCCGCAGTCGGAAAAGACATCTCTTTTCAAGGTGACTTTTGTTTCCGCAATAATAACAGTTGTAGGGAATGTTCTTGACCATTTTCATATGAGATGTTTCGAAGGTGGACAATCCTTGTTCCTAGGAACATCAGCTGCTGAATGAGGTTTTTCACTTTTGCTGTCAGTGAGTTTTTCATTTAGAAACTTGTCATTAGTACATAAAAAATTGATCTTACTAGTACTTGGAGCGTCTATTCTTTTATAGCCCAGACCACGTGTATCACGATGTTCTTTACATGCTCCCAGCATAGAGGATAATTTTGTAGAGCTAGCATTGAATCTTTTTAGATTCTCTTCTAGTGAATTGACCTTATCACGAGCAGCAGCAAGATCAGCCTCTAATTGTTTTTCTCTACCGAGGAGACTGATTTCTCTGTCATTAAAACATTTTTGTTGAGAGTCATAACTTGCTTCAGATTATGCAAGTCTTTCTTTCAACACAAAGAGATTTCGACGAAGATTATCATATTCAGACATTTTTGAACGTACATCTTCTTCACGATATTTAACAGTAGATTGTAAGAGTTTATAACCAAAATCATAACCTTTAAAGAGTTTTCTCAATTTCCTGTTTTCTTGACAGAGAGGTGTCAGATATTCAGCCAAGCAAGCTGTTGACTTTTTTTGTTTTTAAGATATGGTCAAATAGCTTGATATATTGGGAGGCTTCCTCATCAACACCTTTTCCCTCTTCTGAACCACTTTCATCTGAAAGATCATCCAACTGTTCATTTAGGCATCTTTCCCATTTGAACAAAGTTTCAGCCAAAAGAGAAGATATGGGAGATTTATCAAAAGACTCAAGAATTTGAACCAAAAAAATGTGATTCTGAACTGGTGTTGCGTTGTCAGAGATATCACAATTTTCCATAAAGTCAGATCACTACAAACACAAACTTATGAGGTCTTTAAACGTGTTTGCCTTCTCTGATACCAATTGAAAAAGCAGGGGTCTAACAACCACACCCAATATTTTGCTTAGCAATCTGTGTGGAAAAACTCCAATATAATTCCAAGAGAATCAACTAGACAGTCAGACTCAATCAATGGAAATATATCCAAGAGTTAGTATCTCTGATTGACAATATAATCAGCAAATCAAATAGATAGAAATCTGTGAGCCTGATTATTATGTGAGACAACTTGAACGGTACCAAAGACCAATTTTCAAGTGTCAATCAACATAATCAACAACCAAAGGTTGTATTCTCTAATACATTGAAATTACACACAACCTATAATATTTCAATTATATAAACAAATATAATGCGGAAACGAAATAACGCAGACACCAGAAATTTTGTTAATGAGGAAACCGCAAATGCTGAAAAACCCCGGGACCTAGTCCATATTTGAACACCACATTGTATTCAGACGCTACAGAAACTAGCCTACTACCAAGCTAACTTCGGACTGGAATGTAGTTGCGCCCTAATCAATATCACGATGATCAAGGTACAGTTGCGTTCCTTACGCCTATTGAACCATGCCGGATTCTGCGCACTTAATTCCGTTAGCTGATCTCACCCACAACTAAGAGTTGCTACGACACAAAGTCGAAGACTTGATAAACATATTTGTCTCACACAGAAAAGTCTATTGAATAGATAAATATGTCTCCCACAGATATACCTATGAGTTTTGTTCCGTCTTTTGATAAATCCAGGTGAACATGAACCAATTGATATACCAGACTTATATTCTTGAAGAACATCCTAGAAATATCAATCACCTCACAATAATATTAATCGATTAACGAAACAAGATATTGTGGAATCACAAACGATGAAATGAATATGTTTGTGACTACTTTTCAATCTTTCCTACCGGAGAATAAATCTCGAGCAAATCTTAAAGAAGATAGTAATCAATCACGATAGAAAACAACAAGATCACAACACGTAACTACATAGAAATAGTTGGGTCTGGCTTCACAATCCTAATGAAGTCTTCAAGTCGTTAACCTACAGGATTTCGTGAAAAACCTAAGGTTAAAGAAGAATCGACTCTAGTGGCAACTAGTATCACACATGAGGTGTGGGGATTAGGTTTCCCAGTTGCTAGATTTCTCCTTTATATAATCTTCAAATCAGGGTTTGCAATCAATGTTACCTTGGTAATACAACATTCAATATTCACCGTTAGATGAAAACCTAATTAGATTCAAGCTAATATCTTTCAACCGTTAGATCAAACATAGCTTGTTATACACAAATGAAATGTACCATCATTTAGATAAAGGTAACCGTACCTAAGCGCGTACACTTAGTTAGTTCAACAATAGTTAACCAATGGTTAGCCATACGAGCACTTTCATATCAACCTTATTCATCTTTATCATAACTAGTTCAAATGACTCAAATGAAACTAGTTAGAGAGTTGTTCAATTTTTTATATTCTCATAGAAGCATATAAGACACAATTGAAGCCAAATCGATTTTGATTCACTCGAATCATTTCATGAACATTATATCCACGGTTTGCAAAAGATTTCATTCGTTATTACTCCCTCCGTCCTAGTTTAGATACCAAAATTGGTGATTTTTTTTGTCCTAGAATACTTGCTATACTTCATATTTTTCCACCTTTTATCCTGATTTTCCCCTAACTTGGAATCATGACATAACATGGAGAATTTGTTTTTCAATTTTCAAGACACACTCTTAAATACTTTTCTCTATGCATTTCCTCTAATTTATATTTTTCCAACTAAACAACAAAAACCTAGACATCTAAAAACTGGGAATATTAAATACTAACCTAGGGTAATTGTGGAAAAAAACTATTCTCTTTGTGTTTCTTAATCTTTTTGCAAAATCTTATTTTGGCATCTAAACTAGGACGGAGGGAGTATATAAATGTATTAGTTCATGAATAAACCGATTTTAGAACATAACCTACTTAAGTACGCATACCTAAGTAGCCGGACTCAGTTTGGTTAAGCCAGTACGCGTACGAGTACGCATACCATTTCACTCTTCCAAACTCCAGCAGAAATTCACGGGACTTGAACTTCCGCCAGTACGCGTATGGGTACGCATACTTAGTTCTCGGATTTCCAACAACCAAACAGTACGAGTACGGGTACACATACGGTGGTTCCCAGTTTTGGACTTTACACAAATGTGAATACGCACTATGTTTATATCCAATCATACATGTTCTACCCTCATTTTAATCATTGAAACATTCTTGGAAGACGACAATAGCATACAAGTACACATACTGTGCTATATCCAATCATGGTTAATTGTTCTAAACTCCCATTTCAATCATTGAAATATTCTTAGAAGATGACAATAGCTGTCTCACACAAAACTATTAGCTTCAAAGCAATTTTCAAGTGATCGAATGATCAATACGAAACATTCCGAGTCTACATCAAATGACTGTCTCACACAAATCATGTAAGTTGTTACAAGGCGATTTCACACGATCATCTTTTGACTTTCGTCAAGATTAAAAGATGAACTTGGTTAAAGCGAAAGCTTATTAACACACATTTCAAGAAATAGATAAGCGAGATAAACTCGGCTCGAAATACCAAATGTGTATAATTGAAGTCTATATAGCAATACGACTTTTTTGTCTCAAATAGGAGATAGAGTAGATAGACTTTTGAGTGATAGATGAGTTCAAGTCTCCACATACCTTTTGTTGATGAAGTTCCACAAGTTCCCTTGGGTAGTTCTTCGTCTTCATTCGATGAACGCCGTGAAGTTTAAAGCTCAACTACACTTACTATCCTAATCCGAGACACGCCTATAAGTATACTAGAAACCAAGACTTATAATTTTGGCAACTAAACTTGACAAACAAGCTTGAGATGGCAACATTGCGAGTTCGACCGAGCCAGTGCTCTAAAACAAATGTTCAAATATTTTATAGAAAATGAAATCATCTCCCTAACAAAACTAAAGATCAACACAGGTATCGACCTATGTTATAAATATCTTAGTTGAGATACTTTTTTTCCCCTTTGGGGTAACTCCCATTTGTTTTTTAGTTGTTTTCCAAAGCTTGCTTGCACCTTGGCCTAAGTTTCATACCGTTGTTCACCTCTCTACCCTTCAGACATTCTGTATACAAATGAAAAATGGCTGGGGTCCTTCATGTATCTCTCCACTTCCCTTTTATATGGTGTTTTTGTGTGCTTAGTTTATATTGTTGGGGGAAAAATCCACATATTTCACACATATTTTTTACGAAAATAAAAGGAAAAATAAATATTTTTTCCACCTAAATAAATATCTGCAGATATTTTCCACCTATATATTAATGTATTTGCTTCGCCACACCAAATAAAAAATACATCGCCGTGGGAGCGATATTGATCAAAGGATTAGGTTTAGGTTTACTAACATATTTTGGCCTAGTTTGCAGGAACATTCAAGCTAAAAATCAGACCTGCAAAGAAAAAAGATAATATATCTTAGTTTCAAATATATCCGAAATCAAAATGATATACAATTTAACCGAAGAAATACATGTATTGGTTGATACCTAGAAGCAATAGTACTTGAAACCCTTACTGCACCAAATTAAAATTGATTATATAAAAACCCTATGTTAAAGAAATAAAATACCAAAGTTAAACTACATGGTTGATTTTTTTCAAAAGGAAAAAAAATAATCAGTTCAATGAAGAATACCTAAGGTTTCTTAGAATCGTTTTTTCCCCATTCATCGAAAAATCTTTTTGAAGACATACGTAACAGTATTCCAAGATTATGGAAAGATCGCCATCTGCCCATGATACATGAATGTACTTGCAGCCAATAATATGAAGCTACATTAGGAACCCTTGGAAAGTGTGGAAAACCTAACTTAAAACGGAATTTGGAATTCCTAATAGATGAATACTTTTCCGGTAACCTTTATCGCTCATTGATCTCATCAATATTGTATTTCTGCATTAGAAAAATAAACCCAGAGAAATGAAATTTCTGTTTTTATTCTCTCTCATGTTCTGTAATCTTCTTGTCTATTCTCATGTGTTATTTTAATAACGATTGTTTGATCGCAATGCTCTACTCTAATCTTTTCGTCTGATTTTTCTTTTATGTCGGCAGGCACAAGGAACAAAGGTGCCGACAACATTGTTTTAAGTTAATTATAAATTAAATTAGGTTAAGGATAAGTTAGTCATTTCCACTTTTTAAAATATCCTTATAACTGTAGGTAGATATTCTTATTACATAATAATAATCCCAGCAAAAAAGGGAGGTGCCAAAAAGAATGGTTCATTTTTTTCACTAGATATATCCATAATTTGGAGGGGTTGGTTTTTAAAGCCCATCGTAAGTGGATGGCTTTCGACTTGGTCAAAAACCGGGAACATTGCGCATACATACTATAACGATATTCCTTCAATGAATATATGCAATCACATAACCTACAAGGAAACAAATATTTTGTGGTAAAAAATGAAATTCTTACTGAATAGTTTAGTTTTGACTAGCCATGTGTAATCATGGCTGACTGCACATTGGAGAAAAATCTCGGAATACAGTATCACCCAGATTTCTCTCAATTAAGAGCTGGCTGACTGACACATGACGAGAGAAAATTGTGGAGCACAGTTCCACCCCTTTTTCTCTCAACAGAGTATTTAGGATTCCCACGTATCCAAAGTGCTTACATATACTAGAGATTTGAAGGGAAAGAAAGAATTTTTACATGAACCAGAACCAGAATGGAGAAGCTAACCACTATAAAATCTCACACTGTTGAATACTACTCGGTAATCGCACAATGTCTAGAGAAAGTATTCAACTGCAGTGTAAGTCGGTGGCGTGATCCACCTTTATAACATCCAAAGTTCCTAAACGGAAAGATTTGCTGCTTTTTACCCCATGTGTCATAGGAAATTAATTAATGGACTGTCTCATTACCACCACCATCACCCAATAAATTCAGAGGGAATCGGGTGTAGGAGTAGGCTATGAGGCTATATAGTACTAGATGGTACGTAATCATGAAAATTTTCTTTTACATTATGCTTTTACTGTATATTAATAAAGTCAATCATACACTGCCAATAGGTAAGCCATATTCTCATGATAATTTTTGGAATACTTCTCTTTTGCTTGCTGTCTGCATGTTTACGGATCTTTTATTTTTTTTTTTTTTTTTGGTTGTCAACTGAATTTCATTTTAACTTCATATACTTCTGTTTGTTTTCCCTCTTTGCAAAGTCAGTGAAAGAATGTTTTGGTGCATCTTTGAATTCCAGGTATATATTTTGCTAAAATTATTTTCTCAAATCTGAATTTGCAATATAAGCTACGTGATGTTCAACTATGTTCACTTGACCAAGCATCATTGCAGCCTCATCCAGGCCGTGAGCTACAATGACTGCATCGCTTTGGCAACACATAATTGCATTTAGTCAGTATGTGTTTATTTAATTTTTTTTGGCCCTTTGAGGTTTTTTCACTAGACAAAAACATACTAACCCAATTCAATTATGAGTTTCACGAGAATTTGTACAATGCAACACAAAAAACATCTTCCACGAACCTGAAAGACTATATACAAAAAGATAACCAAAAGATTACACTACGTAGATGGCCACCACATGCAAAAGATTACACTACGTAGATGGCCACCACATGCAAAAGATTAAAACACTAAACAGAGATGGGGGTGACAAAAAGGAAGGTAATAGTTCAGTATGCAGAAAATAAACTCGATCAATATGCAAACAGGTTTATGTAGTTATATAGTCATGTAAACGATAGGGCTCTACATTTAGTTGTCAGAATCAATTCTAGAGTTATAGAGCATTGGATCTGGCAGTTTGCATTTCTTCTTACCTGATAATAATATGGAAATATCATAATTTTAATTTTTGAAAAAATATATATAGCGAGTTGTGTTAACATAAATCCGTAAAATATGAAGAGTATATCAACCTTTGTTCACGTGACAGTTATGAAGGATCACACATATATGATTACACGGACAAGTAGAAGCAGCACTTACATTTAGATTGTATGAAGGATCTTACATATGTGGACAAGGGATTAAACTTTGTGAATTATGGGGGAGACAAAACTAAGGTGCTAATCCTTTACTTTTGCTTGCAAGTACCTGTTTTCTATCTTTATCTCGATCTCCGTATTGTTATTTTATTATATTTGGGCACAAAGAAAAACCAGAGCTACAACAAAGTTGAGGCAGGGGAAAAACAACTGTCGAGGAAAAAAAAGGAAAAGCAACTGTCGAATGAATATATTCAGCAAATCCGGTTGCAAATCCAGAGTTGAATGGTCTCACGCTCTCAACTTTCAAGTTTTCAGACATCTTCTTGCCATCTATTTGAAGTTAATGACTTGAAGTTATAAATTTCTTTCTCTATATTCTTCTTGATTTTTAGCTTGATGGTTCAGTTGTGACTGACCCATATACCAAGCAAGAAGAAGTGGTTGGTATGGTTATTTACGAAGAAAAGCTTATAAGAAATCCAATGTGTTCCAGGATCTTGTAGCTCAATTTAAGGTTAACATTAGATGTCGTAGAATTGGCTTGAGTTTTCTGCATTTGCTGTTACCGATAACTATTGTAGATTGGTATGGGAAGTATCTCCACTTTCCTCTATGGTGCAGTAATTTTCATAAGTTCAAATGCATCTTTTAGTGGACACGATGGTATCTATGGTTTATGGTTTCCTAATTGTCGTGAAATAATTGGAACTTCATCCCTTCGAATTGAGACTGTTAATACCTAAATTTTGATTTAGGTCCTAACTGTCCTAGCTATTGCACATGACCTCACAATACCAATAATAATAACAGAGAGTTGTCTTTTCATTATACCTTGTCCTTCCTTATATAGATTTTTCTAAAAACTCCTCTTTTTATAACATCATGTCATATGTCCTAAACCTTCTTAATTACCACTAACTCCATTCCTTAACATAACATCTTCCTTCTTTGTTAATTCCTCCTTTGTCCTTCCACCCTTTATGGGTATCTTTTATGTGGGCTTGGGTTTAGTCCCCGAGATCCTACATCTCGACCCAAGTTTTATCCCTACTCTTTGGGGGCATCCCTATCCCGCTAAGAGGTGTTATTTTTCATGTATCAACATTAGTCCCCTGACTATTGGATTAATCATTGGATGATCCAATATTCAAAAGATCTTTTGGGGCGTCTCCCTGTGTCCACGACGAGCTTTGTTATCTCGTCGGACCCGTGATCGTGGGCGACGTTTCGACTCCTCATCGTGCAAAATCCTTCTTCCTTTCAGTTTCTGACGGTTATCATTCTTACTCATAGCTGTCACGTTCGACCTTGAGACCTTCTTATATATATGACTGTCAACTTCTTCCTTTTTCAAAATTATTCTTTCTTCCCATGCTCTAAACACGCCCTAAAGTTAAGGGAATTCCGCGGAAGTAAACGCGCTTTCCCTCTAGAAGATGTTTTGTTTTCTCGTCTCTTAAATCCTTCTGTGCTGCCTTACCCCGCTGCTCCTGGATGGCTTATGCAACCTGAGTCGGAGAGCATGGATGCCTTTACATTCAAAAATGTTCCTCGGATGGCCATTCATCGTGGCGATTGAAACCTTCCCTCTATTCATATTCGTTCCAAGTCCAAGACTCATCCAGTATGGCCACATCGGGCAGCTCGTATTTTTTCTAACACTGATCATGTTGCTGCGCTTCAGAAGGCCGACATTGAGGTTGAAGAGGGCACTCTTGCATTGGCTCGCATCTTGCTCGCGGCGCGAAGACCAAGTAGAAGATCATTCGAGATATCCATAAACTATTCAGTGATGCCGATTGGGGACTGTCTCGAGCCAATATCCAATGTGGTGAGAGTAGGCTCATGGCGACGGTCGTGGATACAAACATTTCTCATTGTCGCGCGTTGACAGACAGTTGAACTACGCGTTGTTTTTTTTTTTTTGCAGTTTTCCTTGTTTATTGTTCTTTTTAAGCACTTTCCTTTTGAGTCATTTTCTTTCTTGATTCTCATGTTTCTCCCCTCCGTTGTTTGTATTTGATTTTTCTTCTTTAGTTAATTGTCTGCTTTTAACCTTGTGAATACTATTCTGCTGGCTATGAGCTTTAATTCTCGAGTCCCCGGTGTTTACATCCGGTGTATATTGGGGTTGCCACCTTCCTCTTAATGTGGGTCGACACGTGTTTAGTCATGCAGAAAAAAAGGGAGAGGGAGGGGTGGTGGTGGTGATTAATTGCATGGTAATCCACGCCAGCCTCTCTTGTATATGTGTCTTCGTATGTAGTTCTTGTTTCTTGGTTTAATCCATCATATCCATCTCTACCTTTTCTGATCAACAAATCGCCATCATGGCCAATTCTCTTCATGGGTATGTTCTAGCCTTGGCACCCATTCTCATGTTAGTCTCCGAAACGTTTAAGCGGGACGAGCTGAAACGACTTCTGCTCGTAAAAGCCGAGATTGAAGAGCTTCGGGCCCAGAGGAAGGTGAATAGGGATGCTAAACGCGCGAGTTTCAGGGCACAGTATGAGGTGTACCAAGATGCTCAGCAAGCCGAATCGTCCGGTCGGGTGTCGTTGGAGATCCAGCGGGCATTGGATGAGGCTGTTACTGCTCGTGATGCGGCCAATCAATTGTTCGCGGATTCCCTGATGATGGTAGCTACCATGGATCGCGCCATCTCATATTGCCATCTTTGTGTCTCTCATCAGGGGGGATTACCACTTCTTGGACATACCCTGACCTTAGAAGCTGCATCCACGCTTGTATCTGACTCTTATCTCGAGGACGAGTTGGCTCGTTTATATTGATTCTGAAGGAGGAAGCGGGTCTACTGTGGACGCTCAGGTTGATTCATAAGGATAAGGTGCGTAAGGAATACGACGATCATGAGGATACTATTTCAGTCGCCCGTGGGGCCGGGGCTGAGAGTAATGTTATTCAGGACATCCTTAAATTGGTGAATGAAGCTGATCAGGATCTCCGTTTGTCTACTGCGTAATGCGACGATGGCCGCTTGATGGTGGAGGCTTTGGACGCGGACATTGCTCGTTGTCGAGTATTGATAGCTGGTTAGGTTGTGTGTCCCTTTGTGGGATGTCTTTAGTTATCTAGTTCTTTTGTGTGTTGTTTGTGTTGTTTTTTTTTTTTTGGATTGGTGCAACTGATCTTCACTTTTAATTTGAAAATATGGTTGTCCGTTTGTATAGCAAGGGGTTACTAGGTGGAGTAGACGTTTGTTGAACGCGCTTACTCTTTCCCCCTCTCCCCCCTCTTTTTTTTGTGAGGATGGTGAGGTGGACGTTTTCTAAACGCACCTGTTTCCCATCCTTTTTATGCAGACATTCCTTTATTTCATGGATACTGGGTGGGGCGGGCATTGGTAACCCCCCCCTCCCCCCATTTTTGTCCTTTTGTTTCAAAGGTTTTGGGTGGGGCGGGTGTTGGTTTAACGCGCCTACTCCTCCCTTTTTGTTTTTGTTCTTTTGTTTCAAGGGTTTTGGGTGGGGCGGGCGTTGGTTAAACGCGCCTACTCCCTCCTTTTTTGTCATTTTATTTCAAGGGTTTTGGGTGGGGTGAGCGTTGGTTAAAACGCGCCTACCCCCTCCCCCCTTTTGTTCTTTTGTTTCAAGGATACTGGGTGAGAAGGGCGTTGGTTAAACACGCCTACTCCCCCCTCTTTTTCTTGGCTCGAAATTTATCGGTTAACCAGACGCCTTTGGCTGCCCTGAGACTCTTTTGAAGAATTTGAGACTTTTACAGGGTTTGCCAGTCAATCAGGCGCCCTTGGCTGCCCTGAGACTCTTTTGAAGACTTACAGTCAATCGGGCGCTTTTGGCTGTCCCGCAACTTTGTATAATGTGTTAGTCGATCAGGCGCTTTTGGCTGCTCTGAGACCTATTGTAGAATTTGTCAGTCGATCAGGCGCCTTTGGCTGCCCTGAGACCTTTTTGTAGAATTTGTCAGTCGATCAGGCGTCCTTGGCTACCCTGAGACTCTTTTGAAGACTTACAGTCAATCGGGCGCCTTTGGCTGTCCCGTGGCTTTGTATAATGTGTTAGTCGATCAGGCGCTTTTGGATGCTCTAAGACCTTTTTTGTAGAATTTGTCAGTCGATCAGGCGCCTTTGGCTGTCCTGAGACCTTTTGTAGAATTTGTCAGTCGATCAGGCGCCCTTGGCTGTCCTGAGACCTTTTGTAGAATTTGTCAGTCGATCAGGCGCCCTTGGCTGCCCTGAGACCTTTTGTAAAGTTTGTCAGTCGATTAAGCGCCCTTGGCTTCTCTGAGACCTTTTGTAAAGTTTTTCAGTCGATCAGGCGCCCTTGACTTCCCTGAGACCTTTTGTAGAATTTGTCAGTCGATCAGGCGCCCTTGTCTTCCCTGGGACCGTTTGTAGAATTTGTCAGTCGATCAGCGCCCTTGGCTACCCTGAGACCTTTTGTAAAGTTTGTCAGTCGATCAAGCGCCCTTGGCTGCCCTGAGACCTTTTGTAGAATTTGTCAGTGAATCAGGTTCCTTTAGCTGTCCTGAGACCTTTTGTAAAGTTTGTCAGTCAATCAGGCGCCCTTGGCTGTCCTGAGACCTTTTGTAGAATTTGTCAGTCAATCAGGCGCCTTTGGATGTCCTGAGACCTTTTGTAAAGTTTGTCAGTCAATCAGGCGCCATTGGTTGCCCTGAGACCTTTTGTAGATCAATTGAAAGCATGTTTTTTTTGCAACTTACTTTACTATTCGAGGAGGGCGTTTACATGGCATGACTCATGCGTAAAATTTCTTCAACCGTTTTCCATTGATGGGCGTCTTAACTTTAGTTCCGTTCATGCGTCGAAGCTTGTAGTATCCGCTTTTTGCCGCCTTTCTTATTGTAAAAGGGCCTTCCCAATTTTCCGCGAATTTTCCAGCACTAGCATTCCTTTGTACTTGCGGAGCGATTTTCAAGACTAGCTCACCGACCTTGGATGTCCTCTCTTTTACGCTCTGGTTGTAGTAGTTGGTTGCGCGCTTTCTATAAGCTTCCACGAACCTTTCTGCCCGCGTAATTCTTTCCTCTATTGTATCTAAATGGGCAAAGCGTCTCACTTCATCTGGCGTGGTATGGCTAGCCATTTCTACTCTCGCGGATGGGATTGCTATCTTTGCAGGTAGAATTGCGTCTTCTCCGTAGACTAGTGAATAAGGGGATGCGCCGGTGGAACTTCGTTTAGAGATGCTATATGCCCAAATTTCCAACGATAGTTGTTCGTGCCATTCCCTATGGTGGTCATGCACTAGCCTACTGAGGATGCGGATGAGAGTTTTGTTCGTTGCCTCCGCCTGCCCATTACCTTTGGGGTAATAAGGGATAGACGTGTGAAGTCTTACATTGTATTGGCGGAGTAGATCGATCACATCCTTGTTCACAAATGATTTTGCGTTATCTGCCCTGATTATCATAGGTGCACTGAATCTGCAAATGATGTGCTCTTTGATGAACGCGGATATTGTAGCTCCAGCGTAGTCTTTGAGGGGCATAGCTTCAACCCTTTTTGACGCGTATTCGGTGGCGGTGATTATGTACTTGTGTCATCTCAAGGATGTTGGGTTGATCGTACCTATGAGATCGAGCCCCCAACTGTGAAATGGACACGACGTTACCATGATATGCAATAGTGCGTGAGGCACGTGGATTAAATTCCCATGTTTCTGGCACCGCAGGCATCTTCGAGCGTGTTCCGCGGTGTCACTTTCCATGGTAGGCCAGTAAAACCCTCCTTCATACAGTTGTAGGAACAACTTTCGCATCCCTTAGTGTTCTGCGTCGTGAGATCGGGTCATGACTTCCATTGCTTCTTGATTCGACAGGCATCGCAACGCGACGTTACCATAGCTTTTCCGGTAGAGCACGCCTTCCTGGATGAAGAAACGCGGCGCCTTCCTTGGTATTTTTAGAGCCGTTTGTCTGTCGCTAGGCAGTTTCCTGTGCTGGATGAAGTCAATGTAAGGCTGTCTCCAGTCTATTTCCTAGACCGTGCAGACTTCCGCAGGTTGTGGCGGAGCTTGACAATCGGCATAACTATCCTGGAGTGCTGCTGCTTGAGCTGACATGCTTGGCCAATATACGCTCATCCTCTGAAGCTTTCTGTATAAGTGGACAACGCTAATCTGTCCACATGTCCCCACGTGTAATCCTTGCAACAGCTTCTCTGCTTCCCTTTTATTTACGCATCTCGCAAGGGATCCTCCGGCGCCCGGTAGTACAACGCGCCTTGAATCATCACGAATTGTTTTAGATCTTGGGTGGTAATCTCTGCTTCACTCATTAACTCATCAGCATGGTTTTGCTCACTCGCGGGTATTCCCTCGGTTAATTGCTATAACCGGTACACATGTCCTCCATCGGGCCTGGACAAGTGTTGGAAACTAGGTTCTTCGCCCTGCTTTCTCTTCCTTTCTGTTGGGAACACCATCCTTGACGGGCTGAACACAGATTTGATTGGTTCCGCTTTCTCAACTTCTTCCCACTTTGGTAGTGGGTGAGTTGTACCTCAGGCACTTCATCCTACTTTCTCGGCTCATTATAGAAAACCTCATCCGTCATGTATGCTTCTTCCGGGTCGAAAGGGTTTCTCGTGGCGGGGATTCGATACTGCTTGCGTCCTATGTTGGTTTTTACGCATTGATGGTATGTTGACACAACCACCTTGTGGTTGAGTATCCAGCCTCGCCCGAGTAGTACGTGGAAGGTGGTATCATCTTCTAGAACATAAAAAGGCGTGGTCCCTCGGATGAGACCGACCTTCATTGCTAGGTTAACGATTCCAATAGCTATTTGGGCATGTCCTCCAAATCCCTTCACTGCGGTGACTCGCATTCTTATCGCGGACCGTGGTATACCTAAAATATCGAGTGTGTGCGTCGAAATTAAATTTAAGGACACGCCCCCGTCAATAAAATCCCTCTTTAACGGCTGTCTGTTGATGTAAACAGTGAGATAAAGTGGTATGAGGTGCTCTCCCAGGTATCAAATGTCTTCATTGGTGAAAACGATTGCTTCCTTGGGGAGGATACCGCAGGGCCTTCCTGCTGCTATGGCTTTAGACGCTTCCTTGATTTGATCCTCACTAAAACCGAGTGAGTCGAAAAATTGTTGGGCCAGCACCGTCTTAGAGAATTGATGAGCCAAGCCATCTGTTTTAGCGAAAGTGGGGTTTTCCACATCCAATTCACATGCTTCCTCGTCTTCAATCCAGAGTCTCCAGACATCCCCGCTTGGGTCATGAGACAACATCATCACATTATGTTGGGTTTCTTTGCTTTCCTCTGCCTTGTTCATTTCGATTCCCCTATTTCCAGCTTCTTCTGAAACATCCTCCGCAGGTTAAAGCAGTCAACTGTAGGGTGTTTTATCCTTCGATGGAAGTGACAATAGCGCACATCACTTTTATCGAGGGTGCTAGGATCCACCTTTGTTCTTGTTTTCTGTCCATTGTTCTAGCAGTCCAACAATCTGTTCCTTGCTGCTAGGCAGAGGTGGTGGAAGTGCTTGTGCTCCCCAGCCCTCGCGAATATTGTTTGGATGAAGGTTTCTTGGCGCAGTTGATGCAATATTAACTGAATTCCGCCAAACATAGTCCGATCTTGGTTCTTCAATGCAATCAGCGATCCTTGCCGCTGCCTCCTCTAAATATACGAACGTGGGGAAGCAGAAGTTCACCAGATTCTTTTTGAAGGATGGGGTCATTCCTCGAACGCAAATTTCTACTAGCGCTTCCTCTTTAACATCTTCATGGAAATCGAGAGTGACAAGGCGGAACTGGGCGATGTATTTTCCTATCTCTTCACCTAGGCGCTGATTGCACTTGCTCAAGTCTATGGTTGTGACCTTCCTTTTTGTTGAATAGAACTTCCTGAGGAAAAGTGTCGACATGGCGGACCGTGAATGTACACTTCCTGGCTTGAGTTTGTCATACCAGGTGAATGCCGTATCAGTCAATGAATTAAGAAACTCTCCCAGATATAGATTTCCATCTGCCGCGCGATCGTTCATTGTAGACAGGAATCGACTTAGGTGTTCTCTCGCGTTACCTTGTCCATTGTAGACTTTGAATTTCGGTGAAGTATAATCCTTCGGGTACTGGTATTCTACTATTTCCGAGGAGTAAGGGATCGCCATGATGTTGTAATTGTCTTGATTCACAATTCTGTAATTCGCTTCTAGGTATCTTGCAATCGCCTCTTGCGTCATAGCCATTGGTTCGTCTTCTACTTCTTCTTCCGCGTCTTGTGTTGTTTCTTTGACGTTTTTTCCCGCGCTGGCCATCTTCATGAGTTCTTTCATCTCTCGCTCCCTTCGTACATGCTCTTCCAATTCTTTTTGCATCTCCTCGAGGGAGGGATGAGTGGATGCTTCCTCGCTCTTGTGTTGTTTATCTCCTTCACGCGGAGCACTTGATTTCTTCGCTTGCGTAATCGGGTCTGTCACTATACAAACTCTCTCTCCTTATGGGTTAAGCATGGGTGTGCTTGGGTTTCCGGTTGCACCTGAGTTAGCGCCTTCTGTATGGGTCATTGTGAACTAGGCACGAGCCTCCGAATGTGGTCGCCAAATGTTAATACCCAAATTTCGGTTTAGGTCCTACCCGTCCTAGCTATTGCACATGACCTCACAATACCAATAATGGTAAAAGAGAGAGAGAGAGAGAGTTGCCTTTCCATTGTACCTTGTCCTTCCTTATATAGGCTTTTCTAAAAAACCCTCTTTTTATGACATCATGCCACATGTCCTAAACCTTCTTAATTACCACTAACGCCATTCCTTAACATAACCTCTTCCTTCTTTGTTAATTCCTCCTTTGTCCTTCCACCCTTTATGGGTATCTTTTATGTGGGCTTGGTTTTAGTCCCCAAGCTCCTACGTTTTGACCCAAGTTTTATACCTACTCTTTGGGGCATCCCCATCCCGCTAAGGGGTGTTATTTTTCATGTATCAACAGAGACGATTTTCGTCAAAATTTACTTGCATAATCAAGACTCGACACTTCAACTGAAAATTTGATCGAGTTGGAACGAATTCGTGTAAAAACTGAAGAAAATGGAACTTCATCCTTTCGAATTGAGAAGATTTGAGTCAAAATTTAGTTACATAATCAAGGCTCGACACTTTACTTGAAAATTTGATCAAGTTGGAACGATTTTGAGCAAATTGAAGAAACTGGAACTTCATCCTTTCGAATTGAGACTCTTTGCGTCAAATTGCATAATCAAGATTTCACATTTCAATTGAAAATTTGATCAAATAGGAACGAATTCGAGTAAAATCGAAGAAATTATAACTTCAACTTTTACAATTGAGATGATTTACGTCAAAATTTGATTTCATTATTAAAATTCAACAGTTCAATTGTAATAAACAGAAAAATTTTAATAAACAAGATATAATATTTTTTGATTAAAGTTCTATCAAGTTTGAACGAGTTCGAGTAAAACTGAAGAAATTGAATTTTTTATTCTTTCGGATCGAGGCGATTTGCTATTTGCATCAAAATTGTGTAACTATAATAAAAAATCCCTTACTCAATTAAAACAAATATAAAAAATAAAAAGAACTAAACTCAAATTTATTGCAATTCAATATTTTTATCAGAATTGAATATCTGAATGAAAAGGATTAATTTAAACTGTGATCCAAAGTAAAAAAATTCAAGAAGTACATTAGTTCAAAGTAAGATTTTTATCATAATGAAAAATTCCACTCAAAATCCCGTACTGATAAATTTTGTCGCGAGCCATTGTTGGAATGCTTAATGGTGTTGAACTTCTGCCTCTCCTAAGATATTAGCTTGAATCTAATCAGGTTTTCATCTAACGGTGAATATTGAATGCTTTGTTACCAAGATAACTTAGATTGCAAACCCTGATTTGAAAATTATATAAAGGAGAACTCTAGCAACTGGGAAACCTAATCCCCACACCTTCTGTGTGATACCAGTTGCAACTAGAGTCTATTTTTCTTTAACCATAAGTTTTTCACGAAACCCTGTAGCTTAACGACTTGAAGACTTCATTGGGATTGTGAATCCATACCCAACTATTTTCTCTGTAATAGCGTGTTATGATCTTACTTTTACTATCGTGATTGAGTATTATCTTTGCTAAGATTTTCTTGAGATTTATCTCCAATAGGTAAGATTAAAAGAAATCACGAATATCTTCGTCTCATCGTTTGTGATTCCAAAATATCTTGTTTCGCTACCATACGATTAAGATTATTATGAGGTGATTGATAATACTAGGTTGTTCTTCGGGAATATAAATAAGATATATCAATTGGTCCATATGCACCTTGATTTATCCAAATACGGAACAAAACTCGTAGGTATTTCTATGGGAGACAGATTTATCTATTCCAACAGACTTTTCTGTATGAGACAGATTTGTTTATCAAGTCTTCGACTTTAGGTCGTAGCAACTCTTGGTTGTGGGTGAGATCAGCTAAGGGAATCAAGTGCGTAGAATCCTGCAGGGGTTCAGAGACGTAAGGAGCGAAACTGTACCTTGATTAGTGTGAGACTGATTAGGGCTCAACTACATTCCAGTCCGAATTTCATTGGTAGTAGGCTAGTGTATGTAGTGTCTTAATACAGTATGGTGTTCAAAGCTAGACTAGGTCCCGGGGTTTTTTCGTATTTGCGGTTTTCCTCGTTAACAAAATTCCGGTGTCTGTGTTATTTCTTTTCCGCATTATATTTTGTTATATAATAAAAATATCACAGGTTGTGCGTTAAGATCAATCAATTAGATAATCCAACCTTTGATTGTTGATATAAGTTGATTGACACTTGAACATTGGTCTTTGGTACCGTTCAAGTTATTTCTCTTATTCAATCGGGCTCGCATATTCATATTTGCTGATTGCAAATTGAATTGAAAAATTGAGATATAAAATCTTTGATATACTTTTCTCTAGATTGAGTCTGACTGTCTAGTTGATTCTCTTGAAAGTATATTGGAGTTTGTCTAGTCAGATTGCCAAACGAAATTTTGGGTGTGGTTGTGAGACCCCCGCTTTTTCACTTTCTTCTTAGGTGGGAAAATTATTGGCTTTCACCTATTCATCAAATTGCACCATATATGGAACGTACAAAGCATATTATGTGCTAATGGGGACACTTCCTCTATTGCATTCATCAATGCTACTTCATTGTCAGTTACTATAACCCCGGGAATATCATCACCTCAGAAGATTTCCTTAACTTATTGTAGTGACCAAATGCAACTAGGTTCTTGCTCATCCCTTAAGAAACAAAATGCCAAGGTAAACGGTGACTTCGTCGAAGTACGCCCAACAATATTCAATAATGGAATCTCGTACTTGTTCGTCTTATAAGTGCAATCTATTATTAGAACTTCATGAAAGCATTGAGCCAATTGAACACTCGTCGGATGCGCAATGAAGAGTTGTGCTATCTCTCCGTCCGAATCCACATCCTTTTGAACCGCGTAGTCTTTCTCTTTGGCCAAAAAAAAATAATTGTTGCATCACTTGTCTATCTCTCAATTCCTTCTTTCTAATTGTCTCAATTGCATTGTTGATAAGCACGTAAGTGCAACGCTGTTTCAACCATAATTACATTAGCTAGGACTCATTTTATTGCTAATAAACTTGTTTTAAGTCTTTTCAAGGAAATAAGTTCTTATGGAGAAATCAGCTCTAAAAGTGGTATTTGGTCCCAGAAAAGTACTAGAGGCACCCCAACTTTGGATAAGGGCACTTCCAGAAATGTGTTGAAGACACCCGGAGGAATTGGTAAAGGCACCCAAGAGTTTTTGCTATTTACAACCCAAAAAGTATTTTTGTACCCCAAAAATTGCTATTCGCACCCCAAAAAATTGTTATTCATACCCCAAATTGCTAA
Source organism: Papaver somniferum (assembly GCF_003573695.1). NCBI lineage: Eukaryota > Viridiplantae > Streptophyta > Magnoliopsida > Ranunculales > Papaveraceae > Papaver > Papaver somniferum. Next base: position 15,944,444 of record NC_039359.1, on the reverse strand, counting down.
GGGGACACCGTTGTTGGATAAGGGGTGGCTATCTTCTTCTTCATTTGAAATTCAAATTTTAGCGGGAAACTGAAGAAAAAAATTAGGGTTTGGATTTTAATGATGTTTGGGCGAGACTAAATCTCTGGAATTGATAGGGATGACTTGCTTCAGCATAACAGGCATGGCATGGTTGTCGGAATCATTTAAATTTGGCTGGATTATTCTGAAATATGATTTGAAGCAAGACTGTTTCGGCGGGAAAATTTTACTCTTCATAGCAGAGTTAGGGTTCGATAAATGAAGGTGTTATAATGAGATTAAAAGGCTGAAACCGATTGGGTTTGCTCCAATGGTCTGAACAGGGATGGTAATGGGTTTCGTTTTGGATAAAATTGGTTGGAATCATGAATTTGAATAAAATGGTATTTCGAGTTCACTCTTTTCCGGAATTTTTTTTTTGGATCTGTGATGAGCTTGGGCGAGATTCAAGTGCAGAAATTAAGTGGTTTGGGCCTGTTTGGTTGAAACAGGGAAGGTATGTGTCTCGGATTCGAAGGAAGTGGGAGGGTTACGTGGGTTGAATCTAAACAGAGTACATTAGGTTTTCACGGGTTTATTTATCTCTTTCCCGTGTCAAATGGAGGCTAACATGAGTCTCTTTCGTGTTGGAAATGTTTTTAGAGCGTGAAGGAGTTAAAGAAGGAAAGTTAATCAACAATAGACGTGTGAAAGTGATAAAACAGGAAATTGTTCCCTTATAATGGCCGTGAAGAATAATGAATTGATTGCAAGAATATTTAAAGTTATTACAAAGATTTCTTTGGGTCTGTCGAGTATATAAAGCCTGCTGGAAAGCCAGAGAAGGGAGACAGAGAGACTGGGAAAGAAGTCAGTGCTTTGAATCGAGAGAAATTGATAGTTCCAGAAAGTTACCTGCTGCTGCAAACTCAAGAACACGAAGAACAAACACCTATTACAGACAGTCGCAGAAACTTATCGTTTTATAACCACACAAGTGATGTATCGTTTACTTTTAGTTGCATTAGGTCTTTTGCTGCTGAACAATTGCAATTGTGTAGTGGATGAACATATTTAGCGACTGGAAATCATTGTAAGCTATTTTAATTACTTTTTGAATACAATGAAAAATCAATATTTCTCCATTTTTCGATTCATGAGTAGCTAAGTTTATTTGCACGTTAAAAAAAATCATGATATGGTCCAGCTGTTTAGCGGGTCTTTCTGTCTAGCTGTTTAGCAGACACTGTCTAGCTGTTTAGCAGACATATCCCGATCTAGCTATTTAGCAGATCCGTCTCGCTGTTTAGCAGACATATCCTGGTCTACCAAGACAAACGATCGCCACGTTGCGTTGTGATCAAGTTTGTTAGAGACAATATTTTCTCTCGATTTGGTATGCCAAGAGCAATCATTAGTGATGGGGGTTCCCATTTTTGCAACCGGTCTTTGGAGACTCTCATGAAGAAATACTCCATTACCCATAAGGTTTCTACACCTTACCACCCACAAACTTGTGGCCAAGTAGAAGTGTCTAATAGGCAAATAAAACAGATTTTAGAGAAGACCGTAAACCCTACCCGAAAGGATTGGTCTTTGCGCTTAGTAGAAGCTTTATGGGCTTACCGCACCGCTTTTAAGACTCCACTTGGGGTGTCTCTGTATAGACTTGTCTTTGGTAAAGCCTTCCATTTTCCTGTAAAATTAGAACACCGAGCTTATTGGGCCATTAAACGGCTAAACATCGACCCATCTACTGTTGGTGATAACCGTAGATTGCAACTTAATGAGTTAGAAGAAATTCGTAATGATTCTTACCAGAGTGCGAAAATTTACAAGGAGAAAACAAAAATATTTCATGATAAATCGATTATTCGAAAGACATTTTAACCAGGTCAAAAGTTCTCCTTTACAATTCTCGCCTACATCTTTTCCCTGGTAAATTGAGGTCTCGGTGGACCGAACCATATTTTGTCAAAATTGTTTTTCCGCATGGTGTAGTCGAAGTTGAAAATCCGAAGAATGGAGAGACTTTCAAGGTTAATGGTCAACGGTTAAAACCATTTTTGGAGTTACCCAATCATGCAATAGAAGAATCAGAACTGCAGGATCCTGTCTACCAGGATTAATAGGTAACGACGTCTGACTGAAGATACTAAACCTAGCGCTCATTGGGAGGCAACTCATACTCTTGTTGTACATTAGTGTAATTCTTGTTATTTCTTGTTCCCCATGGAAGGATTTCTACGCTTCATCCAGGTACTATCTTTCTGACTTGTCTCTTTACGGATTCCTCATGATTTTGGTACTATGCTTTCATTAGGAACATTGAGGACAATGTTAGATTTAAGTGTGGGGGAGCGGTTAACTTTTTGGTATTTTCTTGCATATTATGACCAACTGTTGAGCGGGTCTATTGTATTCTCTTGCATTTTATGACCAGTTGTTGAGCGGGTCTATTGTAGGGCATTTTCTTGCACGTTGAAAAAAAAATCATGAGATGGTCAAGCTGTTTAGCGGGTCTTTCTATCTAGATGTTTAGCAGACATATCCCGATCTAGCTGTTTAGCATATCCGTCTCGCTGTTTAGCAGAATATCCCGGTCTAGCTGTTTAGCGGATCTGTCTCGCTGTTTAGCAGACATCACCCTTTATCTAGCTGTTGAGCGGATATATATTTTATGTTTTGCTCGAGGACTAGCAAAATATAAGTGTGGGGGAATTTGATAAGCACGTAAGTGCAACGGTTTTTCAACCATAATTACATTAGCTAGGACTCATTTTATTGCTAATAAACTTGTTTTAAGTCTTTTCAAGGAAATAAGTTCTTATAGAGGCTCGGAAAATGGTATTTGGTCCCAGAAAAGTACTAAAGGCACCCCAACTTTGGATAAGGGCACCCCCAGAAATGTGTTTAAAACACCCGGAGGAATTGATAAAGTCACCCAAGATTTTTCGCTATTTACATCCCAAAAAGTATTTTTGTACCCCAAAAATTGCTATTCGCACCCCGAAGAATTGTGATTCATACCCTAAATTGCTAAGGGGACACCGATGTTGGATAAGGGGTGGCTATATTCTTCTTCATTTGAAATTCAAATTTTGGCGGGAAACTGAAGAACAGAATTAGGGTTTGGATTTTAATGATGTTTGGGCGAGACTAAATCTCTGGAATTGATAGGAATGACTTGCTTCAGCATAACATGCATGGCATGGTTGTCGGAGGAGAATTAGGCCTAAGATTATTGACAAAGTCATAAAAATAGAGTTTGTAACGTTTTATCCTCCAAGACATGAGATTGAGTTCGAAACTGCCTTGAGTAATTTGGAGTATTGTGTAGAAGTTATAATTAGTGAATTTGCAACATCAAAATAGTGGAATCCCAACCCTAGTTCTCCATCTCATTGGTAAAAAAAATCACATTTAATTAGTTTTTATTTAGTGTTTTTTCAATCAATCTTAAAACCAATTACTTAGAAAAGTCTGAGAATCAACCTTCTACTTTCGTTGCTTATCACTTGTAAAACTACATCAATTGTGAATGGTGGACAAAGATGAGTGGTTATCCTTGTTATCCTCCTTTAGTATTTGGAGCATTTGAAGAGGTGAAATACCCATTTTCCTCACTTTAGCTACCTTGTCCATATCTTGAGAAATTAACTTTCCCGCCATGAAATGTGCTTCAAGATGCTCCGGACGAAGGTGGTTATGACGACCTTCCATAATCCTATAGAGAACCCATCCCTTCAAATCTTGGTCGTAATTAAATGCTAGCTTAAATGGGCATTTAATCTTCTTTGAGAAAGTTTTGTTCTTCCTTTTTGTCTTTCCTACTTAAACATAACCCTTCCTCTTGTGGCTTTTCTCGGGATCATCGCTTCTCTCACAAGCCATTTCAAAGCGAGTTTGGCTTTCTCTCCCATTCAAAACTAATACACGCATGTCTTTTTGTGCATGTTTTCTAGCCCAACTCTTTGCCTCTACCGGATAGTTGAATACCAAGTCATTCATGTAGTGATGGGATGTGTCATCGTACAAAATATCAACTGGGGAAGGTTGATTTTCCATCGGTATTGTATCACATGCAACCTACACGAAATAGCACAACGTAAATACCAACCACAAATGAGAAACACTTACATGTTCGGCAATGTAAACAATTTTATCGACCTTGCCGAACAGAGAGTTCGGTTACATAATCTCTAGAAAAAGTTTGCGATCTTGCCGAACTTGTTCTTTGGATTTTATCCTTAGAAGTTCGGCAACAAAATTAGTACACTCGACCAAACCAGACTGAAAATTTCGATTAGCTATTCTATGAAAGTAATTTGCGATCTTGCCGAACTTAAAGTTTGGAAATAAAAATAGTAAACTCGACTAAACTGAACTATTAATTGTATACTCTATTAAAATAGTTCGACTACGTTTTCTGGAAAAAGATAACCGAACTCTCAAAAACCTCCATTAAAATAGAGTTCGGTTACCTGCGTCTGCTAAAATAAGTAACCGAACTGCACGTACATAAAAGTTCGGTTACTTTTTCTGCATAATAGGTAACCGAACTACTATGACCTAGCCGAAATTTGTTCCTGAAATTTTTAGTTTGGCCAATTTTTTGCACGATTCAAGCTACATTAACTGAATTTGAGCCATACCTGAGTACCCATAACTTCATCTTCTGGTTGTGGCTGATAAAATCCATTATTTGGGTCGTTAGCTTGAGTTTGGGGTAAAAAACTTTCATCATCTAACAAATAACTCATATTCGGATCGTTAGAAATATTGACAAATATACTCAGATATGAAGGAGGTTCTGATTCTGAGGAGGAGGTATCATCACAAGAATCAGTCATATCATATTTACTAAACTCAAAATAAGATTTTTTGGGTTCTTCCCTCTTTTTCTTCATCTTTTATGCTTCTTCTTCTTCTTCTCTCTCAATAATTCTGATTCTATCAAAACTATTATATTAATAACCCACTAATCACTAACTAATCAGTAATTATACACTAACTAATTTAATTACCAAGGGCAAGTTTGGTATTAAAAAAAATTAGATAAGGGGTGACCCAAAATTACTCCAAATATCCGCCTAAAAAATGATGAGTAGTCCCCCTCCATTTTTGAGTAATGCCCAAAAAAACGGTTCCAACAAAATTGGTCATTATGCAACCGAAAAGATTTTGCGGCAGCTTGAAACAGACTGCAGTTAATATGAAATTTTGTTCGTCTCCGTTGGACCAACATGGTGCTGTATAGCGAGCCGTAAGACCGTAAATAGGAGGGCGTCTGGGTCCACCATAAAATGGTCAGGATCTTACTTGATTCTCCACGATATTTCTTCAGCAAATTAGGCATTTTTACCATTTTTTGTAGTATAAAAACTAGAGTTTCAATAAAGCAAGCAACTAAGTTATAGGGCCATTTTCATATATATGTGTGCGTGTTTTGTGATCGAGCTTATATTTTTGTGCATTGTTGTTCTTGTTAACAATGGAGAAACGTAAAAGATACATATCGGCAGATGAAGAATACAGAATCACTAGGAAGATTTTCGAAGTTACTCTGCGCAAATCACCCGAGGATGAGATTCCGACTCCGACAACCAATGGAACCTTTTTAGAGAAAACATCGGCAAAACTTGTGAGCGAAAACAAATCACTCAACTAATGTGAAGACCTAATGGAGACAGTACTTATTGAGGGTTGTTTCTCTGGTAAGTTTAATGATGCTGAACTATCTTTCCCTTACTTGATCGGATGTTATCGTCGTGCTTTTGAACAAGAGAAACAAATCAATATACTCATGAATAAGGACCTTGAACATGACATGACATCTATTGTAAAACGAGCAAAAAGTTTAGTTATTTCTTATTGTCTCATGATATATCTCGTGAACTCTATTAGATTCCCCGACAATAAGGTTTCTAGTTCTAATGAGTCGTCGCTTTTCCGGTTTCTCTTTGCAAAATTTTCACCGCGCAAGAAAGAAGTGTAAGGAAATGGTGGGTTTCCTAAATTGGGTCAACTTCCATATATAATATGGGTTTCCTAATGGACCATGGTTTCCTAGTATGAGTTGGTTTCCTAAACCAAGGAGGCTAATACTTGGGAACCAAGTTTGTGACTCATATATAAGGATGTCTAGGCTAAGTGTTTTAGTCATGCAATCCTAAATGTAAATCTCGTAGAGATGTGAGGGATTCATCCCACCTATTGAGGTGGTTATGTGAGAGACCTAATGGTGGAAGGAGTACATCATTATGGTGTTTATGGGATACTTATCGATGTTGGAAGATATTTCGTTACAGAGTATTCATATGGAGATGTTGGTAAGACATCTTGTTAAGGAGAAGATAATCTTGGTGGTGCTGGATTAGATTATTGGTGTTGAGCTAAAGGCGTCCATGATAATCTATATCAGGGTGTGCAGAGAAGATCGTCTCGTTGTGGTAGATAATGTGGTAAACATTAACTCGTATGGGTGAATATGCTACTTTGGATCTTATAGGGTTCTTGTGAGAGTTCTTATGTTCGGTCACGTTGTGGTGCGTCGATTGATTGATTTAGTCAATCAGTTGTATAATTCTCAGTGGTGATTCTATAATGAATAAAGAGGTCGTAGCCGTTTGGTGGATGTAGACAACATTACACACATTGTGTATATTTTTTAACCACGTTAAATCCGTGAGTACTTTACTTCTTGTTGCTTTGTTATGGCTTGCATCTATGTGGTTCTCTTTCTCTTCTTCTTATCCTAGATCCTAGTAAGGTTCATGGAGCAATCTGAGAGATCAAGTGTTTCTTGTTAGCAAATATGTTTCCGCAAGATTAGCACGTAGATGGATCTGAACCCCAACAATTGGTATCAGAGCTATAGGTTGCGTAGAAGATTCGAAGAGATAAGTTTTGGGTTTTCTTGATTTGCAAGAAAATTTTGGAGACGCAGGATTTGGTTTCATTAAGTATGTGAGGATTTGATGTTACAGCTTCCGAAGATGCAGAATTTGATGTTATCAAGTATGTGTAGGATTTGATTTCATCAGTTTTGGATACAAAGCAAAGTAAGCTACCTCTAAAGGAATGAGATTATATCAGGTGATCTACATTCGATATGGTCAAGATGTATGGTCTTGATGTTTATGGTGCTCTACGTTGGAGATTTGACATTCATACTTATTGGAGCATAAATCATATACATGGCTTCAAGTAAGTTTATTTATTCTCTATACTTCGTACCATATTCTTGTGATATGTTTGAAAGACCTGCGTATTTCAATTAATCGGTTTTTGCTTGGAAAGACACAAGAAGGCAAGAATATCGTAGTTTGGATACAAATATTGATTTGTATGTTTGTGGAAGTAAAGACGGAATATAAGCATGTCAAAGTCTCATTATTGTTCCAAACCAAGGAAACAATAATTTGGTTATCAATCGTCATCAATTGGATTATGTTGCTGCTTGTATTTAACCTGAAGTTGAAGAATGTGAAGATGGATTCATACTTTTTCTGCCTTAGTTGTTTGTTACAATAAGGATATGGGAAAATCTCGTTGTAGGTTTCATTTTGGAAGTATTTTTCATTGGCCAGGGTTTAATATGTTCCAGTTGTGAAGAGTTTGATTTCAGTATTAGTATTTGAAGCGTGTGATTATAAATAAGTTGCATGACAGTGATCGTTGGATGAGATGTGATATTGGTTGGGGTGGAGCTATAGATTCTTCTTATTTTATAAGAATCAGTTTGTCGACACAGTTTGTTAGGGTTTGTTTGTCTGTGTTGAAGTTTGACATTGTCTCGGGTAGAACAATGTTTTGGAGTTTCTCTCGTACTGTTTCTGATGGAGAAGCTAGATAGTTTGTGATCTTTTGATTCTTATCAAAGAAGTTCAGTTGAAGAGTTATTTTTGGTTGTACACCATTTGAAGTCGATCGGACCTGGTTGAAGTGCAAGACCATTGTGAGAAAAAGGTTGGTCTATTGTATTGCGGATACGTTCCTATTTTGGTAAAGACCCATTATGAGGAATTAAAAAGGTATCGCTTGGAAACTTCAAGAGTTTAAAGAATAAAGATACAATACTACAATGTATATGGTGGTGTGGCTACGGGAGCTAGCGCATACTACTTGGAGAAAACACGGTGCATGAATTTGATTGGGCTACAATTTCGGCGTGTTTTTCCATCAACCTTTTATTATGCATTGGTTTGATTTCCCGATGATTAGTGTGAGACTTTATGTTGGAGAGAGCAACATTATATCAATGATAATATTTGGGGGTTTGCTCATCTGCTATAGTTATTGAAATTTATTTCAATAGTGACAGAGCCTGTAGAGATGAAGGTAGAAATTTCTATTGAGAAATTTTGTTCAGCAACATTATAGTTTCCGTCAAGTTATAAAAACAACAGTGTCTTGAATTTTTTGGAGCTTGAGGAAGTTACCGAAGGTTTCAGATTATGGCTGGGTGTGATTGGGTCTTTGTGTGAGGACGGATTATCAGATTTCGAACATTGGTGTATGTTTGGAGCAAGATTGGAAAAGGGATATGTACAAGACAAAATGTGTGACAGTATGCATTGTTACGAGGGTAGAAATGAATTCTTCGACTTTAGTCACAGTTCTATCTGAATCCGATTGTGTTGTGGTTTGACTGTCATGAAGTCGAAACTACATGCTTGCTTAAGAAATTGATAAAATACTATATTGACAATTATGCCTGTAAAAAGAATATTGTTGTCAGAGCCCGTTGAGGTTGCTGAAGTGGTGTAGAAATCTATGGTGTGTCAGCTATCGAAGTCTCTGTGAAGCTGAACAGTTTGGTTGTGAAGTATGAATGCAATGGTTGAAGATATGATGAGCTTTTTTAAATGAGTAAAACTCAATTGAGGAAATATGGTCGTAGAATCATGATCCAATCGTAGATAGGCTCGTAAAGAAAGATTCATAGATATGATCTCGAGATTGGCACGCAGTGGAAAGGATCTGTAGATTGGTTGTATTTGGTGCGCAGTTAGAGTCATGCTCAATATGCTTTGGTACATACAAGATGGTTAGTTTCTTGGAAGCTAACATAAAGGTTGGTTTATTATAAACTAACACAAGGTATCTCGTCAACTCGCTTTGGAGGACATGCTCGTGGAAAAGCAAGTATGTGATCAGTTGTTTAAATAAGCAATTGACTCGGCTGGAGTTTGGAAACGAAGATGAAGACTATGGTTATGATAAGGTTATGCTTAGGAATACACATGAAGGCTACTGTGGTAATTTTATTTGTTGATCGATTAGTTATGGATGTCAACCCTAACGGATGTGGTGAGCAACTTGGAGTTAGTGGCTTAGAAGAGTGGAACATTAACTTAGGTGGAGCAAGGCAGGCCAACACGGAGCTTTGTTCGTAGTATGGAACAAGTTCGAAGGTGGCGAAGGCTCAAAGGCGCATAATGACTGTAACTAAGTTCGATTTGTAGCATATGGACAACGATCGTGTATGGTCTGATTGAGTTGGCATGCAATACACCATTATGATGTCAATCAATATGGAGTTGTGAACAGAAAGGAGTAAGGTGTTTCTCAAGATGTTGCATAACGGATGATCATATGATGATAGTTGTTGAGATGGTCAGATTTTTCACCGTGGTGGAGATTTGTACAATCACCGGTAGGTTGGATTGTTAAGTCTGAGTTGGTTACGTTCAAGTTTGGTTTGCTCTCTTCTGGTGGAGGTTGTAGGGAACAATTTGGATGAACTACATTTCAGTTTGATTCCTATTGAGGATATGTAGGCAACCAGTGATGGTGCAATCGATGTTCAGAAGATAGAAGGATAACAGTTGATCGTCTCATGCATGAATGCATGATCCGAGGTGGAGAATTGAAGGAAACGGTGGGTTTCCTAAATTGGGTCAACTTCCATATATAATATGGGTTGCCTAATGGACCATGGTTTCCTAGTATGAGTTGGTTTCCTAAACCAAGGAGGCTAATACTTGGGAACCAAGTTTGTGACTCCTATATAAGGAGGTCTAGGCTAAGTGTTTTAGTCATGCAATCCTCAATGTAAATCTCGTAGAGATGTGAGGGATTCATCCCACCTATTGAGGTGGTTATGTGAGAGACCTAATGGTGGAAGGAGTATATCATTATGGTTTTTATGGGATACTTATCGATGTTGGAAGATATGTCGTTATGGAGTATTCATATGGAGATGTTGGTAAGACATCTTGTTAAGGAGAAGATCATCTTGGTGGTGCTGGATTCGATTATTGGTGTTGAGCTAAAGGCGTCCATGATAATCTATATCAGGGTGTGCAGAGAAGATCGTCTCGTTGTGGTAGATAATGTGGGAAACATTATCTCGTATGGGTGAAGATGCTACTTTGGATCTTATATGATGCTTGTGAGAATTCTTATGTTCGGTCATGTTGTGGTGAGTCGATGGATTGATTTAGTCAATCAGTTGTGTAAAGTGGTGATTCTATAATGAATAAAGAGGTCGTAGCCGTTTGGTGGATGTAGACAATATTACACACATTGTGTATATTGTTGAACCACGTTAAAATTATGAGTACTTTACTTCTTGTTGCTTTGTTTATGGCTTGCATCTATGTGGTTCTCTTTCTCTTTATTCTTCTTATCCTAGATCCTAGTAAGGTTCATGGAGCAATCCGAAAGATCAAGTGTTTCTTGTTAGCTAATATGTTTCCGCAAGATTAGCATGTAGATGACTCTGAACCCCAACACGAAGGTCGTTCATTGGATTGCCCGTCAGGGTTTTTTCACTGACATTCTCGAGAAAATGGACATTTCAATCCTGAATTTAGTTTTGAGGTCATTATACGAGGATTTGAGTAAATGGGTTCTTGAAGAATCTCTTTTAAGCGATTTGTTTATGCAACCGTTGGATATTTAATTGAATCTCCACATGGGGCGAAAGCTCTAGTGAATCATCCAATGTGGTTACCAAAAGGAGCTAATGGACTCGAAATTGAGAAGACGAGCATATTGGGACCTTTCTTTCATGTCAGTCTTATTTCAGATGATTTCAGTGCAACCAATAGAAGTTACGCAAGTTGTTTACATGATGGACTGGAAAAGGTGCTTCTACTTCTCTTGGAAAATGCTGATACACGAGAGAGTGTTCTTCAGTTTATTGCAGAGTTAATCTTGAAAAACTCTTCAATGGCTAATATACATGTCGATAAAACTTGTGCAAGTTTAGGCCTGTTTGTCAATCTCGGTGCTGTTATGCTTCGGCTCTTCAAGAATTTCTTCGATACAGATACAAGAAGTCAGGGTGAAATAGATGTGAGATATGTAATCTACGGTACCCATTTGAACTTGAGTAAGTCGACTTCCCTCCACTCATCGTTGGACGAAGTTGTGGCATGGATTATTCGAGACAATGCGGATGCCATGAACCTAATTTCAGGGAGAACTTCTAGTTTGAAAACTGAACATACATTTTTTTTGTGAATGGTTTTTTATGACGGCGAGGGTGCTCCATTTTGGGCTAATAAAGTCACTCTCTGAGTTGGAACTTGAATATCAAGAAATGGAAGAAATTGATCCGTATAGTTTAAAAGTGATGGTGGGAGCAGCTTCCTTTCCTCAGCGGAACCTGGATGCCGAACAAGATCTAGACGAAGAGTTCCAATTTTGTTGGCGGAAATACTGCAGTTATATATACCAGGTACTGCTTGATAAACCATTGCTTCAGCAGGCACTTTCTTTTTACCAGTTGATGCTTACTTGGTTAGTAGACCTTGTCGGCGGGTTTAAAATGCCATTACCAATAACTTGTCCAATTGAATTTGCTTGTGTGCCTGAACATTTTGTGGAAGATGCCATTGGATTGCTTATTGCTGTGTTTAAGTACTCGAAGTTGATAGGTGGAGAGATTCTTCCTAAAATGGACGAATACATGAACTTCATGATGATGTTCATGGCTAATCCAAAATATAAAAGAAACTCATATATCAGAGAGCAGATGGTGGAACCTCTTGAATCTGTGTGTCAGCAAAAGAACTTTGTCATCTTACACAATTACAATCTTTGAAGACAATCAACTATGTCTCTCGTATCTTGTCCGTAGCCTTCTAATGCTTTATGTTGAATAGGAGTTTGCTGAATCTCCAACTCAACGTAAATTCCGCAAAAACGTGGATTATGTTGAAGACAATCAACTATGTTTGAAGACAATCAACTATGTTTGGAGAAGGTAATTATGTTGAATTCTGATTACTGGTATTAGTTCAGACCGAATTCTGACAGGGATGGAAAGCTCTCCCCTGACTTAACGCCAAGTATTACTATGTTTTTCCTTTTGCTTATTCAGAAATGTAATTTCAATTCAAGGATTCTAGCGGTTCAAAGACAACAAAGAAATCAGGGAATAGCCTTTCTGCCGTTTTTCTCTTTTCTTTACATTGGACATAGGGAGACCAAGAAGGGAAGGAGCACAGAAGAACACAGAGGCAAAGCCACAACTAGGACTGGACTGCTTTGCCAAAACCTACACGAACAAAACATGTCAGTCGCGTCAAAGCTATGAAACCAATAATTTCAGATGCTTTATCTTCAGATAGCTATTATTTGCCCAACCACCGCAACAACCTCATTCAATTCCAAAGCATAATTGTTAGGCTGCCCATATCCGAATAATTTGTGCCTATAGCAATTGTAGTCCAGTAAAGTAGGAAACTACCGAAATCCAATCTCAACTGAGAATTTTTGTCTAGGTTTTAAACTGAACCACGTTGCATCTACTTCCAAAGACAAATTACTTTTTCTTTTTGTTCTTTTTTTTCTTTTTCTTGAAGCTACTGTCTACAGAGAGATTCAAGAAGTGGTTTTTTTCTTTCTCTTTTCACTAAATTGAAAAACATGGATAGTGAGAGATTAGATTACTGGTCTGAATGGCAAGTTTATGTATGTGCTACAATTCTGATAATACCTGCAATTGTAGCTGTAGTTTTGATTTGGAAATCAAAGAAGGCTCCATTGAGTGTTTATGATTCGTGGGTTTCTTGCTGGAAATATCTTAATCCAATTTGGATTTTAATTTATAGAGCTTTGGTGGTTGCTATCATGACCTTCTTACTGTGTAAGACAGTTATCAATGATGGTCCTTCAGATTTCTATTTCTACACTCAGTTAAGATCATCTCTTAAACCCTTTACTCTTCTCTTTAATTTTGTTTTTGTATTTCTGTTCTTTTTTTGCTTACATTGTGTAGAATTACTTCTTAGGATGTGTTCTACATTGCACTTGTTGCAGACACTTCTATTACTCGTCAAGCATAATCATGTTAGGTGTTGAGTGTATTTGAACTAAATTGTAATTGAATCTTGTAAGTTGTATTTATCAGTAAGAAATACAATGCTATTGTTTTAGGTGTTGAGTGTTTTTGGATTTAGTAGTATAATTATAACTAAGAGGTAGGATTTGTTGTTATTGTTATTGTTATTTTGAAAAGTTAACGACTCTATGCTAATTCTGGGGACGAAGATATATGCGTTGAGCATAACACTCTCACCAAAATTCAGCTCTTTCTAAACTTAGAACCATGTATGTTTTGATTATAGTGTTCAACTTCTTTAATAATTGTTAGTATTTTCAATAGCTGTAGGTGACGGGGTTACAAGTTTGAGAGTGAATTCAATAGATATTGCTGAAAATCAGCCATTGGATCTTTACATTTGTGTGCAATGGAGAATGTCATTTAAGCATGTCAAAGGAACCTTCCTCTGATAACTAAATAACCAAGACAAGTAGGTCTGCTTGTGTTTGATTTGATGTCAGTTGTTTTTTTTCCTTACTCAACATAACCGACACCAACTAAGGCACATGTTCCTATCATGCTATATAGGGTTACGGATGTCATTGAGTTGTAATCTTGGTTGAGTATCCTTAATTTCTGTTATGCACAATCAGTTAGTGGACTTCCAGTGTGATAGAAGGGTGTGTATAACCGCTGAACCTTGAGGCTGTTGCTCTTTCGTATTTATTGATAAAATGTCTGCCTTAAATGCTGTTGAATCTGAAGCTATGGGTTTGCATTTGAGGCTGGTGTATGTGGCAAAGAGAGCAGTTCATCCAGACATGTATAGCCTCAATGCTCTCATAGGAGTACCAAGAATCTGGCAGAAACACTTACTTTTGTGAATTGTTCATTCACTGCAAAGACCCCTTGAAAAGAATTCATGTAGATGAAAAGAATTCTTATCAAAATTTACCATCTAGCTATGATATTACGGTGTAGGATAAACAATGACTGCTAGTGGTATTTGGTCCTATTTGAATAGCAGGCTTTTGAAGGTTTTCATGTTCTTGGTTATCAAGCTTAACATGATGTTCCCTGGATGAACCCTTAAGTGAAACTCATCAATAATGTGATACTATCCTGTGAATAGAATATCCTTCATTGATGATATTAAGGTATCTATGTACGAGGTGATTGTCATTTTCCCACTATCGATATTTAGGTTTGAGTTCTCATGATACGCAATCTACACTACAGGTGGACTTTCACCTTGGTCCTCATCTATTTTGTGGTACGTTTTGCATTCCTTGAATTTTCTGTAAATGAGAGAAAAAGAATGGGGATTTTCCAAAGTCAAGGTTCAACTGAACATGTAATGTAATGACTTTTCTGTAGCTCGCAACCGTTGCATCTGCGCATGGATGCTGGACTTGTTTAAAGACAACCACCAGCAGGAATGAGCTAGGAAATGGCTTCCTGAGAAGGGATTTGGAAGGAAATGAACCTAATCAGTCAAGTACCGAATCAAACAAATTCTGGGATGTTTCGAAATTACAGAAGATCCATCATGAACGAAAAGAGATGGTGAAAACAGCTGGGTTTGGGGGTTATCTGCTGCAAATCATTTATCAGGTTAATATTCTGTTTAAGTTTCCTCTTTTTATGTCAACCTTGACAAAAGAAAAAGCTTATAGTCTTTCTTGCAGCATTTTCTTCTGATTTGTTACCGTCTTCCATTTGATTTTTAGTATTTGCTAATGGCCACTTCTTTCAAACAGACTTCTGCAGGTGCTGCAGTGCTAACAGACATTGTCTTTTGGTGCCTTCTCGTACCATTTCCCTCCAGTGACAACTTTAAAGTTGACCTGGTAAATACTCTGTTACCTCCTTGCTGCTTTAGCATGTACATGTCTTTTTCTTTCTTATCGGGTTATCTTTATTTTCCACTCAACTTGAACTGATGTACTCCCAATCGCACCACTTAACAGATCGCGGGGTGCATGCATTCTCTCAATCTTGTGTTTCTTCTCCTCGACACCACTCTCAACAGTCGTGTAAGTATGACGCTTTAGTAAATAAAGCATTACCTGTTTCGCAAAAGTTCAGGGTATCAGTATACTTGTCCATGAATAACGTGGACAGCCATAGGCAGCCCACACCAAGAAGTAAATCATTATTTTAACTCCAGTCAGTCCATAATAACATGAACTGTTGAACTTCAAACAAGCGTCAAAAATTAGGACTTCACATTGGTATTTGTTTCCATTATATCAGTGACATTTGTTTTATTTTAGTACTAATAAACAGGTTTTTCATTGTTCAGCCATTTCCTTATTGGTTCGGCCTGGTCTATTTCGTGATTTGGAGCTGTTTATACATTGTTTTCCAGTGGGTTCTTCATGCCTGTGGTGTATTGACATGGTAAGCTAACATCTGCTCTTCCTAGACAAGCTCAATTAAATTATAACAAGAAACTTTGCAGAACCTCCTTTTGACATTTGTGCACATTCAATGCATGTCTATAGGTGGCCTTACGCTTTTCTCAAGCTCTCAACCCCATGGGCACCTCTCTGGTAATTAAAAGTGACCAACATATTTCCTCGTTACTCCAACATTTTCTCTGTCGTTTATGGATTGACGCATAATTTGTATCTGCAGGTACTTAGCGATGGCTCTGGTTCACATCCCTTGTTACAGTTTTTACGCTCTGGTCGTGAAAGCGAAAAACTCTGCCTTCACAAAAATATTCCCCAATGCGTTTGCGGGATCATCATAACACGTTAGATTGTTGATCGCTCAAATTTTGAAGTAAATATGAATGGTTACTAATTGAACTTGCACATAGAATTGGAAAATGTGGAAACCCCCATTGCAGCTGAGAACTTGTGGTCCATCACTCATTGTCCAGCTTTTTGTAAAGTTACTTATTGAGTCTATGAAGAACCTAAGAACTCAAAAGAACTCAAAAGTGCCCCAAGTATTTTGGAGGTGGCAGATATAGAACTACTCCAAAATGTTTGGTAAAGACTATCCATTGTGCTATCAGGTATTTTGATGTTATTGTTTCTTTTATAAAGTCAAAAGTATTATTCATATGAAACACGATTAGCTATTAAATATATAACGTGCTATGAGTAACGACTTAACTAATATAATTCAAAAACTGATTGTTTTATGTAAGTACTTGTTTCAAGATTTAGTAACCCCTTGAATTTATTTCCATTGATGATAATCCTTATCAAACCAGCTACACGCACCTTCCTGGATATTAGAAATTAATGTATTATGTATATATACAGAGTGGATGCGGCTTGGTCTTCATATCCCAGTAATTTCCTACATTTAGCTAATCAGATTGAATCTGATTTAGTCCATTAAATTAGTTAAGTCGAATTGTGTTTCACATGGATGAGACTTTTGAGTTTTTGGAAATTAAATTTTGGCAGCAGCTGATAATATTTTGTATTCAAGAATGAGTTGGCCATTGCACTTCCTAGTCATACCTTATTTGGCAATCTTTTTTTATTTTTTAAATGATTTCTTTAATGTTATCATTTTCATGTCTTTAGTTGTTCTTATGGAACTATTAGTAGCAGTTATTGCCAAGACATGGCAGGTACACAATTACAAAAACATGGCAGATACATCAAACCTCCTCAACTCCAATGATACCCAAACTCATCCTCTCCTCGAAAAAATTGTCAAAACCTTCGACGAGATAATTGAACGGTTTATAGGAAATTTCGGTTGGGCTCAGTTGCTGCAAGTCATAGTTGTATCTTTTGCATGGGTGTTTGAAGCGCAACAAACTTTCATAAGTGTGTTCGCAGATGCAGAACCAACATGGCACTGCATAGATCCTTACATCGAATCATGCAACTCAACTATGGCCTCCAACTTGTGTAAATTGCCTCGAAATGCATGGACATGGAATGAGCCAATCCAAACATCAACAGTCTCGGAATGGGACCTATCTTGTTTGGGTCCTGTTATCGCAGGTTTACCAACTTCATCTTTCTTCTCCGGTTGTCTACTGGGTGGACTCTTTCTTTCTACACTAGCCGACTCGTCTCTCGGTAGGAAAAACTTATTGGTTATTTCATGTCTTATGATGTCTTCATCAACTTTCTTAACAGCGTTTTCACCTAATATTTGGATCTACTCAATTTTAAGATTCATAACCGGGTTTGGCCGGGCAACAATCTCCACTTGCTCACTTGTTCTATCAACAGAAATCGTTGGAAAAAGTCGCCGCGGTAAGGTGGGTATTATTGGATTCATTTGTTTCACTCTTGGTTTCTTATCATTACCAGCCATGGCTTATTTCATGAGAGGGTCTTCTTGGAGAATGCTCTACATTTTAACTTCAATCCCAACATTGCTATATTCTGTAATAGTTCATTTCATGATTTACGAATCACCAAGGTGGTTAATGGTGCAAGGAAGAAAAGAAGAAGCCATTAATACTTTGAAGAGTATTGCTTCTCCTGATTCTTATGGAACTGATAAGAATCTATTGAACATAAGTTTATCCGGTATAGATATATCAATAAACCCAGAACAAAGCAATACAGATTTGTATTCCTCAATCAAAATGTTATGGGATAAAAAATGGGCTTTTAGAAGACTATCGGCCGCAATGCTAGTTTCTTTTGGAGTCGGAATGATGTACTACGGGATCCCATTAGGCGTTGGGAGTTTGGCTTCAAGTATTTATTTAAGTGCTACGTTAAATGCATTATCCGAGCTGCCATCATCGTTGATCACCTATTTCTTAATAGGAAGATTGAGAAGGAGAAGTTCAATGTTGTTTTTCACAATGTTGAGTGGTGGTTGTAGCATCATGTGTGTGGTTATCCAGGAGGGACAACAAGGATTGAGAATCGGTATTGAATTAGTATCATTCTTTAGCGTGTGTACGGCGTTTAACGTGTTATTGATATACACATTAGAACTATTTCCAACTTCCGTGAGGAGTTCAGCCTTGTCAATGGTGAAACAAGCTCTGGTTTTTGGTGGTATTCTTAGCCCAATTTTTATTGCAGCTGAAAGAGGAGTTGACGATAATGGATTCTTATCATACGGAGTATTTGGGTTAGTGATTTTGGGTTGTGGGTTGTTTATCCTTTGTTTGCCAGAGACAAGAGGTGAGATCATTTGTGACACCATGGATGATGAAGAAGAAAAGGCTAATAATATAATTGTTAAGGCATTTGACAAGAAGATATTGGTACCTTACATGTAAAATAACCTGGCAATCTTTGTATATGATTGTGAAGGATCAAATTGCAATTAGCATCTGATTATAATCCTATTATTTATGATTTTTTTTTTCATGTAATGGGAGAAAATATCACATTTTGTATTTTTCTATATAGTATTTTAAATTTCTTAATTTACAACCCGGTTAATTTGAGGCTTACTCGACTTATTTGAGGTTAAGACACTTTATCTAGTTTCTTTTATGATTAACTAGAAATAATATGTGCCGTAACGGCGCGGCATGAGACAGAATGACTTTTGGTTATGATGATTTTAATAATTGCCACACATTATGAGGCTTAATTCAACTCGTGAGAACTTGTACACATGAAAATTTTAATCCAAATAATTATAAATTCAGTTAGCGTAAATAATAGTTTAATAATTCCTCACGATTGTCTTTAGACTTAAAATATCGCGATATTCCTCGTGATATTCTTTAGACTCAAAGTAGTGACTTCGTTAGTCGCCATGAAATCGATGTCTTCCTACTTTCTTGCAACACGAAACTTGAGTACTGCAGGTTTGTTTTCATCACAATTTTGCGTTCTTGAAAAGGAAGCAAACACATTTTGAGCAACAAATTTTGTGGGACCACGGCTAATCATTTTGACATGTTGATACTCTTAGGTTAAAAAATTTACCAAGAAAATAAGTTGGAAATGAGTGAATGAGTTCGAAGGTGTGGGGTTGAAAAAATACACCCCTCTATTTATACACGTTCATTGAATAATTGTAATTAGTGACACTTTTAATATTTTTGACCCTTTTTTTCTTTTTCGAATGAGCTATTATGTGTTAATTATAAAGAAGCCGCTTCTTTGCATGCAAACTTTACAACATGGATGTTTTTATCTTATTTCTCATGATCGTGGGAGGATAATTAAGGGAGTAAATAGAGAAGGAAAATTAAGTGAAAAAAAATCTAATTTCCGTCATAAATAGAGACGGATATTTATTTATGGTCTAATCAAAAGAGGAAAAAAACGAGTTGTATACCTTAATTACCCGACGCATGTCCTAGATTTTATCCCCAATTATGATTGCCCTTTTTGTAATGTTTGCTGGTATAGAAACAGACCACCAAGAGGACACAAAATCTAAACCAACAGTGAACTTGGTAATTGTTCTTCCTTTTGTTTATGTTGCATATTTTCATCAAAATATTCATGGTTTTAAGATCTGAAGAAAAGATAGTCATGATCTTGATCAAGAACGCTGAAATGTTCTCAAGAATGCTAATTTTGTTATGGCTGAAAACATGGTTCATTTTTCGATTGGTTAAATGTCTCAGTCAAAAACGAAATTGTTATGGATGCTAAAAAATTATTCTAAAGTTCTTTGTTTTTTGGGGTTTACACATTGTAACTCTAATGTTATTTGTGTTTTGCAGGTTGATGAAGGTTGGCTTATTCGATTGCTAAATTAAAATCATGCTTATGATGGAAGAGTAAATTTTTGGTGAGTGATATTTGGATATGTATTTTTTCCGATTGCTCCCTTTATACAATGAATATAATTAAAATTATTCTTGGTATTTTACGATTTTCCCCTTTATACAATAAGTATAATGAAAATTATTCTTTGTATTTTTAAAACGAATATGTTACTTGTGTTTTACAGATTGGTGAAGGATGGATAAATTTGATTTTTTTGAAGATATGGTTCAAAGAATTTTCTTTATTTTTCTATGGTTGTAACATTTAATTTTTCACTTTATTTTTTTAACGACACATTTATGTTTTTAATTGATGAGGAACTAATTAAGAGGGTTATTAATATCTCCATAATGGAAGGAGGTTACAAATACCACGGCCGTTAGATGTCTTTTGCTAGGATGAGACTAGGGCGGTCGGATCACATGTTTGTCTCTCAAAATGTTATCTGTCCATCCAAGACTCAAAAACCTATGCTGTTTTGTATTATGGATGTGCGCCCCTGACCAATTATTGTTGATTAATCGTACTACATTAGAACCTTTCCATATTGAAGCTTTTGGACATTCATAAAATTCTATGCTTACAAAGGAGGAGGGTTTTGTGTTTCACTCAGCAGCCAGGATATATTGGTGTTTTCTAACTAGCAGCTCATATTTACCTTTTTCTTCCCAAAGTCATCTTAGATCGCGATCCAACGTTTAATAGCTCTTACTCCTTTGTGATAATTCATTTGTAATAACTCCGTCTCCAATGGTCCACCTTTATTGATGACTTTCACCATCACAGTCGTTACTTATTCTTGGCAATCAAGGGAATTGAATCTCCTTAGTAACACAAGCCAAACCTTTTCTCCTTCTTCATGACAATCTATAAAATTGAATCTCAGTTATAAACCAGATATGCACAGGTACGTTGATCGCAGGTATGACTCTCTCTCTCTCATTTGCGTTATCTAGAATTAGGTTTCTTATTTCTTTTTTCCAATTGTTCTATTTATTTGGATTATCTGAAATTAGGTTTTTTATTCCTTTCAACAATTTTTAATTTTTCTCATTTCGTTTCGTTGAATCATTTCGCTCTCAAGGGATATTGAATAAGGTTTTTGCTTCTTTTATGATGATGAGGTATCTCAAAACCCATTTTTTGGCTTTGAAAGATATAACAGGTTAGTTTAATCAAATTTGTAGCGATTGTTTGTTGGTGAGTCCTGTAGAAGCATCAAAATCAGTGTCTACAACTAAAATTAAGAAGATTGGAGCAGATAGTATAGTTAAATGTTAGAGCATAGCTCGATTGAACCCACTAAGTGTTGGTATGTCAAGGTTGGTTGTCATATTTTAGTATCAAAACTCATCTAGAGTCACTTGATTAATTATTAGAGTCAACTTCGTTTAGGTTAGACTAGAAAGTCTAGGAATGTTGAGACATACAAGTATTACTCTGAAGACCTGAAGAATGTGAAGAAGTATCGGCTACAACAAAGATATCATCCTTCCACTTGGGGTTAGTAATATTGACTTGAATTGGTTTTCATTCCTAACGTATCTTTCAAGTCGCTTTTGATTGAAAACATAACATGCAAAGTTATATATTTATGAAACTCTAGTATTAGACTTGGTCATATTATTATAATCAAAGTGTCAAGGAAGTATATTTAATTACGAAGTAAAACGCTTATCTTTTGAACTTCCTAAGTGCGACATTAACATAATCTATGTAACTTGTTACTTGATTGTGTGTATGGGATATAGGTATAATTTCATCCTAGGGAACAATGTTTTATGACTTGGTCCGATTTCTCATGAATATCTTTTATGACCGAGTCATACCTATGATAAGATATGTGGTATAACTGATTCCTAAACTTATGTTGAGAGTCAAGGTAGAATCGATCCTTACCTATATTGGGAAGTTGGTATGACCAATTCTTAACTTATGTTGGGAACCATGGTGGAACCGATCCCTACCCATTTAGGGAACTTGGTATGACCTATTTCTTAACTTATGTTAGGAGACAAAGTGGAACCGATCCTTACCTATGTTGGAGACTTGGTATGACCGATTTACTTAAACTATGTTAGGTGTCATGGTTAATGTAGAACTTATAGAGATGAAAGCAATTCAGAGATTGCTGAGTTGATAATTAGAAGAAAAGACACGAAGTCAGATTGAAAGTTAAGTTGCAGGAAGAAAAGAAGTTGACTGGATAAAAACCTTGTTTAAATTTGATGAATAATAATAATTGTATCTAAACTTGAAACAGGACTCGACTTAAATAGGCTTAACATAGCCGACTTGACAATTTAATTAAGGAAGAATGAGTTTAACTAACTTGGGTAATAAGTTTTTAAATAAAAATGGATCTCTTAAAAGCTATTGTAGGAAATAAGAAGAAACTAAGCTTGTGCTACAAGACATTGTGCATGATGTACGACATCAGCCCCTCCTTCTTGAATGTAGCTCGTCTTCGAGATATCTGGAATTAACAAAATCTTATTATCTCCATGGAAAGTGAAAACTTCTTGAACATTGAACACATTGGATATGTTCCAATCAGTTGGAAGATCTATGACATATGCATTGTCATTGATATGTTTCAAAACTTTAAATGAACCATATTCTTCATTTTGGTCTTATTGTAAGTACCAACTGGAAATCTCTCCTTGTGTAAATGAATCATAACCAGATCTCATTCTTTAAAAATCTTAAGGCGTTTATGTTTATCAGCAGCTGCTTTATACTTTGCATTTGATTACTCAAGTTTGTTCTTAACTTCGTGATGAAGTTGAGGAGCTCTTTCTATCATTGAATCGGATTTTTTATTTGAATTCGGTAACTTAGGAAGCACCACAAGGTCCAAAAAATGATTAGGAACTTTAGAATATACGACCTCAAAAGGATTCTTACCAGTAGATCGATTCACTGAGGTATTAAAATAAAATTCCATATGTTGTAAGAAAATATCCCATTGTTGCAGTTGTCCATGCACTTGGATCGAATTAAGTTTCCCAAAGATTGATTAGATACTTCTATCTGACCATCTGTCTGTGGATGAGAAGTAGTGCTAAACTGTAATGCAGTTCCAAGTCGCATCCATAAATATTTCCAAAAGTAACTCAAAAACTTTGTATCACGATCAGAAATAATTGATTTTGGTATTCCATGAAGACGAACAACCTCCTTAAAGAAGAAAGAAGCTACATTAGATGCATTGGTAGACTTCTTACAGGCAATAAAATGTGCCATCTTGGAATAACGATCAACCATCACCATGACTGAATCATCACCCTTAGCAGTACGAGGCAATCCTGTTAGAGCACTGCTCGGTCGAACTCGCAAGCGTTTCTATCTCAAGCTTGTTTGTCGAGTTTAGTTGTTAAAACTAAAGTCTTGGTTTCTATTCTACTTATAGCTAAGTCTCGGATTAGGATAGTAAGTGTAGTTGAGCATTATACTTCATGGCGTTCATCAATTGAAGACGAATAACTACTAAGGGGAGCTTGTGGAACTTCAATAACAAAAGGTATGTGGAGACTTGAACTCATCTATCACTCAAACATCTATCTACTCTATCTCATATTTGATACAAAAGTCGTATAGCTATATAGACTTCAATTATACACATTTGATATTTCGAGCTGAGTTTAACTCGCTTACATATTACCTATATCTACAGCTGTGGCAATAGGGGCGTGATTCTCAAAATATGTGTTGGTAAGTTGTTGCTTTAACCAAGTTCATCTTACATTATTGACGAAAGTCAAAAGATGATCATGTGAAAATAGCCTTGTAACATCTTACATGATTTGTGTGAGACAGTAATTTGATGTAGAATCAGAATGTTTCGTATTGATCATTCGATCACTTGAAAATTGCTTTGAAGCTAATAGTTTGTGTGAGACAGCTATTGTCATCTTCTAAGAATATTTCAATGATTGAAATGGGAGTTTATAACAATTAACCATGATTGGATATAGCACAATATGCGTACTTGTATGCTAACTGTTGCAAGTTATTCCAAGTTTGGGAACCATAGTATGCATACCCGTATGAGTACTGGTTGGTTAATGAAAGTCCGGGAATTTAGTATGCATACCGGTACGCGTACTGGCGTGAGTTTCAAGTTCCGAAAATTCAACTGAGTTTGTAAGGTATGCGTACCCGTTCGCATACTGGCGAACCCAAACTAAGTCTGACTACTTAGGTATGCGTACCCGTTTGCATACCTGAGTAGGTTATGTTCTAAAATCGGTTTTCTCATGAACTAATACATTTATATAATAAGGAATACAGTCTTTTGAAAATCGTGGATATAATTTTCATGAATTGATTCGAGTGAATCAAAATAGATTTTGCTTCAAATGTGTCTTGCATACTTCTATGAGAATATAAACAATTGAACAACTCTAAAACTAGTTTCATTTGAGTCATTTGAACTAGTTATGGTTAAGATGAATATGGTTGATATGAAAGTGTTCATATGGCTAACTTCTGTTAACTATTGTTGAGCCAACATGGTGTACACGTTTAGGTACGGTTACTCATATATAAATGAAGTCACTTTTCATTTGTGTATAACAATTTAAGTTCGATCTAACGGTTCAAAAATATTAGCTTGAGTCTAATCAGGTTTTCATCTAACGGTGAATATTGAATGCTTTGTTACCTAGGTAACATTGATTGCATACCCTGATTTGAAGACTATATAAGGGAGAACTCTAGAAACTGGGAAACCTAATTCCCACACCTCTTGTGTGATACTAGTTGTGACTAGAGTCGATTCTCCTTTAACCTTAGGTTTTTCCAAAACCTTGTAGGTTAACATCTTGAAGACTTCATTGGTATTGTGAAGCCAGACCCAACTATTTGCTTTGTAGTTGCGTGTTCTGATCTTGTTGTTTTCTATCGTGATTGAGTACTATGTTCTCTAAGATTTACTCGAGATTTAATCTCCGTTAGGCAAGATAAAAAGTAGTTACAAAAATCTTCGTCTCATAATTTGTGATTCCACAATATCTTGTTTCGCTACCTTACGATTAATATTATTATTAGGTGATTGATATTACTGGGCTGTTCTTCGAGAATATCTGGTGTATCAATTGATTCTTGTTCACCTTGATTTATGAAAAGACGGAACAAAACTCTTAGGTATATCTGTGGGAGACAGATTTATCTATTCAATAGATTTTTCTGTGTGAGACAGATTGGTTTATCAAGTCTTCGACTTTGGGTCATAGCAACTCTCAGTTGTGGGTGAGATCAGCTAAGAGAATCAAGTGCACAGAATCCGGCATGGTTCTAGAGGGGTAAGGAACGCGACCATACCTTGATCAGTGTGAGGATGGTTAGGGCTCAACTACATTCCAGTCCGAAGTTAACTTGGAGTGGGCTAGTGTCTGTAGCGGCTTAATACAGTGTGGTGTTCAAATCTGGACTAGGTCCCGGGGTTTTTCAACATTTGTGGATTCCTCGTTAACAAAATTTCTGGTGTCTGTGTTATTTCTTTTCCCCATTATATTTTGAAATATCACGAGTTGTGCGTAAGTTCAATCAATTATGAATCCAAACTTTGGTTGTTGATTAAATTGATTGACACTTGGATATTGGTTTTTAATACCGCCCAAGTTATTTCTTAATTCAATCGGGCTCGCAAATTCCTATTTGCTTGATTGCAGATTGAATTGAGAAATAGAGATATAACTCTTGGATATACTTTTCTTAAGATTGAGTCCGACTTTCTAGTTGATTCTCTTGAAAGTATATTAGAGTTAGTCCATACAGATTGCTAAGCAAAATATCGGGTGTGGTTGTTAGACCCCCGCCTTTCCAATTGGTATCAGAGCCGGTAAACACGTTCAAGACCTTATAAATCCGTGTTTGTAGCGATCTGACTCTATGGATAGTAAAGTCTCGATAAACGCTTCACGAGGATTTAACTTTGATCTTAGAGAAAGTTCTGAAGAGTTGTTTATTCTCTAAAAGAAGTTGGATGAACAAATACGGATCAATTCTGATCTTATTGCAGAAATTGCTAAGTATAAGGATTTGAAGCTTGTCAAAGTTCCTTCAGTGTATTTGAATAACTCCTTTAATTCTTCTCTGAAGAATTGTCGCAAGTCAGGGATAGGAGAGGTTTAGGCTTTGTGAAACCTGATGGGACTCAGAACTACTCAGTGAGATTAAAGATGTTGGTCCATGTATGTACTTTTATTCTCACAATAATTTTCAACATACAAGTACATATTTCAGGAAAAGTTTAAAAGTTGCGAGTAATCTTCATAAGAAAGCTGAACAATTGTTTACTTCTGTAAAAAGGTGTACAAGTCTAACAAGAAATCCCAAACGGGATAGTAGTGTTAGTATGAGAGTTTTTGCTCTAAAATCAACATCACCCTTTCAATGGTTTCTTGATAATTGATGTAGCTGACATATGACTAGAGATATTTCGTGGTTTATAAATTCAAGCGACTTTGAAGGAATTCATGTAACATTCGGAGATGGGATTTGTTGCTACATAAGCAAGAAGGGGACAATCAAACTTCCTGGCGTACCTGAAATCCATGATGTAGTATACGTTAAAGGTATGACTGCAAACCTTTTTTCTGTTAGTCAAATTTGTAACAAAGGCCATAAAGTTGTCTTCAATGCAAATGGATGTGACATTATAGACAAAACCGGAAAAGTAATTTTTCAGAGAACTCGTGGTAAAAATAATTGTTATCTTCTTGATACTCATTTTAGTAATTGTTGCAATTTGACTAAGGTGGAATCTACACATCTTTGGCATGAGAATTTTGGTCACATCAATTATCGCCTTCTAAATAATATCATTAACAAAGAACTTGTTAGAGGCGTTCCCAAAATCAATGCAAAGATTGATGGTGTCTGTGGTGCCTGTCAAATGGGTAAACAAACGAAAGTTCCACATAAATCATCTTGAGATATTCTCACTAAAGCTCCACTTGATTTAATTCATATGGGTTTCTTCGGTCCTATTCAAAAAACTACGGTTGCTGGGAAGAAGTATGCTTTAGTTATGGCAGAAGATTACATCAGATTCACTTGGGTGGCTTTTTTAGCTCATAAGAATAAAACCTTGGTGAATTCAGGATTATTATTAATAGAATGCAGAATGAACAGGGTCGCAAACTAAAGAAAATTAGAAGCGACCATGGAACTGAATTTAAGGACACCAAAGTGTTTGAATTTTGTGACAAAATGGGGATTATTCAACAATAATCACCACCCATTACTTCTCAAGCTAATGAACATTCAGGAAATGGCCAGGGTAATGCTTCATAACAAAAACTTACCGCTAAGGTTTTGGGGAGAATCTGTTTTCACATCATGTTATTTGATCAACCGTGTATACCTACGGTCGAAAACCCTAAACACTTCTTATGAGTTGTGGTACGGTAGGTGTTAGAGCATATCTCGGTTGAACCCGCCAAGCGTTGGTATGTCAAGTTTTCCTGTCATATTTTAGTCTACCAAAACTCATTTAAAGAGTCGCTTGACTATTTATTAGAGTCAACTTCATATAGGTTAGCTAGAAAGTTATTAGGATATGAGACATACAAGTATTACTCGAAGACTTGAATAATATGAAGAAGTAAAGAGCTACAACAACGACATCATCCTTCCTCTTGAGGTTAGTAATATTTTGACTTGAATTGTTTCATTCCTAACGTATCTTTCAAGTCGTGCATATTGAAAACATAACTGCGAAGCTGTGAATGATTATACTCTAGTTAGACGCAGTATTAAGGAATACAATACGAAGTATAACGCTTATCTTTTGAACTTCGTATATAAGACATCGACATAATCGTATGAATGCTACTGTGATTATGTGTATGGGTATGGGTGAAGATTTCGTCCTAGGAAACAATGTTTTACATTCGTTTAAAGGAAGTAAATTCATAAACTTGTTTTGTGAATCGAAAGGGAAATCGCTAGGCTTATTGGTATTGTTATTCATTGCAAATCTTTGGATTACCAATATGTGTGTTTAGTATAGCCGCTCATGACTTGTTTATGTTCTTGGTAAAACTATTCACAAGGAATGACTTATGTATCGGCATGACTTTTATTAGTAAAACCATTCTTAAGTAATCACCTGAGATGGTATGATCGATATTTGTAATTGGTGTGATCAACTCTAGTCATTGGGAAACCGATCCTAGAACTTGGTTGGGACTAATCACAAGATGGTAATCGATCCTTGTAGTAGGTTAACATTTTTTTAGTAAATGGTGTAACGGATCCTATAAATTGTGCAATCGATCACAAGTAAGTACCATAAATAAGTGGTAACCGATCCTGGTACTTAGTTATCCATGTTATGGAAACTAGTGTGACTGATCCTAGTAGCCACTTGAAGGTAGAACCAAGACTTATTTTGGTAGAACCGTGAAACCCATATTTGGTGATTGAATGTTTTTGATCAATCACATAGTTCTTGGAATACAAATGAACCAATTCTAAACTCGTTTGGAAGTGTGGAAATCAGTTCCTAGATTGTAAATATGAAAGAGGATTTACAAAGTTAATATGTCGACAAACTTTGAACACGTGCAGTAATTCTTACCTTTTATTATTCAAAGATATTCCTTAATAACTAAAGGAGAATCCCGGATCGAAATAAATTGAGAATCTTTTAATTAAGGTTTCTAGGATTATATTCTTTTAATTTCCAGCAATTAATTGAATATCTTTAGAAAATAATAATTAGTAATGTGCGTTTACTAATTGGAGATTTTCTACTGAGATTTCGGTCTTTAATGGGACAGAGCATTTTCAGGAATTATGAAAACCGATTTTGTCTTTATTGCATATCTTTGAGAATATTCGGTTTTGAAAATTCCTTGGTGTACAAACTTCCCTGGTCTATATATATTGAAGTTTGCATTTCGAGAAAACTAATCCTCAAAGCCAGGGAAACTACCTTGTTGTGTTGTTACTGGTGGAGCCGTCTATTCGGAGAGGAAAGTAACCTAATTAGGTGAAATCTCTTACGACTGCTCGTTTTAAAGACTTCTTTGGGATTGGGAAGCTCTATGAGTACCGTTGGTGGGATAATTGCAGTTTATTATTAGTTTTCGATTAATTTGATTGACTAACGGTTGTTGAACTTTGATTGCACCTAGTTTGTTTATGCTTGAGAATCTTCTCTTCTGATATAAGATTCACTCAAACTAGATCGAAGTTTCGACAGGAGATCTTTAGACTGTTTGTATATCTAAAGACATCTTGTGATAATCCATTGTTAACAGACTCCGTTCTATGTGTGATTGATCACAAGAGATTCAAGTTGTTTGTGTGAAGGTGTTTATTGAAGATCTAAGAAGATTTGAAGACAAAGAAGATTTCTTATTTGGGTTCATAATCTTTGGTGTGCACAAAACTTGATCGGATGGGGATCCAACTATAATCATTTTATCTTTGTGATAACCTTGATTGATTAGTTGAGTAGATCGACATCAATATAATTCTTTGTGATTCAAAGTATTGATTGCATGGTCTCTAAACAATTACTTTGGTAGTTGTTGATTGATTGATCTAAGAAACCGACAAAGGAGTTTATTTGGATAAACGGAAGAGCCTTTTATCAAAATCATATCACTTGATTGAAAAGAGTTGTTACCGAACAGATTTGTTATTCCTTTACTGTTTGGAATATGAACCAAAGGAATTGTTCCAAGTGCGTGACTTATTGCAAGTTGGAGGCGCAGGGATACAAACGAAACTAGGGGAACTATAGGTTTAGTTGTTTGGTATCAATTATACGAATTTGGTTTAGATTTTGTATAGCGGCTTAATCTTGAGAGTATTCAATTCTGGACAAGGTCTCGGGGTTTTTCTGCATTTGCGGTTTCCTCATTAACAAAATCTTGCTGTGTCTTTTACTTTTCTATTTCCGAAATTATAATTGTTTTTATTATAATTAGTAGTAAAATACACAAACGTTAATTATTATTTACTTGATAGCAATCCTATTGTGTTTGGTTAAGTCCGAACCTAGCTATTATCAAGTAAACATACTTCGTTGTTGTATTGTCTCGATCTCGTATCCATAGACGATCACACGAAGCGTGAACCGATTAGTTGTATTGTCTCGACTCAGTCCATAGACAATCACTTTTGGAGAAAGGACTTATAGGTGGAAAAGTTTTAGATTGAGGTATATTTGGGGTACCCTCGTCTTTTCAATTGGTATCAGAGCAGGCAAACACGAAAATATCTAACAATCTGTGTTTGGTGCGATCCAACCTATAAGATATGAGTCAAAATAAGAAAAGAAAAGATAAACTTATGAAGAACTCAGTTAACGCATGTCAAGATAATGAGAATAATATCTCAGAGAAGTTCGATGGAAATTGGTCTCGTAAGTCTTTTCGAAAATCAAAGAAAAAGTCTATGACTAATAACTTGATTGTGAATCAGGTTCCTGATCACGAAAGAATGAATCTAAAACTCAAGAAACATGTTTTGGATCCGACTCCAATCTCTAGTGATAAATCGTCTGTTTCCAATTGTGAAAAGAGATTAGATTCACTAGTCTCCCAAGTTCTGAATTTCGTAAAGTGTTAGTAAGATTTTTCAAACATGTTGAAAACTATTCATAAAATGGAAAAACCATTGACAGTCTAGACGATGTCCTAGAACTTATTGTTCAATTGAATGTAAGAATTTGTGAAGGAAAGCGAGAAACACTCATTCTTCAAAATAATTTGACAGATTATTTGGAACAAAAATTGGCTTTATGCAATGAAGTTCATCAACATACTACAGAGTGTGAAATTCTTACTCAATCACTGGAGCATACACAAATAAGGAATGAGATCCTTATTGAAGATCTTCTTACAGAGACATGTCGAAAGGTATATCTAGACAAGTGTTTAGAAAAACATTTCCAACAAGGAATGGATACCTTAAGAGAACATATAGAATGTCTTGAACGAAAGACATTATCAATTTGTCGGTTGGAAGATCTAGACCACACGGGTTCAAGTTCAAGGAACATACCATCCTGCGCACAAGATGTAATCAAGGATATAACATCTAGCAACATTCCTAATGAAGAGGATGGATTTAAAACCCACACAAGGGATCATGATAATGTCCCTAAAAGTAAGAAGAAAGAAATTCCTCAAAAGGAATTTAGTGAGGAAGAGCCTCACCCCCAACACTTAATTGCGTTGGAATGTGCACCTTACAATGCCCAATCTTCTGATGTAAGGAATCACACATAT
The DNA here is from genome assembly GCF_003573695.1 of Papaver somniferum. Lineage (NCBI taxonomy): Eukaryota > Viridiplantae > Streptophyta > Magnoliopsida > Ranunculales > Papaveraceae > Papaver > Papaver somniferum. The sequence continues at coordinate 15,913,224 of NC_039359.1, read as the reverse complement.
CTGGGCAATCTGTATCCTGTCAATAATCTCTTATTCAACATAGAGAGTTTACACAATCTACCTGAAGATGCATAATCTGTCTCGATGTGTAGAAAAATTTTCTTGCAAACAACTTGTGTAAACATGATAAGTTTCCTATCTAAAGTATCTCTTGATACTGATCTAGAAGGTAATTTCTTCTTGAAGAAATTGTGTAATTCTGTAACACATAAGATGCGAAAATATTTTCAAATCTTTTCAGAATTATTTATTTAAGGCGGACACCTATGTTTGGTATGTGTTGAAGATATTTCAAGTATATGTACTCAAAGTGTTTGAGAAGTTATGCTTAAGGATGTATTCTCAAACCAGATCTCATGCTAAACTTCTGAAAGCGCTGAGTGGAATGGCTTCTAATGAAACCATTAATGTTGATTCCATTAAAAAATTTGGTTGTGAAGATAAAGAAAAAGAATATGTGACTCATCTCCTTGTCCAAAACAGTTTGGTGCTAAGGTTGATATTCTCAATCTACGACAAGTCCTCCTCAGTACTATCGAAACATATCATCGAAAGGCAGCACTACTAAGAACTGTTATTTGTAACCAAATAAAGCTGATTAAACTTGGAATCGGTAACAGGGAGTATGCTCGGAATATTAATCGAAAGGTTAATGTTTTAGCCTATGAACATAATCAAGGTACTGGGTGCAGAATCCTTGATATCAGACGATATGTTGTTGATGAAGACCCTGAAAAATTTGAGGAAATTGAAGATGATCTTTGAAAAGTCTGCTGAGAAATAGACATTAGTTTTTGATTATTTCAATAAAGTATATTTTGAATAAAACTATCGTATTTATGAATAAAATTATTACTTTATAATTTTTCTTGTGATAGTTTTTCAATTATATAGCCTATGCTTGAATGCTTTATATTATTCCTATGTATGTATGTGATGTTTGATTTCGGTTTTCTAACCTTGATATTCGATCTCATATGATGTGTGAACCCTTATGGTCTGGGTGACGTTTTGGTTTAGCGGGATTAAGTTCTAGCCTATGTTGGTAGCCTACGTTTTGGTTTAGCATAAAAGCATATGTGTTTTGGGGATTTCAACTTTTGTTATGCATTAGTTAAAACCGGTTTTCAACCTTTCTCTGGTAAAGATTGGTTTTTGTTGTTCTTTTGTTCTTGCAAGAGGATGACAACATAAGGATACTTCTCCTGGGAAAGATGCGAAGATGCGGAGCTTGAGGTAACGAATTTGTTAGTTAATCGTTTTTCTGTTTAAGAAAAGCCTGATTTTATTGCATATATTTTGCTTTTGCTTAACGAAATTTTGGTACAATTGATGTTTATTCCATTGTGTATGTATGGATGTGTGTGTGTGATTCAATTGTTTCCGGTTAAGAAAAACTATTGTTATCTTCCTTTATTGTTTTGTATCAATTGTTTAGGCTTACGAAATTATGGTGCAATTACGGTGCTATAATATCTATGATTGTTTCAATTGCTTCTGGTTGAGATAAATAATTATGCAAGTTGATTTATTTGGTTTGTATGAATTGTTTATGGCTTAACAAAAGTTTTCGGGATCATTTGTTAGTCCAATTCGATTCCGGATAAGAGAAACTAAATTAATTCTGATCTTAGTTAGACTTATCAAAGTGTAGGATTCGGTTATTCAAGTATAATCGAATGCCTTAACAAGAAATACTAGTTAACTAACCTAGTACTTTTCTTGCTTAAAGTGAACGGTCTAAGTTATTATTTGAATAATTATAACCTGATGAGAAAAATAGAGTTAATTCTGATCTTTATTTTGGTCTTATCGAATTAAGTGATTGTTTTTAGCAATCGGTTTAGCAAAGAACTAAGGTGCTTAGTCGATTTTTGATTTGCTAGACTATTAGAGAAAATTGCTTCGGGAAATTGTTTCTTTGGTAACATATCAAAACAAAATTACTTTGTAGTTCGGTTTTGATATTGGTTATCTAAGATGGTGTGTGGAACCCTCGTGCTTAACTCTTATAGGTTGCAAGTCTTTTGAGATTTATAAGATCCTTTCGGTTTTTCCTTTACTTGCCGTACCTTTGTCATTTTTGGAAAAAAAGGGGAGAAATATATGGAGTAAACAAGTGATATTGGTATTGATTTGGTATCACTAAGGAAAGGACAATGGTGCTTAAACGTTATATCTAACAAAAAGAGTAAAGCATAGACTAAGAGGAGTAACATATCATAACTACAAAGGAATAACAAAGACGTGCGGATTGAAAATCTACCTATCTTACCTTTAGGAGGAGTATTAGATTTGTTATTATAATGTCAACAGCGGCATTTGTAGATTGAATGTATACAGGTTATTGTGTTGTTGAAACTTCGAATCAAGCGTATGTATAATGAATTCTTGTAATTTGTTTATCCATATGATGTAAGAGTTTTGTCACTAAAATTGAAAAATGGGGAGATTGTTAGAGCATATCTCGGTTGAACCCACCAAGCGTTGCTATGTCAAGTTTGGTTGTCATATTTTAGTGAACCAAAACTCATTCAAAGAGTCTCTTGATTATTTGTTAGAGTCAATTTCGTAGAGGTTAGCTAGATATTTATTAGGATATGAGACATACAAGTATTACTCGAAGACTTGAAGAATGTGAAGAAGTAAGTAGCTACAACGACGACATCATCCTTCCTCTTGAGGTTAGTAATATTTTGAGTTGAACTGTTAGAGCATTGCTCGGTTGAACCCACCAAGCGTTGGTATGTCAAGTTTGGTTGTCATATTTTAGTAAATCAAAACTCATGTTAAGATTCGCTTGATTATGTACTAGAGTCAACTTCGTATAGGTTAACTTGAAAGTATTAGGATATGAGACATTATAAGTATTGCGAAGTCTTGAAGATGTGAAGAAGCAAGGAGCTACAATGACAACGATCATCCTTCCACTTGAGGTTAGTGATATTTGACTTTAACTATTTCATTCCCTAACGTATATTTCAAGTCGTGCATATTGAAAACATAACTATGAAGCATATTTGAACTCTAGATAGACATAGTATTAAGGAATACAATACGAGGTTTATTTCTTAACCATTAAACTTTGTAGATAAGACATCGTCATAATCATTTGAATGCTATTGTGATTATGTATGGGTATGAGGTGAGGATTTCATCCTATAGAACAATGCTTACATGTGTTCTAAGGAAGTAAGTTCATAAACTTGTTTGTGGACCGAAAAGGAAATTTCCAGGTGTTATTGGTTTTGTTATTCATTGCATATCTTATGAACAACCAATATGTGTGATAGAGTATAACCGCTCACAACTTGTTGTGTTCTTGGTAGAACTATTCACAAAGGCCTGACTTATGTATTGATATAACTTTTATTAGGAAAACCGATCTTAAGTAATCACCTGTGGTATGATCGGATTTTGTATGTCTGACCAATTAAAAGGAAAGGGGAACTGATCCTTGTAAGGAGCGCGGTACATCAAAGGGAACCGATCCTTGTATGGGGTGAAGCAAGGTTTATAGCAGAAAGGGGAACCGATCCTATGGACATGTGCAACACGTTTTTAGGAAAAGGGGAACCGATTCTATGGACATGTACAACACATATAAGTTAGATACCATATATATGTGGGGAACCAATCCTAGTACCTAGTCAACCGAATTTTTGGAAATCTAGTGTGACTATGCACATTACTCACATGGAGGTAGTACCGAAACTTGTTTTGGTAGAACCGTAAACCCATGATTGTGATTGAATGATGGTTTGATCAATCACATAGTTCTTGAAAGCCGGATGAACCAATTATAAACTTGTTTAGAAGTGTGGAAAATCGGTTTCAAGGTTGTAAGTGTGAAAGAGAACTTACAAAGTTAAGATGTCGACAAACTTTGAACACGTGTTGTGAATGTTTATTTCTTTAATTGTTCAAAGATATTCCTTAACGGATAAGGGAAGAGAATCCCAGGATCGAAACACAAGTAAGTTAAGAATATTTTAATTAAGGTTATTAATTTCATTTTGTAGGGAAATTACAGAATTAGTAACCCAGTACTTGATTAGTTATACTTATACTTAATTAGTCACTCAAGAAGAGAATCAACGTGTGTCTCCATGGATAATCAACATGTGTCTCCATGGTAGTTAACTAACCTAGTACTTATCAGAAATTGAACAGAAACTAAAGTATTATTCTCTTCAAATCCTAAACCACGTGTGTCTCCATGGTATCTTCCTGACTCCAATAAAGAGGATAAGTTGTTTGAACTTGCATTCATTTTTCTCAACATAGAGATTTCTTCTTTTAATGAATTGTTTTCATTGAGAGTAATGTTGAGAGATTCCTCCAAACAACTTATGTTAAGAAGAAGATTTTATTCCTTTTCCTTAAGCACTCTTGTTGAGAGCTCAACTTTAATTTAGAGTCATCAAGCTCTTTTTCCAAAAGACAAATGTTTCTTGAGATCCTCCATGAAGAGAATATTTGAAGAGAATCAACGTGTCACTCAAAATTGAACAGCTGTATTGAGTATCCTTGATTAATTTGTCTCTTTACTTATACTTTAATTAAGGAATGCTAGTTAAATAACCTAGTACTTATCTTGTTTAAAATTGAAAGGTCTAAGTTTATGGATAATTAGAACCTGATGAGAAAAATGGAGTTTATCTTTATTTTGGTCTTATCGAATTAAGCGGTTGTTTTTGAACAATCGGTTTAGCAAAGGGACTAATGTGATTAGTTGTTTTTGGTTTGCTAAACTAAATTGGAAAAATTGTTTCGGACAATTGTTTCCTTGGTAACATATCAAAATAAGACTACTTGTTTCGAACAATTGTTTCCCATTCGTGCAACTCTTCCTCTCCTTCTTCTTTTCTTCCATTAATAATATTTTAGGGAAGCTCCTGATCTAATGATTCAACCAATGATTATGATGGACTTAAAAATGTAAACTTTTCACATCAATAGTTACACATGTATATAACAAAAAATCTTAACATACCGCTCAAAAAACAAGACAAAAACCGTCTCCTCTCACATTCTCTACATAGTGGGGCCCAAAAATGGGATCCCCTGCTAAATCCCAGGGGTGCGGGGCCCGCCCTCATATGAGAGGGCGATTATACCTCGTTTAGAAAGGCGGTACGTCTAACAAAGTTGTGTATATAATCATGGTATTCACATGGGTACCCGTGCAAGTTAAGAAATATCGATTACTCACCTTATTAATCACTACAATTCATCACGGATAGAGTACTAATTATTGTTTTCTGTTCGACCAAGTGTGTCAGTTTTATTGGCCCTGCTGATTCTCATAATGGAGCATAATGGATATTGGCGGCTATTCTTGTTTGTAAACGCCCAATTAATCATTGATTGTTTCCTTATTGATTTTTTCTACCTATTAACTTAATTTGAGATACGGGTCTCAGTCGGCATTGGATTCATCCAGTCGGCATTGTCATCATGATGAATCCAATGCCGACTGAACTGTTGGACTTTGTTTCGTTTTTTTTTATATTATTTTTTTGATTTTCAACAAACACTCAAATTCTCCGATGAAATTGTTTAGTGTTGGCGTTGTAAATACTCAAGGGTAATTTGGTTATTAGGAAAATTATTTAGAGAAGGTGTTCTTCATCTTATTTTATATTTTTTTTTCTTTTTGGAGTATCCCCCAATTTGTGAGAGTATCCCCCGTTTGTGCCTTCTAAATCAACAAAAACCAAACTGATTAATTTTCATAATAAAGAAGTATATAATTACAAGCAAATAATTTGGTGGTAAAAATAGCAATCCCTGCGAAAAAGTTGTTTCAAATGAGGCAAAAATTGTTGCCATGGAATCAACTGCACAATCTTTAGATTCACTGAATAATATAAAACCTTCTCGGCCTAATGTTGGTCAAGCTAAAGTAGTTAACAATAATCAAATAGTTTTGATGACTAAGTTTATGAGGAACCACATTCATCGTATGGGGATGAAGAAGTGTCCAAAAAGAAGAAAAAATATAAGAAAAACATTGTTAACCAACTAAAGAGGTTGGTGATGGGTTACCCTGGGATAATGGTGAAGTCCTATTTGGATACGAAGATCACAATGCTACCAAAATTTGGCATCACCGGGTAATGGTGAAGTTGTATTTTTTTGTAATTTTGTTCAGGCATATTACACGTATTTCACCAAAGTATTTTTACTTTTTAGAATCATAAACATGAAGATATAATTTTGAAACTCCACAATCTCCATAAATAATGTCATGTTGGACGAGAAATGTGAAGAGGTTCAATAAATTGTGCTCAAGTCGGGATTATATAGTGCGGTAAGAGTTGGCCATCAGGAAATCATTAGATCTTTTATCTCCTAATTTATAGAGAGGTTTTATTTCGAGACTGGTACATTTCATCTCTCATCAAGGAAATGACAATAATTCCCGACGACGGTGTCCATATTTTGGGTTTACCCATGGATGGAGATTCGTTAAATGGTGGGTATGACCCAAAAATTGATTGGAAACCCTTAAAAGAGCTGGGCTTGAGTGTTCTTGGATGGAATGACACTGAATTTGAGGTTCAGTTCAAGCCTGCTGCTAAATTTCCTAAAGACAACCCGAATGGAGAACTAAAGAATAAAGAGATTAAAATTCTTCAGGCTAACAAAATTGAGGAACCGATCAAAAGGGAGCGTGAAAAGGCCAATTCCTCTATCCCAGAAGAAATCAAGTGGACTGCTACGATGTTCTTAATGTTTGTACTTGCTACAACGATATTCCCTGATATAACAGGAAATATGGTGGATGCCAAATACCTTCAGTTATTTTAATATTTCTTGTAGGTATTCATCAAGAATTGCTTGCATTGCATTTTTACCCACGGATTTGAGATACGCCTCTCGAAAGAAGTATCAACAAATGGGTTGTAACTCCAAGTAAGAATTGTTTGATCCTCCTTTCATAATTTTATTATGGTTTGATATTGTTTTACTCTTTAGATTGAGACAAAATTGATTAGGACGCTCTTGATTAGTAGTTCACTTATATATGGATGAGAATCATAATGTCGTATGTACATATACGTGGAAAAAGGTTTGGATATATAAATATTTTCTAGGATTGAGAAAGAGGCTTGTGACGAACGGTGTAAAGAAGAGGGTGTGTCTCGCACCACCAAGCCCGAGACTTAGTGTGCATGAGGATGTTTTTTGATCACTAGAAGTTGGATGACAACACGAATGCAAAATTTGACCCCATATGTCGATCTGAGAGATGCTTATGTAAAAGAACCAATTTCTTTGTACCATCGACCCTTTTTTTATTTTGGTGGGTACACACTCTACAATCCACCGGACTTATGCATCAACTTGATTACCGCCGGCAGAAAGTGTATGTTAACTTTGAAGTTTATGTGAAGAAAAGAAAAAGAAAACATGTGTAAGTTTCTGGTTCGATAGATACGGTAAGTTAGGTCTAAGGAATGGGTAACCAGGGACCAGACTCCTAGAAGTTACATGAATTTGGAAGGGTTGGCAGAGGTATTGGAACAGTTGTTGAATACAAACAATGGTTTGAATCAATTTTTCTTTTTCAAGTATCCGTTCTGAATAAACTTATCATCCAGGATAGTGAAATCCAGGACCCAGTTGAGTGCACGAAAATCGTGGTAAGATTTTATGGACATTTATATGACTCACTCTTATTTTTAAAAATCATTCGGGACTTGTTAGTGCCTCGCTCGGTTGAACTCGCAAGTTGTGATATCTCAATCTTGTTGACAATGTTAAATAACAAAACTATATATTGATTTCTAGTCTAATAAATTCAACTCTCATACTAGAATTAGAGCATGGTAGTTGAGTACCATATATCACTGAATAACCCTCGAAGATTTAAAACTGAAGAATAAACGAAGACATCTGCGAGAACTTCATCAATAAAGATGTATGTGAAAACTGACATATCTTATTACTCATCGTATCTACTATTTTATCTTATGAGACGTTGTCGTATGATTTTAGTAGATTTAATATTGCAAATAAGAAATTTCAAGTTCAAGCTTGTCTTGGTTAAACTCTCGAAATATGATTCGAGCAATGGATGTTCATAGATACTTAGCAATCTTATAGTTAGAACAATTTATTGTTGACAAACTATTTTTTATCAAGTTGATCATTTGGAAACCCAAGAAAACATTACATATTGTTTATGTCTATTGGAATGTTTCAAATTTAAAAATGAGAGAATTACATAACTGCTTGGAGAAGGGTACGCATGCCCAGTATGCATACATAGTCGATATGAGTTCCGCGAACTGTAGAGGTTTGCGAACTCGGTTTGCATACCCTTTACATATGAGTTCGGGAATAGGGGAAAGTTGCAAACCCAGTTTGCATACCGTTTTTGATCGAATAAGAGAACTGGTAAAGGTTTGCAAACCCTTTGAGCCTGACTTCGTCAACTTCCAAAGGTTGCAAACCTGATTTACACACCTATCCAGTTTCAGATAGACAAAGCTCACAAACTGTCTTGTATGACTATTTTCGCTTTTGCTACAACTCTCATAGACAATTCTAAGATAATTTTATTCACAACATCACTTTTGGATTGTGGATCATTATTTAGTCGTGAGTGTTATTGAACACCTTTAATGTTTGTCGGGTTAAAGGCTTACTTAAATGCTACGGGCTATCATTGTGCATGATCCCGTAACTCTGGACCCTAGTGCATACTCTTTTGTGTAATTTCAAAACGGACTTTTCACATGCTTAAATGAATTCCTAACTAGGAATTTCATCCAAACTGAGAAAGTGTTTGCTTGAATTCCAAGCTAACTTACATGTTTTTCAATCTCTCAACCCCATGGGAACCTCTCTGGCAAATAAAAGTCACAAACATATTTCATTTTTTCTCCTTCAACATATATATTTGTCGTTCAAGGATTAACAGGTAAGTTTATATCTGCAGGTGCTCAGGAACGGCTCTGGTTCACATACTTTGGTATAGTTTTGGCGATCTGGTCGTAAAACCTAAAAAATTTGCTTTCACAAAAGTATTCCCAAATTCTTTTGTAGGATCACTATAATGTATTAGATCATTGCCTCGCTCGAAATATCGAAGTAAATGTGAGTGGCTACTGATTGATCTTGCACAAAGGAGGGGAAGTTGTATAAACCTCGGCCACAGCTGAGACCTTGTAGTTCACCACTCATTGTTCAACTTTTTGTAAAGTTGTTTATTGGAATTAAGAACTCAAAAAACGGGATCCACTTGTAGTCGTGAATCAAATCTATTTTTAAGTGCCCCGAGTACTTTGGAGGTGGCATATATGAACTTTCATAGTAATAATATGTGTAGAGTGTGACCATAACTAAAGATTGGTTCGCATGATATCTACTTGACTCGACGGATCTCTCTTCCTTCTACGCTTGGAACCTGTACTAAAATTCCATGGTTCATAGTTTACACACTACAAATGAAGCGTACTTTTTTAAGTCTTAATATATTTTCTTCTAGTGGGTTCGCAGTTTGGCCAACTCAGTGACTGGTTTGAACGGGAAGTTCCACTATGATGTATGAACTGCTTGTTTGGTGAGATCTTAATTTAATATTCACAACTTTAGTGGTATTGATCATGTCTGTTCGTGTCTAGGATTCATGTACATGTGAACAAATTGCTCAATTGCTCTATATATATCAGCAAACTGATAGACGCATTTATGTGTCTAATATATCTCAATTGTATATAGTGTTAGTGCTCGATTTTGTACTTAATTGGTTATTTTATTTATTTGTAGGTGTTTTTGGAAAAATAAGGCTTTGTGGCGAAATTGGCTAAAAATGCGGCATTTGGACCTCCGTTGATAACGTACCGGAAGCGCCCCAGAATTGTACCGGAAGTACCCCAGGAATATCCCGGAGGAACCCCGAAAAAGTGCGGAAAACATCCCAGAAAAATCACTAAAGGCATCCAAGTTTTGGTTATTTCCACCCAACAATTTTATTTCAGCCCCACTTGCTATTCGCACCCCATCAGAGGATAGGGGGCATCCCTTCTCAATTTTCAAACTCAAGATTTTGGCGGGAAAGGACTATGCAGCGTCTGGCAGATTTGGAGATCGAATTTCGGACGTGATTTTAGGAGATTCAATTGCTGTATTTGGTACGTATGGACTCTACATGACTAAACAGGCCTGGTACAATCAATTGGACCCAACCAATTAGGCTGGAATGGCCGGAAGAAGTAATCAAAGTCCTAAAAGGACACGGTGTTCTGTTTTGAGTTTCAAAGATTGGGGAGAGATTTTTGGGGGATTTTCTACGCTGGACAACCATGTATTTAGTCGAGTTCAAGTCATAGAAGATTTTTGGAGCAATAGAATAGCTAACAGACGCATACAAAGATCGAAAGATGGAATTATTGTTCAAACTGCACGTGAAGAATAAGAGATTTATTCTCGAATTTGATCGAGTTTCTAGGGAATCTGAAGGCTATATATAGTTGGGTTTTTGTCATAGAAGGGTTAGAAAAGTTTAGAGAGAAATAAGAGAGAGTTCAGAGCCGAAACGAGGAAGATACCATTGATTGTTGCTGTTGCTTCTGCTGTTCAAGGAGGAAGACGAAGAACGAAGAACAGACGCTCCTGGAGCGTCGTTCTTCAATAGTACCTACAGCAGCATAACTGTGTCGTTATTTTGCTGCAGTTCAGAAGTATCGTTTACAGGCAGTCTTTTTTCGAACATTGTAACAGTCACGCTGTAACATTTATACAGCGTTGCAAAAATTCTGTTAAACACCATATCATCAATAAAAACATCTATTTAGCCATGAATTTATCTTGTGAGTGTGTTTTTTGGATGAGGAGCTAAACCCAAACCCAGGGGTGACAGAGGAATCCATTCTCACAATAATTATGTGGTAATCTCTATTTCATTAATTTATGCAATATTTTTATATGATTCATTGCATTGATAAAAATGATTTAAATGGTTTTTATTAATCAACTGTGTTTTCCCTTGATAATGCATGCTTAGTTTTAGACTCTTGATGCATTATACTTGTGATTAACATTTGATATTTTGGAAAATCTGCTTTTGGCAATATTTAGAATCAACCCAATTATTTAAATTGCATAGTAAAAAAATATTAGATCACATAAGTATTGTTGAATGGTGGAATCTTAACCCCTATTTCTCAATAAAATTTTACGTCAGTTTGCTATTTTCCTAAATTTTATTTAAATCTAGAAATTTTGTTACCTTCACAAGTCTGAAAATAACCTTTTTACCACTACAACTACAACCAATTTGAAAAACCATCAAATTTTTGGCGCCGCCGACGCGGACCTGTGTTTAGTTAGCATTTTTTTAGATTTATTTTTTTTTATTTATTTGTTCTTCTTTACGTTTCCGGTTTTTTGTCTTTTTCTTTCAGATTCTTGAAGTTGGAGCGAAAGAAATTTTTGCCAAAGTTTTTGGTGGACATTTAAAGACTTGGAGTAAAAGGCAAAGCAAAAGGAGCGAAAGAAGAAGAATTTTATTTATTTATTTTGATAAAAAGAGAGAAAAAAAAAAGAGAGACATTTCTATTTTTGTAATTTTTTTTTAGCCTTTTCTTTTTTTTGTATTTTTTTTATGAACTTTGGACATTAATTTTTGGACATTTTTATTTTTATTTTTATACCCTACGGAAGGGTACCCTTAAATACAAATTGTGTGCAGGGAAGGACGGCGATTACAATATCGTCTCGGCCCCTCGGGTTCGTATATGACATAGGAGTCGTGGACCGAGTCGACTTCAACGGTTCATCCCCCGTCTGGTACGGGAGGTAAGTCCAATCGAAACACTCGCGAATCTCCTGCAAGCGGGTTACTGTATTCCTTACAGTGATAATTGTTTGAGGACGAACCGGACTGTTTTTATATTCCTAGTAAAGGGCAAGGCCTGGCCTAAACAAGATAAGGGTTCGGATTTCATCACCGCTCCCTTCTTGCCCGCCTTAGGAAAGAGAAACCTAAAGCGAACCTAAGCCTAAAATTTGGACTAGAAAGAGACCTATAGGGTATCGAGCTTAACAGGACAATCATTCGAAAAATATTGGTTACTCTTTTAAGCACACCTCGAAGTTCTTGACGGTTTCTGCGAGTTGAATGCGTGACTGCGCCGCATTGGATCTGTGAGGTTTTGGGTATCAAAGCTCCACTGAGCTTCCCTCGCCTCGATTCAACTTGCTTTAACTCGGATTGATTCCAGAGGGGTTTGCTTAAATTGTAACGAATTCCCTTTCGAAGGATTAGAAGCTGGTCTAGAAACAATCTAAGTGGAGCCATCATGCTTGTTGTTTGCTATAAATCTTTAGGTTTGCTGTGGTAAAGTCGAGTCAGCCTGCTGTGTGATTGCTAGAACCTTTGTTAGGATTTTTATTTTTTTGAATTCTTTTTAGTGTATGCCCGATTTTGTTAATAGGGCTTGGAAAAGAGATACTCTAGGTCGATTGATTAGCGAAAAACCTAGTAGTTCTTCTGATTTAAGCAGGGAGCTCGAAGACTCTTCTTTGGAGAGCCCTGTTTTTGGAAACTTCAGTTTTGAGAATTTATCTCTCAGTGATAAAAGTACCCCTAGTACTCCAGTTGTGCCAACGATGGAAACTTTGAAAGATTACATGTTCCCAACTAGGACCAACCGAGCTTCATGCATTAAATTGCCAGCCACTACGGCTAATTTTGAGATAAAACCTAGTATTCTTCAGATGATCCCTATATTCTTAGGAAAAGATGATGAGAACCCTTATTTCCATATTAGGGACTTTGAGGAAATCTGTGGGACAATTAGAATAAAAGACCTTACTGATGAAGTCTTGAAACTTAAGATGTTTCCCTTTTCTTTGAGAGACAAAGCCAAGACCTGGCTGAACAACCTACCATCTGAATCCATTGAAACATGGCAGGAACTTATTGCTGCTTTCTATATGAAGTTCTAACCTAAGCACAAAACTGCAGCTGTTAGGCAGAAAATTAGTGCTAGTGTACAACAAGAGGGAGAGTCTCTTTATAGGTTTTTAGAGCGATTCAATGATCTCCTATCTCAGTGTCCTCACCATGGATTTGATAATATGAAACTCGTACAGATTATTTATGATGGTTTAGACTATTCAACCAAAGCCATGGTTGAGTCTATGTGCGCTGGTGAGTTCACTAGTAAAAATGCTGATGATGCTTTTACCTTCTTAGGAGCTATCGCTGAAAAATCCCAACAGTGGGAATCTTGTGTTGAACCCCCTAAAAGACTCTTGGTCAATAGAAGTAGCACGAATATGGTAGATACGAGTTTTGCGTCAGATGCTAAGTTTGCTGCTTTGTCCAGAAGGTTAGAAGCTTTGGAATTGAATCAGTCTAAACATAGGTCTCTTGTTGAACCTGATGATAGGAATAGAGCCTCTCAAGTCTCTAGTTGTGGAATAGAACCCGATAATTCATTTTGGGAAGGTCAGGTTAGTGAAGAACAAGCCCATGCTGTCTATAACAACGCTAGGTTTGAGAACCGTCAGAAGTTTGACCCATACTCAGAAACCTACAACCCTGGTTGGAGAAACCATCCTAATTTCTCTTGGTCTAAGGGCCAGAGTCAAGGCCAGTCTAGCAATTCTCAGCCTCCCCCAGGTTTTGGTTTAAAGAATTCTTCAGGTCAAACCCAGTTTCAGAACACTTCTGAGAAAAATCTCTACCTTAGAGGAAGCTATCACTATGTTAGTAAGTAACCATGACATGCTATCAAAGAACCACATGAGCTTTCAACAAGAAACTAGGCAGGAATTGAAGAATACTTCCCAGAGTCTTGCCAAGTTAGAACTTCAAGTAGGACAAATAGCTAAGTTTATAAGTGAGAGAGAAAATGGAAGGTTCCCTAGTCATACTGATCCTAACCCCAAAGAGAAATCGTACAATCATGTGAATGCTGTCACAACCCTGAGGAGTGGAAAGAAAGTTGACAACAAGGTTTACATGCCTGATAGTGAACATGCTATAGTTCACCCTGCTGAGCCAGAAAATGAGGAGACTGATAGAGTCTCCAAAGAGACCAATAAGGGTCCTGATGAGCCCGGCTTTGTTCCCAGAGCCCCGTTTCCCCAACTGCTAGTTCCGACTAAGAGGGAGTCCAACTTTAATGATATATTGGAGGTTTTTAAGCAGGTTAATATCAACCTTCCATTATTAGATGCAATTAGGCAGATTCCCTCTTATGCCAAGTTCCTTAAGGACTTGTGTACGCGAAAGCGTAAGCTCAGTGTCCAGAAGAAAGCCTTCATAGCTAGTCATGTGAGTTCTATTATTCAGAATACCACTACTCCTAAGTATAAAGACCCAGGGTCCCCTACCATTGCTTGTACAATAGGTAAATACCGTGTTGAGAAAGCGTTGCTTGACTTAGGAGCCAGTGTGAACTTACTTCCGTACCATGTGTACCTTAAGCTAGGACTTGGTGAGATGAAACCTACCCAGGTAACACTTCAGTTAGCTGATAGGTCCGTTAAAGTTCCTCGTGGTGTGATCGAGGATGTTCTCATAGAGGTTGACAAGTTTATTTATCCAGTGGATTTTATTATCCTAGATACCCAACCTGTCCCTGACCCAGAGAACCAAATACCAGTGATTTTAGGTCGCCCGTTTTTAGCCACGTCTAATGCGATCATAAACTGTCGAAATGGTATTATGAATCTATCCTTTGGTAATATGACTATTGAGTTGAATATTTTTAATGTCAATAAGCTACATTCTGAGCTAGATGACACGTGCATTGAAGAGGTCAACATGATAGGAACCTTAGTTCCGAAGTCTGTACCAAACACCGAATCGGAAGATCCATTAGAGAGTTGTCTAGCCCGTTTTAGCATGGATTTCGACGATGATAGCAACATTGAACAAGTAAATGCTCTGTTGGATTCTATTCCTATGTTAGATACCGATAGATGGAAATCTAGGTTTGAACCATTACTAGCTACCGAATCTACCTTAAGCCCTTATTTCGAAGAGCCTAAAGATCCTCCTAAGTTGGACCCCAATTATGCATTTGTAGGCCCATCTGAGATTTTGCCTATAACTTCCGATTTGGATAGTGATCAGGAGAATAGGCCAGAGACCATGCTTCAAGAAAATAAGGAAGTTTTAGAGTGGACCATAGCAGCTATGAAGCAAGTAGAGGATGAACCACCTGATTATAACTTAGAGAAAGCAATTGACCTTTTTCAAGAACCCGATGGTCTAGAAATTAGGAACATTGTGACTAGTCTATGTAGAGGCACCGAAAATTCTAAGTTTGGGGGTACAGAACTAGAAGAATCTCTTGAGCATTTTAAGGACTGGGAAGATCCGGAAATCCAAGCAATAATTAAAGGTTTGTCTGAGAGTAGTGAAAACCCTAAGTTTGGGGGTAGTAATGATTCTTGTGATCGTCAAGTATCCCCATTGGAAGTCCCTAACTTGGGACTCAAGCCTAGTGCATCTGAGGTATCGCTTGAGTCTATTCAGACTCCACAACCTGATCCGCCTGATACTGTTCAGGAGGAAATCCATATATTAGAAACCCGTTTTTCGGATGAATCTATTTTTCAAGACACTCTTATGAAGCCCAACTGGAGGCTCTGGATAGATCCGGTTGTCTTGCAAGAAACCTTAGATGAGGATGTGCTCCTTCTGTTCATTTTTCTGAACCAGTGCATTTGTCTCATATTGATGTTAGCTCTATTTGGTATTATGGACCCACAACTTTTTCGGCTATTGGTATATGACTTTGGAAGGTGAAGATCCTTTTTGAGGTATTTGATGTCTGGCTGAAGACTTTAAACTTAGCACTTCTTGGGAGGTAACCCAATCTCACGCAACACGGTAATATCTTTCCTCAACCTTTTTTTCTTCAAGTGGTAACAATTTCTCCTCGTTCATGCTGTTAATTTTATCATTAGAAACATTGAGGACAATGTTAGATTTAAGTTTGGGGGTATGGGAGAAACTTTTTAGTTGCACTTTTGAAACTTCTAGCATCACATGGTATCCGGTTAGCTAAGTTTACATATTGTTTCTCACCGAAAAGATAGAAATTGGAATGCTAGAGATAACAACTTATTGAGACATTAGAGAAAAAGACATTGAGATCCTTGAAATTCAGGAGAGAACTTGTTCCTTTTAGAGGGTAACCGTGATGGACCTAACCATACATGATGGAAAGGCAAGTAGGTCAGGAAATGCCAGAAAGACAAAGCAACCTCACAATGTAGTCTTAGTTACTGGATTGTGACTGTCTCTCAGTAGAAACTTATCATCATCAACAAGCGGAGCGACATCAAAATCTATGAAGAAAGTGAAGACGTTTTAGGTTTAGAAGCAACAATAGAAGAGAATAATTCAAAAATCAAAGTTGAAGTTATAAGAGCAAATGATATAAGTTGTTAGAATCCATGATACCAAGACATCACAAGTTGCAAAGATCCAAGTTTTGAAAGTCCTTCTCTCATGGCCATGTAAATTTTTGTAACAAAAAAAAAGAAAAAAAAATGAATGAAAAAAAAAATAAAATAAAAAAAATGAAAAAAAAAAAAAAAGAAACCATTACGTTCTTTTTGTTCAATAAGGCCATAGGGAAGAAGAAATTTATAACTCAAGAAAGAAATCGAAGAGAAGAGTTAATTGTCAAGGTTCTATGAGGTTCGAGAGTTTATCATCAACAGTTGAAAACCGAAGAAGGCTTTGTTTCTACTGGGCACTGTGAGAAAGTCGAAGAAAGATGCATTTTGGTTGCTTTGTTAGTCTGCTTTCAATCTGACACAAGATCTTTCTAGCACTGGTTTAACTCATCACACGTAATTAGTCCAACTGTGTAGCAGATGTCCCTCTCATTTTTATCTCTCTCATAATCTTATCCAGCTGTAAAGCAGCGGACGCATCTTACAATGTTTATCTAGTTGTATAGCGGATATCTCTTTATCTAGCAGTCGTGTGGATGTGTCTCCCCTTTTCTTTAGTTAGCTTTAGAGCTGACACCTTTAATTTCTCTGGCATTCTAGTTACTTGGAGATAGGTTGAGAATATGTATGTCCTCATAGCTCTTTGGATACTTGTGACCAATTAGGAGTAAAGGTTTTGTGGGTACTGATGAGTGCTAAAAAGTGCATATTTCTATATATTTTTCTTGGCATTTAACTCATCTTTTGTGCAGTAATTCTACATTTTATCCCATATTCTGTATTTTCATTGTTTTCAAGAATAAATATTTTTCTTACTTAATTTTGCATTTTTAGGTAATAAATAAAGTCTGGATAACTTGCGGAGCGGAAAAGAGCTGAAGAGTGGTGAAAAGCCGGAAGAAATTACGCAAGGAAGCCGCAAAGAATGGTGCGCACAAGACCAAAAAGCTAGGAATGGGCTCAAGAAGGAAGAATTGTTCTTAAAGAAGATATGGGCTTGGCATACCCAAGGCCCAAAACCCTTACCCAAACCCATTTTCTATATCCATACCCGCTTCCATTCTCAGCCGTTAGATGGGATTACATCGAAATCCAATGGTCGCTTCAGTAGAGTGCATCAAAATCCGAGGTTCTTGTCAAACACCATAGTGCTTAAATTCCAAGCCTTCAGATTAGATTGCATTTGAATCCTACGGTCGCTCCTATGCATGTGCATCAAATATCGATACTTCCGCTAAACACTACAGCACCTAACCTCGATCTTCGCCGTTAACTTCGTTGTATCAAGACATCCGACGGTCGCTACCAGCCTCTTCAGGGGTAGCCATCCGATTCACCTACCAGCTTCGCATCCAGTGACTCAGATTCGCCAACATCGAACTTTGATATCCCGCCTCACACACTAGCAACCTATACCTATTAACCTAAAAACATCGACCATTCTTCTGTTCTCTTCTCTTTCTTCTTCTCCCTCTTTCTCCCCTACCCCGACAGTTGCAGAACCACCACCACCTTCTCCACCTGCTCTGACTCCATCACCACCTCTACCCGTCTCACATCATCCCTAAACTACCAACCCATCATCACCCCCTAACTATCTAGCCCCCTATTCCCTCAATCTCTCACGTTTCTTCCCTGAAACCCTAAGCGTGAGAGGTTGATGAAGTAGGTGACCTAGAGATGAAATTGAAGCATGGGAATTACGCAAGGGAAGCAGAAGAAGTATGGGTCGAAGATGGAATTGTCTCATCACAGTTGGTGAGGTAAAAATCCTAAAACCTAGTTCACAGTCAATTTGGGGAAAATCATAAAAACCCTGATTATTGTTGAGAAGAGTATAGAGAAGAGAGAGTGGGTGAAATAGGGTAGGTAATTAAACCCAATTACTGTTTAATTTGGGAATTTGTGTGATTTTGGAAAACCCTAATTTTTGGGGAATTTGGGGATTGTCTGTAAGCTATAAATAGAGCTGGGTGTTGTGTGTTGCAAAACTTATGCTGGGTTAGCCAGCTTCACTCTTGTAGAGAACTGGACTAGCCAGTTTCTCATATGTTTCATGTTTACACTGTTGGTTCATTTGTTTTGTAAATTTTCAGTCTTGTTTTGTTTGATTTTGCTCTTATTATCATATGTGATGAATGTTAATGTTGTTTATATGTTTAGCATGAGCTAAACTGCTTTAGGCTGAGGCTCAGTTGAAGCCTTATGCACTGTCAATTGACATGTTGCTAGATAGTTAACTCCTTGCCCTGTTTTGCTTGAGCAATGGGAAGAGACTAATGCTCTTAGTTCCTGTGATTGATTGTTCTGTCAAAAGACAGTCAATGCTAGGGGCAAACTAGTGAGCAAGTTAGTTTTCCTCCCATTCTAGATGTATGCATAGGATTTTTAACTCAACCTAGAAATATGTTGTTTGATTAGGACACAAGGTGGATACTAAGCCTTAGCTTAGCCACAATCCCTATTACTGTCACTTACTTGTTTAGTCCTTACCTGTTTAATCTTTGCCTGTTTAATCTCCTTACCTGTTTTATCTCCTTGCCTGTTTTACTTGTTGAATTTCTTGCAATCTGTAGCTGTTGTGCACTGAAATCAGTGCACAAACTCACCTCTGCCCTTGGCTCACAGCCTTGGTTCCTTGCTGTTTTGTCATTTGCTTTGCTTTGCTAACTGTTTTAGTGCTGCTCACTGCCTTGGCCTATCCCTCATTGTCACTGCCTTGCATATAGCTTAGCTAGGAAAACTTCATAACACCCCAAGTCCCTGTGGAATGACCCTGTTCTTGCACACAAGCTACAACTGACCCTGTGCACTTGCAGGTATCACTGTAGGCTTCCTCTTCCATTTATTCTTATTTCTTACATCCTTAAGAGCCTACCAAGTTTTTGGCGCCGTTGCCGGGGACTTGGCTGCCGTGTTTTTGAAGTTTTTCTTGCTGTTCTTTGCATACTCATACCTGCTGTGTAGTTCTTGTAAGCATCTGCATATTAGTGTAATCATCTGCATCTTAGTATAAGCATTTTTTTTTGCATTTCTTGCTGTGAACTGCTGTGAACTGCAGCCCATTTGCACCTTTGTTGTTGGTTCTTCCTTGAACCTGGTGTTGCTGCTGCTGGTGTTAGAACTGCTGCCTGAAGTCCTGCTCTGTGCCTTGTGGTGCCTCTGAACTTGTGGTGCTGCTGCTGTGGAGTTGGTGCTGCTCTATTGTTGCTAGAACTTGTGCTGCTGTGGTACTCCTGCTGGTGCCAGGCCAAGTCTGCTGCAATCTCTGCTGAAGCTGCTGCAGCTGGTGTAAGATAAAGCTCAACTGGGCTTGTGAAGTGAACTGATTTGAACCAAGCCCAACTGGGCTGTAAGCTGCAGAAGGAGAAGAAAGACCAAAGCCCAACTGGGCCTTGAGTGTTGAAGCCAAAGCTTAGGATGATCCAAAGCCCAACTGGGCTTTTGCAACCAAACTGAGCAGCTGGGCTGTGCTTCAAAGGTAAGCCTAAACCCATTAAGAGAACCCAACCTGTGGGCTTCCATTTTTAATCTGTGGGCTTGTAATAATTTTTTTTAATTTTAATTTTAATTTTATTTCTTTCTTTATTTGGGATTGTAATAATTTTAGTTTTATTTTTTATTTTCTTTTTTTTGTGGGTTTGTAATAATTAGTTTTATTTTTATTTCTTTCTTTATTTGGGCTTGTAATTTAGTTGTTTGTTAGGCTTGTAGTTTCTTTTAAACTAAAATTTGGGCTTCAAAACCCAACCAAAAAAAAAAAAAAAAAATTGCTCCTTGTTTCAAAAACCTAAATTTTATCCCAAGCAAAACCAAATTTTCTTTTCAAAACCCTTTCAAACCAAATTTTCAAAACCCATTAAAACCAAATTTTTTGAAAAAATGGGCGAGTGTGTGAATAAACTCCGTAGTCTCCATGAATACATGTACCCTAACATAATAAGTCAGTTATCATGTATCGTCTTACCCCAGACTGATGGCCCATTTGAACTAAACGCAAGCATGATACAAATACTTCCTATATTTCGAGGGTTCGATTCTGAGAATCCCTATAACCATGTAAGAGAGTTTGAACAAATTGTCCGGGCTTTACAACCTGACCATATATCCGAAGACTCTTTGAAATTGCGTTTGTTTACTTTTTCTTTAAAGGAAAAGGCCAAAACATGGTTTTACGGTTTGAGACCGCAGTCAATCACCACTTGGGACCAACTCACAAATCAATTTGTCGGAAAGTTCTTTCCACATCATAGGACCATCTCTATTCGTCGAAGTATTAATTTTTTTGTCCAGTTAGATGGAGAAACACTTTTTCATTATTTTGAACGATTTAATGATTTGTTGTTTGAGTGTCCTCATCATGGCCTCGAGAAGTGGAGACTGGTCGCCATTCTTTATGAGGGACTAGACTTTAAGTCTCGAGCCTTGGTTGAATCTATGTGTAATGGTGAATTCATTGATAAAACTGTGGATGATGCATGGTTATTTCTAGCTGAAGTTGCAGAGAAAACCCATCAGTGGGAAACCTATAGGGAAACTAGGACCATGCCACATGATATGGGTAATCACCATGAGTCAGATGTTGATTTTCCCAATGAGCTTAATTCTGGATATAGTGTTTCATACCCTATTGCTGAAAATGTCAATCCATATTCACCTATTTTAGAGGCAGATGTATGGACGAAAAACACTAACGGTCTTGACAAAGTAGGATCTTCATGTATTTGTGATGATGATGATTATGATGATGTTATATTAGAAGAACATGTCTATGTTGAAAATGTTATGGAACCTTTGGGTTCAAATACATTAGGCTTTTATGCCCCGACCTTCATGAATGATGTTTCTTCTAGTATTCCATATACATGTGATGAGGCTACTGATTTAGACATTGTGCAGTTATCCTGTGAAGAGCATGACTTAGGTAATGTTGAATCTTCTGTTGACACTAATGATCCTATGCATGAAAATATAGTTGATGTGTCTGATTCCATACTTAAGCCACAATATATTGCTTCTTTTGATGTTAATTTGGATATTTCGGATAACCATGATTCTGAATTTGGACTTGTGAAATTGTGTTGTGATGATGAGCATGCTACACAACTTGATTATGATTTAGAAAAATGCTGATGTGACTGATAATATTGGTACTTTTGATCTCATGCATGTGAGAAACTTAGATGTCACCTTCTTGCCTAAGTCACATATTGAGATTATTCCACCCAACCTAGATTTGGTTTGTAACAAAAATTTTAAACCAACTTTTCTGAAGATTCCCAACCTAGGATTGGAACTGTGTGCCTCTCAAGTCCTCTTGGACTATTTTGCATCTAAATACAATACTTTTAAGGAACCACAGTTGGAATATGCATGTTTGTCCATCCCAAACAAAGTCCATTTTCAGTTAGACCTTGTGAATCCTGCACCCCTAAGATTGTTAGATTTTGTGCTTAAAAGTAAACCTGTTGAAAAATTTAGGTTTAGGGGTGATTCATCCGGTTTTTCACTCTCGCTCTCATTTCAGTCCAATTTTAGTGTTTTGAAACTGTCTATGTTTCAACACTTTGTCTTTTGGGTTGATCCTCAACTCTTTAGACTTTATGTATATAGTGAATTTTTTGTATATAACCTGGTAGGTAGTTTTTAGTGAAATTTTATATTTTCTTTATATTTTGCTACTCCATGGTGATCGCGGCTGAAATATGTTGGATTCTAACCATGAACAATGGAGTTCGGTTCTTTCTTTCGTCAAATCGGGTAATCTCTTTCCTTTCTCTCAAAACTCAACATGTTCTTCTGATTTGTCCAAGTTATGAATATGTTTATCATTAGAAACATTGAGGAAAATGTTTAGTTTAGGTTTGGGGGTATAGAGTAGATACCACGATAACATGTTATAATTGAAAACAGAACTCCCGCTTTTTGAAAAAATTTAAAAAATTCCAAAAAAATAAAAAAAAAACGATAAAAAAAAATAAAAAAAACATAAAAATGGAGCTCATTTACCTTGAAATGTTGACTCTTGTGCAAATATGTAATTATTAGGAGTCTTAGTCTAGATATTTAGGCACCCTGTTTCTAGCACAATTCACATAGTGATAAGAAACTTGCACGCGCACGATCTACCAATACATGTATAGCCTCGATCTTCAAGGTGTTTGATAGGAAGTTAGATTGCCAATCACTTTAGAATACTGAATGAGACTTGACTAGCTTGTTCTTTGGTTGGCTGGGATAGAAGTTGGAGGATACGTTAAGAAAAGCAACCATATAATTTGACCGGATGCATTCGATAAGGGCCACCTCTTGCTAAGAGTCATGTAATTATGTTTTTCTTTTTGTTCATGTATCAAAAGTGTCACTATGTTGTAAAGATCAAAGTTTTTTTCTTCAAAAAAAAAAATCAAAAAAATCAAAAAATCAAAAAAATCAAAAAATCAAAAAAAAAAAATCAAAAAAAAAAAAAGAAAAAAAAATATTCAATCAAGTATTTATTTATTCCATGTTTTGTCATGTTAAAGACAATATTCTCTCTTGTTCCAAAAATAAAAGAGAGTAATCAATGTAAATAAGAGTCATGTACAGAGTCATCTTTTTGTTGTAAATAGTCTTGTAATAAGCAAGGAGGGTGCAGCCATCGATGTATAACGCGGGTAAACTGAAATATCACCAACTCATTGGGTGAACATTCACAATTCTCGTAAAGCCGGACAGCTAGCTTGGCTTAAAATTCGGTTCTTAGCCTAAAAACTATCTCTTGGTGGTTAGTAGTCATAACTTCAGGTCATTCTAGAAACATGTGTAGATACACTTTACACTCTTATCACATGTCTTTATTTGTTATCAGTACTAGGATTGTGCCTTTGATAGCTAGATTGACATCTCCATTTTGCTGTGAGCTTAAACTGACTTGCACATGTCACATTTGATGGAATATGAGCTTATATTTTGACCTAGAACTTTGTAGGTACGTTCTAAGCAAACCTTCACGAGACTTCACTCGTCCACTAGGGACACTTAGTGGTTTAAAAGGCTTAGTGCATACGCTAAATGCATTCGAGAGACCAGCGACAGTGGTATAGTTAGGATTTCCTTAGTTTTGTTTTACTTGAGGACAAGTAAAATTCAGGTTTGGGGGTATTTGATGAGTGCCAAATATTGTATAATTTTATCCCTTTTTGTTGGCATTTAACTCATCTTTTGTGCAGTAATTCTACATTTTATCCCATATTCTGTATTTTCATTGTTTTCAAGAATAAATATTTTTCTTACTTAATTTTGCATTTTTAGGTAATAAATAAAGTCTGGATGACTTGCGGAGCGGAAAAGAGCTGAAGAGTGGTGAAAAGCCGGAAGAAATTACGCAAGGAAGCCGCAAAGAATGGTGCGCACAAGACCAAAAAGCTAGGAATGGGCTCAAGAAGGAAGAATTGTTCTTAAAGAAGATATGGGCTTGGCATACCCAAGGCCCAAAACCCTTATCCAAACCCATTTTCTATATCCATACCCGCTTCCATTCTCAGCCGTTAGATGGGATTACATCGAAATCCAATGGTCGCTTCAGTAGAGTGCATCAAAATCCGAGGTTCTTGTCAAACACCATAGTGCTTAAATTCCAAGCCTTCAGATTAGATTGCATTTGAATCCTACGGTCGCTCCTATGCATGTGCATCAAATATCGATACTTCCGCTAAACACTACAGCACCTAACCTCGATCTTCGCCGTTAACTTCGTTGTATCAAGACATCCGACGGTCGCTACCAGCCTCTTCAGGGGTAGCCATCTGATTCACCTACCAGCTTCGCATCCAGTGACTCAGATTCGCCAACATCGAACTTTGATATCCCGCCTCACACAATAGCAACCTATACCTATTAACCTAAAAACATCGACCATTCTTCTGTTCTCTTCTCTTTCTTCTTCTCCCTCTTTCTCCCCTACCCCGACAGTTGCAGAACCACCACCACCTTCTCCACCTGCTCTGACTCCATCACCACCTCTACCCGTCACACATCATCCCTAAACTACCAACCCATCATCACCCCCTAACTATCTAGCCCCCTATTCCCTCAATCTCTCACGTTTCTTCCCTGAAACCCTAAGCGTGAGAGGTTGATGAAGTAGGTGACCTAGAGATGAAATTGAAGCATGGGAATTACGCAAGGGAAGCAGAAGAAGTATGGGTCGAAGATGGAATTGTATCATCACAGTTGGTGAGGTAAAAATCCTAAAACCTAGTTCACAGTCAATTTGGGGAAAATCATAAAAACCCTGATTATTGTTGAGAAGAGTATAGAGAAGAGAGAGTGGGTGAAATAGGGTAGGTAATTAAACCCAATTACTGTTTAATTTGGGAATATGTGTGATTTTGGAAAACCCTAATTTTTGGGGAATTTGGGGATTGTCTGTAAGCTATAGATAGAGCTGGGTGTTGTGTGTTGCAAAACTTATGCTGGGTTAGCCAGCTTCACTCTTGTAGAGAACTGGACTAGCCAGTTTCTCATATGTTTCATGTTTACACTGTTGGTTCATTTGTTTTGTAAATTTTCAGTCTTGTTTTGTTTGATTTTGCTCTTATTATCATATGTGATGAATGTTAATGTTGTTTATATGTTTAGCATGAGCTAAACTGCTTTAGGCTGAGGCTCAGTTGAAGCCTTATGCACTGTCAATTGACATGTTGCTAGATAGTTAACTCCTTGCCCTGTTTTGCTTGAGCAATGGGAAGAGACTAATGCTCTTAGTGCCTGTGATTGATTGTTCTGTCAAAAGACAGTCAATGCTAGGGGCAAACTAGTGAGCAAGTTAGTTTTCCTCCCATTCTAGATGTATGCATAGGATTTTTAACTCAACCTAGAAATATGTTGTTTGATTAGGACACAAGGTGGATACTAAGCCTTAGCTTAGCCACAATCCCTATTACTGTCACTTACTTGTTTAGTCCTTACCTGTTTAATCTTTGCCTGTTTAATCTCCTTACCTGTTTTATCTCCTTGCCTGTTTTACTTGTTGAATTTCTTGCAATCTGTAGCTGTTGTGCACTGAAATCAGTGCACAAACTCATCTCTGCCCTTGGCTCACAGCCTTGGTTCCTTGCTGTTTTGTCATTTGCTTTGCTTTGCTAACTGTTTTAGTGCTGCTCACTGCCTTGGCCTATCCCTCATTGTCACTGCCTTGCATATAGCTTAGCTAGGAAAACTTCATAACGCCCCAAGTCCCTGTGGAATGACCCTGTTCTTGCACACAAGCTACAACTGACCCTGTGCACTTGCAGGTATCACTGTAGGCTTCCTCTTCCATTTATTCTTATTTCTTACATCCTTAAGAGCCTACCAGGTACACCTCTGGTAAACCCTCCGGAGACAACACTCCGCCACTAGGGCCACCTAGTGGTTTAATGGCTTACTGCACGTGCTAAGTGTATTCATTTTATTTTAGATTAGATTTGCTCGAGGACTAGCAAATAATAAGTTTGGGGGTATTTGATAGACGCATTTATGTGTCTAATATATCTCAATTGTATATAGTGTTAGTGCTCGATTTTGTACTTAATTGGTTATTTTATTTATTTGTAGGTGTTTTTGGAAAAATAAGGCTTTGTGGCGAAATTGGCTAAAAATGCGGCATTTGGACCTCCGTTGATAATGTACCGGAAGCGCCCCAGAACCGGAAGTACCCCAGGAATATCCCGGAGGAACCCCGAAAAAGTGCGAAAAACATCCCAGAAAAATCACTAAAGGCACCCAAGTTTTGGTTATTTCCACCCAACAATTTTATTTCAGCCCCACTTGCTATTCGCACCCCACAGAGGATAGGGGGCATCCCTTCTCAATTTTCAAACTCAAGATTTTGGCGGGAAAGGACTATGCAGCGTCTGGCAGATTTGGAGATCGAATTTCGGACGTGATTTTAGGAGATTCAATTGCTGTATTTGGTACGTATGGACTCTACATGACTAAACAGGCCTGGTACAATCAATTGGACCCAACCAATTGGGCTGGAATGGCCGGGAGAAGTAATCAAAGTCCTAACAGGACACGGTGTTCTGTTTTGAGTTTCAAAGATTGGGGAGAGATTTTTGGGGGATTTTCTACGCTGGACAACCATGTATTTAGTTGAGTTCAAGTCAGAGAAGATTATGGGAGCAATAGAATAGCTAACAGACGCATACAAAGATCGACAAATGGAATTATTGTTCAAACTGCACGTGAAGAATAAGAGATTTATTCTCGAATTTGATCGAGTTTCTAGGGAATCTGAAGTCTATATATAGTTGGGTTTTTGTCATAGAAGGGTTAGAAAAGTTTAGAGAGAAATAGGAGAGAGTTCAGAGCCGAAACGCGGAAGATACCATTGATTGTTGCTGCTGCTGCTGTTCAAGGAGGAAGACGAAGAACGAAGAACAGACGATGTTGGAGCGTCGTTCTTCAATAGTACCTACATCAGCATAACTGTGTCGTTATTTTGTTGCAGTTCAGAAGTATCGTTTATAGGCAGTCTTTTTTCGAACATTGTAACAGTCACGCTGTAACATTTATACAGCGTTGCAAAAATTCTGTTAAACACCATATCATCAATAAAAACATCTATTTAGCCATGAATTTATCTTGTGAGTGTGTTTTTGGGATGAGGAGCTAAACCCAAACCCAGGGGTGATAGAGGAAGCCATTCTCACAATAATTATGTGGTAATCTCTATTTTATTAATTTATGCAATATTTTTATATGATTGATTGCATTGATAAAAATGATTTAAATGGTTTTTATTAATCAACTGTGTTTTCCCTTGATAATGCATGCTTAGTTTTAGACTCTTGATGCATTATACTTGTGATTAACATTTGATATTTTGGAAAATCTGCTTTTGGCAAAATTTAGAATCAACTCAATTATTTAAATTGCATAGTAAAAAATATTAGATCACATAAGTATTGTTGAATGGTGGAATCTTAACCCCTATTTCTCAATAAAATTTTACGTCAGTTTGCTATTTTCCTAAATTTTATTTAAATCTAGAAATTTTGTTACCTTCACAAGTCTGAAAAGAACCTTTTTACCACTACAACTACAACCAATTTGAAAAAACATCACAAACATCTGCTGGTCTTCCATGACTATATACCAGATATGATTTACACATAGATATATTGGGGGTTCCAACATTTCTAGATTCAGTTGAAGTTCTTACAACCAGAGCAATTGAATAATCTTTTGTAATTAAGATTGGAGAAATCATGGGTCAAGAGGTAGCTATTGAACCAAAAGATGTTATTCTTGTTGGCAGTAATCCAGTTAAAGTATGTATCATTATTGACCTTACTAATCTTCTAAGGAGGGGATTAAAAGCTATCACAAATGTTGATGTTTCCAGCTGGATTAAGTTTTTATATGAACGTCAAACTAGTGGCATATGCATAGATTGTTATGTCATAGATCATGTTGTTAGAGCATAGATCGGTTGAACCCACCAAGCATTGGTATGTCAAGTTTGGTTGTTATATTTTAGTATCAAAACTCATCTAGAGTCGCTTGATTAAATACTAAAGTCAACTTCGTTTAGGTTAGACTAGAAAATCTATGAATGTTGAGACATACAAGTATTACTCCGAAGACCCGAAGAATGAGGAGAAGTAGTGATTACAACGACGATATCATACTTCCACTTGAGGTTAGTAATATTGACTTGATCTTGTTTTCATTCCTAACGTGTCTTTCAAGTCGTGCTATATTGTTTTCTTACTATTATGGCTACGGATCTTCAACAACTATGATGTTGTGTTCAACACGTTCAGAATCACTGGAGTACTTGGAAGTGATGAAGATTTCGAGTAATGTTGAAGAACCAGGGAAATCATGAGAATCTACAAAGTTTATTTATTTTGCAATTCATATGTATGGATAATTTTGTCACTAAAATTGACAAATGGGGAGATTGTTAGAGCATTGCTCGTTCGAACTCGCAAGCGTTGCTATCTCAAGCTTGTTTGTCAAGTTTAGTTGCCAAAACTATAAGTCATGATTTCTAGTCTACTTATAGCTATGTCTCGGATTAGGACAGAATGTGTAGTTGAGCTTTAGACTTCACGGCATTCATCGATTGAAGACGAATAACTACTAAGGGGAGCTTGTGGAACTTCATCAACAAAAGGTATGTGGAGACTTGAACTCATCTATCACTTATAAGTCTATTAAATTTTATCTCCTATTGAGACAAAAGTTGTATAGCTATATATACTTTACATTATACACATTTGATATTTCGAAATGAGTTTAACTCGCTTATATCTTTCTCGAAATATGTGTTGGAAAGCTTTTTGCTTTAACCACGTTCATCATTATTCTTGACGAAAATCAAAAGATGATCATGTGAAAATCACCTGGTAACATCTTACATGATTTGTGTGAGACAGTCATTTAATGCAGGCTCGGAATGTTTCATATTGATCATTTGATCACTTGAAAATTGCTTATAAGCTAATAGTTTGTGTGAGACATCTAATGGCGTCCTATAAGAATGTTTCAATGATTGAAATGGGAGTTAAGAGATAAAACACATGTTTGGATACATTACGGTTTGTGTACTTAGTGTACGAACTGTTTTGATGAAATTCAGGACCGGAAGTTTACATACGGGTTCGCAAACTTATTCAACTGTTTAAGTCAGGGTACTTAAGTTTGCATACCTGTTCGCAAACTAATTTAATTTTTGAAGTCCGGGAACCAATTTTGCGTACCCGTTCACAAACGATTTCAAATGAGTCCGGTCCGGAGCTAAAGTTTGCGTACCCGTTTGCAAATTGTTGGCTTGTGACAAATGTCCGGAACTTAAGTTCGCGTACCCGTTTGCAAACTTAAGTGGTTCAAGTTCTTTAAATCGGATAAGTATGATTTCATACTCATGAACAAATACATTTATAAATTAAGGAATGCAATCTTTGTAAACCGTGGCTAAAATGTTCATGAACTGATTCTTTTGAATCAATCCGATTTTTTATTCAATTGTGTCTTGTATACTTCTATGAGAATATAAACAATTGAAAAACTCTAGGAGTAACACAATTAGATTCATTTGATTATCAATTTATCTATAAGTGTTAATATGAACAAGGTTAAGAGAAAAATGTTCATATGGCTAACTTCGGTTAACTGTTATTGAGCCAACTCAATATACACGTTTAGGTACGGTTACCCATATATAAATGAAGGTATATTTAATTTTTGTGTAACAAGCTAAATACCATCTAACGGTGGAAAGATATTAGCTTGAATCTTGAATCGGGTTTCATCTAACGGTGAATATTGATTGCTTTGTTACAAAGTTATCAAACCCTGATTTGAAGACTATATAAGGGAGAACTCTAGCAACTGGGAAACTTATTACCCACACCTCATGTGTGATACTTGTTGCGACTAGAGTCCATTATCCTTTAACCTAGGTTTTTCCTAAAACCATTATAGGTTAACGACTTAAAGACTTCATTGGGATTCTGAATCCAGACCCAACTATTTTCTCTGTAGCTGTGTGTTCTGATCTTACTTTGTTCTATCATATTGAGTAATATCTTTTCTAAGATTCGCTCGAGATTTATCTCTGATATGTAAGATATAAAAACTAATTACAAAGCTCTTCGTCTCTGTTAGAGCATTGCTCGGTCGAACTCGCATGCGTTGTTATCTCAAGCATGTTTGTCAATGTTAGTGATCAAAACTATAAGTCTTGAATTCTAATCTATTGTAGCTAAGTCTCGTTCTAGGATATAAAGTGTAGTTGAGCTCAAGGACTTCATGGCGATTCATCATACAAGAAGAAGAAATACTCAAGGAACCGGTGGAACTTCTCGGCAAAAAGGTATGTGAAGACTTGAACTTATATGTCACTCAAAAGTCTATCTACTCTATCTCCTACTCTTTGAGACAAAAAGTCGTATGTTATATATATAGACTTGGATTATACACATTTGGTATTTCGAGCCGAGTATACCTCGCCTATCTATATCTCGAAATATGTGTTGGTAAGCTTTTTTATTTAACAAAGTTTATATTTACCTAGTGACGAAAGTCATGTTATGTTTAAATCACTTTGAAATTGCTTTGACGAGAAATAGTGTAACAACTGTATAACGTCCTCTAAGAATGTTTCAATGATTGAAATGAGAGCTTAGATTACATAACCAATGGTGGACATAAGCATTGTTGTGGAAACACATTTGTGTATAATTCCTATTCCTTGACCCAAAGTTTGCGAACTTTGTTGATCAAGAGAACTGTAAGAATGGCGTGATCCAAGTCCGCGAGCTCAATCCGCGAACTGCCGAAGTTCTCAAACCCGATAATTTCTGCTGGAGTTTACAAACTACTTGCGTGAAGCTAAGTCCGCGAACCCAGTCCGCGAACCGGCGAAATTCTCATACCCGAGTATTTTTGCTGGAGTTTGTAAACTCTTCCTAGTAACTTAAGTCCGCGAACCTAGTCTGGGAACTTGAGAAGGTTATATATCTGAAGATGATTTCTGAACTTAAACTTAAAAAGACCAAGGAATACATTTTTCAAACTGTCTATAAAAATTCATGAACCGATTCAAGTGAATCAAATCATCTTTGCTTCAATGTGTCTTGTGTAGTACATGAGATTTCCTTGCAATTGAACAGCTCTCTAACTAGTTCATTTGAAGTCATTTGAACTAGTTATGGTGAAGAAGAATATGGTTGAACCAACAAGTGCATACGTTTGGGTACGACTAACAAACCTAGAAGCATGTATTGTCAAGTGTGTGTAACAATCTAAGTTTTGGATATAACGGTTGAGAAATATTAGCTTGAATCTAAATCAGGTTTTCATCTAACGGTGAATATTGAATGAGTTGTTACTAAGATAACATTGATTGCAAATCCTGATTTGAAAGACTATATAAAGGAGACATCTAATATTGTGCAAAACTAATCCCCACACCTTACGTGTGATACTACGTGCTAGAGTCATTTCTCCTTTAACCTTTGGTTTTCTTCTTCTGAAACCAGGTTAACGACTTAAAGACTTCATTGGGATTGTGAAGCCAGAACGATACTACTTTTATCGTAGTTATGTGATCTGATCTTGCATCTTCTATCGTACGAGTACAATCAGATTGATTGGATTAGGATTGATATCTCCGATATGCAAGATATAAAAAGTAATCACAAACATCTTCGTCTCATTGTTTGTGATTCCGCAACATCTTGTTTCGATCCCATACGATTAAGATTGTTGTGAGGTGATTGATAACTCTAGGATGTTCTTCGGGAATATAAGACCGCATTATCGATTGGTTCCTGTTCACCTTGATTACTATCAAAATACGGAACAAAACTTTTAGGGTTTATCTGTAGGAGATAGATTGATCCTTTGATAGACTTGTTTGTGGGAGATATATTTGTTTATTATCAAAGCCTTCGATTTTGGGTCGTAGTAACTCTTAGTTGTGGGTGAGATCAGCTAAGGGAATCAAGTGCGCAGTATCTTGCTGGGATCAGAGGCGTAGGAGCATAACTGTACCTTGTATCAGTGGGAGATTGATTGGGGTTCAACTACAGTCCAGTCCGAAGTTAGCTTGGAGTAGGCTAGTGTATGTAGCGGCTTAATACAATGTGTGTTCAATCTGGACTAGGTCCCGAGGTTTTTCTGCATTTGTGGTTTCCTCGTTAACAAAATTTCTGGTGTCTGTGTTATTTCTATTTCCGCATTATATTTGTTTATATAATTTAAATAATATAGGTTGTGCGTTTGAATCAATCAATTAGAAATCCGACCTTCGGTTGTTGATTGATATTGATTGATCCTTGAATATTGGTCTTTGGTACCATCCAAGTTATTCCTTGTATTTGATTAGAACTCGCAGTTCTTGCTTGAGTGAATCAAATCAAGAAGAGAGATATAAACTCGTTGATATACTTTTAATTGATTGAGTCTTGTTGATTCTCTTAAAAGTATATTTGAGTTTGTCCATACAGATTGCTAACCGAAATATTGGGTGGTGTTGTTAGACCCCCGCTTTTTCAGTCTCATTCTTTGTGGTTCTACAATAACTTGTTCTACTACCATATGGTTAAGTTATTATGAGGTGATTGATATTTGTAGGCTGTTCGTCGGGAATATAAGACCGGATTATCAATTAGTTCATGTTCACCTTGATTTATCAAAAGACGAAACAAAACTTCGTAGGTATTTTCGTGGGAGACAGATTTATCTATTTAAATAGACTTTTCTGCTTGAGACAGATTTGTTTATCAAGTCTTCAACTTTGAGTCGTAGCAACTCTTAGTTATGGGTGAGATCAGCTAAGGGAATCAAGTGCGTAGAGTCCTGCTGGGATTCAGAGGCGTAAGGAACGCGACACCTTAATCAGTGTGAGATAGGCTAGGGATCAACTAAATTCCATTCCTAAGTTAACTTGTAGTAGGATAGAGTCTATAGTGGCTTAATACGATGTGGTTGTTAGACCCCCGCCTTTTCAACTTGCTCATAATAATATGATCAAAGTGTCAAGGAAAACATATTACAAAGTATAAACGCTTATCTTTTGGAACTTCGTAAATACGACATCGACATAATCTATTGTATATAGTTATTTGATTACGTGTGCATTATACAGTTGTGATTTCATCCTAGAAAACTATGTATCTTTACATTAGTTCAAGGAAGTAGATATATGAACTTGTTTCCATAATCGAAATGAAAATCATGATTGGTCTTGCTATTCATTGAATATCTTTTGGATGACCAATGGAAGATGACTATGGTAGAACCTATCTTAACCTTATTAAGACTTGCAGTATAACCAGTCATAGCATATACAATATAGCTAGTTGTAATCGGTCATGAGCTACATTGGAAATCAAGGTATAACCGGTCACAAGCTATGTTGGAATGCAAGCTGTAACTGGTCACAAGTTACTTTGGGAACGAAGGTATAACCGGTCACAAGATGAATTCGGAAGTTAGTTGTAATCGATCACAAACTACCTTTAGGAAGCAAGTTGTAACCGATCACAAGCTAACCAGGGAAGCAAGGTGTAACCGGTCACAAGCTACTTTGTGGAGCAAGGTGTAACTGATTACAGCATGTATTGAGAATCATGTTATAACCGGTCACAACATATTTCAGAGTGATGGTTTAATCAGTTCCATGTACAAAACCAATAACCATGGTTCACGTATTTCTTCATGGTGTGTGTGAATTAGGATTTTGGGTTTGTCAAGTTGAGAAGCTTCCATATGTCGACATATTTTAACATGTACATAGATCTTATCATTTACAAGTAGAATGCACGTGCATTGCACGTCGTTAAAATAACAGTCTTTTTTATTAACACATTATGTATTTTGGCATTTCAGATTCCAAAGCCTCAATTTAACCGAAAATGTTATCCAACTCCCTCTTTTCCACCTTCCTATTCACCTCCCTCGAATCTAAACCACACATCTGAGTATATATTCACAATTAGGTTCTAGTAGGGTTCATCGTTCCTCGAACGTGGATCTGTTGACATGGTTATATTGACATAATCTTCACATTTTAGAGCCACTTTTTCTATTGAGCCCAACCTCCAATGATTTTGAAGCTAATTTTTTTGTGACATGTTCTTCTTATACGTCTCTACTACATTCCAACCAAAAATGAGAGCATTACGAGATGTATCAAACCACCATCTAACGATTTTGAATATCAGCAGTTGAAGCTTAACGGTTGAAATTAAAATTCATGGATGATGAAGTTTCGTATCTCGGAACACTCTCACTTTTGATAGGAATGTAGAATTTATATAAGGAACACGTCAAAAGCATCTTAGCTTCAAATTCATCGTCGTTTAAATTTTACAGAAAAAATGGCGCTAAAATGTGAAAATTATGTCATTATAATCATGTCAACAGATTCTACCCCTTTCTCAAATTCATTAAAGGACTATTTTAACGTTGACTTACTTCTAACTAACTCATAAAATTAGTGATATACTGATATTTGTGCCTTCCCAAAATTATTAATGGGGGATTACCAATTTTTCTTTTTTTTTTGACACAGGATTACCAATTTACTTAGTGGAGTACTTACTTGAGAATTCATATTGTTATCCTAGAGACCGTTACCGAATCGCCACATGATCGAATAGTGCAAAATAGCTTTTGTTCCGAAAATTGGAGAGTCACGCCCACACGTGGTTGCTTCGAGCAACATAGACACTTGTATGCTAAATCAGTTGATCTTCATGACATTTGGCGAATTCATAGTGATTATTCCAACCTAGTGCACCATAAAGAAGTACATGACGATGTAGGTAATCATCTGAGTTTCACAAACACTTATTCAGTCATTTGACAGATAATCAGAAGAACAAAACGGCGTGTCTCAATTGAGAGATCCTTTTGGTTCCAGCTAAAATGGATCGTTTTCTTCATCCTTATCCTTACCAAGGTAAAAAACCCATTCAGAAGGCAAGAAGTATGAAATAGAAAAGTGTGCTCGAGTTAGTTATGGTTGTGCTATGAAATTGGTTTTTTTTAATCAAATTGATGAAATTTTCGTAGATTCGAGAAGTTTTGGTTCGTGGGTATCTAGTATATTCCCCAAATTTCAACTTGGCAACTGTAATTAAATTTTTGTTATTATATCTAAATGAGCTAGTGGGCTAATCTGAAATATCAGGTGGGCTATTTTGCTTACTTCTAACAATTGCAATGGATCATGGTTTTGTGTCGGATTCGAAATTCATCGTTATCTTCTGTTTGTTGATGATCCAGTCTGAAAAGAAATATGCTCTGGAGTGTTTGACCAAGGTGGTTTATTAGATTTTTAATCAGATATTTTTCCTTTTCTTGCGTTTAATCTCGAATTTTTTTAAAATGTTTTGATTTTCATGAAATTTAGTGGTGGTTCTGGTGTTCTACGGCGGTGGTGATGGTTTTGATTTCCTGAGAGTAAGATAGTGGCGGTGTTGCTGGTGACGATGATAGTGGTGGGGGTGATGGTGTTGGTGGTGGTGACGGTAACGATGGATCATGGGTCGTGAATCTAGTTATGGAACTGAAGAGGAAAGAAAGGAATAGAAGACAGAGGGTGGTTTCGGGAAGTAACTAAAAAAGGACATGGAAAATTTTTCTGTGACAGGAATCTTTTTGTGGAATATTCCTGTCATCCAACGGCCTAACTTTGAAGAGGGAAGATCCAAAGGTTGATGTTAGTTAAGTTGGGAGATTTTTGATTAGTCTTGTTCTCATTAAAGGTGGAAGATTGTTAAAAGATATTCTTTGATACTCAAGTTGATTCCTGGTTCGAAAAAAGTGAAAAGCATTTAATTATGATTTTCATCGTATATATTTTAATTACCAGCAATTAAAGCATATCCTCTGAAAAATATTATTAGTTAATGTGCTATAATAATAATAGAAGTTTTTCTATAAAAGTTTTCCGAAATGTTGGTTAACATTAATTGGAAATAGGAAAACTGAATTAATTGGAAATAGGAAAACTGAATTTAGGTATTTTAATGCATGTCTTGAAAATATTTTCGGTTTTGGAATTTCTTTGTTGTCCAAACAACCTTGGTCTGTCTTGAGTTTGCATTTCTTGCAAGCTATCCTAAGAGCTAGGCAAACTTCATTCTTACAGTTTCTGATGAAGACGTCTATTCGGAGAGGAAAGTACCCTAATTAGGCGAGAGGAAAGTACCCTAATTAGGCGAAATCTCTTACGACCGCTCTGTTAGAGCATAGCTCGGTTGGTACCAAGCGTTGGTATGTTAAGTTTGGTTGTCATATTTTAATGAATTAAAACTCGTGTTAAGAGTCTCTTGATTATGTACTAGAGTCAACTTCGTATAGGTTAGCTTGAAAGTATTAGGATATGAGTAAGGTAGTCAATATCGGTTGTACAGGACGATACTAAAGGTTTTTATTGGATATCAGGAAAACCTTTACGATACTGAAAATATCGGCGATACGAAGGAGAAACGATAAAAACGCGTGTATCGTCCTGTACGGACCGATATATCGATTTCACCTGTACGCTGATAATATAGATTTTACTTGTACACTGATATATCACTAATGTATTTTGTCTTTTGATTATGATTTCTTGAACTTTTAGTTCAAGAAAGTAACTCCACTAATTTTTCAAATTCATATACGATTCTGGTGGATGCAATTACTGTAAATGTGATGTTGATGAGCTAACAGACATTCAATGCTTGGTTTCATTGTTGATAGTATAAGGCTCTAATCAACCACCTCTTATTTTGTAAGGTTGAAGTATGTTTATTACAATTATTATTTTCTATTATGGTTATATCAATATATTTTTTTATTTGATAAATAATAAATATTAAAAGAAATCCTAATGATATGTATCGCCTATAAAAACAGATATTATCATTTGTATAGGTGTATAGGACCCGACCGATACGATACCGATACACGATATTAACTACCTTGGATATGAGACATTACAAGTATTGCAAAGTCTTGAAGATGTGAAGAAGCAAGGAGCTACAAAGACAACAATCATCCTTCCACTTGAGGTTAGTGATATTTGACTTGAACAGTTTCATTCCCTAACGTATCTTTCAAGTCGTGCCTATTGAAAACATAACTGCGAAGCATATTTGAACTCTGGATAGACATAGTATTAAGGAATACAATACGAGGTTTATTGATTAACCATTAAACTTTGTAGATAAGACATCGCCATAATCATTTGAATGTTATTGTGATTATGTATGGGTATGAGGTGAGGATTTCATCCTTGGGAACAATGTTTTACATGTGTTCTAAGGAAGTAAGTTCATAAACTTGTTTGTGAACCGAAAAGGTTTTCCAGGTGTTATTGGTTTTGTTATTTGTTGCATATCTTATGAACAACCAATATGTGTGTTGAGTATAACTGCTCACAACTTGTTTGTGTTCTGGGTAGAACTATTCACCAAGGCCTGACTTATGTATTGGTATGACTTTTATTAGTGAAACCGATCTTAAGTAATCACCTGAGATAGTATGATCGGGTTTGTGTTTTGTCTGACCAAATTTTGGGAAAGGGGAACCGATCATAGTAAGAGGTGCAGTACATCACAAAGGGGAACCGATCCTTGTATGGGGTGCAACAAGGTTTATAACAGAAAGGGGAACCGATCTTATGGACATGTGCAACACGTTTTTAGGCAAAGGGGAACCGATCCTATGGACATGTGCAACACATATAAATTAGATATCATATATATGTGGGGAACCTATCCTAGTACCTAGTCAACCGATTTTTAGAAAGCTAGTGTGACTATGCACAGTACTCACATGGAGGTAGAACCGAAACTTGTTTTGGTAGAACCGTTAAACCCATGATTGTGATCGAATGTTTGTTTGATCAATCACATAGTTATTGAAAGTCAGATAAACCAATTCTAAACTTGTTTGGAAGTGTGGCAAATCGGTTTCAAGGTTGTAAGTGTGAAAGAGAACTTACAAAGATAGGATGTCGGCATACTTTGAACACATGCTGTGAATGTTTATCATTAATTGTTCAAAGATATTCCTTAACAGCTAAGGGAAGAGAATCCAATGATCGAAACATAAGTAAGTTAAGAATCTTTTAATTAAGGTTATTAATTTCATTTTGTAGGGAAATTTCAGAATTAGTAATGTGCATTTACTAATTAGATTTTCCGAGAGAGTTCGATCATTATTTTTGGACAGAGCATTTCCAGGAATTATTAAAACCGAATTTGTTCTTTAATGAATATCTTGAGAATATTTTCGGTTTTGGAAATTCCTTGGTGTTCAAACTTCCTTGTCTATAAATACTTGAAGTTTGATTTTCTAGCAAACTAATCCTTCTTAACAACAGACTTCCTCTTTTGTTGTTTTTACTGGTGTAGCCGCCTATTCGGAGAGGAGAGTAACCTAATTAGGTGAAATCTCTTACGGACGCTCATTTTAAAGTCTTATTTGGGATTGAGAAGCTCTAGCGTGTAACGTTGGTAGGAAACTAGATAATTGTGGTTTATCTTTTGTTTTCGATTGATTTGATTGACTAACGGTGGTTGAAATATGATTGCACCTAGTTTGTTTATGCTTGAGGATCTTCTCTTCTGATATAAGATTCACTCAAACTAGTTCAGAGTTTCGACAGGGATCTTTAGATTGTTGTTAGTTCTAAATACGATCTTGTGACAATCCATTGTTAACCGACTTCGTTCTGTGCGATCAAAAGATATTCAAGTGACTGTATGCAGGTTTTTATTGAAGATTTAAGAAGATTTGAAGACAAAGAAGATCTGACTTGGGTGTATAATCTTTGGTGTGCACAATACTTGTTTTGGTAAAAGAAGATCCAATTAATAATCGATTTATCCTTTTGGTAGATTGGATTGATTAATTGAGTAGATCGGCATCAACACAATTCTTTGGATTAAGAGTGTTGTTGGATTAATCTTAAACAATTACTTCGGTAATTGAACATAACATAGATCTAAGGACCTGACGAAGGAGTTTATGTTAAGATAAACGGAAGAGCCTTTGTCCGACTCATACCACTTGGTTGAAGAGGGTTGATACCAAACAGATTTGTTGTTCCTTTACTTTTTGGAATACGAACCAAAGGAATTGTTCCAATTACGTGACTTATTTATAAGTTGGAGGCGTGGGAATACAAACGGAATTAGGTAAACTATAGGTTTAGTTGATTGGTCTCAACTATACGAAGTTAGCTGTAATTTTGTGTAGCGGCTTAATCCTGAGAGTATTCAATTCCGGACAATGTCCCGGGGTTTTTCTACATTCGTGGTTTCCTCGTTAACAAAATCTTGTTTTGTCATTTTGTAGATGGGGAAAAACGATTCGATGGTTTTTTTAGGGAAGTGAAGAGACGAGCGTGTTGTCAAGACTCCTCAACCGAGCAAACTGCTTAACCTCACACAGATGCACTGCAAAGGGAGTGCTTAGATTTGAGATATAAATCTGTAGGACTCCGTCCTAAACCAAGTCAATGGTCGTTCCAGAGTCAATTCGGTCGGAAAGAGGGAGATGGGTTGATCTGTAGGAGGGAAGCTGAGAACTGTGCGGGATCAGTGATGATCAGATTGTGGATGTGTTGAAGGTTTCTGCAAATTTTGGTGAACTGATGAGTTCGAATAAGTTCTGATAGATTGATGAATTCTTGAGAGTAGTTACTCGACAAATTCTGTGTAGAAAATTGCTGATTGCTAAGGATCATGTCCTTCAATCATAGATTCAGAGACTTATTTATAGTGCCAGAATAGTAAAGACCTTGATCCCTGTAAGTGTGACGGTTTATTGAGTGAAAGAGTGGGGAAGCAAGAAATCATGGTGAAACCAATTCCAGGTCGTATGGAGACTCGGTTAACCATCCACCCACTACTTTGCTAACTCCTTCAACCGTTTGCACGACTTACTCACACTTCTCATTGTGGATGAATACACGTGTTGTAGGCCGCCATACCAAAACCCTAATTGATATCCCCCAATGTGACGTGATTGATGTCTCACGAATCGTGGAGTCTGCATGACAGACATGTATTAATTAGTCAATTGTTGACTGATTAGATAGTGAGTCTAGATTTTGTTGAATTGAGCATGAGTGATGAATGCTCAGTGATTCATGGATTGAACATACGTAGTTCTTTTGAATGATGTTGACATTGCGCCAGAAATTGTAAATTCGATGATGAATGACTGATAAACTACTGAATGTTGATAGCCGGATCAGAATTTGAGAAACTGAGCAAGTATTGCTCATTTTAGTAAATTACTGATAATTTACTGAATATTGATAGACTAAGCAAATATTGCTCAATTCGACAAACTATTTATGGGTGACGTGACCCAAATAAATATTAACTAAAATATTGGTAGACTACCAAATATTATATGATTAATCCAGATGTTTGATTGCTGAATCAACATAAATTTATTAGTGTTTGAATCTTGCTCAGAATGATGATTCGTGGAGCATTTATTCGAAAACCTAATTTTTTATCAATTGTTCGTCAATTGATGAATCACTAAAAATAAGTCATGAGTGATAGAGAGACCGACCATATGGAATGATGGATGTCCATATGACGCCCAATTGCTCGAGTGAGCATGCACCAGAGTCCTCAGTTGGATGGTTGGTGAAAGAATGATGATTAAATGACGCTTTCATCATTTATTGAAATAATGCTCGATTGAGCATTAGGTGATAAAACCTAATTATAGGAAAGTGAGGGACCAACCAACAGAGCATGAGACCGGATCTTGGTGGTCATGGTACTTGCTGGTGGTAGTTTGAGCAAACTCCAGGTTGGTTGAAAAGAGTTTGAGCCCAATATAAGCAATCAAGCAAATTAGGTCAAAATTGTGAAAATATGTGGGACCGGCTTTGTGCAAGCCGGTCCCACATATTTTCAGTAAAAGAAGCATGCCCATGTCATTATAATGTCTGTGTCTCAATCCTGAGAGTTTCAGTATTTTCTGACGCGCGTTTGAGCAACATGTTGATTTTCAGAAGAGTTTGATCTTGACTGAAATTCTTAATTTTTGCTCGAATGAGCATGTACGCTCATTTGATCAATATTTTGTACATATTAAAATAAGGATATTTTAAGATTTAATATTGTCGTGAGAAGCTAGCTGGTCGTGTGACCATGTCGGCTTTTGGCTTTTTCGATTTGAGCAATATTTGAGAAAATATGAAGAAACCATGATTTTTGCCCAAACTGAGGAATTTCATGAGATGAGGAAAATAATAATTATGAAAGACTAGGGATTGCAAGGTGTGGGACCGGCCACGGCTAGGGCATGGACGGCCGGCTAGGTTGCCCGGTCCCACAATACCTTTCCCTATTATTATTTTTCATGAAACCGTGAAACTATGGAGAAACCATGAGTTTTGTTGGAACGGAGGAGTTTCATGAAGTTAGGGAAATAATAATTTTGGAAGACTATGGATTTCAAGGTGTGGGACCGGCCACGGCTTGGGCATGGCCGGCCGGCTAGGTTGCCCGGTCCCGCAATACCTTTCCCTATTTTATATTATTATTTCTTATGAAACCATTAAAATATGGAGAAACCGTGAGTTTTGCTCAAATAAGGAAAGTTGCTAGAATGAAGGAGTTTTCATGAGTTCATGAAAATAAAAAAACAAGGAAAAATAATGGGAGAGGCATGGGACCGGCCACGGCTAGGGCACGACCGGCTAGCCGGTGGACCTGGCCCATGGGCGCCTCTTATTATTTTATTATTATTGTGTTTCTCCTGTTTTGTGTAGGATTCCTCATTTATCCATATTTTCGAATGCTCGTCTGTGCATTCGGGTGCTCGGTCATGCATCATTGTCGAGTATACTTGCACCATTTTATGGGGCTTACTCAGTGATGGTCCCGATGCCCGGTTGTTGAATAATTATTATCGATTTATGAAATTCAATGGAGAATAATTCATGAAACTGAGAGATAAAGATGAGTATTTATTTATTTATTATCAACTCATAGGATCAGTCGTGGATTCGACCATGAATTCGGAATAATAAATAAGCATGACCATTCCATGGGATCATGGATTTTACCATGGAATCAGAATAATAAGATTATATATTACTATTCCAAGAGATCAGCCGTGGATTCGATCATGAAATCGGAGTATGAGATAAGATAGTTGTCTATTGCCATTTCATGAGATCAAGTCGTGGATTCGATCATGAAATGTGAGCAACAAGATAAAATAGATTATCTTCTAGGAATTCAGCGACGAATGTCATGGTAGAATTAATCTATTGCAGAAAGGTTATGAACCAGTTAAAGCGTCATAAACATTCTGAAAGGTGCATAGTCAGAGAGCAACGAGTTTTTACGGCAACCTAAAGGCGTTAACGCTCTCAATCTTACGTAGAACCACATGAGTCTATACACGGTCTCTCTACATAGTCATGGAACAGTGAGTGTCACCGACATCCTGAAGGCGTTGAGTTCTCAATCATACGGAGAACACCGAATTATGTTATTCTACATAGAGGGCATGATGAAATGAGAGGAATCGAACGTTCAGCTAGTGGAGGCTTTTCGAGAAACATATTCATCATGGTTCATAAAATATTAATCGTCACATGCCTGAAAGCCGTGTCAGAAACATGTAGTATCATTATTTTGCGGTTTTGACCTTTGTTGAAAATCCACCGTCTACATTAAGTCCCCTGCTTAGTGGGGGACAGTCATGTTTCGCAGTAAGCATTTAATGGTGATTTTCAGTCGACGAGATCAGTGGTTGAACTCAGTTGTACAAAGATATTTTCAGGATCCCCAATTTACTTCAATGGTGTCATGTACGAGCAAATGTTCAGGTGAGGACCCTGATAGCATGATAGAGTGCCATGAGGTGAAAACGGAGAGATGAGGCGCTGCTGATTTGGTTGGCCGAAAGCCCAATTTTGGTCGGTTTAGCATTCGCGGGCCCAAACCCAAAAAAGGAAACTCATGTTTATTAGGTTTTGGAAATAAAATTTATATAAAATGTAAGTAACCCTAATTTATTTATTTTTTTTCGATTTACCGAGAACCTCCCTCTCTTCATCAACTTTACATGAGTAGCAGCAGGAGAAAAGAATCTTGTCGGATTTCAGTCGCCGTCGTCCATCGTCGATCACCGTCCGACCAAGTTCCGGACGGCGCCGACCAGGTAAGTCCGTTTTTTTCCTTCTTTTTGCTGTGTGTTTTATGCTTTCATGAGTTGTTCATAAAACAAAATCCCATAGTTGCATGCATGCGTAGGATATATGAAGAATTTGTTTTAGAAAACGTATATATGCCCGTTTGTTCGTTAGTTTAAGAAACGAGCAAAAATTCCTAATATGGAAGAGATACATAAATTCTTGAGTAGACAAGGTATAGTTGCAGTAGAGAAAGTTTTGTTTATAAGGTTTCATGGAGACCCAAATTTGTTTCCAAAGCATGGAATGTCACAAATACTTTTTAGAAACGTAGGCTCGTTCGCAGCAAAAGTAATAAATAATAATCCGTAGAGTTAAAGGAATTTTTGAAAAGACCTGTATTTCATGATAGAATTTATTTATGAACTTTCAAAGTTTTATTTGGAATATGTGGACCCTTGTAAAAATAGAAAATACCTTCATTCCATAGACGAATGCTCGATTGAGAAAAATAAAAAAAATTTAATTAACTCCCTCTCTCTTCATCAACTTCACATGAGTAGCAGCAGGAGAAGAGAATCTTTCCGGATTTCAGTCGCCGTCGTCCATCGTCGGTCACCGTTCGGCCAAGTTCTGGACGGCGCCGACCAGGTAAGTCCGTTTTCTTCTTCTTTTTGTTGTGTGTTTTATGCTTTCATGAGTTGTTCATAAAACAAAATCCCATAGTTGCATGCATGCGTAGGATATATGAAGAATTTGTTTTAGAAAATGTATATATGCCCGTTTGTTCGTTAGTTTAAGAAACGAGCAAAAATCCCTAATATGGAAGAGATACATAAATTCTTGAATAGACAAGGTATAATTGCAGTAGAGAAAGTTTTGTTTATAAGGTTTCATGG
This sequence comes from Papaver somniferum, assembly GCF_003573695.1. Taxonomy (NCBI): domain Eukaryota; kingdom Viridiplantae; phylum Streptophyta; class Magnoliopsida; order Ranunculales; family Papaveraceae; genus Papaver; species Papaver somniferum. The sequence goes on along the minus strand of NC_039359.1, from coordinate 15,869,220 downwards.
AGACACAAATTTTTTTCCAAAGCATGGAATTTCACAAATACTTTTTAGAAACGTAGGCTCGTTCGCAGCAAAAGTAATAAATAATAATCCTTAGAGTTAAAGGAATTTTTCAAAAGACCTGTAGTTCATGGTAGAATTTATTTATGAACTTTCAAAGTTTTATTTGGAATATGTGGACCTTTGTAAAAATAGAAAAGACCCTCGTTCCATGGACGAATGCTCGATTGAGCAAAATAAAAAAATTTAATTAACTCGCGTAAAAAAGAAATTTTTCTTTTTACACACGTGAGTTTTTTTTATATTGATTAAAAATAAAACAACAATGTTTTGAGTAATTGTTGGAGATAAACAATTGTATTTCATGATTTTATGATGTGTGTTTGCGTTATAAAATCATGAAACGTTCACATGAGGAGTTTATGTGAATTGTTCATAGTTTCGTGAAAAGTCGGTGTTGACTCTTGAATGATAAGTTTTCTGCTCACTTTTGCAGGTTTGAAGGAGTAAGCAAGTTTTAGGATTTTTTTGTTGTTATCACTAAGTTCGTTAAACTGTAAATAGGTAAGAGTTAAGGATTACCATTTTTTAGACACTGATGTGAGCATCATAATTATCCAGCTGCTTTAATTCCATTGTGTTGACGAAATTCGTGTGTGGATGTCACAAAGACTTTGCAAAATGACTCAATCCCGTAGTAACACTTCTGAAGATGATGTTTCTAGAGAGGACACTTCCAGAGAGGATGTTTCTATAGACGCGTCTTCCAGAGATGATGATTACTCCAGAAACGGTGATTCTGGGACTTCTCGGGAGAAAGAGGAAACTCCCAAAACTAAGAATATTCCCAAAACTGAGGACAAAATCTTAGAGTATCTGTATAGTCCCGAAAAGCGTCCCTTAGGCTCCTCGTTTCGTCTGCTTATAAATCCCAGAAGCACTACTCAGAACAAACTGGTATCTCCTCAAGCGATAACTCGGTTCTGTTTGGATGGGAAACACTATTTGGCTTCACATGTGGAACTCAAGCTTTCTCGGAAGCCGCTGACACATTTCTCTGGATGGGAAAGACATATGCTGGGTCACAGTCGTGTAAGGACCATGTTGGATCGTGCACAAGTGACACGACCCATTCAAGCTGCTGGGAATTTAATCATTAATCATGATATACCAGGTATCGTGGCTTTACTTGATCGTTGGTGCATCCCTACTCACACTTTCATATGAAGATGGGGAGAATTCACCGTTACTTTATAAGATGTAGTTGCTTTGTTACATCTCCCAGTCACCGGCAATTTCCCTGAAGAACTCTCAGCGGAAGAGAATGTGATATCTGGCGTATTGGAAGCTAAAATGCACGAATTCAATGAGTCTCCAAAAATTTTCTATGCTCAATGGCTGAGATACTGGTGGCCGAGAGATGGGGTTCGTGAAGAAGCTGTTTACAGTGTCTTAAATATTGACGATTTCTTATGCTTGTGGCTCTCCAGTGACATTCTTGAAGACAGCGGACATTTGTTGAAGTCGTTTGTGATTCCTTTTGCCATAAGGATAGCTAAAGGTGAGAAGCTTCCGATTGGTAGTCTATTTTAGGGTTCACTGTTTGCCAATTTAGACTTCTTAGTTATAAGCTCCATCGTCTCCAACGGCTTTATGAAAGTCGAAACATATGCTAATACTATGTTCCTCCAAGATTTGATGTGGGAGCATCTTGAGAAGTATGCTCTAATTCCTCGTAGCTTCTTGCAAGGACCCAATGTCGACACTCGTCATGCTTCCCTCGAGAAAAATAATGACAGGATTATGCGTTGGTCTACAAAGCATCCACAATACAAGATATGCCTCACTGAAATTTTGATATCGAATCCGAGATCAACTTTCGCCCCTGGGTATCGGTCCCTCCTCTTTTCTCGCAATTGATCACTTTCAATACTGCTGAAGAAAATGTCATGTTGAGAACCGGTGCTGACCTAAATGATGGAGAGAGATCTTTTGTACTGAGTTGCACTCCTGAACACTTAGTATCAGTAATGCATGGAGAATTCCAGGTAGAAGAATATAACATTGATAGGGCAGCTCGACAAATGGGTGCCGATCAGTGTGTTCCGGGTCATCGAATGAACAAACCATCAGTTGAGTATCTGAAGGCTCACTTAGATTGCACACATGTGGAGGGGAATGATTATTTGTTTCCATATTTTGACCGAGCTACCTTCGTAACTCCTGGTCACATAGATTTCTGGCGTCAACAACTTGAGCGTTTGTATGCGTTTGTGATGGATGCTAAGTCTTTGGCACGAGAGTTTCCTTATCCTGACCTGATTTCTGATCGACCACGATTGAAGTACCTTTCCCGTGGTGACAAAAGGAAAACATCCCCGGAATGTGCACATGTAAGTTTTTTTCTCATGATTTCGAAAAAGGTACGGTAATTGCTTTTTGATCATTCATTGATTCTTCGTTGATTCTGTGTAGGATGGCCGTGCTGTGAGATCTCTAAACCATGTAGACTTCTTAGACCTTCAAGAAAGTCCCAGGGCGGAGAAGGTAGGAGCAAGACATCTCATAGGATGATACCGAATAATGTGCAGTCCCCTGCCGCTTGTTTGGTGAGTTGTTGGCATTTTCCTTATCGTTGCGACTTTCTTGTCCATGTAATTAGGACCCTAAAAGAATATTGTTAATTCATTTAAGAATTTTGCTCCATCGGTTATTGACGGACTTCGTTTTTCTCCTGGTCGAACAATTCAAGGATCCAGTGTTGACGAGGAAGTCGATGTAAGTATCCTTCATCGTGTCAATCATCGTAGTACTCCTTTGAATGAATTAATGATAATTGTTGTTGATGTATCCAGGAGGAAATAATTGTAGATGAGCAGCATGTTGATGAAGCGCACTCTTCTTTGGAACATGGGAATATGGAGAATTACCGAAATCCTGAACCGGATGGAGATAACAGCATTGCCAATGGAGATTCCGGCATTGTCGAGTCTTCAAATGATTTAGAAACTCCCCTAGTAAGCACATATCTTGTAATTTCTTTATGGAAGTATGCAATTGCTGATTTATGAATGAATGAATGAGAATCCATGTGAGTATACGAGTAGTTTTGCTGAAATACGTCACCAGAAAATTTCAGACTTCAGCGTTTAGTAAAAACACTGTAGAATCCTCTTCCGAAATCGTATTTTTGCGGTCTGCATATGTATCTTCAAGCCCAGTAAATTTCCAAGATTTTTTGAATAATATTTTTGAGTTTTGAGCATGTTTAGGGACTGAGAAAGGCGAAATAGTAAACTTTCAGGAGACTTTCAGAACTTTTTCAGATTAAATGTTATCCAATGTTTTGGACACATCTCCTTGCTCGTTCATCCGATTGTTATGAAATTTTGATATGTTGTATATAACATCCATAAGAAAAGAATGGTATATAACTAGACCTTAGATTCCTTACCAATTTCTCGCAGTTCATCGTTTCATACAGGGCAGTGTAAGATCTCTTCATATGTGCTTGTTTGAAAAACGTGTTTCATGACTTCTACACTATTTGCTCATGTTTTGGATGCATAATAAAGAACTTGGATAGTGTTAGTTCACTTAAATGCTTGATTTTATAATTGCTTTTGGTTTCCATGCTCGAATTGCTCTAATCTCATGTAAACGTCGTATTAGGTGCCAAATACCGAAGTTGAGAATAATGGAGCAAATGACGATTTGAGAAATCCTGGATCTGATGCTAACGAAACATCCATCCCTGCACTTCAAAGTCATGAAATTCTTGTTATTGATACTGCGGAAGTGACTGAAACTCCAATTGCGCCGGCTTCAGAAATGGAGGAAACTGAGTCGAGGATGGAAGAAGCTTCTCCAGAAGAATCTGCACCTATAGATCTAGTCACTGAGAACCGCATGATAGTGCATGAATACCATAACGCATGGATTGTTTGTGAGCCTCCATTTTGCTCCCACATCACGTTTCTATTAGCGGATTCAGTGTTCCCACTAGGTATGCCAGTATGTACGAGAAGTTGTGGAAGATGTATGGACATATTGTCGTTACAAGAGATCCTGAACGTAGTTACTTCTTGACAATGCAATTAGTGAACATATTTCGTGTCATAGATTATATTCGTACCAGGTTTAGAAATACCGTTACTCGAGATGTACTCTTTGATTGGGAGTACAACTTAGAGAGAGCTGAAGAACTCGGCTTCAATCTGAAGTGGATTCGTCAGAAGATTGGTGCCATCGAGAAAGTAGTGGAAAATAACACACCTTTCACTAGCGACGCCGTGATGAAGAAAATGGCTGAAGTTGTTGAGTTGACTAAGAAGCTGGAGTCGGAGAGAATATCCTTGCAAGTCTTGGAGGATGCAGAAAAACAGAAATCTTATTTTTCCGACTTTCTTTAGTTTTCCTTTCATAGTCTCCTAAACTTTGAACTTCTGAGAGATGTGAGTCTTATTTTGGTTTTGATTTTTGAGTAGTTTTGGATAAGTGAGTGATTAAGGATTTTCTTTGGGTTTGATAGAGATTCTTTGAAAATAAAAGACTTTGATAAATTGTTGAATTCAAATACTGGATGCAAGTATTGCAAACGTTTTGGAGGAATTGAAAATACATGTGAAAGAAAATCCTAAAAGCAAACCAAATATTTTTGTGTCTGGTAGGGAACGTCTGAATTTCCGAATACCTCAGACATCTAAAGCTTTGAGCCAGTTCTCATGAATTACTGGTATGGTCCTGCCATCCATGTTGATTAGCTTGTAGTATCCTCCAATTATGGATCTTGCAACCATAAAAGGTCCTTCCCAATTGGAGCTCCTTGCAGAATGGAGATCATGTTTAATTGACTTAAGAACTAAATTTCCCTCCTGGAATTTTTTAGGCTTGGTTGTCCGCTTCTTGAATATCTTCTGTTGATTTGGAATTCTTCGAGTAGTGGAGTTCCATGGTTGTGGTACATATGGAAACGCGTGCAAAGGGGAGTATCTAGGATACTGTTTATCAAACTCGGCCATTATTCTGGAGATGACTGTGTCGGTAGAGTGCTGAATTTTGAGAGGTTCCGCATCTAACCACTTGGTGAAGTATTGCTGAGGCGAAATTAACCACTCATAACGTTTGGTGATAGCTTGTTTATGAGTAAAATTGAGTCCCCGGACAAAGGTAACATATTTGAAAGTTGATAGTATGGACGCATGAGGGGGAATAAGACTTGCCTGAGTGAGGAATCTTCTGAAAAATTCATGTGCGCTCTCCTCACGTTTTTGTGTAAGTCCAATCAAGGCTTGGACTTTCTCTAGATGCTCGAATGGTGGAGTGTCATCTATTTCCTCTGGATCGGAGTCTTCATCAATGAGTAAATGTACGACTGAGGATGTTGGAGTTGTTTTGCTGGCATGAATCCATGTCCGCCCGAGAACCATATCATATCCGAGATCTTCCCTGACGATGTGGAATTTAGTTTTAGTCCAAGTCGAGACGATTTTTATCTTGAGGAGGATAAAACCGTATGCTTCTATGGGGATTCCTTCGTGATCTCTGACTGAAGCAGGAGCTTGAGTTGCTTCTTGGCGAGTGATGCCTGCAGCCCTGAGAGTCTTCAAAGAAATGATGTTTATGGTTGTGCCAATATCGATTAGAACTCTTCTGATTTCATTTACCTTGAGATGCACTTTGGTGAGCACTCCCCAGTCATACATCTCTTTGTCAGTGACCGGAGGTTCAGGAAGTACCTCTTGAATCACTAATCGTTTCCCTGGCACAATGTGGTTCAATGCGGCAAACATATCATTTCATTGATCTTTTGACAAGTACAACAATTCGCAAACATGCTCAATCAAGATTGAACTGCTTCTTTGACCGGTTGCTCAGCGAGTGTAAATGTTCTGATTGTGAGAAGATTTTTGTGTACTCCTTCAGTCCCCAGGTTTCCAGAATCAGCCTTTTCTTTGAAGATACGCTTCAAAGTTCTGGAATCACTTGTTGGATGACTGACATATCTATGGAAACGACATTAGAGCAGGTTCTCCATTTGTTCCTCGGTTGGCTCCCTTTTAACAGGTGGTAGTTGGATTGCACCATCTAGAATCCAGACCTCCAATAGTTCGATCACTTCTTCAATGGAAAAAGGGAAGTCATGCGCTTCCTGATCATTCTGTTGACGCTGAACCGGTGGTTGTGCATTTCTGGCCTGATTGTGCTTTTTTGGCGCTTTTGGGGGATGAGACGCCGGAGGAGCATTCTTATGTTGTTGTGCTTCAGCTTTTCTCTTGCTCCCTTCAGCGACATTCATGGAAGTCTTAACATTGTATTGCTTGTTGATTAAACGCCTGGCGATGCTATTTCGAGTGTCTCTCGGCTCTTCTATTTTGACAGTTTTTGTTCTTTGTAGCAAGGCGGGAACAGTAGTTGTTGATCTCTTGGCCGCTTCATGAAGTTCTGAGAAAGTCTGAAACCGGAGATTTTCTAGCAAAGCTCTGTAGACTGGGATCATCCCGTTGATGCAAAAATCCACCAATTGTTGTTCAGTAACATTGGGATCATGGCAATCCAAAGCCTGTATTCTGAAACTCTTCACATATTCGTTGGGATTTTCAGTGTTCTTTTGTGCCATCCTTCCTAAGTTAGAAAGATTAATCTTCTCAGAGACGAAGAATTATTTCCTGTAGAAGGCGTTAACCATTGCTCCCCAGTTAGCGATGCTTCCAGGTGCAATGTTGTTGTACCAGATATATGCTCGTCCTGTCAGATATTTTGAGAATTCTTTCAGACGAACAACATGATTGTGTTCGTGCTCTCCCAATGCCTCTAGGAATCGAGAAACATGTTCCCGAGCATTCCCAGTTCTATTGTACATCGTGAACGTTGGAGAAGTATAACCTTTTGGGAGAGGGGTTCTTTGTGTAGCAACCGGGTACGGAGGTTGATGATGGTGAACAGTTGGCGTAGTGTTTTTCCCATGGTTCTCCACGAGGCATTCCAGCTCTTCACGAGTTACAAAACTGATAGGTTCTCCTGATGTTGTTTTCTCCGCGGCTTTCTGAACTTCATTATCATCGACTGGGACAACTTCTGGATCATCAGTGGAAGCTGGTTCTTTGCCCTTTCTCTTCTCTTGAGTTTTTTCTAACATCTTTTCAGTGAGAGTTTTGAGATAATTGCATAGCTCCTTCTGCGTTGCAGCCATGTCAGTCTGATTTTTGGCAAGAGTCTCTTGCACATTCATGAGATCAGCTATGGTACGCGGATTCTCTCTGACTTCCTCGGGACGTCGGCCAAAGAGAGGACGATTTTCGTTGTTGGTGTAAGGAGGAGTAGTATCACCACCATCATTGTTGGAGGCGGGAATGGTTTCCGGAATATCCTCATTGTTATCGTTGTTGCTAGTGCTAGCATCGTTTGCATTTGTAACCAACCCAGACCTAAGACCAGCCATTTCGTGAGAATGTGAGATTGCAACCGAAAGATCAATCTCCCATTGTGGTTGCCAATATGTAGATGGGAAAAACGATTCGCTGGTTTTTTAGGGAAGTGAAGAGACGAGCTTGTTGTCGAGACTCCTCAACCGAGCAAAACTGTTTAACCTCACACAAATGCACTGCAAAGGGAGTGCTTAGATTCGAGAGATCAATCTGTAGGACTCCGGCCTAAACCAAGTCAATGGTCGTTCCAGGTTCAATTCGGTCGCAAAGAGGGAGATGGGTTGATCTGGAGGAGGGAAGCTGAGAATTGTGCGGGATCGGTGATGATCAAGGATTGTGGATGTGTTGAAGGTTTCTGCAAATTTTGGTGAACTGATGATTTCGAATAAGTTTTGATAGATTGATGAATTCTTGAGAGTAGTTACTCGAGAAATTCTATGTAGACAATTGCTGATTTCTAATGATCATGTCCTTCAATCATGTATTCGGAGACTTATTTATATTTCAATAATAGTAAAGACCTTGATCCTTGTAAGTGTGATGGTTTCTTGAGTGAAAGAGTGGGGAAGCAGGAAATCATGGTGAAACCAATTCCAGGTCGTGTGGAGACTCGGTTAACCATCCACCCACTACTTTGCTAACTCCTTCAAACATTTGCACGACTTACTCACACTTCTCATTGTGGATGAATCCACGTGCTGTAGGCCGCCAGACCAAAACCCTAATTGATATCCCCCAATGTGACGTGATTGATGTCTCACGAATCGTGGAGTCTGCATGACAGACGTGTATTAATTAGTCAATTGTTGACTGATTAGATAGTGAGTCTAGATTTTGTTGAATTGAGCATGAGGGATGAATGCTCATTGATTCATGGATTGAACATACGTAGTTCTTTTGAATGATGTCGACATTGCGCCAGAAATTGTAAATTCGATGATGAATTACTGATAAACTACTGAATGTTGATAGCCGGATCAATATTTGAGCAACTGAGCAAGTATTGCTCATTTTAATAAATTACTAATAATTTACTGAATATTAATAGACTGAGCAAGTATTGCTCAATTCGACAAACTATTTATGGGTGACGTAGCCCAAATAAATATTAACTAAAATATTGGTAGACTACCAAATATTATATGATTAATCCAGATGTTTGATTGCTGAATCAACATAAATTTATTAGTGTTTGAATCTTGCTCAGAACGATGATTCGTGGAGCATTTATTCGAAACCCTAATTTTTGATCAATTGTTCGTCAATTGATAAATCACTGAAAATAAGTCATGAGTGATAGAGAGACCGACCATATGGAATGATGGATGTCCATATGACGCCCAAATACTCGAGTGAGCATGCATTAGAGTCCTCAGTTGGCTGGTTGGTGAAAGAATGATGATTAAATGACGGTTTCATCATTTATTGAAATAGTGCTCGATTGAGCATTAGGTGGTAAAACCTAATTATAAGAAAGTGAGGGACCGACCAAGAGAGCATGAGACCGGCTATGGGTGGTCATGGGACCAGCTGGTGTTCGTTTGAGCAAACTCCAGGTTGGTTGAAAAGAGTTTGGGCCCAATATGAGCAATCACGCAAATTAGGTCGAAATTGTGAAAATGTGTGGGACCGGCTTTGTGCAAGCCTTACGGCTGATCCTGGTCGGTCAACGAAGCATTCCCATGTCATCATAATGTCTTTGTCTCAATCCTGAGAGTTTCTGTATTTTATGACGCGTGTTTGAGCAACATGTTAATTTTCAGAAGAGTTTGATCTTGACTGAAATTCTTAATTTTTGCTCCAATGAGTATGTACGCTCATTTGAACAATATTTTGTAAATATTAAAATAAGGATATTTTAACATTTAATATTGTCATGAGAAGCTAGCCGGTCGTGTGACCATGTCGGCTTTTGGCTTTTTCATGATTTGAGCAATATTTGAGAAAATATGAAGAAACCATGATTTTTTCCCAAACTGAGGAATTTCATGAGATGAGGAAAATAATAATTATGAAATACTAGGGATTGCAAGGTGTGCGACCGGCCACGGCTAGGGCATGGCCGGCCGGCTAGGTTGCCCGGTCCCGCAACACCTTTCCCTATTATTATTTTTCATGAAACCGTGAAACTGTGGAGAAACCATGAGTTTTGTTGAAACGGAGGAGTTTCATGAGGTTATGGAAATAATAATTATGGAAGACTAGGGATTGCAAGGTGCGGGACCGGCCACGGCTTGGGAATGACCGGCCGGCTAGGTTTCCCGGTCCCGCAACACCCTTTCCTATTTTATATTATTATTTCTCATGAAACCATTAAAATATGGAAAAACCGTGAGTTTTTCTCAAGCAAGGAAAGTTGTTAGAATGAATGAGTTTTCATGAGTTCATAAAAATAACAAAACAAGGAAAAATAATGGGAGAGGCATGCGACCGGCCACGGTAGGGCACGACCGGCTATCCAGTGGGCCCGGCCCATGAGCGCCTCTTATTATTTTATTATTATTGTTTTTCTCCTGTTTTGTGTAGGATTCCTCATTTATCCATATTTTCGAATGCTAGTATGTGCATTCGGGTGCTCGGTCGCGCATCCTTGTCGAGTACACTTGCACCATTTTATGGGGCTTACTCAGTGATGGTCTTGATGCCCGGTTGTTAAATATTTATTATCGATTTATGAAATTCAGTGGAGAAATAATTCATGAAACTGAGAGATAAATATGAGTATTTATTTATTATCAATTCATAGGATCAGCCGTGGATTCGACCATGAATTCGGAATAATAAATAAGCATGACCATTCCATGGGATCATGGATTTGACCATGGAATCAGAATAATAAGATTATATATTACCATTCCATGAGATCAGCCGTGGATTCGATCATGAAATCGGAGTATGAGATAAGATAGTTGTCTATTGCCATTTCATGAGATCAAGCCGTGGATTCGATCATGAAATAGGAGCAATAAGATAAAATAGATTATATTCTAGGAATTCGAAGACGAATGTCATGGTAGAATTAATCTATTGCAGAAAGGGTATTAGCGAGTTAAAGCGGCATTTACATTCTGAAAGGTGCATAGTCAAAGAGCAACGAGTGTTGCCGGAAACCTGAAGGCGTTAATGCTCTCAATCTTATGGATAACCACCTGAGTCTATATATGGTCTCTCTACATAGTTAGGGAAAAGTGAGTGTCACCAACGTTCTGAAGGTGTTTAGTTCTCAATCATACAGAGAACCGCCCAATTATGTTATTCTACATAGAGGGCATGATGAAATGAGAGGAATCGAACGTTCAGCTAGTGGAGGCTTTTCGAGAAACATATTCATCATGGTTCATAAAATATGAATCGTCACATGCCTGAAAGCCGTGTCAGAAACATGCAGTATCATGATTTTACGGTTTTGACCTTTCTTGAAAATCCACCATCTACACATTTACTTTATATTTCCGCATTATAATTGTTTTATTATAATTAAAGTAAATTACACAAACGTTAATTCATATTTACTTGATAAGTGAATCCTATTGTGTTTGGTTAAGTCTGAACCTTTTTATCGACTAACATACTTCGTTGTTGTATTGTCTCGATCTCGTATCCATAGACGATCACACGAAGTGTGAACCGATTAGTTGTATTGTCTTGACACAGTCCACAGACAATCACTTTCGGAGAAAGGACTTCTAGGTAGGAAAAGTTTTAGCTTGAGGTATATTTGGGTACATCGCCTTTTCAATTGGTATCAGAGCAGTCAAACACGAAAACATCTAACAATCTGTGTTTGGTGCGATCCAACCTGTAAGAATGAACTCGAGTTCTCATGAATCGACTTCAATTAATGTACTGCCAACATTTGACGGAACAAACTATCTATGGTGGAAATCTGTTATGAGATCTTTTCTTCAATCACGAGACTTTAATACTTGGCTATTAGTTGTCGATGGTTATATTCGTCCAAAGATAGAAAATTCGGAAACTGAGTTTAAACGCTTAGTAGATTTTTCCAACGAAGAAAAGGTACTTGCAAAGCAGAATTCAGATGGTTTGAATTCTATTATTCATGATGTAAGTCGTGATTTACAACATCATGTGTCATCATGTCAAACTTCGAAAGAAGTTTGGGATAATCTTCAGATCGTGTTCGAAGTAAACACGTCAAAAAAAGAAGCTAGACTTCAAACTCTCACTTCCGAGTGGGATAACCTTCGAATGGATGACAACGACACTTTTTAAGAGTTTCATATTAAACTCTCTGAGATAATTAATACTTCTTTCTCGTTAGGAAAGACTATTTCTGAAAAAGATATAATATGCAAGATTCTCAGATCGTTGCCATCTAGGTACGATTCTAAGAAGCATGCAATCCTAGAAGCAAACGATCTCTCAAATATCTCACGAAGTACACTCGTTGGAAAGTTAAAGATATTTTATCATGAATCACAGTCTATTCAAGGTAAAGGAATCGCTTTTAAAGCTGCAAGAATTACGAAAGCTCCAATGGAAAGGAATAGACAGATGGATGATTCATATGAACAGATTGCAGAAATTTATGATGATGAGATTGAACAATCATTGTCATTAATTACTAGACAGTTTGGAGATCTCTTAAAGAAAATAAACAAGAGATTCTTTAAAGATACTCATCGATCATCTCGCCCACTTGATCGAGTCTCTGTCAAGAAGGATCAGGAAGATGATGATGAATATCAGCCGCAGTGCTTCAAGTGTAAAGGGTTTGGTCATATTGCTAAAGATTGTTCCAATCTTAAGAAATACACTGGAAGTAAGGCATTGGCTGTGACTCTAGATGAGATCTCTGATTCATGTGATTCTGAAGAAGAGGAAACAACTAATATTGCATTAGTTGTCAATCTTATTTCTTCCTCCTCCATTAGTGATTTACCCATTTTAAGAATGGACACGTCTTCCGATGTTATTAAATAATATAATGGAAAAAGTAAAAATAAGACAAGATGCAAAAACTGTCTTAAAAACAGAATTGCTAAGAGTTGCATATGCAATTCCAGTCAATCTCAAGATACTTCGTTAGTTCGGGGTAACAAAAGAAGATCTTTTAATACTATACTAGATCAAGAACACTCTGGTTGTTCAAAATTCCATAATGAGAGAAATCTCATACTAATGCCACCTGATCGATATTAGAGTTCTTTCCTCACCACGTGTGCCAAATCTTTGAGTGAGGAAGAAGAAAAATCAAGGAACTTTTGTGTAGATTATGGAAATAATATCTAGTATTTGAAAATATTTGATATATTCGTATTTTTAGGAAGATTATATTTTCGGTAGTATGAAAAATATAAAAAGATTTTTCAATTATTTTGATCATTCCTTGTCCGAACTATGGGTCTGGATCAAATGGTTTCTCTGGAGAAGATGCAAGATCAAAAAGATCATCTTAAAGCTAGTCTGGATTGTCTCTTGATATTAAGGGCAAAATCAGAAAGGGAGATTGGCTTAGCAAGAAGGAAAGAGAGAATACTCTGAAGAAAGATTAGTGTATTGTGGCATTGACACACTTTTGTGTTCACTCAAAGACAAAATTACATGCTCTTGCAGAATCCTTCACGAAAATTTCTCATCTGCAAGAGATTCTGGTCAAGCAACAAGGTTTTCTACTTGAAGAAATTCAAAAGCTGAAGAGTAATAATCCACCTTCTTTCACCTATGATATGAAGGACTAAGTTGCTAGGAAAATAAACATCAATTTTTGATTTCTTTTATTGATTGTATTGGTCTATTATGAATAAAATTATTTGATTGGTAATGTTTCTTGTGATAGTTTTCGGTTTAAATAGCATGTGGTTGAATGCTTTTATCTTATTGCTATGTATGTTTATGGGATATTTGATTTCGGTTTTACTACCTTAATATTCGATCTCATTTATTGGTAGGCGTTATCAAAGAATCATGAGGGCTTCTAGTAGAAACAATATGTGAAACACAATATGTTGAATCAGTTTTGGTTTAGCATAAAAGCATATATGTTTCGACGGTTTTCAACTTTTGCTTGCAATTGTTAAAACCGGTTTTCAACCTTTCTCTGGTAAAGGTTGAGGGTTGTTGTTATTATTTTGTTTTGGCATAAGGACGACAACATGGTGATATTTCGATATCAATTCTCCCTGGATGAAGATGCAAAAATATTGGAGAAGTGGATGTGAAATTTAAGGTAACAATCTTGTTAGTTAATTGTTTTCCTGTTCAAGAAAAGCCCGAGTTTATATCATATATATTTATTGCTTTTTCTTAACAAAATTTCGGTTCAATTGATGTTTATTCCATGATGTGTGTGTGGATGTGTGTGATTCAATTGGTTCCGGTTAAGAAAAACTATTGTTATCTTGCTTTATTATGTGGTATCAATTGTTTAGGCTTACAAAACTTCGGTGCAATTGCGGTGCTTTTAATGTCTATATTGTTTCAATTGCTTCCGGTTGTGGTGAATAATTATGCAAGTTAATTTATGTTGGTTTGTATGAATTATTTATGGCTTGACGAAATAAAAGGTGTACGGGATGAGTTGTTTAGTCCAATTCGATTCCGGATAAGAGAAACTAAGTTAATTCTGATCTTAATTAGACTTATCGAAGTGAGGTTTCGGTTTTTCAAGTCTAATCGAATGCCTTAACCAAGAAATGATAGTTAACTAACCTAGTACTTGTCTTGTTTAAAATTGAAAGGTCTAAGTTTATGGATAATCAGAACCTGATGAGAAAAATAGAGTTATCTTTATTTTGGTCTTATCGAATTAAGCGGTTGTTTTTGAACAATCGGTTTAGCAAAGGGACTAAGGTGCTTAGTTGATTTTTTTTTTCTAAACTAAATTGGAAAAATTGTTTCGGACAATTGTTTGCTTGGTAAAATTTCAAAATAAAACTACTTGTAGTTTCGGTTTTGATATTGGTTATCAGAACATGATGTGTGGAACCCTCGTGCCTAACTCTACAGGTTGCAAGTCTATTAGATTTATAAGATTCTTTTCGTGTTGTCCTTTATTTTTTCGTTTCTTTGTCATTTTGTGACAAAAAGAGGGAGAAATATATGGAGTAAACAAGTGATACTGGCATTGATTTTATATTGATTGGTATCGCTAAGGAAAAGAACGTTGGTGCTTGAACGTTTATCTAACGAAAGAGTGAAAGCACAGACTAAGGAGGAGTAACATGTCATATGAATTGGTATAACAAAGACGTGCAGATTGAATATCTACGTATCTTCCTTAGGGGGAGTATTTGCTTTGTTATTATAATGTCAACAGCGGCTTTTTCAAGGATTGAACGTAAGCAGTTTACTGTGCTGTTGAATTCGGGAATCAAGCATATGTGTAATGAATTCTTGTAATTTGTTTATCCATATGATGTAAGAGTTTTGTCACTAAAATTGACAAAGAGGGAGATTGTTAGAGCATATCTCGGTTGAACCCACCAAGCGTTGGTATGTCAAGTTTGGTTGTCATATTTTAGTGAATCAAAACTCATGTTAAGAGTCGCTTGATTATGTACTAGAGTCAACTTCGTATAGGTTAGCTTGAAAATATTAGGATACGAGACATTACAAGTATTGCGAAGTCTTGAAGATGTGAAGAAGGAAGGAGCTACAACGACAACAATCATCCTTCCACTTGAGGTTAGTGATGTTTGACTTGAACAGTTTCATTCCCTAACGTATCTTTCAAGTCGTGCATATTGAAAACATAACTGCGAAGAAAATTTGAACTCTAGATAGACATAGTATTAAGGAATACAATACGAGGTTTGTTGCTTAACCATTAAACTTTGTAGATAATACATCGCCATAATCATTTGAATGCTATTGTGATTATGTATGGCTATGAGGTGAGGATTTCATCCTAGGGAACAATGTTTTACATGTAATCTAAGGAAGTAAGTTCATAAACTTGTTGGTGAACTGAAAAGGAAATTTCCAGGTGTTATTGGTTTTGTTATTCATTGCATATTTTATGAACAACCAATATGTGTGATTGAGTATAACCGCTCACAACTTGTTTGTGTTCTTGGTAGAACTATTCACAAAGGCCTGACTTATGTATTGGTATGAATTTTATTAGTGAAACCGATCTTAAATAATCACCTGAGATGGTATGATCGGGTTTGTGTTTTTTCTGACCAAATTTTGGAAAATGGGAACCGATCCTAGTAAGAGGTGCAGTACATCACAAAGGGGAACCGATCCTTGTACGGGGTGCAGCAAGGTTTATAGCAGAAAGGGGAACCGATCCTATGGACATGTGAAACACGTTTTTAGGCAAAGGGGAACCGATCCTATGGACATGTGCAACACATATAAGTTAGATATCATATATATGTGGGGAACCGATCCTAGTACCTAGTCAACCAATTTTTCGAAAGCTAGTGTGACTACGCACAATACTCACATGGAGGTAGAACCGAAACTTGTTTTGGTAGAACCGTTAAACCCATGATTGTGATTAAATGTTTGTTTGATCAATCAGATAGTTCTTGAAAGTCAGATGAACCAATTCTAAACTTGTTTGGAAGTGTGGCAAATCGGTTTCAAGCTTGTAAGTGTGAAAGAGAACTTACAAAGATAGGATGTCGACATACTTTGAACACGTGCTGTGAATGTTTATCATTAATTGTTCAAAGATATTCCTTAACATCTAAGGGAAGAGTTTGGTCCAATCATAGAACTGGTGATGATCATGTCTCGGTTCGCTTAGATAGAGATTTAGTAAATAATTGTTGGATTAATAATTTCACTAGTTCTCATCTTCAACACCTCATTCTCATTGCATCTGATCATAGTCCTATTTTACTACATACATATCCTAGCTCTAGTAAACACTCTCCGTTCAAGCTTTACAAATGTTGGTTTAGAATACCTTCTTGTACTGAAACTATCAATAAGAATTGGAAATTGGATTTTCTGGGCTCCCCTGCTTATCAATTTTCTAGCAAGCTGAAATTCACAAGAACTCAACTTCAACATTGGAAAAGGTTATCTTTTGGTAGTATTGAAGCTTCAATTCATGGTGTTCAACATCAACTTCAACGTTGCTATGATAATAACATGCCCTCTTCTCATCCTGATGTGCAGCAGTTAAGTAAATCTTTACAGACTTGGCTTACTATTCAAAAGGAATATTATATGCAGCAAGCGGGCGCTAACTTTCTTGAGGCAGATAAAAATACTTCTTATTTTCACTCGATGGCCAATTTTAATAAGAGAAGATCTAATATCTGTGATCTGGTATGAATCAAGAACTGAAATTGAAGATATTTTTCTTTTTCATTTTCGATCTATTACTCTACTTCAAAACCGCTTGTGGATTCAGATATTCTCAATTTGTTTCAGCCATGTATTTCAGATACAGAGAACTGCAATCTTATTCAAGTTCCAGATGCTCAGGAAGTTAAAGAAGTCGTCTTTAGTATTCGACCTTGGGCTTCTCCAGGAAATGATGGCTTTCAGGCTGCATTTTATCAGCAATGCTGGGATACTATTAGCTCTGAGGTAATCTCTATGGTTCAACATTTTTTTGAACATAAACACATGCTTAGGCTATCAATCACACTTATCAAGTTTTAATTCCTAAAATACCTCATCCTCAAAACCCTGCATACTATAGACCAATTAGTCTTTGCAATGTTAGCTACAAAATTATTTCGAAAATTTTGTCTAACCGGTTGAAACCTTTTTTACCTCGAATCATTTCTCCAACTCAGACAACTTTTATTTCAGGCAGGAATATTCATGAATGTAGTAATAGCTCATGAGATTTTACATACCATGAAGACTAAAAAGATTAATCAAGCTCTTATTAGGTTGAAGTTGGACATGTCGAAAGCTTTCGAAAGGGTAGAATGGTCTTTTTTACTTTCAATTCTTAGACAGTTGGGTTTTCATGCTGATTGGGTTGATTTAATTGAACAATGTGTTTCTACTGCTAATGTTTCGTTGCTTATAAATGGTATCCCAAGTGCTTCTTTTGCTCCAACTCGAGGTATTATACAAGGGGACCCCCTGTCCCCTTACTTATTCTTGTTTGTAATGGAAGCATTTTCAAGATTGCTACGACAAAATGTGAATTCAGGTTTTCTCAAAGGCATTAAAATTAATAGACATTTCCCATAAATAAATCATCTGTTTTTTGCAGATGATTGTTTATTGTTCTTTCAGACTAATAATATCCACATGGTTCATTTACAACAGATTCTGCATAAATTTGGTCAAGCTTCAGGTCAAGTCATAAATATCCACAAATCAACAATCTTCTTCGGCAAACATACTTCTCTGCATAAGAAAAACAACATTAGTGGTATTCTTAACATGAAGCTTATGGGCCTTGGAGAAAAATATTTGGGGATTCCTCTGTTGATGCACAGATTTAGACAAAAAAACTGTAAGGGTATCCTTGATAATATGGGAAGCAGATTACAAGGATGGAACTGCAAACTTATCAACCAAGCAGGGCGAACTACTCAAATCAATGTTGTTCTGAGCTCCATGGGTATGTATCAGATGAAATTGTTTCGTCTACCAGACTCAACTATCCATCAGATGGATAAGCTTCAGCGTCAATACTGGGGGAATAATTCTAAAAAGCACTGAATTACTCAACTTAT
Source organism: Papaver somniferum (assembly GCF_003573695.1). Lineage (NCBI taxonomy): Eukaryota > Viridiplantae > Streptophyta > Magnoliopsida > Ranunculales > Papaveraceae > Papaver > Papaver somniferum. The sequence continues at coordinate 15,851,165 of NC_039359.1, read as the reverse complement.
TTCTTGGGATACAGTGAGGCTGCCTAAAAGACTTGGTGGATTAGGTCTTAAAAATCTGAGTAATTATAATTTGGCATTTCTTGCTAAATTATCTTGGAAGCTTCTACACAATCAAGATGCTATTTGGGACAAGATTTTTAAAGGTAAATATTTTCCTCACAGTGACCTTCAATTTCATCCTCCACCAGACACAAAAAATACAAGTTGGATTTGGAAAAGTGTGTGTATTGGTCTTCAAATAGTGCTGAAATATGCTAAGTGACAAGTGGGTAATGGTAACTCAATAAATATTTGGACCTCAAACTGGATTCCTTCTTCATCAACAGCTTTACAAGATTGGGATGAACTGCATTTAAGTGATTATCAACTAGTATCTCAATTGATTGATTCTCATACAGGTGAATGGAAGGTCTCAGTTCTGCGACAACTTTTTAACAATGATCAGGTGAACTCAATTCTTACTATTCCAGTTCAGCTGGATCAACCTGACACCCTCATTTGGCCTTTTACTTCTTCTGGTATGTCCACAACCTATTCGACTTATAAAATGCTTTGTGAACAAGATCTCAACAACCATGCTTCTCTTAACCTTTCACCCCAATTTTGGCTTAAGTTTTGGAAGTTGAGAATTCCATATAACATTCAATTTTTTGTATGGAAATGTTTTCATAATGCAATTCCTGTAAGAGCTAGGTTGTTTCGACACCAAGATGCTTCTCATCAGAATTGTGTCATGTGCAATGCGTCTACCTGTGAAGACTTGAATCATTTACTTCTTCATTGCTCCTTTGTTCGAGCTATTTGGAGATACTTTCTTCCCCACTGTTATTCTACTATGATGCAACATTCAACTTTTTTGGAATGGGTTCAGTCTTGGCAAGATAACAGCAGCAGTATCAACATCTACAACACTCCTATCTCTACACATATTGTAGGCTGCATTATGCATTTCATGTGGAAACATAGGTGTAGAATTATATTTAGTAATCTTGCACCTAATCCAAACACATTAATACATCAAGTTAGTCATTACATAACTCAGCATCATTTAGACATTGCCATTGATTATCAGTCTCACTTATTTACTGTCAGATCTAATGTGCACAACATTTGGAGACCTCCTCCTATGAATATGTTAAAGGTTAATATTGATGCCTCTTATAGTCCTCATTCTCTGTTAGCTGGAGTTGGAATTATAACTCGATATTATGCAGGAAGATATGTGGTTGGAAAAGCAACAGTAAAAAGAGCTATTAGTGTTCATCAGGCGGAGACTTGGGCTTTGACAGAAGCAATGGAAATGGCTAGCAACTATGGATGGAACCGGGTAATCTTTGAAACTGATAATCTGAATATCAGTTCTTATCTTCAACAACAGTCTACTTTATCTCCTTGGCAGAGTACTCCTCTTCTTAGGAAGTGTGTGACATTATGTAATATTAACCTTCTTTGGTCGTGTGATTTTGTTTATAAAGAGTGTAATAAGGTAACTGATGTTTTGGCAAAAGCTGCGCATAAACATAGTTTATGTGAGGAATGGTGATTTAATCCACCTGACTTGTTAATCCCTCATATAAATTGTGATGTAACGAATATTTCTATGTAATATACTGCTCCTTTGTTCAAAAAAACAAAAAATCTAAGGGAAGAGAATCCCAGGATCGAAACATAAGTAAGTTACGAATCTTTTAATTAAGGTTATTAATTTCATTTTGTAGGGAAATTCCAGAATTAGTAATGTGCATTCACTAAGACAGAGCATTTCCAGGAATTATGAAAAACGGATTTGTTCTTTAATGAATATCTTGAGTATGTTTTCGGTTTTGGAAATTCCTTGGTGTCCAAACTTCCTTGTCTATAGATACTTGAAGTTTTCCTTTATAGCAAACTAATCCTTCGTAACAACAGACTTCCTCTTTTGTTGTTGTTACTGGTGTAGCCGCCTATTCGGAGAGGAGAGTAACCTAATTAGGCGAAATCTCTTACGGCCGCTCAGTTTAAAGTCTTTTTTGGGATTGAAAATCTCTAGCATGTACAGTTGGTGAGAAACTAGATAATTGCGGTTTATCTTTTGTTTTCGATTGATTTGATTGACTAACGATGGTTGAAATCTTATTGCACCTAGTTTGTTTATGCCTGAGGATCTTGTCTTCTGATATAAGATTCACTCAAACTAGTTCAGAGTTTCGACGGATCTTTAGACTGTTGTTAGTTCTAAAGACGATCTTGTGATAATTTGTTGTTAACACACTCCATTCTGTGCGTGATTGATCACAAGAGATTCAAGTGACTGTGTGCAGGTTTTTATTGAAGATTTAAGAAGATTTGAAGACAAAGAAGATATTGAAGATCTTACTTGGGTTTATAATCTTTGGTGTGCACAATACTTGTTTTGGTAAAAGAGGATCCAATTAATAATCGGTTTATCCTTGTGGTAGATTGGATTGATTAATTGAGTAGATCGGCATCAACACAATTCTTTTGATTAAGAGTGTTGTTGGCTTAATCTTAAATGATTACTTCGGTAATTGAACATAAGATATATATAAGGACCTGACGAAGGAGTTTATGTTAAGATAAATTGAAGAGCCTTTGTTCGACTCATATCACTTGGTTGAAGACAGTTGATACCAAACAGATTTGTTGTTCCTAGACTGTTTGGAATACGAACCAAAGGAATTGTTCCAAGTACGTGACTTATTTATAAGTTGGAGGCGTGGGAATACAGACAGAACTAGGTGAACTATATAGGTTTAGTTGCTTGGTCTCAACTATACGAAGTTAGGTGTAATTTTGTGTAGCTGCTTAATCCTGAGAGTATTCAATTCTGGACAAGGTCCCGGGTTTTTCTGAATTTGCGGTTTCCTCGTTAACAAAATCTTATTGTGTCATTTACTTTATATTTTCGCATTATAATTATTTTATTATAATTAAAGTAAATTACACAAACGTTAATTCCTATTTACTTGATAAGTGAATCTTATTGTGTTAAGTCTGAACCTTTTTATCAAGCAACATACTTCGTTGTTGTATTATCTCGATCTCGTATCCATAGACGATCACACGAAGTGTGAACCGATTAGTTGTATTGTCTCGACTCATTCCATAGACAATCACTTCCGTAGAAATGACTTATAGTTAGGAAAAGTTTTAGCTTGAGGTATATTTGGGTACCCTCGCCTTTTCACGCTCGTTTAAAGACTTTTGTGGGATCAAGAAGCTCTACGAGTATCAATGATGGGAAACTAGATAATTGCAGTGTTATTAATTTTCGATTATTAATTTGATTGACTAACAGTTGTTGTAAGTTTGATTGCATCTAGTTTGCTTATTCTTGAGAACCTTCTCTTCGAATATAAGGCTTATTCAAACTATATCAAAGTATCGACGGAATCATAAAACCATCTTCGGATGTAAATACATCTTGTGATAGTCCATTGTTAACAGACTATATTATGTGCATGATTGATCACAAGAGGGTTCAAGTGTTTTTGTGCAAGTATTTTAAGGCAATAGAAGATTTGAAGACAAAGAATCGTATCAAGTGCACACTTTGTTGTCGTATCGTCTCGATCTTGTATCCATAGTCAATCACACAAGTGACCTTGTTGTTGTATTGTATCGAGCTTGTATCTATAAACGATCGCACAAGTGTGAACCTAATTTGTTATATTGTCTCGACTCTGTCCATATACGATTACAATCGGTAGAGGACTTATAGGTTGATAAATAAAAGATTGTGGTATATTTGGGTACCCTCGTCTTTTCACATGCCAAGGATGCTTGTAAATATGTTGTTGTCTTTTTAGTAAAGATCATGAACATCCATGCTTTTTTGGAAAAGTAAGTAACATAAGGAAGAACATAACACCTATCTCGACCTCTTTAATGCGCTAGCTGCAAGGAAGAATCAAAAGAATCATGTTAATACTACTGTTTTTGTCCCACCAAAGGATGGAGATGTTATTAATATATAAAAATACTGTTGTAGAAGAATAATAAGAAGAAGAAGACGCTACTAGATTTGGAAAAAGACATTGGGTTACTGAAGGTGAGACAAAGCTTGGGCAAGAGACTGATTTCCATAAATCATTGGTACTCGAGTATGGGGAGAAATCAATCGAGATAATGATGATGATTTGCTGGTGCTGTGTTGATCATGGTTATGATGCTGCCAACAGAGGAAGGAGTGGAACGGGTTGAGAAGTAAGAGATGGGTCGAGTTGGCAGTGGTGATGGTCAGCGATGGATAAAGAAGCTCGAGAAGGTTCAGAGAGCTGCCAATGATGACAGAGATACGGTGAGAGTGTTTGATGCTCGAATTCTGTTGTGGCTCGACAGGAAACTTAAAATGGCGATGGAAGATAATTGAGTTTACTGTTACTCCCATTAATGGCCATGGTGAAGAGCTCGTGATGCTGGAAGTTTTCGGTCAGGTAAGGCATGGAACTGATGTTGTTACCAACGTTGATGGGATTAATCAACGGAAAGGATTAAGTAACGTTGTTCACCTCAATTAAAGTTGAGAAGGAGTTTTAGAAGTTGAGAAAGATACGAAACTAAATGGGTGAGTGCTGCTGATCGAATAACCTATCAATTACATGGCTCTCTGTGGAAACGATCCTTACTACCGCTATATTACTAGTTAATTAGTGGGAAATATATCGAGTAATTTGTTGCACTTATGACACGCATCAGTAACCTCTAAAATTAAAAAGTTTAATTTTCATAACTCTGTTTTAAAGTTCAATAGTTGGTTTTAATTATAAATTTGCTTACTTAGTCTTGCATTGCATTTATTTATATTACTTGATTTGCATTTTCAAGCATCTTTGGCATAAAGCTGGTATTATCATCGTAAGAACACTTCCTTTCTTGTTTTTAATTCCCTTTTTATTGTCGTAGCTAGTGGTGGTTTCAGTCATGAAAATAATCTCATGGAAAGTCCAAGGCTTCAAAAACTCATCCACGGGGAATCATCTGAGCGACTTGATTAGGACTCAAATCCTGATATAATCTTCTTATATGAGACTAAAATAAGTCAACATAAATGTATGCCTCTTCTAAAACGATATCAATACCCAAATAGGTCTTTCATAGAACCACAAGGTGTATCTGGTGGTCTTGCCATACTCTGGAAAAATGGGTTCACTTGCGACATTGTTCAAGATGATCCTAGTAAGCCTGAGTTTTTGTTAACTTGCATGTATGGTTACTCAAACTACACTGAAAAAAATGATCAATGGAACAAATTAGTAGTGCTAATATTAATCCTTGGATAGTTGGAGGAGATCTTAATTTTCATTTATCTGATAACCAAAATGGAACATCTTAATCTATATATGGTTGGGTGAAAAATATCATTTCTAGTTGTGGTCTAGAAGATATAGGTTTGTAGGTAAGAATTATACTTGGACCAGTAATAATATGGGTACAGGCTTTTAGAAATCGAGAATAGATATGGCTATTGGTAATGTTAACTGGAGTTTAAACTTTCCTAACTCTAAGCTACATCACCTTACTCAAGTTGGTAGTGATCACAACCCTATCATAGTGATACTATAATACCTAGTTGGTGGAAACCTTTTAAGTTTTTCTTAACTTGGTTAAATGGTGAATCTTGTACTTATGTTATTGCTAATACTTGGAAATACAGTGAATGGTTCTCCTGCATATCAGTTGGTCAATAAGCTTCACACAACAAAGAGAGATTTATCTTTATGGAACAAAGAGCATTTTGGTAATATCAATAAAAAGTTTGACATTCTGCAAAAAGAGTTAAATATTCTTCAAGAGCATCCACAAGATTCAACAACACATGATGAAATAATCAACATCAACAAAGAATTAATCAAGTGACACAAGATAAAGAATGAATTTTATCAACAAAATTCAAGAGATCATTTGATTAAAGATATGGACAACAACAACAAATGTTTTCATACTAAGATCAATAGATGAAAAACTAGAAACATCTATTCAAGATCGTATGATAACAAGTGGCTGCAAACAAGAGATCAAATCTCCCTTCATCTGACACATCATTTCCAGAATATCATTACTTCAACTAATCCAATGCTGGATGAAAGTCTATACAACATCCTTCATTCTCTTATTGCAGAAGAAGATAATGCTTTTCCTACAAGAATTCCTTCTAATGAAGAAATATATGTTACTATGAAAAGTATGGAAAATTAGAGTGTTCCTGGCCCAGAAGGATTTCAAGCTGGTTTCTATAAAATTTAATGGAACATTGTTGGTGAAGATGTTTGATTAATGTTGCAAAGGTTTTTTGAAACTAAGCATATCCTAAAGCATGTTAACAAAACATACATTTTTTTAATACCAAAAAAGAAAAAAACTATGAGTGCTAGTGATTATGGGCCTATTAGGTTGTGCAACACTTCTTATAAAATTATCTTCAAAGTTATGGTTAACAGGATAAAGCCTCTTATGAAGAAAATTATCTGACCGTTTCAAGATGCTTATGTTTCAGGAAGATGATTAGTGATAACATAGTGGTTTCTCATAAAATCATTTATTTCATGATGAAGGAAATAGGACAAACTGGTTGGTTGGGATTAAATCTAGACAAGCCTAAGGCATTTGACGGATTGGAATATTCATTTTTGATGAAGGTCCTTCAATATTTGGATTTTCTGAAAATTTATGTGATCTTATTTATCAGTACATCAGCACTACATCTTTATCATTCATGCTTAATGGTTCACCATGTGAAGAATTCTCTCATACTAGAGGAATCAAACAAGGTGAGCCCTTTTCACCTTATCTCTTTATCTTAGCAATAGAATATCTCTCAAGGCATATTACTAATGCACAACAAAATAATTCCATTAAAGGTATTAATTTTGATGCTCACATGATTAAGAATATTGTGCAACAGAATTATTTTATGGAGATTAATAATGAAAGGAAAAAAAAAATCTGGAAAGATAGACGGATACCTGGTATGCTTCATCCGCTTGTTCCCATTAATGATATCTACAAATTCTATAAAGATGTTGCAGAATTGTTATTACGTGATTCAAATCTTTGGAATCTAGATCTCTTGATTTAGTTATTTGATACTGGCACTTCAATGAAAATACAAACACTTTTTATAAAAAACGACAAAAGAAGATATAATGTTATGGATGCCTGCAAAAGATGCGAAATTCTCGGCAATTGTACTTATAAAATGTTAACTTACAATAACAGATAAGTACAAGTTAATGGAGTGTCTATTAACTCCAAGGTTTGGAAGGCTTCGTGGAGTTGTAAGGCGCGTCACATGATTAAGCTGTTTGCATGGAAATATATCAGAGGCGTTAACTCAACAAAAAGCAAGAGGGATTTATTCAACACCATTTTGGATACTCAATGTGATATATGTGGTTGCAATGAAGAAACCATAGAACATACCGTTTTTGAATGCATACATGCCATAGCAGTATGGAGAGGTATTAATATGAACATAGATGCAGTAAGAGATAACTGCAACTCTCTCTCAGAATGGGTTATCATTTGGTTCTCTTTTAATGAGAATATCAATGAAGATAAATGATTATTTTCTCTTATGATTGGAGCTTGGATATTATGGAAGGATAGGTGTGATGTGGTCTTTCAGGGAATATCTCTTAACCCTCATACTATTGTGCAAAAGATACATTACCATTTAGCCTCTCACTTACATAATGTTGATCTCACTCAGCATTCTATTTCTAACAGTAGTAAAATTTCATCATTGGAAACCTCCTTTAGAGAGTGCTATTAATTTTAATGTTGAAGCTTCTTTTGATCACGCAACTAACCAATTTGGCACTGCTATTGTGATGCGTGACGATACAGGTACTTCCTTTGAAATCAAAGGGAGACATGGAGATGGAGCATTGAGTCCATTGGCAGTAGAGTGCATGGCAGTGCGGGAAGCTTTATCTTGGGACAAGGAGATGCAACACTCATGTATTTAAATACAAGCAAATGCAAAGCTAGTTATTCAGTCCATTAATGGGAATACCTGACTCATTCAATGGGAGAATAGGAACTTAATAAAAGAGATGAAACATTTAATCTCTAATTTTATTTATTGTGATTTTCTTTTGATCAGTCGAGATGATAATCAAGTGGCTGATGTTGTACCTAAGAATTCTAGAGAAACAACAATGACAGTTGAAACTTAATAACTTTTGATAACTTTTAACCAGCTATTTGTAGTCTTTTAGCAAAGGACCAAAGTTTCAGCTAACACAATAAAATTTTCTTTTATTAAAAGAATAAAAAAACTAATTGCTCCACCCTCCAACGGGCCATGTAACATATATCCAAAATATATTAATCGTTTTACAAAAAAAAAAATCTTAACTATTGATTTTATTTTATTTTTTATTTGAATACCAAAATACCTCCACTAACCAGTTCACATATAGCCTGAGAAACAAATTGTTACATACTGAGATGGAATAATTGATCAACATTGTCAGGAAAATAAACAAACTTCTCTCTTACTCTTTCTTCTTTTCCAACAAAACCATCAAGAACAAACCATCTCTGCTCAGATCTAATCCATTTTTGGAGTAGATCTGAGCAGATTTTTTCATTATTTCTTATTTTTTAGCAATTAGTACTTTAGTTTAGTTGTTATTATGTTTTCTACTTATCTACACCGTTATGGTGGTTTTATCTACTCTCTTGAGGTTTATCTTCGCTTTAATGGCGATTCTTGGTTATCGGGTTGGGTTTTAAAATCAATATTGATGATCTCCAACGACGAAATCTTTATCTTTGTTATATCTGACGACGAAATATTCATCATCAACTTATACGGCGACGGAGACTTCATTGATGGTCCTTTTGATGACGGAAGCTTCATCACTAGTTACAAGAGATTTGAACAAATCACTCCTATTTTGGGAGCACACCTTTCTAAAGAACGCGCGATTGGGGGATACTTATATTAATTGGGGGATATAGGAAAAAGACAAAAACGGGATTTAAATAGTAAATCAAGGTCACCCCATATCCAAGTATTTTCACTAATTCCTAAGCTACCTCTTATTAATTAGGTTTAATGGTTAATCATAATTAGTTATGTTAATTGATTAGTGTGAAAATGATTTATCGAAATCTTTATCATTTTGGAGAGATTAGAAGTATGAATGTTGGGTTCAAAATTTTCGGCTGAGATGAGTGACCATAGTGACCAAAGAAAAGTCTTTGAGTCTTCACATTAGCAATAAATATGTCTTTTATGTTGAATCTTCTCCAGATGTAACTTTGGATTCACCATGGATGCACCTGCAAAACATCTTTCCGGCATTGATATAACTATGAATATCATGCCGGAACATCCTAAACCGGCATGGTATTCATAGTTATATCAATGCCCGCGCACCATATTTTCACCTAGCAGGGAATATTCAACCAACACGGTGTGTCGGCGTTGTTGTCGGTCGTCCATCCATGCCGGCATTTGTTGGAAATTTTCATAAATGTTTGCCGCTATCCGGAGGGTCGAGGGCGTAGGCCCTCCCGTCTGTGTTCGACGTACTCCGTTTTGAAATTTTTTATAGTTTTAATCAGTCAATTGCCGGTACAGTCAGTTAATTCTCGAGCATGCCGGTATTGCTAACGGCATAGTATGTTGCTTAAATTTCTTTGCCGGCACTTGACGTAAAGTATCCAAAAAATTGAATTTTTTTTCAATTGAATATCCGCATTGATAGATTTCTATCGAGCATGTCGGCATTTAGTTACGGCATTGTGAAAATGTGGGGGTCTAACAACCACACCCAACAATTCGTTTGGAAATCTGAGAGGACTAACTCTAATATACTTTCTAAAGGATCAACTAGACTGTCAGACTCAACCTAGAGAAAAGTATATACAAGAGTTTTATATCTCTAACTCTTAATTCAATCGGCAATCAGCAAATAGAAATCTGCAAACCCGATTGAATATAAGAGGAGTAAACTTGAACGGTACCAAAGACCAATGTTCAAGGATCAATCAATCTCAATCAAGAACCAAAGGTTGGATTTCCTAATTGTTCGATTCAACGCACAACCTGTGATATTTCAATTATATAACAAAATATAATGCGGAAAAGAAATAACACAGACACCAGAATTTTGTTAACGATGAAACCGTAAATGCAGAAAAACCCCGGGACCTAGTCCAGATTGAATACCACAATGTGTTAAGCCTCTACAAACACTAGACTACTACCAATGAACTTCAAACTGGACTGTATTTGAACCCTAATCAATCTCACACTGATTCAAGGTACAGTTGTGCTCCTTACGTCTCTGATCACAACAGGATACTACGCACTTGATTCCCTTAGATGATCTCACCCACAACTAAGAGTTACTACGACCCAAAGTCGAAGACTTGATAAACAAATCTGTCTCACACGGAAAAGTCTATAGATTGAATAAATCTGTCTCCCACAGAAATATCCAAGAGTTTTTGTTCCGTCGCTTGATAAATCAAGGTGAACAGGAACCAATTGATAAACCAGACTTATATTCCCGAAGAACAGCCTATTATTATCAATCACCTCATAATAATTTAAATCGTATGAAGGCGAAACTAGATATTGTGGAATCACAAACGATGAGACGAAGATGTTTGTGATCACATTTTATCTTGCCTATCGGAGAAATTAATCTCGAGCAAATCTTAGAAAAGATAGTACTCAAACTATAGAATCGGGAAAGATTAGAACACGCAACTACAAGAGAAATAGTTGGGTCTGGCTTCACAATCCCAATGAAGTCTTTCAAGTCGTTAACCTACAGGGTCTCGATAGAAACCTAAGGTTAAAGGAGAATCGTCTCTAGTTTATGCAACTATTAACACACAGGAGGTGTGGGGATAAGATTTCCCAGTTGCTAGAGTTCTCCTTTATATAGTTTTCAAATCAGGGTTTACAATTGTTGATGGTGGATTTTCAACAAACGGCAAAAACCGTAAAATCACGAGGCATGTTTTTGACACGGCTTTCAGGCATGCAACGATTCATATTTTACGAAGCCATGATGAATATGTTTTCGAAAAGCCCCACTAGCTTCGATCCCTGGCATTTCATCATGACCTCTATGCAGAATAACATTATTGGGCGGTTCTCCGTAGATTGAGAGCTTAACGCCTTCACGACGTCGGTGATACTCACCGTTCCCTGACTGCAGGAGAGAGACCCACTGATGGTCTTTTTACAGTGGTTATAGAAGTGGTAAGTAATGGTTCGTTCAAGACTTGTGAAAGCATCTTTTTTAAACTTAATTTTTATAAATAAAAATAACAAACTCGAATAAAAAGTGTTGTGAGGATTATGGAGAGACTGGGACTAGGATTCCACTATTTACCAATTCCAAAGTGATACTAATTATAATCATGCAATTTTACACGTTCAAATTGATTCTCAACTATTGCAAAAGTAGATTTTTAGAAACAATAAATGTTAATCCAAAGCATGAGACATCAAAACCCTAGATTAAGCATGTTCCATCAAAAGAAAATACAATTGTTTAACAAAAATCATAAATCTATTTTCAATCTAGGCAAATAATCATAAATAAAAATTGCACAAATTAAATAATTAAGAATTACCACTTTTTCATTGGAAAGATAGCTTCCTCCGTCGCCCCAAGGATTGGGTCTAGCTCATCATGATGGAAAGACGCTCAAAAGTTGATTTCATTTATGCTCAAAGATGGTTTACAAATGATGAAAATGTGACAAAATTATTAAAGCAGTGATTTTCTTTTCTCTCCCCAAATGTGCTCTCTAGCTCTCTATTTATACACACAAATACACATCACTCAAATATATTCTTCCATAACTCCAAAATCTTCTTCTTTTTAATTAAAAATATCTTCAAGAATTTTTCCTTCTCTTTATTCTATATATGTCTTTACTAAACCCATATATTCTTTAATTCGGAGAATAAAATCCAAGATAAAATCTTCTAAGGATATCTTTCTTGTTTAATACAAGATAACTTCCTTTTTCTTCAAAACTTCATGTTTGTAAGGCAAGAAGATATTCTTATCTTAAAGATAATAAATCCTTTACCGTTGAAACCAAATTTGCCGCCAATTTTTCTTTTCAAATCAAGGAAGAAGATGGAGCCCCCTTAACCAGTAATGGGGTGCGATTAGCAGTTGGCTCCCTGGGGTGCCCCTTATCAGTTAGGTGCCCCTTATCCAAAACTGAGAGTCCGAATAACATGTGTCCTCCGGGTGCCTATACCAACTTTTCGAGCCGAATTTTCCAAAAATGTTTATTTTCCAAAAATACCTACAAACACATAAAACACCATAATAAGTAGAAAATCGAGTACCAACAATACTGAAAATTGAGGACAATTCGGTCACAAAAATGTGTCTATCAAATACCCCCAAACTTATTATTTGCTAGTCCTCGAGCAAATCTAATCTAGAAAAATAAAAATGACTACACTTAGCACGTGCAGTAAGCCGTTAAACCGCTAGGTGGCCCTAGCGGCGGAGTGTTGTCTCCGGAGGGTTTACCAGAGGTGTACCCACAAAACCTTTACTCCGGACCCTAGCTATCTACGCAAAACCTTGGAAGGCACTAAAGAATATCCTTAGTTGGCATACTCTCATTGACTACAGGAGGAAGTACCCTGATGCGAAATCCCAATTGTTGTACACGAGTTTGCACTCAAGCATACTAAAATTCATATAAGTGACAGAGCTCTACCCAGATAGTTTCTGTACATCATAACCGGAGTCAACCAATCACATGGAAATATTAAGAAGATGGATGTAGATAAAAACATAGATGGTTTTGATGTTGACTAAGGTGAACCTATCCTAATGGACTGAGATACCGGTCTGACTAATATCAACACAGCTGGCATGTACAAGGAAACCAGCGGGTGATAATCCTAACTCTAGGTCAACACAACTGGCATATACAAGGGCTCCAATGGTCGACTTTATTGAATTTATTCCGGTTGGTCTGATGGTCTGGTTTTTTTTTTTTTTTTGTATCTCAATCAGTCTATTTCACCCAATCACTTATATGAAAATAAAAACAGAAGGTGAAAAGGATTCAACGACATATGGCGAAACTACCATGTTTTTTTTAAAAAAATTCTAACACCTGAGCTCTGTGCTTTTATGAATAGACTCTTTAGAAGTTTCCATCTAATCAGATTGGTTCCTCAACTCCTATAACCAAGATGCTTCCATCCACTTAAATTAGTTAGTGCCAACTGATAAGCACCTAATATTATATATAATCTTATCCTTTTGTAGGTGTTTATGGTATCTTGTGCACTAATTGCTTATATTTATGCCAAATGATATGTATTTTGTTTTTCTTGTTCATTGCATGTAAAAATGTGGTAATAGTCTGATTTTTGTAATCGCAGGGGACTAAATAGAATCAGCAAAGAAAGGTTGAGCAATGGGAAGTTGTCGCACCATGAGCAGCAACATGAAGGGATCAGAGTTGAGGTGTTGGCTAACAATTGGTAGTGGACAACTGAATGGACCTAAATTCAAGTAACATATGTTGCATGTTTGGGAATTAATGGGCCTGAGTTCAAATGGTAAAATCAATTTGGGAAACAAACAAACCAAGTCCAAGTTTCACTCTCAAACACCAAAAACAGGGTATTCGTGAACAACACCTAAACCGACCACCTCTGTCCTTATCTCTTTTAATCTGTCAAACCCAATCTCTCTTTCGCACCCGACATTACCTCCCTGAGAAACATCACCATCCTTACCCAAAGCCTAACCCTAAAGGGATGTATCTTCTCCATCTCTCTGTCGAAACCATACCCTAGTTCTATCTCTCCCTTATCAATCAGATGACCAGTTTGTACTCCTGTGATACTCAATCTCAACCTAAACCTAGACTCTATGAACTGGACGAGAGCATGTCGTCCAAGTTGTCTTCAACATCAGTAAGCAGTAAGCATAATTTGTCTAATTTTCAATTCTCTACAACATCAACATCATCAGACAGCTAGCTAGTGGAAGTAATAGGGTGGCTGTGATGATTACGCAAATGTAAATTAGGTTTGAATTCAATCAGCAACAACATCAGTCAAATGGATGAGGATAAGTGCAGTGGCGGTGCATGAATGAAGAGTTTTCCATAGTGGTGAGTTTCGAGAACAAAATACCCGAATATTATAATGTTTCTGTTGAGAATATGGATTGAAAATTGGGGGGGGGGGAATCTGTATAAATAGGGGGGAATCTGTATAAATAGGGGGTTATGTTGTGTAAAGGAGGGAGGTAGGGATGAAGGAGAGGAGAACTTGGTTTTATCTCTTGCTTTTTTTGTTGAGTGTTTTGGTAGAAATCAGTTGAAAAGGGAAGAGCTTACATTTTATGAATATCAAAAATTCGTCTGTTTTTATAAAAGCCATGTTCTAACTTCTTCATATAGGGTTTATATGAAGCCCTTAGCTTACCACTAGGTTCTTATGTTAATGAAAATGTTCTTGTAAAGATTTATTGAATAGGATTCAGTTTAGTTTTCTTGTTGCAACTCATAACTTTCACCTAATATGTCTTGCATCCTAGGTTGTTAGATCAATTATCTGTTGTTGCATCAACTCATGCCTCATTGACTATTTTCAATTTGTGATTAGTTGTGCTATAGTAAGACAACTAATGCTAGGAATTGATACCTTAGTTATGACTAACTATCCATTTAAAAGATTACCTTAGATACACGGCAAACTCGAATCTTCACCATTATCTGTTACAAGGTCAAGAGTATTTTCATTAGCTGAAATATCTAGTGTAGGTTATGTGGTAGATTCAATTTCCCTAGTGCTTCCTACTTGATTATTTTCTACTCTCGTTGCATTCTTATTTATGTTTCGTTTATAGTTTCATAAGTTCTGTTTAGCAATCATCTCGCCGTACCGACAAAATCTCCTGTTTGATTTAATTCAGTATAGAAAGACCTTAGAATCAACTCTACATCTCCCTAGTCTCCGTGGGATCGACCTGTATTTGCTCAGTTTTACATAGTAGACACTGTGCACTTGCAGTTTATAATATTGTCGGCATCTTCTAGTCCTACCAAGTTTTTGGCGCCGCTGCCGGGGACTCGGTAGCGGTGTAGTTGCTTCTTTAATTAACTTTACTGATTTTTAGTATTACCCTGCATATATGTGTTTAGATTTTTATGTTTTCGTGTTGTTAGTGTAGTCTTTCTGTCTTCTGTTGTATTTTTCTGTGATGTTATAGTGTAACCTAGTAGTTAAACCATCTGTTTTATATCCTGCATCTCAGCTCTTGTTGTTTTTCAATTTGTAGTTCACTTCCGTCTGTAAATAGTTATATCTTGTAAACTGCATCTGGTTTCAGTTAAGGTACCTGTATCATAGTCCTGGAAGTTTTTCCTTAGCATATTTGTTAGCTTTTCTTTGGTTCTCTTTCTCAGCCATTGGTTGTCACAATCTGTAGCTTAGTTGTCCATCTGTTCATATGACATGTTAAAGCTTTCTATCATCTCATTCTGCAGCTCATCAATCTGCTGTCATTTCCTGTCACCTGCGTCGTCAGCTGTTTTGCATCCTGTTCTAGTTAAAGTTGTTTGTCACTGCACTTTGTAGCTTGTCCATTTTCTATATTCTGTAGCTTCTTTCATTTGTATCTGTAGTAGCAGCTATACATATCTGCATCCTCATATCAGCATCACTGGCACAACTAGTTTAAGTTATTTGCATCTGCAGTTCACCGTTCATAATATCCTGTAACATATTCTTAGTGTTAGCTGCATCATTTTTTAATTTGGCATGTGTAACTAGTTGCATTATGCATATTAGTTGTGAATTTGTTAGGTTTGCTACATCTTTTAACCTTTAGCTCATAGGTCAGTGCGTCTGTGACTCTCTAGTCTGCTAAAATCATTCCAGTAGCTGTAAGCATTCCGTTGTATCTTAGGTTTTGAAGCGTTTTCACGAAAATTGCATATTTGGGTTAAGCATTGAAGAGAGTAGTGTTGTGTCTGGCTTTGCAGGTCATTACCAGTTTACAGTATTCATCATCCTGTAATATATCTAGCATATTGTGTCAGTAATTGTACTTTGTCCGTAGCTGCATATTGTGTCAACCCCTGTCATTCCAAATAAGCATAATAACTATCCATTTTCCCCTGTATAATATCCATCCCAGCATCCCTGCATTTCATATTGCAGAACTCTTTTTTTGAAAATTTTCAGTACTAGTGCTCTCTCGACTTTGCTCCATCTGTGCAAATCTGGGAACTGAAACAGGTTGTTGAGTTAACAGGTACCTGCTGAGCTGAAATACAAATCAAGGAAAGATAAAGGGGAAGCAGAAACTTTTTTATCGTACCTAAACCCAGTTTTGTACTGGAAGTATCGTATTCTCAAACTCGAATTCTGTCTTAACTATCTTCCTCATCTGCTGAGATAAGTGCTCATTAATGATTGTCAAAATCTGGTACCCGTATGCTTGATTCTGTGATAACTTAGTGACTTGTTTGCTTGCAATCCAACAACTAATCTCTGAATTTTTGATGCTGTCACGAATAATATGCCATGTATGCCTGACAAACTAGCGGCATGACTGAACCTTTGCCTTAATCCGGTGAAATTGAATAACCTGTTTACGTATTGAACTTGTTTTTTTGTTGTGCACCTCTTGATCTCGGCATAACCAGTGCATTCATAAGCATTAATCTGTGACATACAATAACTGTCTGTTGACCCTTTGCATGCTTGTTTGAATAATTTTAACTTGGATCTGTTTGATGATGAATACATAAGTGAAGTGAATTCTTTGCTTGAATCTGCACCTCTCATGGACACCACCAAATGGAAAGCTAGAGTGGAGCCACTTCCACTCTCTGAATCCAAGTCTGTCTCGTCTCTTGTTGAGCCACCAAAGCTCGAATTGAAAACATTTCCTGACACTCTTAAATATGCATTTTTGGGATCTTCTAATATTTTGCATGTAATCATTTCATCTGCCTTAGATACAGAACATGAGAGTAAGCTTTTAGAAGTACTTAAGGAGCATAAAGAAGCATTAGGATGGACCATCTCAGACCTTAAAGGCATAAGTCCCATTGTTTGCATGCATCATATAAATCTTGAAGAAAATGCTAAACCATCTAGGGAAATGCAAAGGAGACTCAATCCTAACATGAAAAAGGTTATTAAGGGTGAGATTCTAAAACTTCTTGATGCAGGTATCATACACCCGATCTCAGGTAGCAAATGAGTTAGTCTCATTCAGGTTGTGCCGAAAAAATCAGGTGTTACTGTAGTTCAAAATGATAAAGATGAGTTAGTTCCTACTCGAGTAACCACAGGGTGGAGAGTTTGCATTGATTATAGGAAGTTGAACACAGTAACAAGGAAAGACCACTTTCCTCTTCCATTCATAGACCAAATGCTAGAACGGTTGTCTTGGCATAGCTACTATTGTTTCTTAGATGGTTTTTCTGGTTATAACCAGATTCATATTGCACCTGAAGATCATGAATAGACTACATTTACATGTCCTTTTGGAACATTTGCTTATCGTCTCATGCCCTTTGGGTTGTGTAATGAACCCGCCACATCTCAACATTGTATGATGAGCATTTTTCTGACATGATAGATAATTTCCTTGAGATCTTTATGGATGATTTCTCTGTGTTTGGATCTTCTTTTGATGAACGTTTGAACCATCTCACTCATGTGCTGATTAGATGTAAAGAGAAAAATTTGGTTTTGAATTGGGAAAAGTGTCATTTTATTGTGAACTCGGGCATAGTTCTAGGACACATCATCTCTGAAAAAGGCATAGAAGTAGATAAAGCTAAAGCTAAAGTTGACTTCATTCAACACTTGCCGCAACCTCGCTCTGTGAGGGAGGTTAGATCATTTTTAGGCCATGATGGTTTCTACCGTAGATTCATTAAGGATTTCAGTAAGATCTCAAGGCCACTGTGTAATCTACTTGGTAAAGATGTTGCATTTGTGTTTGATGATGCTTGTGTGCGTGCATGGGAAGAACTCAAAACTATTCTAATTTCAGCCCCTATAGTCCGACCACCTGACTGGAAATTGCCATTTGAAATCATGTGTGACGCGTCTGATTTTGCTATTGGTGTTGTTTCAGGACAGCGCGTCGATAGACTTCCATATGTAATATACTATGCTAGCAAGACTCTTAATGATTCTCAACTTAATTATACAACTACTGAGAAAGAGTTGCTTGTTGTTGTTTTTGCATTGGACAAGTTCAGGTCATACTTGATAGGGTCTAAGGTCATCATATACACTGATCATGCTGCCCTGAAATTCCTTCTTTCTGAGAAGGATGCTAAAGCTCGTCTCATCCGATGGATATTATTATTGCAGGAATTCAATCTCGAAATTCGAGATAATAAAGGTTCTGAGAATGTGGTTGTTGATCACTTGTCTAGATTAAATGTTGAGTCTTTTGATGAGTCTGTGCAGATTAGAGTCTTTTCCTGATGAACAATTAATGCTTGTGTCTGAGTATCCTTGGTTTGCTGACATTGTGAACTATCTTGCCACGGGAATAATGCCTTCGCATTGGTCTAGACAAGACCGTTCTAAGTTCTTGGATGAAGTTAAATACTTCTTTTGGGATGACCCGTACCTATTTAAGTACTGCCCGGACCAAATCATTAGGAAATGTGTCCCCAACAGTGAACAAAAATATGTGATATATTTTTGTCACGACCAAGCATGTGGCGGTCATTTCAGTGCCAAGAAAACTGCTGCAAAAGTCTTGCAGAGTAGGTTTTATTGGCCATCGTTATTCAAATACTGCCATGCTCATTGTATTGCTTGTGAACGTTGTCAGAAACTAGGAAGTATTTCCAAGAGAAACGTGATGCCATTGCACCCTATTTTGATTGTTGAACTGTTTGATGTTTGGGGATTTGATTTCATGGGTCTGTTTCCCAATTCTGAAGGTAAACTATACATCCTTGTTGTTGTTGTTTCTAAGTGGGTAGAAGCAGTTGCGACCAAAACAAATGACCATAGGGTGGTTCTGGACTTCTTAAAAGAAAACATATTTTCTCGTCTTGGCACACCTAGAGCTATAATTAGTGATGGCGGTTCACACTTTTGCAATAGGTCTTTTGAGTCATTAGTTCGCAAGTATGGCATAACTCATAAAGTCGCAACCTCATACCATCCACAGACCAGCGTCCAAGTAGAGGTTTCTAATAGGGAAATTAAGCACATTCTAGAAAAGATTGTTAACCCGTCTAGGAAAGATTGGTCATTACGATTGAATGATGCTTTATTGGCCTATACAACAACATATAAAACCCCTATTGGCATGTCTCCATACAGACTTGTGTATGGCAAACCTTGTCATTTACCTGTTGAACTAGAACATCGAGCATATTGGGCAGTTAAAAAACTCAACTTTTCTCTTGATAAGGCAGGTACCAAACGGAAACTCCAACTCAACGAGTTGGAAGAATTAAGGAGTGATGCTTATGACAGTGCAAAGATGTACAAAGATAGAATGAAGGTGTTCCATGACAAGCGCATTTTCCGCAAGTCATTCACACCTGACCAGAAAGTTTTATTGTACAACTCACGTTTGTATCCTTTTCCAGGTAAATTGCATTCTAGATGGACAGGCCCATTCATGGTGCGAACAATATTCCCTCATGGAGCTGTAGAACTCGAAGATGTAGCAGCTAAGAACGTCTTCAAGGTCAATGGGCAGAGAATGAAGTGGTTTACTCTTCAAGGTCAATGAGCTAAGCCGTTTATTGAACCAATCCCACCTGAAATTGAGACAACTGATCTGGAGGACCCTGTCTATCTGGATTGAAGTGGTTTACTCTTGTATATACCAGGTTTAGAATTCCATTTTCTGTCTTTGATTTCTTTCGGTTTCAGTTTGATAGGCTAGTTTTTGTTGTATATAATCTCTGTTTTGTTTTTGTGATATCTACCTTGCTGCTCGACTATCTGGTTTGGCAAACACTTTTTGGATCCGGTACTCTCTAACCTTTCTTTATCTTCATGAACTTCATGGAATGTTATAACTTTGTGAATCCTTAGAAACATTGAGGACACTTTTTAACATAGGTTTGGGGGTACAAGTAGATATCACATGATATTTGTAGAAATTTGGTATGTTTGAATCTTGTGAATTGATAACATCTTTAAAAAAAAATGAAAAATGAAAACCGGAGTTCATTTACCTTGAATTGTGATACATGTGCATGTATGAAATCTTAGGATTCTTAGTCTAGATGATGAGGCACCCCTGATTCTAGCACAATTCACATGTGATTTAGAAATTTGCACATGCACGATCAACCAAGCGTGTATAGCGTCGTTGTTTCATAGGTTAAGTATGCTTCCAATCATCTAGAATACCGAATGAGACTTGACTAGCTTGTTCTTTGGTTGGCTGGGATAGAAGTTGGAGGATATATTAAGAAAAGTAACCATTGAATTTGATCGGGTACATCGAAAAAGGCTACCTCTTGCCAAGTGTCATGTAATTTTTCTTTTTGTTCACAAGTCAGCAGTGTTATCTTATTATTGTATTGTTCTTGTTCTCTTGAAGTATTTTATTATTAAAAAAAAAAGATTTAAACATTTATAAAAAGGAAAAAGAAAATAAAAAATCAGAAAAGAAAAGAATATAAAAAAAAATAGATGAAGATTTTGTTATGTTTCAATTGTTAATGTCAAAGTGTCTCTCTTGCCTCAAAATGAGAGTAGTCAATGTAAATATTGCAGTCAATGTTCTTTGTTGTTATGTGTTGTAAATGGTATTGTAATATGCAAGGAGGGTGTAGCCATCGATGTACAACGCGGGTAAACTGAAATATCACCAACTCTTAGGTGAACATTCACAATTCTCGTAAAGCTGGACAACTAGCTTGGCTTTGAATTCAGTTCTTAGCCTAAAAACTATCTCTTAGCGCTTGGCAGTCATAACTTCCTAGAGTAAATCATTCTCTATGCATGTCCCAGGGAGATACACTTTACACTCTTATCGCATGTCCTTAGTTGTTTCATTGCTAGAATTGTGCCTTTGAAATCTAGATTGACATATCCATTTGCTGTGAGCTAAAACTGAATACAGGTATCACTTTCATGGAATCTAAGCTTATATTTTTTCCTAGAACTTTTTGGGTATATTTTGTCCAACGATAGTGGTGTAGGTAGGACTTTTCTTTTAGTTTTTTGTTTTACTCGAGGACGAGTAAAAGGCAGGTTTGGGGGTATTTGATAAGCACCTAATATTGTATATAATCTTACCATTTTGTAGGTGTTTATGGTATCTTGTGCACTAATTGCTTATATTTATGCCAAATGATATGTATTTTGTTTTTCTTGTTCACTGCGTATAAAAATGTGGTAAGTCTGATTTTTGTAATGGCAGAGGACTAAATAGAGTCAGCAAAGAAAGGTTGAGCAATGGGAAGTTGTCGCACCATGAGAAGCAACAGGAAGGGATCAGAGTTGAGGTGTTGGCTAACAATTGATAGTGGACAACTGAATGGACCTAAATTAAAGTAACAGATGCTGCATGTTTGGGAATTAATGGGCCTGAGTTCAAATGCTAAAAGCAATTTGGGAAACAAAAAATCCAAGTCCAAGTTTAACTCTCAAACACCAAAAATAGGGTATTCATGAACAACACCTAAACCGACCACCTCTGTCCTTATCTCTTTCAATCTGTCAAACCCAATCTCTCTTTCGCACCCGACACCACCTCCCTGAGAAACATCACCATCCTTACCCAAAGCTTAACCCTAGAGGGATGTATCTTCTCCATCTCTTTGTCGAAACCATACCCTAGTTATATCTCTCCCTTATCAATCAGATGACCAGTTTGTACTCCTGTGATACTCAATCTCAACCTAAACCTAGACTCTATGAACTGGACGAGAGCATGTCGACCAAGTTTTCTTCAACATCAGTAAGCAGTAAGCGGAATTTGTCTAATTTTCAATTCTCTACAACATCAACATCATCAGACAGCTAGCTAGTGGAAGTAATAGGGTGGATGTGATGATTATGCAAATGGCAATTAGGTCTGAATTCAATCAGAAACAACATCAGTCAAATGGATGAGGATAAGTGCAGTGTCGGTGCATGAATGAAGAGTTTTCCATAGTGGTGAGTTTCGAGAACAAAATACCCAAATATTATAATGTTTCTGTTGAGAATATGGATTGAAAATTGGGGGGGAGAAATCTGTATAAATAGGGGGTTATGTTGTGTAAAGGAGGGGGGGCAGGGAGGAAGGAGAGGATAACTTGGTTTTATCTCTTGCTTTTGTTGTTGAGTGTTTTGGTAGAAATCAGTTGAAAAGGGAAGAGCTTACATTTTATGAATATCAAAACTTCATCTGTTTTTATAAAAGCCATGTTCTAACTTCTTCAGCTAGGGTTTAGATGAATCCCTTAGCTTACTACTAGTTTCTTATGTTAATGAAAATGCTATTGTAAAGCTTTATTGAATATGATTCAGTTTAGTCTTCTTGTTGCAACTCATAACTTTCACCTAGTATGTCTTGCATCCTAGGTTGTTAGATCAATTATTTGTTGTTGCATCAACTCATGCCTCATTGACTATTTTCAATTTGTGATTAGTTGTGTTATAGTAAGGCAACTAATGCTAGGAATTGATACCTTAGTTGTGACTAACTATCCATTTAAAAGATTACCTTATATACACGGCAGACTCGATTCTTCACCGTTATCTGTTACAAGGTCAAGAGTATTTTCATTATCTGAAATATCTAGTGTAGTTTATGTGGTAGATTCAATTTCCTTAGTTCTTCCTACTTGATTATTTTCTACTCTCATTGCATCCTTATTTCTATTTCGTTTATAGTTTCATAAGTTCTGTTTAGCAATCATCTCGTCGTACCGATAAAATCCCTTGTTTGATCTAATTCAGTATAGAAATACCTTATAATCAACTCTACATCGCCCTAGTCTCTGTGGGATCGACCTGTATTTGCTCTGTTTTACATAGTAGACACTGTGCACTTGCAGTTTATAATATTGTATGCATCTTCTAGTCCTACCAAGTTTGTGCTTAATAAACATAAATTTCTAGGCTTTGGAGTTTATTTATTGCAACTAAAAAGTTTCTCCCATACCCCCAAACTTAAATCTAACATTTTCCTCAATGTTCTAAAGATAAAATTAAAAGCATGAACAAGGAGAAACTGTTACCACTCGAAGCAAAAGAGTTAAGGAAAGATATTACCATGTTGCATGAGATTGGGTTACCTCCCAAGAAGTGTTAAGTTTAAAGTCTTCAGCCAGACATCGTAAGGAATTAATCACCTCATAGAATCATAAAGCAGTAGCCGGAATAACTGTGGGTCATCTGGATCAAAAAGTGCTAATCACAAGAATAGGAAACTACAACAATCCAAGAAGACATCGAACATACCCTTGTTTAAGACAACTACATCTAGTTGTGGTTCAGGTTCAGGCTCTATAAAAAGATCTAAATAAAAAGATTTCATCGGTTGGATTTCCTCAAAGGCATTCTGAAGATCAGGCTGAAGAGTCAGGAAATACTCAACTAAGAACTTAGAAGCGCATAACAAAATCCTGAATAATTGGGGATCCTCTAAGTCAATCAGATTTGACTCACACAGCTGACCACAATGAAAGAGGTGGTCTTCCTTAAGAAAATGTGTCGACCCTATTTTCCTAAAGTAATTAGGTTTAGTCTCAAAACTTAATAACCGACACATCTGAAAATCATATGTTCCCACAATTGGAAGAAAAGTTTTTGGTGGGATAACAAAGTCAATCTTGGTACCATAGCCTGGTTTAACCACATCCCACATCAACCAGAGGATGGGTTTCTAACAACTGAGCTCTCTTATGGACACAACTAGGTTCAGGAAAAAGTATATGAAGATAATATTGTAAGATGGTTGAGGCGCAAATGTCAAGTCCTACACGAGGGAACTTTCTAAGAGTTAAAGGTAAGGCACCAGGAAAGAGATAATCACCCTCAAACTTAGAGTTTTCAGTGTCTCTAGGTAGACTAGTCACAATTTCCCTAATTTCTAAATCATTAGATTCCTGAAAATTGTCAATTGATTCTTCTAAGTTGTAATCAGGTGCATCCTCACTCATTTTTAATAGTTCACTTTCTTTGTCTAAGACTGTTGTTTTTAGATCGCTGGACTCAAAATAAACTCGTTCCTCTAAACCATCATTGGCTTCGTAATAAAAAGGAAGTACAACTTCGTCTAAAACGGTATTATCTCTAGTCAACTCCCTGTCCTTTTGAATAGGTGGATAATAATTAAAATTATTGGGATTTGAACCATAAATATCATTATCAAGCTCAATAGGAGTAACAAATTCCTGATCACCATGCCTAAATACTTCAGATTCTTCATCAACATTGTCCACATCATACTCATCATTATAAAAACATGGAAAAGGCCGAACCTCATCTACACAAGGAGTGTCACCAATTCTAACCTCGATATCTTGATTATGCAAATAACTATCGTCATTTTCAAGAGTATTATTGGATACACTATATTGGAAATTCAAGTCATTTCGAGCAATACTTTCATTCGTCTCTAACTCAAGTCTACGTGTCGACTCAACTATCCTCTCAAGGGTCTCTTCTAAAGAAAGCTTCCTAAGTGTTGGATCTAATTTTTCACTTAACCTATTGAGGATATCTTCCAAAGAAGATGCAGTCATTGTTGCAGTTCTTTCGTCCATAACTACGTTGTTCACCTCATCTAATTTGTATGTCGATTCAGCTAACTTACGTGATGGCTCAGCTAAATTCCTGAGAGACTCTTCTAGAGAAGGAATAGGAAGTGAAGGATCATAAAAAGGACTACTTTTCAATATTTTGGTTGTATCCTCTAAAGACGAAGAACTAGTATTATAATATTCTTGCCCGTATGATCGATGCGCGTGTGGATAGTAACTGGGCTCACCATGGTATGACCCAAAACCTTGAAAAGGTTGGCGTGCCCAACCACTATTCACAGTATGATCATAAAAAGAGTAATGTCCATGTTGTTCAGTTGGATAATCATTGTATTGGCTATACCAGATCGACATCCTAACTGCAAGGGAATTCTAAACAAACACAAAGAAGGCTGACTCGACCACAACAAGCCTATTTTATCTAGCAAACAAAAATCATGATAGCTCCCTTAGATTTTTTCTAGACCAGCTTTTATTCTTTCGAAAATAAATTCGTTACAATATGAGCAAACCTCTCTGGAATCAATCCGAGTTAAAGTAAGTTGAATAGAGACGAGGGAAGCTCAGTGGAGCTTTGATACCCAAGGCCTCACCGGCGTTACAAGGCGGCGTATTCAACTCACAGAAACCATCATGAACTTCAAAATATGCTCTAAAGAGTAACCAATATTTTCCGAACGACTTTCCTAATAAGCTCGTTACCTTATCGGTCTCGTTCTAGTCCAAATTTTAAGGCTTAGGTTCGCGTAGGTTACGTGTTCCTAAGGCGGGAAAGAAGGAGACGGTGATGAAATCCGAGTCCTTATCTTGATTTGGCCAGGCCTTCCCTTTACTAGAAAATTAAATCCGATTTCAGGTCCTCAACATATATGCATACGAAATCATCCAGTAAACCCGCTAACAGGGGATTCGCGGGTGTTTAGAATTCTTACCTCCCATTCCAGACGGGGGATGAACCATTGAAGTCGACTCGGGCCACGACTCTTATGTCATGTATGAACCCGAGGGGCCGAGGCGATATCGTAATCGCCGTCCTTCTCTGCAAACAGTTTATTTAAAACTACCCTTCTGTAGGGTTTTAAAAATAAAGTCCAATGTTCAATGTCCAAAAGAAAAGAAGAAAAAAAAAATGTCCAAAAATAAAATATTACAAAAATAAAAACCTTAATTACAGTTTCTAAAAAAATAAAAATAAAATTATTTACAAAATCTTCTTCTTCACTCCTTTTGGATTTCTCTTTTCTTTCCTTTTTGGGCTTTTCCTTTCTTTTCAGCACTTTCTTTTTTTCCTTTAGCTTAGCTCCAAATATGAAAGCAAACAAAAATACCAAAACACGTAAAAAAGAACAAATAAAATAAAACCTAAAAACAAACCCGCGTCGGCGACGCCAAAAATTGATGGTATATTTACAGTGGTTGTAGAAGTGGTAAGTAATGGTTCGTTCAAGACTTGTGAAAGCAGCTTTTTTAAACTTAATTTTTATAAATAAAAATAACAAACTCGAATAAAAAGTGTTGTGAGGATTATAGAGAGACCGGGGCTAGGATTCTGCTATTTACCAATTCCAAAGTGATACTAATTATAATCATGCAATTTCACACGTTCAAATTGATTCTCAACTATTGCAAAAGTAGATTTTTAGAAACAAAAAATGTTAATCCAAAGCATGGGACATAAAAACCCTAGGCTAAGCATGTTCCATCAAAAGAAAATACAATTGTTTAACAAAAATCATAAAATCTATTTTCAATCTAGGCAAATAATCATAAATAAAAATTGCACAAATTAAATAATTAAGAATTACCACTTTTTCATTAGAAAGATAGATTCCTCCCTCGCCCCAAGGATTGGGTCTAGCTCATCATGATGGAAACACGCTCAAAAGTTGATTTCATTTATGCTCAAAGATGGTTTAGAAATGATGAAAATGTGAGAAAATTATTAAAGCAGTGATTTTCTTTTCTCTCCCAAAAAGTCTCCCCAAATGTGCTCTCTAGCTCTCTATTTATACACATCACTCAAATATATTCTTCCATAACTCCAAAATCTTCTTCTTTTTAATTAAAAATACCTTCAGGAATTTTTCCTTCTCTTTATTCTATATATGTCTTTAATAAACCCATATCTTCTTTAATTCGCAAAATAAAATCCAAGATAAAATCTTCTAAGGATATCTTTCTTGTTTAATACAAGATAACTTCCTTTTTCTTCAAAACTTCGTGTTTGTAAGGCAAGAAGATATTCTTATCTTAAAGATAATAAATCCTTTACCATTGAAACCAAATTTTCCGCCAATTTTTCTTTTCAAATCAAGGAAGAAGATGGATCCCTCTTAACCAGTAATGGGGTGCGATTAGAAGTTGGCTCCCCGGGGTGCCCCTTATCAGTTAGGTACCCCTTATCCAAAACTGAGAGTTCGAATAACATGTGTCCTCCGAGTGCCTATACCAACTTTTCGAGCCGAATTTTCCAAAAATGTTTATTTTCCAAAAATACCTACAAACACATAAAACACCATAATAAGTAGAAAATCGAGTACCAACAATACTGAAAATTGAGGAAAATTCGGTCACAAAAATGTGTCTATCACCCACCTCCACACAGAAGAACGATTAGGCGGTTCTCCGTAGATTGAGAGCATTAACGCTTTCAGGACGTCGGTGACACTCACTGTTCCCTGACTATGTGGAGAGACCGTGTATAGATTCAGGCGGTTCTCCGTAGATTGAGAGCAATAATGCCTTCAGGTCGTAAACAACACCCGTGACTCCCTGACTATGCACCATTCAGAATGGATGTGACGCTTTAACTGGCTAATATCTTTTCTGCAATAGATTAATTCTGCCGTGACATTCACCAATGAATTCCCAGAATGATCTATTATTGCTCTTATTCCATAGTCGAATCCATGGCCTGATCCCATGGAATGACAATAACAATTTCTCATATTCCATGGTCGAATCCACAGCTTGATCCCATGGAATGGCAATAACGATTGCTCCTATTCCACGGTCGAATCCACAGCCCGATCCCATGGAATGGTAATAACAATTGCTCTTATTCCATGGTCGAATCCACGGCCTGATCCCATGGAATGGCAATAACAATTGCTCCTATTCCATGGTCGAATCCACGTCCTGATCCCATGGAATGGGAATAAACTACTATATTATCTCATTATTCCAATTTCATGATCGAATTCACGGCTAATCTCATGGAATGGTAATAGATAATTTTATTACTCCGATTCTATGGTCGAACCCACAATCCCATGGGATGGTAATGCTTGTTTTATTATTCTGAATTCATGGTCGAATCCACAGCTGATCTTATGAATTGATGATAAATAACTACTCATTTTTATTGCTCCGTTTCATGAATTATTCTCCAATGAATATCATGAATTAGCAATAAATACTCAACAACCAGGCATCTGGACCATCACTGAGTAAGCCCCACAAAAATGGTGCAAGTATACTCGACAATGATGCACGACTGAGCACCCGGATGCACAAACGAGTATCCAAAAATATGGACAGATGAGGAATCCTACGCAAAACAAGAGAAAACAACAAATAATAATAAAATAATAAGAGGCGTCCAGGGGGCCGGGCCCACCGGCCGGCCGGCCATGCCCTAGCCGTCGCCAGTTCCATGCCTCTTCTATTATTTTGCCTTATTTTGTTATTTTCATGAACTCATGAAAAACTCCTTCAATTTAGCAACTTTCCTTGTTTGTGCAAAACTCATGAATTCCCTATAACTTCATGGATTCATGAAAATATTATTATAAAATATGGAAAGGTGTGCGGGACCGGGAAACCTAGCCGGTCGGCCATGCCCAAGTCATGGCCGGTCCCACACTTCACAATCCCTAGCTTTTTATAATTATTATTCCCTAATCTCATGAAACTCCTCTGTTTAAACAAAAACTCATGGATTCTCCATAACTTCACGGATTCATGAAAAATAATATTATAATAGGGAAAGGTGTGCGGGACCAGGCAACATAGCCGTACGGCCATGCCCTAGCCGTGGTCGGTCCCACACCTTGCAATCCCTAGTCTTTTATAATTATTATTTTCCTCAATTCATGAAACTCCTTGGTTTGAGAAAAAAATCATGATTTCGTCATAACTTCTCAAATTTTGCTCGAATCATGAAAAATCAAAAGCCAACATGGTCACACGACCGGCTAGCCTCGCACGGTAATTTTAAATGTTAAAATACTTTTATTTTAATATTTACAAAATATTGATCAATTGAGCATACATGCTCATTCCAACGAAAATCAAGAATTTTAGTCAAGATGAAACTCTTCTTAAAATTCACAATGTTGCTCGAACGCACATCAGAAAGTACTGAAACTCTCAGTAAGGAGACACAGACACCACGGCAACACGTTCATGCCTTCATGACCGACCAGAGTCATTCCTAGGGCTGGCACAAAGCCGGTCCCACACATTTTCATAATTCTGACCTAATTTTTTCAATTGCTCATATTGGGCCCAAACTCTCTCCAACCAACCTGGGGATTGCTCAAACGACCAATAGCTGGTCCCGTGACCACCAAGAGCCGGTCCCATGCTCTCTTGGTCGGTCCCCCATCTTTCATACTTAGGTTTTATCACCTAATGCTGAACCCAGCAATATTTCAATAAATGATGAAACCAGCATTTAATCATCATTCTTTCACCAACCCTCTAACTGAGAACCCTGGTGCATGCTCACTCGAGCACTGGTCACCACATGTACGCCCATCATCCCATGTGGTCGGTCCCTCTATCACTCATGACCTATTTTCAGTGATTCATCAATTATGATCTGAAATTAGGGTTTAGAATAAATGCTCTACGAATCATTATTCTGAGCAAGATTCAATCACTAATGAATTTATGTTGATTCAGCAACCAACATCTGACTTAATCATATGATATTTGGTAATCCACCAATATTTTAATATTTTATTGGGTCACGTCACCAATAAATAATTCGTCGAATTGAGCAATACTTGCTCAGTTGCTCGTCAAATTATCAACATTCAGTAATTTGTCTAATTGAGCAATACTTGCTCAGTTGCTCGTCAAATTATCAGCATTCAGTAATTTGTGAATTAAGCAATACTTGCTCATTTGCTCGTCAAATTATCAACATATTTGTCGAATTGAGCAATACTTGCTCAGTTGCACATCAAATTCTCAATATTCAGTAATTCGCCAAAATTGAGCAATATTTGCTCAGTCCTCAAATACTAGTCAATAATTCATCACTGAATCAACAATATTGACATCATTTCGTAGAATTACATGTTCGATCCATGAATCGTTGATCATTCATCACTCATGTTCGATTCAACAAAACCTAGACGCATTGTCTAATCAGTCAACAATTGACTCACTAATACACGTCTGTCATGCAGACTCCACGATTCGTGAGACATTAATCACGTCAAATTGGGGGATACCAATTAGGGTTTTGTTCTGGAGGCCTACAGCACGTGGATTCATCCACAACGATAAATGTGAGTAAGTCGTGTCAATGGTTGAAGGAGTTAGCAAAGCAGTGGGTGAATGATCAACCAAGTCTCAACACAATCTGGAACTGGTTTCACCACGATCTCCCACTTTCCCACTCTTTCACTCAAGAAACCTCACACTTACAGGGATCAAGGTGTTCACAACTCTGACAATATAAATAAGTCTCTGAATCCATGATTGAGGGACAACAGACAACGAATGATCACTAGCTATCAATTGTCTACACGGAATTTCTCGAGTAACTACTCTCAATAATTCATCAATCTATCAGAACTTATTCGAACTCATCAGTTCACCAAAAATTGCAGAAACCTTCAACACATCCACAATCCTTGATCATCACTGATCCCACACAATTCCCAGCTTCCCTCCTACAGATCAATCCATCTCCCTCTTTGCGACCGAATTGACTCTGGAACGACCATTGTCTTGGTTTAGGCCGGAGTCCTACAGATTGATATCTCAAATCTAAGCACTCCATTTGCAGTGCATCTGTGTGAGGTTAAACAGTTTGTTCGGTTGAGGAGTCTCGACAACACGTTCGTCTCTTCACTTCCCTAAAAACCAGCGACTCGTTTTTGCCATCTACAGCAATCTAAGTTACCTTGGTAACCAAGCATTCATTATTTAACCAAGCTAATATCTTTCAACTGTTAGATCGAACTTAGAATGAAATGTACCCTCATTTAGGTTATGTAACCGTACTAAACGTGTACACCATGTTGGCTTATCAATAGTCAACCGAAGTTAGCCATATGATTAACTCTCATATTAACCATATTCATCTTAACCATAACTAGTTCAAATGACTCAAATGAAACTAGTTAAATATCCGTTCAATTGGTATATTCTCATAGAAATATACAAGAACATAATTGAAACAAAATCGGTTTGATTCACTCGAATCAATTCATGAACATTATAGCCACGGTTTGCAAAGATTGCATTCTTTATTATATTTGGAGTTTTCACGTAGATTAAGAAATGGAGAGAGATATGAAGGTTTTCCATCTATACCCTTGATAAAAGTCTTCAAACATTAATTGCTATTAGTGCATTAAAAAAACTTGTAGTTCCAAGACAAAATGTAAGGATGTAATTGGTAGTTTTGTGGAAAAATATGGAAACTTTCAAGTATTATGAAACAAAAATATAACCCTAAAACATCATCTAAAATGGAACGGAGGGAGTAAATGTTTAAGTTCATGTACACAGGCGATTTTAGAAAGTCACCCACTCAAGTATGCAAACGGATACGCATACTTAAGTAGTCGGACCGAGTTTGGTTACGCCAGTACGCGTACGGGTGCGCATACTTCAACACTCTTCCAAACTCCATCATAATTTCACAGAGGTGAACTTTCCGCCAGTATACTTGCCCAGACATCAGCAACCGCCAGTACGCGTACGGGTACACATACTTCAGGCTCCCGGTTTTGGACTTGCACACTAATGTGATTAACACACTATGTTTTTATCCAAACATGGTTACTTGATTCTAAACTCTTCATTTCAATCATTGAAACTTTCTTAGAGGATGACAATAGTCGTTTTCATAATACTATTAGCATCAAAGCGATTTTCAAGTTATTGAAATTATCATAATGAAACATTCCAAGTCTTCACCAAAATGATTGTATCATACAAACCATGTAAGATGTTACTCGAAAATTTTCATATGATCATACTTTGACTTTCGTCAAGAATGTAAGATGAACTTGGTCGAAGCGAAAGCTTGCCAACATATATTCCGAGAAATATGTAAGTGAGTTAAACTCGGCTCGAAATCTCAAATGTGTATGGTAGAAAACTATATCGTAACATGAGTTATGTCTCAATATAGGAGATAGAGTAGAAATAGACTTTCCAAGTGATACATGAGTTTCAGTCTCCACATACCTTTTGTTGATAAAGTTCCACAAGATCCTCTTAGTAGTTCTTCGTCTTCAAATGATGAACGTCGTGAAATTTAAAGCTCAACTACATAATCTATGTCATAGTCCGAGATATCTAAATAGAATAGAAATCAAGACTTACAGTTTTGATCACTAACATCGACAAACATGCTTGAGATAGCAACGCATGCGAGTTCGACCGAGCAATGCTCTAACACATTGAATGTTAGTTACCAAGCATGCCGGCACCATTTTTCGGCATGGTCTTCATCACTTCCGGCTATGTAAAAAAAAAATATCTGGCATGGTCTTCATCACTACCGGCATAGTCTTCATCACTTCCGGCATGGTCTTCATCACTTTCGATTTTTTTTTAAAAAAAAAGAATCGTTTTCAAAGTGGGAAATATTTAGGTTTCAAAGCCCTAACCCTAACGAGAATGCCGGCAGTGAAGATAGAAATGGGGGATATGATTTTGTTTTTTGATTTTAAGTTTTTAGAAAAAAAAAATTGAGGGAAGGGTATTTTAGTATTTTTGCCCCCCCCCCCCCCCCCGAGAAACACCCCTTAGCAAACACTATTGGTTGGGGAAAGTAATTAATATAAAAATCGTGCGTTCTTTCTAAGAAGAGAAACAAACTAAATGGTTGGAATTTAATTCCGAGAAAACCCATCCTTCTTCCGATTTAATCGGATCTTATTCATTCTTGTCTTTTTCCGATAAGTCTTCTCTTTCTCTTGACGGATTTCTCGTTATTGTATTTTTACGGTATGTTCTTGTTACTTTGTAGAGCAGTGCTATCCCGCACGACCTTGCGGGAGCTATCTCGCTCAAGCGGCTTCTTTACCGTTAGATCATGCTAAAACCCAGATCTAACAGCCTTGAATCCTTTAGGAAAAGTTGTGGATCCTTTCCTGAAAGTGGTGGGTCCTCTCTTGAAAGTGATGGGTCATTTCTTGAATGTGAATCTAACCATTGATTTGATCATCCAACGGTAAAGAATCCACTTTTGCGGGAAGCCATCCCGCAAAGTCGTGTGGGATAGCATTCGTCTTACTTTGTATTCTCTTATTTTTGATGTTAAACTCATTGTAACCTCATATATCCAATAATGAAAAAGTTACTTGTTTATCAAGGGACAAAAAAAAATCAACATTGTTAGACAAAAAACTAGCTAGGTACACCCGGACGGTATCAAAAACTAAATTTTAGCAGCAGCCAAGCCCAAGTGGTTAATATTTTATACTGTAGTATTCAAAGATGAGCTGGCCATGACATAAAACAAAATGTATTGAAGGAATGTCTTTAATAATTTTGTTGGCTTCCGAAAACAGCTTCTTGACACTTGCGATCTCTAAAACCATGGCTTCCTGCCCACAACTTTTGCTGATCATTTTAAACCTTATCAGTTAGTTGTCTGTACTTGTACTTATCCCTCTTTAGGATTACTCTAACAGCACATAATTACCACTTAATTTTTTCCTACTAGTATTATTTTTGAAGATGAATCTTTGCATTGGATCTTGTAAAATACGATTAAAAATCAAGAGAGATGATAAATTTTTGCATTGGAGAATACAAATTTTAATTGGTTTTTCATACTTGTATTTATGGAGTGTGAGATTATGCATTCTCCAATTCAAAAATGCATCATCTCTCTTGATTTTTAATTATATTTTACAAGTTCCAATGCAATGATCGGTCTTTATTTTGTGCATGGATAACAAAACCCATTTTTGAATTACCATGCATTAAGCAGTCATAATATTTTTCCTTTTGTAGGGTGCCATTGTATGATTGTATCAGATTTTGTAGATTCTTTCTTGTTTATGCCAGAAACTAATGCTTTTACCATACCTGACTACTGTGCATTCGATGGACAGCAGTTGCCTCTTTTAGTTTTTATCTCTAGCTAAACCCTTCACTTCAGTTCTCAAAAAAAATAAAAAATACATCGTTTTCATCTCTAACAGTTGTATATATAGAGTTGTTCGTATTGAACTCTAATACACCGAATCCATTCATATACAACTACAAAACAATGGCAGACACATCAAACCTTCTCAACTCTGATTATCCTCAAACTCATCCGCTCCTCGAAAAACATGTCAAAACCTTAGACGAGACAATAGAACGGTTTATAGGAAGTTTCGGTTGGGCTCAGTTACAACAAGCTATAGTTGTATCTTTCGCATGGGTTTTTGATGCACAGCAGACTTTCATAAGTGTGTTCGCAGATGCCGAACCATCATGGCACTGTACAGATCCTCGTATCCAGTCGTGCAACGCGACAATGATCTCCAACTTGTGTAAATTGCCTCGAAATTCATGGACATGGGATGAACCGATCCAAACATCAACAGTCTCGGAATGGGACCTATCTTGCTTGGGTCCTGTTATTGCAGGTTTACCAACGTCATCTTTCTTCGCTGGTTGTCTACTGGGTGGACTAGTTCTTGCTACTCTAGCCGACTCGTCACTCGGTAGGAAAAATTTATTAGTCATTTCGTGCCTTACGATGTCTTCATCAACTTTCTTAACAGCATTTTCACCTAATATTTGGATCTACTCAATTTTAAGATTCGTAACTGGGTTTGGTCGGGCCACAATCGGTACTTGCTCACTTGTTCTGTCGACAGAAATCGTCGGGAAAAGTCGGCGTGATAAAGTGGGTGTTATTGGATTCATTTGTTTCACTCTTGGTTTCTTATCATTACCGGCCATGGCTTATTTCACAAGAGGGTCTTCTTGGAGGATGCTCTATATTTTAACTTCAATTCCAACAATGCTATATTCTATAATAGTTCATTTCATGATTTATGAATCACCAAGGTGGCTAATGGTGCAAGGAAGAAAAGAAGAAGCCATTAATACTTTGAAGAGTATTGCTTCTCCTGATTTTTATGGAACTAATAACAATATATTGAGCATAAGTCTATCTGGTATAGACATATCTGTAGAGCCAGGACAATGCAATACAGATTTATACTCCTCGATCAAAATGTTGTGGGATAAAAAATGGGCTTTTAGAAGACTATCGGCCGTTATGGTAGTTTCGTTTGGAGTCGGAATGATGTACTACGGGATCCCTTTAGGCGTTGGAAATTTGGCTTCAAGTCTTTATTTAAGTGTGACGTTAAACGCGTTATCTGAGCTGCCATCATCGTTAATCACCTATTTTCTAATAGGAACACTGAAAAGGAGAAGTTCATTGTTGTTTTTCACAATATTGAGTGGTGTTTGTAGCATCATGTGTGTTGTTATCCAGGAGGAACAACAAGGATTGAGAATCGGTGTTGAGTTAGTATCATTCTTTAGCGTGTGTACAGCGTTTAACGTGTTATTGATATACACATTAGAACTATTTCCAACTTGCGTGAGGAATTCAGCATTGTCGATGGTGAGACAAGCTCTTGTTTTTGGTGGTATTTTTAGTCCAATTTTGATTGCAGCTGAAAGAGGAGTTGATGATAATGGATTACTATCATATGGAGTATTTGGATTGGTGATTTTTGTTTGCGGGTTATTTGTTGTTTGTTTGCCAGAGACAAGAGGTGAGATCATTTGTGACACCATGGATGAAGAAGAAGAGAAGGCAAAAAATATTGTTAATGAAGCGCCTTATAAGCAGACATTGGTAGCTCATGTGTAGAATATCTTGTTAAAGTTTTTGTATATGATTGAGTAGGGTCAATTTGCAAATCGTCGTGTTTCTGTAATTTTGTGATTTAAATTGAGCTGTTTGAAATGGCACAAAATATCTCATTTTGTGACTTTCCAAATAGTTATTTAGACTTTCTTTCAAGGAGAGCTAGGGGTGTAAATTTTTCTCGCCAGCCCGAGGTCCAGTATCGTCCGCCGTGTCCCATGACAACCTATGGGTGATCGTGGTCCTTTACGGACTGGTCCAACCTAGGCCATTTAAATAAGAGGGCGGGCACAGGCCACAAGTCAAATTTTCTTGCCCGACCCAATACCCTCCCTATTATCCCGTCAATGTTACCCGTCTTTTTAGCTCGCCAGTGTTATCCATTTACCTAGCTTAAGTGACTGTTCCCATTTATTTTATCCTAGAATATACTTGATACGTATACTTAATACAGTCAACCCTCATAGTTCTCATATGTATTTCTTAACTTTTACTCCATAAGAGTCTAAATTTGTTAACCATATAGAGAAAATATTGAGCAAAATCTAAGGCAATTTCCTTTTCTAATGATTCAATTCAGGAAAAATTATAGGAAGTTTGGTTTATCTTATTCCCATCTCAATTCTCGTATTTGATTATGAATTTTAAGTAAAACTTGTGTATTATTACTATTTTATTTTTATTTTTAATAATATATATGTATAATATATATTTGTTTGTAATATTCAACGCCCTCCCGGCCTTACCCGCCCGAGCCCAAATTACAAAACAGGCTTGGATAGGTCATGGGTACTAACTGTAGATAAATAACCATGCCCGCCCGGCCCTTTTAATTTCATGGATAAGAGATATTCTGGCCCGACCTATACCGTCCCATTTAATAAATAGGTCGGGCCACCCGGCCCGGCTCAATTTACACCCCTAAGAGCGTCCACAATGGTACGATCATAACCAAAGATCAAAGACCAAAACAAACGATCAAATTTGAGAGTAGTCTGGAGTGTGACGTTAAGGCAGTGGAGTATATTTAGTCGAGCGGATGTATAATCTACGCTTGCATGTGGAGCGTTCGTATAATCTTCGTCCCGAAGAGGCGTAGATATAGTTTACGCTGGTTGTGGGGCGTTGGTAAGATACGCTGGTTGTGGGGCGTACATATAGTTAACGCTCGGAGAAGGGACGTAGGTATAATCTACGCCTGGTGTGGCGGACGGGTAAATCAACGCCTCATTCAGGCGTACGTATAATCAACGCCTCTCTCAGGCGTACGTATAATGAACGCCTCTTGTCAGGCGTACTATAGTGTTCGACTTGTATTAACACACGTATCGAGCACGTGTGGCATTAAAGCCCAGACAAAGAGAAACCACCACGTATAGCCCACGTGTTCACTTGGCCTTTACCCTAATCTTCTCCGTCTTCTTCTTTTCTTTTCTTCTTTTCTTTTCTACCTCCTCTTTGTTTCTACCGCCCACAAACACAACTTCTAAACCAACACATCACAGTAACTAGCAGGAAAAGAGAAAAAAAAAACGAGATACTTGATGAATCCGGGTTACAAAAGAGGTATGTTTCTTTTTTCTTAATCTCTTTTGTTTTATCCATATTGTTGTATAATTTATTTAGGGTTTTATTTGTTAAAATTAGTTTATATAAAATTGGGTTTTAACGAACAAATATGAATATGAAATTGATTAAATATAATTGGGTATGTGTGTTTTATGTTTTTAGAGATTAATATGTATGTGAAAAAAACCATATTTGCTGCTTATGTAAATTTGGTTAAAAGAAATTTTAAAATAGTTATAGAAGATCTAATTTGTGGGTGGAATAGATTTAAATTTTTTGGCTACTGTAAAAATTGGTAGTTATGTAGATTATGTGTGTTATATATGTAGAAGAGATGATTTGTACATATGTGAATATGGTTAAAAATAATTGAATTTGTATTGTTTTTTATTGAATTTTGAGGTGATTTATTTTAGTTGTTTTTTGGTTTATTTTTGATGTTCATGTGAATTAGGCTAAAAGATTTTATGAAATTTTGTCAAATATGTACAACACTTAATTTGTGGGTTATATAGATTAATATGTGTTTTTACAATTCACGTGGTTATGCGAAAAATTGTAGTTATGTAAATTTTGTGTGTTACATATGTAGAAGAGCTAATTTATATGTATGGAATTGATTTTTTAGTGATTTTTATGAAATCTTGAAGTGATTAAATTGGGTTGTGGAATCTTGTAATGATTTTCGAAATGCATCGGTGACGATTTAATTTGTGTTCGTAGAATTATAGAATTTGGAATTGATATAGTTTGTGTTAAGGATTTATAGTATTTGGAATATAAATGGTGATGGACTAATAAAAATATGAAATAATGAGGGTTGGTCTTTTAATAATGTAATTGCATCTATCTTGTGTGTGCATAGATGTTGAACGGGGATTTGCGTGAACCAATGGCTGGTGATATTAAACTGTTGCTCAAGCAAAACAAAGACCGGGGATTTCCTGGGATGCTGGGTAGTCTAGATTGCATGCATTGGAAATGGGATAAGTGTCCATCGGCAGAATCCGGGGCTTACACCGCGTATAAAGGGAGCGAAAGTATCGTGTTGGAGGTAGTGGTGTCGTATGACCTATGGTTTTGGCATGCTTTTTTTGGTATTCCCGGCTCTAACAATGATATTAATGTTATGAACCGTTCATATGTTTTTCGAAGTCTTGTAACAGGAAAAGCACCGCCGGTGAGCTATGAGGTGAACGGACATTCATATGATATGCCGTATTATCTAGGTGATGGTATAAACCCAGAGATTCCTACTATTATTATGGCCATTAAACATCCTGTTGGTAGGAAAAAGGAAATATTTTCATCGATGCAAGAGGGTGCAAGAAAAGATGTTGAACGGGGATTTGGTGTACTTCAACAACAATTTGGAATCATCAAACAACCTGCAAGAATGTGGAATCCAGATGTGCTTGCCTATATCATGAAAACCTGTATTATCTTACATAATATGATAGTCGAGGATGAGCGTCTACCCGGTGACTGGCCACATGCTTATGAACAACGTAGCAACGCAGCACCAGTTAATATATTAAGAGGCAATAGTGACGAGTTTTCCCAAATTAGAGTTGAGCAACGCCGACGTGCAATGCGTAACAAAGATGCACATATTCGCTTGCGTGATGACTTGATCGAATATATATGGGTAGAATATGGGAATTAAAAATTGTCGTTTGTCATTTCCTTTGTATGTTAACTTTGGATAATAATAAAATAATTAACTTTGGACAAATGATTTTGTTGTACGTTCTATTATCTCTTTGTATGTAACCATCCTCAAGTTTTAATTAAGGTCGTATGTTTCAAAAAAAGTAGAAATTTAATTAAAATCAACGGAAGTAAACTTAAAATCCAAAAATTACATAATAATACGGCTAATTGTTCAGATAAAAAGAAATATTAAAACATAATAATACTAATAATACTACTAATCACTAAATAGGAGAAATAAGTAAGGTTTGAACTATTCCTCCTTTGTGTTAAGATTGGTTTCTTTTATTCCGAACTATGTCCGCCCTGCGAAGTTGGAAGTACTCTTGTTGTACAGGTTCCATTTTTTGAAGATCCATCATAATGATGCGAAATTCTTCGTCTTCAGCTTGCTTGGCTATTTTTGCCGCATGTTCAGCTTGTTTTGCTGCAAACTCTGCTGCTCTTTGTTCCATCTTGAATCTTGATTGTGCTTGGTAATGAGTATTGAAATTTTGTTGTTCTTTAGTAATTATTCCCATCAATTCCTCTTGGTGACTGGATCTCTCTCTCCCTGTTTTCTTCAATCTTTTTGCTGCTTTTTTCCCCATCTTACGGAGATATGTGTTCTCTATGTCTCCCCCATCTGTGTCGTTACCAGTCTCTCCTTGGGTTGTTGTTTGCGGTCCTTCCTCATCTTCCTCGTTATTCTCATAAGTGTCCAAATCGTGAGTCGTATCGAATACAAAAGTCGATCGCCGATTATATTTTATATTTTCTAACACAATTGGATAGCACTCTTCGTACTTAAATTTTTTCCCGTCGTTGCATTCCTTGAACCTCTTGTTCACTTCTTCAAGTTGTTAATGTTTTTAAAAACACTTAAGTACATGGGCTCTTATTAAATATTAGAAAATAATTGTTCAAAAAATCAAGAATGCTTACCTTCTTTTCAGGACCCCATCCAGTATGATATTCACCTTCCACTTTTGCCTCTTTTGCCGAAAATAACGCCACATCTTTACTTATTCCCTGATATCGTTTTTGCCAGGAACTCCAAGACCGCTCTGGATTATTAGATAAATGAAGTTCAATATCATCCTTGATACGAGTCCACAATGTCGCCTCTGATTGATCAGCTCCAACACTAGGATCTTGAGATATAGATAAATGAATTTTATACATTGTTACATCTTCGATTGTCGTAAAATTTGGACCTCGTGCTGTTCTTGGTGCCAAAGTAAGCGAAATGCAGAAAAATTTCCAAATGATTTGAAAGCAGAAATAATATTTCTTCTTATTGGTGTGATAGATAGTTTGAAGTATTAGTTATGGGAAAATGTTACAGGATTTCATGTGTATATATAGGTGTTTCCTCGGAAATTTCCAACGTTCGAAAATGTCTTCCAAACTTTCCAACGTTCCAAATTACCCAACGTTCGATTTTCTTCAACGTTCGAATTACCAACGGTATAAAAAAATTTCAAAAACAAATTTGTCTAATAACGTTTTAAAATTTTCTTTTAAACTGAAGCTTTAAATGGGGCGGAGCTATTAAGTCCGCTCAACAACAGGCGTTAACTATACATACGCCGGGCTGGGGCGTTGATATAATCTTCGTCTCACTGGGGCGTAAAGTTTATGAACGCCTGGCGTGGGGCGTAAACTTTAGCAACGTCCCATCGGACGAACATTTCAGCAATGCCTGAATGAGGAGTAACTTATATACACGCCTCTTTGTGGGGCGGTGACTTTACGTACGTTTCACAACAGGCGTAGTTTATATACACGCCCGATGACAAACGGTGATTATACATTCGCTCCACTATATATAGTTTTGGTCTTGATCCCAGACCAAATATGATCCGGAATTTAGTTATGGTCCAGCTTTTAATCTTTACTCCGTCCCGCTGCGTCTCGTCCCTGGACCATAATTATAGGTTTGATCGTCCACTACAGTTGCTCTAAGGAGAGCAGTGGTTTTCGAACAAATTCTACAGGTGAGATTCTCCAGGAAGTCACGTTGCTTTCTTTTTTAAGGTGAGCTATGGATTAACTGCATTTTCTTATCCTGTGTGTGCACTTCAACCAATCCCATGTAGCAATCTGGGTACCCCAAGTGTTTCCCAGGTGGTAAATATAAAGTTATTGGGCATTCACGGTATCCCAGTTGACTCTCCCAGCTGCAGTTCTAGCCTTCTCTTTCTCTTCGACATGAAAATTCTCTGACTTATCATCTCTTCAGGAAAAAAACTATCAGGGGTTTTAGAGAAATAGGTACCGCAGAAGGCCGGAAATATGTCTAATTTAGAAAATGAATCAGGATTTAATTACTGGTTTCAATGGCAAGTTCCAGTATGTGCATTAATCATCATAATTCCACCAATTATATCTCTAGTGTTGATTTATAAATCGAGAAAATCACCTTTAAATGTTTATGATCTATGGGTTCCTTGTTGGAAAAATCTTAATCCAATATGGATGTTGATTTATAGAGCTTCGGTGGTTTTTATCATGTCTTGTTTCTTATCTGTGGTTATCAACATACATGGAGCTTTTGCATTCTACTTCTACACTCAGTTAAGTTTAACTCTAAAATCATTTTTTTACTTGATTTAGTTATTTATGAAATTTTTTTTTTTGTTTTTATGATAATGTCTCAATTCTGATAATGTTTGTGGGTTTAGTTCCAAATAAGAGATCATCAAATAGTTTAGAAGAAACTCTTGGATGGATATGATTTAGTAGTTCAAATGTAGCAGATAGCGTTTAGCCAGTATAAAGTCCAAATGCGTGATGGGCAACTCTTTTATTGACCGAGTTGTTGAATTGAGCTTCTATATGCATAATGCCTGCTGGCCTAACATCCCTTTGTATTTAGAATTCAGCTGTCGACGGCTATGTCAATGTCCACTGGTAGTTGTCACTTGTCATGAGCATAGTCAGTCTCTTTTAGATAGTTCTGTGTAATCTGGATTCAAATGTCTTGTGATCTTTACTTCGTATTATTTATCTATTTACAGGTGGACTTTCGCGTTAGTGATTTTATATTTTGTGGTAGGTTCTTCTCTGGATAACTCATTTCTTATCAATAACAAAGATCTTGTGTAAAGTAAAGTATTTTAGTTTTTAAGCTTCATGTGTTTATATATGTAGTTGGGAACCATTTTCTCCGCTCAGGGATGTTGGGTGTATTTAAAGACATCTAAGGCCGAAAATGAGGAAGGCAGTGAATTTTTGAAAAGGGAAGGGGATGAGACCGAATCTAATGCAAAGGCGAGTTCTGGGTTAAAAAAGGGTCTTAATAAATTGATGAAAACTCATCATGATT
This sequence comes from Papaver somniferum, assembly GCF_003573695.1. NCBI lineage: Eukaryota > Viridiplantae > Streptophyta > Magnoliopsida > Ranunculales > Papaveraceae > Papaver > Papaver somniferum. The sequence goes on along the minus strand of NC_039359.1, from coordinate 15,808,743 downwards.
GTATAGGGAGCAAGCGAAATGCTAGGTTTGGGGGTTATTTGATGCTAACTGTATATCAGGTTAATTTGTCTAACTTCCTGTTTCTGTATTGCTATTTGAGATCATATTTGCATATGCTTCTATCATAATCCCATCATTTTGAGATAATAAACTTATTTGAACAGACTAGTGCTGGTGCTGTGTTGCTGACGGACATTGTCTTTTGGTGCATTCTCGTACCATTTCTCACAGCTGATACCTTCAGAGTGACCCGGGTGACTATTCTATTCCTTATTAGAATGCTGACCTTAACATATTGTACATATTTTTATTATAAAACTGCACCATCATGTTGATTAATTTGGTAAATGGTATCGTCTAGATTTAGAGCGGTTAGTATCTTAGCTTGTCGATTTTCAGTACATATGTGCATAACCGAAGTTTGTTGCTAAATATAGTTTTGTCACTTGCAACAGTACATGGCTTGCATGCATTCTCTAAATTTCGTGTTTTTTCTACTCGACGTCGCTCTCAACAAACTCGTAAGTACAATGCGGAAAATTGCTCCAAGGAAATCCATCGATATGGTTAACCTTAAGCAATTCCCGGTGATCCCTTATTTTATTATTGTTCTTTACTCCTAGTCTTTTCGATTACTGATTGTTTAGTTGCCCTAATGTGTAGCCATTCCATTCATTTGGACTGGTCTATTTTTTGATCTGGAGCGGTGCGTACACAGTTTTTCAATGGATTCTTCATGCTTGTGGTTTTACATGGTAAGCTTGTAAATCTCTCCCTAAACAAGTTTCCATGTATACTCACAAGTCAGAAGCTCAATAAAGTGTTGTTGTTTTCTCCTCTCGTCTTTGGTTGCCTCGTTATAGGTGGCCTTATCCTTTCCTCGAGCTCTCAACTCCGTGGGCACCTCTTTGGTAAGTGAATGAAACTTGTCTCCTATATACTTGACTTTTAACTTTCCCTTTGCTTTCTCACTCTGGGGGCTCACACCATATCCTTTGACAGGTATTTCGCACTGACTCTAGTTCATATCCCTTGCTACAGTATTTCCCCCATGCTTATTTGGGGTCATCACAGGGCTTAGTTTAGCATATTATGTATAAACCACTCACTGTCAAGGGATTGATTCTTTAGGCACAATAGAACTCCATCATGAAACTGCTCCATGATATACAAGGGTCCACGGATGAGAATTCAAGTTGAAAATAAATTTTATGTTGGACCAGCCACTAATATAAAATGGCTAAATTTATTTGCAATTTCTAAGTAGAAATGTAATGTAACACATTCTGGTAAGTTATGTGTCTAAACTGCCGTCTCTCCCACTCTCAGATTTCTATCTTTTACAACTGCATTGACCAATTGAAGTGTTCAGTTGAGAAAACAAGGTTTTTCAGGAAGAACCTGTGGCAATGTTAACATGCTAAGAGTTGCACTGGTTCAATTGGCTAGAAGTGAGACTGTGGTCTGTGGATATCTCCTGAACTCTGTTTTCCAGAATCCTATTTGGGGTAGACAGTCTATGTCTGCTACTCCGCATAAAAAGGACCCGGGACTAGGACTTGGTAACCTCCTGCTGAAGGGCTTGTATAAGTAAATTTTGAGTCAATTTTGATGACTCATCTGCAGTGTACCAACGCTAGCAGACCCAAGGGCAATTCAAGAAGAAATTAGATGGAAGGAGGTTGGCAAAAATACAGGCTATGTTAATAAGCAATTATTTTCAAATCAGCCATGTTAATAGCTCATCCCAGGAGGAGGTGGTGGATTAGTACTGAGTATATGTTGAACTGCGCATTCGAAGGACGGAAAACGGAAATTAGTCGTAACCTATTAAACTCTTGTCCCTGGTTCTGAAATGAAACTTTCAAGAGTGGAACGCAATTAGGAGAAAGATGGAAGACACAAGTATTTTAGTCAGCATACATAAATCTTATGTGAAAGAACTAATCACCAAGCGCCAAAAGATGAGAGAAACTTGAGTTTTGTTCATCTAATTATCTTCCATATCTTTAACCGAGAATACAAAAGATGAGAGAAACTTGAGTTTTGTTCATCTAATTATCTTCCATATCTTTAACCGAGAATACGTAATCTACTAATCATCTTAGACTGTGAATAACGGAAACATACCAAAGAGTCAAAGATCGAGGCATAGCCACTAGCAAAGCAAAGAAGAACCCATAAGAATAACTCCGGCCAGGGGAAACTAGTTCACTCTCATTCTTGGATGTTCCAAATATAGCCAATAATAAACCTTAAAGTTGTTTGTCCTGTTCAACTGAAGATTTTACTAACTCTCCAAAGTAATGCACAGAAGCTGGTGAATTCCTAAAAACTACCACAACAGAACGAACAGAAAGCCAACTGCTCTTTGCATTTGAATAGCTTCCATACCTTCCTTGGCCATCTTTTGAGGAAGGTGGGGAAACAATCCTGCTCCACTGACATACCTAACCTCAGCATTGCTCAGTAAAGTACTTTCAACTTGACATCTCTACAGGCACAAATAACATAGGCATAGGAAGTCTCAACATGACATTTTACACAATCTTAGTCTTAGACTACCATAGACAAAAAAAAAGAATCAGACTTCCATTTAAGCTCATTGTGATCAAGCTTTCCTACAATTAATGACTTCTGAACCTTAAGAGGTTATACTGCTCATCAAGTGTTCAGAACTAACAAATAAATGGAGCTACATCTGGCCACACCCAAGTAGTACAATACAATATATACAAAACAATAAGACAGCATTAAACTACAAGATCTGTCTAACAAGTACATATGTGTTCAAGCAGATCACGAGCTACTCAAACAAAAACCTCGAACCCATTCTATGTATCTTAGTTTGTAGACAGTACTCTCTATACCTGAAACTGTTGATGTCACTCATCCAAGCATACAACCAATGCAAGAACCAGACTCTGTACGAAACCATGAATCAACCCCAAAAATAACCAAAAATAATCTGGTAGAAATCACTCAATTGAAGCATACAACCAACACAAAAAAAACACACTACCTGTAAGAAACAGTGAATCAACCTAACCCGTGTAAAATATTTAACTACTAAAATAAATAAAAATAATCTAGTAGATGTAACTAGTATTTCTGTAAATTCATCATTACACGGGGATAAGCTACAACATCAATACAAGGAAGCCAACATAAAAAGAAAATAACAACTCCGAATCTCCTATAAGGTTGACCTTCTCAGAAACTAATTAAGAACTCAAACATACCAAATTGCAAGCTACAAATGATTTATACCAGACAATTACACTCAATATATCACATACTAGACATAAGACCACTAAAATGATAAGACTACAACATCAATCTAAGAACAAGTAGGCCAACCTAAAAAGAAAACATGACAAACTTCCTATCACCCACACGGCATACAATCCAAACATAAGCTAAAACAAATATTATTACATTCAACAGCACTAACCATTCATCCCCATCAATTTGATATTTTCAAACCCAAATTCTTACTAAACTAGCTCACTATTTTTCAGTTCTAAGACACTATGTACTACTAAGTAGGTTCATATCCTCACAAAACCCAGATTTTTCAGTAACACAATGCACTAATAGTCAATTCATATCCTCATTTAACCCCATCCAATTTATGTTATCAAACAACTAAAACAAATGCAAACCAAATAATACACAACCTAAAACAGAACCCAGATTTTTCAGCGAAAAATGACAATGTCCTACTAGTTAATTCATATCCACAATTCATCTATATCGATTAAGTTAATAAAGACCAAAAAAAAACACAACCGAAGGTAACTAAACATTCTCGCAAAACACAGATTATCTATAACATACTTATCAGCAGTACTACACTTTGCAGTCCTACATAGATCATTTATTCATAATTCATGTATACTACACAACCTAAGGTTTCTCCACATTCTCAAGAAACCCCAGATTTTAAATCTCAAATTTCTTCTCAATACAGAGACAACCAAGCAAGCAATACCCTTATTACTACAATTTGCAGTCACCGAGCATCCATTCGTTCAAGTATATACAACAGAGAACACTTAATATTAAAACCCCTATTGTAGCCAATCATTTAATGAGTTGGTACAAACTTACAAACCTCCCTGGATTGACTACACCAGTAAAGGAAACTTACAAGTAAAGAAACAATTATCATTTAACCGTAAAAATAACAACCAGAACCACCAAAATCAGACTACACCCACAATAATCAACAGCAAACATATTCAGCCACGATAATCAGATTTGTCTAAATTGAAGCACATAATCTATTCGTAGTGAGTCATAATAATAACCTCCATTTAACAAAAAAAGAACATAATATCTTATCATAAAAGGTTCTGAAATTGAAATTAACCAACAAGAAAAATCTTTAAATCCCTAAAAACAACCAAATAAGAAACCCTCTTAACAAAACTCCATATTACTAAAGAGTAACCATGACTTACTCTTGTCCAGCTTGCTGGTAAACGTAAGTCAAACCACACTTACCGCAGTAGTGACGGTCAAAATGATTAGCCATGAAAGTTCCAGCACCACACTCAGAATTAGGACACTCCTTTCTCAACCTCTGAACCTTTCCAGAATCATCAACTTTGTAGAACTGAAGAACCGCGAGCTTAACCTTCTTATGCTTATGCTTGATCTTCTTTGGCTTAGTATAGGTCTTCTTCTTCCTCTTTTTAGCTCCTCCCCTCAATCGAAGAACCAGATGAAGAGTCGATTCCTTCTGGATGTTGTAATCAGCTAGAGTTCTTCCATCTTCAAGTTGTTTTCCAGCGAAAATCAAACGCTGTTGATCTGGTGGGATTCCTTCCTTATCCTGGATCTTAGCCTTGACATTGTCGATCGTATCAGAGGATTCAACCTCGAGGGTGATTGTTTTCCCTGTTAGGGTTTTCACGAAGATCTGCATCTTCGCGGAGGCGACTCAAACTAGGGTTTCAGTTTCTTATCTCTTGCGGTGTGATATGGAAATGAGATTTTAGGGTTTCTTCTTTATATATAGTGTGTTGGTTCTGAGTTTACTCGGTTCTCGGATGTATCCCATTTTTTAAGTTACGCATAAAATGGTTCGGTTCTTGCTCGTGGAACCAAAAGATGAGACATACCAATACCAAATCCGAGGGTGACGATTCACTGGATCCTTTCGTTTTCGTCATCAATTGGGTCTGACTCATTTGCAATCTTGCTAATCTGACTCTGACTCGCACGCAAGTCTTGCTATTCTAAATCTGACTCGTTAAGTGTGAGTATGCATACTCTTGCTTACATTGGAAGTTGAATTGATTGCACACAGAGCCAAGCTGAGTCAGAAACCGTTAATTTCAATCGGAGACCTTCTAGTCTAGACTGTCACGGAAATTCCACAAAAAAAAAAAACTCAGGAAATATGAGTCTGACTCGTCAACCTTGAGTGAAGGGGTCATTCAGAGTTCAGATTACACACATTCCAAAACGCGAAAGTTTAAACAGGAAAAGAAGAGACACCACCGAAGTTAGCCAAGAAGCTTAAGCTGTTCAATATGAAGATTGAATGTATTCTGAGTAAATCAATTATTATGTTACAAAGTGTCCGAAACCAATCAAACAAGAAAGAATATCACTCTAAGAAGTTTGAAAGAATGAGATGAGATAGTTCTCGGAATTACTTAAAACCACGCAAGAAAATTGTTACCAAACTGCATAAAGAATTTCAATCTGTAACTCTACTACATTCGGTACAGTACACATTTGGTGGTTACAAATTTTGGAAGTGTGAAGTGTACTGAGGAAATGCAGTTAGGAAATCGTTGACAGTCTGAGCAGGCAATATATGTCCTTTTATGAGAACCTGGTGGTATCTCTCTATAAGAGAAAGCACTGCACTTTGAGGATCAACTTCGCCGAAAACACCTGCATGAATAGTGCGGAAAGAATAAAAATAAGGAATACAAAATTTGGTCATGTTCTGTTGTCCATGGTGAGTAAAAAATTAAACAACTTATGGGAATAGAATCATATGGACTTACCCAACTCAATGTCCTCCTGGCATTGACCTTCAATATCATCATCTTCTGTAATTACTGCACTTTCCAAGTTAAGAGCTTCAATGGCATACCGTTCCATGAACTCTTCTTCTGTTTCTTCAAGCTCCTCATCTTCGGAATCCTGAGCAAAATCACAGAGGAACAGAAAAAGTTTAGTAGTTTATCATGTGTGAGATATTCAGATAGTTGAAACAAAGAAGCAAGGCAACATAAGAAAAAAAGGTGACCACTGCACCTCATCATCATCTTCGGTCTTGTCGCCGCCGTCATCATCATCATCATTATCTGCGTCATCATCCTCATTTTCGTCGTCTTCTACGTCATCTTGGTTAAGTTGTAAGGTGGCTTCCAATAATGAAACAAAGCAATTTTGCAGCAATCTACTGTCTGGGTTACCAGCAAAACATACAACCAGTCGCTCGACAACCTTTGTCAGTGTCATAACTAACAGGAACAAAAAAGAAAACAATGATCAGATGTTTCCGATTAAAGGCCATTGAATCAGTAGTCTACTATATTTGTAACCTCGAAAATCAGGAGACTCAAAGTAGGTTAGACACCATTAATCAGATCATGTCCTAGTGCTCACTGAAGAATCTACACTTTTTTGCTATGCAAATGCTTACCAAGTAATTTAATCTCCGAGCCAGCTGATAGAGCTGGTTCAAAATCTTCCGAGGCAATATGCATTAAAGCAGACACCCAAACAGTAAAGCCGTTCTCCATAGCCTTCTCTAAAATCTTTTCCACCAAACTGGGGTCACACAAATAGCAAGATGATAAAAGAAGCAATAGAGGCTTCCACAGTGGAACTGGCTTGCTTTGAATATCTTTAAAACGAGAGAACGCCACCTGACTAGAAGCAATTACCAAAGACTGCTTGACACCTTCAGCTTCAACTGAGAACGTTGCAATATGCAGTAGAGAATGCATGCATGAACAAGCCCTCCAAGTTGCAGACGGGTATTCAGAGATGGCTCCATATACGAAGGCACCAATCCCTTCAACTATAGAACTACTGTGAACTGGTGGGGCTGGAGGAGATGGTACGCTTCCAACAATGAAGTTCTTTATTTCACATTTTCTGTGTAAGTTGATAACTTCTGCAATGCATTCGAAGATTGACAAATCTTCAAGTTCTTCCCAAGCATGCCAATCCGCAATAACACCAGCCCAAACCTTCAACAGTTCTGATACTTTAAGATCTAAGACTGTATTGCTTTTATCCACAGATCTCACAATGAACCAGAGCAATTTTGATGCATCACCTATGCATGATGAAGGGGGCAACGAGGAAATCTCTCCATCCTGTACACCAAAGCTCGGGGATAAAAGTCAACAAGAAAGCAAGATCCTAACCATACTTTAAAAATCCAGAAGGTCTCATGCACTCATAGATCATAATCAAACATTTGAGTATTGTAGTGACGGAAAAAAAATATATATACTCCTCAAAAATAAATATACACCTCAGTATATATTTAATAAGAGACTGTAAGAAATTCCTGCATTATCTTTCGATTTAAATATAGAGAATTTCGCAAATAATATATGCCAAACTCACCACTAGCTGCACAGGATTGAGCCAAGCCTGCTGTAAGAGAACTGAAAATGCTCTTGCAATAGTAGAACGACCAGATATCCACTCGTCACTTGATTCGTCCTCTTCAATTTCTTCTGGCTCAGAATCCTCCCACGTCTGAGCGATAACAGCTAATGCGGCAAATCCCCGTTCCACTACCTGTCATATATCATTTTTTTACCATGTTAACTTTCAGAAGATCAATTTGTCCAGAGTTGCTTGTATTCTTGTCAGATAAAGACTAATGTGGCGTTTGTTTTTTCCTGACTCAATTGACCCATCAGAATCTGACTTATCACATCTGACTCTGACTTAATATATTAAACTCAAGCAGAGAAAACTTCGAATCCAGTCAGATATGTTCCCAACGAGTCAGGTACCTGACGTGAATACCTCTGAGTCAGAGTTATGAGTTGAGTTTGACATTGGAGCCGAGTCAGGGAAAAATAAACGGGGTTAAATGGATATCTCCCACGTGAACCCATTTATTTGTTGCTCTTTTCTCATTTTCATGTTATAGAATCATAGCTACAAAAATATTAAGCAATGTAATCTTTATTACAGCCAAATACAAGAGGATCACAGGTACCTGAGGCCATGGCTCTGGAGTTGGAGGTATGTGCTTTGAAATTGTCTGCACTAGGGATGATACAACATATTGAATGTGGATAGCAACTCCTCCGTCTCCCACCTCCACTAGAGTACGCAACAGATCGAACAAATTGGAAGAATCACTGTCGTCTACATTATCAATATTGTTAACCACAACTTGCAAGACTGGCAACCACTCAGGTGGAAAGTAGTCATTCTGTGGAAAACACAAGGAGATATTAAGATAAAGTGAGAGGAAAGAAAATTATTATTATATTACATAAAAAGAACTGAGTTATAATATGGCTCCCTACTTCAAGAAGCTCAGCAATAGCCCCGGCAGCGGAAGCTCGGACAGGATAACATGAGACATCTTCCATATCAGGAATAACTAATGCTTTTAGCAAGGCCTCATACACCTCAGCCTCCATTTCCTAACCAAGAAATAATCCAGTTAATGAATAGCAGTCCCCCTACCAATAAGTGCACCGTTGAAAGGGCACTTCCGTGAGAACACACAAGTGACCCACAAAATTATTTAGGAAAGATAGTAGTATATGCAAGTAAGGAAACTAAAATAGTGTGAAAGAAATGAGTAGGAAGGACGCACTTCAGGAAGACAGTTCGCAAGTTCTCCGAGTACCCAGTTTGCATTGGCAACTAAGTAGGGTACACATGGAAATAGCGAATATACTGGCAGCACCCGACTACGGAGCAGATTAGTTGTGTAAAAAGGACTCCGCTCTCTTAGGAACTGCACAAACACTGGTGGAGTTAAATCTTGGAGTCATTTACAAGACCTCAACGCAGCTAAACTGCCAACATGAAAGATATCTTACATCTTGCAGGCAACCATAAGCCATCAGAACGCCGTAATAACTGCCAAGGTCAAAGGAGAAGCTCAATGAAACATGAGAGAGAGAGAGAGAGAGAGAGAGAGAGAGAGAGAGAGAGAGAGAGAGAGAGAGAGAGAGAGAGACGAATATTAACAATCCTCACTTGTAATAAGGAGAAGAACCGGACGGAATCTGGAACCTTGACAAGAAGGGTAGCACTAACAAGTCCCCAATGGAACTGGCTTGTGCTTTTCCCTTACTTTTGTCACCTTTCTTGCGTTTTGTTGAGGATGAAGAGGCTGTCGGAGGTCCCTGTAGCCAACAAGAGACAGTCCTTTTCAGTCAGAATTCAAGTAAATGATGAGATTCCAATTACATGTTTCTGATAGACTTTCAAAACAAAAAAAAGGCCAATTTCCTTCTTGTGAGCATTAAGATAGCGTAATATCAAGGGAGAACATCTACCTTCGCCATCGTAATAACACCGAGTAAGTTAATTGCACTTTTCCTCGCCGTAAAATTCCCATCCATAAATTTCTGATTCAAGTCATCCGAATTAGAAGTGATAAAAAGGCAATAAGTGTAAGGCGAAAATGATTCCAGTAGAAAGACAGTAATAAAGTGAGTTTCATACCAAATCAGATGGAAGATTCTTGCTCATATACTCGTCTGCGTCCTCTTCCCACTCTAAGATATCCTAACAAAAGCAATATTAAGCATAACACTGGTGAATTAGTAATCTAGCTCAGCTCAGGTTCACATATGTGGAGCACAGACATACTCTACAAATTGCCTGTTCCACAAGGAAAGCCAAACAATAAAAACCAAAAAAGCTTTGGTGTCAAACATGTGGAACTGCAAGTCAACGTTAAGCTATACTCTCTCACCTTCTGGTTCATTATTAGAGTTGGGAAGATTGCTGCCTCAAGTAATGAAGAAAAATGGGGTGAAATTAATCTCCATCCCTGCATCGAAATGACAAAGAAAAATCAGAGAGAAGACAGATGAGGCACTTGTGTACACTAGATGGTCATCAAGCAGAAGACGCCATGTAAGCAAAACGCTTATAATAGTAAAAAGCAAGAGATTATATTTTCCTTTCATTTTGTACAGTTGCAAGGAACCAGAAGCGCTTATATTTAGATCAAAAATATTCAGGAATTGGTGTTAATAAATCGCTAAACTCGAGCATAATTATCTTACCGGGCCTGTCCCAAGAACATGTGAAACAACGTCAAAAGCTAAAGCAATAATCCGCTCCGATAAGAAATCAAGCTTCTGCAAAATGAAAATTGCTTGAGAATGCAACACGAAGAGCAATCACCCAGTACTGCAAATATAAGCAGATATTGATATGATGGGCGGAATCCCAACTTGGACACTCCGCCCAAAAAGGGACTGGGGAAGAATCAACTTACACTAATATTACTGCTCTCCTTAACTATTTTGGAGACACAATTGACAATATTAGGCATCAACCTGCAAAAGTTTAGCCGGAAAAGAGAGCCTTTAAGGACTGACAAAGATATTTAAATTGGCCAAATTAAATGAAACAGAATAATTACTTATCGGTGTGCTTCCGATGTCGGGTGATTAAAGCACACAGGATTTGCAAGCTTCTCTTTCCAGTCTTCAGTCTTAGCAAGTAACAATCGTCTAAGCTAGTACCATCAAAGCTAAAGGAATCCAGAATCCGAAATATATCCAGACAAAAAGAAGGCAAAAGAGGAAGCAAATCCACTGGCATATATGACCTCACCTGCAAAACTAACTTACTGTGAATTTTCAATGGGAAAAAAAGACACAAAATTAATGAGAGTAGAAAGAAAAAACATTTTTGGCAATAGATAACAAAGTCAAAGATTTGGCAGCTTACAGAGAAATAAATGCACTTGCATATTATGAAAAGGACTCTTTCAATTTCCATTTCTAGTCCGCCAGGTGCTGACAAAGCCTGTTACATAAACAGTTAAGCCATAGACTCATTGGTACCTCTAAAAAAAAAATGAGATGTAAGACTCAAGTGGCACAGAACCTTTTCCACAAGATGGTGGAATAATGCAAGCAAAGGCACGAGAATTTCCTTTGCTATAAGCTGTAGCTGCTGTGGTACCGGCTCCTTTGGAATTGTGGGGTTTAAGAAATACTGTAGGTTTTCAAATACCAAACGCCGAGTTAGCTAAATTAGCATTTTAAAACAGGAAAATACATTGCTATTAAGTATCTTGTGTTCTTGACTCTTGAGCTGCAGGTCAAATATAACAGAAGATCATCACAGTTTCATACTACTGAATGCATCATTTACATTTTCCATCAGAAGCTCAGTTGGTGAACCATAGTTCAAAAATTACACATGTGCCACATCATTAAGCTTACTATTTAAACCACATCCTCATTGTCGTTAACAGAAGTACCCGCTTTGTTTAACTTAAAGTTATCTTAATTCAAAATATCAACAAATACATATGTAAAGACATTATCACAAACAATAAACTATCCTAGCAATCAGGGAATATCAAAAAGACCTCCAGGTATTGGGAAATCAATATGTTTACCTGAAACGGTCTAATAATAGCTTGAAGAACAGTAAGAGCATTGATAGTACTCCACTGTGAATTTCCACCTTCATTAACGAGATTACTATTTTGTATAACCGATCGCAATTCAGGTACAAGTTCAGGCCATGAATTCTCCTTAATAAACTCATTCACAACTATAAGGCGAAACTACATACACCAAAAAATAAGTCACCAGTCAGATTTCCTTTACCAACAAAGCAATTCTAATTATTTAAAACATAAATTTCGAACAGAAACCTTACAGCTTCAACTAAGATTTTCAATACAGCTGGTTCAGATTGAAGTAAAGCTTGAACAAACCGATTTCTAAAGTCAACACTGGTTTTTGATGAATCAATATGTCGTTTGGTAAAGTTCTTTAAGTAAGTTGCGGCAGCTATTTTCTGCCCTTGACTTTCACCTCCTATCAAACCAAATACGAGATTGATTAAGGATTCTCGGAATTCAAACAAAATTTAAGATCAACTTAGTGAATCAGCTTGAATTTACTTACCAGTAGTAATTGCGATTAAAGCATAAGGAAATTCAGGAAGAAGGGAAAGATGATCTAGGGTTTCGGTTGCAGAAGATATTACTGAATTATCTGGACTTAGAGTTTGATCTAGTAGTTGACTGATTTGGGAAATTAGGGTTCCCATTTTTTAGTTGAGTTTCTGGAGTGAAGTGAGAGAAAATAAATCGGAGAGAAGAGATTGGGCGGGAAAATTATTGATGTCCTTAACTTTATACAAGTGATCTTCGAAGAACACATTTAGGGATATCGTTCGGAAATCTGCACCGTTGATTTGTAAGTAACAGCGCATGTGAAAATGATGCACCAAAAGAAACCCGGCTAGTTTGGGCCTAAGAATTATCTGAAGCCTGACATTTTCTTCTCCAATTTATACCAATGGTTATGGGGCGTCTAATTTGGATTAAAAAGACTGATTTAACCTCAATTGAACCTTAATTCTAACTCATATGGCATAGATATAAATCATTTCTATTTTCAGCTCAATTTAACCTTAATTCTAAAACAAAAACCACTTTTTATTTTCATCTAATTTTTCCAAAATTTATAAACCCTAATTTAAAAAAAAAAAAAAAAAGATTAATCTTTCTTTTCGACTAACACCGATCTTACAAAGGTAAGGTATACTCCCATCAACTCATTTTATTATTAATATTTATTCATTGATTTACACTTTTAAAACCCATTTTTGAAAATCAAAATTTCTGATTTCTACCAAGAATCGGTTTCCGTAGATCCATCATATCCACCGATTCTGGGTTATATTCTCGTTCCATGAAAAATATACATCGGAATCGGTTTATAAGATGATTGCCATTGATCGATTCTGGCTACTAATTTTTTTTGGGTTTGATGCTCTCAAAATAGGTTTATGTATATATAGATTAACTAGTGATTGTGGTCACTCGTCGTTTGAGATTCTCATATAAGTATCGGGATTTGTTTATAAATCTTATCCACCGATTTCTAGGGTTTGATTTTCTGTAGAATATTGACATAATCGGATTACATATATTGTCTTATCTACCGATTTTCTGTATTACATTTATAGCTCTGCAGGTGTCTAGTCTACCGATTGTGTTTCGATTTACTTTTTGTAGTTATGGATTTCAGTCACCTGAACCTTTTTTCTCGAGATTTTCCACAAGAGGATGTTGACAGGCAACTTGGTGTAGTACATGGAAGCATGTACAAGTTCGCGTAAGGCGGGAAGACCAAATTGGAGCATGCATTGGCAATCGGTGACAAGCTTGCATGTGAAGAGCTCATTGAGCTCATCAGATTTTCCAGAAATTTGAGCAGTAAAATTACACGTCGGAGGGCGGATGAAAGAGATATGAATACTTTGTATGCAGAAATACACTTTGGTTTAGCATAAATTGCTGCTACTGCTACTGCTACTGCCAATGCAGGTCTTGTTGTCGTCAATGCTGTTGATGGTGTTGTTGCTGCTAATGCTGGTGGTGTTGGAGCTCAGAATGCTATATACTTTATTATTACCTATTTAAGTTTGAATTATCGTAAGACTTATTTTAAGTTTGATTTTCTAAGACTTTGATATTCAAATATTTCTTTTTATAACGTATTGATTTGACCCTATAAGTGGGACCACCGCCCAATAGCATGTTGCCACCAGAAGCAGAACCCCGGAATATATGTTGGTTGTGCTCAAAAAGTTATGAATCGGTTGACAAGTCCAATACATATATCTTGATTCCGAATAGCAATGCAACGCGGAACGGAAGACTGTGTGGGTTGTAAGAGATGTGAATCCGCTTGTCCAACAGATTTCTTGAGTGTCAGAGTTTATTTATGGCATGAGACAACTCGCGGGATGGGTCTAGATTATTGATACGTTCCTACAACGCACTAGAACGCCCTTGTTGACGATCTTTTACTATGACAGCATCGCGGATGGTGCCACAATCTGTTTTCCGTACAACAATGTGTTGAACTACTTCAACAAGTCTGCGAGTGAGGTATCCAGCCTCTGAATATGGTTTGGATAATTATGATTTTTTTTTATGTAAATTTGGTAAGATGGGTTTATGAATTTAATGCACTTATAGTTCTAGATATAATTATTGTACGCAACGGATTTATGGTACAATTTGTTTTTAATCATGATAAAAAAATACAATTATATAGTCGGTCTATGTTACTACAAATATGAACCGATTTTAGCGTACTTCATCCTCGCATCTGTTTATGTAGGTATTCATGTAATTTGATTCTTCAACCCTTAAAACTGGTACTTTTCTGTGTTTTTTCTAGTCATAATTGGATTACGTACGTATGAAAAAATATGAACCCATTGTGGTCGATGGAAAATTCATCTCTTTTTGTTAATTTTCAGAGCTACAATCGGTAAACGTTGTCAACTATATGTACTGATTCCCTTTGGTACCAACAATAATAGTTCTTTATGGGCATTTACGAGGTTCGGTTGTGCTCAATTATTTAATTTTTTTCGAGAAAACTAGTTGTTGGGGTCTTTCTTTATATAAAAATAGCTAATTCTTAGACCCAATTTTACCCAAACTTGAATATTTTATTCACTCTAACTCCATCCGCTACTCAAACACCACATACTTTCATATACTTTACAAACACACACTTCATACCTCATCAAGCATGTCATCGTTTGATTCAATTGAAGATTTGGCCACAATGAAAACATGGTATGCCCAAAATCGAGTTGTAGATGTCTCCCCCGTAAGGGTAGATCCCAAAACTTCTGTGGAGAAGATATATATCAAATATTTTTGAGATTATGGGAAAACAAGAACTCTTCAGTAAATTCATGATAGGTATTAAGTTATTCGAAATGCAATAGTTGATTTTATAGTTATCCAACAACAGATCTCCAATGGTAGCCGTTTAAGCTTGTTGCTCCAACAATTTGTAAGTATTTCTTGAGTTTATTTTATATAATCTAAGTTATTTGATCTTCCGTTATAACAACACTAACAAATTATGCTTGTGTTTGTGTTTTGGTAGGAGGAAGTCGTGAAAAGGCACTACTTGGAGGAAAAGGGAGAAGCATTCACATTTGATGAAAGCTATCATTTCATGATATCCAAATTCCGGATTACGCCGCGAAATTTATGGTTGGTTTTGTTGAGGCGGACGAAGATTGATAGTTTTAGAAGATTTTGTGTAGATTCTGTGAGTAGATTTCTACGTAAACCCTCACAAGATTATAACTCGTCCACTAAGATCACTTAGGGGTTCAAAGGCTTATTGCACGTGCTAAGTGTATCCATGATGCCTGCGAAAGTGGTTAGATGGAGTTGAAATGAATGGACGTGTCCTAAAAGTATGAATGAATTTTTCTTCTTATGAAAATAATCAATCGGTTTACAATTCGTCAATCGTTTTCAATAATCAGTCTAGTGCATGAACATCCATCGATTATGGGTTGGTGTTTTTTTAAGAAAAAAATATCAATTGTTTTATGGTTTGAAGTTTCATTAATAGTTGATTTCACATTTAATATGATTAATTAACACCTAATATAATTAATTAATACTAATTAATCTGGGGTAAACTAGCCGTTTTAAAAACAATTGGCTATGGGGGTTTTGGAATTCCTATCTAATGATCCATTTTTATCTTGTAGTGATAGACCTCAAATAATTCTTAAAGGCCCCAAACTAGCCCGGCAAAAAAAGACGTAGGTCTACGAGAAAAGGCATGGCAAACCTACCATTGGTTTCTAAAAAAAAAAACTATGTGGATACACCAGAAAATTGCGTGCTTGCCAGTTGCCACTCGAGTTTACAGGATTAAAAAAATTATGCTATAGCGGTAAATTTTACATTGCAACGCGAATTTAAGGTGATCAGTACGTGGGTTTCTGTGAAGACAAACTCATCTTGGATATTTAAATAAATTTTAAATCACATGGTGTTATGTATTGTAGGAAGAATTTTCGGTTAGGATGTAAATTTTGGGTCACACCTATGGCCAACCTTGAGATTTTGCTGCCCTCAAGTCAGAGTAAAATTGTTACCCCCTTGGGCCACCATGTTATTTTCTTGTCAGAATACTGTATTCTCGTCGTAAGTAACATTTTGGTTACCAGAAGAATATTGGCCATGAGGCCCATCTTTGTCACAGATGAAAACCTTATGTTATTGGGCCAACCTTTTAACCCATGATACCAAAATTAGGCCAAGGTGCAATTTTAGGATAACGATTCATGTTAAGGGTTGTGTGATAATTATTTTATATCATGGGTAGATTTTAGTCGAAATCCTGACCATTGCATTATAAAGCAGACTTTGGATCAACCGAGTGAATTTTAAGCATTGAAGCCGAAGGGATGAGGATACCAAATATACCATCAATTTTGTTGCTTATTGTTAGAGCACTGCTCGGTCGAACTCGTAAGCGTTGCTATTTCAAGCTTGTTTATCTAGTTTAGCTGCCAAAACTATAAGTCTTGATTTCTAGTCTACTTATAACTAAGTCTCGGATTAGGATAGTAAGTGTAGTTGATTTACAGACTCCACGGCGTTCATCATGTAAAGACGAATAACTACTCGAGGAACTGGTGGAACTTCATCGACAAAAAGATATGTGGAGACTTGAACTTATCTATCACTCAAAAGTCTATCTATTCTATCTCCTATCTTGAGACAAAAGTCGTATTGTTATATAGACTTCGATTATACATGTTTGCTATTTCGAGCCGAGTTTATCTCGCTTATCTATTTCTCGAAATATGTGTTGGTAAGCTTTCACTTTGGCCAAGTTCATCTTTACTCGTGACGAAAGGAATGTTGATTATTTAAATAACTTGAAAATCGCTTTGATGAAAAATAGTTTGTGAATAATAACTATATAACATCCTCTAATAAAGTTTCAATGATTGAAATGAGAGTTAACATGTAACCATCTTTGGATATAAACATGGTGTGTTTTCACATTTGTGTAAAAGTACAAAACCGGGAACCCAAAGTATGCGTACTTATACGCGTACTGGCGGTTGTTGGAAATCCGGGAGAGTATGTGTACCCGTACGCGTACTAGCGGAAAGTTCACGTCCTTGAATTTCTGGTGGAGTTTGAAAGTGAAACCAAACCCAATCCGGTTACTTAAGTACGCGCACCTGTTCGCATACTTAGGTAGGGTACTTTCTAAAAGCGGTTTGTTCATGAACTAAAACATTTATATATTAAGGAATGCAATCTTTGCAAACCGTGGCTATAATGTTCATGAATCGATTCAAGTGAATCGAAACCAATTTTGCTTCGATTGTGTCTTGTATACTTCTATGAGATCTAAGCAGTTGAACAACTCTCTAACTAGTTCATTTGAGTCACTTGAACTAGTTATGGTGAAGATGAGTAAGGTTGATATGAAAGTGCTCATATGGCTAACCATTGTTGAACCAACTAAGTGTATACGTTTAGGTACGGTTACTCAAACCTAAATGAAGTTACATTTCATTTGTGTATAACAAGCTAAGTTCAATCTAACGGATAAAATATATTAGCTTGAATCTAATCAGGTTTTCATCTAACGGTGAATATTTAATGCTTTGTTACCAAGGTAACTTAGATTGCAAGCCCTGCTTTGGAGACTATATAAAGGAGAACTCTAGCAACTGGTAAACCTAATCCCCACACCTCCAGTGCGATACTAGTTGTAGAAGCTCGAGTCGATTATCCTTTAAACTTAGGTTTCTCTCGAGACCCTGTAGGTTAACGACTTAAATACTTCATTGGGATTGTCAAGCCAGACCTAACTATTTTCTTTGTAGTTGCGTGATCTTGTTGTTTCTATCGTGATTGAGTACAATCGTAAGATTGGCTTATATTTATATCTCCGGTAGGCAAGATAGAAAATTAGTCACAAACACCTTCGTCTCATCGTTCGTGATTCCACAATATCTTGTTTCGCTGGTCGATTAAGATTATTGTGAGGTGACTGATATTTCTAGGTTGTTCTTCGGGAATACAAGTCTGGTATATCAATTGGTTCCTGTTCACCTTGATTTATCAAAAGACGGAACAAAACTCGTAGGTATTTCTGTGGGAGACAGATTTATTTATTTATGTAGACTTTTTTGTGTGAAACGGATTTGTTTATTAAAGTCTTCGACTTTGGGTCGTAGCAACTCTTAGTTGTGGGTGAGAACTGCTAAGGGAATCAAGTGCATAGTATCATGCTGGGATCAGAGACGTAATGAGCGAAACTGTACCTTGAATCAGTGTGAGATTGATTGGGGTTCAACTACAGTCCAGACCGAAGTTAGTTTGTGGTAGGCTAGCGTCTGTAGCGACTTAATACAGTGTGGTGTTCAATCTGGATTAGGTCCCGGGGTTTTTTTTCATTTGAGGTTTCCTCGTTAACAAAACTTCTGGTGTCTGTGTTATTTCTTTTCCACGTTATATTTTGTTATATAATTGAAATATCACAGGTTGTGCGTTGAATCGATCAATTGGTAAATCCAACCTTTGGTTGTTGATCGAAATTAATTGATCCTTGAACATTGGTCTTTGGTACCGTTCAAGTTATTTCTCTTGTATTCAATCAGGCTCGTAAATTTCTATTTGTTTGAGTGAGGATTGAATCGAGGAATTGAGATATAACTCTTTGATATACTTAATATTAAGATTGAGTCTGACTGTCTAGTTGATTCTCTTAAAAGTATATTGGAGTTAGTCCATACAGATTTCTAAGCGAAATATTGGGTGAGGTTGTTAGACCCCCGCTTTTTCAATTGGTATCAGAGCATGCAAACACGTTTAAGACCTCATAAGTCTGTGTTTGTAGTGATCTGACTCTGTGGACAGAAGTTCATCTCTTGCATTTACGCACACAAAAATGTATTCTAAAGCTTTTAATTATGCCAAATGTCTTGGGATTGCCTCAAATGATGACTCCTTAGCTAATTCTTTCGAATCCCGAGGTATAAAGGTTATTTTATTAGATTCTGATAATTGTTCCTCAAATGAGACTGTAGCGCCCCCTAAGCTAGCAGCTGACTAATCCAAGAGATTAACTAAATATAGAGGCACTAAAATCTAAATCATTTACTTGAACATTCAATTAAGAAATCTGCTACAAAAACTTAACCCAAAACTAACCCCGCTCAGAAATATATCTACAAGAACTCCTCTCAAATGATACATATACAATAATCATTTGGTTTACAAATAGAATATACAACATAATAAACATATCAGAATATAACCAACTAACGAAGTCAACTTCTCGGAGCTTTCGCTGCGCAACTTTGATCTATCTCTGAAACTGAAAGTGGGAAAGGGTGGGCACATCATCCCTATAAGGGGTGCCCAGCAGGAATAACATTTAAATTTAAAGAAATCATGAGCAAGATTTGGAAAAAAAAAATACATGTTTTCCCAAACATCAAAGTGACTAAGTCACTAGAAATGCACAAACATGTATATGGACAAACTCTTTCTTCAAACAATATATATTAGTGATGCCGGGTTTTTCCACACCTACATAGATATATTGATGTTGGGTTGTTCCACACCTAATAAGCATAAAAGCTGAATTCATGTAGCTATAAATGAAGGAGCGTATCCTATACCACACGTGGAAATTATTATTTACCATAACAATTTATAATGACAAACATTACAAGTCATTTCCAATTCATGGAAAGATTCAAAGAATCAACAACACAATCATAATACAAACTAAACAAAGTATGAAATGCAAAAACAGACAAAGTATGAGTTTGTTAAACATCAACTTTTGTAAAAGAAATAACAATGGTTTCAAAAGAGTTAAACTATTCCCATCTCTTTTGATGACAAGCCACGCCTACCTCGAGATCCACGATCCACTGGTGCATCCTTTGAATCAATCGTTGTTAATAGACTAACTGTTAATCATACAAGCACTCTAAGAAACTAGCCAAAATGGCTCACACAAGAATTATACAAGTTTATCTAATGATTCTATGCCTAAATAAAGTTTTACACCTTTTATTTATCTAGCTTTAGCAATCTAAGGTTTACTAATTCAATTAGATTGGTGCTATAGTCGATTAGATAAGTCTTAAGAATATCTACAACTTTGTAGAAGAAGCCAAAGGTCAATTCGGACCATAAGGGTCCAAACATCAATTTAGGATAATTAGTCATAAGCCCAATATTCACTAGACAGACCCATTACACAAGGCCTGACCTAACTGGGTCAATCTAACGGTCTTTGATAGTCAAAGGGGTCAACTAACAGTCCACGTACAGTCAATCGGGATCACTAAGTCAACACATGATTGACTCAGTCAGATTGACCAAGTCAGCTAGAACATAATCAGCCAGGTAATCTGACTAGGCCGAATGGCACGAGGCCAAAACTCTTGCACAGGCCAGAGCCATTGCTCAGGCCAAATATTCTCACACAGATGCAACTCTAATTCCATTTCAATTTCAATCTATTCAAACAAAATTCTATAATTCAATACAATTGTAATTTAAGCCTACCTGCAAGTGTAGCTTTAGGTAACATCCAGATCATCTCAACATATTCAACACAACCAATTCAACTTCAGTCTGTTACGGCATCACAAATGGACAAACAACACCATCAAACTAAGTTCAATTCAGCTCATCACTCTCTAATCATAACGAACCCATGACCTGAAATCACTTCAATTAAACATCCATCCATGCCTCTAGTTCTAGCTACCACCACATCATTATCCTGCCAATTTCATTGTCCTTGCACTTCTTAGTTCATACCACCAACACCTATGGTCCGTCTATTAACTCAATCTGAACTAATAAGACTCACCAATAACTCAACTCCCGACACCTGCAGCCACAGATACACAAAAAACATCATCTCTAGCTACTAACCCCATATAGACTGCCATTACAACACCAACAGACCTCCAATGTCATCTCTGCATTCAATAACATCACAACATCCACAGAACAACATCATCACAACAATATCAATATCCCCATACTTCATTTCAGAGTCACATTCAATTCTCACAACAACACATACACCCTTATAAGACTCTTGTTCTTCATTTGCATAACTATTTTGCATCCACAATCACAATTCCATTCTATAATCATTTAAATCGTAGTTTCATTATATCTTCCTCAACATCCATAAATTCATTTAACTGAAATCAAAAGCTTACTAAGACAATGAGAATAAATTACCTCAAAACAGATTCTCTCAACCAACTGCAATCAACCCTTCTTCAATCTGATTCGACTTAGAAATACATCACCATATTATTAACAGAGCCGAGCCCTAGCCTTTAGCTCTCAATCTTCAGTTCTATCATTTATTCTCAGAAGAACCCTAAAATAATTTCCCAAATTAATTCGAACACCAACAACAAATTCAATTTATCA
The DNA here is from genome assembly GCF_003573695.1 of Papaver somniferum. NCBI lineage: Eukaryota > Viridiplantae > Streptophyta > Magnoliopsida > Ranunculales > Papaveraceae > Papaver > Papaver somniferum. Next base: position 15,787,232 of record NC_039359.1, on the reverse strand, counting down.
CATCAACAAGACACCTCTCTAATCTTTCTGCTGAACTCTCAACTTCATCTTCTACATCTTCTCTGAAATTCATACAAACCCTAACTCACTAGTTCTTCAACTTGGGGAAGAACAGAAACCCTCATCTCCTTTAATCTCGAATTGATCTCCAAAACAACACTACAACTCCAATTAAACAATAACCCAGTTGTTATTTATCCGTCAACAACACTATATCATCATCAATTCTACACTAACTCAGAAGATAATTCAATTTAGAAAACCCTAACTCACTGATTTCTCGATTCAACTTTTTCCTAAACTCAAACAGCAACAGTACCACCACCATCACTTAATTCATGATCAACTTCGACTTATTTCGATCTCAGAACCTTAATATCTAACACTCAGATTTAACAGTCGCAGAGAAACAGAGAAGAAGGAAAGAGAAGAAGCAAGAAGAGTGAATAAGAAAAAAAGAAGAGAATGAGAGTTATCCTCTCGGTCGACTAGGGATAAGGTCAAAGAGAAATACTAGGACACCCAGTCGGATGGATAAGGGAAGCCACAACGTGTCCGTATTGCATCAATAACGATTTTCCTAGAAATGGTGATTTTACCCTTCACATTGTCGGGATGTTTTCTTCTTCGTCCAATATCCAATTGACACGTTCGAGTAGTCTACTTCGCATAACTTTTCGAGCTCTAACCAATGATACTAGCTTCGTATCCAAATCTTTGTTAGATTAGTTCTTATTTATTACGTTCGTGTTGAACTAATCGATTCATTCGCGGCTAAATCGTCTCTTGACTAGTCTAATAGCATTGACGAGCTTGAGGGTCCTTGATGTGTTTTCAATGTTGTTGTAGTAATAAGATTCGTTCAAGACTTGTGAAAAGCATATTTTAGACTTAATTTTAAATAAAAAATATAGGAAACTTAAATAAAAGTGATATGAAAAATATGGAGAAGACCGGGGCTATGGATTCCACTAATTACCAATATCAAAGTGATTTATATTCTAATTATAATTATGCAAATCCTTCATTCAAATTGATTCTTAATATTGCAAAAGTTGATTTTTTAGAAATAACAATTGTAAATCGAAAGTATGGGACATCAAAACCCTATGCTAGCATGCTCCATCAATTGAAATAACAATTGTTTAACAAAAATCATTTTATCTATTTATTTATCAAGGCAAATAATCATATAATAATTTCATAAATTAAATAAAATAGAGATTACCACATTTCATTGGCGAAATAGCTTCCTCCGTCGCCCCAGAGGATGGGTTTAGCTCATCATTATGTAAACTTGCTCAAAATATTGATTCATGCTCAAAATTTGTTTACAAAGATGAAATGGAGAGAAAATAATGAAAATCGGGTGTTTGCAACGTTTATAATTGTTGCAAAACACTGTTACAAAGAACGATAAAAATGAACTGTTGATGTTGATGTATCTCTGCGACCCTCGTGTGACTGTCGTTGTCACTGTAGCATGAACGACTGCCTCTAGTGGTATTTTCTTCTTCGTGTTCTTCAGCAGCAGCCGAAATGGTGGTTCTCTGGTGCGATTTTTTTCTCTTCTGTTGTTGCTCTACGCCTCTCCCAAACTCTCCCTTCCTCTATCTACTGACCCTCAACGACTTATATGGCCTCACTGCACCCAAATCTCGCATCATAACTGCATATAATTCTCTCTTCAATACTCTGCTATCACGGGATTATTATTTTTCCTTTTAAAACCCGTTCACGCGTCTGCAAGTGATTCTCCGTATCTATTGTTGGTTATACACAATAAAACACGCTACTGAATGTCATTGTTTGGTTCGAACACTCTCAAGACACACGCACATCAAAAAAATTCACGGGAAATGGTGAGATATTCTCGTGCACACTGTCCATAATTAACCCGATAAATATAGCCCAACTTAATCCAAGCAAAATCCCATACCACGGCTATTAATGTCTGTCACGTCTTCCTCTGAAGATCCATCCATTGAGTCTCGCTAAAACTCCTCCAAATGATGAACTAAAAATCTGCCAGGGAAGAACCAAACTTCCCCTCCATTTTTCTGTTTGAAGGAAGAAGAAAGGTCAGCCCTTATCCAACGTCTTGGGTGCCAAATAACTAGTGGGTGCTATAGACAAATGGGCTACACATAGCCTTGGGTGATCCTTAGCAAAAGTGGGGGTCCGTATAGCAAATGTCCTCCAGGGGTACTCCGACCAACATTTTGAGCCAAAATTTCCAACAATTTTTATTTCCAAAAAAATATCTACAAACACACAAAACACCATAATAAGTACGAAATCGAGAACTAACAATACGGAACATTGAGGACAAATTAGACACAAAAATGCGTCTATCAATCCTTACATTCTCCCCACCTTGTATCATTTTCGTCCTGGAAAATCAAACCATCCTTCTGGTCTTCAAAAACTCCCCACCTAATAGAATAATATTATCTCTTGTCTAAGCGCAAACAACAACAAACAAAGCACAAACCTACATGGCTTTCTACAACTAAAATTTGTGGCTCTAGGTTCAACAAACTAGTTTTTATTTCAAAAAATACAATGGTTCTGATTACGAGAAAAAATACTCTATAATAAAGTTTCTAAGTAAAATTTTGGATCTATCAGTCCACTAATAGAAGTAAGTTCTCCTTTTACGAATGGTAATCCATGCATGTAGTTGCCCTGTCTAGGATGATCAGACCTGAAAATGCTTTCCTACGGCCAAAAGACAACACAAACATATCGGAATTACAAACCTCACTATTCCCCAGTGCTGGATTATTTAAGTGTCATTCGATTAAAACTAGTTAATCTCTAAATTTCAATTAAAATTTCTAACCTATAAAGTAACTGGTTTCATCCTACAATTTTTACTTCATTACGTATACAAACAAACAAACAACAAAACCATCAATCAATCAAATAAATCTGTAAATTATTGGTAGCTTTTAGTGATTAAGATTTATCTCACAACCCAACCCAGTTCTAAACTAATTTGTTTCACTAACTGGCACTGGCTATTCCTATCTTTTCTCATGTAATATCTAATAGTGAGCTCTGATACCAACACTATAGCGCCCCCTAAGCTAGCAGCTGACTAATCCAAGAGATTAACTAAATATAGAGGCACTAAAATCTAAATCATTTACTGGAACATTCAATTAGGAAATATGCTACAAAAACTTAACCCAAATATAACCCCGCTCAGAAATATATATACAAGAATTCCTCTCAAATAATACATATACAATAGTCAATTGGTTTACAAATAGAATATACAACATAATAAACATATCAGAATATAACCAACTAACGAAGTCAACTTCTCGGAGCTTTCGCTGCGTGACTCTGATCTGTCTCTGAAACTGAAAGTGGGAAAGGGTGGGCACATCATCCCTAGAGCAAGATTTGGAAAACAATACATGTTTTCCCAAACATCAAAGTGACTAAGTCATTAGAAATGCACAAACATGTATATGGACAAACTCTTTCTTCAAACAATATATATTAGTGATGCCGGGTTTTGACACACCTACATAGCTATGTTGATGCCGGGTTGTTCCACACCTAATAAGCATAGAAGCTGAATTCATGTAGATATAAATGAAGGAGCGTATCCTATATACCACACGTGGAAATTACTATTTCCCATAACAATTTATAATGACAAACATTACAAGTCCTTTCCGATTCATGGAAAGATTCAAAGAATCAACAACACAATCTTAATACAAACTAAACAAAGTATGAAATGCAAAAACAGACAAAGTATGAGTTTGTTAAACATCAACTTTTGTAAAAGAAATAACAATGGTTTCAAAAGAGTTAAACTATTCCCACCTCTTTTGATGACATGCCACGCCTACCTCGAGATCCACGATCCACTGGTGCATCCTTTGAATCAATTGTTGTTAATAGACTAACTGTTAATCATACAAGCACTCTAAGAAACTAGACAAAATGGCTCACACAATAATTATACAAGTCTATGTAATGATTCTATGCCTAAATAAAGTTCTACACCTTTTATTTATCTAGCTTTAGCAATCTAAGGTTTACTAATTCAATTAGATTGGTTCTATAGTCGATTAGCTAAGTCTTCAGAATATCTACAACTATTTAGAAGAAGCCAAAGGTCAATTCGGACCATAAGGGTCCAAACATCAATTTAGGATAATTAGTCCTAAGCCCAATATTCACTAGACGGGCCCATTACACAAGGCCTGACCTAACTGGGTCAATCTAACGGTCTTTGATAGTCAAAGGGGTCAACTAACAGTCCACGTCCAGTCAAGGTCAAGTCCAGGGTAATCAAATCGGTCAAGGTCCACTGAGTCAACTCAGGTAATAAATCGGGATCACTAAGACAACACATGATTGACTCAGTCAGATTGACCAAGTCAGCTAGAACATAATCAGTCAGATAATCTGACTAGGCCGAATGGCACGAGGCCAAAACTCTTGCATAGGCAAGAGCCATTTCTCAGGCCAAAGCTTCTCACACAGATGCAACTCTAATTCCATTTCAATTTCAATCTATTCAAACAAAATTCTATAGTTCAATACAATTGTAATTTAAGCCTACCTGCAAGTGTAGCTTTAGGTAACATCCAGATCATCTCAACATATTCAACACAACCAATTCAACTTCAGTCTGTTACGGCGTCACAAATGGACAAACAACACCATCAAACTAAGTTCGGTTCAGCTCATCACTCTCTAATCATAACGAACCCATGAACTGAAATCACTTCAATTAAAATCCATCCATGCCTCCAGTTCTAGCTACCACCACTTCATTATCCTGCCAATTTCATTGTCCTTGCACTTCTTAGTTCATACCACCAACACCTCTAGGTCATCTCTTAACTCAATATGAACTAATACAACTCACCAATAACCCAACTCCCAACACCTGCAGCCACAGATACACAAAAAAACATCATCTCTAGCTACTAACCCCCTCTAGACTGCCATTACAACACCAGCAGACCTCCAATGTCATCTTTGCATTCAATAAAATCATAGCATCCACAAAACAGCATCATCACAACAATATCAATATCCCCATACTTCATTTCAGAGTCACATTCAATTCTGACAACAACACATACACCCTTATAAGACTTTTGTTCTTCATTTGCATAACTATTTTGCATCCACAGTCACAATTCTATTTTATAATCATTTAAATCGTAGTTTCATCGTATCTTCCTCAACATCCATAAATTCATTTAACTGAAATTAAAAGCTTACTAAGACAATGAGAATAAATTACCTCAAAATAGATTCTCTCAACCAACTGCAATCAACCCTTCTTCAATCTGATTCGACTTAGAAATACATCGCCATCTTATTAACAGATTCGGGCCTTAGCCTCTATCTCTCAATCTTCAGTTCTATCATTTATTATCAAAAGAACCCTAAAATAACTTCCCAAATTAGAACTCCTCCAATTCGAATACCAACAACAAATTCAATTCATCACATCAACAAGACCCCTCTCTAATCTTTCTGCTGAACTCTCAACTTCATCTTCTACATCTTCTCTGAAATTTCTTACAAACCCTAACTCACGGTTCTTCAATTTGGGGAAGAACAAAAACCCTAATGTCCTTTAATCTCGAATTGATCTCCAAAACAACACTACAAGTCTAATTAAACAACAACCCAGTTGTTATTTATCCGTTAACAACAATATATCATCATCAATTCTACACTAACTCAGAAGATCAAACAGCAATAACTCAATTCAGAAAACCACAACTCACTGATTTCTCGATTCAACTTCTTCCTAAGGTCAACAACAATAGCTCCACCACCATCACTTAATTCATGATCAGTCTCGACTTATTTCGATCTCAGAACCCTAATATCTAACACTCAAATTTACAATCTTATTATAGGGGCGGCATTTTAATAGGACAAAAAGGGTCATTACATGATCATTCAAGTTGTCCCTTATCAAAAAAGAACTGGAAATGACAAATTAACACCCCATAATTGATAACCTTGTCTAGTGATGATAATCAAGTTTAGTGTTAATGAATAACTTCACTTATATTAACTCAAAATGAAAACCAAAATCAGATTTTTAGAGTTAAAAAACAAAAAAAGTTTAGAGGAGAAGAAAAAGAAAAACTTATGTGATATTTGTGATACCCTAGATTTTCATGCACTCAACCAAAATGAGTGATTCCAGTTGCAAATTTGAGGTGGGTGAATCTCTATATGATAGAGAAAACAAGTACTACATACCTCTTGATGGAAATCCTGATATGGAGTATTTGTTAGATGGTGTAGATGTTTTAAACCAAGATGAAGGTCAATCTCAACCAATTGAAGAAATTAACCAGCAAGGTGAAGAACTCAACACTGAAAATGACAAGGTATACTTCTAAACTAGTTTCCATTAGATTTTTGTTGCTCAAAATTATCTAAAGTACGTAAAAGAATCAAATTTTTAAAAATTTCAGAAGAACATACAGTTGGAATTGAGCTTGGTACCAACCGTAACTGCAGGTTACGGTTCGTAATGTATCAATTACCAACCGCAACTGATTCAATTTTGGGGAAAACCCATAAATAAACCAGTTACGGTTCGTATATTTTCTTCACTTAGGAACCGTAGAAAGATTACGATTGATCATATCGTGCAATAGTTACCAACCGTAACTAATAATTTACATGGGAGTATTTACTGCACTAGTTACGGTTGATAACGTGTAAATCGTTACCAACCGTATGGTTTCTACGGTGTATATTTTAATTTTCGTCTCCAACTGTAAGTTACGCTGTATGTTTGAATTTTCTTTTGATTAACTTACGGTTTGTTATAAGATGAAACTTACCAACCGTGTGCGTTCTACGGTTAGTAAGTATTAGAGTTACAAACCGTAAATTGGTTCCGGTTTGTATAAACCGTAACATTACCAACCGTATCTTTGTATTTGTTTTCGTTTTGTTGCCTCGTTTAGACTAATGTTGATATATTTTTGTCCAGGTCGTTGACGTACCTCCCATAATGGATGAACAACCTTTAGCAAATGCAATTCTCACCCAAGATTCTAACTTTCACTATTTAACCGAGGAGACATGGAATGAGAAAGATGATGCAAAGAAGTGGGCTAGAGAACGAGGCAAGTTGATTATGTGTATCATAGTTTGTAGTAGTACCACTAGTGATATTGCCTTTCAAATGGTTTGCGAGTGTAGTGGAAAACATAAAATTCATGCAAAAAAAGGTACGGTGTACGAAGCAAAGACAATGAGGAAGATGACTACTTTCTCTAAGAAGACCGTATGCCCCTTCAAGTTTCAATTTAAAAGGAACGCGGCTAAAAAGTGGTTTTTGGAGAAAGTTGTATGCGATAGTCATAACCACCCTATACCGGATTTTGTTGTATGCGGTAAGCAATTGGGACATAAATACAAAAGATAAAAAAATGATAAAATGTAGCCAAACTTACCATTAGAAGCGCAACATTCTCAGCAATTTCAGTAGCTGCAACCCTCGAGGCCTTTCTTAGACTTTTAAGTAAATATGCAAGCGTGGCGGTGCCCCACGAATACTCTCTGGTCTTCTTAAAATCCTTCAACAATTGTAGGTAATGAACATTCACCCTATTTCCCGAGTTATCGGACATGAATACGATCCCAATATAATACAACAAATATGTCCGATAACTCGGGAAATAGGGTGAATGTTCATTACCTACAATTGTTGAAGGATTTTAAGAAGACCAGAGAGTATTCCCCAATTAAGCCATGTTATACAAGTCTATATAATGATTCTAGGCCCAAATAAGGTTCTACACCTTTTATTTATCTAACTTTAGCAATCTAAGGTTTACTAATTCAATTAGATTGGTTCTATAGTCGATTAGCTAAGTCTTGAGAATATCTACAACTTTGTAGAAGAAGCCAAAGGTCAATTCGGACCATAAGGGTCCAAACATCAATTTAGGATAATAAGTCCCAAGCCCAAGATTCACTAGACAGGCCCATTACACAAGGCCTGACCTAACTAGGTCAATCTAACGGTCTTTGATAGTCAAAGGGGTCAACCAACAGTCAACGTCCAGTCAAGGTCAAGTCCAGGGTAATCAAATCAGTCAAGTTCCACTGAGTCAACTCAGGTAATAAATCAGGATCACTAAGTCAACACATGATTGACTCAGTCAGATTGACCAAGTCAGCTAAAACATAATCAGTCAGATAATCTGACTAGGCTGAATGGCACAAGGCCAAAACTCTTGCACAGGCCAGAGCCATTGCTCAGGCCAAATCTTCTCACACAGATGCAAATCTAATTCCATTGCAATTTCAATCTATTCAAACAGAATTCTATAATTCAATACAATTGTAATTTAAGCCTACCTGCAAGTGTAGCTTTAGGTAACATCCAGATCATCTCAACATATTCAACACAACCAATTCAACTTCAGTCTGTTACGGCATCATAAATGGACAACACCATCAAACTAAGTTCAGCTCAGCTCATCACTCTCTAATCATAACGAACCCATGAACTGAAATCACTTCAATTAAACATTCATCCATGCCTCCAGTTATAGCTACCACCACTTCATTACCCTGCCAATTTCATTGTCCTTGCACTTCTTAGTTCATACCATCAACACCTCTAGGCCGTCTCTTAACTCAATCTGAACTAATACGACTCACCAATAACTCAACTCCCAACACCTGCAGCCACAGATACACAAAAAACATCATCTCTAGCTACTAACCCCCTCTAGACTGCCATTACAACACCAACAGACCTCCAATGTCATCCCTGCATTCAATAACATCACAGCATCCACAGAACAACATCATCACAACAATATCAATATCCCCATACTTCATTTCAGAGTCACATTCAATTCTCACAACAACACATACACCCTTATAAGACTCTTGTTCTTCATTTGCATAACTATTTTGCATACACAATCACAATTTCATTCTATAATCATTTAGATCGTAGTTTCATCATATCTTCCTCAACATCCATAAATTCATTTAACTGAAATCAAAAGCTTACTAAGACAATGAGAATAAGTTACCTCAAAACAGATTCTCTCAACCAACTGCAATCAACCCTTCTTCAATCTGTTTCGACTTAGAAATACATCACCATCTTATTAACAGAACCGAGCCTTAGCCTTTAGCTCTCAATCTTCAGTTCTATCATTTATTCTTAGAAGAACCCTAAAATAACTTCCCAAATTAGAACTCCTCCAATTCGAACACCAACAACAAATTCAATTCATCACATCAACAAGACCTCTCTCTAATCTTTCTGCTGAACTCTCAACTTCATCTTCTACATCTTCTCTGAAATTCATACAAACCCTAACTCATCGGTTCTTCATTTCGGGGAAGAACAGAAACCCTAATCTCCTTTAATCTCGAATTGATCTCCAAAATAGCACTACAACTCCAATTAAACAACAACCCAGTTGTTATTTATCCGTCAACACCACTATATCATCACCAATTCTACACTAACTCAGAAGATAACTCAATTCAGAAAACCCTAACTCACTGATTTCTCGATTCAACTTCTTCCTTAGCTCAAACAGCAACAACAATAGCACCACCAACATCACTTAATTCATGATCAGTCTCGACTTATTTCGATCTCAGAACCCTCATATCTAACACTCATATTTAACATTCGCAGAGAAACAGAGAAGAAGGAAAGAGAAGAAGCAAGAAGAGTGAAGAAGAAACAGAGAAGAGAATGAGAGTTATCCTCTCGGTTGACTAGAGATAAGGTCAAAGAGAAATACTAGGACACCCACTCGGATGGATAAGGGCAGTCACAACGTGACTGTGTTGCATCAATAACCATTTTCCGAGAAATGATGATTTTACTCTTCACATTGTCGGGGATTTTTTCTTCTTCGTCCAATATCCGATTGACACGTTCGAGTAATCCACTTCGCATAAATTTTCGAGCTCTAACAGATGATACTAGTTTCGTATCTAAATCGTTGTTAGATTAATTCCTATTTATTATGTTCGTGTTAAACTAATCGATTCATTATCGGCTAAATCGTCTCTTGACTAGTCTAATAGCGTTGACGAGCTTGAGGGTCCTTACAGAGACATTTGACGCAATTTGTTCAAAAGCTAAAATGGATCTCACCAGAATCTCAGAAAAAACTACTGAGTTTATTGATTTTCATAATCATGCTCAGCTCATTGACGAATTTGAAAAGTCTCTTGGTCGAGAACGAGAACTCTATAGTATCACTGAGTCCTTCTCCAACAATATCAAGAAACTGATTCAAGAAACTACTCTACAACGTGAAAAGATTAGTGTTCTTGAGGATATTGTTAAAGAAGATTCAATAAGAGAAAACCGTTTGATCGAGACGCAATCATTTGATCTAAACAGACTCCATGTTGAAAAAGAGAAACTGGGTGCGTCCCTTATTCTAGCCCAAAAACAGTACAAATCCTTGAAAAAAGAAAACTTTGTTTTAATGAGAAATTCCTCTGTACCGATCACCAATTCTCAGAAAGAATTATAGTACATGAAGAAATGTTCACTAAAGGAAGTTCATGCTAAGAAGTGTCTACATAACTTGCAATCTTCTAACAAGGCTATGAATTTAAAACAGGTTCCTTCTAATGTTTCTCTTCCACGTACATGTTCCTTATGTGGGAAAATGTATCATTATGCTCATCAATGTTTTGCTAGAAAGAAACAGATTTCTGATCATCAAAATCTACTTCTTTTCACTGTCGACAGAGTAAACTCTCTAATGAGCACTACAATGGAGTTCGTTCCTGCAGAAAAACAGGATTCTCATAAAATGGATTTCAATTGTCACTCATCTCGAAATCCCCACAGGAATCGTGTTCCTCCGAAAGGTGCAAATTCTTACACAAAAAATACACGTTCCCAGTATTTATGAGAATAAGTATGGTAAATCTAAGTCTAGATGGTGGAGACATGTCTCTTCTAATCCTCTTGAACCAATTTCTAGAGGTCCTAGACTTAATCCTCATAAAAATATATCTGATGGATCACCTAACAAGGTTATGTTGAATTCTTCTGGAATAAAAAATAACTGAAACAAGGGAAGGAATACCTGGCTCAAACTTTCAGATGGAACTTACAACTCATATCTCAAAACTCATAGTGGGATTACATATCACTTGACTACCTAATCGTAGGAAATTTCATTCTTGTTTCTAACTTGAGAGATGTAAGAATGACATTTGAGAGATACTCAAGTCTACTGTAGTTTTCCATTTGTATTATGTTTGACTATGTTGTGTTCTTTTGATGATAAAGTAGAGTCACTTGACTCCTTGTTGATATGTATCTCATTCTTATGCTCTGATTAACTTTTTAATTATGGAGTCATGATGATATGGGATACATGGCAACAGAGGTATTTTGTTCTTTTTGAATCTCTTCTGTTATGTTGTTTTCAACCAATCCACGATCGTCCGGGTCTCTCTTGGGAGCTTAGGGTTTCCACAACAAGGGTGTCACTCTCTTGCTTGAAATATATATATCTTGTATTGTTTTACTTTCCCTGATATAAAAAAAAGGGTATGGAGAACTCCTCAAGACCTCAAGAAGTTGTGAATATTGAGATGGAAGAAGACTCTAAAGGATGCAATTCTGTTCAAGAACTTGTTTTGAAAAGGATGATTGAAAGGAAAGAGTACAACTCCTGGGTTGGAGAATCTGTCAAGGATTTAATTCTTTTTCGTAATGACTATAAGGTCGAGTTTGAAAATCTTCAACTGCAAATAAATCAGCTTATTGATGGTCAGGCCAAAATCCCTGATAATCAAAACACCTTGATCAGAAATCGGTAGAAACTCATCATGGACTATGTCAAACCTAGGCATCTTGCCCGCATTGTTGATCGAAAAGTTAATGTTCTCACTCATGAACATGGGATCTATACGGTCAAAAGAATAAAGGATACCAGTGATACCTTTGATGATGGACCCTTTCAAAGGTATGATGTTATCAAAGAAACTTGATTCTTGTTTATATATAGGAAACTTCTTATGAGAATTTATTCTTTTGATTTAAGAATGATAACTAGGGTTTGGAATAGCCATTATTGTGAGTACACATAGCTATTTCCAACGTTTTTCATCTTGCAATGTTTTTATATTTATTTATTTAAATTCTAAAAGTTTATTTGGAAGATAATTTTGCAGTATTAATCCTTATGGTTTTATATATTGCAACTTGCTATGGGAAATGTGTGTTTGCGTCGTGAACTATGATTGTCTCATACGTGGTCAAAAGTTAAGTCTTTCATATGTCGATATGCAAGTATTGATAAAAGATTGAATGAACTTTTGACAAACAAAAGTTAAGCCTATTATGTCATTAAATATTGATGGAAGATAGGATGAGCTTTTAGGATGAGCTTTTGTTTACAAAGATTAAGTCTATTATATGTCATTATGCAAATAGTGATGAAGAATAAAATGAATCTTCGTTTTTCCGCAGTATTGATCTTCCCTGATCCATATTTTTTATGTATATATTGTGCGGCTCCGTAAGTTCTCTTATGTGAGCATTTCTGATTAAATTAATCATATGTTCTCTTGTGGTTAATTTAATTGAGATTTTTGGATACAAATTCATGTTTCATGTGATTTGTTAATGTCCAAAGAAATCCTTCTTTTCTTGTAAAAGTAAAGTCGCTCTTGTTGTTCTCTCGGGAATGACATTTTATGGGGGAGAGTTCTTAATTGAACTTGTGCTTAATTGCCAAATCTTTGCGGGGAGTGCGGTTGTGAAATATTTTAGGGGTTATCTTGTATCTTTATAAACTCCTTGATGAATGCATTTAGTTTCGGCTATATGATTGCATCTAAAAAGTTGATATGTGCTTTCTTTTGGTCATGAAGTGTCTCTATGAAAATTTCATTAGGATCCCACTAGTTTTCGTACCTTTGCCAATTTTATTGAGAAAAAGTAGTTCACACTAAAAATACATATGATTTTCGGATCATTATGTAAAGGGGAGTGGTTTTCATGAGAGATGGAGTATTGATTAAGGGAGAGTGATACATATCACCATAATATTGTTGTCAAAGTTGTTATACAATTGAACTTTGATGTTGTGTAATAATACTATGACACTGTAAAACAATGATTGAGAGCTATTGTTTTCTCATTGTTATGGCTACGGATCTTTAACAACGATGATGTTGAATTGAATACCTTTGGAATCATTGGAGTACTTGGAAGTGATGAAGATTTCAAGTAATATTGAAGAACCAAGGAGATCAAGCATTTGGATGAGAAGCTACAAAGTTTATTTATTTTGTATTCCATATGTATCGATAGTATTGTCACTAAAATTGACAAAGGGGGAGATTGTTAGAGCACTGCTCGGTCGAACTCGCAAGTTTCTATCTCAAGCTTGTTTGTCAAGTTTAGTTGTCAAAACTATAAGTCTTGATTTCTAGTCTACTTATAGCTAAGTCTAGGACTAGGATAGTCAGTGTATTTGAGATTTAGACTCCACGGCGTTCATCATGCAAAGACGAAGAACTACTCAAGGAACTGGTTTAACTTCATCGAAAAAAGGTATGTGGAGACTTGAACTTATCTATCACTCAAAAGTCTATCTATTCTATCTCCTATCTTAAGATAAAAGTGGTATTGCTATATAGACTTCGATTATACACATGTGCTATTTCGAGCCGAGTTTATCTCGCTCATCTATTTTTCGAAATATGTGTTGGTAAGATTTCACTTTGGCCAAGTTCATCTTTACTCGTGACGAAAGTCATGTTGATTATTTCAATAACTTGAAAATCGCTTTGATGAAAAATAGTTTGTGACTATTAACTATATAACATCCTCTAAGAAAGTTTCAATGATTGGAATGAGAGTTTAGAACATGTAACCATCTTTGGATATAAACATGGTGTGTTTTCATATTTGTGTAAAAGTCCAAAACCGGGAACCCAGAGTATGCGTACCCGTACGCGTACTGGCGGTTGTTGGAAATCCGGGAGAGTATGCGTACCTGTATGCGTACTAGCGGAAAGTTCACGTCCGTGGATTTATGCTGGAGTTTGAAAGTGAAACCAAACTCAATCCGGTTACTTAATTACACGTACGTGTTCGCATACCTAGGTAGGTTACTTTCTAAAATCGGTTTGTTCATGAACTAAAACATTTATGTATCAAGGAATGCAATCTTTGCAACCGTGGCTATAATGTTCATGAATCGATTCGAGTGAATCAAAACCGATTTTGCTTCAACTGTGTCTTGTATACTTCTATGAGATCTAAGCAATTGAAAACAACTCTCTAACTAGTTCATTTGAGTCACTTGAACTAGTTATGATGAAGATGATTAAGGTTGATATGAAAGTGCTCATATGGCTAACCATTGGTTAAATAATGTTGAACCAACTAAGTGTACATGTTTAGGTACGGTTACTCAAACCTAAATGAAGTTACATTTCATTTGTGTATAACAAGCTAAGTTCAATCTAACGGATGAAAGATATTAGCTTGAATCTAATCAGGTTTTCATCTAACGATGAATATTGAATGCTTTGTTACCAAGGTAACTTAGATTGCAAACCCTGATTTGGAGACTATATAAAGGAGAACTCTAGCAACTGGGAAACCTAATCCCCACACCTCATGTGTGATACTTGATGTAGTTTTTACAGTGGAAGTAAGAATTCGTTGCTCGCACTTTTTAAAAATTCGGTTTTTCGATTAATTAAGAAAACAAATACTAGACAAAAATTGATAAAAATGATTTTTGTATCCAATTAAATGAGTCTAGGATGTCAAGATTCCATCACTACTATGCGTACTAAAAGATCGTAACTATTCCCTATAACACTCTCCCAAAAGTGCACAAAACGATTTGGGACAAATAATACGTCTCGGAAAATATATCTTTGTAAACAATTATATTTTTTTTCTCAAATAATTAATAATCCTCTTCACTATATAATGCTAGTCTCTTATATAGAATATATAAAATGAATTATCAAGCATTATAGGACACATGGAGAAAATTATTATCGTTACGATTCAAGAATAAGGACCAAGAAAATTGTTATAGAAAATAATCAAAACATATTAGCATATATAGTAGGACTTCATATCTAATCCTAGATAAAGATTTAGCTATTCATGGCGAAATTAAAGAGAGAAAGGAAATAAACCATTGTATTTATTTGAAATGCTTATAAGACAGAGTCGTTTCGGTGCCAAGCAATGTGACCAAGCAATATTCGCCTTAGTTTTGATTACAATGGTTTTATTCACTTCTTTTTCTTACAAGGGTGTATTGTATCAGGATTTATCTAGATACAATTAGATACTAGTTTTACCTGAATCTAGTGGATTTATAATGTTTCTTAAAGAATCTTCAAGATTCTTATAGATATATGATTCTGAATTATAATGGATTGCCTTAAGAGTAATTAGATTTTTAAAAGTTGAAATATATTACCAATTAGTAATATATTTGAAAACACCGAAGTCATCATGATTCCCTTTAAAAAAAATCCAAAAATTGAGATGGTGGGTGGAGGTGGTGATGGGCGGTGGTGTGGTGGCGGTGATGGTTGGTGGTGGCGGAGGTGGTCAGTGGTGGTGCTGGTGAGCGTGGGCGGTGGTGGTTGGTGTGTGGCGGTGATGGTTGGTGTGTGGCGGTGGTGGTGGTGGAAATACATAACATTTTGTGATAAAAAAAATTGTTCATAAGAATCCATGAAACTCTTGTGATTTGGGTTAAGATTGATATGAGATAATAACATACATGTTTTTCCTACAAATATTCATAAGAATCCATATATATCTTGTCCTTTAAATATCATAAAAAATATTAAACAAATTGAATACCTAAGATATTCGTGGAATCTAAAACAATCCTAATTAAATACCATGGATAGTTAATGAATCCTTACATATCCTAATTGAATACCTAAGAATTTTTAGAATTGTTAAATATCCATATAAATCTTAATCCAATACACCGCGTTAATTTACCAAGCACCAAACAGTGGACAAATCAATGGAAAGTCAAACTATTAAACGTGAGCAGGTTCCCAAGCTCCAGTAAGTGGACCAAAACTGACGACCCACGATCTCCTCTTCCACGAACACCACACCCCTTTATATACTCACCACTTCCTTATACTTCCCTAATTAAAAAAGTATGCATTTAACTCCAAATCTTGTGCACACGGCAAAACAATTCTTATGATGTCGACATACTAATTCTACTGATCCTTCATACCCCATAGAAATGATGTTAATATTGTATTCTTTCCTTACAAGCAGGTTATGCCTTTGGTGTAAACGTATTCGGACAATTGTGATTGGCATCTCCATTCAAAACTTGACTTAATTGTTTAGTCCACCGAATATTTAATTCAATGCAAATTAGTTGAGTACGTATAGCCTTCCAAATTTGTCTGGCTTTGGATTGCATGTCTTTGTAGAATTGAGAAGAATATATTCTCACTTGACTGTCCAATATACTCTTTCTTTAATTACTTTTCTCATATCATCCTTTAGCTGCATGATCAAGCCGGTGGGCCGTAATTGGCCATGAGAGCTCAAGCTTTGGACGATGGTTGCACACGTTCGCATCTTTCTGCATTAATTTCTTATGGGTGCCCGTAGTAATTCCAGTTTTTCCACTCTTATTATAACAAATGAAACTCTGCAAAACTCAAATAAAATCACGAAAGTGTACAAAATAAAGAACTAAACAGATATAAATTAAGATGTAAAAATGACGTGTTTGCACACTTATCAATACTAGTTGCATAAGCTAGAATAGATTCTCCTTTAACTTTAGGTTTTTCTCGAGACCCTGTAGTTTAACGACTTAAAGACTTCATTGGGATTGTGAAGCCAGACCCAATTATTTTCTCTGTAGTCGCGTCATCTGATCTTGATGTTTCTATCGTGATTGAGTACAATCGTAAGATTGGCTTGATATTTATATCTCCGATAGGCAAGATATAAAAGTAGTCACAAACACCTTCGTCTCATCGTTTGTGATTCCACAATATCTTGTTTCGCTAGTTGATTAAGATTATTGTGAGGTGATTGATATTTCTAGGCTGTTATTCGGGAATATAAGTCTGGTATATCAATTGGTTCATGTTCACCTTGATTTATCAAAAGACGGAACAAAACCTGTAGGTATTTTTCTGGGAGACAGATTTATCTTGGTATCTTTAATGGTCTTGATGAAGGTTTTGACACTCTCACAAGAATCTTTTATGCCAACATCCATGATGTTAATCATGTTGACTTAGAATTCAAGATTATGATAAATAGAAAAAAGATTCTTGTTGATAGAGAGTTGATTTCAAGAATTACTCAAATTCCATTGGGTAATTTTCGCCTTCCTAAACCAAGAGGAGAAATACCATCATATGAAATCATTTATAATGGTCTCTGTGGCAAGAATGTTTATTGGTTTGAAGGGAAACTTCATACCAATGATCTTAGTCTTGCTTTGATGATTTTCGAAAAACTTGGCATTTCTAATCTTTGTCCCTACACATTTGAGAACTCTCGGTGGATTTGTGATTTTGCGGAGTTAGTTTATTTCCTTGAATTGGGTGCACATGGTCTTGATAATTGTGGATTCATCATTCTTCAAATGGTCTCGATGACGTCATCCAACAAGAAGTTAGGCTTTCCATGCTTAATAGAGCAAATATGTCGTGCATATTCCATTGCTCCCATTGGAAATTATATTGGAACTCCCAAACTTGTTCGTCCTTGTACTTTCAAACTTATGAAGGAGAATGCTTGCAAAAGACAAATATGTGATTCCCTTGACGGTTCTTGTGATCCTACCACCTTGGGTATTCTTTATTAAATTCACAAGGGTATTCGTGAGATCAATTCCAAGGTAAAATGTGTGCAAGAACAATTATGTGTGATTGCTACAAAGTTTCCCGAAATCAAGGGAGAAATGGCAAAAGTTCAATCCTCTTGGTTGGAGTCCGATGATGAGAATGATTATTGATTTCTCAAACCTTTTTATGTCTAGGAAACTTCTTATGAGAATTTATTCTTGTGTTTTAATAAGGATAACTAGGGTTTGGAATAGCAATTATTGTGATTACACGTAGTTATTGCCAACGATTTTCATCTTGCACTGTTTTAGATTTATTTATTTATATTCTAAGTTATTTGGAAGATGATTTTCCAGTATTAATCTCTATTGGTTTCATATATTGCAAATAATGTTATGGGATATGTGTATTTACGTCCGTGAACTATGGTTGTCCCATATAGGTCAAAAGTTAAGTCTATTATGTCTTTATGCAAATATTGATAAAAGAAGAATGAACTTTTGAATATTCCGCAATATTGATATTTCCCTGATCCACTTCTATGTGAAAGTACTGTATGGCTCCGTAAGTATTCTTATGTTGAGCATTTCCGATTAAATTAATTATCAAGGTTTCTTTGTGGTTAATTTGATTGAGTTTTATGGATACAAGTTCAAGTTTCATGTGATTTGTTAATGTCCAAAGAAATCCTTCTTTTATTGTAAAAGTAAGGTCGCTCTTGTTGTTCTTTCGGGAATGACATTTATGGGGGAGAGTTCTTAATTGAACTTGTGCTTAATTACCAAATCTTTGTGCGGAGCACGGCTGTGGAATATTGTAGGAGTTTTCTTGTATCTCTATTAACTCCTTGATGAATGCATTTAGTTTTGACTATATGATTGCATCTAAACAAAGTTGATATGTTTTCTTTTAGTCATGAAGTATCTCTATGAGAATTTTATTATGATCCCACTAGTTTTCGTACCTTTGCCAATTTTTATCGACAAAAAGGGGGAGAATTAATGTATAGTTCACGCTACAAATATATATGGTTTAGGGATCATTATGTAAGGGGGAGTGGTTTTCATTGTGGGATGAAGTATTGACTAAGGGGTAGTGATACATATCACCATAGTATTATTGTCAAAGTTGTAATACAATTGAACTTTGATGCTGTGTAATAATACTATGACACCGTATAACAATAATCGAGAACATTTGTTTTCTTATTGTTATGGCTATGGATCTTCAACAACTATGATGCTGAGTTGAACACATTCAGAATCACTGGAGTACTTGGAATGACGAAGAATTCAAGGAATGTTGAAGAACCAAGGAAATCAAGCATTTGGATGAGAAGCTGCAAAGTTTATTTATTTTGTATTCCATATGTATTGATAGTTTTGTCACTAAAATTGACAAACGAGAAGATTGTTAGAGCACTGCTCGGTCAAACTCGCAAGCGTTGTTATCTCAAACTTGTTTGTCAAGTTTAGTTGTCAAAACTATAAGTCTTGATTTCTAGTCTACTTATAGCTATGTCTCAGATTAGGATAAAATATGTAGTTGAGCTTTAGACTTCACGACGTTTATCGATTGAAGACGAAAAACTACTAAAGAGAGCTTGTGGAACTTCATCAACAAAAGGTATGTGGAGACGTGAACTCATATATCACTCAGAAGTCTATTCTATTTTATCTCCTATTGAGACAAAGTTGTATAGCTATATAGACTTTACAATATACACATTTGATATTTCGAGTTGAGTTTAACTCGCTTATATATTTCTCGAAATATGTGTTTGGAAGCTTTTTGCTTTAAATACGTTTGTCATTATTCTTGACGAAATTCAAAAGAAATCATGTGAAAATCACCTGGTAACATCTTACATGATTTGTGTGAGACGGTCATTCGATGTAGACTCGGAATATTTCGTATTGATCATTCGATCACTTGAAAATTGCTTATAAGCTAATAGTTTTGTGTGAGACGGCTATTTTCGTCTTCTAAGAATGTTTCAATGATTGAAATGGGAGTTTAGAACAATTAACCATTGTCTGGATATAGCATAGTATGCATACCAGTATGCAAATTGTTGTAAGAATGATTCAGGTCCGAGATCCAAGTATGCATACCCGTATGCGAACGATTTTAACTGTCAAAGTCCGGGAACTAAGTTTGCGTACCCGTTTGCAAACTTATACACCTGAGTTCGGTCCGGAACGACAATATGCGCGCCCGTTTGCAAACTGTCGGACATGACCAAAGTCTTGAACTTAAGTTTGCGTACCCGTTTGCAAACTTATGAGGTTAAGTTCTAAAATCGGTTAAGTATGTTTTCATACTCATGAACAAATACATTTATAAATTAAGGAATGCAATCTTTGCAAACCGTGGCTAAAATATTCTTGAACTGATCCTTTTGAATCAATCTGATTTTGCTTCAACTATGTATTGTATACTTCTATGAGAATATAAACAATTGAACAACTCTATGAGTAACATAATTAGATTCATTTGATCTAGATGTGTTAAGATGAACATGGTTAACACAAAAGTGTTCATATGGATAACTTCAGTTAATTGTCATTGAGCCAACTAAATATACACGTTTAGGTACGGTTACCCATATCTAAATAAAAGTATATTTTATTTGTGTGTAAGAATCTAAGACCATCTAACGGTAGAAAAATATTAGCTTGAATCTTAAATTAAGTTTTATCTAACGGTGAATATTGATTGCTTTGTTACAAAGTTATCAAACCCTGATTTGAATAGGAAGAACTCCAGCAACTGGGAACCTAATCCCCACACCTCATGTGTGATACTAGTTGCGACTAGAGTCGGTTCTCCTTTAACCTAAGTTTTTCCTAAAACCATTATAGGTTAACGACTTAAAGACTTCATTGGGATTCTGAAGCCATATCCAACTATTTTCTCCGTAGCTGCGTGTTCTGATCTTACTTGTTATATCGCATCGAGTACTATGTCCTCTAAGATTTGCTCGAGATTTATCTCCGATAGGTAAGATATGAAAAGTAATCGCAAAGCTCTAACAATCTCCCTCTTTGTATTTTAGTGACAAAACTATCAATACATATGGATTAAAAATAAATCTTCAAAATCTCCTCAAATCCATCATGCTTGATTTCCTTAATTTCTTCAACTCAGTGAATTTTTTGTTACTTCAAGTTGCAATGATTCTGAATGTGTTCAACTCAGCATCGTTGTTGTCGAAGATCCGTAGCAATAACAACTTTGAAAACAAATATTCTTAATCGTCGTTATACAAAAACATAATATTATTATCTTCTCCAAAGTTCAATTGTATCACAAGTTTAAAGTAATACTACGGTGATATGTTTCTCCTCCTTAATCAATACTTTCATCCTTTGCATAATAGGTGAAACCTATATATATCGATTCACTTCCCCTTACATAGTGATCCGTAAACCATATGTATGTAATACGAAACTACTAATTAATTCCCCCCCTTTTTGTCAATAAAAATTGGCAAAGATACGAAAATCATGGGATCGTCATGAATTCAACCAAAAGATACTTCAAGATTTAAGGAAGTTAGAGATAATACATAATAATATGTAACTCTTTATATCAACTCTATTTAGATTATATCACATAGTGTGAAATACTTAGCTCTCATATGGGAGATTTAAGATACAAGCATCCCCTATAAATTCCACAACCACACACCCCACAAAGATAGAGCAATTAAGCACAAGTTCATTTAAGAACTCTCCACATTTGATGTCATTCCCAGGAGAACAACACGACAAACTTTACAAGTAAAGAATTTCTACGGACATTAACAATTTCACAAGTAAATTTGTATCCATCATTATCATCAAAAGTTTACTCATCTTAGTTTATTAAGAACGTAAGAGTTAAGATCTAGCTTAACTTTTGAGGAAAAATCATCATGAGATGGTGTTCAAATCATATAAATATGATAACAAGAACTATATCTCAAGGGAGTCAAGTAATACGCAAGAATTATCATGGGGATCGACTATTGCGATCATCTTATCTAAGATATAAACTTGTAAAGAAGATACAAGATTTAATTTACTCTTAAACGGGAGATCTAATATTATCTGCAAGGATTTACACCAAGATTGGCTACCAAAAGTGTATAAAAAGATTTCCTTGACATAGAAGAAGATGCACATATATAATCCATTATGAGTTGCGCATCATATGTTCACATAAACACCAAGAAGGTTGTGAACATTCAAGCAATAACCATGTTCAATAACACTCAAGACTTGAACTATGAAAAATGATCACAAGTGATTTAATGATCAAAGTTGTCTTAAAAGCGTTTGAGAGTATTTTTCTAACGCCAAAGATATTGTAAAAATAGTTTGAATGCATCTGAAAAATTTCAGCGAGGATGGTATGCATACCGGGTATGTGTACCAGCCCTATTCGTGAACTCCGACTTCCAAGGTATGTGTACCTCAAAATCAGGGCATTTTGGTATGCATGCTGGGTACGTGTACCATAAAAAATTTCATGAACTCATAATTTTTTTAGTATGCGTACTGGGGTTCGTGTACCAAAATTCATTTGCCGAACTATAGCTACTCTGGCATGTGTACTGGGTACATGTACTGCGGTTCCGGACCTATAACAGTTTTCCCAGTTTGTAGGACTGGTATGCATTTTGTCCTATATCCGAAATTACAATAGTTCTATATTTCTCTCTAAATCGATTCGAAACACTCCTCAATAACATCAATGACACATATCATTGTTCTAGGTGTAGATCAGGAAAAACGAGTCGCCGGGTTTTTGGGAAAGTGGAGAGTCGAGCGTGCTGTTGAGACTCCTCAGCCGAGCAAAATTTTAATCCTCACTCAGATGCACCGCTGCAAAGGGGGTGCTTAGATTCGGGAAAGCAATCTGTATGACTCTGGCCTAAACCAAGACAATGGCCGTTCCAGAGTCAATTCGGTCGCAAAGAGGGAGATGGGTTGATCTGTAGGAGGGAAGCTGAGAGTTGTGTGGGATCAGTGATGATCAAGGATTGTGGGTGTGTTGAAGGTTTCTGCAATATTGCTGAACTACTGAAATTGAGTTCTGTGAATAAGTTTATATCGAGTTGTTGACGGATAATGATGATAATCGATGATTAATGATATTCGATTGATCCTCTCTGATATCCTTGATTTAGACTTATTTATATTGCAATAATGATGTACCACTGATCCCTGTAAGTGTGACGGTTTCTTGAGTGAAAGAGTGGGAAAGTGGGAGATCGTGGTAAAGTCAGTTCCATGTCGTGCGGAGACTTGACTGATCGTGCACCCACTACTTTGCTAACTCCTTCCATCGTTTACACGACTTACGCACATTTCTCATTGTGGATGAATACACGTGCCGTAGACCGCCATACCAAAACCCTGAGTGATATCCCCCATTTGTGACGTGATTTAGATTTCACGAATCGTGGAGTCTGCAAGGCAGACGTGTATTAATTGGTCAGTTGTTGACTGATTTAGACTGTGAGTCTAATTTTGTTGAATCGAGCATAAGTGGTGAATGCTCGGCGATTCATGGATTGAACATGTAGTTCTCTGAAATATCAATGAATTACTGACTAGAGACTGAGCAAGTATTGCTCAACTCGACGAATTGCCGAATATTGAGAGTTTGTCGAGCAACTGAGCAAGTATTGCTCAATCCGACGAATTTGATAATTTTGGTGTGCAACTGAGCAAGTGTTGTTCAATTCACCAAAACACTGAATATTGATAATTTGACGTGCAATTGAGCAAGTGTTGCTCAATTCAACAAACTACTGATGAATCACCGAATATTGATGGTTGGATCAATGTTCGAGCAACTGAGCAAGTATTGCTCAATTCAAAGAATTATTTACTGGTGCCGTGACCCAATAAAATATTAATCAAAAATATTGGTGAATTACCGAATATTATTAATTTGGATGTTGATTGCTGAATCAACATAATTTTGTGTTTGAACTTGCTCAGAATGGTGATTCGTGGAGCGTTTGTTCGAAACCCTAATTTTTTGATCAATCCTTCAACAATTGGTGAATTGCTGAAAATTGGTCATGAGTGAAGAGGGACGGACCACATGGGATGATGAGCGTCCATGTGATGCCCAGTGCTCGAGTGAGCACGCACCAGGGTTCTCAGTTTGAGAGTTGGTGAAAGAACGATGATTAAATGCAGGTTTCATCATTTATTGAAATATTGTTGGATTCAACGTTAGATGACAAACCTAGGTATGAGAGATGAGGACCGACTAAGATAGCATGGGACCGGCTCTTGGTGGTCACGGTACCAGTTGTTGGTCATTTGAAGGGTTCTCCAGTTGGTTGGAGAGAGTTCGGGCCCAGTATGAGCAATTGAACAAATTAGGTCAGAATTATGAAAACATGTGGGACCGGATTTGTGCAAGCCCTAGGAATGAATCTGGTCGGTCATGGAGGCATGCACGTGTTGCCGTGGTATCCGTGTTTCCATACTGAGAGTTTCAGTATTTTCTGATGCGCGTTCGAGCAACATAGTGAATTTTCAGAAGAGTTTCATCTTGACTGAGAATTATCGATTTTTGTTGGAATGAGCATGTTTGCTCAATTCATCAATATTTTGAAAATATTAAAATAAAAGTGTTTTAATATTTTAAAATTTCCGTGAGAGGCTAGCCAGTCGTGCGACTATGTTGGCTTTTGGTTTTTCGTGATTTGAGCAATATCTGAGAAAATATGGAGAAATCATGAATTTTGCTCAAACCCAGGAGTTTCATGAATTGAGGAAAATAATAATTATGCAAGATTAGGGATTGCAAGTTGTGGGACCGACCATGGCTAGGGCAGGCCGGACGGTTAGGTTTCCCGGTCCCGCACACCTTTCCCTATTTTATTATTTTTCATGAATCCTTGAAGTTATGGAGAATCCACGAGTTTTTGTTGAAACGGAGGAGTTTCGTGAGATTAGGGAATAATAATTATAAAAGGCTAAGGATTGTGAGGTGTGGGACCGGTCACGGCTTAGGCATGGCCAGCCGGTTAGGTTGCCCGGTCCCGCACACCTCTCCTTATTTTATAATAATATTATTTCGTGAATCCACCAAGTTATGGAGAATTCACGAGTTTTGCAAAAACAAGGAAAGTTGCTAAAACCAAGGAGTTTTTGTGAGTTCACTAAATAACAAAAAATAAAGAAAATAACGGGAGAGGCACGGACTGACCATGGCTAGGGCATGGCCGGCCGGCCGGTGGTGGGCCCGGCCTTGGGCGTCTCTTATTATTTTATTAATATTCATTGTTTTCTCCTGTTTTGCGAAGGATTCCTCATTATTTCATATTTTTTTTGGACACTCGTTCATGCATCCGGGTGCTCAGTCGTGCATCATTGTCGAGTACACTCGCACCATTTTTTTGGGGCTTACTCAGTGATGGTCCAGATTCCCGGTTGTTGGGTATTTATTACTGATTTATGAAATTCAGTGGAGAATAATTCATGAAACTGAGTAATAAGATGAACAGTTATTTTATTATCAATCCATAAAATCAGCAGCGGATTGGACTATGGATTCAGAATAATAAAATGATATTTCATCACCATCTCATGGAATCGCAGATTTGACCATAAAATCGGAGTAATGAAATAAGTGGTGATATTACCATTTCATGAGTTCAGCCGTGGATTCGACCATGAAATCGGAGTAACATCTATTACCATTTCATGAGATCAGCCGTGGATTCGATCATGAAATCGGAGTAATACATTTATCTATTACCATTTCGATCATGAAATAGGAGTAATGAGATAAGATAGATTATCTTCTAGGAATTCAGTGGTGAATATGACCTAGAATTTAATCTCTTGTGTATAGTCAGTAAACCAGCGAGTGTTTCCAATGTCCCGAAGACATTTTTCCCTCTCAACATTTCATGTATGGAGGACCGCCTGAGTCTATACACGGGTCTCTCTATATAGTCAGGAACAGTGAGTATCACCGTCCTGAAGACGTTATTGCTCTCAATCTTACGGAGAACCGCCCAATTGTTCTTCTATGTGGAGGCAAATTCCTCTATATAGTCAGGGAATAGTGAGTGTCACCGGTATCCTGAAGGCGTTAAACTCTCAATCTTACGGAGAACCGCCTAATTACGTTATTCTACATAGAGGCTATGATGAAATGCCCGGTGTCGAACGCTCCGGAGATGCCTTTCGAGCGACATATACATCATACTTCGTAAAACACGAATCGTGACATGGATCTCTGAAGCCGTGTCAGAAACATGCAGTATCATGATTTTACGGTTTTGACCTTTGTTGAAAATCTACCATCTACATTAAGTCCCATGCTTAATGAGGAACAGTCATGTTCCGCAGTAAGCATTAAATGGTGATTTTCAGTCGACGAGTTCAGTGGTTGAACTCAGTCTACAAAGGTAGTTTCAGAATCCTCGATTTACCCCAATGATGTCATGTACGAGCAAATGCATAGACGAGAACCCTGATAGTAAGATAGAGTGTCATCTCGTGAGCGTGGAGAGATGAGGCACTGCTGATTTGAGTGTTGAGAAGCCTAGTCATGGTCGGTTTAGGATATATGGGCCCAAGCCCAAAAAAAGAAACCCATGTTTTTATTAGGTTTTGGAAATAAATTTGATATAAAAGGGGAGAAGCCCTAAAATTCTTTATTTTGGTCGACTAATGACCTCCCTCTCTTCACCATTCTCATGCGAGTTGCAGCAGGGAAGAAAAAATTTTCTGCCGGATTTTAGCCGCCGCCGATCATCACCGTTTGCCGTCTGGCCAAGCTCCGACCGGCGCCGACCAGGTAAGTCCGATTTTTTTTTACTGTAGGTTTTATGATTGATGAGTTTTTCACAAAACCAAAAACCCCATGGTTGCATGCATGCGTAGGATTTATGAAGGATTTTTAGAAAACGTATGTATATTCCCGTTGGTTCGTTAGTTGAAGGAACGAGCAAAAATCCCTAAAATGAAAGATATTCATAAACTTTTGAATAGACATGGTCTAGTTGCAGTAGTAAAAGTTCTTTTTATTAGGTTTCATGAAAACCCAAGTTTGTTTTTCGAAGCATGAGCTTTGCAAATACTTTTAGGAACGTAGGTTTGTTCGTAAAAATAATAAATAACGATCCTTAGGGTTAAAGGAATTTCGAAAAGACCTGGAGTTCATGATGAAAATTTGTTTTTCGAAATTTTGTTTGAAATATGTAGACTTTTGCAAAAATAGAAAAGACTCTCGTTTCATAGACAGATGCTCGATTTAGCAAAAAAAAAAATTATATATTTATGTGAGTTATTAACTCACGATTTTTTTAAGGTACGTGACCTGTTCATGTTTTATCGAATATAAATCAAGTTTTGATTTATGAAAATTGTTGAAAGCAAATAATTTATGAGTCGATGAATTCGTAGTGTATGTGTGAGTTTAGTGATTTTATAGTGTATGTACACGTAAAAACCAGCGAATGTTCACATGGAAAGTTATGTGAATTATTCATAGTTTCTCGAAAAGTCAGTGTTGACTCTTGAATAATATGTTTTGTGCTCGACTTTGCAGGTTTGAAGGAACGAGCAAGTTTTGGGGTTTTACGCTGTTATCACTAAGTTCGTAAAATCGTAAATAGGTAAGAGTTGAGGATTACCATTTTTGTAGACGTCGATATGAGCATATAATTGTCTTGTTGCTTCAATTCTGTTGATGAAATTTGTGTATGGACGTCACAACAACTTTGCGAAAATGGCTCAGTCCCGTAGCGCTTCTGAAGATGATACTTCTTCGAGAGAGGATGTTTCCACAGACGCCTCTTCCAGAGGTGATGGTTCCTCCAGAAATGATGATTCTGAGATTTCCAAGGAGAAATAGGGAAGTCCCAAGACTAAGAACATTCCAACTGCTGAGGATAAGTTCTTTACGTATCTATATAGACCTGAAAAGCGTCCCTTAGGCTCCTCGTTTCGGTTGTTAATAAATCCCAGGAGCACTACTCAGCATAAATTGGTATCTCCTCAAGCAGTAATCCGGTTTTGTTTGCAAGGAAAACACTTTTCGTCTTCTCATGTGGAGTTCAAGCTTTCACGAAATCCCCTAATGCAATTCTCTGGATGGGCAAGACACATGCTGGGTCATAGCCGTGTTAGGACCATATTGGATAGTGCCCAGGTAACACGAGCCATTCAAGCTGCTGGAGATTTAATCATCAACCATGATATACCGGGTATGGTAGCCTTGCTCGCCCGTTGGTGTGTTCCTACTCACACGTTTATATGCAGATGGGGAGAATTCACCATTACTTTAGAAGATGTAGTTTATTTGTTGCACCTTCCAATTACTGGTAATTTCCTTGAAGAGCTTTCGTCAGAGGAGAAGGAGATATTTAACATATTAGAGGCCAAGATGCACGAATTCAATGAGTCACCTGTATCCTGCTATGCTCAATGGTTATCACATTGGTGGCCGAGAGATAGAATTCCTGAAGAACCGGTTGATGGCGCTTTAACAATTGCTGCTTTTTTATTCCTGTGGCTTTCCAAGGATATCTTTGAAGATTGTGGACATCTGCTGAAGCCGTTTGTGATTCGCTTTGCCATAAAGATGGCAAAAGGTGAGAAAATTCCCATTGGCAGTCTATTCTTGGGTTCGTTGTTCGCCAATTTAGACTCTCTAGTTATAGACTCCAGTATTTCTGATGGCTTCATGAAAGTCGAGACGTATGCCAATACCATGTTCCTCCAAGCCTTGATGTGGGAGCATCTCGAGAGTTACGCCCCAATTCCCCGCAGCATTTTGCAAGGCCCTAAGGTCGACACTCGTCACTCCTTCCTTGAGAAGAATAACGCCAGGATCATGCGCTGGTCTAGAAAGAAACCACAATACAAGATATGCATTACTGACGTTTTGGACATTGAGTCCGAGTTCAATTTTCCCCTGGGTGTCGGTTCCTTCTCTTTTCTCACAGTTGATCACTTTCAATACTACTGACGAGAACATCACGTTGAGTACTGGTGCTGGTCTGAGTGAAGGAGAGAGATCTTTTGTCTTGAGTTGTACTCCTGGTTTTTGATATCAGTAATGAATGGAGAATTCCGGGTAGAAGAATACAATATTGATAGAGCGGCTCGACAGATGGGTGCTGATCAGTGTATTCCGGGTCACCGAATGACAAACCATCAATTGAGTATTTGAAGCTAATCTGGACTGCACTCATGTGGAGGGAAGTGAGTATTTATTCCCATACTCTGATCGTGCTAATTTCGTGACTCCGGGTTACATAGATTTCTGGCGTCAGCAACTTGAGCGTGTGTATGAGTTTGCAATGGACGTCAAGTCCCCAGTTCGAGAGTTCCCTTCCTCTGACATGATCTCTGATCGACCCAGGTGAGATATCTTTCCAGTGGCGACAAAAGGAAGGCGTCTCCAAATGCGACACAGGTGAGTACCTTTTTCATGATTTTAGCCAAAGTACGCCAATCACGCTTCTTAATTGTATTGTGGACTCCATGGTAGGACGGCCGTGCTGTGAGATTTCGAGTTGATGTAAACTCTCCAAACCTTCAAGAAAGTCCTCAAGGAGAGAAGAGCAAGACATCTCATAGGATGATTACGAACAATATACAATCTCCTGCCGCTTCTTTGGTGAGTTGTTAATACTTTTCTTCATTGTTGTGACTTTATCGTCCCTGTGATCAGGATCTTAAAATAATATTGTTAATTCGTTTCAGAATTTTGCTCCATCTGTTATTGATGGTCTTCGTTTTGCTCCTGGTCGAATAATTCAGGGATACAACACTGACGAGGAAGTTGACGTAAGTATTCCCTCCTCAAGCTAATCACTGTAACACGCCTTTGGATGAATTAATGATGATCATTGTTGATGTATCCAGGAGGAAATCATTGTAGATGAGCCGCATGTTGATGAAGCACACTCTTCTTTGAGTCATGGAGATATGGAGAGTTCCCGAAATCTCGAACCGAATGAAGATAACGGAGTTTCCAACGGAGATTCCAACACTGCCGAGCCTTTAAATGGTTTAGAGACTCCCCTAGTAAGTATACCTCCTGTGACCTCTTCATATGTATATCATATTTCTGATTTATGAATGAATGAGTGAAAGTCCAGCGAGTATACGAGTAATTTTGCCGAAATACGCCACCAGGAAATTTCAGACTCCAGCTTTTAGTAAAAACACCGTATAATCCTCGTTTGGAGTCGGATTTTCGATGTCTTCATATGTATCTTATAGCCCAGGAAATTTCAAATCTTTAAAAAATAAGATTTTTGATTTTTGAGCATGTTTAGGTCCTGAAAAAGGCGAAACCGTAAACTTCCAGGAGATTTTCGGAACTTTTTCAGATTGCATGTTGTCCAATGTTTTGGCCACATCTCCTTGCTCGTTCATCCGATCGTTATGAAATTTTGACATGTTGTAGAGGACTTCCATACGAAAATAATGGTATATAATCCAACCTAAAATTCTTTAAAAATTTCTCCCAGTTAGTCGTTTAATACATGGAAGTGTAGAATCTCTTCAGATGAGCTTGTTTGAAAACGCGTTTCATGACACAATTTGCTCATGTTTTGGGTGAAAAATAAGGAACTTAGATGATGTTAGTTCACTTAAATTCTGAATTTTATGGTTGACTTTGATTTTCCTGCTCTAATCTCATGTAATCTTCGTATTAGGTACCAAATACCGAAGTTGAGAATAACGGAACCAATGTTGAAGATTCGAGCAATGTGGTGAATCAAAGCAGTAACATCACCAACTCTCCACCTCCAAGTTATGAGAATATCATTGTTGAAGCCGTAGAGGAAACTGAGACTCCAGTTGCTATTGAAACCGAGCAAAGAATAGAAGAGACTGTCCTAGAAGAAGATGTTGTAATGACAATGGAGGATGCTCCAGTAGTTGAGAATCGTGTAGTAATACACGAATATCCCAATGCAGGGATTGTTTGTGAGCCTCTATTTGGTGCTCAACTCCCGTATCATGTGTATGTTGGTGGATTCAGCGTTCCTACTGGGTATGCCAACATGTATGAGAAGTTGTGGAAAATATATGGTCATATTGTTGTTTCCAGGTATCCTGATCGTAGATACTTCTTGACAATGTAATTGGGAAACATATTGCGTGTTATAGATGACATACGAACCAGGGCCAGAAGTACTGTTACTCGAGATGTACTCTTTGATTGGGAGTACAACTTGGAGAATTCTGAGAGACTTGACTTTAACTTGAATTGGCTTCGTCAGAAGATCAACATTATCAAAGGATGCAGTAGTGAAGAACATCCCTTTTACTAGTAATGTTGTGATGGAGAAAATTCCCAAGATTGCTGGGCTGACAAAAAAGCTGGAGTTGGAGAGAGCGGCTTTGCAAGTCTTGGAGAATGCTGAGAAGCAGAAATCATACTTCGATGGATTCCTTTAATTTCCTTTCCATAATCTCATGAACATTGAACTTCCGAGAGATGTGAGGCTTCTAGATTTCGGTTTTGGTTTTTGATTGGTTTTGGATAGGTAAATGATTGAGGATTTTCTTTTGGACTTGATAGGGATTTTTTTTTTTAAAGTAAAAAGACTTTGATAAATTGTTGAATTCAAATACTGAATGCAAGTATTGCAAACGTTTTAGAGGGATTGAAAATACAATGAAAGAAAATCTTAAATGCCAAATCCAGATGTTTTGGACGTTCACGTCTTGAACTCCAATACCTCAAATGTCCATGTCTTAGGCTTCAAAAACTTTGATCCATTTCTCACGATTACTGGGACAATGGCTTTATCATCCATGTCGATCAACTTGTAGTACCCGCCGACCACGAATTTGGTGATCATGAAAGGCCCTTCCCAGTTAGGCTTCCTCCTTGAACGCTCTTTGAGTTTGACTGCTTTGAGAATAGATCTCCTTCATGAAATTTGTTAGGCTTGGTTGTACGTGCTTTGAATATCTTCTGCTGGTTTGGAATTCCTCGTGGATTCCACGTTGGTGGAGCTTTCCAATTTTGCGACACATGTGGACATTCACGTAGAGGAGAGTATGTTGGATAATGCTTCTGGAACCGATCCAGATCTTCAGCAATGAACCTTCCAATGGGGTCCTCAGTTGGGAGAGATTCCAACCATTTAGTGTAGTACTGCTGAGGCGAGACTACCCACTCATAGCATTTGATGATAGCTTGGTCATGAGTATGATTGAGTCCCTGGATAAAGGTAGCATATTTGAAAGTTGCTAATATGGAATTATGAGGGGGAATAAACTTGCCTGCGTGTGGAATTTCCTGATAAATTCATGTGCGCTTTCCTCGGGCTTTTGTGTGAGTCCTGTTAAGGTTTGGACCTTCTCCAAATGCTCTAAAGGTTGATCATCTTCCGAGTCAGAACTTTGTTCGACGGAGAATTGTGCAATTGAGGATGAAGATACCGTAGAAATTCTTCCATCATGAATCATGTCATATCCCGGATCCTCTTTAATTACGAAGAATTTAGTTTCTGTCCAGGTTGAATCGTTTCTTATGTTGAGAATGATGTAACCGTAAGCCTCCCTGGAGATTCCTTCGTGGTCTCTGACTGAAATAGGAGCATGAGTAGCTTCTTGTCGAGTGACGCCAGCAGCTGATAGGCACATTTTTGTGTCTTATATAATCTCAATTGTATATATTATTAGTGCTCGATTTTATATTTATTATGGATTTTTATGTCCCTGTAGGTATTTTTGGAGAAATAAGCTTTTGCGGCGAAATTGGCTAAAAAAGTAGTTTTTGCGCTCGTGGGAGAAAATTACTATACGGACCCCAGCATCCTGGACAAGGGGTAACCTAATTACTAGGGGGAGGTCACCTTCACCTTTTGAATTTTGAAATTGGCGGGAAAAGAGAAACATCTCTGGCAGATTTGTTGTGCGTGATTTGGAGGAGTTTGAGGTCGACTAAACCTCTGATTTTCATAGGATAGACTCCTTATGGGTCTAGGAATCTAATACGGGTGTTGGAAACGATTAACTTGGGCTCAATCGACGGGTTTTTACCTCAACAACAAAATATGGAAAGTCACGTGTGTGACTTGTTTTAGGAAATTTTAGAGAGACTAAAGAGCTATAAACCTTCCCAAAGATTCATATATATCTAAGGAAGAGTTTAGAATCAAAAGGAAAGCTCAGAAACGCGTAGAAACTCTAAAACACGAAATTGCCGCAACTTTGCCGTGAAGAGAAAGGAAGAGATTTTGGAAGATTCTGGAGAGATTTAATCGGTCTTTTTGATATAAATAGATTGGTTGGGTCATATAGAAGAGGATCGAGAGTTTGGGAACCGGAGGAGGGCCAGAGAAGAAGAAATCAGAGTTCAATCAAACTCTGTTTTTGCTGCTGCTGCTGCTGCTGAAGAACACGAAGAACGGACGTCTGAAGACAGTCGTTCTTCAACAGTGTTTACGACAAAGTTGTGGGGGTCGCAGCTGCAATCTCAACAACACTTCATATATATCGTTCTTCTTGTAACAGTGAACAACGCCTTTGCAACAGTTATTTCTGTTGCGATTTTTCTGTTCAATTGTTTTACTCCCTTTTAATCAACTTTTGAGCTTTATACATGTATTTTGAGATCATGTTAATATGAGGAGCTAAACCCAAACACTGGGATGACGGAGGAAGCCCTATTTCACGCATGTGGTAATTCTAATAATTCTTTTATGACTATTTGCATTGATTGTTTAATCGATTTATGATTTTTATTGAATGGGTGTGATTTCGTTTGATGGTGTATGCTTGGTCTATGTATTTTTGATACATCATGTTTTTGATTTACAATCATTGCTTTTCAAAAATCTACTTTTTGGCAAAGAATAAGAGTCCATATTTTTAATATTTGATCTATAATTGATTGGAATTATTATTTGAATCACATGAATGGAATTTGGTGGAATCCTGAGTCTCAGTCTCTTTCGACATTGTGACAAACCTTTTGTATATATAATTTGTATTTTTATTTTAAGTCTAGAACCCAATCTTATCAAATCCGAGTTGAACGAACTTTACTACCACTTTCAAAACTACATCAATTTTTGGCGCCGCCGACGCGGATTTGTATTAGGTTTTAGGTTTTAGATTTATTTTATTTTATTTCTTTTAGAATTTTTGTTCTCTTTTACGCCTTTTGTATTTTTTGATTCTTTTCAGATTTCGAGCGAATCTACAAGGAAAGAAAAATTGCTATAAAAGGAAAGCATCGCCAAAGAAGGAAAGAAAAGAGGAATCCGAAAGGAGTGAAGAAGAAGATTTTGTATATAGTTATTTTGGTTTATTTTTAGAAACTGTAAATAGGGTTTTATTTTTTGTAATTTTTCTTTTTATTTTTGGACACTTTTTGGACTTTATTTTTGGACTGGGACATTATTATATTTAAACCCTACGGAAGGGTTGGTTTAAATAAAAATTGTGTGCAGAAAAGGACGGTGATTACGATATCGCCTCGTCCCCTCGGGTTCGTACATGACATAGGAGTCGTGGCCCGAGTCGACTTCAGCGGTTCTTCGCCCGTCTGGTACGGGAGGTAAGTTTTTCGAAACACCCGTGAATCCCCTGTCAGCGGGTTTACTGTATTCCTTCGTTTGCATATATGCTGAGGACTTGAAAGCGGCTGCTTTAATTTCCTAGTAAAAGGAAAGGACTGGCCATACAAGATAAGGGTTCGGATTTCATCACCGTTCTCTTCTTTCCCGCCTTAGGAAAACGAAACGAAACGCGAACCTAAGCCTAAAATTTTGACTAGAACGAGACCGATTGGGTAACGAGCTTAATAGGAAAGTCGTTCGAAAAATATTGGTTACTCTTTTGAGCATACTTCGAAGTTCATGATGGTTTCTGTGAGTTGAATGCGTGACTGCGCCGCCTTGTAACCGGTGAGGC
The DNA here is from genome assembly GCF_003573695.1 of Papaver somniferum. Taxonomy (NCBI): domain Eukaryota; kingdom Viridiplantae; phylum Streptophyta; class Magnoliopsida; order Ranunculales; family Papaveraceae; genus Papaver; species Papaver somniferum. The sequence continues at coordinate 15,752,439 of NC_039359.1, read as the reverse complement.
CTTGGGTATTAAAGCTCCACTGAGCTTCCCTCGCCTCGATTCAACTTACTTTGACTCGGATTGATTCCAGAGGGGTTTTCTCAGATTGTAACGAGTTCCTTTTCGAAAGAATAGAAGCTGGTCTAGAAACAATCTAAGTGGAACCATCATACTTTTTGTTTGCTAGAAAATTAGGTTTGATTTGGTTGAGTCAGCCTTGTTTTGTGATTGCATAGAGTCTCAAATATCCTGATAGTGCCAGCAATGGAAACTTTGAAAGCTTTGTTGAACCCAACTAGGACTACTCGTCCTTCTTGTATCAGGTTAGCAGAAACTAAAGCAAATTATGAACTTAGGCCTGGGACCCTACAGATGCTTCCAATCTTTTTAGGGGAAGAAAATGAAAACCCATACTTCCTTGTTAGGGATTTTGAGGAAATCTGTAGTACCCTAAAGATTAGAGACCTTGATGATGATGCTTTGAAACTTAGGTTATTTCCTTTTTCCCTGAAAGATAAATCCAAATCGTGGCTATATAGTTTGGCTTCCGGTTCAATAGAAACATATGAACAACTTACATCTGCCTTTTTGAACAAGTTTTTCCCTAGGCACAAAACATCGTCTATTAGGACGCAAATCTGCACATTTTCTCAACAGGAGGGAGAATAGTTATATAGGTATTTGGAAAGGTTCAATGACTTATTAGCCCAATGTCCTCATCATGGTTTAGAAAAGGTTAGGCTAGTTCAAATCATTTATGAGGGTTTAGATTATTCGACAACAACCATGGTTGAGTCTCTATGCACTGGTGGTTTTGAAAACCAAACTGTTGATGTGGCGATGGAATTTTTGAATGAAATCGCCGAAAAAACCCAGCAATGGGAATATTGTAGGGAACCCAAGAGAACAATTCTTCTAGGTAGAGGAAACGTTAATAGGGTAGAAAGAGGCTATGAATCAGATGCCAAAATTGCTGCTATAGCAAAAAGGTTAGAAGCTTTAGAATTGGGTCACACTAGTGGTAGAGTAGAGCCTTTTTGGGAATGCCATAATAATAAAGAGCAAGCCAATGCTATCTATAATAACACTAGGTTTGATAACCGTCAGAAGTTTGACCCATATTCAGAAACCTATAATCATGGTTGGAGAAACCATCCGAACCTATCATGGTCTAAGGACCAAGGTCAGTTTAGTAATTATAATGTTCCCCCAGGTTTTGTCTATACTAAGAATACTTCAGGATCAACTCAGTTTCAGAATCCGTCTGATAAGAAAATCTTAAGTCTAGAGGAAACTCTCACCTCGTTTATTCAAAATACTGAAAATATGCGTCAATTGCTTTCACAAAGCATAGAAGCTAGTAATAGGATAGGACAAGAACATAATCAGGCCATTTCTGAATTGAAAGACCAGGTTAGTCTGATCAATGAGTCTCTAAGAGAAAAAGGTAAGTTTCCTAGTGTTGTCATATTTCGATTGCGGTAAATAAGAGTTCGATGCTCAGACTTGAAAAGATTTTTAAAACAAAAATATATACACTATATTTGTCACAGGATCAAGAGATACTGGGACTCAGGATTTCACCAATTCTTATACTCATGCGATTCAATTATTAATTCTAGACAATTAAAGCTTATATTGATAACAAATATCGACTCTTACTTTGCCAAAAATAGATTTTGTAAGTATTATATGTAAATCATAAGCATAATGCATCAAGAATCTCGTGGATTAAGCATACATCATCAGACAAAATCACAAATAATCAATAAAAATCATAATTCCATTCATAATAGTGCAAATAGTCATAAAAGAATTAAATAAAAATTACTCATGCATAAAAAATGGTTTCTTCCATCATCCCAGTATTGGGGTTTAGCTATTCATATTAATCATACACTCAAAATATTAATTCAAAGATCAAAGTATGATTAAAAGAGTCAAAAGTTTATAAAATAGTGGTTCTGAGACTCACAAAACACGTCCAAAAAGAAATGATACCACAAAACTGCAGCTAAACTGCGACACTTATCCACTGCGCTGGAACTGTTGAAGAACGACGCTTCTCTGCTGCTGAGGCTGCTGAAAATAAGACTGTCATGGAGAGTCTGTTCTTCGTGTTCTTGAAGCTCTTTAATGGCAGCAGCAGCAGCAGGTGAACATTGCTGCTACTCCTTCTTCTTCGCTCCCCCTGGCTCTGGCTCGACCCCAAACTCTTGATAAAACTCTCTAACTTCGCACCGGCCTTTTTATATACCCAATCAGCTCCAAAAATACCGAGAAAATCTCTTCTATCGGCGACTATTCTTTTTTTCTTCTTCTCTGCGTGCAGTTGAGAAAATCTCTCCTGTCACTCCCTGTACGCGTTTTTTAGATATAAAATTGCCACCAAACTCTTATGAAGACTTGAACAGGACCAAGTATAGTTTACTTCAGCGTAAAACTCTCCCAGAATCTCTTAAAAATAGCTTTGAAAGTTAAACAGAGAGTACGTGTCCTGTTTGGACTTTGATCGCTTCCTCCGACTTATACAACCCAATTGGTTGGGTTAAATCACTTGTAACAGGCCTGTTTAGTATATTAGAGTCCATCCCAGTCGAGTTTGGCGATTGAGTCTCTTTAGAAATCGTCCAACAATCGAATCCTAAAAACTGTTCGTGAAACATTTCTTTTCCCGCAAAAACGTTAATTTGAAATGTGAAGAAGGATGCCCCCTAGCCAGTCCCGGTCTCCCTTTAGCAGATGCCTGAAAATGGGTCACCCCTTAGTAATTAGGTTACCCCTTATCCAAAGTGAGAGTCCGTATAGTAATTTTCTCCCACGAGCGCAAAAACCGCTTTTTTAGCCAATTTCGCCGCAAAAGCTTATTTCTCCAAAAATACCTATAGGGACATAAAAAGCCATAATAAATATAAAATCAAGCACTAATAATATATACAATTGAGATTATATAAGAGACAAAAATGTGCCTATCAAATACCCCCAAACTTATTATTTGCTAGTCCTCGAGGAAATCAAATAGAAAATAAAATCCTAACTCACTGTCACAGGCATCGTTGATTGCATTTAGCGTATGCAACAAGCCTTTAAACCCCTAGGTGGCCCTAGTGGCCGACTTATAGTCTCGGGAGGGCTTACAAGAGATATACCCACAAAACCTTAATACTCCAGACCCTAGCTATCTACGCAGAACCTTGGAAGGCACTAAAGAATCTCCTTGGTTGACATACTTATTGACTACAGGAAGAAGTACCCTGATGCAAAATTCCAATTGCTGTACACGAGTTTGCACTCAAGCATACTAAAATTCATATAAGTGACAGAGCTCTACTCAGATAGTTGCACTATGGACATCATATTCAGAGTCAAAACTAATCACATGGATAGATCAAGAAGATGGATATAGAAAAACATATATGGTTTTGATGTTTACTAAGTGAACGGCGTTTCCCATATCTGTCTGAAGGCCTCCGCCAAAATGAACCTATCCTAATGGATTGAGATACTAGTCTGACTAATATCAATACACTGGCATATACAAGGGTACCAGTGGTTGATAACCTAACTCTAGGTCAACACAACTGGCATATACAAGGGTACCAGTGGTCGACTTTATTGAATTTGTTCCTTTGGTCAAATGGTCTGGTCTCAATTTTTTTTTTTCAACTTTTTTTCAACTTTTTTTTTTCAACTTTTTTTTTTTTTTTAATGGTATCTCAATCCCTCTAATTCACCCTAGCATTGGTAACAACTTGAATCGTGGGCCCCACCTATCACTTAGAGAAACATAGTTAAAAAGAAAACAACAACAAAAAAGGAGTGAAAAGGACTCAACGAGATACAGTGAAACTATCATGTTATTCCTAACAACTGAGCTTTGTGCTTTTATGAATAGACTCTTTAGATGTTGCCATCTAATCAGATTGGTTCCTCAACTCCTACAACCAAAATGCTTCCATCCACTTAGATTAGTTAGTGCAATCCTAAATACGCATAAATTTCTAGGCTCTGGAGTTTATTTATTCATACTGCAACTAAAAAGTTTCTCCTATACCCCCAAACTTAAATCTAACATTGTCCTCAATGTTCTAAAGATAAAATTAAAAGCACGAACAAGGAGAAACTGTTACCATTTGAAGCAAAAGAGTTAAGGAAAGATATTACCGTGTTGCATGAGATTGGGTTACCTCCCAAGAAGTGCTAAGTTTAAAGTCTTCATCCAGACATAGAAAAGGTTTAGTCAACTCGAACCGTATAACAGTAGCCGGAATAACTGTGGGTCTTTAAAACCAAAAAGAGCTGACAAAAGGAAACTGCAGCGAACCAAGAAAATGTACAAGACTAGCATGCCCTTACCTAGTTTCTGGATAACTATCGCTAATTGCGGTTCGGGTTCAGGTTCTATGAAGGGGTCTAAATAAACTATTTTCCTCGGATGCATTTCCTCATAGGTAGGATCCAAATTATTAGGTCCCAGAGTCTGGAAAAATTCAGATAAGAACCTGGAATTACAAAATAACCTAAATAATTTAGGATCCTCTAAGTCAATTAGGTATGACTTACATAGTTGACCACAGTCAGAGTAGTGGTCATTCTGAAGCAAATGTGTCGATTCTAATTTCCTAAAGTACTTAGGCTTAGTCTCAGAACTTAATAAGTGACACATTTGAAATTTATACGTTCCCACAATTGGAAAAAAACTATTTGGTGGGAAAACAAAGTCAATCTGGGTATCATAGCCTGGGCAAACCACATCAACCAGAGGATGGGTTTCTAATAACTGAACTTCGTTATGGACATCACTAGGTTCAGGAAAACGTGTATGAAGATAATCTTACAAAATGGTTGAGGCAAATATGTCAAGACCCAAGTGAGGGACCTTTCTAAGAGTTAAATCACATGGAGAATGATAATCACCCCCAAACTTGGAGTTTTGGGTGTCTCTAGATAGACTAGCTACAATTTCCCTAATTTCTAGATCATGAGAATCATGAAAATGGTCAATTGCTTCTTCTAGGTTATACTCAGGTGATGCCTCCTCACACATGTTTAAATGCTCTACGAGTTCATCTTCTTCGTCTAAGACTATTGTTTCTAAATCGCTAGACTTTACAATATTTTTCTTAGAATAAACTCGTTCCTCTAAACCATTATCGGCTTCGTAATCAAAAGGAAATACTACATCGTCTAAAACGGGGGTATCTCTAGTCAAATCCTTGTCCTTTTGAATAGGTGAATAATTGTTAAAATTATTAGGATCTGAACCAGAAATAATATAATCATTATAAGGCTCAATTGGATTACTAGATTCCTGATCACTATTCCTACATATTTCATGTTCTTCATCAATACTATCCTCATCATAATCATCATTATAACATGAAAAAGATCGAACCTCATCAAAACAAGTAGTGCTACCAATTCTAACCTTGTTATCTTGATTATGTAAATAACTATCTTCATTCTCAAGGGTATTATTGGATACACTATATTGGCAATTCAAGTAATTTCGAGCAATTCTTTCGTTCGTCTCAGCTATCCGCTTGAGGTGGTCTTCTAAAGAAGGTTCACTCATTATTGTAGTTCTTTCGTCTATAATTATACGCGTCGACTCAGCTAACTTACGCGTCGACTCAGCTAACTTACGTGTTGACTCTAGTAAAGAGGAATTATCAGAAGGATCATAAAAAGGACTACTTTTCAATAGTTTGATTGTATCCTCTAGACACGAAGAACTAGTACTATAATCTTCTTGCTCGTAAGACTGATGCATGTGTGGATAGTAATTGGGCTCACCATGGTATGAACCATAACCTTGAAAAGGTTGGCGTTCCCAACTACTATTCCCACCATGGTCATAAAAATGATGATGTCCATATTAAAATTCAGGTCGATACTCATTGTATTGGCTTCTATCATACCAGTTCGACATTCTTAATTGCAAGGGAAATCTACACAATCACAAACAAGGCTGACTCGACCAAATCAAACCTATAGAATCTAGCAAACAAAAAGCATGATGGCTCCACTTAGATTGTTTTCTAGACCAGCTTCTATTCCTTCGAAAAGGAATTCGTTACAATTTGAGCACACCCCTCTGGAATCAGTCCGAGCTAATGTAGGTTGAATCGAGGCGAGGGAAGCTCAGTGGAGCTTTGATACCCAAGGCCTCACCGCTATCACAAGGCGGCGCAGTCACGCATTCAACTCACAGAAACCATCATGAACTTTGAAGTGTGCTTAAAGAGCAACCAATATTTTTCGAACGAGTTTCCTATTAAGCTCGTTACCCTATCGGTCTCGTTCTATTCCAAATTTTAAGCTTGGGTTTGCGTTAGGTTTCGTTTTCCTAAGGCGGGCAAGAAGGGAGCGGTGATGAAATCCAAACCCTTATCTTGTATTGGCCAGGCCTTGCCCTTTACTAGGAATTTAAAAACAGTCCAAATTCGTCCTCAATCAATGAATCACCTTAAGGAATACAGTAAACCCGCTGACAGGAGATTCGCGAGTGTTTCGATGGACTTACCTCCCATACCAGACGTGGGATGAACCATTGAAGTCGACTCGGGCCACGACTCCTATGTCATGTACGAACCCGAGGGGCCGAGACGATATAGTAATCGTCGTCCTTCCCTGCACACAGTTTATATAATTTTTTTTTTGTTTAATAATACTCTTCCGTAGGGTTAAAAAAAAAGAAATAAAGTCCAATTGTTTAAAGTCCAAAGTCCAAAATAAATAAAAAAAATTACAGTTTTCCTCACACACTCTAAAAAAAATTAAAAATTAAATCCTAAAATTATCCTTTTTTCTTCTCTTTTCGCTTTAAGCTTTTTCCTCTCCAAGTCCTTAGTGCTCCACCTCGAACCTGTAAATCAAAGAAAAAAAGACAAAGTAAAAAGGAACAAATAATAATAAAAAAATAAACCTAAAAAAATAAAAATAAATCTATATACAAGTCCGCGTCGGCGGCGCCATTTTGTTGTAATATTTCGATTGCGGTAAATAAGAGTTCGATGCTCGGACTTGAAAAGATTTTTAAAACAAAAATATATACACAATATTTGTCACAGGATCAAGAGATACTGGGACTCAGGATTTCACCAATTCTTATACTCATGCGATTCAATTATTAATTCTAGGCAATTAAAGCTTATATTGATAACAAATATCGACTCTTACTTTGCCAAAAATAGATTTTGTAAGTATTATATGTAAATCATAAGCATAATGCATCAAGAATCTCATGGATTAAGCATACATCATCAGACAAAATCACAAATAATCAATAAAAATCATAATTCCATTCATAATAGTGCAAATAGTCATAAAAGAATTAAATAAAAATTACTCATGCATAAAAAATGGTTTCTTCCATCATCCCAGTATTGGGTTTTAGCTATTCATATTAATCATACACTCAAAATATTAATTCAAAGATCAAAGTATGATTAAAAGAGTCAAAAGTTTATAAAATAGTGGTTCTGAGACTCACAAAACACGTCCAAAAAGAAATGATACCACAAAACTGCAGCTAAACTGCGACACTTATCCACTACGCTGGAACTGTTGAAGAATGACGCTTCTCTGCTGCTGAGGCTGCTGAAAATAAGACTGTCCTGGAGAGTCTGTTCTTCGTGTTCTTGAAGCTCTTTAATGGCAGCAGCAGCAGCAGGTGAACATTGCTGCTACTCCTTCTTCTTCGCTCCCCCTGGCTCTGGCTCGACCCCAAACTCTTGATAAAACTCTCTAACTTCGCACCGGCCTTTTTATATACCCAATCAGCTCCAAAAATCCCGAGAAAATCTCTTCTATCGGCGACTATTCTTTTTTTCTTCTTCTCTGCGTGCAGTTGAGAAAATCTCTCCTGTCACTCCCTGTACGCATTTTTTAGATATAAAATTGCCACCAAACTCTTATCAAGACTTGAACAGGACCAAGTATAGTTTACTTCAGCGTAAAACTCTCCCAGAATCTCTTAAAAATAGCTTTGAAAGTTAAACAGAGAGTACGTGTCCTGTTTGGACTTTGATCGCTTCCTCCGACTTATACAGCCCAATTGGTTGGGTTAAATCACTTGTAACAGGCCTGTTTAGTATATTAGAGTCCATCCCAGTCGAGTTTGGCGATTGAGTCTCTTTAGAAATCGTCCAACAATCGAATCCTAAAAACTGTTCGTGAAACATTTCTTTTCCCGCAAAAACGTTAATTTGAAATGTGAAGAAGGATGCCCCCTAGCCAGTCCCGGTCTCCCTTTAGCAGATGCCTGGAAATGGGTCACCCCTTAGTAATTAGGTTACCCCTTATCCAAAGTGAGAGTCCGTATAGTAATTTTCTCCCACGAGCACAAAAACCGCTTTTTTAGCCAATTTCGCCGCAAAAGCTTATTTCTCCAAAAATACCTACAAGGACATAAAAAGCCATAATAAATATAAAATCGAGCACTAATAATATATACAATTGAGATTATATAAGACACAAAAATGTGCCTATCACCTAGTCAACCGATACCCAACCCTAGAGGAGTTAATGAAGTAGGTCCAAAACCAGTTAATCAAGTGAATTCTGTCACAACCCTTAGGAGTGGTAAAACGGTAGACAATAAGGTAGCCATGCCTAATAGTGGAATACTGTAGATCCACCTTCTAGTTCCCAAGATGAGCCCCAGAAGGATCCACTAACTGAACAAACCGATAAAATTTCTAGTGATGCCAATGTGGTTCCCAACAGGTCTCACTTTGTACCCAATGCCCCATATCCACAGTTGTTAGCTCCAACAAAGAGAGAGTCGACTTTCAACGAAATACTAGAGATATTTAAGCAGGTAAACATTAACATCCCTTTATTAGAAGCAATTAGGCAAATGCCTGCTTATGCCAAGTTCCTTAAGGACCTTTGTACACGAAAGCGTAAGCTTAATGTCCATAAGAAAGCCTTTTTAGCTGGTCAGGTAAGTTCAATCCTTCTGAACCAAACAACCCCTAAGTATAAATATCCTGGATGCCCCACCATATCTGTGTGATCGGTAATTATTCAGTAGATAAGGCATTGCTTGACTTAGGAGCTAGTGTGAACTTACTCCCTTATCATGTATACAACCAGCTAGGTCTTGGAAAGTTGAAACCGACTTATGAACATTGCAATTAGATGATAGGTCTGTCAAAGTACCTCGTGGTGTCATAGAGGATGTTCTGATTGAGGTTGATAAATTTATTTATCCAGTGGATTTCGTTGTTCTAGATACTCGGCCTGTTCAGGATCCTAGTGCTCAAATACCGGTGATTTTAGGTCTCCCATTTTTAGCCACAGCTAACGCTGTCATCAACTGTAGGACCGGACTTATGAACATATCCTTTGGTAATATGACCACTGAACTAAATGTCTTTAATGTTAATAGACAACCTTCCGATGATTTAGAAGAAGTGAATATGATTAGCACTTTAGTTCAGGATCTAACTCAGGATAATTGGGAAGACACTTTATTTGGTGATTCCTTAGATGAACTTGATGAGGAAATTCTCTTAAGTCAGTTAGGTGACCAAACTTTTGAACTAGAAGAAGCTCTTGAGTACTTTAAAGACTCTACGGACCCTGAGATTCAAGCCATAGTGCTAGGCCTTACGGAGAGTAATGTTGACCCTAAGTTTGGGGGTAATGAACTAGAAGAATCTCTTGAGTATTTTAAAGACTCTGAGGATCCAGAAATTCAAGCAATAGTTAGAGGTTTGTCCGAGAATACTGACTACCCTAAGTTTGGGGGTAGTAATGGTCAATTATCTCCATTAGAAGTCCCTAACTTGGGATTCGAGCCTAGTGTACCTGAGGTATTACCTGAGTCACTTCCGACTCCGCAACCGGATCCTCCTGATATTGTCCAGGAGGAACTTCTAAAGACTTGTTGTTCGAATGAGTCAATTTGTCAAGACACTCATATGAAGCCCAAATGGGCACAACAGAAAAACCCAGTTGTCTTGCCGGAAACCTTGGATGAGGATGTGCTATGTCTGTTCATTTTTCTGATTTGGTGCAGTTGTCTGATAATTGTGGCAATTTTATTTGCTTTTGTTGACCCACAGTTGTTTCGACTATTGATATATGATTTGAAAGGTAATTAGCCATTTTGTGGTATTTGACATCTCGCTGAAGACTTTAAATTTAGCACTTTTTGGGAGGTAACCCAATCTCATACAACATGGTAATATCTTTCCTTATCTCTTTTGCTTCAAATGGTAACAGTTTCTCCTTGTTCATGCTTTTAATTTTATCTTTAGAACGTTGAGGACAATGTTAGATTTAAGTTTGGGGGTATGGAAGAAACTTTTTAGTTGCAATAAATAAACTCCAGAGCCTAGAAATTTATGCCTATTTAGGATGGCACTAACTAATCTAAGTGGATGGAAGCATTTTGATTGTAGGAGTTGAGGAACCAATCTGATTAGATGGCAACATCTAGAAGAGTCTATTCATAAAATCACAGAGCTCAGGTGTTAGAAATAACATGATAGTTTCACCATACCTCGTTGAGTCCTTTTCAGTTCTATTTTTATTTTGTTTTTAAACTATGTTTCTAGAAGTGATTAGGTGGATCCCACGATTCAAGTTGTTACCAATGCTAGGGTGAATTAGAGTGATTGAGTTACAAAGAAAAAGAAAAAAAAAAGATCAGACCAATTAGACCAAACGGATCAAAAACAAAAAAAAAACAAAAAAAAAATAATGAAACGAAAAAGCTAAAAAAAAAAAAGATTCAGTGAATAAAGTCGACCACTGGTTCCCTTGTATATGCCAGTTGTGTTGAACTAGAATTAGGATTATCGATCACTGGTTCCCTTGTATGTGCCAGTTGTGTTGATATTAGTCAGACCTGTATCTCAATCCATTAGGATAGGTTCATTTTGGCGGAGGCCTTCAGACAGATATGGGAAACGCCGTTCACTTAGTAAACATCAAAACCATCTATGTTTTTCTCTATATCCATCTTCTTGATCTATCCATGTGATTAGTTTTGACTCCGGATATTGATGTCCATAGTGCGACTATCTGAGTAGAGCTCTGTCACTTTATATGAATTTTAGTATGCTTGAGTGCAAACTCGTGTACAACAATTGGAATTTCGCATCAGGGTACTTCCTCCTGTAATCAATAAGTATGCCAACCAAGGAGATTCTTTAGTGCCTTCCAAGGTTATGTGTAGATAGCTAGGGTCTGGAGTGGGTATATCTCTTGTAATCCCTCCGGAGACAACACTCCGCCACTAGGGACACCTAGGGGTTTAAAGGCTTATTGCATACGCTAAATGCAATCGATGATGCCTGCGACAGTGAGTTAGGATTTTATTTTCTATTTGATTTGCTCGAGGACTAGCAAATAATAAGTTTGTGGGTATTTGATAGGCACATTTTTGTGTCTTATATAATATCAATTGTATATATTATTAGTGCTCGATTTTATATTTATTATGGCTTTTTATGTCCCTGTAGGTATTTTTGGAGAAATAAGCTTTTGCGGCGAAATTGGCTAAACAAGTGGTTTTTGCGCTCGTGGGAGAAAATTACTATACGGACCCCAACACCCTGGATAAGGGGTAACCTAATTACTAGGGGGAGGTCACCTTCACCTTTTGAATTCTGAAATTGGCGGGAAAAGAGAAACATCTCTGGCAGATTTGTTGTGCGTGATTTGGAGTAGTTTGAGGTCGACTAAACCTCTGATTTTCATAGGATAGACTCCTTATGGGTCTAGGAATCTAATATGGGTGTTGGAAACGATTAACTTGGGCTCAATCGACGGGTTTTTACCTCAACAACAAAATATAGAAAGTCACGTGTGTGACTTGTTTTACGAAATTCTAGAGAGACTAAAGATCTATAAACCTTCCAAAAGATTCATATATATCTAAGGAAGAGTTTAGAATCAAAAGGAAAGCTCAGAAACGCGTAGAAACTCTAAAACACGAAATTTCCGCAACTTTGCCGTGAAGAGAAAGGAAGAGATTTTGGAAGATTTTGTAGAGATTTAATCGGTCTTTTTGATATAAATAGATTGGTTGGGTCATATAGAAGAGGGTCGAGAGTTTGGTAACCGGAGGAGGGCCAAAGAAGAAGAAATCAGAGTTCGATCAAACTCTGTTTTTGCTGCTGCTGCTACTGAAGAACACGAAGAACGGACGTCTGAAGACAGTCGTTCTTCAACAGTGTTTACGACAAAGTTTTGGGGGTCGCAGCTGCAGTCTCAACAACAATTCATATATATCGTTCTTCTTGTAACAGTGAACAACGCCTTTGCAACAGTTATTTCTGTTGCGATTTTTCTGTTCAATTGTTTTACTCCCTTTTAATCAACTTTTGAGCTTTATACATGTATTTTGAGATCATGATTAATATGAGGAGCTAAACCCAAACACTGGGATGACGGAGGAAGCCCTATTTCACGCATGTGGTAATTCTAATAATTCTTTTATGACTATTTGCATTGATTGTTTAATCGATTTATGATTTTTATTGAATGGGTGTGATTTCGTTTGATGGTGTATGCTTGGTCTATGTATTTTTGATACATCATGTTTTTGATTTACAATCATTGCTTTTCAAAAATCTACTTTTTGGCAAAGAATAAGAGTCCATATTTTTAATATTTGATCTATAATTGATTGGAATTATTATTTGAATCACATGAATGGAATTTGGTGGAATCCTGAGTCTCAGTCTCTCTCGACATTGTGACAAACCTTTTGTATATATAATTTCTATTTTTATTTTAAGTCTAGAACCCAATCTTATCAAATCCGAGTTGAACGAACTTTACCACCACTTTCAAAACTACATCAGCAGCTCTGAAGGTTTTCAAAGGGATGATGTTAACAGTAGTCCCAATGTCAACTAATGCTCGTTTGAATTCATTTCCCCTGAGATGCACCATGGTGAGAAGTCCCCATTTGTACATCTCGTTGTCTGTTACTGGAGGTTTAGGGTGCGTTTGCTGGATTGCTAGCCGCTTTCCAGACACAATATGGTTCAGCGCAGCAAACATATCATCTCTCTGGGCCTTTGACAGATACATCAACTCGCATACGTGCTCAATTAAGGATTGAACCGCTTCCTTGACCGGCTGATCGGAGGGTGCGAATGTTCTGATTGGGAGAGGATTTCTGTGCACTCCTTCAGTCCTCAGTTCTCCTGAGTCGGTCTTGTCTTCGAATATGCGTTTCAAATTTCTACAATCACTTGTTGGATGACTGACGTACCTATGAAAATCGCAGTAACGTGCGTTTTCCATTTGTTCCGCAGTTGGTTCCCTCTTGACAGGAGGTAGTTTGATTGCACCATCTTGGACCCAGACTTCTAGTAGTTCGATCACTTCTTCAATGGGAAAAGGGAAGTCAGGTACTTCCTGATCATCCTTTTGAATGGGCGGTCGTGCATTTCTAATCTGGTTGTCCTTCCTTGGAGCTTCCGGAAGGTGAGACGTTGAAGAAGCATTCTTATGTTGTCGTGCCTCGGCTTTTATCTTGCTCCCTTCAACAACATTCATGGAGGCTTTAACATTGTACTGTTTGTTGATCAGACGCCGGACATTGCTGCTTCAATTTTCTTTCGATTCCTCTACTTTGACAGTTTTCGTTCTTTCTAGCAAGGCGGGAGAAGTAGTCGTTGATCGCTTGGCTGCTTCATGAAGTTCTGAAAAGGTCTGAAAGCGAATATTCTCCAGCAAATCCCTGTAAACTGGGATCATGCCATTGATGCACAAGTCCAACAGTTGTTGTTCAATAACTTTTGGATCATGACATTCCAAATCTTGAATCCTGAACCTCTTCACATAATCATTCGGATTTTCGGCAGCCTTCTGAGCCATCCTTCCCAAGTCAAAAAGATTAGTTTGCTCAGAGACAAAGAAGTACTTCCGGTAGAAAGCATTGATCATTTCTCCCCAATTATCTATGTTCCCTGGTGCAATGTTGTTGTACCAAGTATACGCTCGACCCGTCAGGGATTTTGAAAACTCTTTCAAGCAGACAACATGGTTGTGTTCATGCTCTCCTAATGCTTCCAAGAATCGAGAGACGTGTTCTCGGGCATTCCCCGTTCCGTTGTATAGTGTGAACGTTGGAGAAGTGGATGGTGCATGGCCTTTTCCTCGATTCTCCATAAACGTTCCAAGTCTTCACGGGTGATGAAATTGGCAGGTTCAGGTTCTGCAGCTTTGCAGGTTTCATCATTGTCAGGGACTGGAATAACTTCGGGATCCGTGCTTGGAGATGTTTCCTTGTATTTCCCTATCTCCTGAGTTTTGTCTGACATCTTGTCAGTGAGAGTTTTGAGATAATTGCATAGATATTTCTGTGTTGTAGCCATGTCAATCTGATTTTTGGCAAGAGTCTCTTGCATCTTCATAAGATCACCTACGGTACGCGGATTTTCTCTGATTTCCTCGGGAGACCGGCCGAAGAGAAGATGGTTTTCCACGTTGGTTCGAGGAGGAGCAGTGTCACCACCGTTGTTGGAAGCAGGAATGGTTTCTGGAATACCACTGTTGTTGCTAGTGCTAGCGATGTTTGTGTTAGGATTTGTAACTGAACCTGACCTAAGATAAACCATTTTGTGAAAATGTGAAATTGTAACCGAGAGATTAGTCTCCCACTTTGGTCGCCAATCTGTAGATGGGGAAAAACGAGCCGCCGGTTTTTTGGGAAAGTGGAGAGTCGAGCGTGCTGTCGAGACTCCTCAGCCGGGCAAAATGTTAATCCTCACTCAGATGCACCGCTGCAAAGGGGGTGCTTAGATTCGTGAAATCAATCTGTATGACTCCGTCTTAAACCAAGACAATGGACGTTCCAGAGTCAATTCAGTCGCAAAGAGGAAGATGGGTTGATCTGTAGGAGGGAAGCTGAGAGTTGTGTGGGATCAATGATGATCAAGGATTGTGGGTGTCTTGAAGGTTTCTGCAATATTGTTGAACTACTGAAGTTGAGTTCTGTGAATAAGTTTATATCGAGTTGTTGATGGATAATGATGATAATCGATGATTGATGATATTCGATTGAAACTCTCTGATGTCCTCGATTTAGACTTATTTATATTGCAAGAATGATGTACCACTGATCCCTGTAAGTGTGACGGTTTCTTGAGTGAAAGAGTGGGAAAGTGGGAGATCGTGGTAAAGTCAGTTCCATGTCGTGCGGAGACTTGACTGATCGTGCACCCACTACTTTGCTAACTCCTTCCACCGTTTACACGACTTACGCACATTTCCTATTGTGGATGAATCCACGTGTCGTAGACCGCCAGACCAAAACCCTGAGTGATATCCCCCATTTGTGACGTGATTTAGATTTCACGAATCGTGGAGTCTGCAAGGAAGACGTGTATTAGTTGGTCAGTTGTTGACTGATTTAGACTGTGAGTCTAATTTTGTTGAATCGAGCGTAAGTGGTGAATGCTCGGCGATTCATGGATTGAACATGTAGTTCTATGAAATGTCAATGAATTACTAACTAGAGACTGAGCAAGTATTGCTCAACTCGACGGATTGCCGAATATTGAGAGTTTGTCGAGTAACTGAGCAAGTATTGCTCAATTCGACGAATTTGATAATTTTGGTGTGCAACTGAGCAAGTGTTGTTCAATTCACCAAAACACTGAATATTGATAATTTGACGAGCAATTGAGCAAGTGTTGCTCAATTCGACAAACTACTGATGAATTACCAAATATTGATGGTTGGATCAATATTCGAGCAACTGAGCAATTATTGCTCAATTCAAAGAATTATTTACTGGTGCCGTGACCCAATAAAATATTAATCAAAAATATTGGTTAATTACCGAATATTATTAATTTGGATGTTGATTGCTGAATCAACATAATTTTGTGTTTGAACTTGCTCAGAATGGTGATTCGTGGAACGTTTGTTCGAAACCCTAATTTTTTGATCAATCCTTCAAAAATTGGTGAATTGCTGAAAACTGGTCATGAGTGAAGAGGGACGGACCACATGGGATGATGAGCGTCCATGTGATGCCCAGTGCTCGAGTGAGCACGCATCAGGGTTCTCAGTTTGAGAGTTGGTGAAAGAACGATGATTAAATGCAGGTTTCATCATTTATTGAAATATTGCTGGATTCAGCGTTAGGTGACAAACCTAGGTATGAGAGATGAGGAACGATCAAGAGAGCATGGGACCGGCTCTTGGTGGTCGCGGGACCTGTTGTTGGTCATTTGAAGGGTTCTCCAGTTGGTTGGAGAGAGTTCGGGCCCAGTATGAGCAATTGAACAAATTAGGTCAGAATTATGAAAACATGTGGGACTGTCTTTGTGCAAGCCCTAGGAATGACCCTGGTCGGTCATGGAGGAATGCACGTTTTTCCGTGGTGTCCGTGTTTCCATACTGAGAGTTTCAATATTTTCTGATGCGCGTTCGAGCAACATAGTGAATTTTCAGAAGAGTTTCATCTTGACTGAGAATTCTCGATTTTTGTTGGAATGAGCATGTTTGCTCAATTCATCAATATTTTGAAAATATTAAATAAAAGTGTTTTAATATTTAAAATTTTCGTGAGAGGCTAGCCAGTCTTGCGACTATGTTGGCTTTTGGTTTTTCGTGATTTGAGCAATATCTGAGAAAATATGGAGAAATCATGAATTTTGCTCAAACCCAGGAGTTTCATGAATTAAGAAAAATAATAATTATGCAAGATTAGAGATTGCAAGTTGTGGGACCGACCATGGCTAGGGCATGGCCGGCCGTCTAGGTTGCCCGGTCCCGCACACCTTTCCCTTTTTTATTATTTTTCGTGAATCCTTGAAGTTATGGAGAATCCACGAGTTTTTGTTGAAACGGAGGAGTTTCGTGAGATTACAGAATAATAATTATAAAAGGATAAGGATTGTGAGGTGTGTGACCGGTCACGGCTTAGGCATGGCCGACCCGGTTAGGTTGCCCGGTCCCGCACGCCTCTCCTTATTTATAATAATATTATTTCGTGAATCCACCAAGTTATGGAGAATTCACGAGTTTTGCAAAAACAAGGAAAGTTGCTAAAACCAAGGAGTTTTCGTGAGTTCACGAAATAACAAAAAATAAGGAAAATAACGGGAGAGGCACGGACTGACCATGGCTAGGGCATGGCCGGCTGACCGGCTGGTGGGCCCGGCTTTGGACGTCTCTTATTATTTTGTTAATATTCATTGTTTTCTCCTGTTTTGCGAAGGATTCCTCATTATTTCATATTTTTTTTGGACACTCGTTCGTGCATCCGGGTGCTCAGTCGTGCATCATTGTCGAGTACACTCACACCATTTTTGTGGGGCTTACTCAGTGATGGTCCAGATGCCCGGTTGTTGGGTATTTATTAATGATTTATGAAATTCAGTGGAGAATAATTCATGAAACTGAGTAAATTCCTCAGATGCCCGTTATTGCTCTCAATCTTACGGAGAACCGCCCAATTGTTCTTCTATGTAGAGGCAAATTACTCTATGTAGTCAGGGAACAGTGAGTGTCACCGGTATCCTGAAGGCGTTAAGCTCTCAATCTTACGGAGAACCGCCCAATTACGTTATTCTACATAGAGGCTATGATGAAATGCCTGGTGTCGAACGCTCCGGAGAGGCCTTTCAAGCGACATCTGAACCCCAATTAGTCTCCCACTGATCCAAGGTATAATTGTACTCCCTACGCCTCTGATCCCAGCAGGATACTACGCACTTGATTCCCTAAGATGATCTCACCCACATCTAAGAGTTGCTACGACCCAAAATCGCAGGCTTTGACAATAAACAAATCTGTCTCACACAGACAATTCTATCAAAGGATCAATCTGTCTCCCACAGAAAAGCCCTAAAGTTTTTGTTCCGTCTTTTGATAATAATCAAGGTGAATAGGAACCAATTGATAATACGTTCTTATATTCCCGAAGAACATCCTAGATAAATCAATCACCTCACAACAATCTTAATCGTATGGTAGCGAAACAAGATGTCGCGGACTTGGAACCAAGCCATTCTTCCGGTTTCTTGATCAACAAAGTTTGCAAACTTTGGTTCAAGGGATAGGACTTATGCACATATGTGTTTCCACAACAATACTTATGTCCGTCATTGGTTATGTAATCTAAACTCTCATTCCAACCATTGAAACATTCTTAGAGGACGTTATATAGTTGTTACACCATTTCTCGTCAAAGCAATTTTCAAAGTGATTGAAACATATCATGACTTTCGTCACTAGGTAAAGATAAACATGGTCGAAGCGAAACGCTTACCAATACATATTTCGATATATAGATAGGCGAGGTATACTTGGATCGAAATACCAAATGTGTATAATCTAAGTTTATATATAGCATACGACTTTTTATCTCAAGAAGTAGGAGATAGAGTAGATAGACTTTTGAGTGACAGATAAGTTCAAGTCTTCACATACCTTTTTGTCGAGAAGTTCCACCGGTTCCTTGAGTAGTTTTTCTTCTTGTATGATGAATTTCCATGAAGTCCTTGAGCTCAACTACACTTTCTATCCTTGTCCGAGACTTAGCTATGGTAGACTAGAAATCAAGTCTTATAGTTTTTATCACTAACATTGACAAACATGCTTGAGATAGCAACGCATGCGAGTTCGACCGAGCAATGCTCTAACAATCTTCCCCTTTGTCAATTTTAGTGAAAAAACTATCAATACATATGGAATACAAAAAAGATAAAGAAACTTTAGTAGCTCCTATTCCACATGTCTAATCTTCAACATTCCTCGAAATCTTCGTCACTTCCAAGTACTCCAATGATCCCAAAGGTTGTAAGTTTAACATCACCGTTGTTGAAGATCCGTAGCTATAAAAATGAGAAAGCATCTGTATCGATCATTGTTATACAGTGTCATAGTATTATTACACGGTGTCAAAGTCCAATTGTATCACAACTTTAACAATAATACTATGGTGATATGTATCACTCCCCCTTAGTCAATACTCCATCTCACATGGAAACCACTCCCCCTTACACAATGATCCGAAACCATATGTATTTGTAGTGTGAACTACATATTAATTCTCCCCTTTTTTGTCAATAAAATTGGCAAAGGTACAAGACCAGGATCATAATGAAATTTCCGTAAGAGACATTTCATGACTAAAAGAAAAAATACATACCATCTAATTTAGATGCAATCATATATCCGAAGATAATAGCATTCATCAAGGAGTTTAAAGATACAAGATAACCCCTTTAAAATTCCACAGCCGCACACCCCTCAAGATATGACCATTAAGCACAGGTCCAAAAGAACTCTCCCCCATTTGATGTCATTCCCGAAGGAACAACAAGAGCGACCTTAATTTTGAAAGAAAAGAAGGATTTCTTTGGACATAACAAATCACATACAAGTATGAATTTGAATCCAAAAATACTCAATTAAATTAACCACAAGAGAACCCATGATAATTTAATCGGTAATGCTCAACATAAGTGAACTTATGGAGACTAAAGAAAACTCAATTAGATTAATCACAAGAGAACCCATAATTAATCTAATCGAAATACACAACCAAACTAATCACAAAAGTAATCAATTTAATTGGTCCTGCACGTCATAAGAAAACTTACGGAGCCTCAACTAACTAACCAAACAAGATGATTAATTTAGTTGACAATGCTCAACATAGAGTATCTCGCGGAACAACAACAAATCTAATCATAAAATAATCAACTTGGTCGTTTAGTGCTCAACATTAGACACTTTATGGAGCCTCACAGTAATACATAAAATATGGATCAGGGAATATCAACACTGCGGAATAACATAAGGATTCATTCTATTTTCCATCACTATTCGCATAACGACATTCAATAGACATAATCCTTGCAAACAAAAGATTTTAACCTATCCTCCATCAATAATTGACATAATAGGCTTAACTTTTGTATTTGTCAAAAGTTTATTCATTCTTTTATCAATACATGCATATCGACATGCGAAAGACTTTACTTTTGACAAGGTATGGGACAATCATAGTTCACGGACGCAAACACACATATCCAATAAGAATTGCAATATATGAAACCATAAGGATTAATACTACAAAGATCATCTTCCAAATAAATTTAGAATTTAAACCAATAAATCTAAAAACATGAAGATGAAAATGTTGGACATAGCTATGTGTAATCATAATAATGACTATTCCAAACTCTAGTAATCCTTCTCAAAAGAAGAATAAATTCTCATAAGAAGTTTCCTACGCATCAGGACAAACTCGTGATGCACATATAAGATGATTTGTCCTTTGAGGGTAGAATCAATTTTTTTCTCCCGTATTTACACCAAGAATATCTACCAAAGGTGTATAAACATATTTTCTTAACAAAGAAGAACATACAAAGTCATTAACGACCATGCACTACAGTTCACATACGATGATTGTGAACATTCAAGAATCCCATAGTAATGCATACTACTGCCTGTTCTTGAACTTCCTTCTTTGTGATTCACTAACAAAATTATTGTAAAAGCTACAATGACCTTAGAAGAGTAGTAGTCCAAGAATACAAGTGCCAAGTCCAAGAGAAGTGAAACAAGTGCAACGAAACTGAGCAAAACACTCAAAAACAAGATACAGGACAAATACCAATCTTAACTCATCCAAATACAATAATTCTCATATCTATTTTGAATATAATTCAAAGAGGACGAGAATGCAAAAAGAATGAGGTCATTCCGAGTTCGGACGAAGAAGTTACGGCCAAAACAAGTTTGCCGAATATCGACGTCAAGTATGCATACGGGTTTGCAAACGAATTTTCAAGTCCACGAACTTAAACCCCTGGATTTTGATTTTAAAAGATGTTATGCATACCTGGTAGGTGTACCATGAAGTTCAAACATCCCAAACTACTATTTTCAAACCTAAACGTTTAAGAACCTTAAACACAGATCAAGTTAGGTAGAAAAGAACGATAAGAAAGGTACGTGAATCATTATACGTTCTCTAAAAAAATAAAAGAACAAATATTGCTCAAGTTTATAAACATACCCTTTTAGATGAATCCAATTGAATTCTACAGCCTTACCGAACATAATCTGTGGGCCCCAATTTCCGTGCTTCCCTCACCGTGTACATAGCAGGGCATTCCTTGGTGAGGATGCAATTACAACACGATCAAGTTGTATTGGGGTGAACAATGTCTTGTTTACCACAATTGTCCTTTGGATTATCATGAAAGGGATCACTTTTAGAGCCTTTCACATCCAATTCCATTTTTCCAAAAAACTTGTTAAATTCCAACATCATGGATACTGCCTTCTCTATAGTCATGGAATTTTCTGGAATATCATTCCTTTTCACACTCAAAGCATCATTAGCTTTCTTTGGTACCCACTTCTGAGTGCGTTTAGGAACAACCAGAACCTTCTTCTCATTACTCTCTTCAAGATTTCTCGGAAGAGAATTGGATTGACTATTCTTTTGCAAGTTAGTCTTTCTCCAATTGGGAACATCAAATCTTGTCTTCGTATTTACGAAGTTATCCTTTTGATAACCATTACGATTGTGAAAAGGCTTTGTATAACGTTTATAGGCAAATCCAGGTTTATTACAACAACGATTACTTTGCCTAAAGGTGGGAAAGTTACAACATGTAATGTTAAGGGGATTAGCCTTAACATATGATCTTGGTTTCACAACTTATTGTGATGCCCAAACAAGAACACCATGAAGTTCTTATTCCTTATACGAAAACGACATATCTTTTCCATGTGACCTTTATTTCCGCAATAATGGCAAACATAAGGAATGTTCTTACCTCGATCCGTATGTGCTGACTTTGGAGGTTGATATTCTTTGCTCTTTCGAACCTTAATTGCCGGTGAAGGTATTTCACTTTTGCCATCAGTGGAAACATTTTGTTGAGAAGAATCGCTAGCCTTGAAATTTTTTACCTCTTTGCTAATAATTGGAGCATTTATTCCCTTATAGCCCTATCCTCATGTATCACGATGAATTTTACTTGCTCCTAGCATAGTGGTTTATTTGCTTGAACTAGTATTGAACTTTTTCAAGTCATATTCCAACATCTTGATTTTATCAAGAGCAGCAGCTAAATCAGCCTCAAGGCGTTTTTCTCGAGCGAGACAAGCACTTTCTCTGTCATCAAAACTAATTTGTTGAGAGTTAAACCTTTCTTCAGATTCTACAAGTTTCTCTTCCAACAAAAAGTACTTTTGATAAAGATTATCACATTCAAGTGACTTTATAGTAGGTTTTCCTCAGAATCCTTGAAGATCGATTCGTTAGAACCATTCGAAAAATAAACACCTGCGTAACATCTTCTCAATTTCTTGTTTTCTCGACAGAGAGGAGTCAGAAGAGGTGAGACATGAGAAGTTGTAATCTTCTTCATCTTCCACGAATCCAAAAACTTAACATACTCTGAGACTTCCTCATCAACATATCTATCAATATCTGAATCACCTCCATCAGAAAGTTCATCCAACTGTTCTTCTAGGAGAGTTTCCCAATTAACAGTTTTTACATCAAGAGAATGTTTAGATATTGACTTAGATGTGATAGTTCTCTCAGGTGAATCCAAGATTTTAGAATCATCTGGTAATTTCTGAACTAGTACGTTATTAGAGATAGACTCGTCCATAATCAGATCACTACAAACACAGACTTATAAGGTCTTTAACGTGTTTGCCTGCTCTGATACCAATTGAAAAAGCGGGGTCTAACAACACCACCCAATATTTCGCTTAGCAATCTGTATGGAAAAACTCGAATACACTTTTAAGAGAATCAACAAGACTCAATCAATTAAAAGTACATCAACGAGTTTATATCTCTCTCTCTTGATTTCCTCAAACAGAAACTGCGAGTACTAATCAAATACAAGGAATAACTTGGATGGTACCAAAGACCAATATCCAAGGATCAATCAATGACAATCAACAACCAAATGTTGGATTACTCTAATTGGTGATCTAACGCACAACCTGTATTATTTCAATTATAAAGATAAAACAATATAATGCGGAAACTTAAATAACACAGACACCAGAAATTTGTTAACGAGGAAACCGCAAATGCAGAAAAACCCCGCGACCTAGTCCAGATTGAACACACATTGTATTAAGCCGCTACAGACACTAGCCTACTCCAAACTAACTTCGGACTGGACTGTAGTTGAACCCTAATCAGTCTCCCACTGATCCAAGGTACAGTTGTACTCTCTAAGCCTCTGATCCCAGCAGGATACTGCACACTTGATTCCCTTAGCTGATCTCACCCACAACTAAGAGTTGCAACGACCAAAAATCGCAGGCTTTGACAATAAACAAATCTATCTCCCACAGACAAGTATATGAAAGGATCAATTTGTCTCCCACAGATAAACCCTAAAGGTTTTGTTCCGTCTTTTGAGAATAATCAAGGTGAACATGAACCATTTGATAATCCGGTCTTATATTCCCGAAGAACAACCTAGAGTTATAAATCACCTCACAACAATCTTAATCGTATGGTAGCGAAACAAGATGTTGCGGAATCACAAACAATGAGACGGAGATGTTTGTGACTACTTTTTAAATCTTGCCTATCGGAGATATTAATCTCGAGCCAATCAATCTGATTGTACTCGTACGATAGAAGATGCAAGATCAGATCACACAACTACGATAAAAGTAGTATCGGTCTGGCTTCACAATCCCAATGAAGTCTTTAAGTCGTTAACCTGTTTTTAGTAGAAGAAAACCAAAGGTTAAAGGAGAAATGGCTCTAGCACGCAAACTACTATCACACGTGAAGTGCGGGGATTAGTTTTGCACAATACTAGATGTCCCCTTACATAGTCTTTCAAATCAGGGTTTCGCCTTGGTCACAAAGCAAACAATATCCACCGTTAGATGAAAACCTGATTTAGATTCAAGCTAATATTTCTCAATTGTTATATCGAAAACTTAGCTTGTTATACACAAATTAAATGCACACTTCTAGGTTTGTTAATCGTACCCAGACGTGTACATTTGTTGGTTCAACAATAGTTAACCAAAAGGTTGGCCATATGAGCATTTCATACCAACCATATTTTTCTTCACCATAACTAGTTCAAATGACTTCAAATGAACTAGTTATAAAGTTGTTCAATAGCAAGGAAATCTTATGTACTACACAAGACACAATTAAAGCAAAAATGATTTGATTCACTTGAATCGGTTCATGAACTTTTATAGCCACGGTTTGCAAACTGCATTCCTGAGTCTTTATAAGTTTAAGTTCAGAATTCATCTTCAGATATATAACCTTCTTAAGTTCGCACACTAGGTTCGCAGACTTAAGCAACCGGGCAAAGTTTACAAACTCCAGCAGAAAATCTCGGCAAAGACTTTCCGCCGGTTCGCCGTCTGGGTTCGCGGACTGGTACTCACGCAACAAGTTTGTCAACTCCAGCAGAATTTATCGGGATGAGAAGTTCGGCAGTTCGCGGACTTGGCAACAAGCCATTCTTCCGGTTTCTCTTGATCAACAAAGTTCGCAAACTTTGGTTCAAGGGATAGGACTTATGCACATATGTGTTTCTACAACAATACTTATGTCCATCATTGGTTATGTAATCTAAACTTTCATTCCAACCATTGAAACATTCTTATAGGACGTTATATAGTGGTTACACCATTCTCGTCAAAGCAATTTCAAAGTGATTGAAACATATCATGACTTTCGTCACTAGGTAAAGATAAACATGGTCGAAGAGAAACGCTTACCAACACATATTTCGAGATACAGATAGGCGAGGTATACTCGGCTCGAAATACCAAATGTGTATAATCTAAGTCTATATATAGCATACTACTTTTTGTCTCAAGAAGTAGGAGATAGAGTAGATAGACTTTTGAGTGACAGATAAGTTCAAGTCTTCACATACCTTTTTGTCGAGAAGTTCCACCGGTTTCTTGAGTTGTTCTTCTTCTTGTATGATGAATCGCCATGAAGTCCTTGAGCTCAACTACACTTTCTATCCTAATCCGAGACTTAGCTATAGTAGACTAGAAATTAAGACTTATAGTTTTGATCACTAACATTGACAAACATGCTTGAGATAGCAACGCATGCGAGTTCGACCGAGCAATTCTCTAACAATAGCAACACTTGTGAGTTCGACCGAGCAATGTCTAACAATAATAGTATTATGTTTTTGTATAACATGATTGAGAATATTTGTTTTCAAAGTTGTCATTGCTACGGATCTTCAACAACAATGATGATGAGTTGAACACGTTCGTAATCATTGGAAACTTGAAGTAACAAAGAGTTCAAGGAGTTAGAGAACTAAGGAAATCAAGCATGATGGATTCTGGAGTTTTGAAGCTTTATTATTTTATCCATATGTATTGATAGTTTTGTGAATAAAATTGACAAAGGGGGAAACTGTTAGAGCATTGCTCGGTCAAACTCACAAGTGTTGTTATCTCAAGCTTGATGTCAAATAGCTGACCAAAATTATATCTTGATTTCTGGTCTACATTTGGTCAAGTCTCGGATTAGGATAAAAGTGTGTAGTTGAATACCAAGAAAGAAA
The DNA here is from genome assembly GCF_003573695.1 of Papaver somniferum. NCBI lineage: Eukaryota > Viridiplantae > Streptophyta > Magnoliopsida > Ranunculales > Papaveraceae > Papaver > Papaver somniferum. The sequence continues at coordinate 15,726,898 of NC_039359.1, read as the reverse complement.
CTTTAAGTGGGATTTTTGGTCTATTAAGAAGAATAGGAATATGATAAAGAGAATTTGGGGCATTCTACCTTTCGCAATCTGGTGGACAATTTGGGAAAAGCGTAATAACAGGGTGTATAATAACAAAAAGAGAAGCATTGAGCAGCTGATAGTGGCAATCAAATATACACTCTTTAATTGGTCTTTGGGTTCTGAAATTTTTAAAGGATACTCATTAAGTACTCTTATTTGTAATTGGGAAGCTGTAATTGGAAACAACTGATTTTTTGTAAATTTTCTGTACTTTTTAACTTTCATCTTTCTGATGAAAGCTAATTCTTAATCAAATTTTCCCTTTTCCTGTTAAATAAAAAAAGAATACCAGACATCACTGCGTTATACAGTTTGAAGGTGAAGATCGACCGAAGCTTTTGGAAAACTTCATCGACAAATGTCAAATGAAGACTGAACCACATATTACTCAAGTTTTCCCATTTTTATCTATGAGACTATGTCGCATGACTAAAGTGGGATTTACATGCACAACATAAATTTCAATTCAAGTTTATCTTGTTTATTATTCTGGAAATATGTATGACTAAGCTTAAGAACATTTGTTCATACTTGATGAATTTGGTTAAGAACATTTTATTGTTTGTGACCTAAATTATGATTCAAGATTTAATCATTTGAAAATATCCCAGAACATTGCTATGTGTCATTGATGTTATTCGGGAATGTTTCAAATTAATTATTAGAGAGATATAAAACTGTTGTTAATCTGGATACAATACAGTACACGCACCGGCTTACATATTGACGCAATTGTTATCGGTCCGGAGCCGCAGAACATGTACCCAATACACGTACCGGTGTTGCTTTAGTTCGGAAACGACTTTTGGTACACATACCGAGTATGCAAACCCAAAAAGTCTGTTGACTCGTGAACTCAGGATGGTACGTACACCTAGTATGCATACTAAAAAAGTTTTGTAGACTCCTGAACTTGTTTTGTCTTAAGGGTATACAAACCTGGTACCATGACAAAATAACTCACGAACTGGAACGTAAGTACACGTACTTACCTAGTATAACATATTCAGATGCATCAAAATTATTTCTATGAGATGATCGGCATTTGATCAACTCTCAAAAAAGACATCTAGACATATTTGATCACATTATAACCTATGCTTGTGATTCAAGATTAAAGTCTTAAAGTGTTATATGAAAATGGTTAAGCTTATAGTTCGTCTATGTAGTTTCGGCTAACTTTTCATAAATAAGTTATTATAAACGGTCCGGTTATGGTTCATCCTAATCAGAGTGTATATTTTGTTGTTGTTAATCTCAAACCAAAGATTTATATAATGGTGGATATTGATTGCTTGATTCCAAAGCTACCTTAGCTTAAATCTAAATGAGCCTTTGATTTTGAAAGTCCATATAAGGAGAACCTCAAGCAACTAGGATCTTTGAATCCCCGACACTTTTCTTGTGTGTCCTAGTTGTAAACTAGAGTCACCCTCTCCTTTAAACCTCTTTAGTTTTAACGACTAAAAAGACTGCGCTTAGGGATTCGTGAAGCCAGGTCTGACTATTTTTATCTTGATAGTTCGTGTATCCTGATATTTCTACTGATTGTTGAGTCTCATTACCATCAGGAAATATATATATATTCACAAAGTTTTTTCGTCTCAGACTTTGTGATTCCATGAGTATATTCCTCTATAACGCTTCTTTGTTGAAATCAGAGTAGGTTTTACTTGTGAGGTGAATAATAATCTAGGTTGATCTTCGGGAGTCATATGTTCCGAATTTTGAGGTTTGCTAGATTTTGTCTATTGAAAACAATTTCCTATCTCACCTTGATCTATTAATTAAAATGGAAATCACATATAGGCTTATACCTAGGAGGCTGATTGGTTTAAAGTCTTCAATTGAGTTGAAGCAACTCTTAGGCTATAAAGGATGTCATCTAGGGGAATCAATTGTTTAGAGTCTTACGAGATTCCAGAGGCGTAAGGAGCGCGACTGTGACTGAATTACTGTAACGGTGGATTCAGTCTCAACTACATTCTGAAAATGGGGGGGGGGGGGGGTCTAACAACCATACCCAACAATTCGTTTGGCAATCTGAGAGGACTTACTCCAATACACTTTCTAGAGAATCAACTAGACAGTCAGACTCAATTTAGAATAAAGTATATCAAAGAGTTTAATATCTCTAACTCTTAATTCAATCCGCAATCAACAAATAGAAATCTGCGATCCCTATTGAATATATGAGGAATTACTTGAACAGTACCAAAGACCAATGTTCAAGTGTCAACCAATGTAAATAAACAAACAAAGGTTGGATATTCTAATTGATTGATCTTAATGCACAACCTGTAATAATTTCAATTATATAAAAAAAATATAATGCGGAAAAGAAATAACACAGACACCAGAATTTTGTTAACAAGGAAACTGCAAATGCAGAAAAACCCCGGGACATAGTCCAAATTGAACACCACATTGTATTAAGCCGCTACAGACACTAGCCTACTACCAATTAACTTCGGAATAGACTGTAGTTTAACCCTAATCAATCTCACACTGATTCAAAGTACAGTTGCGCTCCTTACGTCTCTGATCCCAGCAGGATACTACACACTTGATTCCCTTAGCTGATCTCACCCACAACTAAAAGTTGTTACGACCCAAAGTCGAAGACTTGATAAAAAAATCTGTATCACACAGAAAAGTCTATAGGATTGATTAAATCTGTCTCCCACATAAATACCCAAGAGTTTTTGTTCCGTCTTTTGATAAATCAATGTGAACATGAACCAATTGATAAACCAAACTTATATTCCCGAAGAACAACCTAGTATTATCAATCACCTCACAATAAACTTAATCGACTAGCGAAACAAGTTATTTTGGAATCACAAACGATGAGACGAAGGTGTTTGTGATTACTTTTCTATCTTTCCTATCGGAGATATAAATCTCAAGCCAATTTTACAATTGCACTCAATCACGATAGAAACAACAAGATCAGATCATGCAACTACAAAGAGAATAGTTGGGTTTGGCTTCACAATCCCAATGAAGTCTTCAAGTCGTTAACTTACAGGGTCTCGAGAAGAAACCTAAGGTTAAAGGATAATCGACTCTAGTTATGCAACTAGTAACACACAGGAAGTGTGGGGATTAGGTTTCCCAGTTGCTAGAGTTCTCCTTTATATAGTTTTCAATTCAGGGTTTGCAATCCAAGTTACCTTGGTAACAAAACATTCAATAATCACCGTTAGATGAAAAACCTGATTCAACCAAGCTAATATCTTTCAACCGTTAGGTTTATGTAATCGTACCCAAACGTGTGGACCATGTTGGTTCAAAAATAGTTAACCGAGGTTAGACATATGATTACTCTCATATCAACCTTATTCATCTTAACCATAACTAGTTCAAATGACTCAAATGGAACTAGTTAAAGAGTTGTCCAATTGCTATATTCTCATGGATTTATACAAGAACGCAATTGAAGCAAAATCGGTTTGATTCACTCGAATCAATACATGAATATTATAGCCACGGTTTGCAAAGAGTGTATTCCTTATTGATAAATGTTTTAGGTTCATGTACAACCGATCTTAGAAAGTAACCACTTAAGTGTGCGTACGGGTACACGTACTTTAGGTAACCGGATGAGTTTGGTTTTGGTTTTTAAACTTAGCATAAATTCACGGACGTGAACTTCCGCCAGTATGCGTACGGGTACGCATACTTACCCAATCTCCTACAAACTTTTTGTATACACACAAGTATGCATACTTGAGGCTCCCGGTTTTGGACTTATACACTAATGTGCGAACACACTATGCTTATATCCAAAGATGGTTACAAGATTCTAAACTCTTTTTATTTAAATCATTGAAACATTCTTCTATAATGACAATAGCCGTTTAATTTCACACACTATTAGCATCAAAGCAATTTTCAAGATATTGAAATAATCATTATTGAAACATTCCAAGTTTTACACCAAATGATTGTATCACATAAACCATGTAAGATGTTACTCGGAAATTTTCTCATGATATAAGATGTACTTGGTCGAAGAGAAATCTTAACAACACATATTTCGAGAAATATGTAAGCGAGATATACTCAGCTCGAAATCTCAAATGTGTATAGAGAAAACTATATCGTAACACGACTTATGTCTCAATACAGGATATAGAGTATAAATAGACTTTCCAAGTGATAGATGAGTTTAAGTCTCCACATACCTTTTGTCGATGAAGTTCCACAATCTCTTCTTAGTATTTCTTCGTCTTCAAGTGATAAGCGTCGTGAAGTCTAAGCTCAACTACACAAACTATGTCATAGTCCGAGACATCTATAAATAGACTATAAATCAAGACTTATAGTTTTGATCACTAACATTGAAAAACATGCTTGAGATAGCAACGCATACGAGTTCGACCGAGCAGTGCTCTAACAATCTCCCCCTTTGTCAATTTTAGTGACAAAACTATCAATACATATGGATTACAAAATAAATAAAAATTGTAGCTTCTCATCCAAATGCTTGATATCCTTGGCATCTTCAACTCGACTCGAAATATTCGTCACTTCCAAGTACTCCATGATCCGAAAGGTTGTAAGTTCATCATCATAATTGTTGAAGATCCGTAACGATAACAATGAGAAAAAAAATGCTCTCAATCATTGTTATACAGTGTCATGGTATTATTACACAACATCAAAGTTCAATTGTATCACAACTTTGACAACAATACTATGGTGATATGTATCACTCCCCCTTAGTCAATACTTCATCCCGACATGAAAACCACTCCCCCTTACATAATGATCAGTAAACCATGTGTATTTGTAGTATCACACTACACATTAATTCTCCCCCTTTTTATCAATATAAATTGGCAAAGGTACGAAAAATAGTAGGATCCTCATGAAATTTTCATAGAGATACTTCATGACCAAAAGAGAATACCATATCAACTTATTTAGATGCCATCATAAACCCGAAGCTAAATGCATTCATCAAGGAGTTTATAAAGATACAAGATAACCCCTATAATATTCCACAGCTGCACGCACCACAAATATTTGTCATTAAGCACAAGTTCAAAAAGAACTCTCCCTCATAAGATGTCATTCCCGAAAGAACAACAAAGGTGACCTTACTTTCACAAGAAAAGAAGGATTTATTTGGACATAACCAAATCACATGAAAACATGAATTTGAATCCAAAGTATTTAATTGAATTATCCACAAAACAATTCATGATTAATTCAATCGAAATGCAAAACTAAATTAACCACAAGAAAACCCATGATTAATTCAATTGGAATTACATAACTAAATTAACCACAAAAGTGATCAATTCAATTGGCCATGCTCGTCATAAGAGAACTTACGGAGCAACAACTAAATTGACCACAAGAGAATGATCAATTCAATTGGCCATGCTCAAACATAAGAAAACTTATGGAGAAACACAGTATATGTACAAAAATGTGGATCGGAGATCGACCAATACTGTGGAATATACAAGGATTGATTCAATTTTCCATCACTAATTGCACAATGACATATAATAGACTTAATCATTGTAAACAAAAGTTTTATCCTTTCATCCATCAAAACAATGACATAAAAGGCTTTAACTTTTTTAATGTCAAAAGTTCATTCTATCTTCTATCAATACTTTTATACCGACGTAATAGAGATAACTTTTGAACAAGGAAGGGACAATCACAGATTCACGGATGTAAACAACATATCCCATAACAATTTCCAATATATAAAATCATAAAGATTAAAATTGCAAAAAATCATCTTCCAAATAACTTAGAATTTAAATAAATAAATCTAAAAATATTGAAGATGAAAATCGTTGGATATAGCTATGTGTACTCACAATAATGGTTATTCCAAACCCTAGTTATTCTTCTAAAAACATAAAAAAGAAAATTCACTAGTCATTGTAGAGATTTCTCAGGACATCTACAGAGAATTCCTTCTTATTATTGAAAAAACCATTGATAATGGGATCATTCAACTCCTCTAAATCTTCCGAAATATCAGCTAACTCACTAAGTTCTCTTTTCAGTTCACGCAGAGTGTTCCTTTTTAGAGACAAAATTTGTTCATAGTGAGAGATATCTCTTATAAAAGAAATGATTCGAGATTTTAAATTATTTCTTTTCCTGATGAAATCCTCCATCATAGCCCTAAAGTTATTATCGGAACGACAAACAGACAATATGCAGTTATAGGAAGAACTTGGATTATCAGTCGTGTTTGTCGCCTTCCTTTTTCTTGAAGAAGCAATTCCTTCACACTGATACACATTAACTGCTTCTACAACATCTCTTTTCGTGGTACCTCTAGTTATAGGGGCCACGAGACTGTATCTTTAGAAAAGAAGGTAAAAAACAGTGATGTTCACAAATGAACATAAATAGTCTTCAGGATAGCAAAACCCTAAAAGACCTTGAAAAAGTCTCCACGATTCATGGTCCATTATCAATCTCAACAATAAATTATTTACTTGCTCAATATGGAACATAAAAAACAACAAAAGATTTACAAGACTTGAATCAACCTTGAAGTAATCCTTATTTTTCAAGTCCAAAATAAGGATACGATTTATTACTATGGTTTAGATAGTAATATAATGAACAGAGTGTTCATATCTTGTGTCACCGGGTGACATTTAAAGGTTTGTTGAGCAAACGGACTTACCTTGTCTGCCGCTGATTCTTTTGGATTTCTTCTTGTACCTAGGCATCTCTGATTGCTTCTCTATATTCAGATTCATCTTTTGCATGTCATCTTGAAGTTTGGTAATTCTTTTACAGTTCCTCTTGAATCTCCAACACTTACTCTAGCCATGACTTCTACTTCCACAAAAAGAGCATAGTAAAGAAGATTTGCTTTGTAGACCTGATACATGTTTATCACAACGCTCAAGTTTGATTGATCCAAAACCGTTGGAACAACCGAGTTTGTTGTGCTTACAGTCTTACCTTTGAACCCTAAACCATGTGTGTTTCCGAAAGCCTTTTGACCAAATAACATTGCTGAAATTTTGTCTAAGCTTCTTGACAACCTTTGCAGGTCACACTTGAGAGAATTGATCTCCTTTTCTTTTAGAAATAGGGTTCTGGTGAATTCATCATTAAGACAGTCAATCTCAAGAGATTTCACCTGTAGTGATGACTCAAGTTTATTCAACAGTTCTTTCAGTTGAATATTTTCCTGGTGAATTTCTTTAGACTTATTCAGAAATTCTAGGATCTCAGTTTATGATTCGCATTCCAAGCTGGAGTTTGAATTACATGAAACTTCTGCCGAGAAGGCTGAAATTTCCGTACACTCCAGTAGTATGTAAGACATCGTTACCCTGAGACTTTTCTTGACTTGAATCATCAGAAGCACTAGAGAGAGAAGACGATCTCTCAGATCTTTTGCTTTTCTTTACCATATTCTTGATCTTTTGTGCCATTAGTGATTTATTAGAATCAACATGATTAGAACAACATTCACCATCCCATGACAAGTTAGAGGCTTCACTTGGAATGGTCACAACATTGAACGCAGAAGTTCTGACTGTATTCTTAATCTTTCCCACAAGAGTACGTTTGGAAAGAGTATCAAGGTTTTTTCCTTCAACGATGGCATGCTTCTTAGAATCGTATCTAGAAGGCAACCGATCTGAGAATTTTCATCACAATGTACTTTTCAGGAATAGTCTTACCCAATGCAAAAGATGCATTAACAATTTCAGACACTTTGTGATTAAACTCATCAAATGAATCTTCATCTGCCATACGAAGGTTTTCCCAATCGGAATTAAGGTTTTGAAGTCTAGCTTCCTTTTCGCTGGTATTTCCTTCGAATACGGTTTCTAAGATATCCCAAGCATCTTTAGACCGAGTACACGTAGCCACATGGTGCTGAAGATCTGGGGTAATGGCATGTATGACGGCATTCAAACCGTCGTAGTTTTGCTTTGCAGCAAGTATCTTAGCAACGTCATATGCACCAATATCCTTAGGAACGGTTGTATTCCCTACTGCCAAAACGGGGCATCATAGCCATTAATTACATAAACCCATGATTGAAAATCTCGATCTTGAAGAAAGGCACGCATAACAATTTTCCACCACAACTAATTTGAGACACCGAAGACTGGTGGTACGTTTATAAAGATAGCACCTCTGTCCATATCAGATCGCTACAAACACGGACTTGTAAGGTCTTTAATTAGTGTGTTTGCCTGCTCTGATACCAGTTGAAAATGCGGGGGTCTAACAACCACACCCAACAATTCGTTTGGAAATCTGAGAGGACTTACTCCAATACACTTTCTAGAGAATCAACTAGACAACCAGACTCAATCTAGAATAAAGTATATCAAAGAGGTTAATATCTCTAACTCTTAATCCACAATCAGCAAATAGAAATCTGCGAGCCTGATTGAATATAAGAGGAATTACTTGAACGGTACCAAAGACCAATGTTCAAGTGTCAATCAATGTAAATCAACAACCAAAGGTTGGATATTCTAATAGATTGATCTTAACGAACAACCTGTGACATTTCAATTATATAACAAAATATAATGCGGAAAAGAAATAACACAAACATCAGAATTTTGTTAACGAGGAAACCGCAAATGCAGAAAAACCCCAGTACCTAGTCCAGATTGAACACCACACTGTATTAAGCCGCAACAGACACTAGACTACAACCAATTAACTTCGGACTGGACTGTAGTTGAACCCTAATCAATCTCACACTGATTCAAGGTACAGTTGCGCTCCTTACGTCTCTGATCCTAGCAGGATACTACGCACTTGATTCCCTTATTTGATCTCACCCACAACTAAGAGTTGCTACGACCCAAAGTTGAAGACTTGATAAACAAATCTGTATCACACAGAAAAGTCTATAGGATTGAATAAATATGTCTCCTACAGAAATACCCAAGAGTTTTTGTTCCGTCTTTTGATAAATCAAGGTGAACATGAACGAATTGATAAACCAGACATATGTTCCCTAAGAACAACCTAGTATTATCAATCACCTCACAATAAACTTAATCGACTAGCGAAACAAGTTATTTTGGAATCACAAACGATGAGACGAAGGTGTTTGTGATTACTTTTCTATCTTGCCTATCGGCGATATAAATATCAAGCCAATTTTACAATTGCACTCAATCACGATAGAAACAACAAGATAAGATCACGCAACTACAAAGAGAATAGTTGGGTCTGGCTTCACAATCCCAATGAAGTCTTCAATTCGTTAACCTACAGGGTCTCGAGAAGAAACCTAAGGTTAAAGGAGAATCGACTCTAGTTATGCAACTAGTAACACACAAGAGGTGTGGGGATTAGGTTTCCCAGTTGCTAGAGTTTTCCTTTATATAGTTTTCAAATCAGGGTTTGCAATCCAAGTTACCTTGGTAACAAAGCATTCAATAATCACCGTTAGATGAAAAACCTGATTCAACCAAGCTAATATCTTTCAAATGTTAGATCGAACTTAGCTTGTTGCACATGTTAGAGCATTGCTCGGTCGAACTCGCATGCGTTTCTATTTCAATCATGTTTGTCAATGTTAATGATCAAAACTATAAGTCTTGATTTCTAGTATATTATAGCTAAGTCTCGGACTAGGATAGAAAGTGTAGTTGAGCTCAAGAAATTCATGGCGATTCATCATACAAGTAAAAGAACTACTCGAGGAGCCGGTGGAACTTCTCGACAAAAAAGTATGTGAAGACTTGAACTTATCTGTCACTCAAAAGTCTATCTACTCTATCTCCTACTCTTTGAGACAAGAAGTCGTATGCTATATATATATACTTGGATTATACACATTTGGTATTTCGAGCCGAGTATACCTCACCTAGCTATATCTCGAAATATGTGTTGGTAAGCTTTTCGCTTCGATCAAGTTTATCTTTACCATGTGATGAAAGTCATAATGTGTTTCAATCATCTTGAAAATTGCTTTGACGAAAAATGGTGTAACAACTATATAACGCCCTCTAAGAATGTTTCAATGATTGAAATGAGAGTTTAGATTACATAACCAATGGTGGACATAAGCATTATTGTGGAAACACATTTATGTATAATTCATATTCCTTGAACCAAAGTTTGCGAACTTTGTTGTTCAAGAGAACCGGAAGAATGGCGTGAGCCAAGTCCGCGAACTGCCGAAGTTCTCAAACCCGGGAATTTCTGCTAGAGTTAACAAACTAATTGCGTGAAGCTAAGTCTGTGAACTCAGTCCGTGAACCAGCGAAGTTCTCAAACCCGAGAATTTCTGCTGGAGTTTGTAAACTCTGCCCGGTTAACAAACCTAGAAGCGTGCATTGTCAAGTGTGTATAACAAGCTAAGTTTAACGGTTGAAAAATATTAGCTTGAATCTAAATCAGGTTTTCATCTAACGGTGGATATTGATTGCTTTGTTACCGAGGTAACCTAATTGCAAACCCTGATTTGAATTACTATATAAAGGAGACATCTAGTATTGTGCAAAACTAATCCCCACACCTCACCTGTGATACTAGTTTGCATACTAGAGTCGGTTTTCCTTTAACCTTTGGTTTTCTACTTCTAAAACCAGGTTAACAACTAAAGACTTCATTGGTATTGTGAAGCCAGACAGATACTACTTTTATCGTAGTTGTGTGATTTGATCTTGCATCTTCTATTGTACGAGTACAATCAGATTTATTGGCTTGAGATTGATATCTCCGATAGGAAAGATATAATAAGTAATCACAAACATATTCGTCTCATTGTTTGTGATTCCGCAACATCTTGTTTCGCTACCATACAATTAAGATTGTTGTGAGGTGATTGATAACTCTAGGCTGTTCTTCGGGAATATAATACCGGATTATCAATTGGTTCCTGTTCATCTTGATTATTATCAAAAGACGAACAAAACCTTTAGTATTTATTTGTGGGAGACAGATTTTTTTATTGTCAAAGCCTGCGATTTTGGATCGCAGCAACTCTTAGTTTTGGGTGAGATCATCTAAGGTAATCAAGTGCGCAGTATTCTGCTGGGATTAGAGGCGTATGGAGTACAACTGTACCTTGGATCAGTGGGAGATTGATTAGGGTTCAACTACAGTCCAGTCCGAAGTTAGCTTGGAGTAGGCTAGTGTCTGTAGCAGCTTAATACAGTGTATGTTCAATCTGGACTAGGTCCCGGGATTTTTCTGCATTTGCGGTTTCCTCGTTGACAAAATTTCTAGTGTATGTGTTATTTCTATTTCCGCATTATATTGTTTTATCTTTATAATTGAAATAATACAGGTTGTGAGTTAGATCATCAATTAGAGTAATTCAAACTTTGGTTGTTGATTGTCATTGATTGATCCTTGGATATTGGTCTTTGGTATCATCCAAGTTACTCCTTGTGTTTGATTAAAGACTCGCTGATTTCTATTAGCTTGAGTAAATCAAAACAAGAGAGAGATATTAACTCCTTGAGATACTTTTATCTAGATTGAGTCTGACTGTCTAGTTGATTCTCTAGAAAGTATTTCGGAGTTAGTCCATACAGATTGCTAAGCGAAATATTTGGTGGTGTTGTTAGACCCCCGCTTTTTCAATTAGTATCAGAGCAGGCAAACACGTTTAAGACCTTACAAGTCTGTGTTTGTAGCGATCTGACTCTATGGACAAGAGTACTATCTCTGATAAACGCGTCACCAAAAATAAAAGTTCTATCTTGTCTAATTCTATTAAAAAAAAGGGTTCTAGAATCTCGAATATATATGAACCTTCTGTACTGACGAAACAGACTAACACTGACATGTGTATTCCCGATTACCCTTCAAATGAGAGCCTCTTCATTAATGAACGAGATTCAGCTGAAGAGAGTGAATTGATTCTAAATCTTGTTAGAATCCAAGTTGATAGATTCAATCGGTTGAAGCATCGTGTCAATGTTCCACTTAGTGTAATAAGATATTGCAAACCCAAAGGTAATTCTGAAGTTCATTCTTCGTGTACGTCTCTTGAAGCTATCCTTAGAAGAGATGCCTTGGAAATTGACCATCGCTTGAGCAAGCTCTCTATTCAATGATGCTCAAAGCAATCTAATATTCCAAGTACTTATGACACAACTAAAGATGGTTCATGCTCAGAAGGAAAAACGAAATCCCCTTCTAGTAAAACGGATGTGCCTGAAGTCACCAACACTCAAGGATGTTGCACATCAAATGAAGGGAAGAAATATTCTAGCGATGATATTAAGACTGTTCTATCTAATCATTCTGATGATCATAAAGTATGTCTTGTCTGTGAGACAAAGAGTTCTGTTAAAAGAAAAGGAACCTCTAGGTTGAAGAAAAACTTCTTGGTTCAACTTCAACACACCTTAGATTTAATTATGAAAGGTGTAACTGACATTCGTATGACTAAACCAATTGGTTTTTGTACCTACCCTGTGTATGTTACCAGGAAAGTCAGTTCAATGAGTTCCTCGAACACTCAAGAACAAAACATACGTCTTAATAAACATCGTCTAAAGGAAGATCGTGTCGTGGTCTCTGGAAATAACGCTGCTCCTATTGAGAAAGGAAGTTCAGAAGAAAGAAGAAAAATTGATGAAATGAGAAATAATCTGAAAAAGATAATTGAAGGGTATAAAGAATTCTTCAACAGGTTGTCCTCCTCCTCTAACCAAAATTCTTCTGGTAAGAACTCAAACTATGTCTCGTATTTTGATGACAGTAAGTTTTATGATAATTTATCGCATAAAAAGGAGTCCCTCTCTAGATTCAGGAGGAAAAAGAGACTTGACCATAAACACAAATCTCTTGATGAGCTTGTGGCTCATAATTGTGCTAATTAATCATAATGGTTGAAGAGCTGACTCATAAAAACCCTGTTGAGTAAGATGTGTTAATATTCAGGTATACTTTTGGCATTTGCGTCTGTTAGGTTGAGCTATCTTCTTATCGTCCATAGCTAAGCTTTTTGATTGCAGACACATTGTGCTTAAATTATTGTCTGTGTCTAAAGTGTCATTTTCTTTAGGAAGTCTTCGTCTGAATCTTGTTTCTTGCTACAACTATGCTCAAAAATTGTCTTCCTGTGTTATGGAATTTTTCGAGTATTTTGTTGCAAAAGTCCCTTTTGGCTTTATTTTTTTTTGGGGGTCATGTTGTACTCGAACGGATATCCATGTTCTGGGACGAGTCAACTGTTTAATAAAACCCTAGAATCCCTTCCCTAAGAGACCTTTAAATATCAATCTATTGAGTTAAAAACACATACTCTAGGTTGACTTCTGGGTTGTCAAGAATGTCTTCTTCTTCATCTTTCTATGGTGGTTTTGCAAGAGGATTCCTTGACAAAGGTTGTGTTGTTGAGTCCAAGAAGAAAAGAACCCTTGTATATGAAGATCATCCTAATGATTCATGTTATTTCGCCTATGTTCATGAGGATGCTGAAAAGGATGATATGATTTCTACTGAAGTTGTTCATTACTTTCTTAAGTACTTTGGGGAAGCAAAACAAGAGCTCATTGTAACTCTGAAAAATCTTGATGCATTGAAAACTGAGTTGGAAAAGGTTACTATTGACCTTGGTCTCATAAAGTCTTACATCAATGATGTTCGCAAAGAGAATCACCTCTCCGATGTTGCAATGAATGTCGTTGATCACAAGCTCAAAGACCCTTTGTCTCGTGAGGATTCTGAACCCTTCCATATGATGTTAGTTCGTGTGTGGGATAGCACTGGAGTCTGTTTTTCTTTAGCTTGTTTTATTTATGTTGATGTAGATGGGGAAAAACGATTTGCTGTTTTTTACAGAATTGAGGAGACGTCCGTGTGGAAACTCCTTGAACCAAGCGAAATGTTGAACCTCACACAGATGCACTGCATGAAGGGAGTGCTTTAAGTTCGAGAGATCAATCTTAGGAATCCGGCCTAAACCAAGAACAATGGCCATTTCAGAGTCAATTCGGTCACAAGAGAGGATGGGTTGATATGTAGGAGGGAAGCTGAGAATATATGAGATCAATGGTGATATGAGATTGTAGGTGTGTTGTGAATTCAACGTAACTATGCTCTGAATGATTGAATTTTACTCAGTTGAGAGTGATTGCTCAGACGATGAGTTCGTGTAGACGAAAGATTGTCTGTATGAACTTGCCGAGAAATCCCTTGTTTTAGACGAATGTTCGAGTATTCGAATCTTGTCCTTTCAATCAGGATTCAGAGACATGTTATAATGCCGGAGTTGAAAACACCATAATCCCATGAAGTGTGACAGTTGCTGGAATCAGAGAGTGGGGAAGTGAGAAATCATGTCAAAACCGGTTGCTCATCGTGCGGAGACTTGGTTAATTTTCCACCCACTACTTTGCTGACTCTTCCAACTGATTGCATGCGACTTGCTCACATTCTCATCGTGTGTATGAACACACGTGCCGTAGACCGTCATACCAAAACCCTAGTTAATATCCCCCCATGTGACACGATTGATGTCTCGTGATTGTGGAGTCAGCTGCGGACTTTATGGGACGATGAGTCCTTGTAATGTTGAGTTGAACATAATTTGCAAATGTTCTGAGACTCATGAATTAAACGCATATCTGCTGAGACGAGGCATCATTGAATATATGTTGATAATTTAAGACGAGCAAACTGTGTTGCTCAATTGATGAATATTGATGGTTGAACCAATATCTTTAATCTGGACAAATACTGCTAGTTCGAGCAAATATTGCCGGTTTGAGCAAATATTGCTAGTCTGAGCAAATATTGCTCGATGAATTGTGGTAGCAGGACCAAATAAAGTATTAATTTAAGATATTGACTGTTGGGTCGAGTATAATAAATAAAAGTGTTGATCGTAGGATCAACATAAAATTATCAGCCTTTGAATCTGCTCAAAATTATGTTTTTGCAGAGCTCTGGAATCAAAACCCTAATTTTAATGAATTAACGATTTATTAAAAATCAGCGAAGCAGGGACAACATGGACTGGCTACAGGGAAGATGAGTCGACCATGTAACGCCCAGATGCTCGAATGAGCAAAATATCAAAGTCTCTTGAAGACCAGTTGGTGAAAGAATGATTAAATGCTGGTTTAATCATTTATTAAAATAATGCTTGTGTGAGCGACTAGATAATAAAACCTAATTGTGAAAATATGAGGGACCGACCAAGAGGTCATGGGACCGGAACTTGATGGTCATGGGACCAATTGACGGTCGTTTGAGCGAACCCTTGACTGTTTGAAAAGAGTTTGGACCTAATACGGCCAATTGAGCAAATTAGGTCAAAATAATTAAAACACGTGGGACCAGACATTTGCAAGCCTTAGGGTCACCCTTGGTCGCTCAAGGGGATGTGCGCGTGTCACCGTGGTGCTTGTGTCTCAGTCCTGAGAGTTTCGATATTTTCTTGTGCACGTTTGAGCAACATTTTGAGAAAATATGCAGGGTTCAGGATTTTGCTGAAACTAGGAAAAATACATGAGATGATGAAAAATAATAGATAAAACAGGAAATTGCAAGGCGTGGGACCGGCCACGGGTAGGACATGGCCAGCCGGCTGACAAGCACGGTCTCACACACTCTTCCCAGTTTTATGTAATTTTATGTATTTTCTCTGAATTGAGGGAAATTCCATGAAACTGGAGAGTTTTATGAAATTAGGGAACTTCCATGAGATGAGGGAAATAAAATAATAATAAAATAAGGAGATGGAGTGTGGGACCGGCAATGACCAAGGCATGGTCGGCCGGCCAACGAGCACGGTCCCAGGGCACCCTTCCTAATTTTATGTAATTTTCATGATTTTAGGGATTTTTCATGAAATCAAAGAGATTTGTTGAAACCAAAGTATTTTGTTGAAATCAGGGAGTTTTCGTGGAATGAGGAAAACAAAATAAATAATAATAATAAAATAAGAGACGTTTGGGACCGGCTAGGGAATGACCGACCAGCTAGGGCCCGGTCCCACGAGTTTTCTTAATTTTATAATATTTTTCATGAGTTTAGAGAAAATTCATGAAATCAGGGAATTTTCATGGTTTTAGGAAAAATTCATGAAATCAAAGAATTTTCATGGATTGAGGGAAATAATTAAATAATGGAGAACCGTGAGGTGTGGGACTAGCCACGGCTAGGACATGGCAGGCCGGCTGGTGCTCGGTCCCGTGACACCTTTCTCTAATTTTATTATTTTCTTTGACATAAAGAAATATCATGAGATTAGAGAATTTCCTTGAAACGAAGGAGATTTGCTCGAATGAGAGAATTTTCATGAGATTAGGAAAAAATAAAAAATATGATAAAAATATAAAATTGGGCGTGGGACTGGTCACGGCATGACCGATCGGCTGGTAAGCCCAGTCACCTGGCGCCTTTGCTAATATTTTATTATAATTATTTTTCCTTCCTATTTTGCATAGGTTCATCGTTCTTTCGTATTTTTGAAATGCTCGTTTGCGCATTCAAATGTTGGTATGTGCATTATTGCTAAGTACACTTGCACCATTTTAGTCAGGGCTTTTTCGATGCTCAGATGCCTGCACGTTGAATATTTATTACTAACCCATGGAATTTTGCTGGGAAAACCATAGATTGAAGTAACGAAACATTAGAAGAATCGTAGAATATAGTTGAATATTCGGCTACGATTAGAGATAATTAATTGATGGCTCTATACTAGCAGGGCTTCCTATCTAAGAGCATTAATTATCTGAGAGTTGAGCAATATGAACTTGCTGGAGTGTCATATTTCTCCTATATAGTCAGGGAAAACCTGGTTGCATCCTGAAGACGTTGTTGCTCTATGCTAGCAGGAACGTTGTCTAGGAGCCGTCCAATCTTTCGATTCTATATAGAAATAATTACTGAAATTGCTCAGTATTCATGAGATGTGTCGTGGCCTTAGCTGGGAGACTACACATCTACATATACTCTGAGAGACAGCCTTCTCAATCAGAGATTTTTTGGCATGAGCTTTCACGCTTTATTGAGAGACATGAGTCTCAATACTCATCCGATTGTCGGATCCAGAGTATGTATAATTATGGTTTTACGATTTTGCCCTTGTCGAAAATCCACCATCTACATTAAGTCCCCTGCTTAGTGAGGAATAGTCATGTTCCTCAGTCAACATTGAATGGTGATTTTCCAGTTATGAACGAAATAAGTAATTGAACTTAGTCGTAAGATAAGATGTTTCCGGATTTTCGATCACGCAAGCGAACCACGGCTTGAACGAAGATCCCAGTAGCATGATAGAGCATCGAGCGCAAATTGGTGTAGTACTGCTGATTTGGTGATCGAACCTTGGTTTATTTAGGATTCATGGGTCCGGGCCCAAGAAAAGAAATCCTTGTTTTAGGAACAGACGCTTGTTTGTTTGTTAGTTTAAGGAACAAACAAAATGGACCTCAGTCTGATGATATAAAATTTTGTCTATGAGCTTTCACGAGAACCAATTTTTTTTTATTTTTTTTAAGTATGTGAGATTTAACAAAGTGGAATAAACTCTCGTTTCAAAGGTGGATGCTCATACGAGAGAATTTTTTTTTTAATAGACGTGCGTCTGTTAGTAATAAAAATTGGTTTATGAGCTTTCATGAAATTTTTTTATCTTCAAGCTTTCAGAAATCTTTGAAAATATACTATTGCTTCAAAGAAAACGCTTGTGCGAGGGAGCAAAAATATATAGATATATTTTTCAAATTTACGTGAGTTTCACGTTAAATATTTATATATTTTGTAAAATCATGTTTTGATTTTGAACAACTGTTGAAAGTAGACTATTATACATGTTGTAATAATGTCTGTATGTGAGTTTTCACAATTGTAGAATGGACGTATGTCTAGTTTTTGAAAACTAGTGGATGTTAAAATTCAGGTAGGTTGTTCACGGTTTTATGAAAATCAAGTCATGATTTTGAATAATGAATTTTGCTCGTCTTTGCAGGTTTGAGGGAACGAGCAAGTTTTCGAAATTCTGACGTTATAATCACTACAGCTAGTGAAATTGTAAATAGGTAAGAGTTGGATTGTTACCATTTTGTTACGCATTTGTTATTGGTATATCCATGACTCCATGTCTTTTGCAGATAGTGGTGACTTCTGGTTACAACCACTCTTCTGGCCCTTCCGGGGAACGCCCCGGAAATATCAAGTCAAAGATGAAGACTTCTGCAGATGTTCATGCCGAGGTGAATCAACCTTTCAGAGACGCTGGAAAGATGATGCATTTATGTCTCTCGATCATCTGGGAGTCGTCCGTGATGGAATCAACGCTTTCTTAGCCTTAGCGTATGCAGAAGAGAAGCAGGGACGAGATGAGTTATTACTGAAAAGGAAAGCTGAAGATGAAAGGCTTGCATCTTATCAGCAAAACGCCGACGGCTTCAACAAATGAGACTAGAGGCTGAAGATGAAGTATGATCACGCGCGGAAGGCGTAGATGAATGAAAATTTCGTCATAATTCGTCATCAGAAAATTCAGAAGTCAGGTCTTCATTGAAAATGCTGTAGAATCTTCGTCCGATGTCGGATTTTCGTGATCTATCCATGTTTCTTCATCCTCAGAAAATTTACAAGCTTTAGCAAAGAATATTTTAGGCTTTTGAGCACGTTTAAGGGTTGAAATTGACGAAACAGTAAACTTCCAGGAGACTTCCAGAAATTTTTTAGGTGGTATGTAGTCCAATGTCTTGGCCACATCATTTTTCTCGTTTCTCCAATTGCTATGAATTTTGGATATGTTGTAGAGGACATCCATACGAAGAGAATGGTATATGACCCATCCCTAGATTATTCACCAATTTCTCCCAGCTTGCTGCTTTGTGCGTGACAGTGTAAAATCATCTCAGGCGAGCTTGTTGTAAAACACTCATGTTGTGTCTTTAGACCATTCGCTTGTCTCTGGAACGGTTGGTGAAGGATTTTAATTTCATTTATTCATTTGAGATCAGGACCCTTTGATTGATACATGAGCATGGTGCTTGCAGTGCCATCTTGTTTCTGTCAGTAGTAGAAACATCACTTCTGAAATCCTGGTCACGGGACCATAACTGAGGTTGCTCTCAAGAGGGGGTGATGTAATGACCATGGTTGCATGTCCTAGTGGTAGAATTTCTTTTATGATGAATTATTATCACATGAGAGTCGGGTTCCACGGGTCTTGGACTGTGAAACTGATCATCATGATCAGTGGACCGTCAGTCCCCGGTATTTTGTTAAATCTCTCCTTTTCGTTTTCTCTTCTTCTAGAAAGACTTGGATAGAGGACCTAGGTAGAAAAATTGATGTAAAGACCTAGGTGGTCGAAGTTGAAGGTACCTTGATGAAGGACTTAGTGGAAAGACCCGGTGGACACCGATCGACTGTGGAAGTTATGAATCCCGTCTAAGAATTGCTGCTTGCATGTTGTATACTCTGGAAGCTGTAGGAACCCCATATAATATCGGAATTCGGTGCTTGAACCCAACTTTTGAATATAAGAGACTGAGTTATCACATGAGGAAAGAATCACTCAATTTAGAGTTGTAGAGGTCAGCCAACGAAGCATTCACATTTGTAATTTGTAATCCCGTACAAAATTTTCAGATTTCGTAGACCTGACGGTAAATGCCATATCTTTCAGCTCGTATATCCGATTGATGCGCCCTTTTGGTATGTTTTTCTAAACTCATGTCCCGAAATGTATTGTATCTCATTTGTAGAGGTGATGAGAACATCTTGTAGAAGACTTGGGATTGTGCCCGCCCGTCGTGTAAGCTTTGGGAAGACTTTCATGTGAACATGTTATCATGTATACACATCTTGATATCAATAACTAGTTCTTGGAGAAGTACGCTTCATGTGTAACACTTCAGAGAATGGTTAGTTGATGAAGCCTTGTCATGAGGATGTTGCCCCTGAGACCGTTGTTGATGCTGAGACCACGACTGAATTTTCTCCAGATGTTCTTGTTGATGCTGAGACTATGAATGGAGTGGATCCACATATCCTTGTTGATGCCGATACTATGGTTGGAGTTTCTCCAAGGACCGAAAAAGTCTAGAACCATGATTATCGATATAGCCTTTGCTCCTTCATCCAGTGAGCCTTTTATATTCACGAACTAGTTGGTGAGTTGAGAATTCCTAAGATGAAGATGTTCTAGGATTTCAACCCAAATTCTCCTGAATATAACTTTACTGTGAAGTGGCTTCGTCAAGGAATCGACGTTGTTGTGGCAGATAACAGTGGCAGTCTCCATTCTGGATGTGAGTAGAAAAGTTCCTTGGTCGTGCAAGGCTTGTGATGTAGAGAGGTTCCGTTGATGAAGTTTCATGGAATCACATCATATTGCAAATTCCAATAAGATCAAGTCCCCAGTGTATGTTGAAGGAGTTTGTGCCATCCATGGATGAATGATGTTGCATCTGCTTCAGAAGTCTTATCACGGGATAATGAAGAATTAGTGATTGTAATTTAGTTACACTTTGGTTGCACTGGTGTTGAATCAGTGTGTCATCGTCGAGATATTTGTGCTGAAGCTAGATGCGCCGTTATAAGAGGTGTACTCTTTGATTGGGAGCATTCCTTTAGTCGTGGTAGTGGGATTCAACACTTGTGCAGACATCAGAGCTTTCTGATTTTGTGGCACACGTAAACACTCCTGCAAGGCTATGGAGAAATGCCCAAATTGTTCTTTGCCGTGTTTGAACATCATCTCAGTAATGAATGTCTCAATGAGATGCTCGATTCTGAGAAATGTCAGATTCAACCACTTGGTAAAATATTGCTGAAGTGAGATTACCCACTTATAGCGTCTTGCAATAGTAGAGATGCTAGCAGAATTGAGTCCCCATGCTAGAATAGCATGTGAGGAAATAAATGACATAGACATGGGAGGAATGAGACTTGCCTGAGTGCATGACCTTTTGATGAATGTCTATGCATCTTTTGCAAGTTCTTGTTTTAACCTTGTCAAAGTTTGAAATTCCTCCAAGTGCTTGATAGACACATTTTTGTGTCTAATTTGTCCTCAATGTCCGTATTGTTGGAACTCTATTTTTGTACTAATATTGTGTTTTTATGTATTTTTAGGAAATAAACATTTTGGAAAATTCGGCTCGAAAAGCTGATTTTGGCACCCGGAGGACAAGTGTTATTCGGACTCTCGCCTTTGGATAAGAGGTAACCTAATTACTAAGGGGCACCCCCAAGGCAGCTGCTATTCGCACCTCTACTCTGGATAGGGGGCTACCAGTTTCTTCCCCATTTGAACCGAGTTTTGGCGGGAAAAATAGTTCTTCACCTGCGTAATTGTTGAAGCAAATTTTGGACGTGATATAAGGAGATTCAAGGGGTAGTTTTCATTGGGTTGGACCTGTTATAGCCTAAGAGGAATGGTATGGGTGTTGGAAGCGAGTTATTTGAGCTGGATAATCGTGGGATGCAAAACAAGAAAGATATTCTCAAAACAGGGAAGATATTCTATTCTCGGAATTTTTGGATGGAAGATACGTGCATGGGTCGACTGTATTGGTTGGAAACAAATTCTACGGCTCAGAGAAGACGCGTGAAAGAGATAAACCAGGAAACAAATCCCGTAACAAGTCAGAAGAATAAAAAAAATATATCGGAAATATTCTCTTCACTGCCGGATTATATTGAAGTTATTACAAAGATTTGGTCGACCTGTTGAGTATAAATAGGTGCTGGGGAGTTAGCAGAGACAAGAGAACGAAGAAATCACGAGTTGCAGGAAAAGTTTTCTGCTGCTGCAACTCAAGAACATGAAGAACGGACGTCCAGGAACCGTCGTTCTTCAACAGTGAAAACGAAAAGTCTTCGTGGGTCATAGGTGTGGGTCTTAGAACCACAGCGACAATAGCACTTCTCTTTTATCGTTCTTGTGTGACGCTTCCTGTGGGTCGCACATTAGCTGTTTACACCATTTTCTCTTCTTCTCATCATTTGTAAACCATTTTTGAGCCATAATAAATTATTTTGAGAGCATTTATACTATGATGAGCTAATTCCCTCGTAACCAAGGAAATGGAGGAAGCTATTCACGCAACATAAATGGGTAACTATTTCATTTAATTATATAATTCACCTAATCGCTGCTTTTGCAGAGTTTTAAATTGTTTGAATGATTGTCTTAATTATTTGTTATTCAGTTTGATAGGTTATGCTTGGTTTAATCTCTTGATAATCTATGCTTAAGGTTTACAAATAATGTTTGAGAATCTGTATGATTGATAGTGAATTAAAGATAAAAGAGGACTTAAGAATTGAATAGAGTTTTGAAATATTTATCATTCAATTTTGCATAATAGTAAAATCTAGTGTCTTGGTTACCTCTCGCACCCATTGTTAATATTTTTGTATATATAATCTTTAAATTTAATCTTCACAAGTCCGAGAGTTTGAAACTCATTACTACAACATCATCAATAACATTAATCATTTTGGCGTCGCCGACGCGGATTTGTGCTTAGGTAGAATTTTTAGGTTTTTATTATTATTCCATTTGTTTTTTTTACGTCTCTTTGGTTGTGTCTTTTATTACAGGTTTGAAGTTGGATACTAAAGACCTTGGAATCAAAGCTTAAAGCTAAAGGAGAAGGAAAAAAGACAAAGCAAAAAAATAAAGAAAAAAAGAGAGAAAAAAAACAAAAAAGGAGAGAGAATTATTATTTTATTTTATTTTTAAGAGACTTTCCATTTTATTTTTTTTGTAATTATTATTATTATTTTTTGTATTTCTTTTCATTGGACTGGACTTTGGACAATTTATTTTAATTTTAAACCCTACGGAAGGGTTATATAAAAAAATAATAAAAAAATAAATATAAACTGTTTGCAGGGAAGGATGACGATTACAATATCGTCTCGGCCCCTCGGGTTCGTACATGACATATGAGTCGTGGCCCGAGTCGACTTCAACGGTTCATCCCCCGTCTGGTACGGGAGGTAAGTCCATCGAAACACTCGCGAATCTCCTGTAAGCGAGTTATTGTATTCCTTAAGGTGATTCATTGATTGAGGAAGAATTTGGACTGTTTTTAAATTCCTAGTAAAGGGCAAGGCCTGGCCAATACAAGATAAGGGTTCGGATTTCATCACTGCTCCCTTCTTGCTCGCCTTAGGAAAACGAAACCTAACGCGAACCCAAGCTTAAAATTTGATTAAAACGAGACCGATAGGGTAACGAGCTTGGTAGGAAAATCTTTCGAAAAATATTGGTTACTCTTTTAAGCATACTTCAAAGTTCTTGATGGTTTCTGTGAGTTGAATGCGTGACTGCGCCGCCTTGTGATAGCGGTGAGGCCTTGGGTATCAAAGCTCCACTGAGCTTCCCTCGCCTCAATTCAACTTACTTTGACTCGGATTGATTCCAGAGGGGTTTGCTTAAATTGTAACGAATTCCCTTTCGAAGGATTAGAAGCTGGTCTAGAAACAATCTAAGTAGAGCCATCATGCTTGTTGTTTGCTAGATTTTATAGGTTTGATTTGGTCGAGTCAGCCTTGTTTGTGATTGTGTAGAATTCCCTTGCAATTAAGAATGTCGAACTGGTATGATAGAAGCCAATACAATGATTATCGACCTGAATTTGAATATGGACATCATCCTTTTTATGACCATGTTGGGAATAGTGGTTGGGAACGCCATCCTTTGAAAGGATATGGTCATACCCTGGTGAGCCCAATTACTATCCACACATGCATTAGTCTTACGAGCAAGAAGATTGTAGTACTAGTTCTTCGTCTCTAGAGGATACAATCAAACTATTTAAAAGTAGTCCTTTTTATGATCCCTCTGTTCCTATTCCTCCTTTAGAAGAGTCCCTCATGAAGTTAGCTGAGATGAATAATATAATTATAGACGAAAGAACTACAATAATGAGTGAACCTTCTTTAGAAGACCACCTCAAGCGGATAGCTGAGACAAACGAAAGAATTGCTCGAAATTACTTGAATTGCCAATATAGTGTATCCAATAATACCCTTGAGAATGAAGATAGTTATTTACATAATCAAGATAACAAGGTTAGAATTGGTAGCACTACTTGTTTTGATGAGGTTCAACCATCTTCGTACTATTATGATGAGGATAGTAGTAATGAAGAATCTGAAATGTGTAGGCATAGTGATCAGGAATCTATTAATCCAATTGATCTTTATAATGATTCTAGTTCAAATCCAAATAATTTTTATGATTATTCACCTATTCAAAAGGACGAGGATTTGATTAGGGATACCACCGTTTTAGACGATGTAGTTTTTCCTTTTGATTGCGAAGCCGATAATTCTTTAGAGGAACGGGTTTATTCCGAAAATGCTGTTTTAGAGTCTAGCGACTTAGAAACAATGGTCTTAGACGAAGAAAATGAACTCGTAGAGCTATTAAATATGAGTGAGGATGCGTCACTTGATTATAACCTAGAAGAACCAATTGACTATTTTCAGGATTCCAACGATCTAGAAATTAATGAAATTGTAGCTAGTCTATCTAGAGATACCCAAAAATCTATTTTTGGGGGTGATTATCATTCCCCTTGTGCCATACCTTTATCTCTTACAAAGATCCCTCAGTCGGGACTTGATATCTCTGCCTCGACCATTTTACAAGATTACCTTCATACTCGTTTTCCCGAACCTAATGTTGTCCAGGAAGAAGTTCAGTCGTTAGAAACCCATCCTCTGGTTGATGTGGTTTGCCCAGGCTATGATCCCCAGATTGACTTTGTTTTCCCACTAAATAGTTTTCTTCCAACTGTGGGAACGTTTATATTCCAAATGTGTCGAATATTAAGTTGTGAGACTAAACCTAAATGCTTTAGGAAATTAGAATCGACACATTTGCTTAAGAATGACCATTATTCTCATTGTGGTCAATTATGTAAGTCAAATCTTATTGACTTAGAGGATCCTCAGTTATTTAGGTTATTATTGTGCGCTTCTAAGATCATATTTGAGTTTTTCCAGACTCTAGGACCTAATGATTCGGATCCCACCTATGATGAAACGCAGCCAATGAAAATTTTCTATTTAGACCCTTTCATAGAACCTGAACCTGAACCACAATTAGATATAAATTTCTTAATCAGGAAACTAAGTAAGGGCATGCTAGTCTTGTTCACTTTCTTGGTTCATTGCAGTTTCCTTTGGTCAGCTCTATTTAGTTTTGGAGACCCACAGTTATTTCGACTGTTACTTTATGGTTCGAGTTGACTAATCCTTTCCTAATTCTGGCTGAAGACTTTAAAGTTAGCACTTCTTGGGAGGTATCCCATGCTCATGCAACACGGTAAAATCTTTCCTTAAATCTTTCGCTTCAAATGGTAACAGTTTCTCCTTGTTCATGCTTTTAGTTTCATCTTTAGAACATTGAGGACAATGTTAGATTTAAGTTTGGGGATATGGGAGAAACTTTTTAGTTGCAATTAGTAAACTCCAGAGCCTAGAAATTTATGCCTATTAAGGTTTGCACTAACCAATCTAAGTAGATGGGAACATCTTGGTTATAGGAGTTGAGGAACCAATCTGATTAGATGGAAACATCGAAAGAGTCTATTCATAAAAGCACAGAGCTCAGGTGTTAGTAATAACATGATAGTTTCACCATATCTCGTTGAGTCCTTTTCACTTCACTTCTATTCTTATTTTATTTTTTCATTTTAAACTATGTTTCTCTAAGTGATTAGGTGGGGCACACGATTCAAGTTGTTACCACTGTTACGGTGAATTAGAGTGACTGAGTTACTAAAAAAAAAAGAGAGAGGGACCGGACCAGTTAGACCAATCGGAATAAGTATTAACACTTGGATAGCAATATGCATGTGTTCTCCCTGTTTCCGTCGCCTAAGCAAGCGTGGAATGCAGGACCCGTGGGAACTATCGTGTAATCTGCTGACAAGAAGCATGCGCTTGGATCAAAAAGACCTATTCATGCCGTTAAGTTTAAAAAAAATGGTTATTGTTCTGTGTATTCAACTGCTGGTTCCCTTGTATTTGTCAGTTTGTTGATCTAGATTTAAGTTATTGACCATTGGTTCCCTTGTATATGCCAGTTGGGTTGATATTAGTCAGACCGGTATCTCAGTCCATTAGGATAGGTTCATTTTGGCAGTGGCCTTCAGACAGATATGTGAAACATCGATCATTTGGTTAACATCAAAACCATCTAAATTTTTCTATTTCCATCTCCTTTTTCTATCCATATGATTAGTTTGACTCCGAATATGATGTACATAGTGCAACTATCTGAGTAGAGCTCTGTCACTTTATATGAATTTTAGTATGCTTGAGTGCAAACTCGTGTACAACAATTGGAATTTCGCATCAGGGTACTTCCTCCTATAGTCAATGATTATATGCCAACCAAGGAGATTCTTTAGTTCCTTCCAAGGTTCTGCGTAGATAGATAGGGTCTGGAGATAAACCAGGAAACAAATCCCGTAACAAGTCATAAGAATAAAAAAAATATATCGGAAATATTCTCTTCACTGCCGGATTATATTGAAGTTATTACAAAGATTTGGTCGACCTGTTGAGTATAAATAGGTTGCTGGGATTGAGGAGAAGGGTGTTGAGAGTTTGGGGAGTTAGCAGAGACAAGAGAACGAAGAAATCACGAGTTGCAGGAAAAGTTTTCTGCTGCTGCAACTCAAGAACATGAAGAACGGACGTCCATGAACCGTCGTTCTTCAACAGTGACAACGACAAGTCTTCGTGGGTCATAGGTGTGGGTCTTAGAACCACAACGACAATAGCACTTCTCTTTTATCGTTCTTGTGTGACGCTTCCTGTGGGTCGCACATTAGCTGTTTACACCATTTTCTCTTCTTCTCATCATTTGTAAACCATTTTTGAGCCATAATAAATTATTTTGAGAGCATTTATACTATGATGAGCTAATTCCCTCGTAACCAAGGCAATGGAGGAAGCTATTCACGCAACATAAATGGGTAACTATTTCATTTAATTATATAATTCACCTAATCCCTGCTTTTGCAGAGTTTTAAATTGTTTGAATGATTGTCTTAATTATTTGTTATTCAGTTTGATAGGTTATGCTTGGTTTAATCTCTTGATAATCTATGCTTAAGGTTTACAAATAATGTTTGAGAATCTGTAAAGATAAAATAGGACTTAAGAATTGAATAGAGTTTTGAAATATGTATCATTCAATTTTGCATAATAGTGGAATCTAATGTCTTGGTTACCTCTCGCACCCATTGTTAATACTTTTGTATATAATTTATTAAATCTTTAAATTTAATCTTCACAAGTCCGAGAGTTTGAACCTCATTACTACAACCACAATCAAAAATATTAATCAGTGCTCTGATGATGGAACGTCCTCCAAATCTTCTGGATCAGAACTTTCTTCGTTGGAGAGATGTGTAACCAAAGGCGCTTTGTAGGTACCCATATTTTTAGCATGGATCCACGCTCGTCCGAAGAACATGGCATATCCTGGATCTTACTGATAATGTGAAACTTGGTTTCTGTCCAGGTTGAACTCATGTTCACTTTGAGAGTGATGTAGCCATAAGTAGTTCTGAGCGTTCCTTCAAGGTCTCTGATTGAGATGGGGGCATGAGTAGCTTCTTGTCGAGTGATGCATGTGGATCCGATGGTTTTCAGTGGAATGTTGTTGATGGCGGTACCAGCATCGACCAACGTTTTTCCAAACTCGTTTCTTCTGAGATTGACTGTGGTAAGCAGTCCCCAGTCGTACATCTCTTGGTCTGTGGCTGGAGGCTCAAGAAGTATTTCCGGAATGGACTTCTTGACACGATGTGGTTCAGTACTGTGAACATGTCTCTCCTTTGTGCCTTCGACAGATAGAGCAACTCGCGTTCGACCAAGGATTGAGATGCCTCTTTGATAGGTTTCTCAGAGAGTGTAAAGGTCCTGATTGGGGGAGGATTCTTGTGTACTCCTTCAGTCTCCAGTTGAGGATATTGTGGATCAACCTTCTCTTTGAAAATTTGCTTCAAAATATTGCAGTTGCTTGTTGGATAATTGATGAATCTATGAAGGTGATAGTACCTGGTATTCTCTATTTCTTCTTCTGTTGGCTCTCTCCTGATGAACGACAATTTGATTGCACCATCTTGAACCCATACTTCTAGTAACTCGATCACTCCTTCATGAGAAGAGAGAAGTTTGAGTTTGTCCAATCATTTCCCCGTTCGTTGATGCCGGGTCGAGGTTTGTGCATTTCAGGATTGGTTATCTTTTCTTTGCGCCTTCAGAGGATTCTGGGATGTTGGAGAAGCGCTATGTCTCGGCTTTCCTTTCATTCCTTTCAGCAACAACGTTTGTTGAAGGCTGGAGATTGTACTGATTGTTGACTAGGCATCTGCTGCTTCGAGGTTCCTCGATCTTGAAGACTTTGCTCTTTCCAGTAAAGTGGGTGCAGTAGTTGCGGATCTCTTCGCCGCTTCATGAAGCTCTGAGAAGGTCTGGAAATAAATATGTTCCAATAAATCTATGTATACCGGGATCATGCCGTTGATACACAAGCCTACCAGTTGTTTCTCTGTGACGTTTGGATCATGACAGTCCAGGGCCTGGACTCTGAATCTTTTCACTTAGTCATTGGGGTGTTCATTGCTCCTCTGAAACATTCTTCCAAGATCAGAGAGAGTAATTTGCTCTGACACAAAGAAGTACTTTCTGTAGAAGACGTTAATCATTTCTCTCCAACTGGTGATACTTCCTGGCGTGATGTTGTTGTACCAGGTATATGCCCTGCCTTTCAGGGATTTTGAAAATTCCTTCAGACGGACGACATGATTGCGCTCATGTTCGTCCAACGCTTCCAGAAACCGAGAGACATGCTCTCGAGTATTGCATGCTCTATCATACAATGTGAAGGTTGGAGAGGTATAACCTTTTGGAAGAGGAATTCTTTGCGTAGCAGCGGGGTACGGAGGCTGGTGACGATGGACATGTGGTGTCTTGTCTTTTCCATGGTTCTCCAAGAGGCTTTCAAATCTTCCCGAGTAATTAAACTTGATGATTCCTTCGCTGATGGATCGTCTGCAGCTTTGCGGACTTCATTGTCATCTACCGTATGAACTGGAACGACTTCAGGATCAGCAGCCGAAGATGTTTCTTTTCCTTTTCCTTTTTCTTGAGTTTTCTCTGACATCTTGTCAGTGAGAGTTTTGAGATAATTGCACAGCTCCTTCTGTGTTGCAGCCATGTCAGTCTAATTCTTGGAAAGAGTCTCTTGCACCTTCATGAGATCAGCTATGGTAGGCGGGTTTTCTCTGACTTTCTCAGGGAAACGACCAAACAGGGGATGTTCTCTAATATTGGTATGAGGAGGAGTGATATCACCTCCATTGTTGGAAGCAGGAATGGTTTCCGGAATACCATCATTGTTATTATTGCTAGTGATAGCGTCGTTTGTGTTGGAACCTGTAACTAACCCAGACCTAAGACCAACCATCTTTGTGACTTGTGAGATTGCAACCTAGAGAATGATCTCCCATTGTGGTCGCCAATCTGTAGATTGGGGAAAACGATTTGCTGGTTTTTACAGAATTGAGGAGACGTCCGTGTGGAGACTCCTTGAACCGAGTGAAATGTTGAACCTCACAGAGATGCACTGCAAGAAGGGAGTGCTTTAAGTTCGAGAGATCAATCTGTAGGACTCCGGCCTAAACCAAGAACAATGGTCGTTCCAGAGTCAATTCGGTCACAAGAGAGTATGGGTTGATCTTTAGGAGGGAAACTGAGAATATGTGAGATCAATGGAGAACTGAGATTGTAGGTGTATTGTGAATTCAGCGTAAGTATGCTCTGAATAATTGAATTTTACTCAGTTGAGATTGATTGCTCAGACGATGAGTTCGTATAGACGAAAGATTGTCTGTATGAACTTGCCAAGAAATCCCTTGTTTTAGACGAATGTTCGAGTATTCGAATCTTTTCCATTCAATCAGGATTCAGAGACATCTTATAATTCTGGAGTTGAAAACACCATGATCCCATGAAGTGTGACAGTTGCTGGAATCAGAGAGTGGGGAAGTGGGAAATCATGTCAAAACTAGTTGCTCATCGTGCGGAGACTTGGTTAATTTTCCACCCACTACTTTGCTGACTCTTCCAACTGATTGCATCCGACTTGCTCACATTCTCATCGTGTGTATGAACACACGTGCCGTAGACCGCCAGACCCCCTAGTTAATATCCCCCCATGTGACACGATTGATGTCTCGTGATTGTGGAGTCAGTTGCTGACTTTATGGGACGATGAGTCCTTGTATTGCTGAGTTGAACATAATTTGCAAATGTTCTGAGAATCATGAATTAAACGCATGTCTGCTGAGACGAGGCATCATTGAATAAATGTTGATAATTTAAGACGAGCAAACTGTGTTGCTGAATTGATGAATATTGATGGTTGAACCAATATCTTTAATCTGGACAAATACTGCTAGTTCGAGCAAATATTACCGGTTTGAGCAAATATTGCTAGTATGAGCAAATAATGCTCGATGAATTATGGTAGCAGGACCAAATAAAATATTAATTTAAGATACTGACTGCTGGGTCGAGTATAATAAACAAAAGTGTTGATCGTAGGATCAACATAAAATTATCAGCCTTTGAATCTGCTCAAAATTATGTTTTTGCAGAGCTCTGGATTCAAAACCCTAATTTTAACGATTTATTGAAAATCAGCGAAGCAGGGACAACACGGACCGGCTACAGGGGCGATGTGTTGACCATGTAACGCCCAGATGCTCGAATGAGCAAAATATCAAAGTCTCTTGAAGACCAGTTGGTGAAAGAATGATTAAATGCTGGTTTAATCATTTATTAAAATAATGCTCGTGTAAGCGACTAGATAATAAAACCTAATTGTGAAAATACGAGGGACCGACCAAGAGGTCATGTGACCGGCACTTGATGGTCATAGGACTAATTGACGGTCGTTTGAGCGAACACTTGACTGTTTGAAAAGAGTTTGGACCTAATACGGGCAATTGAGAAAATTAGGTCAAAATAATTAAAACACGTGGGACCGGCCATTTTCAAGCCTTAGGGTCACCCTTGGTAGGTCAACGGGATGTGCCCGTGTCACCATGGTGTTCGTGTCTCAGTCCTGAGAGTTTCGATATTTTCTGGTGCACGTTTGAGCAACATTTTGAGAAAATATGCAGGGTTCAGGATTTTGCTGAAACTAGGAAAAATACATGAGATGATGAAAAATAATATATAAAACAGGGAATTGCAAGGCGTGGGACCGGCCACGTCTAGGGCATGGCCGGCCGTCTGACAAGCACGGTCCCACACACTTTTCCCAGTTTTATGTAATTTTATGTATTTTCTCCGAATTGAGGGAAATTCCATGAAACTGGAGAGTTTTATGAAATTAGGGAACTTCCATGAGATGAGGGAAATAAAATAATAATAAAATAGAAAATGATGGAGTGTGGGACCGGCAATGACCAAGGCATGGACGGCCGGCCAACGGGCACGGTCCCAGGGCACTCTTCCTAATTTTATGTAACTTTCATGATTTTAGGGAATTTTCATGAAATCAAAGAGATTTGTTGAAACCAAAGTATTTTGTTGAAATCAGGGAGTTTTCATGGAATGAGGAAAACAAAATAAATAATAATAATAGAATAAGAGGCGTGTGGGACCGGCTAGCCAAGGCCCGGTTCCACGAGTTTTCTTAATTTTATAATATTTTTCATGGGTTTAGGGAAAATTCATGAAATCAGGGAATTTTCATGGTTTTAGGGAAAATTCATGAAATCAGAGAATTTTCATGGATTGAGGGAAATAATAAAATAATGGGGAACCGTGAGGTGTGGGACCGGCCACGGCTAGGACATGGCCGGCCGGCTGGTGCTCGGTCCCGTGACACCTTTCCCTAATTTTATTATTTTCTTTGACATAAAGAAATATCATGATATTAGAGAATTTCCTTGAAAAGAAGGAGATTTGCTCGAATGAGAGAATTTTCATGAGATCAGGGAAAAATAATAAAATATGATAAAAATATAAAATTGGTCGTGGGGATGGTCACGGCATGACCGGCCGGCTGGTGAGCCCAATCCCCTGGCGCCTTTGCTAATATTTTATTATTATTATTTTTCCTTCTTATTTTGCATTGGTTCATCGTTCATTCGTATTTTTGAAATGCTCGTTTGCGCATTCAAATGCTGGTCTGTACATTATTGCTAAGTACACTTGCACCATTTTAGTCAGGGATTATTCGATGCTCAGATGCCTGCACGTTGAATATTTATTACTAACCCATGGAATTCTGCTGGGAAAACAATAGATTGAAGTAACGAAACATTCGAGGAATCGTAGAATATAGTTGAATATTCGGCTACGATTAGAGATGATTAATTGATGGCTCTATACTAGCAGGGCTTCCTATCTAAGAGCATTAATTATCTGAGAGTTGAGCAATATGAACTTGATGGAGTGTCATATTTCTCCTATATAGTCAGGGAAAACCTGGTTGCAGCCTGAAGACGTTGTTGCTCTATACTAGCAGGCATGCTGTCTAGGAGCCGTCCAATCTTTCGATTCTATATAGAAATAATTACTGAAATTGCTCAGTATTCATGAGATGTGCCGTGGCTTCAGCTGGGAGACTACACGTCTACAGATACTTTGAGAGACAGCTTTCTCAGTCAGAGATTTTATAACATGAGCTTTCACACTTTATTGAGAGACATGAGTCTCAATACTCATCCGATTTCCGGATCCGGAGTATGTATAATTATGGTTTTACGATTTTGCCCTTGTCGAAAATCCACCATCTACAGTTGCCTCGTATATCTTGTTTTTGGTTTAGTTGGAAGAATAACTAGTGCTTTGAATAACAATGATTGTGAATACACATAGCTATTATTTTCATTTTCTAGTTCTTTTTAGGTTTATTGGTATTAAATTCTAAAAATATTTGGAGGATGATGTTTTTGCAATATTAATCTTTATGATTTGTTACATTGCAATGGGTTATGGAATTGGTGTTTACGTCTGTGAACTATATTTGTCTCATACTTTGTCAAAAGTAAAGTCGTTCGTGGTCGGTATTCACGTACTGGTAAAAGAATGAATGGACTTTTGACAAATACAAAAGTTAAGCCTATATTTTCAATTATTTGATGGAAGATAGGTTAAAATCTTTTGTTTTCAAGGATTATGTCTATTATTGTCGTTATGAAAATAGTGATTGAAGATAGAATGAATCCTTGTGTATTCCGCAGTATTGATCATCCCTGATCCATATTTTATGTATTACTGTGAGGCTCCGTAATGTTGATAGACACATTTTTTTGTCTGAATTGTCCTCAGTGTCTCTATTGCTAGTGCTTGATTTTGTACTTATTATGGTGTTTTTATGTTTGTGTAGGTGTTTTTGGAGAAATACATTTGTGTGAAAAAGTTGCTCAAAAAGTGCTATTTGGACCCCCGGAGGACATTTGCTATACGGACCCCAGATTTGGCTAAGGGACACCTAAGGTTATGCGTAGCCCAAATTCATCCTCAGCACCCAAGGCTATGTATATCCCAAATTCATCCTCAACACCCATCTTCTTCTTTTGAATTTCATTTTGGCGGGAAAATGAAAAAAAACAGAAATGTGTGTTTTTCGATCGATGTTTGAAGGAGTTCTGGGTAGATTAAAGGGCTTAAATTTGTTGGGTAGTTGTGATATGTCCCAACAAAACTATCATGAGTGATTTGATCGATTAAAATTGGCTGGATTATCACGTAGAAGTAAACAGAGCAACACGTACACCGGGAGAATATATTCACGGGATTGTGCGTGTTTTTCTGTGCATGGCGTGAGATGGAGTTTGTATAATTACATCTGAGGCGTGTACATGACGATTTGGAGCGCGCTGGAAGAATTTTAACGCGTGGTGAAGATAAAAATGGGAATTATTTCTGTTTTTTGGCAGCGAAGAATAAGAGCAATTATTGGAGCTTATACGGAGTTATTGGAGGCCCTGTCGAGTATTTACACACTGATGAGGAGTCATAGAGGGGTTACAGAGAGTTTGGGAAATTATAGAGTATCACATAGTCGAGAAAATCAAGTGGCAGAAATCACCATTTCTGCCGCTGTGAAGAACACGAAGAACAAAAGACCCACAGAGACAGTCGTTTATCAACAGTGACAACGACAGAGTGGTGAGGGTCGTATGTTACTGCATCAGTGACAGTTTACATATATCGTTCTCTGTAACAGTTCGGTTTGTAACATTTATAACTCTTACAAACCCGGTTTTTAATAGTTTTTCTCCATTTCATCTTTGTAAACACCCTTTGAGCAATAAAAATGAATTTTGAGTGTGTTTCCAACATGATGATGAGCTAATTCTCCCACAATCAAGGCAATGAGGAAGCTATTCACGCATGAATAATGGGTAACTATTTCATTTTCTCTAATTTTTAATTATAATTCACTCAATCACTGCTTTTGCAGAGCTTTTAAATGTTTACATAATTTTCTTAATTACTTGTGATTCAATTTGAGAGATTATACTTTCTTTAATGAATTGATAATCTATGCTTGGGGAATACAATTAATATTTGAGAATATGTATGATTATTTGTGAATTAAGAAATAAGGGACTTAAAAGATAATTAGAGTTTTGGATTATTTGCCATAATTTATTCATGCGTGTGATAGTGGAATCAATGTTTTGGTTATTCCAAATAATCTTGAATTAAGTGTTGTTTGTTTTTAAATTTCATTAAATCTAAAATCTTTTGCTTTCACAAGTCTCAACGAACTTTTTACTACAACTCAATTGAAAATCACATCAAATGTATCTTATGTTGAGCATTATACAACCAGGTTGATTTTCTTATCATAGTTGTTGTTTCGTGGGATATGTTATGTCGAGCATATTGAACTAAATTAATCATCTTGTTTGGATATTTAGTTATTGCTCCGTAAGTATTCTTATGTCGAGCAAAAAAATTGACAATTAAATTGATTACCTTTGTAATTAGTTTGGTTGTGTATTCCAATTAGATTAATTATGGGTTCTGTTGTAATTAATCTAGTTGAGTATTTTCGTGTTTCCATCATAAGTTCTCTTATGTTGAGCACAATCAATTGAATTGATCATTTTTCGTGTTTAATTTGATTGCGTATTCCGATTAAATTAGTCATGGGTTTACTTGTGATTAATTTGATTGAGTTTTTGGATATATAAAATCATTCTCATGGTTTTTGGTGTCTAATAAAAATCCTTTTTTTCTTTTGAAATTAAGGTCGCTCTTGTTGTTCTTTCGGGAATGACATCAAATGGGGGAGAGTTCTTTTGAACTTGTGCTTAATGGTTATATCTTGAGGGGTGTGCGGCTGTGGAATTTTAGAGGGGTTATCTTGTATCTTTAAACTCCTTGATGAATGCATTTAGCTTCGGCTTTATGACTGCATCTAAATTAGTTGGTATGTATTTTTTTCTTTTATTCATGAAATATCTCTTTCGGAAATTTCATTATGATCCCGTTCTTGTACCTTTGCCAATTTTATTGACAAAAAGGGGGAGAATTAATATGTAGTTCACACTACAAATACATATGATTCTCGGATCATTGTGTACGGGGGAGTGGTTTCCATGTGAGATGGAGTATTGACTAAGGGGGAGTGATACATATCACCATAGTATTATTGTTGAAGTTGTGATACAATTGGACTTTGACACTGTGTAATAATACTATGACACTGTATAACAATGATCGAGACCGATGATTTATCATTGTTATAGCTACGGATCTTCAACAACGGTGATGTTAAACTTACAACTTTTGGGATTATTGAGGATTTGAAAACGGCTGCTTTAATTTCCTAGTAAAGGGCAAGGACTGTCCATTCAAGATAAGGGTTCGGATTTCATCACCGTTCCCTTCTTGCCCGCCTTAGGAAAACGAAACCAAACGCGAACCTAAGCCTAAAATTTGACTAGAACGAGACCTATAGGGTAACGATCTTAGTAGGAAAGTCACTCGAAAAATATTGGTTACTCTTTTAAGCATGCTTCAAAGTTCATGATGGTTTCTGTGAGTTGAATACACCGCCTTGTAACGCCGGTGAGGCCTTGGGTATCAAAGCTCCACTGAGCTTCCCTCGTCTCGATTCAACTTACTTAAACTCGGATTGATTCCAGATGGGTTTGCTTAAATTGTAACGAATTCCCTTTCGAAGGATTAGAAGTTGGTCTAGAAACAATCTAAGTGGAGCCATCATGCTTTCTGTTTGCTAGAAATCAGTAGGTTTGTTGTGGTGGAGTCAGCCTTGTTTGTGTTTGCATAGAACTTCCCTTTCCTTGTAGGATTTCTTTCTTTTTCTTTTATTTTTCTAGTGTATGCCCGAGGTCATTAGAAAACTGGCTTGGAAAAGAGATAATCTAGGTCGATTGTTTAGTGAAAAACCTAGTAGTTCTTCTTGTGGAAGCAGGGAGCTCGAAGACTCTTATTTTGAGAGCCCTGTTTTTGGAAACTTCAGTTTTGAGAATCTGTCTCTTCATGAGGAAAATACCCCTAGTACTTCAGCTGTGCCAGCGATGGCAACTTTGAAAGATTACATGTTCCCAACTAGGTCCACCCGAGCTTCGTGCATTAAATTGCCAGCCAATACGTCTAATTTCGAGATAAAACCTATTATTCTTCAGATGATCCCTATATTGTTAGGGAAAGATGATGAGAACCCTTATTTTCATATTAGGGACTTTGAGGAAATTTGTGGGACGGTTAGAATAAAATACCTTACTGATGAAGTCTTGAAACTTAAGATGTTTCCCTTTTCCTTGAGAGATAAAGCCAAGACCTGGCTGAACAACCTACCATCTGAATCCATTGAAACATGGCAGGAACTTATTGATGTTTTCTATATGAAATTCTACCCTAAGCATAAAACTGCGTCTGTTAGGCAGAAAATTAGTGCTAGTGTGCAACAAGAGGGAGAGTCTCTTTATAGGTTTTTAGAGAGATTCAATGATCTCCTATCCCAGTGTCCTCACCATGGATCTGATAAGATGAAACTCGTAGAGATTATTTATGATGGTTTAGACTATTCAACCAAATCCATGGTTGAGTCTATGTGCGCTGGTGAGTTCACTAGTAAAAGTGTTGATGATGCTTTTACCTTCTTAGGAGCCGTCGCTCAAAAATCCCAACAGTGGGAGTCTTGTGTTGAACCCCCCAAAAGACTCTTGGTCGATAGAAGTAGCACCAATGTGGTAGATACAAACTTCGGGTCAGATGCTAAGTTTGTTGCTTTGTCTAGAAGGTTAGAAGCTTTGGAATTGAATCATCCTAAACATATGTCTCTTGTTGAACCCGATAATAGGTTTAGAGCCTCTCAAGTGTCTAGTTGTTGCGTAGAACCCAATAACTCATTTTGGGAAGGTCGGGTTAGTGAAGAGCAAGCCCATGCTGTCTATAACAATGCTAGGTTTGAGAACCGTCAGAAGTTTGACCCATACTCAGAGACTTATAACCCTGGTTGGAGAAACCATCCAAATTTTTCTTGGTCTAAGAGTCAGAATCAAGGATAGTCTAGTACTTCTCAGCCTCCCCCAGGTTTTGGTTATGCTAAGAACTCTTCAGGTCAACCCCAGTTTCAGAATGATAAAAAGATCTCCACCTTAGAAGAAACTCTTACTATGTTAGCAAAAAACCATGAGATGTTATCAAAGAACCACTATGGATTTCAAGAAGAAACCAGGCAGAATTTTAAGAATAATTCCCAGTCTCTTGCTAACTCAGAACTTCAAGTCGGCTAAATAGATAAATTTATTAGTGAAAGAGAAGATGGAAGGTTTCCTAGTCAAAGTGATCCTAACCCTAAAGGAGAGAAATCGTACAATCATGTGAATTCTATAACAACCCTTAGGGGTGGAAAGAAAGTTGACAATAAGGTTTCCATGCCTTATAGTGCATGTTGTAGTTCACCCTTCTGAGCCAGAAAATGAGGAGACTGATAAAGTCTCCAAAGAGACCAATGAGGGTCATGCTGATCCCTGCTTTGTTCCCAGAGCCCCGTTCCCCCAGTTGCTAGTTCCAACTAAGAGGGAGTCCAACTTTAATAATATATTGGAGGTTTTCAAGCAGGTTATTATAAACCTCCCATTGTTAGATGCGATTAAGCAGATTCCCGCTTATGCCAAGTTTCTTAAGGATATGTGTACGCCAAAGAGAAAACTTAGTGTCCAAAATAAAGCCTTCCTAGCTAGTTATCTGAGTTCTATTATCCAGAATACCACTACTCCTAAGTATAAAGACCCAGGGTCCCCTACTATTTCTTGCACAATAGGTAAATACCGTGTCGAGAAAGCTTTGCTTGACTTAGGAGCCAGTGTGAACTTACTGCCATACCATGTGTACCTTAAGCTAGGACTTGGTGAGATTAAACCTACCTAGATGACACTTCAGTTAGCTGATAGGTCCGTTAAAATTCCTCGTGGTGTGATCGAGGACGTTCTTATTGAGGTCGACAAGTTTATTTATCCAGTGGATTTTGTTATCCTAGATACCCAACCTGTCCCTGACCCAGAGAACCAAATAACAGTGATCTTAGGTCGCCCATTTTTAGCTACATCCAATGCGATCATTAACTGTCGAAATGGTATTATGAATTTGTCTTTTGGTAATATGACTATTGAGCTGAATATTTTTAATATTAGTAAGCTACCCTCTGAACTAGATGACTCGAGCATAGAAGAGGTGAACATGATAGGAACATTAGTCGAGGAGTCATTAACAAACACTTTGTTAGAAGATCCATTAGAGAAATGCCTAGCCCACTTTGGGATTGATTTTGATGATGACGATGTGATTAATGAGGTGAATGCTTTGTTAGATTCAACCCTTTTGATAGACACTAGTAATGGCTGGAAACCTAAGTTCGAAACTCTACCCATTTCTAAATCTACCCTAGTTCCTTCGTTAGAAAAGCCTCCTAAGTTGGACCTTAAACCATTAACAGATTCCCTGAAGTATGTGTTTTTAGGCCCATATGAAACTTTACCTGTGATTATATCATCCGACTTGGATAGTGATTAGGAAAGTAGGCTAGTGACCATCCTTCAGAATAACAATGAAGCTTTAGGATGGACCATAGCAGACATTAAGGGTATAAGTCCTACTGATTGTATGCATCATATCTATTTAGAGAGTGACACCAAACCTTCTAGGGAGATGCAACGTCGACTGAACCCTAATATGAAAGAAGTAGTTCGAACCGAGGTTCTTAAGCTGTTAGATGCAGGCATTATCTATCCCATTTCATACAGTAAGTGGGTCAGCCCCGTTCAGGTTGTTCCCAAGAAATACGGTATTATTGTAGTCCAGAATGATAACAATGAGTTAATTCCAACCCAGGTGACCACGGGTTGGCTGTCTGTATTGACGATAGGAAATTGAACAAGGTCACTAGGAAGGACCATTTCCCCCTTCCCTTCATCGACCAAATGGTAGAGAGATTAGCTGGATATAGCCATTATTGCTTTTTAGATGGATACTGCGGTTATAATCAGGTTGTTATTGCCCCAGAAAACCAAGAGAAAACCACTTTTACATGTCCCTTTGGTACCTTTGCGTATAGACGCATGCCTTTCGGGCTATGTAATGCCCCTACGACCTTTCAGCGTTGTATGTTGAGAATATTTTCTGACATGGTAGAACGGTTCTTAGAGGTCTTTATGGATGATTTTTCAATGTTTGGTTCGTCTTTTAATGAGTGCTTGCATCATTTGTCATTAGATTTGACTAGGTGTAAGGAAAATAATTTAGTGCTTAATTGGGAGAAATGTCACTTCATGGTTCGTTCAGGAATTGTTCTAGGGCATATCGTATCTTCGAAGGGTATAGAGGTAGACAAAGCCAAAGTTGACCTTATTAAAATTTTACAGGTCCCAAAAACCGTAAGAGATATTAGGTCATTCTTAGGGCATGCAGGTTTTTATCGTCGATTCATTAAGGATTTTAGCTTAATTTCTAGACCTCTTTGCAATTTGTTTGCAAAAGACGTTAAGTTTGTCTTTGATGATGCTTGTTTAGAGGCTTTTGAGAAGCTTAAGAATTTACTTACTACCACTCCCATAATCCAGGCACCCAACGAGAACCTACCCTTTGAGATCATGTGTGATGCTTCAGATTATGATATTGGTGTTGTGCTAGGTCAGCGAGAAAATAAGTTACTTCATGTGATTTACTATGCTAGTAAAACTATGAATGATGCGCAGTTGAACTATACCACTACAAAGAAGGAACTATTAGCTATTGTGTTTGCCTTGGACAAGTTTAGATCCTACCTCTTAGGTTCTAAGGTCATAATCTTTACTGATCATGCTACTTTGAAGTATCTTCTTTCCAAGAAGGATACTAAACCTAGATTGATTATATGGATCCTATTATTGCAGGAATTTTCCTTAGACATTAGAGATAAAAAAAAAAGGTGCAGAAAATGTAGTAGCAGACCACTTGTCTAGGCTTGTTGTGGATACCCTTAATGATTCACCTCCTGTTAGGGATAGTTTTCCTGATGAACAACTGTTCTTTGTTACCCAAGCACCTTGGTATGCGAATATAGTGAATTATCTTGTTACTGGTCGAATGCCCCAACATTGGAGTAAACAAGATCGTTCTAGGTTTTTAGCCGAGGTGAAGCACTTCTTTTGGGATGATCCTTATTTTTTTAAGTATTGTCCAGACCAGATTATTAGGAGATGTATACCTGAGAGTGACCAGTCCAGTATTATTTCCTTTTGTCATGATCATGCTTGTAGGGGTCACTTTAGTGCTAAGGAGACTGCTGCTAAGATATTGCAGTGTGGATTCTATTGGCCTTCGTTGTTTAAAGACTCCCATAGTCACTGTGTTACTTGTGAGCATTGACAGAAGCTAGGAACCATTTCCCATAGGAACATGATGCCCTTGAACCCAATTTTAGTTGTTGAGGTCTTTGATGTGTGGGGTATTGACTTTATGGGTCCGTTTCCTAATTCTTTTGGTAACCTTTATATCATTGTCGTTGTAGACTATGTATCTAAGTGGATTGAGGCGGTTGCGTGTAAAACCAATGACCATAGGGTTGTGATTGAGTTCTTGAAAAATAATATACTTACACGTTTTGGTACACCGCGAGCTATAATTAGTGATGGAGGGTCGCACTTTTGTAATGGACCTTTTAGGATTTTGATGAAGAAATATGGTATTACACATAAGGTAGATACCCC
This sequence comes from Papaver somniferum, assembly GCF_003573695.1. Classification (NCBI taxonomy): domain Eukaryota; kingdom Viridiplantae; phylum Streptophyta; class Magnoliopsida; order Ranunculales; family Papaveraceae; genus Papaver; species Papaver somniferum. Next base: position 15,685,607 of record NC_039359.1, on the reverse strand, counting down.
GTATCATCCACAGACTAGTGGTCAAGTAGAGGTTTCCAATAGGGAAATAAAACGTATATTAGAGAAAACAGTTAATCCTAATCGGAAAGACTGGTCGTCTAGGCTTACTGACGCCTTATGGGATTATCGTACTGCGTTTAAGACCCCCATTGGAATGTCGCCTTATCGGCTTGTGTATGGAAAGGCATGTCACTTTCCTGTTGAGTTAGAACATAGAGCATATTAGGCTGTTAAGCAGCTAAATTTTTCACTAGACAAGGCAGGATCCCATAGGAAACTCCAGCTCAATGAGTTGGAAGAGATTCGTAGAGATGCATACGATAGTGCTAAGGAGTATAAGAACAAGATGAAACTTGTGCATGATAAGAATATTTTAAGAAAGTCATTTTCTTCAGGTCAAAAAGTTCTTCTGTATGATACCCGCTTGCATTTTTTCCCTGGGAAGTTACATTCTCGGTGGACGGGTCCTTTTATTGTTCGCACTGTCTTTCCTCATGGAGCTGTTGAGATCGAGACACCGGGTGGTAGTAGTTCTTCGAAGGTTAACGGTCAGAGATTGAAACCCTTTTTAGATCCCTTTCCTACAGGTGATGTTGAGGAGGTCCCTCTGGAGGACCCTGTTTACCCTTGATTGACCATCGAGGCGATTGTATGTTGTATATTAGTTTTTGATTTCTTTATTCACCCAGGTACTATCTTTACGACTTCTCTCTTTACTGATTCCTCATGTTACTTTTACTTTTTGGTATTGCTCTTTCATTAGAAACATTGAGGACAATGTTAGATTTAAGTTTGGGGGTGGGGAAGAAACTTTTTGTTAGATTTTAGTTGCAATAAATAAACTCCAGATCCTAGAAATTTATGCTTATTAGGGTTGGCACTAACCAATCTAAGTGGATGGGAACATCTTGGTTGTAGGAGTTGAGGAACCAATCTGGTTATATGGAAACATCTAAAGAGTCTATTCATAAAAGCACAAAGCTCAGGTGTTAGAATTTAAAAAAACATGGTAGTTTCGCCATAACTCGTTGAATCCTAATCCCTTCTGTTTTTATTTCTTAAGTGATTTGGTGGGGCACACGACTCAAGTTGTTACCATTGCTAGGGTGAAATAGAGTGATTGAGATACCAAAAAAAATAAAAAATAAAAAATTGAGACCAGACCATCAGACCAACCAGAATAAATTCAATAAAGTCGACCACTGGTGCCCTTGTATATGCCAGTTATGTTGACCTAGATTTAGGTTTGTCGACCACTGGTACCCTTGTATATGCCAGTTGTGTTGATATTAGTCAGACGGGTATCTCAGTCCATTAGGATAGGTTCATCTTGGCAGAGGCCTTCAGACAGATATGGGAAACACCGTTCACTTTAAACCATCTATTTTTTTCTTTTTCTTTATCCATCTTCTTAATCTTTCCATGTGATTGGTTGACTCCAGTTATGATGTCCAGAAACTATCTGAGTAGAGATCTGTCACTTATATATGAATTTTAGTATGCTGAGTGCAAACTCGTGTACAACAATTGGAATCTCGCATCAGGGTACTTCCTCCTGTAGTCAATGAGAGTATGCCAACCAAGGAGATTCTTTAGTGCCTTCCAAGGTTTTGCGTAGATAGCTAGCGTCTTGAGTAAAGGTTTTGTGGGTACACCTCTGGTAAACCCTCCGGAGACAACACTCCGCCGCTAGGGCCACCTAGCGGTTTAACGGCTTGCTGCACGTGCTAAGTGTAGTCATTTTATATTAGATTTGCTCGAGGACTAGCAAATAATAAGTTTGAGGGTATTTGATAGACACATTTTTGTGTCTGAATTGTCCTCAGTGTCTCTATTGATAGTGCTTGATTTTGTACTTATTATGGTGTTTTTATGTTTGTGTAGGTGTTTTTGGAGAAATACACTTGTGTGGAAAAAGTTGCTCAAAAAGTGCTATTTGGACCCCCGAAGTACATTTGTTATACGGACCCCAGATTTGGATAAGGGGCACCTAAGGTTATGCGTAACCCAAATTCATCCTCAGCACCCAAGGCTATGTATAGCCCAAATTCATCCTCAGCACCCATCTTCTTCTTTTGAATTTCATTTTGGCGGTAAAAAAAAACAGAACTGTGTGTCTTTCGATCAATGTTTGAAGGAGTTCTGGGTAGATTAAAGGGCTAAAATTTGTTGGGTAGTTGTGATATGTCCCAACAAAACTATCATGAGTGATTTGATTGATTAAAATTGGCTGGATTATCGCGTAGAAGTAACCAGAGCAACACGTACACCGGGAGAAGATATTCACAGGATTGTGCGTGTTTTTCTGTGCATGGCGTGAGATGGAGTTTGTATAATTACATATGAGGCGTGTACATGACGATTTGGAGCGCGCTGGAAGAAGTTTAACGCGAGGTGAAGATAAAAATGGGAATTATTTCTGTTTTTTGGCAGCGAAGAATAAAAGCAATTAATGGAGATTATACGGAGTTATTGGAGATCCTGTCGAGTATTTATACACTGATGAGGAGTCATAGAGGGGTTACAGAGAGTTTGGGAGATTATAGAGTATCACAGAGTCGAGAAAATCAAGTGGCAGAAATCACCATTTCTGCTGTTGTGAAGAACACGAAGAACAAAAGACCCACAGAGACAGTCGTTTATCAACAATGACAACGACATAGGGGTGAGGGTCGTATGTTACAGCATCAGTGACAGTTTACATATATCGTTCTCTGTAACAGTTCTGTTTGTAACACTTATAACTCTTACAAACCCGGTTTTTAATAGTTTTTCTCCATTTCATCTTTGTAAACACCCTTTGAGAAATAAAAATGAATTTTGAGTGTGTTTCCAACATGATGATGAGCTAATTCTCCCACAACCAAGACAATAAGGAAGCTATTCACGCATGAATAATGGGTAACTATTTCATTTTCTCTAATTTTTAATTATAATTCACTCAATCACTGCTTTTGCAGAGTTTTTAAATGTTTACATAATTTTCTTAATTACTTGTGATTCAATTTGATAGATTATACTTTGTTTAATCAATTGATAGTCTATGCTTGGGGAATACAATTAATATTTGAGAATATGTTTGATTATTTGTGAATTAAGAAATAAGGGACTTAAAAGATAATTAGAGTTTTGGATTATTTTCCATAATTTTTTCATATGTGATAGTGGAATCAGTGTCTTGGTTATTCCTAATAATCTTGAATTAAGTTTTGTTTGTTTTTAAATTTTATTAAATCTAAAATCTTTTGCTTTCACAAGTCTCAACGAACTTTTTACTATAACTCAATTGAAAATCACATCAAATGTATCTTATGTTGAGCATTGTACAACCAGGTTGATTTTCTTATCTTAGTTGTTGTTTCGTGGGATATGTTATGTCGAGCATATTGAACTAAATTAATCATCTTGTTTGGTTATTTAGTTATTGCTCCGTAAGTATTCTTATGTCGAGCAAAACAAATGACAATTAAATTGATTAATGTTGTAATTAGTTTGGTATTGTATTCCAATTAGATTAATTATGGGTTCTGTTGTAATTAATCTAGTTAAGTATTTTCGTGTTTCCATAAGTTCACTTATGTTGAGCACAATCAATTGAATTGATCATTTTTTGTGTTTAATTTGATTGTGTATTCCGATTAAATTAGTCATGGGTTTACTTGTGATTAATTTGATTTAGTTTTTGGATATAGAAAATCATTCTCATGGTTTTTGGTGTCCAATAAAAATCCTTCTTTTCTTTTGAAATTAAGGTCGCTCTTGTTGTTCTTTCGGGAATGACATCAAATGGGGGAGAGTTCTTTTGAACTTGTGCTTAATGGTCATATCTTGAGGGGTGTGCGGCTGTGGAATTTTAGAGGGGTTATCTTGTATCTTTAAACTCCTTGATGAATGCATTTAGCTTCGGCTTTATGATTGCATCTAAATTAGTTGGTATGTAATTTTTTATTTTAGTCATGAAATATCTATTTCGGAAATTTCATTATGATCCCGTTCTTGTACCTTTGCCAATTTTATTGACAAAAAGGGGGAGAATTAATATGTAGTTCACACTACAATACATATGGTTTTCGGATTATTGTGTAAGGGGGAGTGGTTTCCATGTGAGATGAAGTATTGACTAAGGGGGAGTGATACATATCACCATAGTATTATTGTTGAAGTTGTGATACAATTGGACTTTGACACTGTGTAATAATACTATCACATTGTATAACAATGATCGAGACCGATGCTTTCTCATTGTTATAGCTACGGATCTCCGACAGAGGTGATGATAAACTTACAACCTTTAGGATCATTGGAGTACTTGGAAGTGACGAAGATTTCGAGGAATGTTGAAGATTAGACATGTGGAATAGGAGCTACTAAAGTTTCTTTATATTTTTTGTATTCCATATGTATTGATAGTTTTGTCACTAAAATTGACAAAGGGGGAGACTGTTAGAGCATTACTCGGTTGAAGTCGCATGCATATCTATCTCAAGCATGTTTTTCAATGTTAGTGATCAAAACTATAAGTATTGATTTCTAGGCTATTATAGCTAAGTCTCGAACTAGGATAGAAAGTGTATTTGAGCTCAAGGACTTAATGGCGATTCATCATACAAGTAGAAGAACTACTCAAGGAACCGGTGGAACTTCTCGACAAAAAGGTATGTGAAGACTTGAACTTATCTGTCACTCAAAAGTCTATCTACCATATCTCCTACTCTTTGAGACAAGAAGTCGTATGCTATATATATGTACTTGGATTATATACATTTGGTATTTCGAGTCGAGTATACCTCGCCTATCTATATCTCGAAATATGTGTTGGTAAGCTTTTCGCTTCGATCAAGTTTATCTTTACCATGTGACGAAAGTCATAATGTGTTTCAATCATCTTGAAAATTGCTTTGACGGGAAATTGTGTAACAACTATATAACGTCCTCTAAGAATGTTTCAATGATTGAAATGAGAGTTTAGATTACATAACCAATGGTGGACATAAAAATTGTTGTGGAAACACATTTATGTATAAGTCTTATTCCTTGAACCAAAGTTTGCGAACATTGTTGATCAAGAGAACCGGAAGAATGGCGTGAGACAAGTCCGCGAACTTCCGAAGTTATCAAACCCGAGAATTTCTGCTGGAGTTGACAAACTACTTGCGTGAAGCTAAGTCCACGAACTCAGTCCGCGAACCCAGTCCGCGAACCGGCGAAGTTCTCAAACCCGAAAATTTCTACTGGAGTTTGTAAACTCTGCCCGGTAACTTAAGTCCGCGAACCTAGTCTACGAACTTGAGAAGGTTATATATCTGAAGATGATTTCTGAACTTAAACTTAAAAAGACTAAGGAATGCAGTTTGCAAACCGTGGCTATAAAAGTTCATGAACCGATTCAAGTGAATCAAATCATCTTTGCTTTAATTGTATCTTATAGTACATGAGATTTCCTTGCAATTGAACAACTCTCTAACTAGTTCATTTGAAGTCATTCGAACTAGTTATGGTGAAGAAGAACATGGTTGATATGAAATGCTCATATGGCTAACCATTTGGTTAACTATTGTTGAACCAACAAGTGCATATGTTTGGGTAAGGTTAACAAACCTAGAAGCGTGGATTGTCAAGTGTGTATAACAATCTAAGTTTTCGATCTAACGGTTGAGAAATATTAGCTTGAATCTAAATCAGGCTTTCATCTAACGGTGGATATTGATTGCTTTGTTACCAAGGTAACCTAATTGCAAACCATGATTTGAAAGACAATATAAAGGAGACATATAGTATTGCGAAAAACTAATCCCCACACCTCACGTGTGATACTAGTTTGCATACCAGAGTCGGTTCTCCTTTAACCTTTGGTTTTCTTCTTCTAAAACCAGGTTAACGACTTAAATGATTTATTGGGATTGTGAAGCCAGACCGATACTACTTTTATCGTAATTGTGTGATCTGATCTTGCATCTTCTATCATACGAGTACAATCAGATTGATTGGATTGAGATTGATATCCCCGATAGGCAAGATATAAAAAGTAATCACAAACATCTTCGTCTCATTATTTGTGATTCCGCAACATCTTTTTTCGCAACCATATGATTAATATTGTTGTTAGGTGATTGATAACTGTAGGTTGTTCTTCAGGAATATAAGACCGGATTATCAATTGGTTCCTGTTCACCTTGATTATTATCAAAAGACGGAACAAAACCTTTAGGGTTTATCTGTGGGAGACAGATTGATCCTTTGATATACTTGTCTGTGGGAGACAGATTTGTTTATTGTCAAAGCCTGCGATTTTGGGTCGTAGCAACTCTTAGTTGTGGGTGAGATCAGCTAAGGGAATCAAGTGCGCAGTATCCTGCTGGGATCAGAGGCGTGGGGAGTACAACTGTAACTTGGATCAGTGGGAGACTGATTGGGGTTTAACTGCAGTCCAGTCCGAAGTTAGCTTGGAGTAGGCAAGTGTCTGTAGCGGCTTAATACAGTGTGTATTCAATCTGGACTAGGTCCCGGGGTTTTTCTGTATTTGTAGTTTCCTCGTTAACAAAATTTCTGGTGTCTGTGTTATTTCTATTTCCGCATTATATTGTTTTATCTTTATAATTGAAATAATACAGGTTGTGCGTTAGATCATCAATTAGAGTAATCCAACCTTTGGTTGTTGATTGTCATTGATTGATCCTTGGATATTGGTCTTTGGTACCGTCCAAGTTATTCCTTGTGTTTGATTAAAGACTCGCTGATTTCTATTAGCTTAAGTAAATCAAAACAAAAGAGATATATTAACTCCTTGAGATACTTTTATCTATATTGAGTCTGACTATCTAGTTGATTCTCTAGAAAGTATTTCGGAGTTAGTCCATACAGATTGCTAAGCGAAATATTGGGTGGTGTTGTTAGACCCCCGCTTTTTCAATTGGTATCAGAGCAGGCAAACACGTTTAATACCTTACAAGTCTGTGTTAGTAGCGGTCTGACTCTATGGATAAGAGTACTATCTATGATAAACGCGTCACCAGAAATAAAAGTTCCATATCGTCTAATTCTATTAAAGAAAAGGGTTATACAATCTCAAGTATAGATGAACCTTCTGTACTGACGAGACAGACTAACACTGACATGTGTATTCCCTATTACCCTTCAAATGAGAGCCTCTTCATCAATGAACGTGATTCAGCTGAAGAGAGTGAATTGATTCTAAATCTTGTTAGAATCCAAGATGATAGATTCAATCGGTTGAAGCATCATGTCAATGTTCTACTTGGTGTAATAAGAGATTGCAAACCCAAAGGTAATTCTGAAGTTCATTCTTCGTGTACGTATCTTGAAGCTAGCCTCAGAAGAGATGCCTTGGAAATTGACCATCGCTTGAGAAATATCTCTATTCAAGGATGCTCAAAGCAATCTAATATGCCAAGTACTAATGACACAACTAAAGATGGTTCATGCTCAGAAGGAAAAACGGAATCCCCTTCAAGTAAAACGGATGTGCCTGAAGTCACCAACACTCAAGGATGTTGCACATCAAATGAAGGGAAGAAATATTCTAACGATGATATTAAGACTGTACTATCTAATCATTATGATTATCAGAAAGTATGTCTTGTCTGTGAGACAAAGAGTTCTGTTAAAAGAAAGGGAACCTCTAGGTTGAAGAAAAACTCTTTGGTTCAACTTCAACACACCTTAGATTTAATTCTTAAAGGTGTAACTGACATTCGTATGATAAACCAATTGGTTTTTGTACCTACCCTGTGTATGTTACCAGGAGAGTCAGTTCAATGAGTTCCTCGAACACTCAAGAACAAAACAGACGTATTAATAAACATCGTCTAAAGAAAGATCGTGTCGTGGTCTCTGGAAATAACGATGCTCCTGTTGAGAAAGGAAGTTCAGAAGAAAGAATATAAATTGATGAAATGAGAAATAATCTGAAAAAGATAATTGAAGGGTATAAAGAATTCGTCAACAGGTTGTCCTCCTCCTCTAACCAAAATTTTTATAGTAAGAAATCAAACTATGTCTCATATTTTGATGACATTAAGTTTTATGATAATTTCTCACATAAAAAGGAGTCCCTCTCTAGATTCAGGAGGAAAAAGAGACTTGACCATAAACACAAATCTCTTGATGAGCTTGTGGCTCATACTTGTGCTATTTAATCACAAGGGTTGAAGAGATTACTCATAAAAACCCTGTTGAGTAAAATGTGTTAATATTCAGGTATACTTTTGGCATTTGCGTCTGTTAGGTTGAGCTATCTTCTTATCGTCCATAGCTAAGCTTTTTGATTGCAGACTCATTGTGCTTAAAGTATTGTCTGTGTCTAAAGTGTCATTTTCTTTAGGAAGTCTTCGCCTGAATCTTGTTTCTTGCTACAACTATGCTCAAAAATTGTCTTCCTGTGTTATGGAATTTTTCGAGTATTTTGTTGCAAAAGTCCCTTTTGGGATTTTTTTTTTTTTTTTGTGGGGGGGGGGGGGGGGGGGGGGGGGTGTCATGTTGTACTCAAACGGATATCCGTGTTCTGGGGCGAGTCAACTGTTTAATAAAACCCTAGAATCCCTTCCCTAAGAGACCCTTAAGTATCAATCTATTGAGTTACGAACGCATACTCTAGGTTGACTTCTGGGTTGTCAAGAATGTCTTCTTCTTCATCTTTCTATGGTGGTTTTGCAAGAGGATTCCTTGAAAAAGGTTGTGTTGTTGAGTCCAAGAAGAAATAACCCTTGTAGATGAAGATCATCCTAATGCTTCATGTTATTTCTCCTATGTTCATGAGGATGCTGAAAAGGATGATATGATTTCTGCTGAAGCTGTTCATGACTTTCTTAAGTACTTTGGGGAAGAAAAACAATAGCTCATTGTGACTCTGAAAAATCTTGATGCATTGAAAACTGAGTTGGAAAAGGTTACTATTGACCCTGGTCCCATAAAGTCTTACATCAATGATCTTCGCAAAGAGAATCACCTCTCCGATGTTGCAATGAATGATGTTGATCACAAGCTCAAAGACCCTTTGTCTCGTGAGGATTCTAAACCGTCCATATGATCTTAGTTCGTGTTCGGGATAGCACTGGAGTCTGTTTTTCTTTAGCTTGTTTTATTTATGTTTCCTAGTATGTCTTCTTTTTGGTTTAGTTGGAAGAATAACTAGTGCTTTGAATAGCAATGATTGTGACTACACATAGCTATTATTTTCATCTTCTTGTTCTTTTTTAGGTTTATTGGTATTAAATTCTAAAAATATTTGGAGGATGATGTTTTTGCAGTATTAATCTTTATGATTTGTTATATTGCAATGGGTTATGGAATTGGTGTTCACGTCTGTGAACTATATTTGTCCCATACTTTGTCAAAAGTAAAGTCGTTCGTGGTCGGTATTCACGTATTAGTAAAAGAATGAATGACTTTTGACAAATACAAAAGTTAAGCCTATATTGTCAATTATTTGATGGAAGATAGGATAAAATCTTTTGTTTTCAAGGATTATATCTATTATTGTCGTTATGCAAATAGTGATTGAAGATAGAATGAATCCTTGTGTATTCCGCAATATTTATCATCCCTGATCCATATTTTATATATTACTGTGAGGCTCCGTAATGTATCTTATGTTGAGCATTGTACAACCAAGTTGATTTTCTTAGCTTAGTTGTTGTTCCATGAGATATGTTATGTCGAGCATATTGAACTAAATTAATCATCTTGTTTGGTTACTTAGTTATTGCTCCGTAAATATTCTTATGTCGAGCAAAACAAATGATAATTAAATTGATTACCTTTGTAATTAGTTTGGTTGTGTATTCCAATTAGATTAATTATGGGTTCTCTTGTAATTAATCTAGTTGAGTATTTTCGTGTCTTCATAAGTTCTCTTATGTTGAGCACAATCAATTGAATTGATCACTTTTTGTGTTTAGTTTGATTGCGTATTCCGATTAAATTAGTCATGGGTTTACTTGTGCTTAATTTGATTGAGTTTTTGGATATAGAAAATCATTCTCATGGTTTTTGGTGTCCAATAAAAATCCTTATTTTCTTTTGAAATTAAGGTCGCTCTTGTTGTTCTTTCGGGAATGACATCAAATGGGGGAGAGTTCTTTTGAACTTGTGCTTAATGGTCATATCTTGAGGGGTGTGTGGCTGTGGAATTTTAGAGGGGTTATCTTGTATCTTTAAACTCCTTGATGAATGCATTTAGCTTCGGCTTTATGATTGCATCTAAATTAATTGGTATGTATTTTTTTCCTTTAGTCATGAAATATCTCTTTTGGAAATTTCATTATGATCCCGTTCTTGTACCTTTGCCAATTTTATTGACAAAAATGGGGAGAATTAATATGTAGTTCACACTACAAATACATATGGTTTTCGGATCATTGTGTAAGGGGGAGTGGTTTCCATGTGATATGGAGTATCGACTAAGGGTGAGTGATACATATCACCATAGTATTATTGTTGAAGTTTTGATACAATTGGACTTTCACACTGTGTAATAATACTATGACATTGTATAACAATGATCGAGACCGATGCTTTCTCATTGTTATAGCTACGGATCTTCAACAACGGTGATGCTAAACTTACAACCTTTGAGATCATTGGAGTACTTGGAAGTGATGAAGATTTCGAGGAATATTGAAGATTAGACATGTGGAATATGAGCTACTAAAGTTTCTTTATCTTTTTTGTATTCTATATGTATTGATAGTTTTGTCACTAAAATTGACAAAGGGGGAGATTGTTAGAGCATTGCTCGGTCGAACTCGCATGCGTTGCTATCTCAAGCATGTTTGTCAATGTTAGTGATCAAAAATATAAGTCTTGATTTCTAGTCTATTATAGCTAAGTCTCGGACTAGGATAGAAAGTGTAGTTGAGATCAAGGACTTCCTGGCGATTCATCATACAAGTAAAAGAACTACTCAAGGAACCGGTGTAACTTCTCGACAAAAAAGTATGTGAAGAGTTGAACTTATCTGTCATTTAAAAGTCTATCTACTCTATCTCCTACTCTTTGAGACAAGAAGTCGTATGCTATATATATAGACTTGGATTATACACATTTGGTATTTCGAGCCGAGTATACCTCGCCTTTCTATATCTCGAAATATGTGTTGGTAAGCTTTTTTCTTCGATTAAGTTTATCTTTACCATGTGATGAAAGTCATAATATGTTTCAATCATCTTGAAAATTGCTTTGACGGGAAATGGTGTAACAACTATAGAACGTCCTCTAAGAATGTTTCAATGATTGAAATGAGAGTTTAGATTACATAAACAATGGTGGACATAAGCATTGTTGTGGAAACACATTTATGTATAAGTCCTATTCCTTGAACCAAAGTTTGCGAACTTTTTTGATCAAGAGAACCGGAAGAATGGCGTGAGCAAAGCCCACAAACTCAATCCGCGAACTGCCGAAGTTCTCAAACCCGAGAATTTCTGCTGGAGTTGACAAACTACTTGCGTGAATCTAAGTCCGCAAACTCAGTCCGAGAAACCAGTCAGCGAACTGGCGAAGTTCTCAAACCCGAGAATTTCTGCTGGAGTTTGTAAACTCTGCCCGGTAACTTAAGTCCGCGAACATAGTCTGCGAACTTGAGAAGGTCATATATCTGAAGATGATTTCTGAAATTAAACTTAAAAAAACTAAGGAATGCAGTTTGCAAATCGTGGCTATAAAAGTTCATGAACCGATTCAAGTGAATCAAATCATCCTTGCTTCAATTGTGTCATGTGTAGTACATGGGATTTCCTTGCAATTGAACAACTCTCTAACTAGTTAATTTGAAGTCATTCAAACTAGTTATGGTGAAGAAGAACATGATTGATATGAAATGCTCATATGGCTAACCATTTGGTTAACTCTAGGCTGTTCTTCAGGAATATAAGACCGGATTATCAATTGGTTCCTGTTCACCTTGATTATTATCAAAAGACGGAACAAAACCTTTAGGGTTTATCTGTGGGAGACAGATTGATCCTTTGATATACTTGTCTATGGGAGACAAATTTGTTTATTGTCAAAGCCTGCGATTTTGGGTCGTAGCAACTCTTAGTTGTGGGTGAGATCAGCTAAGGGAATCAAGTGCGCAGTATCCTGCTGGGATCAGAGGCGTAGGGAGTACAACTGTACCTTGGATCAGTGGGAGACTGATTGGGGTTCAACTACAGTCCAGTCCGAAGTTAGCTTGGAGTAGGCTCGTTTCTGTAGCGGCTTAATACAGTTAGTGTTCAATCTGGACTAGGTCCCGCGGTTTTGCTGCATTTGCGGTTTCCTCGTTAACAAAATTTCTGGTGTCTGTGTTACAACATCCTCTAAGAATATTTCAATGATTGAAATGAGAGTTTATATTATATAACCAATGTTGGATATAAGCATGGTGTGGCAACACATATATGTATAAGTCCTTATTCCTTGAACCAAAGTATGCGTACTTTGTTGATCAGGAAAACCGGAACAAGAGCTGTGAGCTCAGTCCACGAACTAGCGGAGGTTCTCATCCCGAGAATATCTGCTGGAGTTTGTGAACTCCTTCCGGGAACTTAAGTCCGCGAACTTGAGTTGGTTATATCTAAAGAAGATTATTTGTAAACTTATATTTATATTAACTAAGGAATGCAAATTGAAAATTGTGGCTATAAATTTCATGAATCGATTCGAGTGAATCAAATCGTTTTTTCTTCGATTATGTCTTGTATAGTTATATAAGATTTATACAATTGAACAACTCTCTAACTAGTCCGTTTGAGTCTTTTGAACTAGTTATGGTGAAGAAGAATATGGTTGATATGAAAGTGCTCATATGGCTAACCATTTGGTTAACTACTGTTGAACCAACAAATGTACATGTTTGGGTACGGTTACACAAACCTAAAATCGTGCATTTTATTTGTGTGTAACAAGCTAGGTTTTCAATCCAACGGTTGAAAGATATTAGCTTGAATATAATCATGTTTTCATCTAACGGTGAATATTGAGTGCTTTGTTACTGAGCTAACATTGATTGCAAACCCTGATTTGAAAGACTATATAAGGGATAACTCTAACAACTGGGAAACCTAATCCCCACACCTCCTGTGTGATACTAGTTGTATAAGCTAGAGTCGATTCTCCTTTAACCTTAGGTTTCTTCTTGTAAACCAGGTTAACGACTTGAAGACTTCATTGGGATTGTGAAACCAGACCGATACTACTTTCTCGTAGTTGTGTGATCTGATCTTGCAGATTCTATCGTGTTGAGTACAATCGTAAAAATTGGCTTGAGATTAATATCTCCGATAAGCAAGATATAAAAGTAGTCACAAATATCTTCGTCTCACCGTTTGTGATTCCACAATATCTTCTTTCGCCGCGTCGATTAAGATTATTGTGAAGGTGATTGATAATACTAGGATGTTCTTCGGAAATATAAGTCCGGGTTATCAATTGGTTCTTGTTCACCTTGATTTATCAAAACACGGAACAAAAAATTGTAGGTATTTCTGTGGGAGACAGATTTATCTATTACCGTAGACTTTTCCGTGTGATACAGATTTGTTTATTAAAGTCTTCGACTTTGGGTCGTAGCAACTCTTAGTTGTGGGTGAGATCAGCTAAGGGATCAAGTGCATAGTTTCCTGCTGGGATCAGAGACGTAAGGAGCGCAACTGTACCTTGGATCAGTGTGAGATTGATTGGGATTCAACTACAGTCCAGACCGAAGTTAGTTTGTAGTAGACTAGTGTCTGTAGCGGCTTAATACAATGTGTGTTCAATCTGGACTAGGTCCCGGGGTTTTTCTGCATTTGCGGTTTCCTCGTTAACAAATTCTGGTGTCTGTGTTATTTCTTTTCCGCATTATATTTTGTTATATAATTGAAATATCACAGGTTGTGCGTTTGAATCAATCAATTGGAAATCCGACGTTTGGTTATTGATTGAAATTGATTGATACTTGAACATTGGTCTTTGGTATCGTTCAAGTGATTTCTCTTGTATTCAATTAGACTCGCAGATTTCTATTTGCTTGAGTAAAGAATTGAATCGAGAAAGAGAGATATAACTCGTTGATATACTTTATTAAGATTGAGTCTAGTTGATTCTCCTGAAAGTATATTGGAGTTAGTCCATACAGATTGCTAACCGAAATATTGGGTGTGGTTGTTGTACCCCCGCTTTTTTATTTCGTATTGATCATTCAATCACTTGAAATTTTCTTATAAGCTAATAGTTTGTGTGAGAAAGCTATTGTCATCTTCTAAGAATGTTTCAATGATTGTAATGGGAACAATTAACCATTGTCTGGATATAGCACAGTATGCATACCCGTATGCAAATTGTTGTAAGAATAATTCAGGTCCGGGAACCAAGTATGCATATCCGTATGCGAATGGTTTTAACGGTCAAAGTTTGGGAACTAAATTTGCGTACCCGTTTGCAAACTAATTCACCTGATTTCGGTCCGGAACGACAGTATGCACACCCGATTGCGAACTGTTAGAAATGATCAAGTCTGGAACTTAAGTTTGTGTACCCGTTTGCAAACTTATGAGGTTAAGTTCTAAAATCGGTTAAGTATGATTTCATACTCATGAACAAATACATTTATATATTAAGGAATGCAATCTTTGCAAACCGTGGCTAAAATGTTCATGAATTGATTCTTTTGAATCAATCCGATTTTGCTTAAATTGTGTCTTGTATACTTCTATAAAAATATAAACAATTGAACAACTCTATGATTAACACAATTAGATTCATTTGATTATCAATTGATCTAGAAGTGTTAAGATGAACATGGTTAATACAAAAGTGTTCATGTGACTAACTTCGGTTAACTGTTATTGAGCCACTCAATATACACGTTTAGGTACGATTACCCATATCTAAATGAAGGTATATTTCATTTGTGTGTAACAAGCTAAGACCACCTAACAGTGGAAAGATATTAGCTTGAATCTTAAATCAGGTTTCATCCTACGCTGAATATTGATTGCTTTGTCTCGAAGTTATCAAACCCATATTTGAAGAATAGTAAGGGAGAACTCTAGCAACTAGGAAACCTAATCCCCACACCTCCTGTGCGATACTAGTTGCGACTAGAGTCGATTCTCCTTTAACCTAGGTTTTTCCTAAAACCATTACAGGTTAACGACTTAAAGAATTCATTGGAATTCTGAAGCCAGACCCAACTATTTTCTCTGTAGTTGCATGTTCTGATCTTACTTGTTCTATCGTATTGAGTACTGTCTTCTTTAAGATTTTCTCAAGATTTATCTCCGATAGGTAAGATATAAAAATTAATCACAAAGCTCTTCATCTTATTTTTTGTAATTCCACAATAACTTGTTCCAGTACCATATAGTTAAGTTATTGTGAGGTGATTGATATTTCTAGGTTGTTCTTCAGGAATATAAGACCGGATTATCAATTGGTTTCTGTTCACCTTGATTTATCAAACGATGGAACAAAACTTCGTAGGTATTTCTGTGGGAGACAGATTTATCTATTAAAATAGACTTTTCTGCGGGATACAGATTTGTTTATCAAGTCTTCGACTTTGGGTCGTAGAAACTCTTAGTTATGGCTGAGATCATCTAAGGGAATCAAGTGCGTAGAGTCATGCTGGGATTCAGAGGCGTAAGGAAGGAGGATGCACCTTAATCAATGTGAGATTGGTTAGGTCTCAACTACATTCCAGTCTGAAGTTAACTTGTAGTAGGCTAGAGTCTGTAGCAGCTTAATACAGTATGGTGTTCAAATCTGGACTAGGTTCCAGGGTTTTTCTGCATTTACGATTTCCTCGTCAACAAAACTTCTGGTGTCTGTGTTATTTCTTTTCCGCACTATATTTGTTTATATAATTGAAATATCACAGGTTGTGCGTAGTTCAATCAATTGGTAAATCCAACCTTGGTTGTTAATTGAAATTGATTAACACTTGAACATCGGTCTTCGGTACCGTTCAAGTTGTTTCTCATAATAATCAGGCTCACGGATTATATCTGTTTGATTTGTTGATTACATTGAGAAACAGAGATATAACTCTTGGATATATTTTCCTTAATTGAGTCTGACTGTCTAGTTGATTCTCTTGGAATTATATTGGAGTTAGTTCAGACATATTTCCTAACGAAGTATTGGGTGTGGTTGTTAGACTCTCGCTTTTTCAAAAAGTAGCAAACTCTTTTCCATTAACAATTGAGAAATTATCTACAGAAACGGCTTGCAATCTACTAATAGATCCCCGAAAATCCGAAGAATTTGAATATTGCTGACCAGTAGAATTCACCCTTTTGGACACAAATTTCAACTTAGGAAAATTGGATTCCTGATAATCAGTATGAAGAGTATTATCATCCCGAATCTATTAAATACTCGGCCAAACTCCTTCAAATTTAACAGCAACAAGGATTTTACTTAAATCACAAAGGACTTTAACCTTACTACTATTAAGTTTTGAAAAATCTGAAGCAAAAGAATGAATATCAAGAATTTTCCCCACGACTGACAAATAGTTTAGAAAGTGTAATTCCAAAAGTGAAGTGGTAAGCCTCTAATTCCAATCAAGTGAGATGAATCAGAAGATAAGACCTTCTTGATAAAAGCATCTTCCTGGAACCAAAACCTAATAGAAATCTTAGTATTTCCCACTTTTAGATTTTTAGAAGCAGCTTTAAAGAAAGCCATCTTCTTATTTACACTATGCAAACTGACCTTATATTTCCACCCAAAATAGTTTAAAATACCTTTAGCTATCCTATTCCAACCATTGTGAGAATTATGAACCACAAAGCTAAACCCAGTGAATAAGGATCATCAAGTTCTACTACCGTAGTAGTTTGAACAGAAGTATCAGAGACATTATAAGTTGATGGTTTAACAGTAACCCGTGGATTATTGCAGTTCCCTTTTTTTTAAATGAATGAAGACTATAATATTTTCCAAACTGCACACTTATGACCACTCGGAATACAAATAAGCCTATGAAGAGAATCCTTTACCGTATGCGAGATCTTCAAATAATTACCCGATTTGTTTGAAAGTGATTCAATGATCCACTTGACCAAATCTTCTTGACAATTTTTGATTTTTCTTGGACATAGAACTAGCAGCCTCCATTGTTGCTGAATAAACCCAATTGCAAGCTTCCCCGGGGATGAAGATCCAATTCCTAAAACCTTTATACCTCTCTAACACTTTAAGATCCTTGATTTTTCCTTTGATAGACCATGAAAGCTCAAAATATTTGGTTTCTAGCAGTTTATTCGTTGATGACTTCATTGAAAAACAAAAGAAAGAGGGGAAAAAATGGCAAATGAAACTCTGTTACCCAATAAATCCCGTCCCCAAGGGTAAGGATCAGATCAATCGTCCTTGGACAATGGAGAAGTTTAGAAATAACGCACTTCTACAATGATTCAAACACATGGATTGAAACTTGCAGAAGGCTGAGTTCATCGTTGATAGTCGTCATTTAGGAAGCTCAAGAGAAAACGGAGATGAGAGAGACTGAAAAACAACTGGGGGGTGTATTTCTCAACCAAAAATTAGTTAATTAGAGGAAGATACTCAAGAGTTAACTGACATCTGAAAAGACGAGGGTACCCAAATACACCACAATCTTTTTGTTTTAACCTATAAGTCCTCTTACCAAGTGTGATCATCTATGGACAAAGTCGAGACAATACAACAACTTCGGTATTCACACCTTGTGTGATCGTCTATGGATCCGATATCGAGACAATACGACAACAAGATAACTTGTGTGATTGACTATGGATACAAGATCGAGACGATACGACAATCAAAGTGTGCTACTTGATAATAGGTTCGGTAATAACCAAACTCTATAGGATCCCTATCAAGTATAACGAAGTTAACGTAAAGTGAAATTTACTTTAATTATAATAAAACAATTATCATGCGGAAAAGTAAAGTAAATGGCACATCAAGATTTTGTTAACGATGAAACCACAAATGCAGAAAAACCCTGGGACCTAGTCCTGTTTTGAATACTCTCATAATTAAGCCGATATACAAAATCTAAACCAACTTCGTATAGTTGAGACCAAGAAGACTAAACCTAGCTACTTAGTTCCCTCAGTATCCCTGCGCCTTCAATTAATAAAAACCAGTCATACCAAATCATAAGTCAGGCATTGTGATTATTTATACCAAGATACATAACATAGTTAAGATCGGTTCTACCATCTCACACATATTTGTCATCCAAAGATTTGCAATGAATAGACGAACCAATAAGCCTAATGATTTCCCTTTCGATTCACGAAATAATCTCATGAATGTACTTCCTTTAAATGAATGTAAAACATTTTCCTATTATGAAATCTTCACCATAACCCATTCACATAATCATAATAATATATACAAGATTATGTCGATGTCATATCTACGAATTTCAAAAGATAAGCGTTATACTTCGTATTCTAATTCCCTAATACTATGATCATACAATTATGATCATGTCACATCACTACAGTATTATACAATATGTACAGTATATACAGCTTCGCAGTTATGTTTTCAATATAGCACGACTTGAAAGATACGTAAGGAATGAAACAGTTCAAGTCAATATTACTAACTCAAGTGGAAGGATGATGTCGTCGTTCTAGTTCGCTACTTTTTCACATTCTTTAGGTCTTCAGAGTAATACTTGTATGTCTTACTTTCTAGTCTAACATAAACGAAGTTGACTCTAGTATTTAATCAAGCGGCTCTAGATGAGTTTTGATACTAAAATATGACAACCAAATTTGACATACCAACGCTTGGTAAGTTTAACCGAGCTATGCTCTAACAACATCATTTCTAACTTATGCTACAAAAATGTTATGGATGTCCAACATATTTTGAACTAGCTTAACGAGAATGACACAATTATGGAATCAGTTACAGACAAAGAAATGATTGAGTCAACAATAAATTATGAGAATGATTTTATTTTACTTTACAGAGAAAGGGAAAATTATATTAAAAAATAAGAGGTCACAAGGGAGTGACGACTTACAAAGAAAAATATATAAGTAATCAGCAATTGCCAATCACTGCATCCCAATTACAAATTAGCATAATCAAAGAGTAGCCATCAAAAATCTTAGTAGGAAGAGCCCAATTAAAAGAGTGCACTTAACAAAGATTATGAGTTGATTCACATTTATTTTCCTATTATCAAACAACCTTGCATTTATTTCGCTCCAGATTTTCCACCATATGGCAAACGGAATAAGACCCCACAACTTCTTTTCCATAACCATACTCTTTTTGTTAGGCCATTCCCAAAGAGTAGATTTAACACTATCTGCGAATGCCCAATTATATCCGAAAGAATCCAAAAAGTAATTCCAAACCTTAGATGTTTCAGAACAATGAAGGAAAAGATGCATATTAGTCTCTTGTTCAGTACTGCGGAAAATGCATCTGTCTATACCAGATTTTCCCGCCTTGAAAAGAAAGTTTAAAGTAGGAGCTCCTTTATAACACAAAGTCCATACTAAAAAGGATACTTTTAAAGGAACTCGAGGATTCCATAAATGTTTATGAGGAAAAACGATATAACCATCAACATCCAAAGAATCATAGCAGTTAGCAACATTGAAATCACCTCCTGCATCCCACTTCTTAGTATCATCCAACTCTGAATCCTCCACAATATCTGATGGGTCGCATAGAGTTTGTAGAAGATGAACCACTTCACCCAATTCAATATCATTTAAGTTCCTTTTGAAATCTAAATCCCATGCGAAATCAGAAGAATTACATTCTCTGATTGTGGCAGATTTCTTTTTTGACAGATTATAAACAGATGGAAATGAAAGTTGCAAAGAGTTATTTCCTAGTCATCAGTCTTTCCAAAAAAGAATGCTACCGCCATTATTCAGCTGAAATCTGGTGTTTTGAATAATATGATTTCTAGATTTCAAAATACCAGCCCAAAGACTGTGACCCACAGATTTAGAAGTACAGTTAGGAACAAAAGAATTCGGGTTACCTCCAAATTTTTGAAACACTATTTGCCTCCAAAGTGCTTTTTTCAGCTCCGTATCTCCAAATCCACTTGCTGTGCAGCGCTTTATTGAGAAGCTTCAACTTTTTGATACCAATACCCCCTCTTTTCTTCGGAAGATTAGCTCTGGCCCAATTAACCCAACTCCGTTTCTTTGAAGTAGCCGACAAGCCCCAAAAAAAATCTCTAATAATTCTCTCAATTTCTTTCACAACCGAGATCGGCATTTGAAACATATAAAGCTAGTATATTGGCAAGCTTGCTAGTACACTATTAACCAACAATAACCTCTGACCTTTAGAAAGATATCTCCTTTTCCATGTTGATAATATTTGAAGGATTCTCTGAATTACAACATCCCAAATTGCCTTGCCTTTTGATTTACTACCTAGGGGAATACCTAAGTAATTGATTGGCAGCTGAACAAGTTCACAACCAAAAGCAAGTGAACAATGAAACCCACCGTGGTACGAACCAATACCCACAATTGCGCTTTTTCTGAAATTAACCCGAAGACCAGACACTAATTCAAAAGCAAATAAGATATGCTTTAAATTAAGTACATGATTCACATTGTCGTCCAAAAAAAACCAAAAGGTCATATGCGAATTGGAGATGATGAACGACAGTACCTCCATCAGCCACTTGGAAACCTAAAATCAAACCTAAAGATCCAGCTTTTTTGAGCATCAGCGAAAGAACTTCAGCCACTAAAATAAAAAGGAAAGGAGAAATAGGATCTCCTTGACAAATCCCTTTCTGAGATTTGAACATCGGAGTAGCTTCGCCATTAATAAGTATCGAGAATCTTACGAAAGAAATGCACCACTTAATCCAGCTACGCCACATATGCCCAAAACCACATTTCTCCAAGACTAAATCAATGCAACCCCAATTTATGTTGTCGAAGGCTTTCGAAATCCACCTTACACAGAATACCATATTTGTCTTCTCTCTTTCTCGAATCAATTAATTCAGCGGCTATTAGAATGTCATCGTTAATTTGCCTATCATGAACAAAAGCACCCTGGTAATCTGAGATTAAAGTAGGAAGAACCATCTTCAAATGCTATGCAAGTAGCTTTGAAATGATCTTGTAAACCCCTCCTATTAAACTTATCGGCCTGAAATTATGAAGCGAAACATCACCACTAATATTTGGAATCAGCTTCAAGTTGGTACAGTTGATCCTCTAATATAATGAGAACATAGTCTCAAATTCCTTGATTATGTGCATCAAATCAAATTCGATAATATCCCATGCAAACTTAAAAAATTCCATAGTAAATCCGTCCGGGTCTGGG
Organism: Papaver somniferum; assembly: GCF_003573695.1. Taxonomy (NCBI): domain Eukaryota; kingdom Viridiplantae; phylum Streptophyta; class Magnoliopsida; order Ranunculales; family Papaveraceae; genus Papaver; species Papaver somniferum. The sequence goes on along the minus strand of NC_039359.1, from coordinate 15,664,292 downwards.
GCCTTATTCTTACCAAACTCCCAGATAACCTATTTCACCTCGTCTTTTGTAAATGGACTCTCAACAGAAATCATGTCTTCCACTGAAATACTAGGCATAAGTAAATTATAAAATCTAGGCCTAGATGGATAATGCTTAGTAAACAAGAAAAAATAAAAATCAGTAGCTTCTTGCATAATCTTGTTTTTATCATAAGAAATATCACCATCTATGTTAAGACAATTTATACTGCTAAGCTTGTACCTATAAGAGGCAGTCTGATGAAGATACCTTGTGTTACTTTCTGCATCTCTGAACCACTTTTCTTTAGCCCTTTGTCCCGTTTCCTAGCCATATCTAGAGAGAGAAGTGCATCTTTACGCTTAGCATTTTCTCTATCCGCTACTTCAGCATTAGAAAGTTGAGCAATTTCTTCAGAGCAATCAAATAAATCAATAGTTTCCTCTAAAGCAGTAATCTGATTTTGCAAATTTCATTATGATCGAGGGACTTCCAACTTGTAAGAATGAAGCTTCATCGTTCTTGGCCGGATCGCATCTTGGAGGAATGAAGCTTCACGTGCTTGGCCAAACTTGCAAATTACAAGATGAAGCTTCACGTGCTTGGCCAAACTTGCAAACTGCAAGAGTAAAGCTTCACTGAGCTGGGGACTTACACAATTGGCGCATGAAGATGGGCCAACTGATGCCAAACCAACTAGTGTTCCCAACCAACGTCCCTTCCCTATATATGTCGTATTCTCATTTCTACAAATAAGATTAGGGGAGAAAAAATCATTCATCAACTCCCCGAGGCCGGATCTTGCCGACCCTTGCCCAAATGAAGCTTTATTATGATCGAGGGACTTCCAACTTGTAAGAATGAAGCTTCATTGTGCTTGGCCGGCTCGCAGCTTGGAGGAATGAAGCTTCACGTGCTTGACCAAACTTGCAAATTTCAAGATGAAGCTTCACGTGCTTGGCCAAACTTTCAAATTGCAAGAGTAAAGCTTCACTGAGCTGGGGACTTACACAATTGGCATATGAAGATGAGCCAACTGCTGCCAAACCAACTAGTGTTCCCAACCAACGTCCCTTCCCTATATATGTCTTATTCGCATTTCTACAAATAAGATTAGGGGAACAAAAATCATTCATCAACTCCTCGAGGCCGGATCTTGCAAAGGGAATGCCGTAATGAAGCTTCATCGTGTTCTGTCAACTTCCAAATCGCAAGAATGAAGCTTCATCGTGCTATCCGGCTTGCAAATGAAGCTTCATTGTTCTCGTTTGATCTCAGCCAACACCCCTTCCCTATATATGCAAATTTCCTAAAGACTTTTTCCAAGCCTTAATGAAATGCTTCAAGGCCTTGAAGCATTTCATTTAGGAATTGTGAGAACTATTTCAGAATTCATGAACTATTTCACAATTCATTCTCACATAAGAAATCGTGAGAATGATCCTTAACCTGATGATAGTGACGTTATACAAAACGTTAAGCAATAATCACCATAAAAAATGACTAACCACGACAATAACAAAATATAAAGTACAGTGCGCATTTTGTTTAAGTGGAAGGAAAAAACAATAAACTTTAGATGCACATTTTAAAAAGAAATGACTTTTTATACCAACATTGTTGGTTGGATAAAATATTTTGGTTTATTAGTATATATTTTCTAATAATGAAATTCAGTGACTATTTATTTATATTTTCATAGGTCTTTGAGGATTTATTCTTTTTATTCATTAATGCATTTAACGAGATTATTCATGTAGCCCCTTTATCTAAATAGGGTCCCAGCAAAATTATTTATTTGGGATTGTTCATTTATCATGGTTATACGGAGGGGATATAACCGTTAACGACAAAAATTAGACCACTCAACAGTAATTTCCATAATAGCAAGCACATTTACCTTTCCACCCGGCTAAACAAATTGGCATTTTGCCTACGGCCATAGGAATTGGCCTTAACATTCCCAAATAATCTCTTTTACTCTTTTAAGTCAATCTTCCACGGCATACGGGAAATAAAATTTTCAAAAAGTGATGAAAAATTGAAGGATCAATTTGTGGAGCCACTGTGGGAACCTTTTTACTTTTTCTACATAACATGACTGAAAAAACAAGTAGTTCGCTTGTTCGTGGAAAAAAGAAATAAATACTTTATGTTTATTATTTTTAAGTTTAGGAAAAGGAAGTCTACAATTATGAAGAAAGGAAGTTTATTATTTTCAGAAATCACTACACGACCAACATCAACAGAAGCAGTAGTTCTACCAGGAGCAGTCAATTGGGTGAAAGAGCTAAATATAACAAATTTCAGGATCAGATACCTAAAACAATTCCGAAGAATGTTCTATCTTTTTTGGGTAACTATGGCAATGTAGATATTAAATATGTTCATAGAAACTACAACAGGGAGGCGGATAAATTAGCTCAATGGAGTCGGAAAAAAAGAAAGTCTTATGTTCAGGATGACTCAAGTAGTGTAATTCTAAACAACAAAATCCTAAATGGTATTGTTTATTAAAAAAAAAACTGAAAATATTCATAAATTTAACTTTTTTTTTATAATCTGCATTCATAAATTCAACTTAAATTTTCATCCTCCCTTACAATGCTAAAAGCATTTGTCAAAATTTTCGAGCATATGGCCTTACTCTGACTTTGTTTCCAAAACTCTGCCAATGTGAAATCCTTGTAACAAAGTGGGTTTTCAGACGATAAGAGCTCCGCCAAGAGTCATCATCTCCATTGCTTACACCTGCTGGGTGGAACAACAACGGCACAGAAATCCTCGACTCCATCGACCGGTTAGGCAATACCCGGTGTTCCACACTCTTGTACTTATCATTTGAGATTATCTAGAAAAAGAAAAATTGTAACCCTATCAACATTCTAAACTATGCGTTGATTAAAATATACAGTACATGCTACTTAGTTTCTAAATTGTGGAGCATCTATTACCTGAAAAAAGTCTCCTACGTTGACTGTAACAGCTCCTTCAACTGGCACAACATTGACCCACTTATTTTCACGCTTAACTTGCAACCCACCGATTTGATCTTGAACCATCACCGTCAACAGAGTATGATCAGTATGAGGAACAATTCCAGCCGTCAGATCAGGTTGTGGACAATACGGGTAAAATTGACCTAAAAGTATCCTTGATTCAGTACATCTCATTTCTTTGAGTTTTCCTGGTCTCTCCTTCACATATCAATTCTATCAACTTCTCACCAAAAAGTGTCCCATGATGAGCCCACTCCATCAACCCCTTTCTACAAATCTCAGGTATCTTTTCTATCACCGGCGGGTCCGGTCCTACAACCAGTTTTAGAGTATCTCTCCAGCTGGCAGCTTTTGATAGGTAAATATCAGTGTTGCTTATAAACGAAAAACTTTGAGTTCCACCGTAGTATTTATTCTTATTTGATGGAACATAGTACATATTCTTGATCTCATTTGGCTGTTCATGAAAAGATCTAACGGATGAGATTGCTTCATCAATTAGTGTTTTTGGGATTCCATGATTGATTATTTGGAAAAATCCCCAAGTAGAAGAAGCTTCTCTGATATGATCAATAATTTCTGACCGTCGATTAGTGGAAATGTTCATATCGGAGAAATCAATGACTGGGATTTCCCCATGCATCGTTGTTGCAGCGTTCGAATCTGGTGGGTGAACAAAAATGAGAGGAATTGACTCAATTCCCGAGTCAAGAAGGCCTTTACGGTAATATGCCCCAGCCGTTTAAGTTTCCATCCAACCACGTCAACTAGTCAATACGGCACACATGTGAGATGGCATGTACGACGAAAAAACATATTCACCATTTTATCACATGTGTAAAACACACGGAACCATCTTCTTCGTTGGAATTGCTAACACAAGTTCAGAGTAGTTGACGAAGGAAGCCCGAAAATCTCCATGAATCAATTCAAAATCACCCAAAAAAAATTCAAGAAAATCATTATCTCCTCCAATAGCGATACCACCAAGATCAATTCATAATCCTCAATTTCATTTACGAAACCTAATTGCATATGAAAACCCTAATGGCTAATGGTTCACACTGATGAAATCAAACTAATAAAACGCAATTCGACACTGTTAACAAGTACCCAATCATCAATTTAACAAAATCTTCCAAGATAATCTCATTCATGGTATTGAGGATTGTGAGAGCTTCTTTGTTTCGACCAAAACCAATAATGATTCTCTGACCAAAATTAAATATTCCCAATAACGAATCAATCAGAGGCTCATATTTCTTCATTAGAAGCTTCAATATTTTGATCTTGAGTCTCCCAATTTTTCACTGCAATAATATTTCTTAATTAAATCACAGGCTCACCTCTGTTTTTTTTTCTTTTCTGATTGAGAAGAAGCTAACGTTTGGTTTGTTTGATTGTATCTCTGGTCGTTCAAATGAAGAAGGTAAGACGTGTCATTTCGAATATTCGTGATATCTCATACTTCGAGACTTTGACCAGTCAACGTTTGAATTGAATATGGATTTTCTGTATCCTTGATTTGGATCATTCTAGTCGTTTTTTCTATTCAAATTGTACCCCCTAATTTAGACTTCTCAAAGTTCTGTAAACTACTGAAGATTGTCCACGTGTAAACAGATACAAGCTTTATTAACATGCATGTCTTGCAGGTTGCAACTGCTCAAACCCAGTAAGCCTATAACTGTGCCACGTTCTCTCCATGCACACTTAACTGATCTGCCACTACCACTACCACTACCACTTTCTTTAACCCCCACTTAACTTCTTACCCTATATAAGAACCGCTCACTTTCTCATTCAAAGAACAGTGTTATGTTAGTTTCTGCATTTGAGTAGTCAGAGATTTCGAAGCAACTCTTGCTTTTAGTTTATTAGTCATCATCAAGAAGAATTCAAGATGCCAGGACTGACAATCGGAGATGAAATTCCTAACTTGGAAGTTGAAACTACTCATGGGAAATTCAAGCTTCATGACTTCATTGGAAACCAGTGGACCATCTTATTTTCTCACCCTGGTAAACCATTTTGTATCATGTACTTGGTTGTTTGTTATGCTAAGTTTGAAAGCTTTTGTGGTAATGGACTAATATTTTTGTTTGGCGAATGCAGGGGACTTCACACCTGTCTGCACAACAGAGTTAGGTCAAATGGCTGCATACTCTGGTGAATTTGAGAAAAGAGGTGCCAAACTTTTAGGACTTTCTTGTGATGATGTTCAATGTCACAATGAATGGATCAAAGACATTGAAGCTTACACGGTAAATTTTGTAATTTTATTGTCCATTCACATATTTTACTTCAAAGAAAAGTGTCTCAACTGTGTTGAAATGTGTATTTCTAACTATTTGCTGATCAACGAAATGCAGCCTGGCTGCAAGGTGAACTACCCAATCATAGCCGACCCAAACAGAGATATCATGAAGCAGTTGAACATGGTTGATCCAGATGAAAAAGATCCGAACGGATTTCCAACACCATCAAGGGCACTGCACATTGTTGGAACTGACAAGAAGGTCAAGTTAAGTTTCTTGTATCCCGCTACAACTGGAAGAAACATGGATGAGATAGTCAGGGTTTTGGATTCACTTCAGAAGGCAGCAAAGAACAAGGTTGCAACTCCAGTGAACTGGAAACAGGGAGATCCCGTGGTGATATCTCCAAGTGTTACTAATGATGAAGCCAAGAAGATGTTCCCTCAGGGTTTTGAAACCAAGGATCTTCCATCAAAGAAAGAATATCTTCGCTTCACTAACGTATGAAGAAGAAATAGGTCGCACTGTTACTATTGCTTTTGTTATTTTGGGTCTAGGGGCGGTTAAGTTTAATGTTCGGTCTGTACTTATGGTGTCTATTAGTAGTATGTAGTTAACTGCAAATGTTGCTGTCTAATCTGTGTTTTTTAATTATGAATGTTAGTTTTTTACTTAATGGTTACTGTTATTTACTTCTTTTCCTTGATGGTTCTCCCTAAAGGAGCTAGTCGGTTAGGTGAGGCTAGGAGACTGTCTGTTCATGGAAATTGGGCCACTCACTGCACGAACAGTTCTTAATGCCAGTTCACAAATGCCATTTTCCCTCCCTACATTTTCAGAAGTTGCATCTTTTGCGCACCTCATTGGTTCTCGCAAAGGTTCTCAACTTTAAAAATTGTTTTATGTAGAAAAAAGTGAGCCATTTTTTCAAACTTGAGCAGAAATGCATCATCATATCAATGATTACCAAGATAAAAAGATGTTCCACAAAAAGGCTCTGAAGGTCCCAATATGAGGAGAAAATTACGGAAATGTTACCGTTCGTTTACTTTATCCAATTTTGTATATGCTGGGAACTATTGCCCACACTTCACCCATTTTTCAGACTTCATTCTTGTGAGAAGCAAAACATGAAAATGAAATCCTCAAAATCACCGAGCTTATTGGGTATCTTGACGACCATCATCACTATTTTGCACCTTATTGAGCCAGTGTGCTGTGCACTCTCATTCTGCCGGAACGTTTGTGGAGGAATCAATGTTAATTATCCGTTCTCCATTGACGATGGTTGTGGTGCACCACAGTATCGGAAAATGCTGAACTGCAGTGGAGATCTATTCTTCTTAACCCCTTCAGGTAGCTATAAAGTTCAATCAATCGATTATGAAAAACAAACCATGGTGGTGTACGATCCAAGTATGTCAACATGTAGTACATTGCAACCACACCATGATTTTATCATGACCGAGATACAATCTGTTGTGATGCCGCCAACAGCAGATACCATTTTTATTCTTCTAAATTGTTCGATTGATTCCCCTGTTCTCAACCACTATCGTTCGCTCTGCTTCAACTTCTCGGGTCATTCATGTGATGAGCTATACAATTCTTGTACTTCTTTTAGACTTTTTCATCCACTTTCACCTAATGGAACGGTGACCACTGGTTACTCGTCTTGCTGTTACACAAATTATAACACCGTCAAGTTGATGAGCATGAACATACTCGATTGTTCGCATTACACCACCGCCTATAATACGGATGAACTCGAGGGTGTAGGGCCGTTGGATTGGTCTTATGGAATTAAGCTTTCTTACATGGTCCCGAATGCTGGTTGTGATCGTTGCCAACGAACAGGTGGGACTTGTGGATTCGATACTGAAACAGAGATTCCGAATTGTGCTTGTGAAGGTTCGTCGAACTCCACCAGAGAATGTGGTGAGGATCGACTCTTATTCTTTACAAGTGCATTATCAACCTTTTTTGTGCCGCCAGTTCACAGTTTCTCTTTACTGAGGCTTTTTTTTCTTGTTTGTGTTTCAGCTGGAGGCATCACAACGGATGGAGCATCGAAACGCACTCAAAGAGAATTCTATCACATGCTCATATTGGTTATGGGAGCATTTTGCTATCTAATGTCATCGTAAAAGAAAATGTAAACATTGTTGTTTTCTCCTTGGTTCAATTTTTTTTTACAACTCCTCAGCTTTCAGTAAATGCATTTAACTAACATACATTCCGGGCCTCAGGCAGATGGTAAGAATATGAATCTGAGAAAAATCTAGACACTTTTTTTCAAAAACCAACAAAAAGAAATAGAAAATTGTGGTAAACAGGAACAAAATGCAACGTGCACTGATGTGAACATTTACAAGTTAGTTATAACCTCATCATCCAGACAATTTTGCTAGTTTTGCATTTAATTTTCATGACAATTGCAACGACCAGACAGCGGTCCACTGACATTAGAGATCCGCATAGACTTCCTAAGACCACATTCCAGCTACAACTTGTAGCTTTCACGTGGAAAACAACCTACTCCAAAATTAGAAACATATACATTTGCATGCTTTTTTTCAAAATAAATGGAACACATTAGAAGCGTTAATCAGTCATGGTTAGTAACTGCAGTAATATTTTCATTCTCTATACCTTTTTCTGAACTTTTCAACCGCATGTACTCAGTCATGGTTAGTAACTGCAGTAATATTTTCATTCTCTATACCTTTTTCTGAACTTTTCAACCGCATGTACTGATCACGTGATTCTGGGTAACGAGCCATGGATTGAACCCTTGCTAGAGCTTTCTCTACACCAGCAACTTTCTGTTTCCGACCTTCCCTCAAAAAATCATACTCATCAATCTTTTCATTGTCAGGTAGGGTGTTTCCAATTGATTTATCAGCACAAAACCCTCGAAACCCAGGTCCTTTGCGCCTCCAACGTAATATAACCTTCTCAACAATACCAACAGACCAGAGTACCTTTTTATAATACGTCCGAGCTTGATGTCCCCTAACAACTGCCTGATGTAAAATAAATCAAACAATACATCAACATCCTTAAGGTGCTGTCATCAGTTTTACACTTACATACATGATATACAGAGTTCAATGAATGCTTACCTGAATTTTTACGATGCGGTTGCGTATTTTTAAGAAATCCTTCCGTGCCTTCCAACCACGATATTTGTGCTGAATTTTTAAAGCAGCAGATGCAGAATGCAGATAATCAGTGAAGTGATTCATACTCGAGACCTTGTTAGTAAAAGAGGCCACGGTAACTATGTCGGCTGGAATTTCAGATATTTCATCCTTGATCTTCACAGACTCCTTTTTGTGATGGAAAGAACGAGCAAAAGCGGCTTTGATTAAATCAGCAGCTTGGGCAGATTTCTTAACAGCCTCTCGGGAACTCCTCATAGAGAACAGACCCTCTTTGCTCTGATCTGGAGCAATGCTCTGCTCCTCTACAGTCTCAATAGCCTTTTCAGCAGCAATTGATGCAGCAACACTGTCAATGACACTTTCCTTGATAGTCATTAAAGAGAGATGACTAGTCAAATCCGCCTCAGCTAGATACCCGGCAATCCCTTTATGCCCTCTACTAGATGCTAAATCAGCAGCAGTTCGTCCTCCAGGAAATTTTGATGTTGGATCCTCCACTGCACCAGGGGCTGCACCCAGTTTCACAAGGGCAACAACTGTTTCCTCTCTGAGCACCAAGCATGAGTAATGTGTTATCATGGACTCAAGAGTTACATCAGCATGAACAAAAAGAAACTATATACAGCTTCAGTAAAAATAAAATTGTCAGTGGAAAACTTATCCACTGAGAATATAACGATTTATGGAGTTGCAATCTAACCTCCCATAATGCGCAGCCCAGTGAAGTCCCGTTCTTCCTTGAGCATCTCTAAAGTTGGGACTGACTCCAGCAGCAACTATGGCAGCCATTGCCCATCCGTAACCTAAAGATGCTGCCAAGTGGATAACTCCCTGGCCTTTAGCATCCAACACATTGGCTCCTCTGCCCCCTTCATGAATCTTACTGACAAGCCACTCATACAATCTATCCTTCAACAATTTTTCAATCAGTGCATCTTTAGGATTTTTACGGTTTCCAGAAACTGAAGCTTCCTCAATTTCCCCCCACTCTTTTTCTTCATCACTTCCAAAAGAAGAAGAAACATTCCTGAGAGCACATTTGACACAGTTCTGAACAGAGCAATTCAACAGTTCCCTGTCTAACCCAAGATACAGCATCTTTGCCATGCGTACTTGGATAGACGCTTCCTCTTCCCCTTCAATTTTAACAGCTAGTGGACTTGGCTCAGATGCATTTTCGCGATACTCAAACTCCCGCACCTCGCTACATGCCAACCTGTTACTACACGTGATATAGAATGGAACACGTCCTAGAGAATGTACAGGGGCTTGACATCGAAGTACAGTATCAGTTAAAATTTCAGCAGGAACCTCAACTTCACCGAACATGCAGCACCACTTTTTGCTACTAAGATGTTTTTGATCTCTTAGAAATGAACCAGTTATTAATACCTAAGGAAGAAGGGATCAGGAAAAAAGAAAGTCACAACAAATGCAATCAGTTAAGATTCCAATCCCACATAATAATAAACAATAACAGTTACTTGTAATTATAACAATTCAGTGCATGTGATGACTAGGCATGACTGAGAACTTTTCTATAAAAAATACACACCTTTGTTTCAACCCCAGAGAAAGCCCAATCTGGTGAGAAATCACGAATACTGAAAAGTTGATCATGGGAAAGAGAAGGACTCGGTGAATCAATATCCAACTGCATATGTCGTGATAGACTGGAAACTTCCTTGTCGTCTTTCTGAGTATCAAGTGTATTCCAGTAATTGCCAGAGTCCGAAGCCATCAAGGAGTCTTCACAGTCTACACCTATTTCCTCATTCATCCATCTTCCAAAGCTGTCAAGCTTCTTTAGCTCTCTTGCTTCACCATTTTTATGTGATTCATTTTCTAAAGTTGCCTTTTCAACAAGGGGTATGTCATTATCATTGTCCAGCATAGGTGCTCCGGGTTTATTTTGAAAGTGGAGATGTAATAACTGGAAATTGTGGTCTTGTGGGAACTGAAATATATGGGCTGCTGCTCCCCCAACGGCCAAGTTATTTGAGATCACATAGCGTGTTTGACCATCCTTATTACTCGGACATTCCTGCAGGATACGAACTGATCAAATTTAATTGATGATCATGCCATAGGTTTAGCATAAGTTGCTACAAATCCACTTAAAAAACAACAAATATACAAAGAAGTGCCAGAATTCACTGGTCTTACAAAACAGACATGGACATAACTGGCAGATGTGCATGCAATTACAGACGCAACCTGCACAAACTCGCAATTCACTTCTCTGTTTTCATTTTTAAGTTTAACTTTTTCTTTTGATTGGTATAAGAAAGCAATAGAACTGTATTGGTAGAAAAAAAGTTAAAAACCTGAACTGGTGTTTCCGAGCCTCTCCTTAATGTATGAAAGTGTGTGTCAGGAAGCACCATATTTGCATCCCCAAGCTCATCTTTGACAAGACTACATGTTTCCAATGCTGCCGCTGTCAGTCTACTCACAGCTTCAGTTCTTTCAGGCTGGTTGAAAGGAATCCTCTCGTCGGGCATGCAACCAATGTTTCTAATGGAGCAGTGAGCTTCAGGACACAAGGAATGACAATTATCATGATCAAAAATACCTCCACGAAACCCTGCACCGTGAGAGCTCCTTGACACCACTGGGAATCCTGAAAAGCAGCAGAGGCAGCTGGTGATGGGAGAAACATTCAACACAGGCCCAGTATCTAACAGAACCGGAGATAACCAGAAAACTGAATATTACGTGAAGGGTAGCAAGGCACTCAGGCAGTCTGGTACACTCTTACCTGCAATATCAGAAGAATGTAAAGAAGAATTCTGAGATCTGGAACAGGACATGGCCCTTGAAGACGATGAGGTTTCCTGATCAGTCCGGGAATCCACATCCTCGAATTCAGAAGATCGTGTCTGTCCATTCCATTCGGCTGTACTTGGACTAGAAGCATAAGAGGCCTGGATTGTACGACCAGTCGAGTCCACTTGTGCAGAAGGTGCAGGATAAGCACGAGCAGTTCCAGCAGGTGCCCCTAAATCTGCATTTACCAAATGGGAGATTCCGGACCTGTTCCCCTGGAGGTACAAAAGTTAGTTAACACTTTTTCCCCTTTTTATTTGTTTACTCACTCCTATCTTTCTAGCTAATTGAAAAAGAAAATGCACCACCCTGTTGTTCCATACAACATTGTACAAAATTCCAGGGAGAAATTCAGAATTATGATAAACTTGTTGAGCATAGATTGAACAGAAGGCCTTGCTGACAATTTTGTTTTCGAACTCTAAAAACAGCTTTAGGAATTGAATGAAGAACCAAGACAGGACATGTATAGTTCTATATGTTACAAAATCTATACCTCTTTTATTTCTCTATAATGCACAAGAACAATGTGCTCCAACTGCCTGAAACCAACAAAATCGGAAAGCACGGATGAGATATGTGCAGCAGAGTCCAAATTACTAAAGATAAAAAAACAAAATATTGAGCAAGAAAAGCAAAACTGAGTCACTCATATAGTAGTGGCAACATTAAAGACAAAACCTAGAAGCATCCACATCAACTGTAATACAGCAGTGCGTTAGAAATAGAGTCCCTCTAACACAGCAGTGCGTTAGAAATAGAGTCCCTATCTTCTTGCAGAGATAGCATCTATCAAGCGAAAAAGAAATTACTATGATAAACCTTTTCTTAGTAATGCGCAAGGAGTTCTCATCTTTTATTTAAGTACCATCATTCAATTATTTCATGCAGAGCAGCAGAAGACCAATAATCTGCATTATCATATTATATACAATTTCGAAAGCAGAACCTATAGTAGTAAAAGCAACACTCACGTATCAAGCATCCAATAACACCGTCTTTGAAAGTTCTCATTGTCCTCACCATGGGCATAATAACAATGAAGAACATCCACGCTGCCAGCCTAAAAAACGACATGCAACGATATAGTTCAGAGGGTATGTGCAAAAGAAACAACACCTACAATATTTAACAGAGATGTATACAGAACAGATTCTGCTTTATACACAATCAAAGCTGGTAGTTTAAAAGGAGGATAAGGAAAAAGGGAGTTCTTTAAGTTCCAGTGATCACCAGAACATTCCCAAATTATCTAACCTTTAAAGTATAAGGGCCATATAAATGAGGGGCTATCGATGTAAAATCAAATCCACTGTTACAAAAATACATTTATAGCTCTTCAAGATGGGAAAATCAGCTTGGACATCCTTGAGAAACACAGATATCATTTGTATTCAATGCAACTTACGGAAAGAAAAAAAATCAACATTGAAGAAACTACATGACACCTTTAGTTTTTCATGAGCTTCTCGTACAGTCTTGCCATCTTTCTTCTTCCTCCAATTATGACCATCCTTACGAAAATAGCGGAGCGCTTTTCTATCAAACAAGAACAAAGAACCACCTACACAAACAAAAAAGTGTCACATCAATGTAGACACATGTCCCAACACTGGAGTGTTCATGTACCAATAACTAAACCATAGAAAAACCAAGCACATTTGACAGTTTAAGCAAATGTTGCCTTCAAAACAAGAACATGATCCAGTAGTTTCTTATCATACTTGAATAAACTAGTATAAAACAACAAACCTGAGGGCTTGTAAGGTGGATCCGGCGTTATAATAAACCTTTGATAGTTGCGAAGAATTTCACAAACTTCATTTGGTCGTAGCCAACGCAGTTTTGCTTCTGCCAATATCTGTGATATATCTATCACATCCAAAAAAAAAAAAGAAAGAAAGAAAGACATAGTCACAAGTAACTCCTCATACTCTTCCATTACAAGCAGAACAAATAACCTGAGGTTAATTTTGCATATAAAACAGCCACAAATCATTCAATGTAAGTACACGTCATACATTCATGTAGACTCCATCGGGAAAATAAACAATTCATCGACAGTTGTTTTATAATCTAAAAGCCAACAAAGCACAAATGATCAATGTGACGTCAAATTGCGAAAATCTCATTACTCAAAATCTTAACAAACATGCAAGGAACAAAGAAAAGAAAGAAAAAACTGACCTAAATGTTGATTGAGAATGTATCTCCTATTCTCACCCATCCGAAGACAAACAAAATCAATCAGAATCCACTATTTTCATGAAGAAACGAAGATGAATAAACGGAGCGGAAATTACCCAATCAATTCAAAAAACTACGAACGAAAATGAAAATCAATTTGGTGCTGATCAGAACAGAATGTGAATTTGTTAGAAAATGATGAAATCTATTGAGTGAGATAGAGGGAGTGATAACGAAGGATCAGCAAAGCTTTTTTTTGATTAAATTAAAACCCTAAGTGGCCCAGGAAGGAGGAGGAGAAGAAGATATATGTAGGAGGGGAGAAAAGAAAAACCGCCTTTCACGTGAAGAGAATCAAAACCCCAACCCCTTTCCATTAAAATATGCATTTTTATTCACACATGTAATGAAAGTCAAGGTATCTCTGATTAAGAATTCACACCGTAGGCCGGATTTATGTCTCATGGGAATTGCGTATGTTCATGTGTAATCCAACGGTCATGATTGGAATCTAGTAAAACATTTTTATTTTTGAACAAAGGGGACATATATTCCATTAAACGAAAGCTCGCTCATGAGAGCCACCCTACAAGACAACTAAAGAAGCCAAATCGATATATAAGGAACCGACGCTGAATACAGATTCCACATAAACCAGTGGAGACAACATTGATGGTTTACAAACAACAAACAAGAAACATAGTAAAGCATTTTATTTTGTCTTTGTTTTTTTTTCCCCTCGATAATATCACATTCATTTGACAACCAAAATTCATTTTACAACCTCGTGAGTTCATAGATAGTAAACTTTAACTTTTCGGATGGAAACATCAAGTGGCCTGATAGTTTTCATGTTCCTTCCCTTGGAAAAGGTATGCCTTGTAATTGTTAGTAGTATTAAGGGGCCACTAACTAACCACTTTATTAACCCATCAAGAAAAGAGAAAAAAAAATTGGATGGAAGTCTGAAGGAGGTCTAGATTTTAGAAAGGTCGAGTTAAACAATATTGCTAGTGTTATTATGCTTGTTAGAGCAAGTCTTATGGTGGAATCCATCCTATTCCAAGTGTGGAAAAATTGTGTAATGTCAAGTGTAGTGGCTTCTAAATTGGTGTTTTCCATGAAAAATCCAAGCAGTATTCCATGGTTTCGGGGGAGGCCCGTGGAATCCATCTGAGCGCTAATCAGAGTAGCATAAAACGCTATTTAGAATTGCGCACTAAAAAATAGAAAGTGCCAATCAGTGTGGCGCTGAACGCTATTGTGAATAGCGTAAGTCAAGCGCTAATAAGAATGCGTTGAGCGCTAATCCGAATAGTGTTCTTCAAGCGATGTTATGAATATTGTTAGACGTTATTGTGAATAACCCTGGGCGCTATTTTAAATGGCGTCATCTACTGTTTATTTTAGTTACAATCTTCTCACGTCACATGAATGAATTGTCTGTCTTTTTATATTCATGTTTTGATTATAAATTAAAATTAAAAAACTTAAAAAATTCAAAACAAACTATATAGATTTGGAATTTAATAGCTTCAAAAAAAAAAGATTTGGTAACGTTACGTGAACCGAATTTCATTTCATAGATTAAAACAACTTAAAATTACATGGATTGAAATAACTAAAATTTAGACTTAAACATGATCTGATTTTCATTCTCAAGCTTGATCATCGGTATGATCGAGGGATTTAAGCTCCGGGAAGGTTCTTATGAATTTGGTAGACATGATCAAATGCGAAATCTTTGCTCTTGATTTTAAAATAGAGAGTTTTGGCATGCGCCTCCTACAAAATAAATAAACATAATCTCTCATGTTTAGAAAGATCGGTGACTTAAAATACATACGTAGTTGAAAATAAGAGGTCTCATTGAGTAATACTTACAACTTCTTCTAATGTATGGCCTCCCACAGGCATATTTGCATAAAATGATTGTACGATGCTCATATAAAGTTTGGTTTCTTTTTTCATAACAACCCACCTATTTTGTATACTATTCCTTATTCTTCCGTTTTCATTTCCACCATCTTATACAAAGGCTTGAAACACCCTCTCCCAAAAGTTGTTGATTTCATCATATCCAACAACCGGATTGAGGTTAACTCTCGAAAAAAGCTCTTATGGTTGCCAAATCTTCACTTGTATTGTATGCCATACTTGCAATGAATTGAAAGAAGGTTTGGAAATAAAAAAATACAAGAGATAGAAAGCAAATAAAATCTTGAGATTTTGGGATGGTTTGGTTTGAGCTGTGAAGAAGCCAATTTATAGGGAAAAATTTGAATTCGAAAAAATTGTCGTTGAAACGCTATTCTTAATAGCATTTTTTATCTGTTGATTTGAAGGAGCCGTTAAAATCCAGTAGCTTAGAAAAAAAATGTTATTTTGAATAGCGTTAGGCACTATTAAAAATAGCGCTCAGCGCTATTCGGATTAGCGTTTTTCTCCAAAATGATACAGAAGCTACTCAAATTTTCCAATTATATACTTAGCTTTTTTTTCTAGTCTCTCATTTTTTTCCTCTTCAACAAACATGTTTTTGGATTCATCTCAATATTTCCAAATCTTTGCGGGGAGTGCGGATGTGGAATATTATAGGGGTTATTTTGTATCTTTATAAACTCCTTGATGAATGCATTTAGTTTCGGCTATATGATTGTATCTAATAAGTTGATATGTGATTTCTTTTAGTCATGAAGTGTCTCTATGGAAATTTCATTAGGATCTCACTAGTTTTCGTACCTTTGTCAATTTTATTGACAAAAAGGGGGGAATTAATGTGTAGTTCACACTACAAATACATATGGTTTTCGGATCATTATGTAAGGGGGAGTAGTTTCATGTGAGATGAAGTATTGACTAAGGGGGGTGATACATATCACCATATCATTGTTGCCAAAGTTGTGATACAATTGAACTTTGATGCTCTGTAATAATACTATGACACTGTGTAACAATGATTGAGATCTTTTGTTTTCTCATTGTTATAGCTACGGATCTTCAACAACGATGATGTTGCATTGGATATCTTTGGAATCATTGGAGTACTTGGAAGTGACGAAGATTTCGAGTAATGTTGAAGAACCAAGGAGATCATGCATGTGGAAGAGAAGCTGCAAAGTTTATTTATTTTGTATTCCATATGTATTGATAGTTTTGTCACTAAGATTGACAAAGGGGAAGATTGTTAGAGCACTGCTCGGTCGAACTTGCAAGCGTTGCTATCTCAAGCTTGTTTGTCAAGTTTAGTTGCCAAAACTATAAGTCTTGCTTTCGAGTCCACTTATAGCTAAGTCTCGGACTAGGATATAAAGTGTAGTCGAGCTCTAGACTCAACGGCATTCATCATACAAATACGAAGAACTACTCAAGGAACTGGTGGAACTTCATCGACTAAAAAGTATGTGGAGACTTGAACTTATCTATCACTCAAAAGTCTACCGACTCCATCTCCTATCTTGAGATAAAAGTCGTATTGCTATATAGACTTCGATTATACACATTTTGAGCCGAGTTTATATCGCTTATCTATTTCTCGAAATATGTATTGGTAAGATTTCTCTTTGGCCAAGTTCATCTTTACAAGTGACAGAAGTCATGTTGTTTATTTCAATATCTTGAAAATCGCTTTGATGAAAAATAGTGTGTGAATAACCTCTATTTAACATCCTCTAAGAATGTTTCAATGATTGAAATTAGAGTTTAGAATATATAACCTTGAATGGATAATGATGAGACTGATGACGAAGATATGCCCCAGTGCTTTAAGCGTGAAGGTTTTGGTCATTTTGCAAATGAGTGTCCAAATCGAAAGAAATACACTGGGAACAAAGGTCTTGCTGCAACTCTTGATGAAAACTATGATTCTAATGAAGACGAAAAATCAAGTGTTGCACTTCTATGTGAAAATATTGATTTTGATAATTATATCAATACATACATCAATCTTGATATCCTTTCAGAAGAGAACTCAACCAATCTGGAAGAAAAAATTGACCTTTCCATTAGAAACTTTCTGTCTAATTTTTCAGGTTCTACTATGTATCTAGCAGCTTGCACATCTCGGATACCTGAATCATATTCCAGGTTGACATGCTCATATTGTTCACTCAAGGTTCATGAACTATCAAAGTGTTACAAGTACAAACACAAATTGAGACATGTCAACAAACTTCAACGAAGAGCAAATCGATTAGAAAACATGCTTAAACTTGTTCAGAAGACCGCAAAGGTATGTAAGATTTTATCTTCGTCAAAGAAGTTAGTTTCCAAGGATAAGACAAGACCATTGGAAAGAAAGTTATAGTCTAAAAACTATGAGAAACAGGGTTCTATGAATCCGATTGAAAGGGATATGGTGGACAGATTATTGTTCATCCCAACACAACTTAAATTGTGTTGGTTAGTGCATCTTGTCTCATGTGCCTGATTAAAAGAGACAAGACCTTGCACACCTCAGGCTTTAAGAAAAGAAAAATCTTTAGTTGTTTTGTTTTTCTTTTGTTTATTTTTGCTCTAAGAGCACTGTAAAGTCTGAAATTCATGCCGCTTTTCATATCTAATTGATATTTGAAAAGACTTCTCTGGTTAATCAATAAAAAGAGGGTTAAAATAGACAATTCTGCCTTTTATAGGATTGAGAGTTGTGCATACAAGAACCTGTGTGTTTAAAGGTTTCGTAACCCTACGTATCTTTTTCCTTCCCTAAAACTATTTTAACCAAAGACTACTTGTTGAGCTTATTTTGTGACTTCCTCTCACAAACCCGTACGCATATGGATACTCCAAGCATCATGTCTTCTGATAGAAAAGATGTTAATATGATTGTTAAGCCATCAATCATGAAGGAAAAAGAAAAATCTCCAATACCTCCAACTTTGAAAAGAAAAAGAAGGAATGTGAGGAAGCCAAGAGTTGTTCCTTCCAATTCTCAAAAGTTTTCTGATGTTCTTGAAGAGTTGGAGGAAACAAGAAAGGAGATTCAGCAAATAAAGGCTTTTGTTATGGGAACTCTTGAAATTAAATAGGCCCTGGTTCGACATCTTCAGCCTAGAAGGTTTGTTAGAATTGTCTCTTTTCTTCACGAACCATATGTTCCCATGGCTGTTGATGGCAAGGAGTCCGGGGACGATAAAGAATTTTTCAGAGGTCTCAATGTCTTAAAAAACTTCTTATGAGAATTTTATTCTTGTATTTTTGAGAAGAATAACTAGAGTTTGGAATAGCCATTATTGTGATTACGCATAGCTATGTCCAATGATTTTCATCTTCACTGTTTTTAAATTTATTTGTTTAAATTCTAAAGTTTGTTTGGAAGATGATTTTGCAGTATTAATCTTTTTGTTATAGGATATGTGTGTTTGCATCCGTTAACTGTGATTGTCCCATACGTGGTCAAAAGTTAAGTCTTTCATATGTCAATATGCAAGTATTGGTAAAAGATTGAATGAACTTTTGATAAACAAAAGTTAATCCTTTTATGTCATTATGAATATATTGATGGAAGAAAGGATGAACTTTTGTTTACAAGGATTAAGTCTATTACATGTCATTGTGCAAATAGTGATGAAAGATAGAATGAATCTTTGTTTGTTCCGTAGTATTGATCTTCCCTAATCCATATTTCTTATGTATATACTGTGCAGCTCCGTAAGTTCTCTTATGTTGAGCATTTCCGATTAAATTAATCATGGGTTCTCTTGTGGTTAATTTAATTAAGTATTTTTGGATACAAATTCATGTTTCATGTGATTTGTAATGTCCAAAGAAATCCTTCTTTTCTTGTGAAAGTAAGGTCTCTCTTGTTGTTCTTTCAGGAATGAAATTATATGGGGGAGAGTTCTCAATTGAACTTGTGCTTAATTTCCAAATATGTGTGGGGAGTGCGGCTGTGGAATATTATAGGGGTTATCTTGTATCTTTATAAACTCCCTGATGAATGCATTTAGTTTCGGCTATATGATTGCATCTAAAAAGTTGATATGTGCTTTCTTTTGGTCATGAAGTGTCTCTATGGAAATTTAATTAGGATCCCACTAGTTTTCGTACCTTTGCCAATTTTATTGACAAAAAGGGGTAGAATTAATGTGTAGTTCACACTACAAATACATATGGTTTTCGGATCATTATGTAAGGGGGAGTGGTTTTCATGTGAGATGAAGTATTGATTAAGGGGGAGTCATACATATCACCATAGTGTTGTTGTCAAAGTTGTGATACAATTGAACTTTGATGCCGTGTAATAATACTATGACATTGTGTAACAATGATTGAGAGCTTTTGTTTTCTCATTGTTATGGCTACAGATCTTTACAACGATGATGTTGCATTGGATATCTTTGGAATAATTGGAGTACTTGGAAGTGACGAAGATTTCGAGTAATGTTGAAGAACCAAGGAGATCATGCATGTGGAAGAGAAGCTGCAAAGTTTATTTATTTTGTATTCCATATGTATTGATAGTTTTGTCACTAAAATTGACAAAGGAGGAGATTTTTAGAGTACTGCTCGGTCGAACTCGCAAGCGTTGCTATCTCAAGCTTGTTTGTCAAGTTTAGTTTCCAAAACAATAAGTCTTACTTTCTAGTCTACTTATAGCTAAGTCTCGGACTAAGATAGAAAGTGTAGTTGAGTTATAGACTCCACGGCGTTCATCATACAAAGACGAAGAACTACTCAAGTAACTGGTGGAACTTCATCGACTAAAAGGTATGTGGAGACTTGAACTAATCTATCACTCAAAATTCTATCTACTCTATCTCTTATCTTGATACAAAAGTCGTATTGCGATATATACTTCAATTATACACATTTCGAGCCGAGTTTATCTCACTTATCTATTTCTCGAAATATGTATTGGTAAGATTTCGCTTTGGCCGAGTTCATCTTTACAAGTAACAGAATTCATGTTGATTATTTTAATATCTTGAAAATTACTTTGATGAAAAATAGTGTGTGAATAACCTCTATTTAACATCCTCTAAGAATATTTTAATGATTGGAATGAGAGTTTAAAATATATATAACCTTGAATGGATATAAACATTGTATATGAACTCATACTTGTGTAAGTCCAAAATCCTTGAACTAAAGTATGCGTACTTTACTGGTTCAGGAAGTCCGGAAGCTAAGTCCGCGTACAGGTACACGTACTGCCGGAAGTTCACATCCCGTGAATTTCTGCTGGGGTTGGTGAACTGAAAACAAACTCAAACCGGGTACTTAAGTATGCATACCGGTATGCATACTTGAGTGGGTTATTTTCTAAAGACAGTTTATTCGTGAACTGAGACATTTATAAACTAAAAAATGCATATTTGCAAACCTTGGCTATAATGTTCATGAATTGATTCGAGTGAATCAAAATCGTTTTTTCTTCGATTGTGTCTTATATACTTCTATGAGATCTAAACAATTGAACAACTCTCTAACTAGTTCTTTTGAGTCATTTGAACTAGTTATGGTGAAGATGAATAAGGTTGATATGAAAGTGCTCATATGGCTAAGCATTTGGTTAACTACTGTTGAACTAACTAGGTGTACAAGTTTAGGTACGGTTATACAAACCTAAATGAACGTTCATTTCATTTGTGTATAACAAGCTAAGTTTGATCTAACGGTTGAAAGATATTAGCTTGAATCTAATCAGTTTTTCGTTTAACAGTGAACATTGAATGCTTTGTTACCAAGGTAACTTAGATTGCAAACTCTGACTTGAAGACTATATAAAGGAGAACTCTAGCAACTGGGAAACCTAATCCCCACACCTTCTATGTGATACTAGTTGTATAAGCTAGAGTCGATTCTCCTTTAACCTTAGGTTTCTACCGATACCCTGTAGGTTAACGACTTGAAGACTTCATTGGGATTGTGAAGCCGGACCCAACTATCTTCTCTGTAGCTGTGTGATCTGATCTTGTTGTCATGTTGAGTGCAATTGGAATAATTGGCTCGACATTAATATCTCCGATCGGCAAGATAATAAGTAGTCACAAACATCCACGTCTCATCGTTTGTGATTCCACAATATCTTGTTTCGCTAGTCGATTAAAATTATTGTGTGGTGATTGATATTTCTAGGCTGTTCTTCGGGAATATAAGTCTGGTATATCAATTGGTTCCTATTCACCTTGATTTATCAAAAGATAGAACAAAACTCGTAGGTATTTCTGTGGGAGAAAAATTTATCTATTCATGTAGACTTTTCTGTGTGATACAAATTTGTTTATTAAAGTCTTCGACTTTGGGTCGTAGCAACTCTTAGTTGTGGGTGAGATCAGCTCGGGGAATCAAGTGTATAGTATCCTGCTGGGATCAGAGACGTAAGGAGCGCGACTGTACCTTGGATCAGTGTTAGATTGATTTGGGTTCAACTACAGTCCGGACCAAGTTAGTTTGTAGTAGGATAGTGTCTGTAGCGTCTCAATACAATGTGTGTTCAATCTGGACTAGGTCCCGGGGTTTTTCTGCATTTGCGGTTTCCTTGTTTACAAAACTTCTGGTGTTTGTGTTATTTTTTTTCCACATTATATTTTGTTATATAATTGAAATATCACAGGTTGTGTGTTGAATCGATCAATTGGTAAATCCAACCTTTGGTTGTTGATTGAAATTGATTGATCCTTGAACGTTGGTATTTGATGTTCAAGTTCATTTCTCTTGTATTCAATTAGACTCGCATATTGTTATTTGCTTGAGTACGGATTGAATTGAGAAATTGAGATATAACTCTTTGATATACTTTTTATTAAGATTGAGTCTGACTGTCTAGTTGATTATCTTAAAAGTATATTGGAGTTAGTCCATACAAATTGCTAAGCGAAACATTGGGTGAGGTTGTTGTACCCCCACTTTTTCAGCATCCAATAAATCGAGTTCATGTTTCTCCAAAGCCAAATCCACGGATTTCTTATTTGTCTCTGCAATATTTAGTAAGTATTATTCTTGTGTATCCAATCTTGCCATCTTCTTTGCATTCTCTTCACTAAAAATGTTTCAATATACGGTGGGTCCCGTCGTTGATAGCCTGTTTTGGGGTAAAAACTGATTCTGCTGGAAATGGTAAATTTGGTTGTGCCGCCGAGAAACGAATCTAAATCCTAAATAAATGCACTGCATGTGAGTACTTTAGATTCGACATCAATCTGTACAATTCTGGCCTAAACCAAGAAATGGCCGTTCTAGTCTTGCTTCGATCACAAAATGAGGGAGAAGAGTTGATCTTAGGGAGGGAAGCGAAGAAGGTGTTGAGATCAGAATGGTTAACTATGAAGGTGCGTTTGTTTATGGATCTTATCAGAATGTGGAACTTGCTTACGGAATATAAGCTATAAGTTCTTGGTATTTTCTGGATACTTGTGCTGATAACCAAAACTGTTGGTTGAAATAGGTTGACAACCTATTTATACAAGTCATAGTTGAACGCATCCTGATCTCATAGGAAGTGGAAGTAGTTGAGTGATGGAGAAGTGGGAATCGTGTAAAATGTTGAAAACCACGTCCCTACTATGAGGGGAAGAATGGTCGGTTACACCCACTACTACTTTGTTGCCACTAACTGTTTGTCTTTCCTAACACTTTCTCATAATGGGCATGTTGCAGGCCGAACGCTGTAAACCGCCAGACCAATACCCTGATGAACATCCCCCAGTTTGTGACATGTTTGATGTCTCGAGTATTTTGTAGAAAAATATGCAGCACGCTACTGAGTGGGTCTTGCCTGCAAAACTTACTTATTATGACCAACCACGCGCAAACCAGGCGGCGGGCAGTTATTTGTGAAAAGTCAAGTTGTGAAACTTGCCGCAAGAAATAGCATGTAATGCCTTAAGTTGAAATAAATAAGTTATTTATGAAATCGATATTTATTGAATATCGCTTGTAATCGATGCATGTATATGCATCGTTTTTAAGCAAGCAGCTCAAAATAATAGATGCTCATGAAGCATCGTTGTATAGATCCCGTCTTGGTTGGTCGTGGAACCTAATGTCTTAGGAGCGCGGCCAGCCATCTTGGAGCAACTTCCAGGGATCACTTGGGCAAGCTGAGGGCAGGTCGATCGGCTCTCATGGAAGAATAGCCGTTGGTGAGCACGACAGTGCCTTATTGACCGCCTAGAATTAAATTTAAGCCGGTCAATTTTTCTAGCCAAGTTGGGTGGATGAGATTATTTACGACAATTGCATACTGCGTTGATTCAATTCAAGGCTTTTAAATCCGCGTGACTGGCGCACTTTGGTTGATCGGTTTGCGGCATTGCTGGCGTATTTGGAGAAATGCAATCGGTCGGGGTTATTGTTGAGCCGCTCGTGAACATGACCGCGCCTTGACAGTCGCTTGAAATCAGATCTTGGTCAGTCGATTCGGCTAGCGAAGTTGGACTCCCGAGATTGCTTTGCGGCAGTTATATATTGTCGTTGGTCGACCTTGCGGTTTTGAAGTCGTGTGGCCAACCTACTTTGGGCTAACGATTGGAGGCGTTAGTTGCTGGATGTGAGCAATTCGATTATCCAGGGCTGAAGCCGAGTCGCCGGTGAAATGCCGGCACTTCATGGTCGCCCAAAACAAAATCTAATCCATCCAACTAGGCTGGAGAAGTTGGACGGTCGCGATGTGTTTGAGACTTCCACGGCCAGTCTTAACTCGTTAAACTTCTTTTTCAATAGCGTGACTAGCCTAATTCTGGATAGCGACCAGAGATGTTGCTGGCGGGCTAGGAGAATCCCGATTGGTTGGAATAATAGTGGTCCCGTCGGTGAACACCATGGAGCTTGTTTGGTCACGCTGAGAGGAGGCCAAGCTCGTTAAATCGACCGGCCAAATCGTGTGGCCGTGATTGTTTTGGAACTGTCGTGAGAAGCCTAAATTCAATTTCTTAAGGAATTTAAGTGTGTTGACCAGCCAACTCCCACCTTTAATTAAAAGTGTAGGTTGTGCATTTAGAGCGATTTGATTGGTCGATAGGAAAAGGGGCCGACAGCCAACAAAATAGAAGAAGGATCGTTGGCCAAAGGAAGCTCGAGTTAGGGAAAATTGGCCGGCCACGACTTCAGTTGGTCGCGGTTTCCTCTATTCTTCCTATTTCCCGTTTTTGGTAGTATTTGCTTCTACTAGTTCCATGGTGGATCGATTTCCTAGTTTGCCTAGGTTTGGTCTCGACCAATAGGGTTCGAGATATTGCGCAGGCCGCAAAAACCTAATTTTTGTAAATTGGTAAAAATTAGGTTAAAAGATTGAATTTTGCGAGCTGTCACAAAATTAATCAAATTCGATGAATTCTGCGTTGGCACAAAATCACTAATTTTATTCTCAAAGAGTAGCACAACGTGCTTCTGATTAAGTACTTTCATGCAAATCTTAATCCTAACACTTCATGAGATTCATGCTACTCGGATGCGAGCGAACATTAATCGTCATGTCATGTCAATATTAAGAGTTCAATTGGGGAACATAGCATAGAAAAAATACTCAGCAATCCATATATTAGTGAATAATGCAGGCAGGACATTAAATACTCATTAGAAAAAATACTACTGAACAATTTATCTAGGAGCTTGAGTTTCAATAAAATATGAAGAGCGGCATAGGCACTCATCAGATTTTAATTTATTCTCCAGACTCCTTGCGGAATATGGACATATCAAGGTCTACTATTTCTGACACCGGGTCAGCTAGACAGACTTTTACAGTTTTCGCCCTAAACTAAAAACCACCATCAACATAGCTGATATATCTGAAGCTTCCCTTTGTTGAGCCCTTTTCCCCGGTGGTCTAAGAGGGCCATCTTTTTCGTACTATCTTGGTTCGCTCTTTGTCGGAGCACTACTTGTTGAGGCATCACCACTAGGAGCTTCCGATTCCGATTCTTGATTTTGGGTAGGATCAAATTCTTCGGGATTGAATCTGGGAACATGGTCTTTGAAAAGTCGGTACACCTCCTCATGTTTTAAAGGTTTTCCACCTTTAATCCTACTATATTCTAATCTAGCATTTCTCTACTACAAAAAACAAACTATAAACAAAAACCCAAGTTAGAAATCCGACAATAGTATTGAATAGAATGATATACATATAATTTATAAGAAATCTTAATAACACTTATGATATCCTCAATTTCGCATCCGCTTCCATTGTTTCTATGCATATTTCTTAAGATACCAACAAGAATTTTGACATCTTTTTTCATGGGACCAAATCTATTTTGCAATTTATGAACAGTCCTATCATTCTTATTCCCAAAGCTGCTTACATAAAGATTGAATACCCTCTCCCAAAACTGGTTTGATTTTTGATCAACTCCGGCAACACCATCAAGTGTAATACTTATCCAAGCTTTGGTGATTGCAACATCTCCAGCTGTAGTGTATATTGCCATGGTGAAAAAAAAGTCTGAATTGAAAGAAGGTATGCGATGAAATTTTTAAGAAGATGGAGAAAAAAATCTAGAGATTGAAAGGTTTTGGTTTGAGATTAGAAGAAGGTAATTTATAGGGAAAATTCGAATTCAAAAAAATAGTCGTTGAAATGTTATTCTTAATAGTGTTTCTTTGTGATCCGTTTGATTAGAAGGAGCCGCTGAAAATCCAATGGCTTAGAAAAGAACGCCATTAAGTATAGCGCTCGGCGCCATTATAAACTTGTCCTTTGTAACATTTAACATAGCAAACTTGTACTTTAGATCTTTCCATTTCTCCTGAAAAGAAACACCAACATAGCAAACATATTAAAGAACTTTTAATGTGTAAAGAAAATCATAAATATGGAAAACAAAACAATTGAAGGAGTTAAAACAAAAAATTACTAACCCTTGTTCCCCAACTAACATCATACGTAAATGAAGGACATTCGGGTGGTTGCAAAGGCACTTGAACACGATTGCCATTATTGTCTGAATATTCAGTATACCACGGAATTATTGGAAATTCAGGTGAAGCTTGTGAGATGTTGTCATACGTATACCGTGATGGATGTATTGGGGGGACTGATTCACAAGAAATGTTGGATCTTGAGTACTTGCAGCTCCAACTTCATCTCTGTTATCTTGACGCTGGATTTCTAGAAGAAAAAAAATACAATGGTTGTTTCTTCCACCACCACTCATAATTTCTCTCTTCAACAAGTTTATAGTCTCGTCCTTCCACCATGTTAATAGGATCCTGGGCATTAACAAGGTCTTCCAAACGTTCACGTGGACTTTTTGGAATTGTTATAAATCCCCTTGGTTGCCTTAAAAACCGTTCACCAAGATACATAATACTAGTATCATTTTCCGGATTATAAAAAGCCACTATTTGCATGGAGAGTTCACGAGCATGCATTATATCAGGATGATTTCTAAACATACTATTAGACCACGGTTTCCATACCGTTCCAATAATTGTCCTCAACTCAATTTGTTGGCGAGATGTAATAAGGGAGTATTTAGCGCCATCCCTTTGAAACTTCACTAGACTATCACGCTTAAATAACATTAGTGCAGGCCATACATCAAGAGGCACATCTTCTTTGTGAAAAGGCATCAAAGTACGAAAATATATGTAAAACCAATATTCCATAAGCATCCATATTCCCCCCATGTTTTTTCCACCTCTAACAATTGAATTCATGCTGTTACACAAGTGACTAAAACAAGCCGATCCCCAATCACAATTACCAATTGCATTCAAATCACACAAGGAAGCGATCCAACCTCTGCTTTCTCTTGTAGTGGTACGTGCCAATAAATATTTTATAATCACCCATAGTAATAAATATCGAGTCACATGCTCTCAATTTTCATCATTAATTGGATTCTCCTAAATATATTTTGAGAGTAAACTAACGGGAAAATCTGGTTTCTTATTATGGTAGCTTGAATACCCATGCATAGGTCAAAAGTAGGCATCCTCTAGGTCTTGATTTTCTCTACGATCCCATCCACTTGTAAAGGCGTGTTTCAATCTTACACGACCATTTCCAATAGGAATGCCGGATAAGTGAATGAAATCTAAAAGGGTGAAACCAATTTCAAAGTTTGGGAAATGAAATGAATTAGTGGTATACCACCACCTCTCTAAGATTCCATAAGATAGTTATTGATCACCTCTCTTAATTCTAATTTCAAAAAATCTAGCAAGCCCGGAATTTCGAAGAACTTCCCTAGCTCTTTCATGAATCACCACTCGATCGTATAAATCCTCAAGGTCCTCCCAGTTACTTCTAAACTGAATATCATGGTTTTTATTAAGTGGGTTTATACTTGTAGCAATATGTTTCTCATCCCAATCCTTTGCACTCAACAACATATACACATCCATATCCAACATGTATACAAAATCATCAAATAAAAGCAATATAGTCACACACAATGCACTCAAATTGTTTACATAATTTAAATTAAAACATGTCAATTCATGGTAATTTTGTTATCTCATGGCAATTTCACACACTATGTTCATCATCTAAACCATAAATTACATGTCAAATTCGTCATAGTTAGGTTCAAATTGATTATGATTCATCAAACAATCAAGTATTATGCATATAATCAATAATCGTATCATCTAAACCCTAAATTTTTATCAAACCATGAAATACACTCAAATTACAATTCAAATAACCTCTCTTTGGATTCTCAATCAAATTGAGAAATTGAAGTATGCTTAGCTTCCTTATGTTGCAAAGGACAAACTCTTTGAAGCAATTTCACGGATTTGAATCATCAAATAAGAAATCAAAAGGGAGGGAGGGGGGGAAATTAGGTCTTTTTTTTCATTTTTTTTTCTGTGAGAAGAAGAACAAGAAGAGAAGAAGAGAGTGTGCTCGAGCGTTGTCTGGATAATGATAATCTTGAGCACTAATCATTGAGCACTATTGAGAGTAACGTTTGACCGTTGACGTGGTCAAGCGCTCTTCATAATAGCGTTTTCTTGGCGCTATTCTTATTAGCGTTATACGCTATTCAAAATAGCTTTTCTGCTATTCCACCATTACACTTTCACTTCCATCCACAATTCCAAATGCTGAGGTGGCGTGGAAGATGGAAGATGGAACTATTCCACCATAAGACTTGCTCTTATAAATGCTTGGAAGTTTGTGGAATTCTATGATTTTTTTCTGTGCAGTCTTAAAAGCTAGATATTTTCCAAATTTTGATTTTGTTACTGCTAAGTGTCATAAAGTTTATTTTTGTACTTGGAGATGCATTTACGCCTTACATATACTTTTTATCTTCGGGATCATATGGGATAAACAGGTTATTGATCGTGGGTGTGATAATATGATCTCAACATTATGAACTTTCATTCCTAATATTCCTCACGTTTTTCTTAATCATGGACTTAGAGTCTCTTATTTCATCAACCAAGAATCCAGGTCTTGGAACATCACTAGTTCCCAATTTACTTGGACAATGCTTCTGCTGAGAAGATTGTTATCATTCCCCTGAGCCAGATTTGTAACCCTGGTAGAAAGGCTTGGGAGATTCCAAATATTTGCATATTTGGTTACAAATATGGAAACTTAGAGGTCTTAGATGTCTTCGACCTTCTCAAGTATGAACCTTTGGAAGTATATTTGAAAACTTAAATAGTCACTCCGTATTCAATTATTTTTATGGAAGGATGCAGGAATGTCTTTCCTGCTAGATTGGTCTTGCAATCTAGAATGCATGTTGGATCTAGTATTTTTCTTAGTTTTCACTTGATGATGAATTTATTATGCATGCTTTTGTCCATTGTCCTTTTGCTATTCAGATTTGGAAAAACATCATCTGTCTGCATCCATGCTCGAGATTTCTACGACATTTCTTTACTTGAGTAGCTTAGTTTTTGGTTCTTGGATCTTCTTTATTCATTATCTGAAGAGTCTAGTCTAGTCCTTTTTATTTGTTATTCTTCGGTCCATAGGAGTAGTATGAATAACCTTCTTTTTCTTTTATTTTCTTTTTTTTTGGGTGGGGGGGAGGCAAAGAAGAACCCCAGTATTGTCTCTAGAGCTATAGCCATGATTATTAATAGAACCCTTAACATCTTCCCCATACCCTTTATTGATGACGAAAAAGGAACGTGAACAAGTGATTTAACACATGTTAACTAAGAGGGGTCTACAGTAATAGATCCGTCCCTTTCCACGGGAATATCACGGAGTCAACAATTCGACCAAAATCGAAGGTTGCACGCACCAATCAACATGGTAACGGACGAAAGCAGGGTATCAGAAATCATGCTCCTCGATCCATTCTTTGGAAAATCTGGAACAGCTATACCCATGGTCTCTCCCCTGTCCGATCCCCTATCTGTAAATGGTAGTGGTAATAAAAATTGAATGATAATCACAAAAGAGAGGGGAAGAGATTGAATAGATCACAATACTTAGAAGAAAGAATACAAATGGACGAACTCAAAGGACATCCAAAGAGGCAATATTTATTTTCAAAGTTGTTATCGCTATGGTTCTTCAACAACAACGATGCCGAGTTGAACACGTTCAAAATTATTGCAACTTGAAGTTACGAATAATTCAAGGAGTTGAAGAACCAAGGAAATAAAGCATCATAGATTCTGGAGTTTTAAAACTTTTTCTTTTAATCCATATGTATTGATAGTTTTGTCACTAAAATTGATAAAGGGGGAGATTGTTAGAGCATTACTCGGTCGAACTCACAAGTATTTTTATCTCAAGCTTGTTGCCAAATTTAGTTGATCAAAAACATATCTTGATTTCTAGTCTACATTTAGTCAAGTCTCGGATTAGGATAGAAGTGTGTAGTTGAGTACCAGACATCACTGCGTTCTACCGTTTGAAGAAGAAGATCAACTGAAGATTTTGGAAAACTTCATCAACAAAAGGTAAGTGAAAACTGAACCACCTATTACTCAAGTTTTCATCTTTTTATCTATGGGACAATGTCGCATGACTAAATTAGACATTACATGCATAATATAAATTTCGAGTCAAGTTTATCTTTTTAATCATTCTCGAAATATGCTAAGCTTAATAACATTTGTTCATACTTGATGAATTTGGTTAAGAACAATTTATTATTTATGATGTAAATTATGATTCAAGATTTAATCATTTGAAAATAACATGGAACAGTGATATGTGTCATTGATATTATTCGGGAATGTTTCAAATCGATTATTAGAGAGATATAGAACAACTATAAATATGGATACAAGACAGTATGGTTCACATACTGGGACAACTGTTATAAGTCCGGAGCCGCAGCACATGTACCTAGTACACGTACCGACGTAACTATACCTCGGTAACGACTTTTTGGTATGCATACCCGGGATCCATACTATAAAAAGTTTATTGACTCGTGAACCAGGAAGGTACGCATACCTAGTATGCAAACCAAAAAAGATCTGTTGGTTCCTAAACCAAAAAGGTACGCATACCTAGTATGCAAACCGGAAAAGATCTGTGGATTCCTGAACCCGTTTTTTTCTTAAGGGTACACAAACCCGGCATACGTACCATGAAAAAATACTCACGAACAGGAATCCAGTACACGTACCATGTACATGTACTTACCCTGTCGAATATTTTCAGATGCATCAGAATTATTTCTATGAAATAATCGAAATTTGAACAACTCTTTAAAAACACTATCTAGACATGTTTAGTCACATTTGTGACTCAAGATTAAAGTATTAAAGTGTTATATGAAAATGATTAAGCTTATCGTTCAACTGTCTAGTTTCGGCTAAGCTTTGATGAACAAGTCATTGTACACGGTTCGGTTATGGTTCATCATAACCAGGATGTATATTATATTATGTTAATCTCAAGTCAAGTTTTTCATCTTATGGTGATTATTGATTGCTTGATTCCAAAGCTACCTTAGCTTAAATCAAAAGCAACCTTGATCTTGAAAATCTATACAAGGAGAACCTCAAACAACCCGGATCTTTGAATCCCTGACATTGTTCTTGTATGTCCTAGTTTTAAACTAGAATCGTCCTCTCCTTTAAACCTTTTAAGGGTTAGCGACTAAGAAAAATTCACTTAGGGATTTTTGAAGCCAGGTCCAACTATCTTTATCTTGATAGTTCGCGTATCCTGATCTTTCTTTGATTGTTCAGCCTCTAGCTCCAACAGGAAAGATAGATAGTGTTTTGGGGTAAAAACTGATTCTTCTGGAAATGGTAAATTTGGGTTTGCCGCCGAGAAACGAATCTAAACCCTAAACAAATGCATTGCATGGGAATACTTTAGATTTGGGAGATCAATCTGTACAATTCTGGACCAAACCAAGAAATGACCATTCCAGTCTTGCTTCGGTCATAAAATAAAGGAGAAGGGTTGATCTTAGTTAGGGAAGCGAAGAAGGTATTGAGATCAGAATGGTTAACTTTGAAGGTGTGGTTGTTTTATGACTTGTATCAGAATGTGGAATTCACTTGCGGAATGCAAGCTATGAGCTCGTGTTTTTCTGGATACTTGTATTGATAACCATTGTTGGTTAAAATAGGTTAAAAACCTATTTATATGAGTCATAGTTGAATGCACCCTAATCTCATAAAAGTGGGAGTAGTTGAGTTATGGAGAAGTGGGAACATGTGAAAATGTTGAAAACCACATCTTTCAATGATGGAAGACGGGTTGATGTACACCCACTACTTCTCTGCTGCCACTAACTATCCGTCTTTCCAGAAACTTTCTCATAATGAGCGTGTTGCGCGCCGCACGCTGTATACCGCCAGACCAATAACCTGATGAACATCCCCCAGTTTGCGACATGTTTGATGTCTCGGGTGTTTTCGTGAAAATATGCAGCAGGTTGCTGAATACCTAGTTATCTTGACCAATCATGCGCAAGCTAGGCGGCGGGTGGTCATGTATTACAAGCCAATCCATGAGGCTTGCCGCAAGAAATAGCACGTAGAGCTTCTTAGGTCAAATAATTAAATTATTTGTGAAATCAATGTTTGTAAAACATCGTTTGTAATTAATGCATCGCTTTTAAGCAAGCAGCTCAAACTAATCGATGCTCATAAAGCATCGTTGTACAAAGACGCTTTAAATTAGTCGCGGAGCCCAATGTATTAAAAGGAGCATGAGCGGCCATTTTCGAGAATCTGTTGGGAGTCGTTCATACGTGCCAAAGATAGGTCGATCGGTCTTTATAGGAGAGTGACGCTTGGTGACCACGGAGATACCTTATTAGTCGCCTAAGATTCGATCTAGGACGGTCAATTTGGCTGGCAAAGTTGGACGTCCAAGATGATTTGCAACATTTAACGGATGCTGCTGAATTTATTTAAAATTCTTATTGGCAGCGGGACTAGTCATTTTTGGGCGATCGTTTAGGAGCCATATAGGTAGGTCGCGGCTTGGCCGATTGTTCCTTATGGAATAGGGGTGGCCGGTGATCACGGAAACATCTCATTGATCCCCTAAAATTAGATCTAGGTCGGTTGATTCGGCTAGCGAAGTTGGACGGCCGAGATGATTTACGACAGTTACATATTGCCATTAATTCAATTTAGGGTTTAATAGCCGTGTGGACAACCTACTTTGGGGCTAACGGTTTTTGGTGTTAGCCGCGCGCTGGGAGCTATTCGATCATCCAACACAATAACTGTGCCGTTGGTGAGCGTATCCGCACCTTGTCCGTTGATTGAGATTGAATCTAGGCTGGTCAATTCGGCTGGCGAAGTTGGGCGACCAAGATCGTTTTACGGCAGCAATATACTGCTGCTAGCATAAATTAGGGTTTTGTAACTCACGCAGCCAACCCACTTTGGGTAATCGTTTGGTGGATCCGCTTGCGAGTGGGAAGGATTCCGATTGTCCTAAGCATTAGTGGTCTCGCCGGTGTTCCTGATGGTGCTTGTCCGACCATGTTAGGAGGTGGCTAGACTTGATAAATCGACCGGCCAAAATGTACGGCCGTGATCGTTATAAGACTGACATGGGCAGCCTATATTAAATTCCTTAAGGAATTAAGTACGTCGACCAACCAACTTCCAACTTTATTTAAAAGTGTGTGTAGTGCTTTTGGAGTGATCTGATTGGTCGGTAGGACAAGAGGGTCCAGCAAGCATTAACATGGGGCGCGACCGGCCAGCCACGGGAAGTGCCTGTTAGGGAAAACCGGCCATCCAAGTGGTGTGGCCGCGCTTCCTTTTGTTGCTGCTTTTATTTGCCGCATTTTCTCTTTTACTTCTTGTTTTATACTTTTGGTAGGATTTTGCTCCTACTAGTCCATGGCGGATCAATTTCCTAGCTTACCTAGGTTTGGTCTCGACTAATAGGGTTCGAGATACTGCTCCTGCCGCAAAAAATACCTAATTTTTGTATATAAGTAAAATTAGATTTAGAAAGATTGAACTTTTGTTGGCTGGCACAAAATCAATCAATTTTTGGTGAATTTTGTGCGTTCATACAAAATCACTAATTATATTTCAGAGGGCGGCATAATGCGTGCCTCTAATTGAGTACTTCTATGCGTACCTCAATCCCGACATTTCGGGAAATTCATGCTACTCGGTTGCGAGTGAACAGTAATTGTCATATCATGTCAACATCAAGAGTTCGGCTGGGGAACATAGCATAGAATAAATACTCGACAGGCTCCGGCATTAGTGAGTAATGCGGCCAGGAGCTTAAATACTCATTAGACTCTATACTAGTGACCAATTCTTCTAGGAGCTTGAGTTTCAATATAGTATGAAGAGAGACATAGACACTCATCATATTTTGATATATCCTTCAAATTCCTTGCAGAATACAAACATATCAGGGTCTACTACTTCTGATGCCGAGTAAGGTAAGACTTTTACCGTTTTCACCCTAAGCTAAAAACCCCCATCAACATTAAGTCCCCTGCTTAGCATGTAACAGTGACATTGTCGCAGGGTAAGCACTAGATGGTGACAGACGAAATTAAAATTAAAAAGATAAAGCAGGTAGATATTACCAGGAAAATTCTAACCGTTCTTCAGCAACGGTACCGCGCGGCCAGTGGTCTTTGTAGTAGCATGTTGCTAGCTCAGTTATGGGGTATGAGTGTTGTGGGACCAGATATCTATTCTCGTTCATGGAGCAAGAGGAATCCTTCTTCTGAACTCTGGAAACTCCATTCATATAAAAGGTGTATCAACCCTCTTCCGTCTTTTGTTGCTCGTCTGGTTCCTTGATTTCGTCTGCAGCAGCCGGCTCCGCTTCGTCACTGTCAGCAGCTCCATCACGAGCGTGCCAATCGTCAGCGGCAAGGTAAGTACATCTTGTTCTTTCCTTTTATCTTTGCAAGCATGGTTAGTTGTACGTATAACTTCCACTGCTTTGAAATCTCATCAAATCCTGAGTGAACTCCTGGAGATATTTCCGCTGCCTAATCGCGTGATGATTCTTCTTTCGGGACCAGAGGGTGTAGAAATGAGTATCCAGCCTCTCCGGTGGATTTTAAAATTTTCCAAACTTCATTGCGCTCAATTGCAAGAGGCCTTGAATTTAAGTTGTTTGGTGTCTGAACTGCTGAGTCGCAATAAAAATGTTCCTTAAACTCCTGAGCATTGACTGGAATGAAATTTTATTTATTCTGACTCTTCAGCTCATAAGCCCATTCTTGCCCTTCTGATTGAGATGATGATATGCTTGGAATGCTTGTATGAGATGGGATGCGATTGGACAGTCCCCAGTTACACTTCTGTTTGATCACTAGAGATGCATTTTTGAGTCGGCTTGGGAATACGATGCGGCCTTTGTAAGAAGTTGTAGATGCGTACTAGATCCGATGGCGTGGCCTGATATGTGAAAATGTCTCTACGACATACTTTTGGAGTCTTTGATGCACGTGTACGGCTTCATGTTGAGAAATTCCCACGGCTCGTAAAGCATTGACAGTAATGATACTGATATCGGAAATAACCTGGTTGAGGGACGTGAAGGCATCCTGTGCTGGCAGTCCCCAGGTGTAATAATCCTGAGCCTATTTTCTCCTGAAAGATGTACTTCCGTTGTATTTACTGGTAAGGTGGTTGACGAATTGATGAAGGCGGCAATCTTTTGGATTCGTCATTTGTTGATCAACGGGCGGGAGTCACACTTGATAGGTCTGTATTGTATCCAAACTTCTTGGCAGCCCATGCGTCATTCCATATGTAATTGGAAATCTAGAAACACCGAATCTGACTTTATCGGTGATGTTGTTGTTGATCATGCAGGCCTTGGGTAGGCGGTGCTGAGTTCTGAGTAGGTGATGTGGCAGACATGACACGATTGGTTTGTGTGGCTTGCTGAGGCGTGACTTTCCTCTTCGATTCTTTACTGAAAACAACGCTTATGAATGGCTGAACCAAATACTGCTTGTTGGTCAGGTGCCTTCCAGACAGGGAGGTGACGATATCCTTACGCTACATCTTTGAAGAGTGGTGACCTTGTCACAGTTTCTTGGTTGACCGTCTCTTCTGAGTTGAAGAGGTCCTTGACAGTGAAGGGGTTTTGTGTCGAGCCTCATTCCCCAAGTGTGGTTTACGTGGTTCTTCTTATATGATCGATGGGTTTACCATAATAAAGATATCATCATCTTGCCTCCGTACTGGTGACTCTATTACTTCCTCCATGGGAAAATAGAATATGCATCAGTTCAGATTACCTTTGTCCATAGTTGTTGTTGTTATGGATAATCTCTGGATGGTATCAACAAACGAGCAGCACCGGTTCTTGACAGCAATTGTGATCAGAAGAGATTTCTTTTTCGTGGAAAGAAAACAGGTTGGTTGGAGCTTGGATGTCTACGGTCACGATCCTTGACAGGATGAATGGTGGCCACGGACACGGCAGAGAGAGGTGTGGTGATGGTGGTCATGGGATTTGGTAACCTCGACCATGAATCTTGGATGAGCGGAGAGGCATAATTAGTGGTAGCTACGTCTACGAGATTTAGGCGAGCATAGACGGGGATGCCGTCCACGACCACGAACATTAAAAGGCTTTAACCGGCAGTTATGGCCCAGAGGATGAGTTTCTTCCTTTCATATAACTCACATACGTGAGTTTATTTCTTCATTATATTATTTCCCCTCTTTTATTTTCAGTGAAGCAGCTCCTCCCTGATTCCCTGCGTGCGGAAGCTCGCCTATTGTTGCTTGCCTGATACAACACGGTTGAGAGATGCAAACATGTCTTGATGCTGGGCCTTGGAGAAATACAAAATCTCACATAGATGTTTCATCATGGACTATACGGTTTTGTGGATGGAGTCCCCAACAATCATGCATCTCCTGACGGGAAGAGGATCTCTGTGAACTCCTTCAGTGCCTAATTGAAGTTCTCCTGCATCCGCCTTCTTCTTGAAAATGCGCTTCAACTTTTTGTTGCAGTCACTGGTTGGGTGATTGACGAACCTATGGTAACGACAATATTTCGGATTTGCCATTTCTTCTTCAGTTGGTGGATCCCTGAGAGGAGGTATTTTGATGGCGTCATCTTGAATCCACGCTTCTAGGAGTTCAATTACCTATTCGATCGGAAACGAGAAGGTTAGAGCAGCCTCTCCAGTTTCTCGTACTTGTTGTGCAAGCGTCTTAGTCGCAGCTTTCCGGGTCTGCTGCGCTGGTGCCGCACGTTTGGGTTGTTGTTCTGCAGCTGGATCTTTTCTCTTTCCTCCTTCATTCACCACGCTTACAGAGGGTTGAGTGTTGTATTGTTTGTTGATGAGACGTCTGTTCCCGCGAGTCTCATGTGCATCTTCATTCCTGGCAGGCCTGGTTCTTTCCAGTAAGGCTGGTGCTGTTATGGCCGACCGCTTAGCAGCTTGAAGTTCATAGAATGTATGGAAGCGCAGGTTCTCTAGTAAAGCGTGGTAGACAGGTACCATGCCATTAATGCACAACTCCACCAATTGATGTTCAGTCACATTTGGGTCATGACAATCTAGCGCTTGAATCCTGAATCTCTTGACATAATCATTTGGATGTTCATTGTTTCGCTGAAACATCCTTCTTAAGTTTGACAAGGTGATTTGCTCATACCCAAAGAAATATTTCTTGTAGAAAGCGGTAACCATTTCACACCAATTGGCTATGCCGTTTGGTGCAATGGTATTATACCAAGTGTACGCCCTTTCCAGTGAGTGATTTTGAGAATTCTTTCAGGCGGAGGACATGGTTATATCCATGCTTCCCTAGTGATTCCAAAAAACGAGAGATGTGTTCACGAGCGTTATCCGTACCGTCATAAAGGGAGAACTTGGGAGAAGAATATCCTCTTGGAAGATGAAATCTTTGCACGTCGGGAGGATAAGGAGGTTGGTGCTGATGAATGATAGCTGGATTTTCCTTGCCTCGATTCTTGAGAAGTCGTTCCAGGTCCTCTTGTGTGATGAAGTTTCATTGTTGATTCCTTTCTGACGGCCGTTCAGGAGCTACACGAACTTCTTCATTCATAAAGATACGCCCTTTTGAAGTACTCGCGCCATGAATCTTGAGAAAAGTGAGTACCTCCTTCTGAGTTGTAGCCATGTCCATATGATCTTTGGCAAGAGCTTTCTATCTCTCCATCAAATCGGAAATGGTAATAGGAGGTTGGTTTCTTCTGGCTCCTCCAATCTCCCGACCTAACGAAGAAGTGGCAACAACTCTGGTGACAAGTGGGGGTGTCACTCTCGAAGAAATGTTAGGAGTAGCAGCGGCTCTGGCAGTCACGCCATAGAGGATATTTCTGGTGCTGCTGGTGTTGGTGCTAGAGGATGTAACACCATGAGATGTGTTGACTATGCTGGCAGGCGGTATATTGGTGTTAACAGCAGGGATAGTGGCGCCAGGAGTACTATCAGCGCCAGCAGCATCGGGATTGGTAACTGACCCAGACCTAAGATCCACCATCTTGAAATTGAGAAGATTGAAATAAAATTGGGGGGTGTTACTCTCGAAGAAATGTTAGGAGTAGCAGCGGCTCTGGCTCTGGTAATAGGAGGCGTCACGCCATAGGGGATACTTTCGGCGCTGCTGGTGTTGGTGCTAGAGGATGTAACACCATGAGATGTGTTGACTGTGCTGGCAGGCAGTATATTGGTGTTAACAAAAGGGATAGTGGCGCCAGGAGTACTATCAGCGCCAGCAGCATCGGGATTGATAACTGACCCAAACCTAAGATCCACCATCTTGAAATTGAGAAAATTGAAATAAAAATGAAAATTGATTTCGCAGTGGGAGAAATTAATCTCCCACTGTGGTCGCCAGTTGTTTTGGGGTAAAAACTGATTCTGCTGGAAATGGTAAATTTGGGTGTGCCGTTGAGAAACGAATCTAAACCCTAAACAAATGCACTGCACGGGAGTACTTTAGATTCGAGAGATCAATCTGTACAATTCTTTCTTAAACCAAGAAATGACCATTCCAGTCTTGCTTCGGTCACAAAATGAAGGAGAAGGGTTGATCTTAGGGAGGGAAGTGAAAAAGGTGTTGAGATCAGAATGGGTAACTCTAAAGGAGTGGTTGTTTTGTGGCTTGTATCAGAATGTGGAACTCACTTGCCGAATGCAAGCTATGAGTTCTTTGGTTTTTTCCTGGATACTTGTGTTGATAACCATTGTTGGTTGAAATAGCTTGAAAAGCTATTTATATAAGTCATAGTTGAACGCACCCTGATCTCATAGGAAGTGGAAGTAGTTGAGTGATGGAAAAGTGGGGATCGTGTAAAATGTTGAAAACCACGTCCCTACTATGAGGGGAAGAATGGCCGGTTACACCCACTACTTCTCTACTGCCACTAACTGTTTGTCTTTCTTGACACTTTCTCATAATGGGCATGTTGCACGCCGAACGCTGTAAACCACCAGACCAATACCCTGATGAACATCCCCCAGTTTGTGACATGTTTGATGTCTCGAGTGTTTTCATGAAAATATGCAGCAGGTTGCTGAATGGGTCTTGTTTGCAAGACCTAGTTATTTTGACCAATCATGCAAGCTAGGCGGCGGGTGGTCATGTATTACAAGCCAATCCATGAGGCTTGCCGCAAGAAATAGCACGTAGCGCTTCTTAGGTCAAATAATTAAATTATTTCTGAAATTAATGTTTGTAAAACATCGTTTGTAATTGATGCATATAATGCATCGCTT
Organism: Papaver somniferum; assembly: GCF_003573695.1. Lineage (NCBI taxonomy): Eukaryota > Viridiplantae > Streptophyta > Magnoliopsida > Ranunculales > Papaveraceae > Papaver > Papaver somniferum. The sequence continues at coordinate 15,624,795 of NC_039359.1, read as the reverse complement.
TTAATCAAGCAGCTCAAACTAATCGATGCTCATAAAGCACCGTTACATGAAGATGCTTTAAATTAGTTGCGGATCCAATGTCTTAAAAGGAGCATGACCGGACATTTTCGAGAAGCTGTTGGGAGCCGTTCATGCGCGCCAAAGATAGGCCGATCGGTCCTTATAGGAGAGTGCCGGTTGGCGACCACGACGACATCTTATTGGTCGCCTAAGATTTGATCTATGCCGGTCAATTCGGCTAACGAAGTTGGACTGACAAGATGATTTACGGCATTTAATGGCTGCTGCTGAATTTATTTAAAATTCCTATTGGCAGCGCGACTAGCCATTTTTGGGCGATCGTTAGGAGCCATATAGACAGGACGCGGCTTGGCCGATTATTCCTTATGGAAGAGGGGTGGCCGGTGATCACGGCGACATCTCATTGATCCCCTAACATTAGATCTAGGCCGGTTGATTCGGCTAGCGAAGTTGGACGACCGAGATGATTTGAGGAAGTTACATACTGCCATTAATTCAATTTAGGGTTTAATAGCCGTGTGGCCAACCTACTTTTGGGCTAACTGTTTTTGGTGTTAGTCGTGTGCTGGGAGCTATTCGATCGGCCATCACAATAGCCGGGCCGCTGGTGAGTGTTGATTAAGATTTTTTTTTTGGGGTTGTAATAAATAGGATTCGTTTTAGACTTGTGAAGGAAATGGAATTTTAGATTTAATAAAATTATATATATAAAAATATTAACAATGGGTGCGAGAGGTAACCAAGACACTAGATTCCACTATTATGCAAAATTGAATGATAAATATTTCAAAACTCTATTCAATTCTTAAGTCCTCTTTTATCTTTAATTCACTATCAATCATACAGATTCTCAAACATTATTTGTAAACCTTAAGCATAGATTATCAAGAGATTAAACCAAGCATAACCTATCAAACTGAATAACAAATAATTAAGACAATCATTCAAATAATTTAAAACTCTGCAAAAGCAGCGATTAGGTGAATTATATAATTAAATGAAATAGTTACCCATTTATGTTGCGTGAATAGCTTCCTCCATTGCCTTGGTTACGAGGGAATTAGCCGCTCATCATGTTGGAAAACCTCTCAAAATATTTCATTGATGCTCAAAAATGGTTTACAAATGATGAGAATATGAGAAATACAATAAAACCGGGTTTGTAACAATTATATTTGTTACAAACCAGAGAACTGCGACCCTCAGTGACAAAATAAGACTGCTGCAGCTGTGTCGCAAACGCTGTAGCAAATAAGTCTGCCTGAGGTACGACCCACAGGTGTGAGTCGTTATTACTGTAGAAAAACGACTGCTGGTGCAGGTCTGTTCTTCGTGTTCTTCATGTTCTTCAGTAGCAGCAGCAGCAGCAGAAACCGAGTTTGGGAAAACTCAAATTTCTTCTTTTCTGGCTCTCCTCAGCCCCCCAGACTCTCGACACCCATTCTCCGTGATACCAGAAATCTATTTATACTTCTCGGCCTCATTTAATCACGCCATAACTCAAGATAATTCTCTCTTTACTCGGCTTAAAGAGAAAATATTTTTTGGATATTTTCTTCCTTTAATTAGCTCTCCACGCGCTGAAATGATGTATAAACACTCCAAACATGATCTTACACGCTGTAGAATTGATTCAACACTCTCCAAACACATGAGTACACGTCTAAATTTGATGTGATCGTGTGATATTCATTTCTTGAACGTGCTTCCTGATTTCTTGATTGCGATGATTCCATCCAATTATGATCGATCCTAATACCCAAAATGTCTTCCTCTATCCATATCACAAATACCCATTGAAAATCAGAGGTTTAATCGAACTCTAACCCCTCCAAAAATCGATCGACCCAACTGCCAGTGAGAAGAAATATTTTCCCGCCTTTTCCCAAAATTTGAATTATGAGAAGAAAAGTGTCCTCCCCCTAATCCTGTACGGATTTCCCTTTAGCAATTGGGGTGGAAATAGTAATTTTGGGGTGGAAATAGTAATTTTTCTGGGTTCCTCCGGTACATTTCTGGGACGCTTCCGGTGCATTTCTGAGGTGCCTCCGGTACATTATCCTGGGGTGTAAAACACTACTTTTCGAGCTCATTTCGCCGCAAAGGCTTATTTCTCTAAAAACATCTACAAAAACACAAAATAACACAATAAGTACTTAATCGAGTCTAACAATACATAATATTGAGAACAAAATTAGACACAAAAATGTGTCTATCAAATACCCCCAAACTTATTATTTGCTAGTCCTCGAGCAAAACTAATAAAAATAAATAAAACCGAGTTAATCTCGGGAGGGTTTACCAGAGGTGTGCCCACAAAACCATTACTCCAGACCCTAGCTTATCTATGCAGAACCTTGGAAGGTACTAAAGAATCTCCTTGGTTGGCATACTTATTGACTAGAAGAGGAAGTACCCTGATTCGAAATTCCAATTGTTGTACACGAGTTTGCACTCAAGCATACTAAAATTCATATATAAGTGACAGAGCTCTACTCAGATAGTCGCACTATGGACATCTATATCCGGAGTCAAAACTAATCACATGGATAGATCAAGAAGATGGATATAGAAAAACATAGATGGTTTTGATGTTTATTAAGTGAACGGCGTTTCCCATATCTGTCTGAAGGCCTCCGCCAAAATGAACATATCCTAATGGATTGAGATACTAGTCTGACTAATATCAACACACTGGCATATACAAGGGTACCAGTGGTCGATAACCTAACTCTAGGTTAACACAACTGGCATATACAAGGGTACCAGTGGTCGACTTTATTGAATTTATTCCTTTTGGTCAAATGGTCTGGTCTCAATTTCTTTTTTTCTTTTTTTCTTTTCTTTTTTTCAACTTTTTTTTTTCATGGTATCTCAATCACTCTAATTCACCCTAGCATTGGTAACAACTTGAATCGTGAGCCCCACCAAATCACTTAGAAACATATTTAAAAAGAAAACAACATCAAAAAAAGAAGTGAAAAGGACTCAACGAGATATGGTGAAACTATCATGTTATTACTAACAACTGAGCTCTGTGCTTTTATGAATAGACTCTTTAGATGTTGACATCTAATCAGATTGGTTCCTCAACTCCTACAATCAAAATGCTTCCATCCACTTATATTAGTTAGTGCAATCCTTAATAAGCATAAATTTCTAGTCTCTGGAGTTTATTTATTGCAACTAAAAAGTTTCTCACATACCCCCAAACTTAAATCTAACATTGTCCTCAATGTTCTAAAGATGAAATTAAAAGCATGAACAAGGAGAAACGGTTACTATTTGAAGAAAAAGAGTTAATGAAGGATATTACCGTGTTGCATGAGATTGGGTTACCTCCCAAGAAGTGCTAAGTTTAAAGTCTTCAGCCAGGCTAAGCAAGGATTAGTCACCAAGTAGAATCATATAGTAGAAGCCGGAATAACTATGGGTCATCTGGATCAAAAAGTATTACCCACAAGAAGAGGAAAATGCAACACACCAAAAAGATACCGAACATACCCTTGTTTAAGACAACTACATCTAGTTGTGGCTCAGGTTCAGGTTCTATATCTGGGTTTAGATAACAGGTTTTCCTCGGTTGGATTTCCTCAAAGCTAAGATCCGGTTCAGGTATTAGAGTCTGGAAAAACTCAACTAAGAACTTAGAAGCACATAACAACAACCTGAATAATTGGGGATCCTCTAAGTCAATTAGATTTGACTCACACAGCTGACCACAATGAAAGAGGTGGTATTCCTTAAGAAAATGTGTCGACCCTAATATCCTAAAGTGATTAGGTTTAGTCTCAAAACTTAATAACCGACACATCTTAAAATCAAAAGTTCCCACAATTGGAAGAAAAGTTTTTGGTGGGAAAACAAAGTCAATCTTGGTATCATAACCTGGGTTAACCACATCAACCAGAGGATGGGTTTCTAACAACTGAGCTTCTTTCTGGACATCATTAGGTTCGGGAAAACGTGTATGAAGATAATCTTGTAAGATGGTTGAGGCACAAATGTCAAGTCCTACAGGAGGGTACTTTCTAAGAGTTAAAGCACACGGATAATGATAATCACCCCCAAACTTAGAGTTTTCTGTGTCTCTAGAAAGACTAGTCACAACTTCCCTAATTTCTAGGTCATCAGATTCCTAGAAATGGTCGATAGATTCTTCTAAGTTGGGTTCATCCTCACTCATTTCTACGAGTTTATCATCTTCTAAGACTAGTGTTTCTAAATCGCTAGATTCTAAAACAGTATTCTCAGGGTAAACTCTTTCCTCTAAACCATCATCACAATCATATAAAGGATTATCAGAGAAAGTTTCATAGAAAGGCTCATCAACTAAGGTTTTAATCATAGTTACCTCCTCCGATTCATTGATAGGCACATCAAATAATGGATTATCCAACATACTGCAGGCTAAAGGATCATGAACTACATCGTCTAAAATGGTGGTATCTCTAATCAAATCCTCATCCTTTTGAATAGGTGAATAATTATTAAAATTATTTGGATTTGTACTAGAAACAACACTATCATTATAAAGCTCAACCGGAGTAACAAATTCCTGATCACTATGCCTACATATTTCATGTTCTTCATCAATATTATCCTCATCATAATCATCACTATAATAACATGAAAATAATCGAACCTTATCAAAACAAGTAGTGTTACCAATTCTAACCTCGTCATCTTGATTATGTGAATAAAAACTATCCTTATTTTCGAGGGTGGTATTGGGAAAACTACACTGGAAATTAAGACTATCCTGAGCAAGTTTTTCCACAATCCTATTTGTATTCTCAGTAAATTGCTTGAGGGTCTCTTTTAGAGATATCTTAGTTGACCGCTCTACAGACTCTTCTGGGAAGAATATTATAAGTATCTTTCATAAATAACTTCCGTGCTGACTCATTGAAACTCTTGAGAGACTCTTCTAGAGAAATAGAAGGATTGTTTTGCTCGTATGACCTGTGGGTATGTGGATAGTAATTGGGCTCAAAATGGTATGAACCATAACCTTCAAAGGTTTCGCGTTTCCAATCACTATTCACACTATGGTCATAAAAAGGATAATGTCTAAGATGCTCAGTCGGATACTCATTGTATTGGCTATTATAATACCAGTTCGACATCCTAACTGCAAGGGAATTCTAAACAAACACAAAGAAGGCTGACTCGACCACAACAAGCCTATTTTATCTAGCAAACAAAAAGCATGATGGCTCCACTTAGATTGTTTTCTAGAACAGCTTCTATTCCTTCGAAAAGGAATTCGTTACAATTTGAGCACACCCTTCTGGAATCAATCCGAGCTAATGTAAGTTGAATCGAGGCGAGGGAAGCTCAGTGGAGATTTGATACCCAAAGCCTCACCGCTATCACAAGGCGGCGCAGTCACGCATTCAACTCACAGAAACCATCATGAACTTCGAAGTATGCTAAAAGAATAACCAATATTTTTCGAACGACTTTCCTACTAAGCTCGTTACCCTATCGGTCTCGTTCTAGTCAAAATTTTAAGCTTAGGTTCGCGTTTGGTTTCGTTTTCCTAAAGCGGGCAAGAAGGGAGCGGTGATGAAATCCGAACCCTTATCTTGTATTGGCCAGGCCTTGCCCTTTACTAGGAATTTAAAAACAGTCCAAATTCGTCCTCAATCAATGAATCACCTTAAGGAATACAATAACTCGCTTACAGGAGATTCGCGAGTGTTTCGATGGACTTACCTCCCGTACCAGACGGGGATGAACCGTTGAAGTCGACTCGGGCCACGACTCCTATGTCATGTACGAACCCGAGGGGCCGAGACGATATAGTAATCGTCGTCCTTCCCTGCACACAGTTTATATATATATTTTATATAACCCTTCCGTATGGTTTAAAATTAAAATAAATTGTCCAAAGTCCAGTCCAATGAAAAGAAATACAAAAAATAATAATAATAATTACAAAAAAAAATGGAAAGTCTCTTAAAAAAGAATAAATAAAATAAATCTCTCTTTTTTTTTCCTCTTTTTTCTTTATTTTTTTGCTTTGTCTTTTTTCCTTCTCTTTTAGCTTTAAGCTTTGATTCCAAGGTCTTTAGTATCCAACTTCAAACTTGCAATACAAAGACACAACCAAAGAGACGTAAAAAGAACAAATGGAATAATAAAAATAATAAAAACCTAAAAATTCTACCTAAGCACAAATCCCAGGCAGCGGCGCCAAAATGATTAAAGATTTTTGATGGGGTTGTAGTAAATAGGATTCGTTTCAGACTTGTGAAGGAAATGGAATTTTATATTTAATAAAATTATATATAGAAAAATATTAACAATGGGTGCGAGAGGTAACCAAGACACTAGATTCCACTATTATGCAAAATTGAATGATAAATATTTCAAACTCTATTCAATTCTTAAGTCCTCTTTTAACTTTAATTCACTATCAATCATACAGATTCTCAAACATTATTTGTAAACCTTAAGCATAGATTATCAAGAGATTAAACCAAGCATAACCTATCAAACTGAATAACAAATAATTAAGACAATCATTCAAATAATTTAAAACTCTGCAAAAGCAGCGATTAGGTGAATTATATAATTAAATGAAATAGTTACCCATTTATGTTGCGTGAATAGCTTCCTCCATTGCCTTGGTTACGAGGGAATTAGCCGCTCATCATGTTGGAAAACCTCTCAAAATATTTCATTGATGCTCAAAAATGGTTTACAAATGATGAGAATATGAGAAATACAATAAAACCGGGTTTGTAACAATTATATTTGTTACAAACCAGAGAACTACGACCCTCAGTGACAAGGAACCAATTGATAATCCGGTATTATATTCCCGAAGAACAACCTAGAAATATCAATCACCTCACAATAACTTAACTATATGGTAGTAGAACAAGTTATTGTGGAATCACAAATAATGAGACGAAGAGATTACTTTTTATATCTCACCTATCGGAGATAAATCTCGAGCCAATCTTAGAGAATGTAGTACTCAATACGATAGAACAAGTAAGATCAGAACAGGCGACTACAGAGAAAATAGTTGGTTCTGGCTTCAGAATCTCAACGAAGTCTTCAAGTCATTGACCTATAATGGTTTTAGGAAAAACCTAGGTTAAAGGAGAATCTACTCTAGTACATAACTAGTATCACACATGAGGTGTGGGAATTAGGTTTTACAGTTACTAGAATTCTCCCTTATATAGTCTTCAAACCAGGGTTTGATAGCTTTGAAACAAAGCAATCAATATTCACCGTTAGATGAAATCCTGATTTAAGATTCAAGCTAAGTTTGCTTAAAATCAAAGCAATATATCTCCACCGTTAAATGGTCTTAGCTTGTTACACACAAATGAAATATACCTTCATTTAGATATGGGTAACTGTACCTAAACGTGTATATTGAGTTGGCTCAACAATAGTTAACCGAAGTTAGCCATATGAACACTTTTGTATTAACCATATTCATCTAACACTTCCAGATCAAATGATAAATAAATGAATCTAATTGTGTTACTCATAGAGTTTTTCAATTTTTTATATTCTCATAGAAGTATACAAGACACAATTGAAACAAAATTAGAATTGATTCAAGAGAATCATTTCAAGAACATTTAGCCACGGTTTATAAATGAATTTGTTCATGAGTATGGAATCATAGTTAACCGATTTTAGAACTTAAACCAACTAAATTCGCAAACGGGTACGCAAACTTAAGTTACGGACTTTGGTCTTGTCCGACAGTTCGCAAACCGGTATGCATACTGTCGTTCCGGACCTAACTCAAGTAGAAACGTTCGCATACTGGTATGCAAACTTGGTTCCCGGACTTTAACAGTTAAAAACGTGCGCATACTGGTGCACAAACTTGGTTTCCGGACCTGAATCATACCACAACAGTTTACATACTGGTATGCATACTGTAATATATCCAGATAGTGGTTAATTGTTTTAAACTCACATTTCAACCATTGAAACATCCTTAGAAGACGACAATAGCTATCTTGGACAAACTATTAGCTTATAAGTAATTTTCAAGTGATCGAATGACCAATACGAAACATTATGAGTCGACATCAAATGACTGTCTCGCACAAATCATGTAACATGTTTCGAGGCAATTTTCACATGATCGTCTTTTAACTTATTATTTAGTTTCCAACAAATAAATTGTTTCCAACTAAACTCTTCAAGAATAATGATGAACGTAGCTAAAGCAAAAATCTTCCAACACATATTTCGAGAAAGATATAAGCTAGTTAAACTTAACTCAAAATATCAAATGTGTATAATGTAAAAGTCTATATATCTATATAACTTAGTCTCAATGGGAGATAAAATAGAATAAACTTCTGAGTGATAGATAAGTTTTAGTCTCCACGTACCTTTTGTAGATGAAGTTCCTCCAAGATCTCCTCAGTAGATCTTCGTCTTCAATCGATGAACGCCGTGAAGTCTAAATCTTAACTACACATTCTATCCTAGTCTGATACATAGCTATAAGTAGACTAGAAATCAAGACTTATAGTTTTGATCACCTAAACTTGATAAACAAGCTTTAGATATTAACGCTTGCGAGTTCGACCGATCAATGCTCTAACACAACTCTATTTGAAACACAATTATATTCATTTGATTATCTTTCATAATTAATGATCATCATAGTTGATCTAGAAGTGTTAGATGAATATGGTTAAGACAAAAGTGTTCATACGGCTAACTTCGGTTAACTGTTATTGAGCCAACTCAATATACACATTTAGGTACAGTTACCCATATATGAATGAAGGTATATTTCATTTGTGTGTAACAAGCTAAGACCATCTAATGGTTGAGAGATATTTCTATGGTTTTGTAGATGGGGAAAAACGATTTGCTGGTTTTTAAGAAATCGAGGAGATGACCGTGTTTACTCAACCTCACACAGGTGCACTGCAAGAAGGGAGTGCTTTAAGTTCGAGAGATTAATTTGTAGGACTCCGGCCTAAAACAAGACAATAGTCGTTCCGGAGTCAATTCGGTCACAAGAGAGGATGGGTCGATATGTAGGAGGGAAGCTGAGAAATGTGTGAGATCAATGGTGATCGAGATTGTATGTGTGTTGTGTATTCTGCATAACAAAGTTCCGAATGATTGAATTTACTCAGTTGAGAGTGATTGCTCAGACGATGAGTTCGTGTAGACGAAAGATTGTCTATATGAACTTGTCGAGAAATTCTTGTCTGTTTCAATCGTTGTTCAGAGACCTTTTATATTTCTAGAATTTTAAACACCTTGATCTCGTGAAGTGTGACATTTTCTGAAGTCAAAGAGTGGGGAAGTGGGAAGTCGTGTCAAAACCAGTTGCTCATCGTGCGGAGACTTGGTTGATTTCCCATCCACTACTTTTCTAACTCCTCCAACTGATTTCACGACTTGCTCACATTCTCGTCGTGTGTATGAATACACGTGTCGTAGACCGCCAGACCAAAACCCTAGTTAATATCCCCCATGTGACACGATTGACATCTCGTGATTGTGGAGTCAGTTGCTGACTTTATGGGACGATGAGTCCTTGTATTGTTGAGTTGAACGTGATTTGAAAATGTTCTGAGACTCATGAATTGAACATGCTTGTCGAGACAAAAGTATATTGTCGAATAAATGTTGATAACTTAAGGTGAGCAAATGTTGTTGAATTGTTGAATATTGATAGTTGAACCAATATTCCTTAGTCTGAGCAAATATTTCTCATATGAGCGAGTGCTGCTCGTTTGGTGAATTGTTGGTATCAGGACCAGATAAGATAAAATATTAATTTATGATACTGGCAGATAGGCCGAGCATAATAATAAAAGTGTTAATCACGGGATCATCATAAAATTATTAGTATTTGAATCTGCTCAGAATTATGTTTTGCAGAGCTCTGGATTCGAAACCCTAATTTTTGATCAATCGATGATTTATTGAAAATCAACCACATAGTGAAGGAGGGACCGGATACATGTGATGACGAGTCGACCATGTAACCCCCAGATGCTCAAATGAGAAAAATACCAAAGTCTCATGAAGACCAGTTGGTGAAAGGATGATTAAATGTTGGTTTAATCAATTTATTAAAGTAATGCTCGTGTGAGCGTTAGGTAGTAAAATATGATTATGGATAGATGAGGGAATGACCAAGGAGTCATGGGACCGACTCTTGATGGTCGTGGGACCAGCTGATGGTCGTTTGAGCAAACTCCTAGTTGTTTGAGAAGAGTTTGGACCTAATATGAGCAATTGAGCAAATTAGGTCAAAATTACTAAAACATGTGGGATCGGATATTTGCAAGCCCTAGGTCCGGCCTTGGTTGGTCAAGGATACATGCTCGTGTCACCATAATGTTTGTGTCTCAGTCCTGAGAGTTTCGATATTTTCTGATGCGCGTTTGAGCAACATTTTGAGAAAATATGAAGGATTCATGGTTTTGCTGAAACCGGAGAATCTTCATGAGATGATGAAATATAATTAATAAAATAGGGGATTGCAAGGTGTGGTACTGGCCACGGCTAGGGCATCGCTGGCCAGCTAGCAAGTTCGGTCCCGCAGTACCTTTCCCAATTTTATGTATTTTCCCTGATGTGAAGGAAATACCATGAAACTGAGGAATTTTCATGAGGTTAGGGAATTTCCATGAGATTATGGAAATAATAATAATAAAAATAAGGATTCATGAAGTGTGGGACCGACTATGGCTAAGGCATGGCCGGCCGGCCAAGGATCCCGGTCCCAAGGCACTTTCCCTAATTTTATAATATTTTTCATGATTTTAGGGAAATATCATAAAACCAAGAAGTTTGTTGAAACCAAGGAATTTGTTGAAATCAAGGAGTTTCCATGAGATGAGAGAAACTTAAATAATAATAATAATAATAATAATAATAATAATAATAGCGTGTGGGACCGGCTAGGGCATGACCGGCCGGCTAGGGCCCGGTCCCACGAGTTTTTCTAATTTTATATTATTTTTCATGACTTGAGGGAAATTTCATGAATTTAAGGAGTTTTCATGAAACGAAGGATATTTGCTCAAATGAGGAGATTTTCATGAGATCAAGGAAAATAATAAAAATATGATAAAATATAAAATTAGGTGTGAGACTAGGACTGGCCACGGCACGACCAGCCGGCCGGTGGGCCCAGTCCCCTGGCGCCTCAATTAATATTTTATTATTTATTGTTTTCTTCCTATTTTGTATAGGTTCATCGTTCCTTCGTGTTTTGGAATGCTCTTTCGTGCATTCAGATGCTCGTTTGTGCATTATTGCTGAGTACACTAGCACCATTTTGGTCGGGGCTTACTCGATAGCGGCTCAGATGCCCGTACGTTGAACATTTATCACTAGCCCGTGGAATTCTGATGGGAAGAACCACGAATTGCAGTGACGAAATATTATGAAGAATCGTAGAATATTGTTGAATATTCAGTTAGAGATTAGAGATAATTAATTGATGGCTCTATACTAGAAGGCATGCTGTCTAAGAGCATTAATTATCTGAGAATTGAGAAACATGAGCTTGTTGAAACATCATATTTCCTTTATATAGTCAGGGAAAACCTTGTTGCACCCTGAAGACGTTATTGCTCTATACTAGCAGGCAAGTTGTCTAGGAGCCGTCCAATCCTTCGATTCTATATAGAAGTAATTACTGAAATTGCTCAGTATTTATGATATGTGTCGTTGCCTCAGCTGAGAGACTACACATATACATATACTCTGAGAGACAGTATTCTCAGTCAGAGATTTTATGGCATGAGCTTTCATGCTTCAATGAGAGACATGAGCCTCAATACTCATCTGATTGCTGGATCAGGAGCATGTATAATTATGATTTTACGATTTTAGCCTTTGTCGAAAATCCACCATCTATATTAAGTCCCGTGCTTAGTGAGGGACAGTCATGTTCCTCAGTCAGCACTAAATGGTGATTTTCCAGTTATGAACAAAATAAGTAATTGAACTTAGTTGTAAGATAAGATGTTGACGGATTTTCGATCGCGCGAGCGAACCACGGTTTGAACAAAGATCCCAGCGGCATGATAGAGTATCATCTAACGAGCACAAACTGGTGTAGAACCGCTAATTTGATGATGGGACCTTGGTCGGTTTAGGATTCACGGGCCGGGCCCGAACAAGGAAATCCTTGTGAAATTAGGTTTTGGAAATAAAAATTGATATAAAAGGGATTAATCTTTTTTTTTATTTCACCTTCGCACAACCGACCACCACCTTCATCCTCACGTCCGAGCACAGGAGAGAGCAGGGAGATTTTCGCCGGAGTTGTTGATCGTCGGCCATATTCCGGCCGGCACCGACCAGGTGAGTTTTTTTTTTCCCAGAAGTTCAATACTTTATCCATGAGTTGTTCATGCTTTGATCATGTTAAAATTTTATACATGTGTATATATGAGTGTGAGTTTTGTAGAAAAAACCTTTATTTTATTAAACGTATATTCGTTCGATCGTTAATTCAAGAGACTAGCAATAATCCCTAGCTTGATAGAGATTTTTTCTTTTGAAATAAACTTGTGTCCAGTGATAAAATTTGGTTTATGAGCTTTCATGGAAACCAAAACTTTGTCTCAAAAGGTGTGAATTTTTCACAAAATCGAAATAAACCTTCGTTTCAAAGAAAACGATTGTACGAAGGAAAAAGTTTTTTTTTTATCAAATTGTGGAGCCTCCACAAAGATTTTTTTTTTGATAAAATCACGTGAGCCTGGGCTCACGTCAATTTTTTTTTTTTTTACTTTTTACGTGAGTGAATCACTTTTTTTTTAATTTATTTATACACATATGTGTATATATATTTTTCGAAAACACTTTGAGCAGTATTTAAAAACAAACAATTATTTGTGATGAAATATTTGTTTAGTTTTTCATAATCCGGTGATTAATGCTCGCATGATGGAAGTGTTCATGATTTTATGAAAACCTGAGTTTTGTTCGTCTATTGTAGATTCGAAGGAACGAGCAAGGTTTTGAAGTGCTAGCTTTCATATCAAAAACACTACTGTTAGTGGAATTGTAAAAAGGTAAGAGTTAAGAATTACCATTTTTGTAGATGCCTGCATGAATATTTTGTTGTCAGATTGTATAGCTCCATCATATTGTCGAAGTTTGCGTCTTGTATGACAATATTCTGAAATAATGTTTGCGCACATTACAGCTACTTCACAAAGATGTCTGACTCCCAGGAAAATGATGCCTCCAGAGAAGATACATGTATGGATGAGACTTCTGTTGGTGAAGAAGAAGAAGAAACTCCTGGTCTCAAGAACGTTCCAAATATAGATGATGTGTTTTTCGCGGTTCAGCAGGGAACTGAAAAACCTCTTCAATCTCCAGCATTTCGCCTTCTGATAAATCCAAGAGAGGTTTTTCAGAAAAAATTAGTGACTCCTCGAGCAGCTATTCGATTTTGTCTTAAACGAGGACTTTTCTTGCGTCGATTATAGAATTCAAGCTTTCTCAACGACCTTTAGAAAAATTCTCCGGGTCGGCGAGACATATGCTGGGTTTTCCTCGTGTTAGAGCCATGTTGGATAGAGCACAGGTGACCATGGCTATCCAAGCATCTGGAGATTTGTTCATTTTCCATGATGCGCGAGGTATTGTAGCTCTACTTGCTCGCTGGTGCATTCCAACTCATACCTTCATATGAAGATGGGGAGAGTTTATTATTACTTTGGAGGATGTAGTTGCTTTGTTGCACCTTCCAATCACGGGTAACTTCCCTGAAGAGATTTCATCAGAGGAGACTGCGGTTTCCAACATCTTGACAGTTGAGATGGAGAGAATTAATAAGGCATCTGGCAAAGGTTGTTACACCCAACTATTTTCTTTATAGTTGTGTGTTCTGATCTTACTTGTTCTATCGTATTGGGTACTATCTTCTCTAAGATTTTCTCGAGATTTATCTACGATTGGTAACATATAAAAAGTAATCACAAAGCTCTTCGTCTCATTCTTTGTTACTCTGCAATAACTTCTTATACTACCATGTAGTTAAGTTATTGTGAGGTGAATCATATTTCTAGGCTGCTCTTCGGGAGTATAAGACCGGATTATCAATTGGTTCCTGTTCACCTTGATTTATCAAAAGACGGAACAAAAACTTCGTAGGTGCTTTTGTGGAAGACAGATTTATCTATCAGAATAGACTTATCTATGAGAGACAGATTTGTTTATAAGTCTTCGACTTTGGGTCGTACAAACTCTTAGTTGTGGGTGAGATCAGCTAAGGGAATCAAGTGCGCAGAATCCGGTGTGGTTATAGAGGTGTAAGGAACACGAGTGTACCTTAATCGGTGTGAGACTTGGTTAGGTCTCAATTACATTCCAGTCCGAAGTTAACTTGTAGTAGGCTAGTATTTGTAGCGGCTTAATACAATGTAGTGTTAAAATATGGACCAGGTCCCGGGGTTTTTCTGCATTTTCCGTTTCCTCGTTAACAAAACTTATGGTGTTTGTGTTTTTTTTTTCGCATTATTTTTGTTTATATAATTTAATTATCACAGGCTGTGCGTAGTTCAATCAATTGGTAAATCCTACCTTGATTGTTGGATAGGAATTAATTGGCACTTGGGCACTGGTAACCGTCCAAGTTATTTCTAATATGAATCGGGCTCACAGATTACTATATGTTCGATTGCAGATTGTATTGAGAAATTGAGATATCTCTCTGATATATTTCTTGATTGAGCTCGCTTTATAAGCTGGTTCTCTTAGAATTATATTGGATTTATTTAATACAGATTGCCAAACGAATTATTGGGTGTGGTTGTTATACCCCCGCTTTTTCAATTAGTATCAGAGTTGGCAAACACGTTAAAGACCTCATAAGTTTGTATTTGTAGCAATCTGACTCTATGGACAGAAATGTTATCTCTATAAACGTACCTCCTGTCTTTGATGTCTCGAATTACTTATGGTGGAAAATTGCTATGTGTGCCTTTCTCAATCATGGGTTCGTGTTGTTAATGGCTATAATCCTCCAATGGTTATAGTAAACGGTGTAACTGTTCCAAAGTATATTGGTGAGTATGAGCCTGTCGAGATTCTTGATGCAAAGAAAAATTCTAACAGTTTGAATGTTATCATCCATACAATTATCCCAGATCTTCAGCACCATGTGATTACATGCAATAAGTCTAAAGATGCTTGGGATATCTTAGAAACCGTATTTGAAGGGAATACCTCTAAGAAGGAAGCTAGGCTTTGAAAACTAAATTCTGATTGGGAAAACCTTCATATGGTTGATGAAGATTCATTTGATGTGTTTAGTCACAAAGTGTCTGAAATTGTTAATGCATCTTTTGCATTGGGTAAGGCTATTCCTGAAAGGACATTGTGATGAAAATTCTCAGATCTCTGTCAGCTAGATATGATTCTAAGAAACATGCCATTGTTGAGGGAAATAACCTTGATACACTTTCCAGAAATACTCTTGTTGGGAAGTTAAAGATCTTTGATCATGAGCATATATCCAAATCTGGAAAGGATATTGCTTTCAAAGCATAGAAGAACACTAAATTACTTGATAAAAGTAAAAGTGTTGGCAACTCTGTGGATGATCCTATTGAGACTGATTCATCAGATGAGGATCTTGACAATTCAGTCTCTCTGATCATAAGACAGTTTAGAGACTCTTTTGAAAAGAAGTAAATGGTTCACCAGAGATAAACCCAGATCATCAGTTAAACCTCATAATCGTTCCCCTCTTAAAAATAAGGACACTGACGACACTGATGATGAGGATATGCCACATTGCTTCAAGTGTAAAGGTTTTGGTCGTTTTGCTAATGAGTGTCCAAATCGTAGAAAATACACACGAAACAAAGGTCTTGCTGCAACTCTTGATGAAATGTCTGATCACTATGATTCAAATGAAGATGAAAAATCAAGGTGTTGCACTCCTTGGCGAAAATATTAATTTTGATAATTGTAGCAATACGTACATCAATCTTGATATTTTTCCTAGAGAAACTTCTTCGACCACTTTGGAGGATAAAATGAATTTTACTCTATCTATTGAAAATTCTGTCTCACATGTTTCAGGTACTTCAATTTGTTTAGCAGTATGCTCGGCTATGGTGCCTGAACCGTCCTCCACATTGATATGTTCTTATTGTACTTTTAAGGGTCATGAACTCTCGAATTGTTTCAAGTACAAACATAAAATAAGATATGTCAACAAACTTCAACGGAGAGCAAGTCGATTAGCAAAGAAACTTAAACTTGTTTTGAAGTCGAATCCATCTGAGATATTTAAGTTTAACTCATCTCCGAAGAAGTTAATTTCTAAAGAAAAAGTTAGACCTCTACAAAAAAGAACTAGGTCTAAACGATCTGTGAAAAAGGGAACTGATAATTCCATACGAGAATCACATAGTGAACAGATTATTGTTCACCCCAACACAGCCTAATTGTGTTGAAAGTGCATCTTGTCTCATGTGCCCGAATTCAAAGAGACAAGAGTTATGCATAATCAGGTTTTATGAAAAGATTTTTTTTTTAATTTTTGTTTTCCTGGAATTCTGCTGATCTTTTCATATCCTCGAATGGTATTAAAAAGGTTTACCTTGTTTGATCATTAAAAGAGGGTTAAAATCGACATTTCTACCTTTTTTAGGGTCTGTAACCCTATATTCCTTTTTCCTTCCCTGAAAACACTTTTTATCAAAAGATTGCTTGTGGAGCTAGTTTTGTGTATTTCTCTCACAATTCCATATTTGAATGGAGAGTCCAAGCATCATATCTTCGGATGGAAAAGATGTTAACATGATTATTAAGCCATCAATCATGAAGGAAAAAGGTAAATCTCATTCATCTATAACTTTAAAGAGAAAAAGAAGAATATGAAGAAACCAAGGGCTAACCCCTCAAATCTTCAGAAGTTTTCTAGTGTTCTTGAAGAGTTGAAAGAAACAAGGATAAACATGCAGCAAATAAAGGCTATTATTCTAAGATATCTTGAAATTCAGAAAGCCCTGGTTCGGCATCAGTCAAGAAGGTTTGTTGGAATTGACTTCTTTCTTCATGAACCTTATGTTCCAATGTCTGTTGAAGACAAGGAGTTCGGGGACGATAAAGAATTTTTCAAGAATCTTAATGTCTAGGAAACTTCTTATGAGAATTTATTCTTGTGTTTAAGAAGGATAACTAGGGTTTGGAATAGGAAATTATTGTGGTCACACATAGTTATTTCCAATGATTGTCATCCTGCAATGATTTAGATTTATTTATTTAAATTCTAAGTTATTTGGAAGATGATTTTGCAATATTAATCTTGGTTTTATATATTGCAGAAATATTTTATGAGATATGTGTGTTTACATCCGTGAAATATAAATTATCTCATATATGCTCAAGAGTTAAGTTTATTATGTGCTTATGAAAATATTGATAAAAGATAGAATGAACTTTTGAATATTCCGCAGTATTGATCTTTTCCTGATCCACTTCTACGTAAAATTAATATATGGCTCCGTAAGTTTTCTTATGTTGAGCATTTCCGACTAAATTAATCTATAAGTCTTCTTGTGATTAATTTATTCGAGTTTTCTGGACACAAATTCATGTTTCATGTAATTTTTTAATGGCCAAAGAAATCCTTCTTTTCTTGTAAAAGTAAGGTCGCTCTTGTTGTTCTTTCGGGAATGACATTTTATGGGGAAGAGTTCTTAACTGAACTTGTGCTTAATTGACAAATCTTTGTGGGGAGTGCGGGTATGGAATGTTGTAGGAGTTATTTTGTATCTTTATAAACTCCTTGATGAACACACTAAGTTTCCACTATGTGAAATAATCATCGAAACAAAGTTGATATGTTCTCTTTTATTCATGCATTATCTCTTTGAGAATTTCATTATGATCCCGTAATTTTCGTACCTTTGCAAATTTATATTGACAAAAAGAGGGAGAATTATTTGGTAGTTCACACTACGTACATATGTTTTATGGATCATTATGTAAGGGGGAGTGGTTTTCACTGTAAGATGGAAGTATTGACTAAGGGGGAGTGATACATATCACTATAGTATTATTGTCAAAGTTGTGATACAATTGGACTTTGATGTTGTGTAATAATAATATGACACCGTATAACAATGATTGACAACAAATGTTTTTCATGTGTTTTCTTATTGTTATGGCTACGGATCTTCAATAACAATGATGCTGAGTTGAACACGTTCAGAGTCACTGAAATACCTAGAGTGGCGAAGAACTCAAGGAATGTTGAAGAACCAAGGAAATCAAGCATGATGGATGAGAACCTACAAAGTTTATTTATTTTGTAATCCATATGTATTGAAAGTTTTGTCAGTAAAACTGACAAAGGGGGAGATTGTTAGAGCAGTGCTCGGTCGAACTCGCAAGTGTTGCTATCTCAAGCTTGTTTGACAAGTTTAGTTGATCAAAACTATAATCTTGATTTCTAGTCTACTTATAGATACGTCTCGGATTAGGATAGAATGTGTAGTTGAGCTTTAGACTTCACGACGTTCATCGATTGAAGAAGAAGATCTACTGAGGAGATCTTGGAGGAACTTCATCAACAAAAGGTATATGGAGACTAAAACTTATCTATCACTGAGAAGTCTATTTTATTCTATCTCCCAAGGACACTAAGTCGTATAGCTATATAGACTTTCATATTATATATTTGATATTTCGAGCCGAGTTTATCTCGCTTATCTATTTCTAAAAATATGTGTTAGAAGCTTTTTTCTTTAGCCATGTTCATCATATTCTTGACGAGTTTAGTTGGAAACAATTTATTTGTTGGAAACTAAATATTAAGTCAAAAGATGATCATGTGAAACTCGCCTTGAAACATCTTACATGATTTGTGTGAGACAATCATTTGTTGTCGACTTGGAAAGTTTCGTATTGATCATTCGATCACTTGAAAATTACTTGAATCTAATAGTTTGTGTGAGAAGCTATTGTCGTCTTCTAAGGATGTTTCAATGATGAAATGGGAGTTTAGAACAAAAACCTTTGTCAGGATACATCACGGTATACTAGTGCAAATTGTTTTGGTATGACTCAGGTCCGGGAACCTTGTTTTCACACCTATTATGTGAATGATTTTAACTGTAAATTCCGGGAACCTTGTTTGCATACTAGTATGCGAACGGTTCTACCCGAGTTAGGTCCGGGACGGCTGTTTGCATACCCGTTTGCAAACGGCTGGACAAGACCAAAGTCCGAAAGCTATAGTTTGCGTACCTGTTTGCAAACTTAATGGTTAAAGTTCTAAAATCGGTTAAGTATGATTTTCATACTCATGAACAAGTACATTTATGAATTAAGGAATGCAATCTTTGCAAACCCTGGCTTAATGTTCATGAATTGATTCTTACGACTCAATCCGATTTTGTTTCAATTGGTTCATATATATTTCTATGAGATAGTGAACAATTGAACAACTCTATGTGAAACACAATTAGATTAATTTGATTATCTTTCATGATTGATTGATTACCATAGTTGGTCTAGATGTGTTAGATGAATGTAGTTAAGACAAAAGTGTTCATATGGCTTAATTCGATTAAATGTTATTGAGCCAACTCAATATACACGTTAAGGTATGTTTACTCATATCTAAATGAAGGTATATTTCATTTGTGTGTAACAAGCTAAGACCATCTAACTGTGGAGAGATATTACTTTGGTTTTAAGCAGATTTAGCTTGAATCTTAAATCAAGTTTTCATCTAACGGTGAATATTGAATGCTTTGTTACTAAGTTATCTTATCTTTGATTGAAAGTAAACACTGATTTGAAAGACTATATAAGGGAGAACTCTAGCAACTAGAAAACCTAATCCTGGCACTTTCCAGTGTCCTAGTTGCGATTAGAGTCGATTCTCTTTTAACCTAGGTTTTTCCAAAACCATTATAGGTTAACGACTTGAAGACTTCATTTGGGATTCGTGAAGCCATACCCAACTATTTTATCCGTAGTTGTATGTTCTGATCTTACTTGTTCTATCGTATTAAGTACTATCTTCTCTAAGATTTGCTCGAGATTTATCTCCGATAGGTAAGATATAAAAAGTAATCACAAATATCTTCGTCTCATTCTTTGTGGTTCCACAATAACTTCTTCTACTACCATATAGTTAAGTTATTGTGAGTTTAATCATATTTCTAGGCTGCTCTTCGGGAGTATAAGACCGGATTATCAATTGGTTCATGTTCACCTTGATTTATCAAAAGACGGAATAAAAACTTCGTAGGTACTTCTATGGGAGACAGATTTATCTATCATCAGAATAGAATTATCTATGCGAGACATGTTTATAAGTCTTCGACTTTGGGTCGCAACAACTCTTAGTTGTGGGTGAGATCAACTAAGGGAATCAAGTGCGCAGAATCCAGTGTGGTTTTATAGGCGTAAGGAACGCAACTGTACCTTAATCAGTGTGAGACTTGGTTAGGGCTCAACTACATTCCAGTGCGGAGTTAACTTGTAGTAGGCTAGTGTCTGTAGAGGATTAATACAGTGTGGTGTACAAATCTGGACTAGGTCCCAGGGTTTTTCTGCATCTCGGTTTCCTCGTTAACAAAACTTCTGGTGTTTGTGTTATTTCTTTTCCGCATTATATTTGTTTATATAATTGAAATATCACATGTTGTGCGTAGTTCAATCAATTGGTAAATCCGACCTTGATTGTTGGATAGGAATTGATTGGCACTTGGGCATTGGTCTTTTGTACCGTCCAAGTTATTTCTCATATCAATCGATCTCACAGATTTTTATATGTTTGATTGCAGATTATATTGAGAAATTGAGATATAACTCTTTGATATATTTCTTGATTGATCTCGCTTTATAAGCTGGTGCTCTCAGAATTATATTGGAGTTAGTCCATACAGATTGCCGAATGAATTATTGGGTGTGGTTGTTATACCCCAGCTTTTTCACCCCTAACATTCATATTATCCTCATCCTCAGTCAAATTGTGCACATGGCGATCCTATTTCAGAGCCTATCTCATTCCAATTATTCATTATTAGACAAATTTCTTCTAGTGTCAGATTTGAGCCTACCATCCACAATTATTTCTGCTACTTAAGCTTGCTTATTCTTACAAGCTTTATTGCAAGATATCTGTATTTTAATGGACCTGAGGCAGACTATTTGTTGAGCCAAAACCTGATTTCCTTTCTATTATTCATCTTAAAATCAATATGCTCATGCAAAAACAGTATTGTTAATAATATTCTTCCACACACTTCTTCCTTTTGGTCTAACATCATCTGCAGGCATCAAGACTTCTGGATTATTATTAAACTTTTGTTGAACAACCCTCCTCCATAAAGCCTTCTTCTCCTTAGAACACCTCAAAAGATGAAGATACGTCTAATTTACCGTCATACATACCTTCATGATGTCATATCTGGAGTCCTTAATCTCGGAGTACTATCTTGATTATCATTATGATCTCCGGTCAGGTCTCTGATGATGTGAAGTTATAGTTTTCTGATTATTTTCTAAGTCGTTTTGGGTTAATTGAGGTTAAAAGAGAATCATAGAGAAGAGAGAGAATTATCTGAAGTATGATTTCTATTAATCAGAATGAACTTTTTACATCATCAAACTTTCTGTTTATTTATACATGATATGAACACGAGAAGTACACGTAAATGACTAAGCACATGACATCTTGGACTTCATGGTTTCCCGCCTTGCGCTTGCACCGACCCGAGACAGCTCTTTGTTATAACTACCCAGCTTTCCAGGCCTCTCGTTCAGATGACATCATCGAGAATCTCCTTATCTTCGCACCTGGTCTCAGGTCTTCCGTGTTTAACTTTGTGTCTCTGCCTTGTTTGGTAGCCCATGGCTCAATCCTTGGGCATCTGTTTCGAGTCCTCAACGTCTGACCTTGATTCTTATTTTATGTCTCGGTTGTACTACTCTTCAGCTGCCAGTTATCTGGTAGATGTTATATTTTCTCATCTACATAGTTGCCCCGTTTTAATTAAAGTAAGTATGTTAGACTTCTTTTATACTCTAACTCATTTTTTATTTAATAGCTTATAGCTTTATTTCATTCAACTCTCAGTTAATACCTCTAGTAGCTCATTGCTTTCTTTGACGACATGTGTCAGTTTGCTTCTCAAGTTGGATGGGGCACCTGAGCGTATCTTTAGGTGTTACCCCTAGGTTACTTCAAATAGGGTGGGGTACCTGAGTGCCTTTTCAGGTGTGTCACTCCCCTTTTTTAGTTACTTTTGGGAATTTTCAGTTTTTCTAAGACATACATTTATCCTCTTTTCTCATTCAAAATCCAAGTATCTTTTTAAAGATACTGCAAATATGATCTTCCATTGAACAATATTTTATCTTGTCATTTGTGCACTTTATTGACTCTTACTAGCGGGTTACTACTATACGTGTCTTTCATGCTTGGAGAAACATCGGAGTGATTCACCTATTTACTGGTTATCACCCTTTCCTTTTCTTTCCCTTTGATACTTAGTATAAAAAGGGAATATCCATGAGATATTGTACACCCTTTTGACCATGTGACACGTGTAGCTTTGGTGATGGGAGATATTTTTTTGAGATGGTATTCTCTTTTCACTATGTTCAAAAAATCGATTAAATCTGAAAAGAAAAGGGTACCAAGTACACCACCAACTTTTACGTTCGACAACCCGTATGGACAAAAACTAATACAATTTCAAGTAGACCAACTTAATGATCCTTGAAAATATGTACGTAGAGTTTATATCTCTATCTCTTCTCAATCAGAACTTATAGACTGTGCAGTCCGTGAACTTGATTTTTAAGAAGAGTACTTTGACGATCTTAAAAATTAATATCCTAGATCAATCTAGTTGTATCCAAATAATCCAATCATAATTATGCCAAGTAATAAACTTTTTATCGATCTTTCAATATACGAGTTCTATAAGAAACAAGTCTCGCAATCGATTACAATTATATGGACGTATCTACTAGGATTGAATATGCACAACTTGTGTAACTCTTATGATAAAGATTAAAGTTAAACAGTATGACGCGGGAAAGAAAAAACACAAGACACCAGAAGTTTTGTTAACGAGAAAACCACAATAAAAGAAAAACCCCGGGACTTCGTTCAAATTTGAACGCCAAACTGCATTAAACCGCTTCAAACACTAACCTAGTACCAAACTTTAGACTAGAATGTAGTTGAGACCGAATCCACCCTCCAGGATATTCAGTTACAGTCGCGCTCTTACGTCTCTTGAACCATGCAAGGCTCTACACAATTGATTCCCTTAGCTTACGTCCGTTACAACCTAATTGCTTCAACATAAGTGAAGATTTTTGATACCAATCTGCCTCTAACAGATAAGCCTATTTGATTTCCCTTTGGATCAAAGATCAAGACCTAGAAATCTGTTTGCAATAGACAAATCTAGAAAACCAAATCTGGAACACTTACACTCACTTAGATGAGAATAGGTTAGACATCTATCTTGAGGAATAACAAAGTCCGACACGGAGAAAACTTTGTGATTACTATCTATCTTGCCTGAAAGATATTACGAGAACCTCGATAACAGATAAGCAAAATATGGATTCACGAACTATCAAGATAAAGATAGTCGGACCCGGCTTCACGAATTCCTAAGGCGAAGATTTTCAGTCATAGACCTAATTATGTTTTTCATAGGAAACTTAGGTCAATAGAGGATGACTCTAGCTATCAACCAGGACACAAAGTGTCAGGGATTAAACTTTCCAGTAGAAAGAACATCTCTATTTATACTTTTTAAACACTGATGGTTGCGTAGGATTCAAGCTAAAATAATCAGCGACAAAAACTATTCTCTAGGCCAGTTACAAACAAATAGAGCAATTAATGCGATATGACTCGACATAAGAATTATATTTTTCCTAGCCATCTAAGGCCGTAGAGATTAGAGTTCACCACTTATTTCCTGGCGGTTATGCAATCTAGGAGGAAAGCATATTCCTAGAGAACATCTTACAAAATCATGTAGAAATATATTCACAAAAGTGTAATCATGGAGAGATCAATGCTGCAATTCTCAAAATAGTTTACTCCTCTTTTTCAAGAGTTAAGAGCTTAACCTACGAGAAAATATGAGATATATGTTCTAATCACCAGAAATATGATAGCAAAGAACAAATATCACAAATAAGCAATACATATATGTAATCCATGAAGATTAGGTATTGCGAGTCATCTTTCAAAGTAAAATTTAATTAAATAGTATTTGGAATAACTAATGTAACACATAAAATTACCCTAAAAGCTATTGTTCCTCCTTAACCAATAAGAATAAAATTCCTACAAGGAGTTAACTAGTGAAAATAAAAGAAAGAGACATCAAATTAGATACCATTAGAGATCATTGGTTTTGAGACCTTTGAGTTTGTCTTCAACAGCATCCGTGAACTCTTCGGGAAATATCTCTTCATTGAGAAGATCATTGACATGCGATTTCATGAGATCAAGGTAATAGGAAACCTTTTTCAACTTAGTTCTTAGCATGTCTTGACTTTTCAAAGCTTCAACAAGTTTAATATATTTTTCTTCAAATTGTTTAAGAAAATCATAAACAACATTAGCAGAGATCATCTCTTATTGTTCTACATCTTGATAGTCATACGAAAGGAGCAATTGACATTAGGATGATCCTCAGTGTTAGAGTCTTCAACTTCATTCTTTTCTTCTTACATTTTAACCAAATACCACTGCAGTTGTTATCAAGAGCCTCTTCCATGTTTTTGTGAGAACCTGACATGGGAGACTTGCTTGAATGCAACAGAGACTTGAACGAGAAAACTCAACCAAAGTGCATGCATGTTATTTATATGTAGTGGACGTGGAGGGTGTTTCCACAAACAGGGACGGTTCTGTGACCCCTATTTGAAAATTGAATTAAATTAGGAAACAATTTATGAACTATTTTCCTTACTCAAGAGTTTCAACAAACATGAATTACTTGAGAGGCTCACGAACTCAATTTCTGTCCCAGGAGAAATTAATTAAACTAATTCTTAAGACTTAAATAAAATATCAACATGAATCTTAGCTTGTTAAGAGCATGAGATATTGTTGATATTACACCAGGTCATGATTGGGTACATCATGAATGATATATAAAGACAGTAAAAAAAAATTAATCTTGGATCAGTGCTCAACAAGTAATTTGTTTGTCTTTAGATTAAGTTGATGATCCCTGATGATCACAGCAAAGTGCAACAACTACTTCTAGAAAATAAGTAATAAGCCACATAAGAACTATTTGAAACAAATGCAACATTTGTTATATTGGTAATCCCCATCTTGGAAGATTTTTGAAAATGATAATGACCCATGTCTCGTTGCTTATAAAGCACCAGGGTGAGTATTTTCATACTCCCCATGAAGAGTGTACCCAAGATTTTATTTATAAGAGACTCTAACTTTGTGTTTACCTCTTGGTTTAGAGAAGTTATCATAAAATTCACAGTCATGATGGAAAGAGATGAAGTTCGAACCTTTACATGAGTTCTTATGCTTTTCGTTGAAGGTATAAGATAATTTTTCTATGAGATCATTATAACCTGTTGTCATCAAGTTCATGTTAGCAAGATGAACAATCTTATTAACCGGTAATGTTTTAGATTCTCCATATTGAGTTATTATTGGAACCCATATTGAAAACGAAGGGGTACCAAGTACACCACCAACTTTTTTGTTTTGATAGGATTATGAACTTGTATAGTATTTTTTTAACAATCAAAAGATGCGTAAAAGTAAAAAGCACACACACAAGAATTTTGTTAACGAGGAAACCACAACTATAAAAAAAAAAACCCGAGACCTGGTCCATATTGGAACACCAAACTGTATTAAGCCGCAACAGACACTAGCCTACTATCAGACTTCATAGTGGAATGTAATTGAGATCGAATCCACCCTGTAAGAGATTCGGTTACAATCGCGTTCTTTACATCTCTTGAACCTCGCAAGGCTTTACGCAATTGATTCCCTTAGCTGACGTCCTTTACAACATAAGAGTTAATTCAGTCAGAGTGAAGCCCTTTGATACCAATCTTCCTCTAACAGATAAGCCTACTTAATTTCCGTTTAGATCAAAGATCAAGGTGAAGAAATATTTTTGCAATAGGCAAACTAGCAAACCTCACCAAATTCGGAACTTACAACTCCCAATGAGCAGCCAAGATTCTTAACCACCTCTCAAGAACAATCTTCAAAAGATCAGTTTTCAGATATCTATCCTGCGGTATCACAAAGTCTTAGACAAAGCGAACTTTGTGATTATTATTTATTACCTGAAAGAGATTTCGAAAACCTCGATAACAGAAAAGCAAGATCAGGAGTCACGAACTACCAAGGTAAAGATAGTCGGACCTGGCTTCACGAATCCCCAAAGTGAAGTATTTTAGTCTTAAACCTAATTATGTTTCTCATAGGAAATCTTAGGTCTATAGAGGACGACTCTAGAATCAACTAGGACAAAAGTGTCAGGGATTGAATTTTCAATTTGAAAGAGCATCTCTATTTATGGTTTTCAAAGACCATGGGTTGCTTAATATTCAAGATAAGGTAACTTGAGAATCAAGAAAACACTTTTTGGTCTTGAAAATATAAAAGAAGGATATACACTATGGACCGGTTCTGGAACCGTGTATAATGATTGTTCAGTTTTGGAAAATATGCCAAAGAATTAAAAGCAATATCATGTTTGAAAATGCGGGGGTACCAAAACATGCCACCAAAATTTTCATAGGCAACTTGTGTGGACTAAACTCAAATACAATTCCGAGAGTTACAACTTAAAGAATCTGAGTCTGGAATTATATGAAGAGCTTATATCTCTTTCTCTCACAATCAGTATGTAAACGGAGACAAGTCCGTAAACCTAATTATTCTATGAGAGTACTTGGGCGACTCCAAAGATCAATCAAGTCTTATCCAACAATTACAATGGACTTATCTACTTGAATTGATTTACATACAACCTGTGATATTCAATTATAAAGATAAACAATATAATGCGGAAAAGAAATAACACAGACTCCAGAAATTTTGTTAACGAGGAAACCGCAAATGCAGAAAAACCCCGAGACCTAGTCCAGTTTTGAGCACCAAATTGTATTAAGCTGCTACAGACACTAGACTACTATCAATAATTCGGACTGGAATGTAGTTGAGACCAAATCTACCGTCACAGAGGTTCAGTTACGGTCACGCTCCTTACGCCTCTTGAATCCCGCAAGACTCCGCGCAACTGATTCTCTTGGCTGACGTCTTTTATAGCCTAAGAGTTGCTTCAACTCAATTAAATACTTTAAACCAATCTGCGACCCACAGATAAGCCTATATGTGATTTCCGTTCCGATCAAAGATCAAGGTGAAGTAGGAAATCAATTGCAATAGACAAAATCTGGCAAACCTCAAAATACGGTCTTATGACTCCCTAAGAGCTGCCTAAATTATTATTTACCTCACAAGTAGATACTTGTGGAATCACAAAGTCTAAGACTAATAAACTTTGTGATTTCTATCTGTTGATGGTAGTTTTTAGCTTAGGGAGAAAACTGTAAAAGTCTTACTTGACTCGGCATCAGAAGTAGTAGCCCTTATATGTTTATATTCCACAAGGAATTTGAAGAATATATCAAAATCTGATGAGCGCCTATGTCTCTCTTCGTATTATATTGAAACTCAAGCTCCTAGATGAATTGTTCACTAGTATAGAGACTAATGAGTATTTAAGCTCCTAGATGTATTACTCACTAGTGCCGGAGCCTGCCGAGTATTTATTCTATGCTATGTTCCCCAGCTGAACTCTTGATGTTGACATGACATGACAATTAGTGTTCGCTCGCAACTAAGTAGCATGAATTTCCCGAAATGTCAGGATTGAGGTACACATAGAAGTACTCAATTAGAGGAACGCAAAGTTATGCTACCATCTGAAATATAATTAGTCATTTTGTATGAACACACAAAATTCATCAGAAATTGATTGATTTTGTGCCATCCCACAAAAATTCAATCTTTCTAAACGTAATTCTACTAATTTACAAAAATTAGGTATTTTTTGCCCTGCACAATATCTCGAACCCTATTGGTCGAGACCAAATCTAGGTAAGCTAGGAAATTGATCCGACATGGACTAGTAGGAGCAAAATCCTACCAAAAGTAGAAAACAAGAAGTAAAAGAGAAAATACGGCAAATAAAAGCAGTAGCAAAAAGAAGCGCGGCCACACCACTTGGCCGGCCGGCCGCGCCCCATGTTAATGCTTGTTGGCCCCTCTTTCCCTACCTACCAATCAGATCACTCCAAAAGCACCACACATACTTTTAAATAAAGTTGGAAGTTGGTTGTTCGACACACCTAATTCTTTAAGGAATCTAATATAGACTTCCCATGTCAGTCTTAAAGTGATCACGGTCGTACGTTCTGGCTGGTCGATTTATCAAGTCTAGCCACCTACTGACATGTTCGGACAAGCACCATCAGGTACACCGGCGGGCCCACTAATGCTTAGGACAATCGGAATCCTTCCCACTCGCAAGCGGATCCACCAAACGATTACCCAAAGTGGGTTAGCCGCGTGAGTTACAAAACCCTAATTTATGCTAGCAGCAGTATATTGCTGCCGCAAAACGATCTTGGCCGCCCAACTTCGCCAGCCGAATTGACCGACCTAGATTCAATCTCAATCAACGAAAAAGGTGTGGATACACTTGATAGACACATTTTTGTGTCTAATTTTGTTCTCAATATTCTGTATTGTTAGACTCGATTAAGTACTTATTGTGTTATTTTGTATTTTTGTAAGGAAATAAGCCTTTGCGGCGAAATGAGCTCGAAAAGTAGTGTTTTACACCCCAGGATAATGTACCGGAGGCACCTCAGAAATGCACCGGAAGCGTCCCAGAAATGTACCGGAGGAACCCAGAAAAATTACTATTTCCACCCCAAAATTACTATTTCCACCCCAATTGCTAAAGGGAAATCCGTACAGGATTAGGGGGAGGACACTTTTCTTCTCATAATTCAAATTTTGGAAAAAGGCGGGAAAATATTTCTTCTCACTGGCAGTTGGGTCGATCGATTTTTGGAGGGGTTAGAGTTCGATTAAACCTATGATTTTCAATGGGTATTTGTGATATGGATAGAGGAAGACATTTTGGGTGTTAGGATCGATCATAGTTGGCTGGAATCATCGCAATCAAGAAATCAGGAAGCACGTTCAAGAAATGAATATCACACGATCACATCAAATTTAGACGTGTACTCATGTGTTTGGAGAGTGTTGAATCAATTCTACAGCGTGTAAGATCATGTTTGGAGTGTTTATACATCATTTCAGCGCGTGGAGAGCTAATTAAAGGAAGAAAATATCCAAAAAATATTTTCTCTTTAGGCCGAGTAAAGAGAGAATTATCTTGAGTTATGGCGTGATTAAATGAGGCTGAGGAGTATAAATAGATTTCTGGTATTACAGAGAATGGGTGTCGAGAGTCTGGGGGGCTGAGGAGAGCCAGAGAAGAAGAAATTCGAGTTTTCCCAAACTCGGTTTCTGCTGCTGCTGCTGCTGAAGAACATGAAGAACACGAAGAACGGACCTGCACCAGCAGTTGTTTTTCTACAGTAATAACGACTCACACCTGTGGGTCGTACCTCATGCAGACTTATTTGCTACAGCGTTTGCGACACAGCTGCAGCAGTCAAAAGACAGAACAAAAACTTCGTAGGTATTTATGTGGGAGACAGATTTATCTATCAGAATAGGCTTTTATGTGGGAGATAGATTTGTTTATAAAGTCTCCTTCTTTGGGTCGCGGGAACTCTTAGTTGTGGGTGACATCAGCTGAGGGAATTAGGTGCGTAGAGTCCTGCTGGGATTCAGAGGCATAAGGAACGAGATTGTACCTTAATCGGTGTGAGACTTGGTTAGGGCTCAACTGCATTCCAATCCGAAGTTAACTTGTAGCGGGATAGTGTCTGTAGCGGCTTAATACAATGTGGTGTTCAAATATGTACTAGGTCTCGGGGCTTTTCTGTATTTGCGGTTTCCTCGTTAGCAAAACATCTGGTATATGTGTTATTTCTTTTCCGCATTATATTTGTTTATATAATTGAAATATCACAGGTTGTGCGTAGTTCAATCAATTGGTAAATCCGACCTTTGGTTGTTGATTGAAATTGATTGACACTTGAACATTGATCTTTGGTATCGTTCAAATTATTTCTCATATCAATCAGGCTCACAGATTTCTATATGTTCGGTTGCATATTGTATTGAGAAATTGAGATATAACTCTTGGATATTTTTCCTTGATTGAGTTTGACTGTCTAGTAGATTCTCTTGGAATTATATTGGAGTTAGCCCATACATATTGCCGAACGAAATATTGGGTGTGGTTGTTAGACCCCCACTTTTTCAAGTTGTTCAATTGTTCACTATTTCACATAAATATATATAAACCAATTAAATCAAAATCGGATTGATTCATAAGAATCAATTCATGAACATTAAGCAACGGTTTGCAAAGATTGCATTCCTTAATTCATAAATGTATTTGTTCATGAGTATGAAAAACATACTTAACCGATTTTAGAACTTTAACCACTAAGTTTGCAAATAGGTACGCAAACTATAGCTTCCAGACTTTAGTCTTGTCCAACAGTTTCCAACGGGTATGCATACTTCTATCCCGGACCTTAACTCGGGTAGAACCGTTCGCATACTGGTATGCAAACATGGTTCCCGGACTTTGACAGTTAAAACCGTTTGCATACTAGATATGCAAACAAGGTTCCCGGACCTGAATCATACCAAAATAGTTTCCATACTAGGTAAGCATATTGTGATATATCCAGACAAAGGTTTTTGTTCTAAACTTTCGTTTCAACCATTGAAACATCCTTAGAAGACGACAATAGCCGTCTCACACAAACTATTAGCTTTTAAGTAATTTTCAAGTGAATGATCAGTACAAAACTTTCCGAGTCGACATCAAATGATTGTCTCACACAAATCATTTAAGATGTTTCAAGGCAATTTTCACATGATCATCTTTTGACTTATTATTTAGTTTTCAACAAATAAATTATTTCCAACCAAACTCATCAAGAATATGATGAACGTAGCTAAAGAAAAAAGCTTCCAACACATATTTCGAGAAATAGATAACCGAGTTAAATTCATCTCGAAATATCAAATGTGTATAATATAAAAGTCTATATAGTTACACGACTTAGTCACATTAGGAGATTGAATAGAATGGACTTCCGAGTGATAGATAAGTTTTAGTCTCCACATACCTTTTGTTGATGAAGTTCCTCCAAGCTCTCGTCAGTAGATCTTCGTCTTTAATCGATGAACATCGTGAACTCTAAAGATCAACTATACATTCTACCTTAATCCGAGACATAGCCATAAGTAGACTAGAAATCAAGACTTATAGTTTTGATCAACTAAACTTGACAAACAAGCTTGAAATAGCTATATTTTTCCCTTTATAATGATGAGTTGTGTTGTCAATTATAGTATACTAATAAAAAATAAAACCCATTAAATCATCGGCATCCAATTCTCGGTCCACACATAAACTAATTACAGCAAGGAACCAAATTGGTACACACAACTAAATGTCATATAACTGATCCAGGCTGCCTGTTCACTCAAAACAAATGGGTTCTCTTTATAAAGAAATGCACATTAATCTCCTCTTGCATGATTAGATGCCTGATTTTTTGTCCCAGACCGCAAATAAGTGTGCCCCTGCGATGAGTGGCCTGCATACTAGTGTACATGGATTTGAGGGCAGAGGTGTGTGAAAATTATAATTGATTTGCTGCGCTGTTAATGAGTTGTTCTAAAACTTTGCTAAGACTTTAATACTAAAGAAAGCCATTTACACGTGGTGTTCAGACTTAGGACTTGTTTGAGTCCACTTTTCTTTCTCTCGAGAGACAAATTTTTACAGGTTTCTCAACTCAACTACTTCAACGTGTGTATTTCTTCTCAGTAACAGTAAGTTTCCCTTTCTCTTTCTTTCTTTCTATATTTTCTCATCTCTATCTTCTCCTTCTTCTCCCCCCAATGCAGAAAAAACCCTAACTAGACTAGGGTTCACTTTTGTTTCACATAAGGGAGCTACAGACATGCAAGTTTATGCAACTTTTCTACTACAAATCTAATATGTAATTGTTTTTTTGTTTACTCTTTATTTCACTGTTATTAGCCGCTAATTAGTTGTGGGATTGATGTTTCTTTTCTGAGAGTGGATTGCTTTTACTTTGGTCTAATGTGAATTTTGTGTTTTTCCCTCTATTTGGAAAGATTTGATTTTGGTATAAAGATCTAACTTTTTAGTAAGTTCTGTAATGTTTGATTGATTCTACATTTATAATGCAGAGATGGGTTTTGTTTAATTGGTTAGTGTCACTTTTCGATTCTATACTTCGATCTATTACTGCTAGTGTATAAGTGTTGTGATACTACGGCAGCTACTTAGATGTTTAGTTTAGCAAATGGGACACATGCAAGAAATGGGTTCATGAGATTTTGATGTTTATAGTGGTTTTATGTATCTGAGAAAGAGGTCATGTCTTTTATGTTCTCTTACTTACTTATTTTGATTGGCATGCATATACTTTGCTGCCGGAAAACTCGAACCCTAATGAAGATTGTGACAACCGACATCGTGGGATCTGACGATTACCTTTACTTAATTGGTTACATTCCATATCGAAGATAGACAGCGAGCATGCCTTGCTTCAATAAGGTATTTGAGGTTTTAGAGATAGTGAAAATTGACTGTATCTCATGTCTCATATTTTTGACTCTTATATGGTTGTGCATGTCTGATTGTTTGGTACTTTGATTAATTGTTATCTGGAGAAAACAGATGATTAATATTTCCTTTTTTTTCTTACAGATTTAAGAGGATTGTGTTTTTCCTGGTAATGGCGTCGAAGGTTTGCATGAATGGTTTTTGTCAGGCCACATCCTCAGTCAAGTGGAGGAAAGGGTGGGATCTTCGATTTGGTGGTGTAGCAACTCTTTGTGATAAGTGCGGGTATATTTCATTCATTATTATTGCTTCACTTTGTTTAGTTTTATTTTATCCGCTGATGTGCAAACATATATGAGATTGGGAAGTTTAGGCTTTCAGGTCATTCACTCGCTAGGTTCAATTTACATGTTGTGAATGATTTTTCCTTTTTGTCATATCGTCATTTTCATCATCTGTTGTTATTACGATGATAACAGGTTTGCTTATGAACAATTGGTATTTTGTGATACCTTCCATGTTAAAGAATCTGGTTGGAGAGACTGCAGTTCTTGTGGCAAGGTAATCTCATACGCTGAATGCTCATATTTAAAAAAAAATCGCTACACGCCTGGTTAACTAAAAGATTTTTTTATTGCAGCGACTTCACTGTGGTTGTACTGCTTCAAAGTCTTTGTTTGAGCTACTTGATAATGGCGGTGTAGAGTGTCTTGGCTGCATGAAGAGATTGCACTCCTCTGTAAGTTCAATTCTCACACACAGTTATGTGATTATATGCCTGCATGCATATTAATATACCTATGATTGAGGTGTGAATTTAGATGCATAATTTTTAAATTTATTGTAAAATCATTATTTTAAACACATTAGCGGAATACGCTCATCTCAAAACACAAGAAACAATTATGTTTTGGGTGTGGGCATGAGTATGGGTACGTGCATGGAGATTAGAGCCAGCAATTCGTGATCAGAATGCAAAAGCGTTGTTATTACAAAATCTGGAACTGTGTAATACGAGGTTTACATGTTAGGGAACTGTTGGCTGTCTGATTTCTTTCACATATCGGATTTTCTTTGTCATGGGAAATCTAGCTCCATGATGTCAGAATTTCTCACCTTTTTGAAATTATTGCAGATGCCAAGCGATGAAAAGCCAAATGGTTTTGGCAAAGAGGAAAACTATAGCAATGGGATAGGAAATATATTGCAAATGGGCAAGAATACAGAGGGCAATGAGCATATTAATTTGCTTCAGTATCTGAAAAATGATACAAATGGGTCTTTGTGCCAAATGAAAATAGAACAAGGCATGCGTTCTGTTAAGGAAGTGGACTGCAAAAAGCCACCTGTTGTTGCAAGACCAGAGGCTGCTAACAGTATGCTGTCACAATTACGTATTGGAAGACTACCTGAAGGACGGGGTAGAAGCCAAATGCTTCCGCGGTATTGGCCAAAGATTACAGAAGAAGAATTGCAGCAAATATCTGAAAAGTATCCTTGTTGATATCTAAAAATTGAAATCAGTTGTTCGTATAATTTTATTTGTATGAATCCATCTTTTGAAAGTTATGATTCCCTTAACTGCAGCTCCTTTAAGTTCAAACTCCAAAATTGTGCCTTTGTTTGAGAAGGTTTTGACTGCAAGCGATGCCAGTCGAATTGGTCGCTTAGTTCTCCCAAAAGCATGTGCTGAGGTATGTTGTACCCAAGAATTTCTTCATCTCCAGCGTTTTTTCCTTTTCTTCTGTAATATTGCTTTGGTTATAAACATGTTGACTCAACTATATCCAGGCATATTTTCCTCGGCTATTGCAACCAGAAGGCCGACCTTTGAAGATTCAAGATGCAAAGGGGAACGACTGGGGGTTTCAGTTTAGATTTTGGCCTAACAATAACAGTAGAATGTATGTCTTGGAGGGTGTAGCACCCTGCATGCAGTCAATGCAATTAAAAGCTGGTGATACAAGTAATTTCCTTCGTCTTTTGTTATGCTTGTCTCCGGATGTCATTGTCAGTGTATGCATCTTAAATATTACCTTTTTTGTTACTGTTTCTTCTCTTATTCAAATCTCTGTTCCAGTAACATTTAGCAGGATAGACCCTGAAGGAAAACTTATGGTTGGATCCCGAAAGGCATCTAGCTCCGGTCCTCAGCACATAACTCAATCCGATAGCTACACCACGATTAGAAGCCAAGATTGTGGAAATTCGTATAATGGGGTTCCAGAGGATTTAAATCCAAAGAAACTTGAAAATCTTCTCAGTCTTAATATGAGTATGGTTTTATCCTTCCTGCTTCCATCTTTTTTCTTGCAAAGGTGCACGTCAACAACTTTTTTGAATCTGTTATATTGCTAGTTATTTTGATAAAAAATAGTGCCTCCAGTTCAGAAAGGGATGATCGAAGGGGCAGGTACTGATTTCTTTCCTGGTGGGGCGGATGTTGTTCTTGAAACGTAGATGGTCTACAGAAAATACCCCGAAAACTTTTAAATCCATCAGCACTTCGGTTATAATATCAATTTTTTTCGCTTTAAAAAGAACACAGCTTTAAGTATTTGATGGGTGAAAATCTATAGAACGGTTACACATTTTACAAAACGAGGAGATAATTCTTCTATGTACCCTGTTAGAGCTATTCTGTGTTATCTTTTTTTGCTCTAGAAGTGTCACTTAGGATTAATGATTGGGCTGAGTATCTGTAGCAATTTATTATCTCATGCCTTTTGACATGGACCATCTTGATATCATCCTCGGTGAACTTTGAGGTGTATAAATATTGCTAATTTTTTATGCTTCTCATTTTTTTTTTCCTCTCTACTGTGTTAGATTTTAAGAAGCGCAGAAGTGCGGGAGGTGAAAAGGCAAACAAAAAACATGATCCTGATTTCAGCCTAGACAATATCAAGAGGCGGAGAATTGTAGAAAGCGAAAAGACAGACGAAGATTATGAACCCTTCTCTGGCCTAGAGACACTAGCTGCTACTGCGGTTCTTGAAGAGAACTTGGGTGAATTGGATACCGCTTTTCTTACAACCGCCAACGAGCATCCACAACATCATCCTGGATGCAGGTGCACTATTTGCATCAAGCCCCCAAGCAGGAGAGGCCCTAAAAAAAACCCTGCTGATATTGTGTAAATAACATTTTTCCTTCTCTTCGAGGCATTACGCCATTACCTGTATATAACTTCAATTTTGTTGCGCTTATAGGATTTTCATACAACAGTAGCCTAGGACCCTTGATGGAGCTTGTCTGTAACATGTACCCTACTTTGTGGTTAGGTCATAGTTTATAGTTTCCGAGATAGTGCTTAGCAGCAAACCTTGAATAATTTGGATTTGCAGGAAACGGAGGGCCTGGAGTCAATTTATATTCAAAAATTATAAAAATATTAGCCCTCCCTGGGAATTGGATTCTAATTTTTATACTTCAGTGCCATTTCCTTTTAAATGTTTGTGTGTCATCGCCTAGAAGTGAGAACATTGTTGCCAAGGTATACATATTCTCTCCATTTCTGGAAAAATGTACTACTATTTAAAAAAGTGATAGGAAAGGAGTATTTTTGAGTTTTTCTTTTTTGAAGGTCAAACAACGGTCCGCGAGTTATAACCCCAAAGGTGTCACTATCCATATACAAAAACTCCAACAAAACAAATTGTTCATAAAAACCCCATTTAATATAAACTGTCTATATTATCCTTCTAGTTTAAATCACCCCAACAAAAACAAAAATCAGCCACACTTTAATTCTTATTATATTGTCATCCCCAACAAGAAATAAACAACCACCAATAAGCACCGCCGCCACCGATAACCACCGCCACCACTTCCGACCACTTCCGGCCACCGCCAAAGCCACCTTCCGCCACCTCCGACCACCACCTCTATCGCCGCCGCTCCGCCGCCGACCACCACCGCCGCCCGCCGCCGCCACTGACCACCACCGCCGCCACCCACCACCACCCGCCGCCGCCACCGACCACCACCGCTTCGCCGCCGCCGCTGCCACCGATACTGCGCAATTGCACCACCACTGCCAGCCACCCTACCATCCAGCACCACCATTGTCGACCACCACCGCCACCACCTCCGACCACCACCACCACCACCACCACCGATACTACGTAATTGCACCACCAATACCAGCCACCCTACCATCCAGCACCACCACTGTCAACCACCGCCGACCAAAACCAGCACCACGACTGCCCACCACCACCACCTCCCAAAAATACGATGAAACCGATTTTGGTTTCATCATAAATACGATGAAACCGATTTTGGTTTCATCTTGGTTTCGTGAGAAATCACCTGCAAGAAATTTTTTAAGAGGTATTATACATCTTCATGGATAGAAATACATTGTTGAAATACGATGAAACCGATTTTGGTTTCATCATAAATAAGATGAGACCATAATTGGTTTCTGCGCTTCAACAGCAATACCACCAGTTATGTCTCAAGACCCATTACTCAGCTTCACCTGGTATATAACTTGATACCAGGTGCAGATGGTTTTGATTCCCCGGGACCAACAAAGAGATATCCTAAAGAACTTTGACCTCCTCCATAACTGACTCCACGACCCATTTATCTAAAACACCAACAAGATTGGTTTCGTCGACATAAAATCTAGAAACAAAAATCACATATTAGATGAAACAAAAATTTCATTCAAACCTCAGCAACATAATTAGTTACAGCTAGAATTCAAACCACACAACTACCTAAGCATCATCACAACTAATTCAGTTTCATAACATTCTGTAAAGCACCCACCAATAACATTATGTAACTCAATTTTTTTCCGCTTCAGACTTAACCTAAACACAAATATCACTTCTTTGATTCAAAGAACATAATCTCCATCACAACTAGCATTGTAAATCCTAATCCACAAATATCAAACACAACAACAATTCAAACTCATAAACAAAATTCAATTTAAGTAAGGATAAGATTAGATGGAACCAATTTTGGTTTCATCAGTCTGCAAGAAAATTTATAAACCATGATTCATTTTGTTTGACGACACCAATAGCAATAACTTGTGATGGCCTATAAAAAAAATAACTCGATACTCGCACAAATATTGTAAGGCATGGACACACAGAGGTCTCAATATTCAGAACAAGGTCATTCAATTCATTCATTACAGCCAAATCCCAAAGGTAAGTCATACAGGCAAAAGAAGGTAAAACTACCATGGTAATTCATTGTACTGCGGGTACGTAAGACTCTAACTTGTTTTGATATTGTTATAAGGATGATATGGAGTACATTTTAATTTCAGTAGCATGGACTTGAAAAGGAAACCGTTTATCAAATAGACTGAAGATATTTTAACATCAATTTTCGGGGATAGAGATGTATCAATTTCTGAGTTAATATTCCTTATAACTAAAACATGAATCATGTGATAATTTTAAGATTCATTAATGATCACTTTTTTTTCATGGATATAAAAACAAGAACATCAAAACTAGTGATACCTTCTTGAAGCCAAAAGATTCCGACCAAGCTCAGTTAACTTCAATAACTGAAGATAAAGCATTTTTCTTAGATGGCTCTTTTCCAACAAGGAGATGTCAGCTGATGGAAAAGACTATCTTTGCGAATTAAGGAAGCAGAAACTTTGAAATGCTAAAATATAACCTTGTAATGTCATTCTTCCAGTATAACCTACACCATAATAATATGAATTATTAGTGGTTTGAATGCATTAGAACAACAACTGCAACAAAAGGGATTTCATCTCCATTATCCCCTCCTTTGTATGTTTTTTTCACTGCGTTTGCTACGAATTCATGGTCCTTGTCTTGTATAACTATTTGCAGCAAATAGAAACAAGAGAGAATTTAACTACATCATAAA
Organism: Papaver somniferum; assembly: GCF_003573695.1. Classification (NCBI taxonomy): domain Eukaryota; kingdom Viridiplantae; phylum Streptophyta; class Magnoliopsida; order Ranunculales; family Papaveraceae; genus Papaver; species Papaver somniferum. Next base: position 15,586,066 of record NC_039359.1, on the reverse strand, counting down.
GCTAACTAGCAGAAGAATTTTTATTGTTCTTGCTAAAAAAAATATAAAGGCACTTTGGCGTGATTCTTATGTCCAAAGGATGTCAAAATGAAAATATGTATGTTCACAAAAAAACATGAATATCACCTCCATCAATAAAACTCATATGGTCATCGACCATATATATTAACAATGTTGTTTCAGCATGATGAACACCTGGAAATAATAGGTTCATTGAAACCTTTCGACATGACTTACCACAGTAATACTAAAGTCGTCTCAACAGTGAGCATACTACAACAAAAATATAACAAAATTAGATGAAACCAAAATCGGTTCACCAAATTTAGATGAAACCGAAATTGGTTTCATCATAGATTTACTCTCAACTGTTTTAGTTTCCTTTTCCAACACTTTTTGGGTTCAAATTTTTATATAGGAACTATTGAGATGGTGTGTATATTTTCATCCTAGGCCAATAAAATTTTCACTCAAGAGTAAATTCAGATTAAAAAAGAAAATTATTTATCACCAACAATGTTGGTTTCACCGGTAAAAATTCAAAAAATATATAAAAAAATTAGATGAAACCAAACTAGTTTCAGCCTAAAACAATCCATATCACAAACAAAAATTGGTTTTACCAATTAATACGCAGCCACAACACTGCCACCACCACCGCCATATCCACCAGCAAAGCCACCATCACAATAACATTGGTTTTGTCGACGAAAAGTTGAAAAAATAAAAGATGAACCAAAACCTGTTCCATCAGAAAACTATAGTAAAATTTGGATGTTATACCAAATCAGGGGCAGAATCAAAGGTGGATTATCCTCGGTTGTAGCATCACCTTTTTTTTACAAGGCAACAACCTTGGTTATTCAGTTCAGCCAATTAATTAGACACCGAAAGAATTTAATTTCCTAGCTTTAGAGTTAGAAACCCAATTTTAACTAAAAATAGGAAGCAAAAGTTTCGGTTCAAGAAAAATAGATTGAAAATATATACTGATCAAGTAGTATAAGAATAAATTAACGAGATATTAAAGAATTGAAGATACGGGACGATAAAAAACCACAATGCAGTAAAGGACGGGATTTCAACAACAAAAATTAGGAATTAAAAGGTAACCATTATGCCACAACAAATGATTTTTTCTTTAGGAAAATCAAACCCAATCCTCTACAGTAGTACCGCCAACAAAAAATTACATCAAAAAGACTTATTAGTAGGGAAATGACAAGCAAAGATGGATCCATCAACATCCTTAGAAGCATCCACGACAATCATCTAAGGTTAGTTTGTTATCTTACATATCAACAAAAATGTAATTCAAAACCCTAGAATAGTAATTATAAAATTTCATTTCATCAAAATCAAATTCAACTTCTTAGTTTAAATAACGGAATTCAGTACCAAACTTAAGTATCCAAAAATGATTCAAACCCATATCCAACAAATCATGAATCAATTTTCACAAAAGAAAAAAATAGAAATATCACAAAAAATCACAAATATGTATAATAAACTAACCTTAGGAGATTGGGATTCAAGCATATTCTTCAACGTTTCAAGAATCCTCGTAGTGAAAGTTGATGAGTAAACCCTAATATAATTGGGTTTTTAGAGAAAAATGGTGGACGAGAGTATTTTGAACGAAGGGGAGTGGGTTTACCAAATTGAAGAATTGATGCAGTAATTGCTACTCACAGGCACCACGATCCATAATTTTTTGAATTGTTGTTGTTTTACTAATGGTCACCAGTTAATCATCCAGTATCTTTTATTTTCATCTTCTATTTCAAGCGATTTGAAACCCTAGATTCTACGAAACAACCAAAATAAAGAAGAAGAGTAGGGGATGTCGGGGAAAGAATAGAATTATACGTTGTTGGTAAAGGACTAATAAATGGTTGTGGTTTTGGTGGTGGTGCGGGAGAAGGCGATGAGGAGACGCTGTGGTGGTGGTGTAACATAGATTGAGAGAGACGATGAGTCTTCTCATACGAGGAAAATGAAAAGAAAGGAGGGAAGAAAAAGAAGAAGAAAGACTAAGGGCATGTTTGTCTTTTTTTAAAATAACAAAAACTAAATTTACACATTATTATTTGGCTTGGGGTTTTTGTCCCAATTTTATTTGAAACGGTTTTTATTTGGTAGAAATAATATGACCGGTTTTTTCTTATCACTAGTTTGTTCACCTAGGGGTTTTGTCACTAGTTTTGGGTCAAACAATGAATATAATTAGGAAAATTTGCTATTTGGTCCTAAGCCCATATAGTTATTTATAGTAGGGTCCTATCAGAATTTTTTTTTAACCGAAGGTCCAAAATTAATTAAAACATGGAAATGACCATAATACCCTCGACTACCAAACATGTGTGTCTACATGCTCATTATATTGAGTACATATCTGCTATACTGTTTACAAATTCGAGTACATATCTACTACACTGCTTACATAATTTGAGTACATATCTACTACACTGCTTACATAATTTGGGTACATATCTGCTACACTGCTTGCATGTTAAATTTCATTATTTGCGTAAGTTCATCACTTACTTTAGTTGTTTTTTACAATATAATTCAGCAGTACATATATGATGTACTTAAAAGAAACGGGTTAAAATGAAATTTTTCACTACATATATGTAAAAATTCATATACTACAAAAAACAGGATCTCTCTAGTGCTCCACTCCCATTGGACCACGTCCTCCCAAAGCGCCAACTCTCTTCTTAACAGTAGACATATTGAACCTGTAAATGTGACCAAAATGTAACAATTAAAACACAACAACAATCTATATATGAATAATAGATAAAAATGAATAGTACAAGTAATATGACAAACATCAAAATTAATATTACCTAACGATGGTTCAATTTTATTTCGGTATTCCATATATGCATTGCCAAAATCATAAGAATTAACTGACTAAAATCTATGTATAAAACAGATTCAAAATGCAGTTTTTCAGTATTTAATATATGTAATGTTAATTCACTATATAAAACAACTCCATGGCAAAAAAAATAACAGAATCGAGATAGTCTTATTTCAGTATCGCATATATGTACTTGTGGATGAAACAACAACAAGTGATAAAACTAAGAATAAAACATAATCAAAAGCAGTTCGTATAAGTATGCCACATATGTACTGCTGATTCATGAACTAAAAAACAACTACATACAATGAATCTATCAAAAAAACAGAATCGAGATAATCTTATTTGATTATCGAAGATATGTACTTATGGATCAAACAACAAGTGATAAAACTAAGAATAAAATAGAATCAAAAGTAGTTTGTATTAGTATGCAACATATATACTGATGGATAATACCCCTGAAACAACAAATAAGTATGATTTTGAGAAAATAAAGAACGGAAATAACAATAAAATCAAATTGAGAGTTCAAATAAGTTAAAACCATCGTAATCTAACCAAAAAATCGAATAATTACGATCAAGATTCATAAAAATAATACGTCATATACGTACTGGTGTTTAATACACAAGCAAAAGCTGAAACCAAACATATAGAAGCATTGTAAACACAGAAAAATCGGTACGTCATATACGTACTGATGGTTAATACACAAAACCAAACTGAAACAAAACCAAAAGCCACCAAAATGAAACTAAAATACCAGATCTACAAACGAAACGAACGTAAAACATGATTTTATAATTAGATATGGACTATTTTCATCAAAAACCACCAGTACATCATATACGTATTGATGATTAATACACAAAAGCAAACTAAAAACAAACCAAATACCAACAAAATGGAATTAAAACATCAGATCTACTAATGAAATGACCATAAAACATGACTTTCTATCTAGATCTGAAGGATTTTTACCAAAATTGAAGTAAAAAATTAACGAATCAAGCATGAAGATCGTAAGCACAAAAAAAAAAACGAATTCAATTCCTCTTTTCGGAACCCTAAAATCTGAATTTTGAATTTTTCTCCATGAAATCAAGAGATTTGGATCTCAGATTAAGATAAAATCAAGAAGAAACTTAGAATAATTAAAGATCAATATAGGTAAATCAACTTACAAGATACCTCAGGAGATCTTCATAGCCGGAGCTCTTCACCAAAGCACATATGATAAAATGAAGAAGAAAAAGAATAGATCTAGAAAATGAAGAAAAAATGGATTTGGTTACTGCTTTTATATACTTAAGGGTGTTTTCGGTATTTAAAAATACGTCCTCATATGTTCCACACGTGTACATGACCAGGGGATAAAGTTTTAGGTCCAATTTTGTTGTTTTCTTTTTATTATGGACCTCCAATTACTGGGCTTTAGTGGGTGGACCTGCCACTAACTAAGACCACTGTAATAGTACCTATTGGTAATTCCTACATATAATTATGCATGCTTTATTAGAAAGAAATATCGTGCTACTGGCCAGGGGTTGAACCTCCGTGCTGAAGTTAAAGATTTTACCTAATCATAATAACAAAAAATAATAAAAATAAAATTTAAATTGCACTATTGAGTTTTCTAGACTTAAAGAACTTTATTAGCGCTTTGCAGGAAGCATGTCTTATGGGTCTTTTAGTTGGCCGCTTCAGGTCAACATAAGATGCCCCTTCGAGGATTTGGTTTTGACCGCTTGAGGTCATCATAAAATGCCTTCAAATATTTGGTTTTGAGGGTTTACAAGACAAAATCGGATCATCAAATAGTAATTTCTAAAACCTTTTATCCTAGTAGTTTTGTTAATTGCTAAAATGTCCTGGCTAATGATTGGATTAACTAAACCATGCAAGGTAAGTGATAGACTAGACTAATAATTTGATTTGTAGTTAAGGTTTGACCTACTGTGGGAACCAACCTGTAGGTAGTACGAACGGTTGGGAGGCCCAGATTTTCCGAACCAGTAGTACCATTAACGATTAGGAACCAAACGTAACTACCATGTACGATTGGAAACCCATGTGGAAAAACTCGAGGTCACATACGTTTGGGAAAAAATGTGAAGTATAACCACTTACGGTTGGTTCTGCAAGGACAAAATATTTCTTGAATAATTTGATCTACGGTTAGGAACCCAACCGTAAACTGAATATAAGGCTGGGAGTTCATATTTTTCTAATCGTATAACTGGTTTACGGGTGGGAAATCAGTATTTCCCCACCATAGATACGGTTTGCAGTTGAGAAATACTTGTTTCTCAATCTTATGCAGTTTTGAAACTAATTTCAAAATCCCTAATTTGAACAAATTTACCTATTTATGCAATTGAAAACAATAAAAAATGGTGAGTTTTTCTATTCTTCCCCAATAAAAATAATTACTGGCTCAGGATCGACGATTAATCGTTGTTGAAGAAGAAAAATAGGAATAAGAGGAGGCAATGGAGAAGAAGAAGAGAGGAAGAGGCGGCGATTTGTTTTGGTTTTGGTTTAGTTTTTGGTTTTTGATTATAGTTAGGTTAGTTATTAAAAGGTAACAAAATAGTAATAAAACAAATCAAGTGGTATTTTGTATTTTTGTTATAGATTAGGCCCGCCTAATCCACATTTAGAGCACTAGTTGGTCACCCGTGCTATGCACGGGTTTGTTTCTCGCTTACACATACTGAATGTATATTTTAAAATTAGTTTTGTTAAAATACATAATATTACTAAAAACTAATAAAAAAATCAATAAGCTCGTGATTCTAAAATCTAAAGAAGAAAACCTATATTCAAGCTTCATAAATTGATTAAAAGTTATAGTGGTCCAGTTTTTTTCCAAATTTGAATTTCAATATTCTTTAAATTTCTGAAGCTCGTGTTTTTTTTTTATATACTTTTTTCACTTTCGGTTCACCTAATAATAACTATATGACTTCACTTTTCAGAGATCGATGTTCTCTCTAGTATATGAGCATCAAGTAGTGATAGCAAACAATTCATCTACTTTAAACAGTCATTGCACTATATCAAATATTGGTTCTCTGACGCACAACTGGCTCATAGATTTCAATGAAGTCCGTGGGCGGTGGGCCGTCACAGTATTGCACAACTTTCTTATTGAATGACGGTTGTGGTAGGATATGTTTTATCTCTATCTTCTTTATCGGTATCTAATTCTAGTAGTCTTTCATAGTGACATTTTTATCTTCTAATTCATGATTAGATGATAAATGCGTTACATGACATGGCTCTTGTAACCAAATATATAATTCCTCACCAACAATTTATCCACCATATGCACATATGATTCCTTAAATTTCTATTGTTTCGGGAATGTTTTATGCCAGTTTATCATGCGACTAATTAGTTCTTATTTAAATTTACCGTAAATTATGGTAATTAAGTTTTTATACCTCTCTCCATGAGCGCACTGATTCGCATAAGCTTTGAAACTTTCGCGTTATTATTGAGTAGAACCTCCACATCTGGTTCAATATTAATAATTGTTCCAATTCAAGAATCATCATGCAATTCTAAATCCGGTTTATACATGCATAAGTTTATCTATTAGTCTTATTAATTTAAATGGACTTGAAAAATATAATGTATGTCTAATAATTTTGTTATCTTGGCACAAATATTTTGATCCTGCATGGGAAAAAAAAAGCGATCCTTCACCCAAAGTCCATTATCTAGAAGTGTATTTTGAACATGCCAACGTTTGTAATGTAAGGTATTTTGAGTACCTTACAGTTTAACAATATGTGTCTTTCAAGCATCTTACACAGAGTACCTTACTGGGGTGGAGGAACTTTATCAGTTGCGAAGTTATTTTTTTTTTACCAACAACACCTACACTGTGAGTACGTACTATATGTTACAATGTACGACATTAAGTTCAACTTTAACAAAAAAAAAGTGTTGATGATTAAGGGATCAAGATGAATATCGGCTGTTGAGTTGTACTGAACTCGAAAGTGTACACTAAGCAATAAAATAACGCTACTTAGAAAATTTCTCATGAATATATTCAACGTGTTGGTGTATGTGTACTTACAATGCAGATCCATTCCTACGTAATTATGCAATAAGACCTTTAGAGGCTATAAAATGTATTTAGATTTCGAACTCATAAATTTGTGTCTAATTCCAAAAAGAAAAACTTCCAAGTCACTCAAGCACAATAACAAAGTTGCATAAACACATGAAGTAAACAATATAACTAAAGAATCATGTATTGAGACCATGTTTTTTGTCTGCTTGAAGTACTTGATTGAATATTTTAATTTTCCCATCATGTGAAGAATATAAACCATATACTTGAAAAATAAGAGAGAAAATGAGCCGATCAAGAAGAGATTAATTATAACCTTCTTTTACCAAAAGAAGAACCAGACCCGCCAACTCTTATACTTGAGACTGCAGTCTACTCCGCTGCAAAAAAAAAAAACACGATAAAATCAAGTGAACGAAAGCAAGAACGAACACCTACTCTTTTTAAGCCCTTTGCCTGTAATATTTCAAGAATGTTAGTTTAACTTATCTTACGTTAAGAGTAGCAACACAGAAAAACTAAGGTAACATCAAATAAATATGTATGTTCTTTGCTACACATGTAAGAATCAACTGCACTTGCATAGACAACATCACAAGGCACAACTCTCCCAAACTTTAGGACTTTCCATTTAACATTATATGACCATAATAAAAATCATAATAAACATTATATGATCATCAACCACGCAACATTACAATCAGTCGCCGAATTGAATCCAATTATTGCTGAATATGCACAAAAACAAATAGTATAAGATGTTTCGGTTACTCTTGAATATCACTTTGACAACATAGATTTTATATGCTAGTTGCACACGATTATATGTGAACGTGATTTGGAAAGCTCGTGAAATTCATGCAAATATAGAAACCGCAGACTCTGAATGGTTTCATAAGAACAATACCATGGTTTTTTTTTATCTATTTCATTTTCATTCAAGCAAAAAAATTTGATTAACAAAATAGTTCATACAAACATTTCAAAAACAGCAAAAATGAAAAAACGAACCTGTATATGAAATCACTACCAAAACTATATAAAGTCAATGTGGTGTATCAATTAGCATACCAAATTTCATGTCGAGAGCAATCACTTGTGAAGGAGTATCATTCTTAACTCTAAACCTTTCATCCGAACAAGGTAAGAAGGTATTCATGTAAGGATAGAGAATTAGTTCCGAAATTACTTATTTGTTGACTTCAAACGATGTTGTACCGATCATAGTACGAAAAGTGCAACCTTTAAAATTCATCTCATGCATATTATCAAAGAAAAGTTTGACAAGGTCCGGTGTTGCCCTGAAGGAACTTTCATGAATGATACCCCATTCACGTTGGTTCAAAAGTCACTTAATGTTTGTCTGAAACATCAACAAACAACATTTCCATGATGGTTTCTTTGATTGAACAGAATTTCCTAGCACACTCATCATTCAAAAAATAATTTTGAGAACTAACATCATAAACTAGGCTAGGCATATTTTCATGATTGATGTTCAAAGTGGAATAAAGCATAGAGTTACTATTTGATCCTTTTCCTCTAACAAAATTTCTACTTCTTCTAGTTCTATTCTCCATTGAATCAACAAGCAAAGTAAAGAACCACTTACAATTGATATCACTTGTTGAGTACTGAATCTTCTTCCTTGGGATGAAATCGAGCGAATTAAGAACGACCCTTGTTTCCCTTTGAGTTGAGGAGTGGATTGAACTACGTTTCACCCTTTGAATCAAACATGCAAAAATTAGAATAAGAGAGATTTCAAACCCTCTTGAAATGTTGGGGTCCTTTTGGAACCGAAGAAGGTAGGGAAAAAAGAGAGAATATCCTTCTTTGTTTTTATCTCCAAACCCATATTGTATTTGTATATGGATCCGGATTCGAAAATGGCTAAACCATAGATACCAAAACATTGTCATGTGTAACCGATCAAGGTTTTCTTGACAAATATCAAAATGTTCAACCCATGAGAAAATTAGGTTTGAATTGACATTTTCGATCAATTATGATTCATTTGTTTTGGATAACACAAAACAAAAAAAATTAGATTCATTATTGATGTCTATCACAACATCATCTTCAAGAAATGACTCTTTAGAAGAATGATCAGAATCATCATTATGATAGATTTCAGATTCTTCGGAGGTGTAGTTTATTAAATACTCATGAATGACTTGGTTTCCTTTGGAATTATCAGTTCTTTTGGAGATTTCTAATTCCATGAGAAATTCATCAACCACATTTTGAACCCTACTACTGTCCTCAAGGATATTGAGAGTCTTAGCCAAAGACTCATCTTCCTTTTCTTCATGTATTTAATCTCATTTTTTAAATCAGAGAGTTGTTTTTCCATTTCTGCAAATTCTAACAGTTTTCTGTTGATTTTGCATGAAGCATCCTCTGTGAGACTGAGGTATAATCGACATTCATCGAATATCCAAATTTATTTGTATCTAAGAGATTCCACAACTTGGTTGTCAGAAAACTTGGAGTAATCAATTCCTGCTAACATGTTAACTGAATCATCCATTAGATTCTTTCTTATAGGTTGGATCGCACCTAACACAGATTGTTAGATCTTTTCGTGTTTGCCTGCTCTGATACCAATTGAAAAGGAGAGGGTACCCAAATATACCTCAATCTAAAACTTTTCCTAGCCATAAGTCCTTTCTCCGAAAGTGATTGTCTATGGAATGAGTCGAGACAATACAACTAATCGGTTCACACTTTGTGTGATTATCTATGGATACGAGATCGAGACAATACAACAACAAAGTATGTTACTTGATAAAAAGGTTCAGACATAACCAAACACAATAGGATTCACTTATCAAGTAAATAGGAATTAACGTTTGTGTAATTACTTTAATTATAATAAAACAATTATAATGAGGAAATATAAAGTAAATGACACAACAAGATTTTGTTAACAAGGAAACCGCAAATGAAGAAAAACCCCGGGACCTAGTCCAGAATTGAATACTCTCAGGATTAAGCCGCTACATAAAATAACACCTAACTTTGTATAGTTGAGACCAAGCAACTAAACCTATAGTTCACCTAGTTCCGTCTGTATTCCCACGCCTCCAACTTATATATAAGTCACATACTTGGAACAATTCCTTTGGTTCGTATTCCAAATAGTAAAGGAATAACAAATCTTTTTGGTATCAACTCTCTTCAACCAAGTGATATGAGTCGGACAAAGGCTCTTCTGTTTATCTTAACATAAACTCCTTCGTCAGGTCCTTAGATATATCTTATGTTCAATTACCGAAGTAATCGTTTAAGATTAAGCCAACAACACTAAGTATCCAAAGAATTGTGTTGATGCCGATCTACTCAATTAATCAATCCAATCTATCACAAGGATAAACTGATTATTAATTGGATCCTCTTTTACCGAAACAAGTATTGTGCACACCAAAGATTATGAACCCACAAATCAGAAATCTTCAATATCTTCTTCGTCTTCAAGTCTTCTTAGATCTTCAATAATAACCTGTACACAATCACTTGAATCTCTTGTGATAAATCACTCATTGAACGGAGTCTGTTAATAATGGATTATCACAAGATCCTCTTTAGAACTAACAACAGTCTAAAGATCCCTGTCGAAACTCTGAACTAGTTTAAGTGAATCTTATATCGGAAGAGAAGATTCTCAAGCATAAACAAACTAGGTGCAATCAGATTTCAACTATCGTTAGTTAATCAAACCAATCGAAAACAAAAGATAAACCGCAATTATCTAGTTTCCCACCAACAGTACACGCTAGAGCTTCTCAATCCCAAAGAAGACTTTAAACTGAGCGGTCGTAAGAGATTTCGCCTAATTAGGTTACTCTCCTCTCCGAATAGGCGGCTACACCAGTAACAACAACAAAGAGGAAGACTGTTGTTATGAAGGACTAGTTTGATAGAAAGGAAAACTTCAAGTATTTGTAGACAAGGAAGTTTGGACACCAAGGAATTTCCAAAACCGAAATATTCTCAAGATATTCATTAAAGCACAAATTCGGTTTCCATAATTCCTGGAAATTATCTGTCCAAAAATAATGATCGAAATCTCTCGGAAAATCTAATTAGTAAATTCACATTACTAATTCTTATATTTCCCTACAAAATGAAATGTAATAACCTTAATTAAAAGATTCTTAACTTACTTATGTTTTGATCCTGGGATTCTCTTCCCTTAGCTATTAATGAATAACTTAAAACAATTAATGAAATAAACATTCGCAACATGTGTTCAAAGTATGTCGACATCCTTATTTTGTAAGTTCTCTTTCATACTTACAACTTTGAAACCGATTTTCCACACTTCCAAACAAGTGTAGAATTGGTTCATCTGACTTTCAAAAACTATGCGATTGTGAAAAGGCGAGGGTACCAAAATATACCTCAAGCTTAAACTTTTCCTACCTATAAGTCCTTTATCCGAAAGTGATTGTCTATGGACTGAGTCGAGACAATACAACTAATCGGTTCACACTTCGTGTGATCGTCTATGGATACGAGATCTATAAAATGCAACAACGAAGTATGTTTACTTGACACAAAGGTTCGGACTTAATCAAACACAATAAGATTGTTTATCAAGTAAATAGGAATTAACGTTTGTGTAATTGACTTTAATTATAATGCGGAAAATAAAAGTAAATGATACAACAAGATTTTTTGACGAGAAAAACTGCAAATGCAGAAAAACCCCGGGACCTAGTCCATAATTGAATACTCTCAGGATTAAGCCGCTACACAAAATTACACTAACTTCGTATAGTTGAGACCAAGTAACTAACCCTATAATTCACCTAATTCCATCTATATTCCCACGCCTCCAACTTATAAATAAGTCACGTACTTGGATCAATCCCTTTGGTTCGTATTCCAAACATTAAAGGAACAAGAAATCTGTTTGGTATCAACTTTATTCAACCAAGTGATATGAGTCGGACAAAGGCTCTTCCGTTTATCTCAACATAAACTCCTTCGTCAGGTCTAGATCTATCTTATGTTCAATCACCCAAAGGTAATCGATTAATATTAAGCCAACAACACCTTTAATTCGAAGAACCGTGTTGATTCCGATCTACTCAATTAATCAATCTAATCTACCACAAGGATAAACCGATTATTAATTGGATCCTCTTTTACCGAAACAAGTATTGTGAACACCAAAGATTGTAAAACCCAAGTCAGATTTTCAATATCTTCTTTGTCTTCAAATCTTATTAAATCTTCAATAAAAACCTGCACACAATCTCTTGTGATAAATCACGCACAGAACGAAGTCTGTTAACAATGGATTATCACAAGATCGTCTTTAGAACTAACAACAGTCTAAAGATCCCTGTCGAAACTCTGAACTATTTTGAGTGAATCTTATATCAGAAGAGAAGATTCTCAAGAATAAACAAACTAGGTGCAATCAGATTTCAACCACCGTTAGTCAATCAAATCAATCAAAAACAAAGATAAACCGCAATTATCTAGTTTCCCACCAACGGGTCGCGCTAGAGCTTCTCAATCCCAAAGAAGACTTTAAACTGAGCGGCCATAAGAGATTTCACCTAATTATATTACTCTCCTCTCCGATAGGCGGCTACACCAGTAACAACAACAAAAGAGTAAATCTGTTGTTACGAAGGATTAGTTTGCTAGAAAGGCAAACTTCGTGTATGTATAGACAAGGAAGTTTGGACACCAAGGAATTTCCAAAACCGAAAATATTCTCAAGATATTCATTAAAGCACAAATTCGGTTTCCATAATTCCTGGAAATGCTCTGTCCAAAAATAACGATCGAAATCTCTCGGAAAATCTAATTAGTAAATGCACATTACTAATTCTGTAATTTCCCTACAAAATGAAATTAATAACCTTAATTAAAAGATTCTTAACTTACTTATGTTTCGATCCTGGGATTCTCTTCCCCTAGCCGTTAAGGAATATCTTTGAACAATTATAGAAATAAACATTTACAACACGTGTTCAAAGTTTGTCGACATCTTTACTTTGTAAGTTCTCTTTCACACTTACAACCGTGAAACCGATTTGCCACACTTCCAAACAAGTTTAGAATTTGGTTCATCTGACTTTCAAGAACTATGTGATTGACCAAACCAATATTCAATCATAATCATGGGTTTAACGGTTCTACCAAAACAAGTTTCTGTTCTACCTCCATGTGAGTACTACGCATAGTCGCACTAGCTTCCCAAATATTTGGTTGGATAGGTACTAGGATCGGTTCCCCACATATATATGGTATCTAACTTATATGTGTTTCACATGTCCATAGGATCGGTTCCTCTTTCTGCTATAAACCTTGCTTCTCCCCATACAAGGATCGGTTCCTCTTGATGTACTGCACCCCTTACAAGGATCAGTTCCCTTTCCCTTACTAGGATCGGTTCCCTTTCCCCAAGGTCAGACATAATCCGATCATACCACAGGTGATTTCTTAAGATTGGTTTTACTAATAAAAGTTATACGAATACATAAGTCAGGACTTTGTGAATAGTTCTACCAAGAACACAACAAGTTGTGAGCGGTTATACTCTATCACACATATTGGTTGTTCATAAGATATGCAATGAATAACAAAACCAATAACTCCTGGCAATTTCCTTTTGGGTTCACAAACAAGTTTATGAACTTACTTCCTTAGAACACATGTAAACATTGTTCCCTAGGATGAAATCCTCACCTCATACCCATACATAATCACAATAGCATTCAAATGTTTATGGCGATGTCTTATATACAAAGTTTAATGGTTAAGCAATAAACCTCATATTGTATTCCTTAATACTATGTCTATCTAGAGTTCATATATGCTTCGCAGTTATGTTTTCAATATGCACGACTTGAAAGATACGTTAGGGAATCAAACAGTTCAAGTCAAATAATTTTATTCATAATAGACCAATACAATCAATGAAAGAAATCAAAAATTGATGTCTATTATTCCTTGCAACCTAGTCCTTCATGTCCGAGCTGAATGAAGGTGGATTACTACTTTTCAGCTTTTGAATTTTTTCAAGTAGAAACCCTTGTTGCTTGACCAGAATCTCTTGCAGATGAGAAATTTTCGTGAAGGATTCTGCAAGAGCATGTAATTCTCTCTTTGATTGAACAAAAAAAATGTGTCAATGCCTCAATACACTGATCTTTCTTCAGAGTATTCTCTCTTTCCTTCTTGCTAAGCCAATCTCCCTTTATGATTTTACCCTTAATATCAAGAGATAATCCAGACTTAGTTTTAAGATGATCTTTCTGACCTTGCATCTTCTCCAGAGAAACCATTTGATCCAGACCCATAGTTCGGACAAGGAATGATCAAAATAGGAGAAGAGACTTTTTATATTTTTCATACTTCCGAAAATATAATATTCCTAAATATGCGAATATATTAAATATCTTCAAATACTAGATATTATTTCCATAATATACACAAAAGCGCCTTGATTTTTCTTCTTCCTCACTCAAAAATTGGCACACGAGATGGGGAAAGAATTCTAATACCGATCAAGTGGCATTAGTATGAGATTTTCTCTAATTATGGAATTTTGAACAACCAGAGTGCTCTTGATCTAGTATAATATGAAAAGATCTCTTTCTATTACCTCGAACCAACGAAGTATCTTGGGATAGATTGAAATTGCATAGGCAACTTTTAGCAATTCTATTAAGACAATTTTTGCATCTTGTCTTATTTCTCCCTTTACTATTAGATGATTTAATAATATCGAAAGACATGTCCATTCTTAGAATGGGTAAATCACTAATGGTGGAGGAAGGAATAAGATTGACAACTAATGCAACATTAGTTGTTTCCTCATCTTCAGAATCGTATGACTCAGAGGACTCATCTAGAGTTACATCCAATGCCTTGCTTTCAGTGTATTTCTTAAGATTGGGACAGTCTTTAGCAATATGACCAAACCCTTTACACTTGAAGCATTGCAGCTGATATTCATCATCTTCATCCTGATCCTTGTTGACAGGAACTCGATCATGCGGTCGAGAATATCGATAAGTATCCTTAAAGAATCTCTTGTTTCTTTTCTTCAAGAGATCTCGAAACTGTCTAGTAATTAATGATAATGATTGTTCAATTTCATCATCAGAATTTTATGCAATCAGTTCATTTGAATCATCCAAATGTCGATTCCTTTCCATTTGAGTGTTTGGAATTTTCGCTTTAAACGCGATTCCTTTACTTTGAATAGACTGTGATTCATGATCAAAGATCTTTAACTTACCAACGAGTATGCTTCGTGTGAGAGTTGAAAGATTGTTTGCTTCTATGATTGCATGTTTCTTAGAATCGTATCTTGATGGCAAAAATCTGAGAATCTTGCATACTATATCTTTTCAGAAATAGTCTTTCCTAACGAGAAAGAAGTATTAATTATCTCAGAGAGCTTAACGTGAAACTCTTCAAAAGTGTCGTTGTCATCCATTCGAAGGTTTTCCACTCGGGAGTGAGGGTTTGAAGTCTAGCTTCTTTGTCTGAAGATTTTCCTTCGAATACGATCTGAAGATTATCCCAAGCTTCTTTCGAAGGATGACATGTAGACACATGATGTTGTAAGTCACGAATTATAGCATGAATAATAGCATTCAAACCATATGAATTCTGCTTTGCAAGTTCCTTTTCTTCGTTCGAAAACTCTGCTAAACATTTAAGTTCAGTTTCTGAATTTTCTCTCTTTGGAAGAGTATAACCATCGACGACTAATAACAAAGTACTAAAGTATCGTGATTGAAGAAAAGATCTCATAGCAGATTTCCACTATAGATAGTTTGTTCCGTCAAATCTTGGCGGTACGTTAATTGAAGTCGATTCATGAGAACTTGAGTTCATTCTTATAGGTTGGATTGCACCAAACACAGATTGTTAGATCTTTTCGTGTTTGCCTGCTATGATACCAACTGAAAAGGCGAGGGTACCCAAATATACCTCAAGCTAAAACTTTTCCTACCTATAAGTCCTTTCTCCGAAAGTGATTGTCCATGGACTGAGTCGAGACAATACAACTAATCGGTTAACACTTCGTGTGATCGTCTATGGATACAGTATCAATACAATACAACAACGAAATATGTTTACTTGATACAAAGGTTCGGACTTAACCAAACACAATAGGATTTCTTATCCAGTAAATAGGAATTAACGTTTGTGTAATTTACTTTAATTATAATAAAACAATTATAATGCGGAAAATAAAAGTAAATGACACACCAAGATTTTGTTGACGAGGAAAACTGCAAATGCAGAAAAACCCCTGGATCTAGTCCAGAATTGAATACTCTCAGGATTAAGCCGCTACACAAAATTACACTAACTTCGTATAGTTGACACCAAGTAACTAACCCTATAGTTCACCTAGTTCGGTCTGTATTCCCACGCCTCCAACTTATAAATAAGTGACGTAGTTGGATCAATCCCTTTGGATCGTATTCCAAACAGTAAAGGAACAAGAAATCCGTTTGGTATCAACTTTATTCAACCAAGTGATATGAGTCGGACAAAGGCTCTTCCGTTTATCTCAACATAAACTCCTTTGTCAGGTCTAGATCTATCTTATGTTCAATCACCCAAAGGTAATCGATTAAGATTAAGCCAACAACACCTTTAATCCGAAGAACCGTGTTGATGCCGATCTACTCAATTAATCAATCCAATCTACCACAAGGATAAAACGATTATTAATTGGATCCTCTTTTACCGAAACAAGTATTATGCACACCAAAGATTGTAAAACCCAAGTCAGATCTTTAATATATTCTTTGTCTTCAAATCTTCTTAAATCTTCAATAAAAACCTGCACACAATCACTTGAATCACTTGTGATCAATCACGTACAGAACATAGTCTGTTAACAATGGATTATCACAAGATCGTATTTAGAACTAACAACAGTATAAAGATCCCTGTCGAAACTCTGAACTAGTTTGAGTGAATCTTATATCAGAAGAGAAGATTTTCAAGAATAAACAAACTAGGTGCAATCATATTTCAACCACCGTTAGTCAATCAAATCAATCGAAAACAAAGATAAACCGCATATCTAGTTTCCAACCAACGGGTCGCGCTAGAGCTTCTCAATCCCAAAGAAGACTTTAAACTGAGCGGACATAAGAGATTTCACCTAATTATATTACTCTCCTCTCCTATAGGCGGCTACACCAATAACAACAACAAAAGAGTAAATCTGTTGTTATGAAGGATTAGTTTGCTAGAAAAGCAAACTTCATGTATTTATAGACAAGGAAGTTTGGACACCAAGGAATTTCCAAAACCGAAAATATTCTCAAGATATTCATTAAAGCACAAATTCGGTTTCCATAATTCCTGGAAATGCTCTGTCCAAAAATAACGATCGAAATCTCTCGGAAAATCTAATTAGTAAATGCACATTACTAATTCTGTAATTTCCCTACAAAATGAAATTAATAACCTTAATTAAAAGATTCTTAACTTACTTATGTTTCGATCCTGGGATTCTCTTCCCCTAGCCGTTAAGGAATATCTTTGAACAATTATAGAAATAAACATTTACAACACGTGTTCAAAGTTTGTCGACATCTTTACTTTGTAAGTTCTCTTTCACACTTACAACCGTGAAACCGATTTGCCACACTTCCAAACAAGTTTAGAATTTGGTTCATCTGACTTTCAAGAACTATGTGATTGACCAAACCAACATTCAATCACAATCATGGGTTTAACGGTTCTACAAAAACAAGTTTCGGTTCTACCTCCATGCGAGTACTACGCATAGTCACACTAGCTTCCCAAAGATTCGGTTGAATAGCTACTAGGATCGGTTCCCCACATATATTGTATCTAACTTATATGTGTTGCACATGTCCATAGGATCGGTTCCCCTTTCTGCTATAAACCTTGCTGCACCCTTACAAGGATCGGTTCCCCTTGATGTACTGGACCTCTTACAAGGATCGGTTCCCTTTCTCTTACAAGGATCGGTTCCCTTTCCCCAAGGTCAGACATAATCCGATCATACCACAAGTAATTACTTAAGATTGGTATTACTAATAAAATTTCTACCAATACATAATTCAGGACTTTGTGAATAGTTCTACCAAGAACACAACAACTTGTGAGCGGTTATACTCTATCACAGATATTGGTTGTTCATAAGATATGCAATGAATAACAAAACCAATAACCCCTGGAAATTTCCTTTTCGGTTCACAAACAAGTTTATGAACTTACTTCCTTAGAACACATGTAAACATTGTTCCCTAGGATGAAATCCTCACCTCATACCCATACATAATCACAATAGCATTCAAATGTTTATGGCGATGTCTTATATACAAAGTTTAATGGTTAAGCAATAAACCTCATATTGTATTCCTTAATACTATGTCTATCTAGAGTTCATATATGCTTCGCAGTTATGTTTTCAATATGCACGACTTGAAAGATACGTTAGGGAATCAAACAGTTCAAGTCAAATATCACTAACCTCAAGTGGAAGGATGATTATTGTCATTGTAGCTCCTTGCTTATTCACATCTTCAAGACTTCGCAATACTTGTAATGTCTCATATCATAATACTTTCAAGCTAACCTATACGAAGTTTAACTCTAGTACATAATCAAGCGACTCTTAGCATGAGTTTTGATTCACTAAAATATGACAACCAAACTTGACATACCAACGCTTGGTGGGTTCAACCTAGAAATGCTCTACCAATCTCCCTCTTTGTCAATTTTAGTGACAAAACTCTTATATCATATGGATAAACAAATTACAAGAATTCATTACACTCCGCTTGATTCTCGATTCAACAACACAATAAAACTGCTTACATTCAATCCTTGAAAATGCCGCTGTTGACATTATAATAACAAAGCAAATACTCCCCCTAAGGAAGATAGGTAGATATTCAATCCACACGTCTTTTTTATACCAATCAATATGAAATGTTACTCCCCCTTAGTCTGTGCTTTCACTCTTTCATTAGATAAAACTTTCAAGTACCAATGTTCGTTTACCTAGCGATGCCAATCATTATATAATCAATACCAACACCACCTGTTTACTCCGTATTTTTCTCCCCCTTTTTGTTACAAAAATGACAAAGAAACGAAAAAATAAAGGACAACACGAAAATAATCTTACAAATCTCAGAATAGAATTGCAAACCTGTAGAATTAGGAACGAGGGTTCCACACATCATGTTCTGATAACCAATATCAAAACCGAAACTACAAGTAGTCTTATTTTGATATGTTACCAAGGAAACAATTGCTCGAAACAATTTTTCCCATTTAGTTTAACAAACCAAAAACAACTAATCACATTAGTCCCTTTGCTAAACCGATTGTTCAAAAACAACCACTTAATTCGATAAGACCAAAATAAAGATAAACTCCATTTTTCTCATCAGGTTCTAATTATCCATAAACTTAGACCTTTCAATTTTAAACAAGCAAAACACTAGGTTAGTTAACTAGCATTTCCTTGTTTAGGTATTCGATTAGACTTGAATAACCGAAACCTCACTTTGATAAGACAAACTAAGATCAGAATCAACTTAGTTTCTTATCCGGAATCTAATTGGACTAAACAACTCATTCCAAAAAGTCCAATCCCATTAAAAACCAAAATTTTCTTGTAGATAATGTGTTAGTTAAATTTCCTTTTTTGTGTATATTTTGTGCTCATCCATTGTGACTGCTAATATGATGGATTTTTGCCTTGAATAACGGAGTTTTAATCGAGCTGTCGCCGTACAATCGGGTATTCTCTCTCCTTTTACTCTACTCAGCATGTTCCTCTTCATATATTGTTTTATAATTCTTTCCATATTTTGAAACATTGAGGACAATGTTTAGTTTAGGTTTGGGGGTATAGAGTAGATACCATGATAATATGCTATAATTGAAATCGAACTCCTTCTTCTTTTGAAAAAAATTGAAAAATCAAAATTCAAAAAAATTAAAAAATTGAAAAAAAAAAAAATCATAAAAATGGAGCTCATTTACCTTGAAATGTTGACTCTTGTGCAAATATGTATTTTTATTAGGAGTCTTAGTCTAGATATTTAGGCACCCTGATTCTAGCACAATTCACATTGTGATAAGAAATTTGCACGCGCACGATCTACCAATACATGTATGGCCTCGATCTTCAAGGTGTTTGATAGGAAGTTACGATTGCCAATCACTTTAGAATACTGAACGAAACTTGACTAGCTTGTTCTTTGGTTGGTTGGGATAGAAGGTGGAGGTTACATTAAGAAAGACAACCATCGAATTTAACTGGGTGCATCAAAAAGGGCTACCTCTTGCAAAGTGTCATGTAATTTTTATTTCCTGTTGTATTTGTATCAAAAGTGTTTCCTTGTTCTAAAAAAAAAAAAAAAAAAAAAAAAAAAAAAAAAAAAAAAAAAAAAAAAAAAAAAAAAAAAAAAAAAAAAAAAAAAAAAAAAAAAAAAAAAAAAAAAAAAAAAAAAAAAAAAAAAAAAAAAAAAAAAAATCAAGTATTTATCAATTCCATCATCTCTTGTTCCAAAAATAAAAAGAGATTTGTCAATGTAAATAAGAGTCATGTAAATAGTCATCTTTTGTTTCATTGTAATAAGCAAGGAGGGTGTATGCCATTGATGTACAACGCGAGTAATTGTGAAATACCTCCAACTCATTCACAATTCTCGTAAAGTCCGGACAGCTAGCTAGATTTCGACCTCAGTTCTTAGCCTGAGAAACTATCTCTTGGTGATTAGTAGTCATGACTTCAGATCTTTCTTTACACATGTGTAGATACACTTTACACTCTTATCACATGTCTTTTTTTGTTATCAGTGCTAGGATTGTGCCTTCGATAGCTAGATTGACATCTCCATTTTGCTGTGAGCTTAACTGTTTTGCACATGTCACGTTTGATGGAATCTGAGCTTATATTTTGACCTAGAACTTTGTAGGTACGTTCTAAGCAAACCTTCACGAGACTTCAACTCGTCCACTAGGGACACTTAGTGGTTTAAAAGGCTTAGTGCATACGCTAAATGCATTCGAGAGACCAGCGACAGTGGTATAGTTAGGATTTCCTTAGTTTTGTTTTACTTGAGGACAAGTAAAATTCAGGTTTGGGGGTATTTGATGAGTGCCAAATATTGTATATATTTATCCCTTTTTCTTTGGCATTTAACTCATCTTTTATGCATTAATTCTACATTTTATCCCATATTCTGTATTTTCATTGTTTTCAAGAATAAATATTTTTATTAATTAATTTTGCATTTTTAGGTAATAAATAAAGTTCGGATGAGTCGCGGAGCGAAAAGAGCGGAAAAGTAGTGAAAAGCCGGGAGAAATCACGCAAGGAAGCCGCAAAGAATGGAGCGCACGTCCAAAAAGCTGGAAATGGGCTCAAGAAGAAGAAAGTTGTTCTTAAAGAAGAAGTGGGCTCAAGGTTTTCCAAGCCCAAACTCATTTCCCAAACCCATATTCTATACCCAAAAGCCTAAAACCCAAATCCATACCCGCTTGCGTCTTCAGCCGTCAGATCAGTTCTCAGAAGCATCCGACGGTCGCTCCCTTGCTGTGCATCGAAGTTTGATATCTCCGCCTAACACTACAACACCTAACTCCATCTGGCGTCGTTGATTTTGTTGTATTATATAATCCAGCGGTCGCTACAAGCTTCACTTCATCTCACCGTCCGATTGATCTTTCATCTCCCTATCCCACGGCTCAGCGTCGCAGATCATCAAACTCGATACACTCGCCTCACACCCAAGTGCCGAACACCCTAGACCTCAAACAAACACACCCTTCCCCTTTCTCCATCGAACCCATCTCCTCCATCACCCCCCTCTGCAGAACCACCATACTCCGTACCACCACCATGTCCGTCTCCATCATCACCACCTCACCCCAAATCACTCCACTATTTTCTCCCCGACTCTACTCTACCTAAGCCCATCATCACCATCACGTACCATCTCTTTAGCATCACTAATTTCTCCAATTTCTCATCTCTCTGCTCACTGAAACCCTAGGTGAGAAATTGGGGATATAAGTGATGATTAAAGCAACAATTGAAGCATGAGAGGAACGAGAAGAAGCAGGAGAAGAGTGGGTCGACGAGATGGAGCGAGTATCTCATCAACAGTAGGTAAATCAATTTCACCAAACCCTAGTTCTACTGATTTTGGGGAAAAATTGGGGGAAAACCCTAAATGGGTAATTGGGTATAAATTGGTGTTGTGGGGAGTGTGTGAAACACACTGTGTATCTCTCTGGACTAGCCAGTAGAGAATTTGCTACAAATTTTTATGAATTTCAATTTCAGTGCTTATCAGTTAACAAGTTGAAAATTGCATATATTTTTAGTTATCTCAAATGTTGCTAGTTGTGTATGAATCATCTGTGTTAATGTATGTATGTTGCTACATCATGGTTAGCATGATCTAATCAGCATCAGGCCAAGGATCAGTGAAGCCTTGTGCACTGTCAAGTGACTAGAAGCTAGGATAGTTACTTCCTTGTATGTTTTGATTGAGCAAATGAGAGATACCAATGCTCATAGAGCCTGTGATTGGCTGTACTGTCAAACGACAGCCAATGCTAGGGGCAGACTAGTGAGCAAATTGGTATTCTTCCATTTCTAGATGTATGCATAGGAACAAACACAACCTAGAAACATGTCATTTGATTAGGACACAAGGTGGATCCTAAGCCTTGGCTTAACCACCAATCCCTTCTCAGTAACTTGCATTTTCAGTCCTGTGTGCTTTCAACTCAGTTAATTTTCTTGCCTTTTATTTTCTTGCACTTTGTAGCTTCTGTGCACTGAAGTCAGTGCACAATCCTCACTCTGCCCTTGGCTTCCAAGCCTTGGTTCTTTGCTAATTTACCTTGTCTGTTATCTTTCCCTGCTGTGGTTCTTGTCTGTATGCCATATTGCTCTGCCTTGCATCATCACTACACACTTTAGCTAGGAAAACTTCTTGTATGCTCCTCTCCCTGTGGACAAACCCCTACTCACCCTTTTATTACAAATCTTGGCCTTGTATACTTGCAAGTGTTTTGTGTAATCCCCATTTTCACACCAAGTTTTTGGCGCCGCTGTCGGGGAGCTGGCTGCCATATTTTTGAAGTTTTCATAGCTGTTGTGGCCTTGTTGTGCTTGCCTAGTTGTGTGTGTTCATTGCTATCTTGTTCACTTGCTAACTGCTGCTGGAGCTGTGCATTATTTGTTGTTGCTGCAAAGCCTGCTGCTGCTGTTGCTGCTGTTGCTGAGCTGCTGCTGCTGTTGGTGCTTTCTCAGCCAAAGCCTGCTGTTGCTGCTGGTGTTGCTGCCAAGCCTGCTGCCAAGCCAACTGGGCTGCCAACTGAAGCTGTCAACTGGGCTTGTGCATCCTCTGCTGCTGGGCTCTGAACCAACTGAGCTGGGCTTGAACCAACTTCTGCTCCTGGGCTTCGCTGCAGATTCTGCTGGGCTCTGCTCCACCTGTTGCTGCTGGGCTTGGACGTGAGCTGCTTAGGACGATCATAAAGCCCAACTGGGCTGTGCAACTAAAAGGGGACTAAAAGCCTATTTTTGGGCTTCCCTCCAAAAAACAAGTAAGCCTAACCCATGAGTTAACCCACTTGGGCCTCATTTAAATTCAAATTCGGGCTTGTAATAATTAATTTAATTATTTATTTGGGATTGTAATAATTTTTATTTTCTTTTTCTTTTTTATTTGGGACTGTAATTATTTTTTTGTTTTCTTTTATTTTTCTTTTATTTTTCTTTTTTCTTTTATGGTTTGTTTCAATTATTATTATTGTTTTTATTTTCTTTTATGAGTTGTGATAATTTATGCTAGGTTTAGTTCAAATTTTTTTTTCCAAAGCCCAAATTTTTTTAAACCAAAAACAAAACCCCTTCTTTAAACCAAAACCCATTCAAAACCAAATCTTCATAACCCTTGTGGGCCAAACTGTTTCCGATTGCTCTGTCTGACCAACATGTTAGTTAAGGTACCTACTAGGACATGATTGTGACCTACAGAGACCAGACAAACAGACTTGTTAGAATTAACCCAGACGAACCTATCGAAATTCTAAGTTCTGAGGGAGACAGTCCAGATCAACCAGAAACAATGGGAGAACCACGTACCCTCAAGGATTATATGTACCCAACTAGAGCCAGTCAACCTTCTTGTATTTTGCTGCCCGAGGCTAATGGCCATTATGAGCTGAAATCTAGCACAATACAGATGCTTCCTATTTTTAGAGGTGTTGAGAATGAAAACCCGTACCACCACGTGAGAGAATTCGAGGAAATTTGTGGAACTCTGCGTTTCACTCAAATGACCGACGAAACCCTGAAGTTAAGGCTTTTTCCTTTCTCCCTGAAAGATAAGGCAAAGGCCTGGCTCTATGCTTTACAGCCTCAATCCATCATGACATGGGATGACCTCATAAAGGAGTTTTTCAAAAAGTTTTTCCTGAACCACAAGACTGCGACAATTCGTCAAAGTCTGAATAGCTTTGTGCAATTAGAAGGTGAGACCTTAGCTAGATACCTGGAGAGATTCAATGAATTATTGCTCCAATGTCCCCATCATGGTTTTGAAAAATGGAGACTTGTGCAAATTTTGTATGAAGGTCTAGATGTGTCCACCCGAACAACGGTTGAGTCGATGTGTAATGGTCTATTCGTAGATAAAACTGCTGACGCGTCTTGGGACTTCTTGATTGAAGTAGCTGAAAAGACGCAACAGTGGGAATCCATCCGTGAAACCAGAAAGACTACATCCGAAGCAAAGGCTTTTAGGATTGAAGCGGATTTTGAGGGTAGAGCAAACATGGCATCAATAGTTAGGAGATTAGAAGAGTTAGAACTACATAAAAATTCAAAACCTTCCACCACTACTCTCCGAGAACATGTCGCTTCATCTGTTTGTGCTGCTTGTAACGACCCCAACCATCAATTCCAAAATTATCCAGATTTGCTTGCAGTCCAGGAGTCTAGGCTTGAACAGGCACATGCCATGTTTCAAAAACCAGAGCATAACCCTTATTCACAGACCTACAATCCAGGATGGAGAAACCACCCTAACTTTTCATGGTCAAAAGGACCCACTCAAGGAGGACCATCTCAACCTAATCAGAGCTATCAAAACAATCAGGGATATCAGAACAATCAAGGTTATCAACACCCGAGAAACCCTCAACAATCAAACTCTCAACAACAATCATATCCTCAACAATACCGACAAGAGATTATCCACCTAGAGGAAATGTTCCAGAGTTTGATGCAAAGTCAGAAAAATCTAGATCAAAAGATGGATCAAATATGTGAGAGAGAAAAGGGTAAACTTCCGAGCCAACCCCAACAAAATCCAAAGAGGATATTTCAAACAGGCACAACATCCTGCACTGAAACCTCACCTGATCAAATCCATGCCATTACCACCCTCCGAAGTGGTAAAGTCATCGAGAACAACGTAGGCGAACCTAATGAGTCTGATACAAATTCCACGTGTCTCCACAACCCCAGAAAACCAAAGAATCTGAGCAAGTTGGAAAATCTGACAATTCTACTGCTGTGAATGTCCCTTTGCCAACTCATCTCCTGTTGCCCATTTCCTCAAAGATTGATCTATCAACAGAAAAGTACCCATTACAATGAGATGTTAGATCTGTTCAAGAGAGTCAACATCAACATTCCTTTTCTTGAAGCAATCAAGCAAATCCCTGCTTATGCCAAATTCCTCAAAGACTTGTGTACTCAAAAGCGCAAGCTCAATGTGCAAAAACGTGCTTTCTTAGCTGAGCAGGTAGTTCCATCATTCTGAACAAAACTCCACCCAAGTTTAGGGATCCAGGATGTCCAACAATTTCTTGCACTATAGGAGAACACACGGTCAATAAAGCGTTATTAGACCTAGGTGCAAGTGTTAACCTACTGCCATATTCTGTTTATGAGCAGTTAGGTCTTGGGGAGTTGAAACCAACATCTATCACTCTACAACTGGCAGACCGATCTGTCAAGATTCCTCGTGGAGTGGTCGAAGATGTTTTGATCAAGGTTGACAAATTCTATTTTCCCGTAGACTTCATTGTCTTAGACACTCAACCTGTACAAAACCCAGACTGTCACATTCCTGTCATCTTAGGACGTCCTTTCTTGGCTACGTCCAACGCGATCATCAACTGTCGGAATGGAGTGTTAAAACTGTCTTTTGGTAACATGACGGTAGAATTGAATGTGTTCGATATTAGTCAACAACCTGTGAATCTTGATGATGATGATGTGCATGAAGTTAATATGATTGAAGGATTAATGCAAGATTCGTTGACTAACATTCTATCCGTCGACCCCTTTCAAGCATGTATGGAGAACTTTAACCCTGATTCCTATGATGCATACTGTAGTGACGTCCTATCTCTGCTCGAATCTGTACCTCAAATGGACGTCACTGAAAGGAAATATGAAGTGGAACCACCCCTACTCTCTGATTCCAAGCTTATTCCATCCATTGTTGAGCCACCCAAGCTTGAATTGAAAACATTGCCTAGTACGTTGAAGTACGCATTCCTAGGTTCTTCTGATACTTTACCTGTCATTATTTCATCATGTTTAGACACGGAACAGGAAAGTAAGCTTTTAGAAGTACTTAAGGAACACAAAGAGGCCTTAGGATGGACCATCTCAGATCTCAAAGGAATTAGTCCCACCATTTGCATGCACCACATTAACCTTGAAGAGAATGCCAAACCATCGAGGGAAATGCAAAGGAGACTTAATCCTAACATGAGAGATGTAGTCAAAGGAGAGATCCTGAAACTACTTGATGCGGGTATCATATACCCAATTCCCGATAGCAAATGGGTTAGTCCCATTCAAGTTGTGCCTAAGAAGTCAGGCATTACTGTAGTTCAGAACGACAAGAATGAATTAGTCCCTACTCGTACAACCACAGGATGGCGAGTATGCATCGACTACAGGAAGTTGAACACAGTAACAAGGAAGGATCACTTCCCGCTCCCTTTCATTGACCAAATGCTAGAACGTGTGTCTGGACACAGTCACTACTGTTTTCTAGATGGCTTTTCCGGTTATAACCAAATTCACATTGCTCCGGAAGATCAGGAAAAAACTACATTCACGTGTCCATTTGGGACGTTTGCTTATAGACGTATGCCCTTCGGGTTGTGTAATGCACCTGCTACTTTTCAGCGTTGCATGATGAGCATTTTTTCTGACATGATAGATAGTTTTCTCGAGATCTTTATGGATGATTTCTCTGTTTTTGGTTCCTCGTTTGACGAATGTTTGAAGCATCTTGCCCTCGTGATATCCAGATGTAAAGAAAAGAACCTTGTTCTAAATTGGGAAAAATGCCATTTTATGGTGAATTCAGGAATAGTTCTAGGACACATCATCTCAGAGAAAGGAATTGAAGTGGATAAAGCTAAAGTTGACCTCATTCAACATCTACCACAACCTTGCTCTGTGAAGGAGATCAGATCATTTCTAGGTCATGCTGGTTTTTACCGGCGATTCATCAAAGATTTCAGCAAAATCTCCAGACCTCTGTGCAGTCTTCTCTCCAAAGATGTTGCCTTCAATTTCATGATGCTTGTGTGAAGGCATGGGAGGAATTAAAAACCCTTCTCACCACCGCTCCTATAGTCCGACCACCCGATTGGAAGCTTCCGTTCGAACTTATGTGTGATGCCTCTGATTATGCTGTTGGTGCTGTTTTAGGACAGCGAGTTGATAGACTACCATATGTGATATACTATGCTAGCAAAACCCTTAATGATGCCCAACTCAATTATTCAACTACCGAGAAGGAATTGCTTGCCGTCGTTTTCGCATTAGACAAGTTTAGATCTTATCTGATAGGGTCTAAGATCATCATATACACAGACCATGCGGCTTTGAAGTATCTTCTTTCCAAGAAGGATGCTAAAGCTCGCCTTATTCGATGGATACTCTTATTACAGGAATTCGATCTCGAAATCCGTGATAAGAAAGGTTGTGAGAATGTGGTTGCTGATCATTTGTCTAGATTAACTTTAGAGTCTATTGATGAATCTGAGCTGATTAGAGAATCATTCCCAGATGAACAGCTGATGTCTATCTCAGACCTTCCTTGGTTTGCTGATATTGTTAACTACCTCGCTACAGGTAGGATGCCCTCACGTTGGTCGAGACAAGACCGCTCTAAATTCCTGGCTGAAGTCAAACATTTCCTTTGGGATGACCCATATTTGTTTAAGTACTGTCCAGACCAAATCATTAGGAGATGTGTCCCCAACACTGAACAGAAAGATGTGATATCTTTCTGTCATGACCAAGCATGTGGAGGCCATTTCAGTGCCAAGAAAACCGCTGCAAAGATCTTGCAGTGTGGATTCTATTGGCCATCATTGTTCAAGGATTGCCATGATTATTGTGTTGCTGTGAACGCTGTCAAAAGCTAGGAAGCATTTCGAGGAGAAACATGATGCCATTGAACCCCATTTTGATTGTGGAGATTTTTGATGTTTGGGGGATAGACTTCATGGGTCCATTTCCCATGTCTGACAGCAAGTTGTACATCCTAGTCGCAGTTGATTACGTTTCTAAGTGGGTAGAAGCCATAGCAACCAGAACAAATGACCACAAGGTGGTACTTTCATTTCTAAAGGAGAACATATTTTCACGTTTTGGTACCCCTAGAGCTATCATCAGTGACGGCGGTTCACATTTTCGTAACAAGTACTTTGAGTCTTTAGTACGCAAGTATGGCATAACTCACAAGGTTGCTACTCCGTACCACCCTCAGACTAGTGGACAAGTGGAAGTGTCTAATAGGGAAATTAAGCACATTCTGGAGAAGACGGTCAACCCGTCCAGGAAAGATTGGTCATTGAGATTGAATGATGCTTTGTGGGCCTATAGAACAGCTTATAAGACACCAATTGGCATGTCCCCCTATCGTCTAGTGTATGGAAAGCCGTGCCATCTACCTGTGGAATTAGAACATCGTGCCTACTGGGCAATCAAAGAGCTGAACTTTCTCTGGACGAAGCTGGAATTCAAAGGAAACTTCAACTCAACGAGTTGGAAGAATTGAGAAATGAGGCTTATGACAGTGCCAAGCTACAAGCAAAAGATGAAGATATTTCATGATAAGCGTATTCTGCGCAAATCCTTCACTCCTGGTCAGAAAGTCTTGCTGTATGACTCCCGATTACATCTTTTTCCAGGAAAACTGCGTTCCAGATGGAAGGGACCGTACCTAGTACGCACAGTTTTTCCTCATGGAGCTGTAGAGCTGGAGGATGTCTCCAACAAGAACGTTTTCAAAGTCAACGGGCAGAGATTAAAGCCATTCCTTGAGCCATTTCCACCCGACATTGAAACAACCACCTGGAGGACCCAGTCTATGTGGACTAAACTGGTCCACTCTTTCCCTAAATAACCAAAAAGTTTTCCAAATGTTTCCCTAAAAACCAAAATTTTTCGTTTTCCCATCAAAACCAAATGTTCCCAACAAAACCAAATTTTTTCCAAAAAGTCCAATCCCATTAAAAACCAAATTTTCTTGTAGATAATGTGTTAGTTAAATTTCCTTTTGTGTATATTTTGTGCTCATCCATTGTGACTGCTAATATGATGGATTTTTGCCTTGAATAACGGAGTTTTAATCGAGCTGCGCCGTACAATCGGGTATTCTCTCTCCTTTTACTCTACTCAGCATGTTCCTCTTCATATATTGTTTTATAATTCTTTCCATATTTTGAAACATTGAGGACAATGTTTAGTTTAGGTTTGGGGGTATAGAGTAGATACCATGATAATTTGCTATAATTGAAAACGAACTCCTTCTTCTTTTTGAAAAAATTGAAAAATTCCAAAAAAATTAAAAAAAATTCAAAAAATTAAAAAAAAAAAAATCATAAAAATGGAGCTCATTTACCTTGAAATGTTGACTCTTGTGCAAATATGTATTTTTATTAGGAGTCTTAGTCTAGATATTTAGGCACCCTGATTCTAGCACAATTCACATAGTGATAAGAAATTTGCACGCGCACGATCTACCAATACATGTATGGCCTCGATCTTCAAGGTGTTTGATAGGAAGTTACGATTGCCAATCACTTTAGAATACTGAACGAAACTTGACTAGCTTGTTCTTTGGTTGGTTGGGATAGAAGGTGGAGGTTACATTAAGAAAGACAACCATCGAATTTAACTGGGTGCATCAAAAAGGGCTACCTCTTGCAAAGTGTCATGTAATCTTTTGTTTCCTTTTGTATATGTATCAAAAGTGTTTCTGCTCAAAAAAAAAAAAAAAAAAAAAAAAAAAAAAAAAAAAAAAAAGATGTATATCAGAAAATACAAAAAAAAAAAAAAAAATCAAGTATTTATCAATTCCATCATCTCTTGTTCCAAAAATAAAAAGAGAATAGTCAATGTAAATAAGAGTCATGTAAAGAGTCATTTTTGTTGTTTTTGTAATAAGCAAGGAGGGTGTATGCCATTGATGTACAACGCGAGTAATTGTGAAATACCTCCAACTCATTCACAATTCTCGTAAAGTCCGGACAGCTAGCTAGATTTCGACCTCAGTTCTTAGCCTGAGAAACTATCTCTTGGTGATTAGTAGTCATGACTTCAGATCTTTCTTTACACATGTGTAGATACACTTTACACTCTTATCACATGTCTTTTTTTGTTATCAGTGCTAGGATTGTGCCTTCGATAGCTAGATTGACATCTCCATTTTGCTGTGAGCTTAACTGTTTTGCACATGTCACATTTGATGGAATCTGAGCTTATATTTTGACCTAGAACTTTGTAGGTACGTTCTAAGCAAACCTTCACGAGACTTCAACTCGTCCACTAGGGACACTTAGTGGTTTAAAAGGCTTAGTGCATACGCTAAATGCATTCGAGAGACCAGCGACAGTGGTATAGTTAGGATTTCCTTAGTTTTGTTTTACTTGAGGACAAGTAAAATTCAGGTTTGGGGGTATTTGATGAGTGCCAAATATTGTATATATTTATCCCTTTTTGTTGGCATTTAACTCATCTTTTGTGCATTAATTCTACATTTTATCCCATATTCTGTATTTTCATTGTTTTCAAGAATAAATATTTTTTTATTAATTTTGCATTTTTAGGTAATAAATAAAGTTGGATGAGTCGCGGAGCAAAAGAGCGAAAAGTAGTGAAAAGCCGGGAGAAATTACGCAAGGAAGCCGCAAAGAATGGAGCGCACGTCCAAAAAGCTGGAAATGGGCTCAAAAGAAGAAAGTTGTTCTTAAAGAAGAAGTGGGCTCAAGGTTTTCCAAGCCCAAACTCATTTCCCAAACCCATATTCTATACCCAAAAGCCTAAAACCCAAATCCATACCCGCTTGCGTCTTCAGCCGTCAGATCAGTTCTCAGAAGCATCCGACGGTCGCTCCCTTGCTGTGCATCGAAGTTTGATATCTCCGCCTAACACTACAACACCTAACTCCATCTGGCGTCGTTGATTTTGTTGTATTATATAATCCAGCGGTCGCTACAAGCTTCACTTCATCTCACCGTCCGATTGATCTTTCATCTCCCTATCCCACGGCTCAGCGTCGCAGATCATCAAACTCGATACACTCGCCTCACACCCAAGTGCCGAACACCCTAGACCTCAAACAAACGCACCCTTCCCCTTTCTCCATCGAACCCATCTCCTCCATCACCCCCCTCTGCAGAACCACCATACTCCGTACCACCACCATGTCCGTCTCCATCATCACCACCTCACCCCAAATCACTCCACTATTTTCTCCCCACTCTACTCTACCTAAGCCCATCATCACCATCACGTACCATCTCTTTAGCATCACTAATTTCTCCAATTTCTCATCTCTCTGCTCACTAAAACCCTAGGTGAGAAATTGGGGATATAAGTGATGATTAAAGCAACAATTGAAGCATGAGAGGAACGAGAAGAAGCAGGAGAAGAGTGGGTCGACGAGATGGAGCGAGTATCTCATCAACAGTAGGTAAATCAATTTCACCAAACCCTAGTTCTACTGATTTTGGGGAAAAATTGGGGGAAAACCCTAAATGGGTAATTGGGTATAAATTGGTGTTGTGGGGAGTGTGTGAAACACACTGTGTATCTCTCTGGACTAGCCAGTAGAGAATTTGCTACAAATTTTTATGAATTTCAATTTCAGTGCTTATCAGTTAACAAGTTGAAAATTGCATATATTTTTAGTTATCTCAAATGTTGCTAGTTGTGTATGAATCATCTGTGTTAATGTATGTATGTTGCTACATCATGGTTAGCATGAGCTAATCAGCATCAGGCCAAGGCTCAGTGAAGCCTTGTGCACTGTCAAGTGACTAGAAGCTAGGATAGTTACTTCCTTGTATGTTTTGATTGAGAAAATGAGAGATACCAATGCTCATAGAGCCTGTGATTGGCTGTACTGTCAAAAGACAGCCAATGCTAGGGGCAGACTAGTGAGCAAATTGGTATTCTTCCATTTCTAGATGTATGCATAGGAACAAACACAACCTAGAAACATGTCATTTGATTAGGACACAAGGTGGATCCTAAGCCTTGGCTTAACCACCAATCCCTTCTCAGTAACTTGCATTTTCAGTCCTGTGTGCTTTCAACTCAGTTAATTTTCTTGCCTTTTATTTTCTTGCACTTTGTAGCTTCTGTGCACTGAAGTCAGTGCACAATCCTCACTCTGCCCTTGGCTTCCAAGCCTTGGTTCTTTGCTAATTTACCTTGTCTGTTATCTTTCCCTGCTGTGGTTCTTGTCTGTATGCCATATTGCTCTGCCTTGCATCATCACTACACACTTTAGCTAGGAAAACTTCTTGTATGCTCCTCTCCCTGTGGACAAACCCCTACTCACCCTTTTATTACAAATCTTGGCCTTGTATACTTGCAAGTGTTTTGTGTGCATCTAATCATCACAACATCAGACAAAACACAAACCTGATCATACCATCTCAGCTGATTACTTAAGATCGGCTTCACTAATAAAAGTCATGCCAATACATAAGTCAGGCCTTTGTGAATAGTTCTACCAAGAACACTAACAAGTCGTGAAAGGTTATACTCAATCACACATATTGGTTGTTCATAAGATATGTAATGAATAACAAAACAATAACGCCTGACAATTTCCTTTTCGGTTCACAAACAAGTTTATGAACTTACTTCCTTAGAAGACATGTAAAACATTGTTCCCTAGGATGAAATTCTC
Source organism: Papaver somniferum (assembly GCF_003573695.1). Lineage (NCBI taxonomy): Eukaryota > Viridiplantae > Streptophyta > Magnoliopsida > Ranunculales > Papaveraceae > Papaver > Papaver somniferum. The sequence goes on along the minus strand of NC_039359.1, from coordinate 15,552,834 downwards.
ACCTCATACCCATACATAATCACAATAACATTCAAATGGTAATGGCGATGTCTTATCTACAAAGTTTAATGGTTAAGCAATAAACCTTATATTGTATTCCTTAATACTATGTCTATATAGAGTTCAAATATGCTTCGCAGTCATGTTTTCAATATGCACGACTTGAAAGATACGTTAGGGAATGAAACAGTTCAAGTCAAATATCACTAACCTCAAGTGGAAGGATGATTGTTGTAGTTGTATGTCCTTGCTTCTTCACATCTTTCAAGTCTTTGCAATACTTGTAATGTCTCATTATCCTAATACTTTCAAGCTAACATATACGAAGTTGACTCTAGTACATAATCAAGAGACTCTTAACATGAGTTTTGATTCACTAAAATATGACAACCAAACTTGACATACCAACGCTTGGTGGGTTCAACCGAGCTACGCTCTAACAAAAACTTTTACGGATGTCACCCTGATTCAAGAAGAAACGGGCTACTTGAATCAATAGAAAAAAAATATCTTTGTATCAGGCTTCTCAACCAAATAGTATTTGTTCAAGCCCATAAAGTAATAGGCTTTTTCAAGGAAATTCATAATTGGACAAGATTCCCCATAACATGGGACGCCTTTTGTTTCACGGATGGTGATTGGTGAGGCATGTACTTCGTTGTTAGAAATATTATGTACCATTAACCCCCTCCTTGTACTTGCTCTTATATTTCGAGGACCCGTACACATTAACATCTTTAGATTATGGAAAGCTCCTTTACCGGATTTACATAGGTTATACCTCTCAATTAAGCAGGCATCAACGCTGGCCTAGGTTCTCCTTTGCAGGAGTGGATAACGCAAGGAATTCCAACCTCTTGATGCTTGCTCCAGCTGTTTACAAGATAACTAGTGTTGTTCTTCTTCTACTTCCAAACAGACTTTTTGATCAATGACAATAGACATCTCTTGTTCTTATAGAGGTTAGGGGTACATCCGATTTCTCCGCTTGATATAGGAGGGGGTTCTATCAAGCTTTGGAATAAGGCTTACCCTTGGTTATCTGTTACGGACATTGGTTGTATGAAGAAGCTTAGGATTTTGAGGAATAAGATAGCGAGGATGGAGAAGACGTTTGTGAGAATGATAATTAGGACGGGATAGTTTATGACGGTATGGACGTTTTTTTTTTAATATTGCTCCCAGACAAATTTGTGAGAATGATAATTAGGATGGGATAATTTATGATGGTGATTCGGATGACCCCTTCGGAACAAGCTTATCCTTCAGAACCCCCACCAATCTCTATATGAACTCTCTGCGCAAACTTATCATCGGTCATACCGTCAATCATAAGCCATACGAGCGACAAGCCATAGCAGTAGTATGAGCGACAAGTCATACGGAAGCAATGATTGAATCATTGGAAAAATGCGCGATCAGATTAACCCATATCCCCATATGGATGACCCCTTCAGAACAATGGACATAAACTTTGCGATGATCAATTTAACCCATATCAAAATACGGGAGCAACAAAACTATTGTTGTTAGTATGTGCATAGAGTTCATATAGAGATCAGATCGATTATCATGGTTCATATGACCGATGATAATATTGCGCAGAGAGTTCATACAGAGATCCAATCGTATTTCCCGTATGAATTATCACTCATATTCCCGCTATGACTAATGGTTGATATTCTTTTGTTGTCCTGTACACCAGAAGGACTTACGGGTCATTACAAAGTTTCTTTTAACCCCTAACGGTAGAGAGTTCCTTAGTTCGGCAATATGAAATGGCACGTCCATACGGGAGCAATATTAAAAAAGCCCGTCCCTGTCTGAACCATTACAACATTAATGAACATTTGTTCATACTTGATGAATTTCGGTTAAGGATAATTTATTGTTCGGAATCAAAATCATGATTCAAGTGTATCATTCGGAAATATCCTGGAACATTGATATGTGTCATTGATGTTATTCAGTAATGTTTGGAATCAGTTTAGAGAGAAATATATAACTACTGTAGATTCAGATACAAGACAGTGGTATCAGTTTTACTAGGAAAATTGTTATAATCCTGAACCCGTATTACATGTACTTGTACACGTAGCGGAGTGGCTATATATCGAGTTACAAATTAGTGGTACACATATTCTTATGTATATCATATGAATATATGTTTAACTCGTGAACCGTATCGGTGTGCATACTTGTATGCAAACCATTTTTGAACTGTGGTTACGGAACCTGGTTTGTTTCCAAACCGGTACGCAAACTGAAACAGTTTTGTGCTCCTGAACTCGGCAGCGTTTCCAGATGGGTACGCAAACGATTTAGTTATGTGAACTCCAGAACCGGCGATAGTCTTAAGGTTTCCAAACCGGTACGCAAACTTAAAAATTTCTGTGAACTCCGGAACTCGGTTGGTTAAATGTTTACAAACCGGTACACGTACTGTGACTGAACCGACTCACGAACTGCTATGTGTTTGTATTTTGTACATCTACTAGTCATGTCGATTATATTTTAAAGTGCGTTTAAATTATTTCTACGAGAGAATTACCATTTGATTAATTCTCTAAATACACTATACTTATTTTATCACATGTTTGTGACTCAGAGTCAATGTCATCAAAATGAATATTAAGCTTTTAAGTTCAAACAGTCTAGTTTCGACTAACCATGTTTAACATAGTATTTGTACACGGTTTAGTTACAGTTTTACCTAACTAGAGTGTATATCTTGTTTATGTGAATCAGATTCAAAGATTCATCTAACGGTGGATATTCTTTGTTTGGTTCCAAAGCTATCTTATCTTAAACCTAAAGCAACCTATGCTTTAAATGTGTATGAAAGGGAAACTTCAATCAACCGGGAGTTTTGAATCCCGACACTACTTTTTGGTGTGTCCTAGTTGTATCTAGAGTCGTCCTCTTCCTAACCCTTTTAGGGTTTACCGACTACAAAGTCTTCATAGGGATTCGTGAAGCCAGGTCCAGTTATCTTTCCTTGATAGCTCGTGTATCCTGTATCTTGATCAATTGTTGAGCTACTCACTTGATCAAGATAGATAGAAATCATCAAATTTCTCTTCGTCTCAAACTTTGTTGATTTCACAGGTTTTATACTTGTGAGTTGAATAATAACCTGGGCTGCACTTCGGGTTGCATAAGTCCGGATTTTGAGGTTAGCGAGACTTGTCTATTGCTATCGATTTCCACACCTTTGATCAAACTATTTGATTGTAAAAGGAAATCAACTATATAGGCTTAATCTGTGGGAGGCAGATTTCGTATAAAGTCTTCAATTGAGTTGAAGCAACTCTTAGTTGGTGTGCCGTCAGCTAAGGGAATCAATTGCGTGGAGTCTTTCTGGGATTCAAGAGGCATAAGGAGCGCGACTGTACCTTAATCAGTGGAATACTTTTTAGGTATCAACTATATTCCAGTAAGAAGTTAATTGGTAGTAGGCTAGTATCTTTAGCGGTTTAATACAGTTTGGTGTTCAATTTGGACTAGGTCCCGTGGTTTTTTTGCATTTGCAGTTTCCTCGTTAACAAAACTTCTAGTGTCTGTGTTATTTCTTTTTCCGCATTATATTTTTTATCTTTATAATTAAAATATCACATGTTGTACGTTGATCAATCATAGTAGAGATTTCCGACCTAGTTTGTTGGAGACGACTTGATTGATTCTTGGACATTGGTCTTTGGTTTCATCCAAGTTATATTTTTGTGATTAGGTTCACAGATTTGATTCTATAAACTAGCTAATCGCAAGAGAGAGAGAGAGAGTGAGAGAGAGAGAGAACTCTAGATACTATTACTTAATCGAGTTTAACTCTCAGAGTTGTATTGAGTTTGTCCATACAGATTGCCTAAGAAAAAAAGTGGTGGTGTATGTCGGTACCTCGTGTTTTCACATATTTCTGGCAGTTCTTCAGAGCTATGGCATGGAACAACCAAGAAATAGGAAAAAGTATCACTAGTAGATATCCGAATGACATGCTAAATAAAAATAAACGCTGTCATATTTTTTTTTATCAGAAACTAAACAAAAATCACCAACCTAAGTAAAATCCTTGGTGATATTGGTGTAACCAACTACTAGTTTGTTGAACCAAATGGTTCTATTGGTACTGCCGGGGTCTAGCTCTAGCTTGGAAGTCAAATATATATTTATATATTTTGGATTTTTCTAAAAATCATATAACTACCCAGATTAACCCTATCGATGCCACCTCTTGGATGTTCACATGCTACTATATTAGCCCTTATACTACCAATAATAAACTTGAGTCTAGGAAAATGTTTGAAAATCATGTAGGCAAGTATAACATGCCTTGACTTATTATGGGAGATTTTAACTTTGTCCTTCATGAACAAGAAGAAATTTAGTAAGAGTCCTACTGATGTTATTGAAGTTAACATATTCAATGGAAAAAGTGATGATTTATCTCTCTCTGATCTGGGATATACTGCTTGTTCTTTTACTTGGACAAACAGAAAATGGTGAGGAATTAACAACGCAAAGACTTAACAAAGGTATAGCTACTGAAAATCGGCTCATTATGTTCCCCAATAGTATTATGTATAATATGCTTGCTACTGGTTCTGACCATAATCCAATTTTCATCAATACCAATCTTAACTGGAACCTTGGTTACATTCCCTTCAAAAATTTGTAAGGATATTATCACCAAATGCTGGAATCAAGGTCGTTTTGGATCCTTTGCTTTTACAATTGCTCGAAAGTTGACAGATGTTAAAGCCAACATGAAACTTTGGAATAAAGAAGTCTATGGTAACATTAAAACTAATATTGAAGAAGGCAAAACTAAACTGGATTGGATCACCAAGAATGTCTTCGACAACACTAGATGGTCTGCTATCAAAGAAGCCAAATACAATATAAAATGTATGACATTCAAGAAAGTTTCTGGAAAACTAAAAGCAAGAACCAGACAATCAAGTTGGGGGAAAGAAACACCAAATAGTTTTATGATTCTGCTAGGAAAAGAATGAGAAGAAATAAATTTGTTGTTATTCAGAATGACATAGGGGAATAAATCAATGAAAATTCTTATATAACCAGTTGTACCACTAGCCACTTTGAAAGAATGTCTAATGATGAAAATATTAATATAAACCCTCATATTATCAACCTCATACCCACTTCAATAATCCATGCAGAAAATGAACACCTCCTCTCCACTCGTGATGCCATAAAAATAAAGAATATTCTCTTAAGTATGGAAGGTGACAAAGCTCTAGGCCCAAATGGTTTCCCATCAAACTTTTCTCAAGTCAACTGGAATATTATGGGAGAAGAAATTATGCATATGGTCCAAAACTTCTGATGCTCTGGATACATTGTAAAAGAGATGAACTTCATATTCATTTCCCTTATTCCTGAAACAGAATCACCCACTACACCTTCCCACTTCTGACCCATCTCTCTATGCAACACCACCTACAAAATTATATCTAAACTCATAGTTCAAAGACTGAAACCCCTTCTACCATAACTCATTTCACCTTTTCCCTAATAATCTTACTATGGCCTGTCAACTAATCAGCTTCTCAGGAAAATGGGATATGGCTATAATATATTTATGGTTCAATGAATATTATCAACTCAGCATCAAAAACACAATATTCAACATACATGAGGAAGATAGAATAATCTGGGGCCTCACTAACAATGAGATTTTCACTATCAAATCTCTTTTTGACAGGAAGATCAACGATAAGTACAAATAGGACACCACTAATCCAGCCTGGAAAAAAATATGGAAACTGGATATCTCCCCATCTATCCAAATTTTCATCTGTAAATGTGCTCATGATATCTTACCAACCAATGTCAGTACTACTAGCATCCTCAATTACATTGATCCTATCTGCAATCTATGCAAAAGTGTTGAAGAAGATATAACCCATACTCCCGTCTCTTGCCCCTATGTTGTTGAGGTGTGGATAAACCTTTTTGGTTCTCAACACCAATGCTTTGAGAATAAGATAACTTTAATAATTGGCTCAACTCAGGGACGGAGCTATGTAGGGCTCAGGGGTGGCCCCCGCCCGCTGTTTTTGGTTAATTCATTAGTGATCCCTTAAAATTCCTACTAATTAAAAGAAAAATCTCTTAATAAGCTCCCCCTAAACATTTTTTTTGCCAATTCGCCCCCCTTATATGGAATTTTTGGCTCCGTCCCTGGCTCAACTACTGGTTTCTCCCCAAATATCATCTCAAGGACCGGATACCAATCTTTACTACTACCTGCTGATTCATTTGGAGAGCTAGATGTAATCTAGTCTTCCAGAAAACTAAACCTTCTGCTCTGATTACTGCTAATAAAATTAAGCAACATCTATGCTCTTTCAGTAGAGTAATGCACAATCAGAACCATATTATGTACAATCCCTATTACCAGAGAAATGAACAAGATACTATAGTCAGAATGACTAATTAGCGTAAGTTGAAATTTGATATCACTATCAGCATAAATTCCATGATTTTTACTACAATGGAAGGACATGTTGATTCCTCTTCTATACTAACTCTGCTTTCATTGCCATGTCTTATGCATTGGGAGCAAGAAGAATCAAAGAATACATTCATGGAGATAGAGACAGAAGATGAGCTAAACTAGAAATGCGATGAGCCAATGAGTTGCAAAGAGCAAACATTGATTTCCAAGCAGAAGACGATGCAACTCTGAAGGAGCTAGAGGATGGATACAAGTCAGAAGTTCAAGGAAGATTCAACCTGGGATACAATCAGATGGAAGACGGAAATTTTGAAGCAATCTATTTTGTTCTGGGAAAGCTGATCAAAATCACTAAGGATCAAAACTCTACGACAGTTAAATTAACTAGTTTAAATTACAATTCCAGTAACTTAGATAACTTTAATCGGAAAGGTCCAAATTTAAACCTTTTACTTAATTATCTTCATTCTATAAGTGATAGTGCTAATGACAATATTACCAACATAGATTCGCAAAAATTCATGCATGATGCTGGAGGCAGCTCTGTAGACCTTGATGTATCGAAGAGTTTCTGCTTTCGGACATAATACTCTTTTTGTTTTTTTTTTTTAAATTTTTTTAAAACATGTTCAGACGCCCCTGTATCAACATACCCGACTACCTTTCCAAAATATTCTTTTATTTGTGAGCAATGTAGTTAATCTCGGCCGAGATGGCCGAGATACCGCCGATAATATCAGTTTCGGTGTTTCACCGAGATGCCGATGTCGACGATATTGACCGATATTTCGACGATATTGGCCGATATTTTATCGGTATTCATCGAAATATCGTGTCTCGGTACTCAACCGATATTCACCCAACTCCGATTAACTACATTGTTTGTGGGGGTATTACCTGGTTATGGGTAAAAAAAAATCATATACAGATACCTGTAGAGTGTAGAGAGACATGTGCAAGTGGGTCCATAATGCAGAAAATCATGCGACCCTTAAACACAAAGAGCAGTTTTGGCTGCAGTACTAATGACAGCAAAAAAATTCTCTGTCTTTAAGGGTACATTGTAACAAAAAAATAAATAAACAGTAGTAGATGGCAACTACCTAACCCAAGTACCCAACCTCATGAATACGATACGAATTCATTGTCATCATTATCATCACCACTAGTGGAGTTTCCTTGAAGTAATCACACATCTCGAAATTCGATTGTTGGTTTTCTTGATTATTGATCCCTTTAAAATTTACTGAGAGTCAGAGGGAGATCTGTTGAGGGAAAAAATGGCTAGGAAAAAGATTAGAGAGTATGATTCTAAAAGACTTCTTAAAGAACACTTAAAAAGACTTGCTGGAACTCAATTGGATATTTCTTCTGTTCAGGTATGAAATTCATTATCTTATGTAAAGTTTTGATTTTTATGGAAATTAGAATCGAGGGGTTCTTCTGAATTGGGTTCAGAAATTGTATTCAGGATTGGGTTCTCAGAATTTGATTTATGTATGCTTTCTTTTTCTTGTAATTAGGTAACTGAAAAAACAGACTTTACGGAGTTAACAAACAAAGAACCATGGGTTTCATCTACAAAACTAGTAGTGAAGCCGGATATGTTGTTCGGAAAGCGTGGGAAGAGTGGTTTGGTAGCTCTAAACTTGGATTTAGCTCAGGTTGCACAGTTTGTGAAAGAGCGCCTTGGTGTAGAGGTGATGATCTTCTTGCATTGACAAAATTCCACTAGGCTGCTTGATTTGTGAAATTTTGCTAATAGTTTTGTTCAACTTTAGGTGGAGATGGGAGGATGTAAGGCGCCGATTACCACATTTGTTGTCGAACCTTTTGTTCCACATGACGATGAATATTACCTTTCTATTGTTTCTGAGAGGCTTGGTAGCACCATTAGCTTTTCAGAATGTGGGGGTATTGAAATTGAAGAGAACTGGGATAAGGTATATAATGAAATAAATACTGTGATTTGCAAATTTTTTTTTTTATAGATTTCAAAATGTTCTTGGTTAGTTGATTATTGTTAATAATGTCGTTTGATATGTACAGGTAAAGACCATCTTCTTACCAACAGAGAAGCCAATGACATCTGAGGCATGTGCTCCACTGATTGCTACCCTTCCCTTAGAAGTAAGTTCCGTTTGTTTTCCCATTAACTTAGTATCGATTTTTGTTGATCCGATCTTCTGGTTCAAAGTTTTCAGACTTATGTCTATTGAAGGTTATGATCGTGTCTTTGTTGTGGGTAACATTGTCTTGTTGTCTGACTGGTTTGTGCTACTTGGATAACTTTGGCTCAGGTTCGTTCAAAAATAGGAGATTTCATAAAGGGTGTATTTTCTGTATTTCAAGGTAAGAATGCTGGTCAAATTCTTGCATATCTAAAATTTTGAGAGAATTTATTTCTAAAATTGTTCATATATCTCCAGAAAGTGCTATAAGAAATTTAGGGAAGCACTCTTGTACTTGGTTATCGTTTCATGGATATTTTGGGTACTTGGTAAGATCTTTTGGCAAGGGAAATTTAATTTAAATTGATTTATATGTCCTTCACAGATCTGGACTTCAGTTTCGTAGAGATGAATCCATTTACGTTGGTGAAAGGGGAGCCATACCCGTTGGATATGAGAGGAGAATTGGATGACACTGCAGCCTTCAAGAATTTTAAGAAGTAAATATTTAATTCGGTTAAAGGCGTTGCTATTCCTCCTATTTTAGCTTTCCAGTACTAGTAAGATTGTTGATGTTATTTCTAAGAAAGTTCTAATGCTTATGCAGGTGGGGTAATGTAGAGTTTCCGTTGCCTTTTGGTAGAGTTATGAGTCCTACAGAGAGTTACATTCATACACTTGATGAGAAGGTAGCGTGTGCTGTAATTAACAAGCTCAAGTGTAGAAACTATCCTCACTTCATCTGTGGGACAAAGTATTGACCTTGTTTGAGCGTAATGTTACTCTTGTATTGCAGACAAGTGCATCGTTGAAGTTCACGGTTTTGAACCCTAAAGGAAGAATCTGGACGATGGTGGCTGGAGGTGGTGCAAGTGTGATATATGCTGATACTGTATGTCGTTTGATTTTCTTTCACCAACTTCGCGTAACTTGATTTGTTTTTTTCTTATACATTTTTTTTTGGTTGCGACTGATCCGTGTTCAAACAGTTTGGATTACCTGTTCTGTATATAGTTTGGATTACAGTTTGGTCAAACATTTTATTTGAGTATTTTCTGTTGGTCATGTAGGTTGGAGATCTGGGTTATGCATCAGAGCTTGGGAACTATGCAGAATATAGTGGGGCCCCAAATGAGGAGGAAGTGTTGCAGTACGCGAGAGTCGTTATTGACGTAAGAAATCATATTTCTAACTTCATACTGTCTCTTAACCATGACCCTCACTCTCTCACTGGCTCACCCACCCACTATCGTGTGTCAGTGTGCTACTGCAGAACCTGATGGTCGTAAGAGAGCTCTACTAATTGGAGGAGGCATAGCTAACTTCACCGATGTAGCTGCTACATTTAATGGGATTATTCGAGCCCTTCGTGAAAAGGTCCGTTCAACGAATAAAAATTTGAACTATTAAAATTTTGATAGCTAGGAGTCCCATTTTTTAACCGTGATATCTACAATGATAGGAATCCAAGCTAAAAGCATCAAGAATGCACATCTATGTTCGAAGAGGAGGCCCAAATTATCAGACTGGTCTAGCTAAAATGCGTTCTCTAGGAGAAGAACTCGGCGTCTCTCTTGAGGTATGTCTTTCATAACCAGCACTTAATCTTTCGATATTGATGGAAGTCTATACCTATAACGAAGTTTTGTTAGCTGATAGTTCAGTGGAAATTCTGAAATCCCAACTTATTTGCGTTCCCTTTCTCAGTCTACGACTCAGATTCCAATCTGATTTATTTTTTTCTAGTCTAATGACTCTGTTTGGCTTTTCTCTTTGGCATTTCATTTTCTGCAGGTTTTCGGCCCTGAGGCAACAATGACTGGAATTTGCAAGCAAGCAATTGACTGCATCATGTCTGCCTCATAAGCTCTCGGATTATTATCTGTCTTATTTTTCATGAGTTGTTTCCAGCATATGAGTTCAAAGCTGTTAATTTTTACATACTTCTTATTGTAAAACCCAAAACTACCAGATAAACAGATCTGTGATGGACTCGTATAAATAAAATTTTAATTCATAATTCAATTGATATGATATTGGGTTGAAATATTTTCCTTGTTTTTTTTCTCCTGCTCACTGCTTACAAAATGCAAACACTTGCTGAAGGAGGAGAAAGCATCCCCACAGGCGGAAATTGGATCTCAACTTCTGCTATCGACTTTACCTGTCTACAATCTCTAATAGGGGGCATTTGCTGCATGCAGAGACTTAAAACGGATTTACGAAGCAAGCACATGCAAATTTGTCCAGGTACCTTATAGTGAGAGCAGAGTTATCGCTCCATAGTTTTGAAAATAAATTACTTCTGTAGAAGAGTGCTCCATTCATAAACTTAAAACAAGAAGCAAACTACTGAACTAATAAGGAAATCCTAATGAAAAACCACTGAAACCTAAATAAAAAAAATAATCAAAACCCTAAACTCATAAAGAAGTTCTAATTTTTATTCTGATTTTAGTTGGTACAATAATTTGTTCAGGGATTTTTTTCCAAGTTAATCTCTGTTGCTTTTCCGTCCTCCCCAGTAGCTTGAGTAGTAGCAGTAGTCTTGTATGGAACTGGGATTTTCCTAAATGCTGATTGGAACCCACCAAAGCCGCCACCACTTTGTCTACCACCAAAGCCGCTGCTGCTGGCACAGCTGCAGCTTCCACCACCTTGACCGCTGCCAAAACCACCTACGCTAACACCTTCACCACCATTTTGGCCACTACCACCACCTACACCAATGTCTTCATCACCACCTTGACTGCTCCCGAAACCACTGCCACCACCACCTACACCTACGCCTTGACCGCCACCAAAACCACTGCCACCACCACCTACACCGATGCCTTGAACGCCACCAAAACCATTACCACTGCCACCACCTACACCTTGACCGTTGCCAAAACCGCCGCCACCTATGCCAGTGCCTTCACCTGGCTCACCACCTTGATCACTGCCACCACCAAAGCTGCCTCCCTGCCCAGGAAAACCAGAAAAACCATGGCTGAAACCCGACTCACCTGGTAGAGGGAATGACCCACCATGTCCAAAACCAGGGAAGAACCCACCATGTTTGTAACCCGGATCAAAACCATGGAAGCCACCGCCAAAATGAAAAAGGCCCTGACGTTGGTAAGCATCTTTGATAGTGTCAGCACCTTTACTATCAGTTTTGCCAGTCACTGGAATATCTCTTCCTCCTTCAACTTCAACACTATTGAATAAACCCACAGATACAATTGTTATGATCATGAGAAGAAAGAACGACACAACCTTTCGATCTCTCTCCATTGTAATCCCCATACCTCGATTCTCTTTTATCGTTCACTCTCAATCTAATTTCTAAATGCCTCTCCCTTTAGTCCACCTTATTGGTTTCTCTAGAAGTCACTCTATTTTTTTTTATATAATTTATTTTTGTCTACAAATAAATAAAAAATAATTCACCACCACCTCTTAACAAAGAAAGAAAGCATGCATCTAGCAGGCTTAGTAATCGTCTGAAAGTTTAATTGTGTGAGGTAGCTACCGATCGAGAAAAACATTTGTGTGACTCAGCTAGAATGTTAAGTTCATTGCGGTACTTGATGTTGGTAAGCGCATCTTGCTCTTAGTACTTGTTGTACTGTCAGGTGTTGCTAGCTAGTCATTGGACTTCCTCTTCCTCACCATGCAATCAACCAACACTGCGCTAGCTATGGCCTAGGCAAATTAATTTGTAATGTGAATATACATTTTCCCTTTTTTTTGGTTGCAAGATGTATACATTCGTGCAAATTAACAAAACTACATGTTGTATAAGATTTTAAAGATAGTAGCCTAAACAGAGTAAGTACATTCGCCGTGTCTGACCCTGAACTTGTAAATAATTTTTGTTTTGCTGATTGGTCTGGATTAATTTTTCCACTGCAATTTATTTATTTCTAGTAAAAAAGAACACACAAAAGCATTTATTGAGAACACAACTCAACAGCTAATAGAAAAACAAAAAACAACAGAATGCAACCTGATTTCACAGCAAAAGAGCATGCAAGACTCGGCTGGCATACATCACTGGCGACTCACGAGTCATAGTGTCATACTTGTCTCGTTTTCAGACTTATTCCTAGCATTTATTAATAGTACCTGAGGATCACAAACAATTGCCCCCATAGATAGACAAATTGGATTGATCCGTATTATTCACTTACTTATTATGAGTTCCTCAACAGTTATTTATCTGTAACCTGATCAGATGTTCAGGAACTGTATATAGCTCGTAAGGCTTTGACGTCTTCTTGTTGCACTTGCCTCTTGGTGCTTCCAGGTGAGAACACAGGATACATGATTGCGTTAGGCTTAAAAATATGTTCTAGACCTAACATATGTCCAATTTCATGTGCAGCAACAGATTCTAAGTCCATCGTGTCAGACCCTGGACTAGTACTCCATTTATCATCCGCGTCGTAGTAAAACCTCCCATCATTTGGTGCAAATGCGTAAGCGACTACTCCCATTTGACCATCAAAGCTAGAAGCATCACCATGATCACCTTTGTGGAATCCAATAACCATGTCAGTAGCTAAATCACCATCTGTCTCCTCTGTGAACTTGAAATTACTCACAGCTTCCCATTTCGCAAAAGCTTGTAAAACAGCAGATCTTAGGGTTTGGTTGTCTACTTTGTCTGACATATTATAGGCATTGCTAAATCGATAAGTGAGGTGAGCGCTTGACCATTTTTGTGGGGTCGTAGCTGCAGCTTCATTTTGCTTCATCTTCTCCCTCCTTTCGGAGCCGAAAAAAGTTGGAGCGTCGACAACGTCTGCTCTTCCACATCGAGGCATCATCATTTGTTTCACCGTTTCGGCGTCTAAACTCCCAGTGGCATCTATACCGTAGTTGAGTTGATAACTTGTGATTTCATACTCTAAGACGCTATCAAACACGTCATCGTATGCATGAACTGCACTAGGACTCCCACCATTCAAGTATCCAAATTGTTTAAGATATTTCTTAACATGATGCAAACCTGGTGCGGTCTGGCCAATGTGAGTTCCTTCGAGCTCTTGAAGAAACCCGAATGGCGCAGATAGAGTTGGGTTAGGGAGAATGGCTAACAAGAAGAAAAGAACAAATGGTAGAAGTTGAAGAAATGGAACAGCTTTGGTGGTTTCCATTGTGTTTACAGAAGTAATAAGTTTTCTTTGTTTTGTTTTTGTTTCTGTACTCTACTCGGGATGCAATTTCAACTATTTATAGAGAAATATAGATGCACAAATTAATTTTATTGAAGTTCCCTACCCTAGAGATGTAACAGATCGTGGTCCTTCATAAGGTTGATGTGATAAGTTCACCAAATTACTTAACAATCAAATTCAATACTTAATGATGCATAGCTACTCAAAATCTGATCCTTAATTGGTTGAAAAGATACATACATCTACCAATTAAATTCATTTCAAGCTGTGGTTTCTTCTCTTGATAATGTAGCCCAAGAGTCTGTTATCAAAAGTCGATTTTCGTTTACTCTTTTTGGTTTTCTAAATGGACTCCTCTGATTGGTATATCAATGACTGCATGTACTATATGCCACTCAAAACAATCACACCTGAAGCGATCAACAGTGAGGCCATAGGATAGAACACATATTAAAAAGCAGTTAAACTTGATCAAAATCTACAATAATCTTACCCGTCTTTGTGGAACAATCTGACAATCCTCATATCATGGGCATTTGAGTTGTTTTAAGTTTGAACTCAAGACCCGTCAAATAAAGGCTAATAAGCTAACCATCTTTTGCTTAATGATCTCAGATTCCACTGTATATGCAGTACGAATGTTGGCACCATGATGTGTGAATTCTACTGATTGACAAGAAAAAGCAAGATGTAAAAACGAGAAAACTACATCAAAAATGAATTTAAACTTGATCATTTGTGGCAGAAGATGATTTCGGACTTGTTGTTATCGATATCACAAGAGTTAATATACAGTAGCTGTTAACAAGTTGTAATCACACATTGATTTTCTTTACCAACTATCTTTACTCTTGCACTGGCACTTCTCTATAAATTAACATGTTAATCAACACCTCCAACACAAACTCGTCTGGATTAAGCTCTAAGTTTCTTTAGCCAAAATACAACTATGGGTTCTTCTAAAGATTTGCTTCTGGTGTTTTTGGTCATCGTGTTTTTATCCGTTAACTCCAAATTTGGCTCGGGGGCTCGTTACCTTACGACAACTCTTTCAAAAGATAACCACTATTTACAAGGCAACCGATCACCAGGTATACCAGAAAATAATCTAGGCATGCTACGAGCTCAAAAAGCTCCCACCAACGACCCAAAATTTTCAGAAGCTCGTGGTGATGTAGCTTTAGCAGAACCCGTAAACGACCCCGAAAGTCAAGAAGATTCCAACACAGAAAAGACTCCAAAAGGTTCTAACGAAGAAAAACCTGTAGTTCCAGAAAATCCTGACAACGAACCTGCTGTTACACAGTGTCCCCAAAGCACAACCAACAACAAAAAACCTGTAGTTCCAGAAGATCCTGACGACGAACCTGCTGTTACACAATGTTCCGGAAACACAACCAACAAAAACCCCAGCAACAAAAAACCTGTAGTTCCAGAAGATCCTGACGACGAACCTTCTGTTACACAGTGTACCAAAAACACAATCAATGAAAATCCCAACAACAAAAAACCTGTAGTTCCAGATGATAATGACAACGAACCTGCTGTTACACAATGTCCAGGAAACACAACCAACAAAAACCCCAAAGACGAAAAACCTGTAGTTCCAGAAGATCCTGAAACCGAACCTGCTGTTACACAGTGTATCAAAAACACAATCAATGGAAATCCCAACGCCGAACCATAGTGTTCCGACACAACAAAAGTTCCAAAAATTTACGTCAAACACCAATGTTCCAGAAACTCCAGACGGACCAGCAACAAACCCAGCTAGTATATATGTACCTTGATCATCTAGTTCTTTGTTTCCTAATAAAACTTTTCCTGCTACTAGCCCCGATGGCAGCAAATAATGTGGTGCGTTTCCTCGTAAATTGTTTATCCAATAAAGCTTTATTTAGTTCCATTTAGATACTATCCTTAGCTATAACCAGTTGTTACTGTAACCATTATTGTCTTAATGGTTTTGTTACATTTCCAATCGGTTTTGTCTGAAGGATATATGTTTAACGGGAATTGTACTTTTATCTAATAGATCAATAAAATTCCGGTTAAAGTTTGTTTTATGTTTTCATCGTTCTATAGCAGTGACAGTGACAGTGCCAAAACTCATGAATGGATAGTCGACTACGTTTTTACCACTCCCCAAATAAATTTTGGACTTCCCTATAACAAAAGTCTTACTTGAGGTGCACGTACCCATCTAGTCAAAGGTAAGAGAGACTCTTCGGGAAACGTTGGGGTTGTTTTATCCAAAATGGAAGTTACTAAATTAGCCTCGAGAATATACCCAACCAGGCAGCAAAAATAAGAAAAAGAAATCCACTCTTCAAATTCCTCCTCCCCAATTTTCAAAGAGAGAAACAATTCCCTTACGTCTTCCCTTGAAAAAAACCCTAAAAAGATCTATCTCATACAGCAATCATCTTCACTTCCCTGGGAAAGATCCCCAGAAATCTACCGCTTGTACTCTTTTGTGTCCATCTGTCTTTATCTTTTCTTTGAAATACCATGGATGATAGTTGTGCCGTTTGTGCAGAATCCCTAGAATGGGTAGCGTATGGACCATGTGGTCATCGTGAAGTATGTTCAACTTGTGTTTCTCGTCTCAGATTCATCTGTGAAGATAAGAGATGTTGCATCTGTAAAACTGAATCTGATATCGTCTTTGTCACCAAGGTTAGGGTTTTTCTTTATCTGTTTGGGTTCTTGGATTTACATGCAAATTTTGTATTTTTTGAACTAACAACTGTAAATAAATTGTGGGTTTTTGTTGATTTAGGCATTGGGAGATTATACCAAGGTAATATCCGATTTTAAGGTATTTCCATTGGATCCGAGGGAAGGAAAGGTAGGGAATTATTGGTATCATGAAGATTTGGGAGCTTATTTTGATGATTCAGATCATTATAAGATGGTCAAAGCTATGTGTAGACTTTCTTGTAGTGTTTGTGATAATGTGGAGGAACAAAATAATGGACCTCCCAAAAGGAAAGCGAGATTCCGAAACATTGATCAGCTGAAAAGTCATTTATATCACCAGCATAAGTTATTAATGTGTAACCTGTGTTTAGAAGGAAGAAAGGTAATTAATTATCCAAATTCTACTTGCATTACAAGTGAAACATCCAACAATACTTTTTTAATGATGGTGTTTTTTTTGCTATGTTAGTGGTGTATTTGATAACAAGTATGAATAGGTTTTTGGGTATTCGGTATATACATAACTTGACATGTGCCAGAGTCCTTTTTTTGTTGTTGATAGTTTTGGTTCTCTACTTAAATTCCTTCTTTAGTGTTGTAAGTAAACATCTTACATTCCCCACATTATTCATCCAAGTCCAAGTATGGTCTGGCGTAGACTTTTATATCCCTATTAAGCTATCTTTTATTCACTTTCTGTGTCATTTTTCTGAATATGGTCTTGATCCTTGAATATTTATTTTTGGTTTTGCTCGAGAAGGAAATTACCGAATTTAGTTTACTGTTTGGAGCTACGACTTGTTAGAGGCATCAAACTTGTTTTCTTAGACAGCTATTAGTGATTACTGCAGATGCATATTTTGCTTTCTGTAAGTTTGATCTTTCTTCATGAGTTGGTTATTTGTTGCACAATAGATTAAATGGGTACTTCCTTGTACTGTAAACCAACTGTACGTATTGTTGTTGAGTTGTGCTTTACATAAAGTATATATCGGCTTTCAAGTTCTACTTTCAGTGAGACATCATACCAACTAGACACTCTTGGCTTTGGGTTTCTTTTCATTTTTTGTAATACCATACTTCCCGCTGACTTTGGGCACACATGCTGGTCCAGATATTTATGTGTGAACAGAAGTTATATACCAGAGCACAGTTGAATCAGCATATAAACACTGGAGATTCAGAGGTTGATGGCAGTGAGAGCGAAAGAGGTGGTTTTATGGGGCATCCTGCATGTGAGTTTTGCAAGAGACCATTTTATGGGGATAATGAGTTGTATACACACATGTCTCAAGAACACTTCACTTGTCACATATGTAAAAGGTATTTTCCGTTTCTAATATGGATAAATTTGGGTGTTAATATTTTCATTTGAGAGCTCTTAAGTCACTTAGGCTATCATGATTTTCATGCAGGCAACATCCAGCACAGTTTGATTATTTTAAAGACTATGATGATTTGGAGGCAAGCCTTTCTTCTGCTTATTTATCTTAACATTCTCATTTGATATTTAGCTCAGAACCGCTAACAACTATCTCTTACAGATTCATTTCCGTCAACAACATTTTCTGTGTGAGGATGATGCTTGTCTTGCTAAAAAGTTCGTCGTATTTCAATCAGAATCTGAAATGAAGGTGATTTCGTGTGGATGGGTTATCAGTATTAGTTTGATGGCTTTCAGCTTTGTGAAGTTCTTCATTCTTTATGCCTTTTCCCCCTCTTGTTTACTGTATTTTATTCTTTTCATTGTTGCAGAGGCATAATGCGACAGATCACGGAGGGAACATGTCTCGTGCTAAGCGTAATGCTGCGCTACAGGTGTGCTGAGGCTTCTTCGTGTTTTTCTTCTTCATGTCATTTGGTCTTTCTGTCCACAACCTGTGTTTGTACATTATTGCTTGGACTCCAAAAGATTTGATAACTTGCTGTATGTTGGTATACTGTCATCTAACATCTTTTTCTTGTTCCTGCACCTAGATACCAACTAGTTTTAGATATCGCCTCAGAAGTAATGAACAAGATTATCGTCTGGGAAGAGGGCGAGGGCGTGATTCTCACTCTGATTCTCCAGCAGATCAACTTGCAATGGCTATTCAAGCCAGTATAGAGTCAGCAAATTCAGACAGTAGCACAGCGAGGGACATACCCCCCGGTACACAAGTAACTCGTGATCCTGGAGGAACAAGTGAGATTGATGACATTATTCCTCCCATGGAATCATTATCTACTTCAGATTCTGAGCTGTCATCGAGATACTACCAGGCAGTTAGTCAAACAACTAGGAATGGGTCTTTGGCGGAATCAGCCTTCCCTCCACTCGCTGGGGGTTCCAGTACCTCGCAGCAGAATTCTTCTGAACAAGGAGGCACGAATACCATGGCTTCACGACTCCGTTCCTCTGGCGTTAATGTTATAAACCAGGGTCAGCCTCGGCCATTAACAAAAGGCCGTGGGGCTACTATATGGACCTTTCCCTCATTGCCATCATCTAGTTCTGCCAGTTCGTCGCGGCCTATCGGAGCTACTTCTAATGTGCCCTACAATTCTTCCGTTCCTAAAGCAGCTACCTCTAATGTGCCTTCTCCAAGTTATGTAAAATCTACTCAAGTAAGGCCTGACGCAATTCCTGGACTTGCATCATCAGCTAGTTCTGGAAGTTCCCGGAGTACAATTAATAACAAGTCTTCTCAAGTAAGGCCTGACACAGTTCCTGGACTTGCATCATCAGCTAGTTCTGGAAGTTCGTGGAATACAAGTAATAACAAGTCTACTCAAGCTAGGCCTGACACAATCCCTGGGCTTGCATCATCAGCTAGTTCTGGAAGTCCCTGGAATACAAGTAATAACAAGTCTAGGGTTACTCACTCCACTTCTGCTCCTAATTTAGTGGAGAGAGGTGGATCTTCGGATTCACCTTTGTCCGACTACCCTCCTGTTTTGGCAACAAGGAAGAGCAATGGTGTATCCATAAGTAAACATGTGCCGAAGTTAGAAGATGATTTTCCTCCAGTTTCTGCAACAGTGAGGAGCAAGGTTACCATCAGTAAAGAACCTTTGGAGAAGGTAGAAGACTTGCAGATGGCAAACAAGACACTGGTAGAAAGAATACGTTCTGCTCTAGACAATGATGAAGAAAGATATTCTTCTTTTAAGGAAATGTCGGGGGAGTTCAGGCAGGGTGTAATTGGTACACGTGAATATCTATCCTATGTTCAGCAGTTTGGCCTAACACATCTTGTTCTTGAGCTAGCAAGATTATGTCCTGATACTCAGAAGCAGAGGGAGCTAATTGAAAACTACAATGCCATTGTGCTTCAGTCAAGAGCAAGTAGTAATAATAGTTCCAACAAGGGTAAAGGGAAGAAGAAACTCGCAGAAGAACCAGATAATTCATTAGCAAATAATGTCATCAGTAGTGTAAGAAAACTGCATGCAAATTATAAACCATCAGAAGAAGATGTGGAAGTATTATCTAAGGATGGCTACCGTACTTCCAAAGGGAAATCCGTTGCTGAAGAGATACTAGGATCTAGTAGTGCCAACCCACAACCACTTGATTATTCTGGGGGAAGCGTCTCCAAAAATTCAGGTGCTGGCAAGGGAGGTTCAAGTAAGGAGAAAAAGAAGAAGATACCAAAGTTCCAAAGAGTGCGACTGGGTGAAGCAGCATCTTTAGACCTCAATCCTGAACCTGAAGAAGATACACCAGACTCGTTGGATGGGGTTGCAGTACGTGGGGCCTGGCGGAATGGTGGAGGTCAGAAACTTGTGGCGTTGACACAAAGAGGTAAACAAAAATAAGCTAATTTTTTTGGCGAAAATAAATACTTTTTGTGATTGCAGTCTTGCAGCCTCAAGTTGATCTTTTTTTTTTTTGTCACGATGGGGCTGTAGAGTTACTGTACCTGAAACACAATTAAAAAGGACTGGTTGTCTTTGCCAACGTACAGCTAGTAGTTAGGATGGGTTATTGTTATAAATCGAAGGTGTTTCTTGGCTCTGTAGCTTGTACTTGCTACTGAGAGACGATTAGCTGAAGGGAAAATGTTGATGAAATTAGTGGGTTTTTTGGTTTTTTTATATTTATCTTTTATGTTGTTTATATTTTGGGTTTAATTTTGTTACATACAAACAGTGCGGAAAGAGCCTGATTAAAAATGGGAAACCCAGATTTTTAGGTGTCAATCGTTCTTTTCTGAATTTCATTTTTTATTAGTCATATAAACAGGAAAGTCATTGGTTTATTTCATCAGGATGATTGTGGTATGCTGAATCACATTAGGGTGCCGATATCGGTATAGATGTCGTTACAAATGGTTTTCAGTTGACTAATACTGACAGAAATCAAGGGTTTTCAATTTCACTAAGGTATTGTCGTCGTTGAATGCGTGTATATGTTAGATGTTTAAATACGAATCATCGTTATTGTAATTCAAATGAAGTGCGTTAGTTGAAAGGCACCATAGTTTATGGCTCACACTGGATCCAAATTTCCTTGCAATTTTCCAGGGATTGTGTCAGTCATCACTGACCGTATTCATCACTCTTCCCAGTCATTAGCTAACAAGAAAGATTGTAAAAAGATCGTAGAAAGAAATTACTTGCTTGTTTGAAAGCTATGTAAAGCAACACAGTTAACTTAATCCAAAATGGAAAAATATGTTTAAATGATTTACTTTCGACTACATTATCAAATGAAGAAATTTGAATAAACTGGAATTCCATTGGTAGATGTATGGATTTCTTCTACCTCATTAACTGATGATTGGTGAACTTTACGAATCAAGGACCATATATAAATTGGGCTCAAAGGACCACGTTCTCATTTCTCAGTCGTATATCCCTATAAAATGGAGGTTGTACTATCAGAACCAACCCAACGGAGTACTCACAATGAATAATAAAGCCGTTTCTTATCATCATCCTGTGCACTTTGTGCTTCTCCTCTTGTTAGCCATTTCTCCTGACCAGTCTCTATCTCAATATGATGTTAATTCACAAGCATTCGAGTTCCTTGGTCATTTTGAAGGATGCAGAAAAGGTCAGGCTGTAGAGGGTCTGAATGAAGAAACAATATCTCAACAAGTTCGGGTACACAATTAGTAGTGTGACCCAACACATGAATGATGACGTGTTTGATGAAGTCTTGGAATATCAAATCCAAACTTATCAATCGAATTATCATTTGGAGGTCACTGGAATTTTAGATGCTCAAACGGTGAAACAGATGATGGTGCCTAGGTGTGGAGGCTCAGACACGGTGTATAGTACAACCTTCATGGGATACAGTGAGAAAACGATTAATCATCACTCGACAGCTATCAACGCGGCTTCAGATCGCAGCTTCTTTCCTGAAAACGCACCAAAAATATGGTCGAAAACAAAACTAACTTATCGATTAAGCAATGCTACCGCAGTTAACATTGACACTCGAATGTTAGAATTTGTTTGTGCACGAGCTTTTGAGAAATGGGCAGCTGTAAGTGGATTTCAATTTTGAGAGAAGCGACGATGCAGCTGACATTCAAATTGAATTCCGCAAAAGAAATGATATTGGTGATGATCTCATGGATGGTCCTGGTGGAATTCTCGCTTATGCTTTTGCGCCATTTGACGGAAGGATTTACTACGACGCAGATGATGAATGGAGGGCTAATCCATGGTCAAACATGGACGACTTAGAATCAGTTGCTATGCACGAGATAGGACATGTATTGGGCCTGGGACATAGTTTCCAACCAAACTCGGTCATGTTCCCTTTGTTCCCAGTTGGAACCACAAAGAGGCATCTTCATGGAGATGATGTGCAAGCAATACGAGCTTTATACGATTTCTGATCGATTCCTATATCGATCTAATAATAATAATGCATACTATAAGTAAATAACATGCACTTAAATGCTGCGCAGTTCATTATGCCATTCTCCACTTCTTTCCAAATACTCTCATATGAGTTTGGCTCAATTTAAAAAAAGAAAAGAAAAGAAAAAAAAAAGGTCCACATGAACAGGGAACTTAATAATAACAAATGAATTATCCCGAGTTCACTGAAAGTAGCAAAGATCACAGTAGATTCATACCAGACTACACAATCCAAATTTCCATGTCAACGACCATAGTTTTGAGCAGTAACGACTTTACATTGTTTTTTTATTCATATGAACAGCCAAACTCTAAACTAACGAACTGGTCTTGTACAACTTTAACCAAAGGTTTTCTCGCTGCTGTAGCACATGTATAGGAACCCATCTTTGTCTTTCGAGGATTCGTAAACAGAAGTCATGAGAGTGGCTGCACAAAAACAAAATCAAAAGCATGCATACCATTAGGATTAAGAAAATGTATTACGAAGTTTTGAACAAAGTAACAAAGGGTTACAGAAGTCAGATTCCAGTATTACCTGTTTGGGGTAAGGTTTCGTTCACAAACACAAAGAGGGCTTTCCCTGGGGTCAAGCGAAGTCTACCGCTTAAAATGTGGATGAATTGCCCAATGGACATGTCCCTGGGAACCAAATATCTGAAAAAAGATAAGAAACGGTCAAAACAGTTACCTACCATCAACAGAAAAGTGAAAAGATGGAAGCTACTTCGTTCAAGCTAAGACTGTTGTATTATCAACAGATTTTGTTTTATTTTTCAATGCAAGTATTTATCAAGTACATAATTTTCCATGCTAGCAACAATAATCATCTAATATGATAGAGATGGTTCACTGTGGCAAAGACCCCAGGTGAGTCAGGTCTGTGTTTACTGTTTACAGATTACGAGCTTTGATCCAAAATAAATAACAAAAACATGCTAGCTCCCCAGCTGTATTTCATCTAGCAGATGTCGTAAACTCATAATTTTGCTGAAAAATCATTATAGCACCCTTTAGAAATAAATGTACCACTGACACAGTAGAGTCAGGCAAGACCAGTCTACAAGCATTTAACTCATAACCCCTGCATTCACCTAAATTAAGCAAATTGGTCTACTGTTAACGGATCTTGATATCTAGATTATCCAGTGTATAAACTCTGACCTATACCATTCAGTGATATGGCGGATCAAAATGAGATGACTAACTGATGCAAACTAAACATAGTCTTCCACCAAATTCGGTGTTTGTCTAGAATGTAAGGTGAAGTAAACAAACTTTAATCCGTAGCTAGAACATACTTTTTCTTTTCCATCTGAGGCAGGTCAGAACTTGAAAACCGTTCAGCAATTACCTGCAGATAGCATTTTCACAAACAAATCAATAAAAAGAAGGTGAAAGACAATAGGAGAGCAATATGACAGGATATGCTAACACAATCAAAGATTTGTATGCTTTCTTTACTGGTTCTCTCACTTGTTCAACTTGGCTAGCTAGCAAACCATCCTCCATACTAAGCATAAGGTGTGGGATAAACTTCCCCTGCACATGGCACCATACAATATTTTGCGCATTCCCATTTGGAGTCCAAATAACAAGACTCTTTTGATACTGGTTTTCTACCAGAATCTAAAATTCTCCAAATTAGCTTCTTTATATTCGCTATTACTGGATAAAATATGCTAATTCTGACAATGCTAGTTCACGATCAAAAAATAGTTGACTAGTAGTTGGAATGAGTAATGAAAAACTAAATCGAATGGTACGCATACTATAATCAGACTAAAGATCGATATGGGTTTCTCTAGATTTCTCTTCATCAGAAGAAATCACGCTGAATTGGAAGCATAAAAAGGGAGGTTTGTTTATGACTTCATTGGAAGTAATTAAAAGCCAATGATTATCAACATACCGGGACTCGATCAGGATATTTGGCGATGATATCTGATGATTCCTTAACACGTTCATCTGCAAATCAAACACCAAAGAAGAATCAAATTAGGGAGAATAGTCTAATTTTCTCAATCGAATAAAAAGAATTTTGTGATTTATTGATGAAGAGTTTAAATACAAACCGAATGTAAACTCGTCTTTGAATGAGGTGATCCTGCCCATAATGGAAGTGAATGAAATTAGGGATTTTTTGTTTGTTTGTTTGTTTGTTTGAAGGAGCTTAGGTTTCGGATTCTGATTTTGCCGTGGAAGTTAGTTGAAGAAGAAGTAATGGTATCTGTTTTATAATTCCGTCACGGAGACGTGGGAACGGGATAAGATATTAAATGGGGTTTATTTTGACTTTGGGTCCCTGGGTTATATTTTGACGTCTAGGTCCTAATTTTCGTCTAGAATTGTTTTTATTAGGTCCAAATCAACACCGACACCAGGTTTGACTGTCTTTGACCGTCCTTGAAATAATTTTTTTTTTTCCTGATGCAAAAATAATTTAATTAGAAGTTAAGAGGATAAACCCTCCGGCTCTAATAAAAGTTAGGACTGAAGACCATTCTTTAGTAATCTGCTAGTTCTAACAATCTTCGAGAGAATGTCTGCAACTTTATTTTGTTCCTTTGGGACATAATAACATTTCCAAATTTTATTGTTCTGAAAACAAGAAATAATATATCTAATGAAATAGCCTCCACTATGATCCTTGAATCAGTTTCAAAGTTCACTACTGTTAACTTCAACTTATGAGCCCACTGAACAGCTTCCCAGACAACCTTTTCTTCCACTTGATGTGGACTTAGTGCATCTGTAACATAGCTGCATTTAGCTCCTCGGTTCACTTGCAAAATTTCTTAATATTAGACCCTTTCCATCCTTTTTGGTAATATTATTAAAAGATCCATCTAAATTTAGAGTAAAGATGCCATTCATAGGAGGTAGTCATCTAAGATTTCTCCTAGCTTTACTAGAGACAAGCCTATTGTTTTTCTTACCCACCAGTGTAGACTGATTTATATAGAGGTTAGTAATTCGGATAACCAATTGTTGAGGAGACATAAGTTTATCTTCGAACACTTTAGAACATCTTTCTTGCCATAATGCCCATGCAGTAGTTTCTCTCTTAATTATATCCTCATCGGTGATGGTTTTATTTCTGAACTGAGCAAACCAAGAAATAAGAATATGAGTGATACTGTCATCTTCATTAAATAGTAAACCACTAACAAACAAACCATATAGCTCCGGCATAGTCACAATGAAGCAAAACATGAGAAGATGACTCAATATTCATGTTGCAGATAGGACAAGATTTACCCTTATCTTGGAAAAATCTAAATATCTTTTGTCTAGTTGGAAAAATATCTTGGAGGCACTTCCAAAGAAAATGCTTTATTTTAGGACTAACAGGAAGAGCACTAAGAGTTTTGAAAGCTTCCTTCCTCTCTGGAGAAATATCCAAAACCCCGTGCTTATTCTGATAGATCTTCTTATAAACAGATTTAACAGTAAATTGTCCATTCTTCTCCAACTTCTAGATTAAGGAATCTTTTTGTTGAGGATGAATAGAAATAGTAGAGATTGTAAGAGCTACTCCTGATTGAACAAATCATAAACCAGACTTAGGTTCCGACAGTAAGTTGCAGGATAAAATAAACCTTTAACCAAGGCACAACTGGTTGAGAGACTTAATGGTTTTATCTGCTAACTTGAAAGATATCACATGATGAACAAGTAAAGCATTCGGCACATGCTTGACCATCACAGTTCTGCCTGCTTCTGAGAGAATAATGGAGTTCCATTTAAGCAATATGTTCTCCATTTTATTAACCAAAACTGAAAAAGGTTCTTTTTTATTTCTATCAATGAAAAAAGGAAACCCAAGTTATTTCTCCTTTGAATCCATTATTGGCACCTGAAGAATACCAGAGAGTGTTTGACAAACCGAGATGCTCATACTACTACTGAATTATATCGAAGTTTTAGAGAAGTTTATAACCTAACCACTGCACTTACTGAATTCAGAAATGATTTCAAGAAGATATCTCTAGTTTGTGTCAAATTATCCTTACAAAAAATAAGGCAATCATCAGCAAATAATAAATGTTTAATCTTAGGAGCTCTTCTTGCAAAATTTAACTCCAGTGAGTAATTTATCTTGTTCATGGTAAGCTAATTTCCTGGATAAATCCTCCATGGCAATGATGAACAGAAAAGGTGATAATGGATCACCTTGTCTGCTTCCTCTAGATGGATGAAAAGGTTTACATGGTGAACCATTGAGAAGAACTTCAACCTCAGTAGTACTTATGCACTGAAAAATTAAATCACACCACTTATTGAAAAATCCAAATTTCTTGAGAACATTCATGAGAAATGACCATTCCAGCCTATCAAAGGCTTTGGACATGTCCATCTTAAGAGCCAGAGAACCTCCCATTATTTTTTTTCCTCTTTATACTATGGACCATTTTTTGAACAAGTGAAATGTTTTCACTTATTAATCTCCCTGGTACATAGGGTGCTTGCATAGGAGAAATTATATTGATGATATGCTTTTTCATTATTCTTCCAATAATTAAAAATTATTTTATAAGAAGTATTGCAAAGAGAAATGAGCCTGATATCTTCTGGTTTATGAAGAGTGTCCACCTTAGGAATTAAAGAGAATATTGTTCTATTATTTATTTTTAAAAGAAACACAGTAGAGAAGAAACTTTTCACCATGAGGATAAGATCTTCCTTAATTATGTTCCATTGAGTTTGATAGAACCCAGGAGGAAATCCATCTGTACCAGGAGAGGTTCATGCTTCCATTGACATGACAACATCATAAATCTCTTCTTCTTGAGGGATTTGAATTAATTCTTCATTACCTACTGTAGTGATATAAGAAGGAATATGTTGAAGGAAATCTTCACTGTCTTCAATATATGTACAAGTGCTTATGTTCTTGAAGTGCCGAGTAAGAAGATTCTCAAGAGTATTTCTTTCATTACATCAAATACCAGAAGGAAACAATAGACTTCCTATTTTATTTCTAGCTTTCCTTCCATTTGCTCTTGTACAGTGATATTTAGTGTTTTTTCCTAAGTCCTTGAAGTACCTATCTTTTCCTTGCTGCTTCCAGAATGAAGATTCAATAGTATCCCATTTATTTATTTCAGCTTCTAGTTTGATGACTTTCTTTGTATTATTTTCATTCACATCTTTTTGTTGTAGAGAAGTAAGTTGCTCCTCGAGGTGAGTAATTGCCTTCAGGATATGACCAAAAGTGAAAATATGGGGGTCTAACAACCACACCCAAACAATTGGTTTTCCAATCTGAGAGGACTTACCACAATATACTTTCTAGAGAATCAACTAGACAGTTAGACTCAATCTAGAGAAAAATATATCAAAGAGTTTAATATCTCTGTTTCACAATGTAATCAACAAATCAAACAGATAGAAATCCGCGAGCCTGATTATTATGTGAAACAACTTGAACGGTGCTAAATACCAATGTTAAAGTGTCAATGAATTTATATCAATAACCAAAGGTTGGATTATCTAATTGATTGATCTTAACGCACAACCTGTGATATTTCAATTATATAACAAAATATAATGCGGAAAATAAATAACACAGACACCAGAATTTTATTAACGAGGAAAACCGCAAATGCAGAAAAACCCCGGGACCTAGTCCAGTTTGAACACCACATTGTATTAAGTCGCTACATACTCTATCCTACTACCAATGAACTTCAGACTGGAACGTAGTTGAACCATAATCAATCTCACACTGATTCAAGGTACAGTTGCGTTCCTTACGTCTCTGAACCCAGCAGGACACTATGCACTTGATTCCCTTAGCTGATCTTACCCACAACTAAGAGTTGCTAGGACCCAAAGTCGAAGACTTGATAAACAAATCTGTCTCACATAGAAAAGTGTATAGATTAAATAAATTTGTTTCCTGATAGACGCATTTTTGTGTCTAATTTGTCCTCAATGTTCCGTATTGTTAATACTCGATTTCGTACTTATTATGGTGTTTTGTGTATTTGTAGGTATTTTTTGGAAATAAATATTGTTGGAAAATTCGGTTCGAAAAGTTGCTCGGAGTACCCCCGGAGGATAATTGTTATTCAGACTCTCACTATTGGTTAAGGGGCACCTCAGTTGGACACCTGCTATTCGCACCCCAGTTCGGGATAGGGGGACACCCCTTCTTCTTCAGTTGAAAACGTGTTGTGGCGGGAAATATTGGCAGTGAAGAACATAATTTTGATTCGATTTCTAGACATCTTAGGAAGAGATTCAATGGCTGTTATTCATGGGGATGACTTTATGGAGCGTAACAGACATGGTATGATTGATATTTTCGGTTAAAATTGGCTACAATCTCGTGTGGAAGAAAACAGAGGAGTGAACAAAACACGGTTTTTCTGGTGGATATGGCGTGAAGATATCAGCCCTGCACGGGTATACATCCTTGTAAACATATTTTGGAGCGTGTAAGGAGTGTGTTTGGATCAAATCAAGGCTCGGAAGTAAAAAAACAAAAGTAAGAAAATATTCTCGAGAATATTTTCCTTAATGCCGAGTAATGAAGAATCATTCGCAGTTATGAAGGAGATTTCTTGTGCATGACAGGCTATAAAAGGTGTAGAGGATCAGTAGAGAGAAGGAGGGGAGTTTTTGGAGAGTTTAGAGTAACAAGAGGGAGATTGATCGTGTTGCAGAGAAAACTTTTCTGTTTCTGCACCAAGAACACGAAGAACATAAGACGCACACAGAAAAGTCTTATATGCTACAGTGACAACGATATCAGACGAGGGTCGCAGAGATACAACAACATCAATTCTTTTTTATCGTTCTTTGTAACAGTGTTTTGCAACAATTATAAACGTTGCAAACACCCGATTTTTATTATTTTCTCTCCATTTCATCTTTGTAAACAAATTTTGAGCATGAATCAATATTTTGAGCAAGTTTACACAATGATGAGCTAACCCCATCCTCTGGAGCGACGGAGGAAGCTATTTCGCCAATGAAATATGGTGATCTCTATTTTATTTAATTTATGCAATTATTATATGATTATTTGCCTTGATAAATAAATAGATAAAATGGTTTTTGTTAAATAATTGTTATTTCAATTGATGGAGCATGCTAGCCTAGGGTTTTGATGTCCCATACTTTCGATTTACAATTGTTATTTCTAAAAAATCAACTTTTGCAATATTAAGAATCAATTTGAATGAAGGATTTGCATAATTATAATTTGATATTGGTAATTAGTGGAATCCATAGCCCTAGTCTTCTCCATATTTTTCATATCACTTTTATTTAAGTTTCCTATATTTTTTATTTAATATTAAGTCTAAAATCTGCTTTCACAAGTCTTGAACGAATCTTATTACTACAATAACTTTGAAAAACAAATCATCTCCCACAGAAATACCCAAGAGTTTTTGTTCCGTCTTTTGATAAATCAAGGTGAACATGAACCAATTGATAACCCAGACTTATATTCCTGAAGAACATCATAGTATTATCAATCACCTCATAATAATCTTAATCGACTAGTGAAACAAGATATTGTGGGATCACAAATGATGAGATGAAGATGTTTGTGATTACTTTTATCTTTCCTATCGGAGAAATTAATCTCGAGTCAATTATTTAAATTGTACTCAATACAATAGAATCGGGCAAGATCAGAACACGCAACTAGAAAGAAAATAGTTGGGTCTGGCTTCACAATCCCAATGAAGTCTTTGAAGTCGTTAACCTACAGGATATCGACAGAAACCTAAGGTTAAAGGAGAATCGACTCTAGTTATGCAACTAGTAACACATATGATGTGTGAGGATTAGGTTACCCAGATGCTAGAGTTCTCATTTATATAGTTTTCAAATCAAGGTTTGCAATCCAAGTTACCTTGGTAACAAAGAATTCAATATTCACCGTTAGATAAAAAACCTAATTCAACCAAGCTAATATCTTTCAACCGTTAGATCGAACTTAGCTTGTTACACACAAATGAAATGTACCTTCATTTAGGTTTATGTAACCGTACCTTTACGTGTACACCATGTTGGCTAAACAATAGTTAACCGAAGTTAGCCATATGATTACTCTCATATCAACCTTCTTCGTCTTAACCATAACTAGTTCAAATGACTCAAACGAAACTAGTTAAAGAGCCGTTCAGTTGCCATATTCTCATAGAAGTATACAAGAACACAATTGAAACAAAATCGGTTTGATTCACTCGAATCAATACATGAACATTATAGCCACAGTTTTCAAAGATTGCATTCCTTATTTTATAAATGTTTAAGTTCATGTACACAACCGATTTTAGAAAGTAACCAACTCAAGTATGCAAACGGGTACGCATACTTAAGTAGCTGATGAGTGCCAAATATTGTATATATTTATCCCTTTTTGTTGGAAATTAACTCATCCTTTGTGCATTAATTCTACATTTTATCCCATATTCTGTATTTTCATTGTTTTCAAGAATAAATATTTTTCTTACTTAATTTTATATTTTTAGGTAATAAATAAAGTCTGGATGACTTGCGGAGCGGAAAAGAGCTGAAGAGTGGTGAAAAGCCGGAAGAAATTACGCAAGGAAGCCGCAAAGAATGGTGCGCACAAGACCAAAAAGTTAGGAATGGGCTCAAGAAGGAAGAATTGTTCTTAAAGAAGATATGGGCTTGGCATACCCAAGACCCAAAACCCTTACCCAAACCCATTTTCTATATCCATACCCGCCTCCATCTTCAGCCGTCAGATTAGATTGCATTTGAATCCTACGGTCGCTTCTTTGACTATGCATCAAATCTCAATACTTCCGCTTAACACCACAGTACCTAACTCCATCTTGCGCCGTCGGTTTCGTTGTATCTATGTATCCGACGGTAGCTACAAGCTCCACTCCATCTCGCCGTCAGATTGTTCTATCAACTCCACATCCCACGACCTAGCTTCGAAGATCATCCAACTTGATATCCCCGATCAACACTCTAACACCAAACCCTATACTACCCAAACAAACAACCCCTCCCCTTCTTTCCATCGACCTCATCCCTCTCTGCAACTCCACCACCTTCTTCACCTGCTACAACCACCATGCAACCACCATACCATCATCACAACCACCTATATTACCTAAACCACCTAATACCCCTCTCTCTAGCCCTCTATTTCACTGATTTCTCACCATTCTTTTCTCTGAAACCCTAGGTGAGAAATCAGTCAAATAGGTGAGTCTAGAGTAGCAGTTGGCGCATGGGAATAGAGCAGGAAGAGATTACAAGGCATGGGTCGACGTTAATTGGGATTGATTTCAGCGAATTAGGTGAGAATACCAAACCCTAATTTCAACTGTTTTGGGAATTTTTGAGGGAATTGTGTAAAACCCTAAATTGGGGGAATTGGGTATAAATAGAGGCTTTGGGGTGTTGTATTGGATATCTCTGGACTAGCCAGTGTATCCCCATGAGGGCTGGACTAGCCAGTTCCTCTTGGGTAGATTTTTCTTCCCTGTTTTGTATTTGTAGATTTAATTTTAATTTTCAATTTTAATTCCAAATTCAGTTTTAGTTTATCTTGTTTCAATTCAGTTTGTTTTATGTTTTAATTCACATTTCATTCTAGTTCACATGTTAGTTTGTAGTTCTCTGTTTAGTAAATGTTTTTATTTTG
Organism: Papaver somniferum; assembly: GCF_003573695.1. NCBI lineage: Eukaryota > Viridiplantae > Streptophyta > Magnoliopsida > Ranunculales > Papaveraceae > Papaver > Papaver somniferum. The sequence continues at coordinate 15,520,797 of NC_039359.1, read as the reverse complement.
TTGCTGTTTTGTGATCTCACATGTGTATGTGTATAGCTAGGCTGAGATGATGCCTTAAGTCACTGTTAGTGGTGGAATGTTAGGTTATAATTCATGTAAATTGAGCTGATTTAGAAATGGAGGAATTTAGTGCTCAACTGTGCTTGTGATTGATTGTGTTGTCAAAAGACAGTCAATGCTAGGAGTAAACAGTTGAGCAAGCTTCTTCTCCTTCCATTCCATTTATGTATGCCCTGGAACATAGGCAGGATTGAACCTTCACCTAGCTCCATTAGGGACAGGGATTTAACATAGAATTACACTATCTGGCTAGGTCACAAGGTGGATTCATAACCTAGTTGTGTTGTTTCTCTGTTTTGTATCTGTAATTTTGCTCCCCTGCCATTGCCCTTGGCTTAGGCCTTGGTTTATCTCTTTGTCATTCTTTATGCCATTGTCACCTTCACCATCATCATTGTTGTTTGCTGTTTGCTTATGCCATTGTAAATATCCATGTTTTACCTTGGCCTAGTGCCACTGCTACATTTAGTTTGCTCCACCTCCCCTATCATCTTCTTATTTCCCTGGCCTTGCTGCCAGTTCTGCTCAGTTGCCCTGCAACCCTGCCTGCTTACCTTCCTCCCCTGCTGCTGCTGCTGCTTCTTCTCCAGCCCAGCCTTGTCTGCTGCTGCTGTGCACTGCTTCTGCTGCTGCTGTGCACTGCTTCTGCTGCTGCTGAAGCCACCACTGCTGCTGCTCCAGGTCCAGTTCAATTCTGGGCTACAAGTCCAGTCATTACAAAAGCCCACTGTATCTGTTTAGAAACCTAAGGCCCAACTCAGTTCAGTTCATTTCAAAGACTACTGAGGCCCAGATTCATTACAAAGCCCAGTTCAGTCTTGGGTTAATCTAGAAGCCCATTGACACTCAAAGCCCAGTGCACTTCAAAGGCCAAGCCTAGTGCACTTCAAGACCAACTGAGCCCAAGCTCAGTTCACTTCATTGTCAAACAAGCCTATAATCCAAAGGTACCCAAAGCCCAAAAGGCTTCATAGTTAACCAACAACAATTTAGGAGCCCAAAATAGCTAGAAACTCCAAACACTCCCAGTCTCTGTGGATCGACCCGTACTTGCACGAGCTACAACTGACGACCGTGCACTTGCGGTATTACTGTAGGCCCGTTTCATTTCGCTTCAATTTTATACGCTTTCCCGGGCTCACCAGTAGCCAGACCGATTTTGGTTATGCTAGTACGCGTACGGGTGCGCATACCAGTTTACATTCCAAACTCCAGCAGAAATTCACGGACGTGAGACTTCCGCCAGTATGCGTACGGGTACGCATACTTTCCCAGACATCCAACAACTGCCAGTACGTGTACGGGTACGCATACTTCAGGTTCCATGTTTTGGACTTATACACAAATGTGATAATACACTATGTTTATATCCAAATATGGTTACATGATTCTAAACTCTTTACTTGAATCATTGAAACTTTCTTATAGGATGACAATAGCCGTTTTCACACATTATTAGCATCAAAGTAATTTTTAAGTTATTGAAATAATCATTAACGAAACATTCCAAGTCTATACCAAATGATTGTATCACACAAACCATGTAAGATGTTACTCGGAAATTTTCACATGATATAAGATGAACTTGGTCGAAGCGAAAGCTTGCCAACACATATTTCGAGAAATATGTAAGCGAGATAAACTCAGCTCTAAATCTCAAATGTGTATATAGAAAACTATATCATAATATGACTTATGTATCAATATAGGAGATAGAGTAGAAATAGACTTTCCAAGTGATAGATGAGTTTCAGTCTCCACATACCTTTTGTCGATGAAGTTCCACAAGATCCCCTTAGTAGTTCTTCGTCTTCAAATGATGAACGCTGTGAAGTCTAATGCTCAACTTCACAATTTATGTCCTAGTCCGAGACATCTATAAATAGGATAGAAATCAAGACTCATAGTTTTGATCACTAACATTGACAAACATGCTTGAGATAGAAACACATGCGAGTTCGACCGAGCAGTGCTCTAACAAAAATTATTTTTATTCCATAAGGATAACCTTCTCCTAGTATTATAGAGTTTATTAACAAATGAGAAAGCTGCAGAACCAGGAACATTAGCACTCCAAGAAGACTCAATTTCAGACACACATTTAGAGTTATGAAGCCAAGTTTCAAAGAATTTCCAATTTTTCCCTTTCACATTAACATTATGATATAACTGAAGTAGAAAAGGGGCATGATAAGAACCATTTTTAGAAACATGAGTGAGGCTAGAATTAGGATAAGCTAAAAACGACTCACTATTAACCAGGAAATTCAGTTGCAGTCGTGTTCCTTACGTGACGACCTTTATATCCTAAGAGTTGCTTCAACCTCATTAGAGATTTTTAATACCTATCAGCCCCTAACAGAAAAACCTATTTGATTTACCTTTTGATATGTTCAATCTAGGTTTGATTATATGATTTCCATAGATAAAGTCTAATAAACATCACGAATTCGGACACTTACACTCAGTTAGCTGAGAAGCCTGGATTATTATACACCTCTCAAAAACAATCCAAACAAATCAAAAAAGAGTTCGGATATCTATCTTGAGGAATCATAAAGTCTGAGACTTATATAACTTTGTGATTTTTATCTATCTCGTTCCTGATCCAAGATTACAAATATCTCAAAGATCACTAAGAACAAGATACAGATTCACGAACTATCAGGTAAAAGATATCCTGACTGGGCATCAAGAATACCTAAGTGAAGTCTTCAAAGTCGAACCTAAAATACAATTATATGAAGAATCTAGGTTATAGAGGACGAAATTAGGACACAAGAGTGCCAGGGACTAAGAAATCATGTTGCAAAAGCTTATCTGTTTATAGATTTTCAAAGCTCCGAATATCTTTGAAATCAATCTAGGGTTGCTTGGAATTCAGCAAACTGTTTCTCAGTTTAGATGAAATTCTTATTAGGAATTTATGTAAGTATGTAAGATGTGTGCCTAGAAATTGCACAAAAGACTACATATTATGGTCCTGGGTTCTGGTATCTTGCGCAATGATGGTTCATAACGGCTAAGTAGCCTTTTACAAGTACATAGTGGTGTTTGATAACACTCAACATTAATCAATGGTCCATGAGAAAAAAATAGGTTTTTGAATAAAGCTGAACTTAGAAGTGTCTACCAGAGTTGTGGAAAAATCGAAGATAGTTATGTAGAATAATTTGTGACTTCGGCTAATACTATAACTGCAAAGGTTCGCAAATCAGATCTGCAAACCTCTGACAATTCGAGATGTCAGGGCACAAGGTTTTGAAAACGTTGGCAGTTCGCGAAAGTCAGATGGTAGGGATTCGTAAACTGGGTTTGTGAACCTATACAGTTTACGTAATTCAAACTGAATTTGTTACAACGTACAAGTATGCATACCTATAGACAAACAATTCTTTTTCTCATATAATTAATTCGAAATTTTATTAATAGCCATAGACAGTATGCAATGTTGCTTGGCCAATTTCCAAATGATCAACTTGAAACAAAAAATATTTTATGAACAATAAATTGTTCTAATTAAGATTGTTAAGGATCTACGAACATACATTACTTGAATCATATTTCAAGATTTAAGACAAGACAAGCTTGAACTCGAAATTTCTTATTTGAAATATTAAATCTAATAAAATCATTCGGCGTAGTCTCATAAGATAGAATGGTAAATTTCATGAGTAAATAGGATAGGTCGGTTTTCACGTACCTCTATGTTGATGAAGTTCTCGCAAATGTCTTTGTTTGTTCTTCAATCTTCGAGGGTTATTTAGTGATGTCTGATACCCAACTACCATAATCTAATCCTAGTCCATGACTTGACTTTTGTAGACTAGAAATCAGGATATAGTTTTTTACATCTTACATTGACAACAAGCTTGAGATAGAAAAACTTGTGAGTTTGACCGAGCGATGCTCTAATAGTATATATATATATATATATATATTGTCATACAGTTTGACTGTGTTATTTATGACAATATAGAGGTTCTGCATCAATAATGCTTCTGACCTATTGTAACTTTCAGGTTCAGGAAATGCTTTTCTATGTTGTTATTTCGGGGATGCTTTTGACCTTCCATTTAAATCTTTGCAAAATATGGTGAACTTTGACAAGAAATATATATTGTATTAAGTATTATAGCAATATGTGTTATATTCAAATATTATCGAGAACGGAATCGATAGTTGCATTTGCGCATAGCTAAAAAGTTTACTTTGTTTTGTATAGATGAGAATAATCCTCATCGTTTTTGTCTGCTTTGAAAATTCTAAAACAGTTTTGCGTTACTCTAACTCTCAATTTCGGGAGATGGCGCAACATTCCCAACCTTTCTACAACATCACTTTCACACCCTGGTTTCTGGTTTCTGGAAATAGATAGGATTTTCTTGAATCAAACATATATGTCGGTTGTACCTTTCTTATGTGTATGTTAACCACTTTCCCTTAAAGGATTGTTTTCAAACTCTATATGACACCAGAAATTCATGGTGGTAATTGATAATGATGGTTATAGTAATTTAGGCTCGGAAATATAAAATAAGAAGAAGACGAGGACATAGTTAGGACATAGTTAGGAAATAATTCAAAAGCTAGGTTTAAATTAGTAATTAGGGACGGTGAGAGCATTTGTTTTACAAGGTGGTGTAGGTCTGATTGTGAGAGATTTCGCAGGCACCTGCATTGGGGTCCAAGGAAACTATTTCAATTGAGGAATGAAGGAGGGGATTGAAGTTGAGGAATTAGAGTGCAGAGCAACGAAAGCAGCTGCAGTCTGGGCAACATCAAAAAGTCTTATTAAATTCATATTTGAATATGATAATGAAGCTATGGTTAAGTCAATTAATGATTCAAACTTTTATGTTCATTGGATGAACCAGTCTTTAGTTATAGATATTAGGTTTCTTTTGAATAATCTAAGAAACTGGAAATGTGTTTAATCTTTTGGATGGTCAAGACGGTCAACTTAAATCCCGAGCCCAAACTCTAATTTCAAATTTTCGGAGACCCAAACTATAATTTCAAATTTTCTAAATTGAGACTCAAAATTAAAATAACCCAAGAAAAAAATTAGCTAACATCGGGAACAACTTTTATTTTTGTTGTTTAAGGAATATAATCAAACAGCTACAATCATTGAAAGAATAAAATCCATCCACTTATCTTAATGGCGAATCCAAGGCATAGGTCGGAGATGCAAGTGCAATTTGGTTCAAATGTCTCCATAACTCGCTTAACACAACAATTCTTACCATGCGAAGTTTTATTACGTGGCGAAGTACTACAGCCTTGAACTTTTTTTTTTCCTTGTGATAAGAAAATAGAAAATATTTTATTAATATTAAATAGATCCTGGTATAGAGATTCCACACAAAACTGCCAATAACTTTCTCTCTTACTAATGACTGCTTGATCATCTCCCTTCATATCCGTTTATTGGAAAACCTTCTACCTTGGCCTAAACAATAGCTTCCAGAACTGCTAATTAAGCACTCTGCTTGTTCCGCGCTTGATGTTGCTTTCCTTGCAGCTTTGCTTCCTGTATAACCTCAAAACTCCTAAACTGAAGATAAGGGAGATCATCTGGAGCATTAATATTCACAACCCTACAGTTCTTTCTGATTTCTCCGTCGCTACCAGTCAAGACCTCTATCTCACCCATCTTCACCAAATCTGGATTCCCACAATTTCTCATTGTTCGCATTCATTTCCACCATAATTCGTAGAAATTCCTCAGTTAGCAAAGCTTGATCAGAACTTAGAAATCCCAAATTCTTCATAAGCCCTACATAAAACATGTCATCAAGAATTTTTGGTGTTAAACTATCAAGTGCAACAACAGTAGCATTGAAGAACTGAGATGGTAAATTGATAGCTGCTTCATTCTCCAAAGAAATTCTCCCATCTCTACGTCCACCAGCAACTTGGTATAGTATTTTCTTTGAAGCAAGAGTTGTACTATCTCTAGCAGCGAAGGCAAGTATGTCTGCACATGACATTATACGACGGACAGTGTATGATCGTATAATCCGACAGCACTCTAAACCCAACCATGACATCGTATAATCCGATGCTTGTCAAGTCGACTGATACTCAACTGACCAGCCCTATCAAATTTTAAAATAAATAAATAACGTGACTTCACATTCTATCAGTAGCTTGACAAGTATCAAAAGTTACATGAACATACTTCTATGAGGTTGTAGTCATATAGCAGAATTGAGACCCCGCTTTGTAGAATCCTTGTGAAAATTGACATGAACAGAAACAAATGAAGCAAAGATTAATTACCTCATTCGAACAAAAACACCTGTAAGCATGCCCAGACTTCAACAGATTCTAAGTGTATTGTTTGTACATATCATTTCGCTCAGACTGCCGATATGGACCATATTCTCCACCAGCACCAGGGCCTGCATGTCAAACGTGTCACCATTATTAGCATCGCCATCTTCTACTAGTTAATAACCTGTCACTGTTTAATGCTTTACTAGAAGACAAATAACAACATATATGCAAAACGAAGAGGTTTGTCCTAGTGATAACAACATTCAGGTTTATGATTGACGCCCCAATGAAGCATACAAGTAAACACCTCATCGATGCACTTAAAAGCTGCTGAATTTCTCAAAAGTTGAACGAGTCTGAAAATTCTTCCACCAGCTGCAAAACGAATGGACATGGGATAATGTGGCAAACTGTGCTGACCCTATGCAATCGCATCTATTAAGAATTGTGAATAGATACAAATTCAGATAGCATTTTTCAATTTTCAATTTTGTCGAGTACCTTCATCCCATTCAAGGCCAAGCCAAGCCTGATCTCTCAACAGAGCTTCCTCAGATTCCTTAGTAGATCTTTCCAAATCAGTATTCAATTCTAAGTACAAACTTTCCACCCTTAGACCTACAATGAATTAGGTCAATTTATTTACTCATACTATTGAATTAACAAAAAAAATCAACAAGAATAACAATGAATAACATAAAAATTCGACAAACCTGGCGAACAAAATAGTTAAACAAAGTTGTTCTAGCTCCACCAACATGTAAATTTCCAGTAGGAGAAGGAGCGAAACGAACTCGAACTTCTCCTTCGTCTTTCTTACGGAAACCAGGATTTGAAATTGAAGCCGAGATAATAGAGAAGTTTCTACAGAGAGGGAGTGGTTTGTGTTTATAGAATAATGAATGACGAATGAATGGAGATGCGATATCAGGTAAAGCCCTGATTCTCATCCATGGTGATCTTACTAGCGACGCCATTTTTTGTTTCAGCGAAAAAAATCTAAATTTTCGAATATATATAACGACGACTGGGAAATCATTTTATACTGTATCGTTGGGCACACTCACACTCGGTTTACACCCAGCCTCCGATGCGTAAACAACCCAACTTCAAACGGTGTACTGAATCTAAATACTTGTCCCATGCGCAACGAGAAATTCCAAAGCCAGGCTCATGCATGGTTACTAGGTGTAATTTTCATGGGACACGACCGATAATACTATGTAGTTTAGTGAATTAACTTCACCCACAAACACTTGGTCCTGCATACTTGCATCAAAATATGCATCTGCCTATACAAAGACTACTGCAACAAACTTACCTTTCATTAGTTCGCCAAATTGGACCACCATCATCCATTAAAAGCTTTAAAAGCTCTAACGAAAGAACTTTTCCCCTGATGAGTAGTGGGTCTTCAGGATTCTCTTGAGTCGCATACTTCATAGAAAATTTGCACAAGTTTTTGAACAAGTGAACCCAATCTTCCCTAAACTTACTATCCCCACCACCTGATTCAACTCCTTCATTTTTCTCAACACCATCACCACCCTCGGGCTCACCCTTGGCCTCCGAAATAACATCAACACCAGTGATACCATTTTGCAATTCCTTTGCCTCCATGACCTCATTAATGAAGCTTTGAACAAACTGAACCAAAGTCCATTCACTCAGATTCTTATCAGAAAACTCCAACATCTCATTGACAGAAATAGTTCTAATATTAGCATCCATGCTATCTTCTTCAACCCTAGTGAAAACAATCAACACAATCTGACTTTAGCACAGATCTGATTAGTCCCACTCAAACTACCTAAATACACATTAAAACATGATTTCACAATATTAACCAAGCAATCTCCTCTAATTATCATAAAAGGAGACCGAACCGCTGATACCAATACTTTCAACACATCTAGTTCAATTCCTTCATCACCAAGACCACCACACTTGCATATCGAATCAACAATTCTATACAAAATTGATGATTGTTTTTCATTATCGACTTCGCCTCGGATTAAACCTTGAGAAAGTAATTTAAAAACACAATCTAATGCTGGATCAACAACTTTAACAGAACCAGTATCAATTGCTTGAATTAAAGGTTGGAGAACAAATTCAGAATCGGAAAGAGAGAATTCATGAATCGGCGAGTTGTGATTTATTTTAGGATCTGATGATGATGTATCAGTTAATGTTTCTAGCTTATCTAAAACAGATTTACAAGATGATACAAGGTTAGTATGTTTTCTCCAAGCTACATTTTTAAGGACTAGTATTCTACCAGGTCTTGAAGTTCCACCTAGGGTTTGCGATGATGACATTGTTTAGCTCTAGAACAGAAGACAAATATAATCAAATTGGAATCAAATTTTGATTGAATTTCGAGATCTGGGCGATTGAAGGTGAAGAAATAGATCCATTAATTCTAAGGTTTCGGGAACTTTATTCCTCCATTTTTTAAGCTTGAGATTAAAGAAGAAGAAGAAGAAGAAACGTTATTCTTCTAATTTTTGTTCTTTGTCTTTGAGTCATGCTTATGATTTTGACTTTGTCGCTCGCATGAAAGAAGGATAATTTTGTTAGTTTAGTGATTGGACCTTGCCCGTGGCTGCTATAGGCTCAGCGTTAAATCCTGTCGTTGTTTTGCCACTCGCATGCACGAACACTAGACTCACAGTTTGTGTTATTTGTTTAGTTATCAACCACTACGGACTATAATGACCAATTCCAACGCAGAATATCACCAATTTGCACTTGTTTACGATAGACATTTCTTAATTCTACTAGTTTACATGTTTCCAAACGAATCTGTAAATAAAATAATGGATATACATGCTAAGTAAAGTCTGAAACTGAAAAGTACAGTGAAAGCCAAGAAATAAAGGACAAAAAGTTTAATTATGCCTGCATCAGAATCTCTTTGAAGCGTGTTCCTAAAGCTTCTAGAAGTTATTTTTCTCTTAATATTCCTAACGAACAAAACTTAACTTTGGCAACCATACTCTTAGGACACATCAACGCTTAAACTGGTTAGCCGCGGGGAGAAAGCAAAATCCGGTAAAAAAAATGGGGAAAAAACTCTGTGAAATTATGCAGTGGTAGCAGATGGTGATTCTAAAGTAGGCTGATCTTCTTTATTGAATGCTTCCCAGTCGATTTCCCTCAACATTTTAATCCTTTCATCTAAGGTAACAAACCCTGCTTCAGGAGCAACCACACCACAGCTTCCAGCTTTATGGAGTAAGATGATACTGGAACTCATGTCTGGCCCATGGAGTTTTCCTGTCAGCAAAACTCGAAGCGGCATGAAAAGAGATTTACCCTGTGCCATATATAAACATGAGAAATGTAGGATATTATCACTAAAAGTTAAGATTTATCACTAAAAGTTAAGATGACTGGAGTAGGAAACTATGAAATGCTTGAAAAATCATCTCCTATTATCTATAATAAACAAACCTTGCGTTTCGTCGATTTCCCAAAGCTCTTCACCCAGTTCTTCCAACCAGCATGACCTTCTTCAAGTGCCACACCCAGCTCTCCACTGTCATAAGCAGCGAGCAAGCTGGTGGCAACTTCCGAGAGCTTGTCTTCTAAAACAGGTTTACCTTCAGGACTGCAAAATATAAGAACCACAAAACACACCATTATATTTATCTATAGTTTTATGCTGAACAGTGTCCATCCCAAGCATGTAAATAATGAAAACACAATATTAAGTTTAGCTTGCAACTGTGTCTTTTTTTTTGGAAGCATTGCAATGGTGTCTAGCAGATGTCACGATCATTAATGTGATAATAAACTTGAAACATGCAAACACCTGGTCGAAGGGTTTTCACCATCTAAACTTTGCATGATCTGTAGTTAAACACAGCCAATTAAAACAGATAAGCAGAATTCAGAAGAGAAAGAGAAAGAAGGACATACCTGGCTAAAGTAGCAAATAATGGATAGGAGAGCAAATTTGTGAGTGCTTTGTCTGCATCCGGTACTAAGTCGATACCATCCTTGAGCAGTTCGGCAGCTTCCTGTTTTAGGAGGAGGATTAGTACATAATCACATATAAAGTCTGAATGTACACAAAGCAATTAAGATTCTTACATTCACAAACTCTCCTTCTGATTCTGTGAGGACGCCAGTGGTTTTCCAGCGTTGAGCCAAAAGCTTGACAAAATCTCCGGACGGGAGAGCTTTTAAATGTTGACCATTCATCCACCTTACATTTACAAATTATAAGCAGAAAAACAATGTGACTTCAGCAAACAAATGCGGTGAATCACTATGCTAAACTGACATGGTGACTCAAACAAGAAAGTTGGAACCCTAAACTATTTTGTGGCAGATGAGGCAACATGAAGCAGGGGCATTTTGTGTTTTTGTTAAGAATGTATTAATTTAGGAATGTTCTACAAAATAGGGATACTTTGTAGTTGTTTCCGTCTTTAGTTTAGGTTTTCTTTATTTAGTTTTACCTTGCTAGTATAAATAGGCTATTAGGTCTTCTTTAGGAGGGAGACTTTTATTATATTTTCATATGACTATAATCTATTGATTATTGAAGAGTAATGAGTTTTTAACCTAGACTCAATTATCTACGTTCTTATTGTTATCAATCCTATGTTCTATTCAATGATCTTTGTTCTATTTGCCCTAGCTTAGTGTTCTGCTTTCTAGTAATGCATCAGTTGGGCTAGAAACCAAACAGACCAGCAAACCCTAGTTTCTACAATGGTAGGTAGAGATAGAGGTGGTGGTAGAGGTAATGGATACATAGATTCTACTGAGTCAAGAACCTTGATTGAGGACATGTTGCGACAGAAGTTGTTGCGACAGGGACGTGCGAAAGCTCCATGGAGATACCGGAGAGCCGACGCAAGCCTTTACATTCCCCGGAAGGAGTTTCTGAAGAAGATGAACACACAACTATAATTATGTTGTTCATAAGAATCCAGTATTCTCACAACGCACTCCTTTGTATTCACCGGAGGGAGGATCAGAGGATGATGAACACGCGTTTAATGAAAATCTTTTTCATAACCATGTTGTTCATGAATCACATGATGGTTGGTTAAGGGAAAGAAGTATCAGAACCCTTGACTTGAACACCAGACAGGTGAAAGTCGAAGTGGATGATATGGCTGGGAGGATGCTTGCAGAAGATTTCCTAGATTGGGAGGAGAGCATACAGAAATATTTTGAATGGCAACCGATGACTGAAGCTCGTAAAGTGCGGTTTGTCAAGTTAAAATTGAAGGGATCGGCACTACAATGGTGGAAAATGCTACAGGAAAGGCGTGTGAGGCAAGACAAAGAGAATAAATATTTGGGTTCACATGAAACAGAAGTTGCGCAAACAATTTCTGCCTCCAGGTTACATGGTGACGACGTGTGAGAAGTTTCCTAACTTGCGCAATCTTAGCAAGATCACATCAACAACAACTGCTCGGATTACAAACAAAGTGCACAAGAAAGAAGTTCACTTCATTGAGGCTAATAGTGATGCAGACACGTCGAGGGAGCTGAAATATGATAAATTTGTCCGTGAAGAGCTGAAATATGATGAATTTGTCAGTGAAGTACTGAAGTATGATAAATTTGTCAGTGAAGAGCCGAAATACGATGAACTTGAGAGTGATGACAAAGTCATGGTTGATTGGGACTTATCACCAGTCTACGACTGCGACAGTTACCCAGAAGTTGAAGAAAAGGTTTTGTTTACTCCTGCTGGTGTTGTTCCTTTTACCCAAGAAGACAGTCCAGAAGTTGAAGAGGAAGTTTTGCTTACAGCAGGTCCTGTTGATACTCTTATCAACAAAGACACAAGCATTGTAAGTATTCCGGTTAACCAAACTCATCCGGTTTCCAAGAATCAAGTTACATATCTAGTAGATGATCTTAGCTTGAGATCTCAAATTTTATATACAGAAACTTTATGTACTGTTGACAATTCTAATTTGAGATCAGACTATCACAAGGAAGTTGGTAGAGAAAATTACAGAAGTAAGATTAATGGGCGAATCTTACTTAACACCGGGAGAAATATGTTGATGGAGGATTTAACAATAGTTTGTTTAAGTATTCCATCAATATGTTACGAAGATAGCAGTCATGGAACTCAAATTCCATATATGGCAGAAAGTATTAGTTTGAATTCAGACTGGTACAAGAGAAATTTTTGTCACAAGGAAACTTGTGCCGAAAATTATGAATTGATGGGAGAATTCTCTTGAACTCCAGGAGGAATGCTATGGTAGAAGATTTGGTAGAAAAATTCAGAAACAACATCACAGCCTATCATGACATTGGTGCTTACGTGAAGGACACTGTCGTGCAATTGCCCTCAACAGCAGGTAGACGATGGACTACTGAATGTCTAACACCTGCCATTGCTGCAATGGTGCTGCTTTTACCAATTCAGGGAGATGGTTCATGGCATGGAGGTTGCTTAGCGCTAGCAAATTCGTCGCATACAGGTCTGCCAGTTTCTATTAGTGTTCCTAGAATTGTTTGTGCTGCTGTTAAGGCATCTTATTATGATGCTCAATTAAGTATGCATGAGTTACTACTCAATTGTTCAGTGTAAAGACTTGTGTGCAGTTGGTACCACCGCAAGGTGAGATTCTCAGTTTCACTGTTGCTAATAAACTGTGTGAAGCTGCATATGAGTATCATCTGCAACATGGCATCGAACCAGTAGCACTATTTTTGGACCAGCAAATTGGCGACGGAAGTGGAGCTTACGCTGGTGATATAAGACGTATCAATCATGAGGTGTGTGCAGTCGTCAAGAAGAAGAAAACAGTGGCAGTTGAAATAACAACAGTTATTGGCAGAAATTTGATACTGGACGTGGTCGAAGTATTTAAGAATGTGCCACTTTCAGTTAAATGTGTTCACAGTGAGAACTGCCATGAGATGTTGCATTACTGGGGTTTGATGACAAGTCAGTTAACGGAGATATGTGATGTTTTTAGTTTAGAATCAGAAATTAGTTACTGCACGCATCCATGGTATCTTGCAGTTGTATTTCTAAGTGGGGAGCCTGCCAATCAGAAGTGGGTTAGTAAGGTTGTCAATCATTATTCAACAATCCTCGCAAAAAGTACGTTTCTGATGATTTCTGGTACATGCTTAAAACTGCATTGCAGTAAAAAGATGGAAGGGGTGGTGTTAATCAAGGAGAACCAAACCAGCTTGGGAATGCCTATCACAATCCTAGGTAGCTCACCACCAGATGTCAATCAAAAAGCTCTCGATATGGAGGAACTATTAGACACAAGCAAAGCTAAAAATCTGGTTCAGGTAACTGATTCCATTACAACCATTAAGCGCTTTGTTTTACCATATTATGTCAACAGTGATTTTTATGGACTGAAGAATGTAACCTTGATATACTGCAGATGGTGGTTATGGCTAGTTTCTCTCTTCTTAGAGCGTCCACAGTGGTGCGAGTATAACCAAAGACCAAAGACTAAAAAAAAAGATCAAATTTGGGTTTAGTCCGTCGTGTGACGTAGCGGTTGCAGATTAAATTTGGTCGCGCGTTGATAAAGATTACGCCTGGGATCAGGCGTTGGTAAAGATAACGACCGACGTGGGGCGTTGGTATAGTATACGCTTCAAAAAAAAAAAAAAAAAAAAAAGATAATGGGGCGGAGGTATAAAGCCCGCCCCATGCAAGTTTCAAAAGTTTTAAAGTTTGAAAATAGAGTGGGGCGTTAAGTATATGAACGCCCCATTTCGCGCGTTAAGTTTATGAACGCCCCATCAGGCGTTATCTTTACCAACGCCCCATTCAGGCGAAGTTTATATGCACGCCTGTTCGTTGGACGTTAACTATACCAACGCGCGATGAATGGCGGAGATTATATCAACGCCTGATGTGTAGCGAAGATTATATTAACGCCCGACTATATTTGGATTTGGTCTTGATCGCCGACCAAATTTGGTCTGGACTTTACTCTTTGATCAAATTTTGATCGATGGTCCGTCCCACTACGCCAGCCCACTCGAGTAAAAATTTGGGTTTACTCGTCAATTGCAGTTGCTCTTAGAGATTATAGTTAATTATTTGGTTGCAGTCTTAAGGAATTCATTGATGGGTATTGTTCTTAAGGTAATAGATGCAAAGGAACGTTTACTGACCAACGGAACTTACAAGTTGTGTGTCATTTATCTGTTCTAAAGGCAACTGTCGACAAAAGTAATTTGTTATGTACAACTGTAAGGCATAACAAGCTTCAAGGAGGAAAAGCTATGGCATTCTTTAATCGAACACTGTCTGAGATTACATATGGTTTTCTTCCCCAAGTGGCTGATTTTGTGTCACTTTCTTGGGATACACATATCAGTAATGACAGAGAGGCTTATGCTGGTAATTTCAGGAGCATGCGTCAAGAAGTAAGAGCTACCAGTTGTAGGATTAATGGGAATTATACAAGAGCAGCAAATGTTAACCGATGGCATGAGGATTTACAAGGAAAACCAAGGAGGAATTTGTTGCTTGCTTGTCGTGATACAACGGCTAGCCCGGATAAGAGGTAGGTTTGTGCTGAGTATCAATACGCAGTGGCGGAATCAATACTTATTGACACACCTAAGTCGAGAATAAGAAATGAAGATTTGGGTTTCATGTTTGATCGTGGGAAAGCAGTGCGAATATGCTACGACACAGACAACATTGCTTGCTTATTGCATTTCAGAATCTCTAAAGCTTTGGGTTTTGTTTTCGATCGTGGGAAGGCTGAAGTGACAACAAAGTTATATGCAGAATTCATATAGCATCTCATCGGAGCTGAGATTTCTTTCATCCCGGGGTGATTGATGCAGGGGGATTTTGTGTTTCTGTTATGTATTAATTTAGGAATGTTCCACAAAATAGGGATACTTTGTAGTTGTTTCCGTCTTTAGTTTAGGCTTTCTTTATTTAGTTTTACCTTGCTAGTATAAATAGGCTATTACGTCTTCTTTAGGAGGGAGACTTTTATTATATTTTCATACGACTATAATCTATTGATTATTGAAGAGTAATGGGTTTTTAACCTAGACTCAATTATCTAAGTTCTTATTGTTATCAATCCTATGTCCTATTCAATGATCTTTGTTCTATTTGCCCTAGTTTTCTGTTTTAGTTTCTAGAACTGCATCACAACAAGAAGCTCAAGAACCAGTTGGTTTAACAAGCCTGAATGGGGGACTTCAGCAAAATGCAGAGAGAATCGGAGACAATTTACCTTAGCTTTGTTATATCAAAAATAGCTCCACTCTTGTTGACACGATCAATAGTAAACTTATCAACTGCAGCCAAAAAATAATTAACTGAATCAGAGAGCGGGAGAGACCACGGGATATAATATGCTAGTCGTGATTTCGCCCAAAGTATATACTTACCAAGCTGCTGAAGGGTGAAATATTCATTTTCAGTTCCATCTCCCCACCCCAAAAGTGCGAGGTAGTTCACCATTCCCTCTGGCAAATAACCCATCTCTCTAAACTGCAAACAGATAATGGATTTAAACTTTAGAGGAAGTGACCAAATAGACTAATAAAAAAATCAGAATATCATAAAGGTAGATGAGAAGGAAAATCTTTGAGACAACTGTTGATACCTGACCTACTGAAGTTGCTCCATGGCGTTTTGACAATTTACTTCTGTCAGGAGCAAGGATTAAAGAAACATGAGCAAATTTAGGCATTGGAAATCCTAGAGCCTGCAGAAAAATATTATTTTCATTAGATCCAAGGCATCAGTTTTGGTCAGCCAATTAAATAATCAAAAGAGCCGGGACACAAACGACGCAGACACAAACGACGCAGGCTGAGAGGTTACTTTGTATATCAATGCTTGTCTCAGAGTGTTTGGTAAATGCTCTTCTGCTCTGAAAGTGAAATACTTAACATAAATTACAATAGAATGTAATGAACAAACTATTGCACTCAGCCTAAACCACGCAGCAGTTAGGCACGATTATTAGAAAAGTATTAGTAAACGTTACCTTATAACATGAGAGATAGACATGGTAGCATCATCAACTGTGACACAGAAATTGTAGACAGGTTGACCATTGCTTCTCATGATCACGAAATCTCCAAGGGTGTTCAACCCCCAACTGACCTTTATGACACTACCAGACAGAATTAGCAGGGCACATATCGTTGAATACATTAAGCAACAAAGAGAATAGCTAGTGAGCCATGGAATAAAGCAAGTATTTAAGCGGGTGGGTACACGTTAATGATATGATATCAAAAATAAACCAGTATCACTGATTCGCAACTTTTAACGGATAGAACATACTTCTCCACGGATAAGGTCATTAACTTTTAAGACGCCATTTTTTGGGACCCGAAACCGGTATGTGTATGGTGTCCCTTTAGATAGTTCTTCCTGTACTTCATCATCTGTTGCTGAAGCCCATTTTCCTGTATAAACTGGTGGTAGGTTTTTTAGCTTTGCAATGTCCTTCATTTTCTCCAATTCCTGTAAAAGATACAAACTTTCGTCAAGGATCGACACAATCACATACTTGTCATAAAAACAAAATACACTTCATTAACTTGAGCATAAGTAAAACCTAGCTCTCCTAGACAGCACTCTAAACCCAACCATGACATCGTATAATCCGATGCTTGTCAAGTCGACTGATACTCAACTGACCAGCCCTATCAAATTTGAAAATAAATAACATTCTATCAGTTGCTCGACAAGTACATGGGATCAAAAGTTACATGGACATACTTCTATGAGGTTGTAGTTTCCATGCATATATGCAGAATTGAGACACCGGTTTGTAGAATCCTTGTGAAAATTGACTTGAACAGAAACAAATGAAGCAAAGATTAATTACCTCATTCGAACAAAAACACCTGTAAGCATGCCCAGAATTCAACAGATTCTCAGCATATTGTTTGTACATAACATTTCGTTCAGACTGCCGATATGGACCATATTCTCCACCAGCACCAGGGCCTGCATATCAATCGTGTCACCACTATTAGCATCACCATCTTCTACTAGTTAATAACCTATCACTGTTTAATGCTTTACTAAAAGACAAATAACCACATACGTGCAAAAGGTTGGTCCTAGCGAAAACAACATAATTGATCCAAAAAAAAAAAGACAACAACATTCAGGTTAGCGGAGGTGGATGAGTGATGTTGTTTTTAAGGTTCAGGTATGATTGTCTCTGTTTAATAGTAATATGTTACAGTACTTTCAGTGGATTCTTCATCAGATAAAATGCACTTGATAATTACATCTTTTTATTCTTAATTTAGGGTTATCTATTTATTGGGAGAGTGTTATCTATTGGGTTTATGTACAGATGGAGAAGAGTTTAAGCTAAGGTTGATAACTAATACACATTGAAGGTTTGAGCATTCGCTGGTCCCATAATTGAATAAGCATCTTCATCTTTTTGCTCTGCTTGCAATTAAGTAGATTACTAATGTGCATTAAACTAAGCAGACTTCTTATGTATTTTCATAGTGGCCATGTCTTTTTAATGTGCAGGATTACTTAGCAATTACATATTGGTTAATAAACAACATATAAAGAGTTACAATCTAATGTTTTTAACTCATACATATTTAACATTATTTCCTATGATGAAGCTCCATTATTTTTGCTGCATTTCCTTAATAGTCAAGTGGTGCCCTTTTTCATTGAATTCTAATTGCTACCTAGTTCATATTTGCAATCAATTCCTATTGTTCTTTCACCTATGTTACGGTCAATAGGCACAAACAGTCTAATCTCATGACATTTAATGATGAGTAGGCAATTCTGCACCTTATTTAATTATGTTTCGTATACATGAAAAGCCAAATAAGCCTCTGGTAGCACTAGTTCACCTAGATATTACTGTTTTAACTTTTCAGTTTCTCTTCTAGGCCAAGTACAGGGTCTTCAATATTAACTAAACTAGTCCAGAACACTAAATCTCTTACTAACGGGTAATAACAATGACGGCATTATCATCAGTCAATAATAAGTCCCAAATTTTGTCTGCAGATACATCTGTTCCAAGAGCTGGTGTCGGTCACTAAGATAATCAGTTGCGATGAATTTAGTTACATGGTGATGAAGGAAGGGAACAAAGTTAGTTACACGGTGATGAAGAAAGGGAGCAAAGTTAATATTCCAGGAAATCTGAAACATTGTTTGGATATCAACCGTAGGAATGGGAAAATGGGTATTCGGTCTGCTGCTACTGTACGACGGATTGATATGACTTGTGCAGCGAACATGGTTCTACATGATTGGCGAAGAGGTCGAATACCCTTTTTTGTTCCCCCGCCGGAGCTAGATAATGCTAATGATCAACCATCTATCTGCATCCGGTTATTACGAGGACATTGTGGTTTACAACAATCAGGCATCAGTAGCTATTGCTAGCCAGCAACTAAAAAATTGGAAATCTCTTTGAACAGAACGAGTTGGAGGCTAAGAATTCTAAGCTGGCTTCAGGCCAGGAGTTGGACACTGAACCTGATCCAGAACCAGACAGGAAACTGAGTAACTTATCTGACTAGGAATCTGAGAAGCTTCCTGAAGCCATTCCAATATTAGTTATGGTATTGTTGTTTTTTGTGTCATTAATTTATAAAAAGCACCTCATAAAGCAAAGAGTCTTGAAACTCTTTGGTAATTGTATCAGACTATCAGTGTATCTAAAGCAGGTTATCTAACTATTACTAGTGAGTACTGTAACTACTACTATCATGAGAGCTATTTTATGATTTTTGCTTCTCTAGTACCAAGAATACAGCGACAAATTCCGGTGGGAAATGGCTAATGATATCAATATCTTGCTCCATTTAATGATTCCAGCCAAGTAAGGCATATCCCACTGAGCTAAATTATGGAATTTTCTGAAGCATACAAGTAAACAGCTCATCGATGCACTTAAAAGCTACTGGATTTCTAAAAATTTGAACGAGTCTAGAAATTCCTAAATTCAAACATGACTCTCCACCAGCTGCAAAACGAAGGGACACGGGATAATGTGGCAAACTATGCTGACCATATGCAATCTCATCTATTAAGAATTGTGAATATGTACAAATTCAAATAGCATTTTTCAATTTATTCAGATAATTTAGCAGATAAATTACCTTCATCCCATTCAAGGCCAAGCCAAGCCAGATCTCTCAGCACAGCTTCCTCAGATTCCTTAGTAGATCTTTCCAAATCAGTATCTTCAATTCTAAGTACAAACTTTCCACCCTTAGACCTACAATGAATTAGGTCAGTTTTGTTTACTCATACTATTGAATTAACAAAAAAAATCAACAAGAATAACAATGAATAACATAAAAATTCGATAAACCTGGCGAACAAATAGTTAAACAAAGCTGTTCTAGCTCCACCAACATGTAAATTTCCAGTAGGAGAAGGAGCGAAACGAACTCGAACTTCTCCTTCGTCTTTCTTACGGAAACCAGGACTTGAAATTGAAGCCGCGATAATACAGAAGTTTCTACGGAGAGGGAGTGGCTTGAAATGACGAATGAATGGAGATGAGATATCAGGTAAAGCCCTGATTCTCATCCATGGTGATCCTATTAGAGACGCCATTTTTTTTGTCTCAGCGAAGAAAATCTGAATCTTCGAATGGATAGAATGACGACTGGGACTGTGTTTAAGTTCGGTTTTTATTAAATAAACTACAATGTTCAAAAAAAAAAAAGGCTGGGGACTGTGTCGTTGGGTACACTCACACTCGGTTTACACCCAGCCTCCGGTGCGTAAACAACCCAACTTCAAAGGGGTTCTGAATCCGAATACTTGTCCCAGTCCAGACTCCAGAGGAACATCCTCTTATCAGATTTTTTGTTGGAATGTGTTCCAAAATTCAAACTTTGGACTGCGTTGTGATAAGTAACTAGAATAAAATAAATATTGAAAAAGAAAGATAAGTTTTAATAGAAGTTTTGAAAATATGAGCTAAAATATCAAAGACTTTCCACATTATAATGCATTATAGTTTCTGTTCAGTCCAGCACGCTTTGTAACGGCTCATATTGCATTACATTTATATTCAATACCATTGTCGGTTATGTTTTTTCATACAGAGGATTCCACCACATCTTTTGAGACCATCCAAACCTTTTTAGGGTCAAAATTATGTTTACCCTAGGCGAAACTTTAAGCACTCAGGAAATGGCTAACCGCAACAATTTTCTTACAGTTGATGGGTCCGAAGACCACAGATGAGGCAAATTACCGCACCAACTATATTGTTACTGATGTGCTTGTAAGCGTCAAGTGTTCTTATCCAGTGAAAGCCAACGCGAAACAAAGTAAGAGGGTCACCAGTTCAAGCTCCTCGACGAAGTTCACCAATCCTAGCTCAACAGTATCTTGTATACTTGAAACAATTCGCACACGAATTTTACGATGTGGTAATGAGCTATGTTTTTCTAGTTGCCTCGCTATCCATTTTGAGATGAGGCTTAGACGGGAAGATGAAGACGGTCGATGCAGTAACAGATGGATGAAGAGCAGCAGAATACTTAACAGAAGTCACGGTAACCCTTGGCAGCTGTTGTGGGCCAGAGGACAGAGGGACAAGCCTGTAAGTTAGGATATGCTTAGATTTTGGTAGGATAAACATGGTGTCATTATGAGATCCAGATAACAGAAAGCTTTGGGATTCTGCCAATGAGTACTTGATTTCTTGTAGCAACTTTGTCTGATTCTGTATTCTCACATAGCATGTTAAGGGATCTCCAAGGATACCATGAGGAGGACACTCCAAACTAACGACTAATGGTGCCAATTACACATTTACATCAGGGAGCTTGTGTCTGGTCAGAACCTCCGCTTCTACTCTTGTTGTGCTGGAAACAGGTGATTGTTCTTCTAAGTTGGATTCCCTCAACCATGTAAGACATACTTCTCCCAATGAGAGTTTTGGAGAGTCCACCTTCAGAATAACAGAGAAGACATGCTTGAACTCTTCACCTGGCACGAGAAGAGGAAGGTCCTTAGGGCTGCTCCCACATCCCTGTTTCACTGTGCATGACTGATCAATCTCATCTTTGCCCGCTTCGATGGAAATGGAAACCAATCGCAAAGGGGTCTCGGCACAGTTCTTCGCACTTACAATAAAGCTAAGGTTGCCAACTGATCTGGACCAGGAGCTGGCTTTATTTTAGTGAGCAATAATGGGTCGCGACGGAATGGAAGCATGAGTTGGTGGCCAATTGCAAAAGCAGTTTTTCCTTTAATTTGCAGGCTTTAATGGATATTACCTTATTTGCAGTAACATATGGATGAAGAGCAGCAGAATACCTAGCAGAAGTCACAGTAACCCTTGGCAGCTGTTGTGGGCCAGAGGACAAAGGGACAAGCCTGTAAGTTAGGATATGCTTAGATTTTGGCAGGATAAATATAGTGTCATTATGAGATCCAGATAACAGAAAGATTTGGGAATCTGCCAATGAGTACTTGATTTCTTGTAGCAACTTTGTCTCATTCTGTATTCTCACATAGCATGTTAAGGAATCTCCAAGGATGCCATGAGGAGGACACTCCAATCTAACGACTAATGGTGCCAATTACACATTTACATTAGGGAGCTTGTGTCTGGTCAGAACCCCCGCTTCTACTCATGTTGTGCTGGAAACAGGTGATTGCTCTTCTAAGTTGGATTCCCTCATCCATGTAAGACATACTTCTCCCAATGAGAGTTTTGGAGAGTCCACCTCCGGTATAACAGAGAAGACATACTTGAACTCTTCACCTGGCACGAGAAGAGGAAGGTCCTTGGGGATTCTCCCACATTCCTGTTGCACTGTGCATGACTGATCAATCTCATCTTTGCCCGCTTCGATGGAAATGGACACTAATCGCAAAGGGGTCTCAGCACAGTTCTTCGCACTTATAATACAGATATTTTTTTTAAAAATCTAAGGTTGCCAACTGATCTGGACCAAGAGCTTCCTTTATCTTAGTGAGCAATAATGGGTCGCGACGGAATGGAAGCATGAGTTGGTGATCAATTGCAAAAGCAGTTTTTCCTTCAATTTGCAGGCTTTATGGATATTGACTTTATTTGCAGAAGCTTCATTGTCATTTGACAAGTATCCCAAGGACACATACAGCATCACAGGTTTCGGTTTGTGTCATTTAGTTTCTAATTTGCATGACCATGACTCTCCGATGCTCGGGAATGGAACTGAAAGCAACCCAAAATATTGATGAATATTCCTTATCTCGCCTGGCCCCATTTGAGTCTCATTTTCTCTATTTGGTTCCCAAACATTAAGAAGTTGCACATGGTGACTATCCATAGAAGATGGCTCGGTTTCCCGTGGACTAACCAAGCCACCCCTCTTGCATCTACTAGGTTTATTTTCGATTCGGAAAAATGTACTGGGACAAGTACTGAATCCGAATACTTGTCCCAGTACAGAATCTAGAGGAACATCCCTCTTATCAGATTTTTTGTTGGAATGTGTTCCAAAATTCAAAATTTGGACTGCATTGTGATAAGTAACTAGAATAAAATAGATATTGAAAAATAAAGATAAGCTTTAATAGAAGTTTTGAAAATATGAGCTAAAGAATCAAAGATTTTCCACATTTTAATGCATTATAGTTTCTGTTCAGTCCAGCACGCTTTGTAACTGCTCATATTGCATTACATTTCTATTTAATACCATTGTCGGTGATATTTCTTCATACATAGGATTCCACCACACCTTTTGAGACCATACAAACCTTCTTAGGATCAAAATTATGTTTACCCTAGGCGAAACTTTAAGCACTCATGAAAAGGCTAACCGCAGCAATTTTTTTTACAGTTGATAGGTCCGAAGACCAGAGATGCAGCAAATTACCGCACCAACTATGTTGTTACTGATGTGCTTGTAAGCGTCAAGTGTTCTTATCCAGTGAAAGCCAACGCGAAACAAAGTAAGAGGTTCACCAGTACAAGCTCCTCGACGAAGTTCACCAATCCTATCTCACCAGTATCCTGTATACTTGAAAACAATTCACACATGAATTTTACGATGTGGCAATGAGTTCAGTTTTTCTAGTTGCCTCGCTATTAATTTTGAGATGAGGCTTAAACGGGAAAATGAAGACAGTCGATGCAGTAACAGATGGATGAATAGCAGAAGAATACCTAACAGAAGTCACAGTAACCCTTGGCAGCTGTTGTGGGCCAGAGGACAGAGGGACAATCCTGTAAGTTAGGATATGCTCAGATTTTGACAGGATAAATATGGTGTCATTATGAGATCCAGATTAGAGCTGGCAAACGGGCGGGATGGGTCTGGCTTGTGACCAACCCGCGGGTTACGGGTTAATACCAGCCTGAGCTCGCGGGTTGAAATTTTTCACGGGTGGTCATTTATCCTACCCGCGCCCGTCCCGGGTAAAACTCGCGGGTTCACGGGTGCTCACGGGTGAACTGGTTTTTTTTGAGTTAACTCGCCAGAAACCGATTTTTGGGCTATTTCCGGCCATATTCAGCCCATCTAAAGTTCCTTTCCTACAACCTAAGTACCTAACATTCATCCAATTCATTTTTATATCAATTCAAAAACTCAAAATTACAAAACTAAACTAATTTTGCCTTTAAAGAAACACAGATACTACTATACTAGTCATTAGTAGTTTAGTACTTAAGTACTTTAGTTACAACTTACAGACTTACAGTTCATGAATCATGATGATATTTCCAAGTTTCCAACAATGAAAATAAACATAGTTTCCAACAATGAAAATAAACCTCCGAGACTGTACCATATTAATAACCACTTCCTGCACAAAATATATATTGTGTGGTTAATCAAAAAAGTGTGAACTGTCAAAAAAAACATCTCCAATCTCTTTTCTATGCAAACTGGAGACATTGGTAAGTGATAAATAACTGTCTGTCCAAAAAACATTCTCTTTGAGTTGCTCCAACTATTCAATATGAATCTGTAATTTCAAGAAAAAATAAACCAAGCAAAAAAAAGATTCAAGTCAAAAACATGGAATTTGCATAATTACCCCGCTTTATATTGAAGAAGTACGCATACTAACTAGACGCATAAGAACTTACTTCCTACACATCCTCCACTTCCCCATCCTCCACTGCGTCAGGTTCAAATCCTAATACATCTTCTTCAACAATCACATTGTCCTCATCCATATCTTCTTTTCCTACATGGATAAAAACAACCAATGTTATAGATAAGAATTAGACATTCAATAAATACAATATTACTGATTTTCTTACCAATTCCATATTCCCAATCACGAGTTGTTATTAACGCCTCAGCATTTTCAGGTAATAAGGAACTGCGAAATCGATCAATCACCCTTCCTCCAATGCTAAATGCAGACTCCGATGCGACGGTTGAAATAGGAATTGACAAAATATCCCCTGCCATTCTTGAAAGTACTGGATATTGTTGTTCATGGTTCTTCCAATAATTTAGGATGTCGAGTGAATTTAGACAACCTCTGTACGTCTCGCCAAGATATTCATCTAACTCTGACAAGTCAGTTAATACATTACCACCACGTTCCTGTGTTGCAACATATTCCTGCATGAAACAACCTAGAAGTGGGTGAACTATGAATATACGAGTCTTAAAAGTCTTAGAAACAAGCTAACACCATCACATATTATATCCACAGTTGAAAACAAGCTAACGCCATCACATATTACATCCACAGTTGAAAACAAGCTAAATCCAACAATGTAAAGCACTCATGTGACTGCACAGCAAAACAGCTTCATCGTCATAATGTGGCATTAAACTTACATCCTAAGGGATTTCACTGATTAGTAAAACCTACTCATGACCACAAACATGATACATCTTAGTTTAGAGCAGGAGGCAATATCTCTATATTGAGACATTCTATAAAGTGTGGAACACTTCCAATGGGTGGAGTTCCTGACACGAGAACCTAAACGTTCAGCTAATAGCTTGTCGATTCTTAGTATATAATCTAAAGGAAAATCATCTAACAAAGTATGTAATCAAGTTTAACCAAGAGAACATAAGAATCCCCAAAAACGGTGAATCCAAAACTCACATTACCCTAGTTTCACAATAACATGCAACACAATCCAGTAAATCCCAATCAAATGCACATCTAAACTTCAAAGCATTAACAGGTGAAAACAATAGTAACCCCCATGTAAAGAACACACCGACATTTTCACAATAGAAATTTAACCAATGAATTAACACTAAAATAAAATTAGCCCAAAATCTATAGAGAAAACAATTTAGGAAGAGAAATAATTACAGTTCACTAACATGAATTAGAGTTAAGTAAGCTTTAAAATTACCTGAAAAAAGTCACTCCCTTCTTGGACAACAAAATTCCCACCATTTTGAACACCCAAATTTTGAGCTGCACAACTGTTGGAAGCTCTTGAAAACAATTTAAAGATTTCACTAGAACTCCAATCTACAAAACAAAAAGGATGCAAGTACAGCAGTAACAACACTGGTTTAAATGTAGAAAAATGCTGGTAATATGAATGATACTTCGAAAAAGATAAACAAGATAAACAAAGAAAGACCTTTTGTATATGATTTCAATCACATCAAGCATGTTAAATCTCAACCAAAATTCAAACTAAACTCATTCAATTTGAAGCTCATACAATTAATATCTCAAATTCACAAGCAAACTCTAAACTGCTCATTCAATTCCAACCCATTACCCATAGTACCATTACTATCATTTCAATTTCACAAGCAAAACTGTTGAATACGAATACAACAAATAAATCATGGAAGTATGGAACTGAACAACATGAGTACATGACCAAATCAAACAGATCTTGTATATATAATCATCAGATTCATCACCAATTACAATCATACAATAAACTAAAACATGTGAAATTCAAAAAAATCTTAATCAAATCAAATTCAAAATCAAACAGAATAACAGATCTACTAAGAACAAGTCAAACTGAACACTGAACTCAAATCGAATGAAAAAAAAAACATCTTACATATTATTAATCGAACAGAAAATCAATTCACTCTTCACGAACCCAGAAAATCAATTCGTTGTTGTATTCCTCCGATCTTCACGAGCCCAGAAAATCAATCCGCTCTTGTATTTCTCTTCAAGACTTCAAAAAATTTGTTATTCAAGCAGGCTAATCAAAAAATTTATATAAAGAAGAAAACAAATAAGAAAATTTGATTACCTGTCTTTGATCTTTAGATGAATCTAATAATTTTTCTGTCACTTCTGTGAATCTGTGAAGTTTACTCAGGAGAGTAGGAGACTCAGCAGCGCTGCAGCAGGGTCAGGGAAGAAGAAAAAAAGAGGAAGAAAAAAGAGGAAGGCGAGCTAGGGTTTTTTCCTTTTATATGAAGAGGAACGAACATGTTACATGACACGTAACAGATAACTGTGTCATTGTGTGACACGCAGCAGCCTAAGTGGCAGTGGGTGCGGACCGAGCCGGGTTACCCGCGGGTTGCACGGGACGGGACGGGTTAACCCGTTTCTTCACAAGCCAATAATTATACAACCCGCGCCCGTCTTGTGTAGTTACGATCCGGGACGGGCACGAGTTTTCACGGGACGGGACGGGCCAACCCGCGGGTTTTGGCTCGGATTGCCAGCTCTAATCCAGATAACAGAAATCTTTGGAAATCTGCCAATGAGTACTTGATTTCTTGTAGCAACTTTGTCTGATTTTGTATTCTCACATAGCATGTTAAGGGATCTCCAAGGATGCCATGAGGAGGACAATCCAAACTAACGACTAATGGTGCCAATTCTACATTTACATCAGGGAGCTTGTGTCTGGCCCCGCTTCTACTCGTGTTATGCTGGAAACATATGATTGTTTTTCTAAGTTGGATTCCCTCATCCATGTAAGACATACTTCTCCCAATGAGAGTTTTGGAGAGTCCACCTCCGGAATAACCGAGAAGACATGCTTGAACTCTTCACCTGGCACGAGAAGAGGAAGGTCCTTGGGGTTGCTCCCACATCCTTGTTGCACTGTGCATGACTGATCAATCTCATCTTTGCCCGCTTCGATGGAAATGGACACCAATCGCAATGTTTGTAAATGGCGGAAAATGGAACTATGTCTTTAATTTCTATGTTAGTAACTGGCTAGATCAGAATAAATCTTGTGAATCATATCATAAATAATTATACTCTTTACTCTTTGTTTCTAACTAAAAGGAGAGAATTTTTAGTGACGAATTTTTCTCATAATAGAATAATGTCTTTGGATTCTTTTAAAACCTAAGACCATTATTTTTGAGCTTATTTGTTCATAACTAGCGAGAAGTTATATATTTGTTGATGTCCAAACACCCTTCCCTTGTATAGAGTAAGGTCGCTCTTTTTGTTATCTTTGGGAATGACATATATATGGGAGAGTTCAATTTGAAATTTTGCTTAAACGCTATATATTTGAAGGGAGTGCGTCTGTGAAAATTTAGGAGAGGACAATACCTTTAAAATTCTCTCGTGGGTGAATTTAATTACTAAGTTTTGAAACTTAGTGGAGTCACTGAAAAAGCTAGTATGTTATCTTTAGTCTTGATAATCTCTTAAGGCGTACTTGATTAGGATCCCTATCCGAAACCTTTGTGAACTTATGACAAAAGGGGGTGGGATTATTTAGTATAAATCTGTTAAGACATAGGAGTTTACTGAGATTTGTCTAAGGGGGAGTCAATTACATGTACGAAGGTAAACTTCAAATTTAGCAAAAAAATACATGTAAAAACTAAGGGGAGAACATATCATCGCAATATTGCTTTAAAGTTTTGGCACAATGGACTTTGAAATAGGTAAAAATACTGCGCACTGGCATAAAAACCATTGAGTAGATTGTTTATTCATTATAAATACCCTAATTTGATTATTCACATAAGTTGTTAGAAGCTACATATCTTTAACAACAAACGAAATGAACGAACACATGCAAAACCATAGTATAACTTGAAGAACGAAAAAATTTAAGAGTGTTGAAGATTCATTAAATCAAGATGCATGATGGAGAATGAGTTGAATATTTATTTATTATTAAATCCGTATGTAATTGATAGTTTTGTCAATAAATTGACAAGGGGGGAGATTGTTAGAGCATCGCTCAGTCAAAGTCACAAGTTTTGGTATATGGAGCTTGTTGTCAAATTAAATAGATCAAAGCTATATATTGATTTATAGTTTATTAGAGTTAGTCTCGGACTTAGAATATAGCATGATGGTCGGGTGTCAGAATTCATCAATCGGCCTTGAAGATTGGAAAGTGAAGAATAATGGCGTCAACGGAAACTTCATCAAAAAAGATGTGTGAACACTGACTATCATATTTACTCTTATTATCTATCGTTCTATCTAGTGATACATGTCGTATTACTTTAGTATTATGATGAACATTTTGAAGAAGAATTCAAGTAACATAGAGCTTGTTACATAATAGATTAAGAACAATTCATTGTTCAAAATATTGCAATTGCATAATAAGTTCATTAAGAGTTGTCAAGTCAGTTTTTATGCCCACAAACTGATTTTCTCAGTTAGTAAACTTGAACTTATAAAATATACACTTGATGAATTAAATCTCAAATAATTCGCATACATGAACCGATTTGCTCAGTTTGCGGATTGGTCGATTTTGAGATGTTCCTGGATATCTTTTCTTTCAATAGTACACGAAATGATTTATGCAGTTCACAAACTGGTCAATTTTGAAAGTTTCCTGGATACCTTATAGTTCGCAAACTTATTAAATATAAAAGTACCAAAAGGTTATGAGTTACAAGACGACTGATTATTCACAAACTGTTTGGAAGTTCACCAACTGATTTTGGTCTTGTGATATTTATTAGAGCAAGGCTCGGTTGAACCCACAAGTTTTGATATCTCAAGATTTTTGTCAATGTTAGATGAACAAAACTATATCTTGATTTCTAGTCTACTAAGTTAAGTCTCGGACTGGGTTAGAATTTGGTGGTTGAGTATCAGATATCACCCTCAAAGACTGAATATCGATAAAGACATTTGGAGAACTTCATCAAAAAGGTATGTGAAGACTAAACTGTTCTATTTTACTCACTATCTTACCATTTTATCTTATGAGACTATGTCGTATGACTTCTGATAGATTTATTTCAAAGAAGAAATTTCGAGTTAAGCTAGTCTTGTTGAACATCTCGAAATATGATTCAAGCATTAGATATTCCAAGGTCCTTAAAAATACTAGTTCGTAGCAGTTTATCGTTCAAGAATTAATTTTTAGATCAATTGAAAACCTCCTAAGCAATGTTACTATATCATCTGGGAATGTTTCATACATCAAAAGAGAGAAATTACAGAACTTCTGTTATTTCGACTCAGGGTAGGTTGGATAATTTACAGAACTTATGTTATGCACAAGGCCGTGCGCAATTTCCATTTCCACGTAATGCTTAGAAGTGACGCATTCTTAATTCTCTACACAAAAACAGTGATGCTTATGCATCATAGGCTCCATCGACAAGGCTACACTGCAATGACGAGGCTTATGCATCATATATGCTTTACCGACTAAGATATGAAGTTTAATGGTGCATCTTCGGTCAATGCATCTTCAAGCGACTACCTTGCCTATATATGTCTTATTGAAACTTTAGAATTGAAAATGGGGGAGCACTTTGACATACGCCAAGTGCAGCTGCTTTCCCGTAACGAATTCTGAGTAATGTACCATAGTGCATTATCCAGTTCTAGATCGATGACCAGCTTGAGTATTGCACCATGATGGTTGAATATGTCTCTCGGACAGCCACCCACTGGCGTGATGCATCATGATGGTGCAATTTCATTCCTGGGCCAATTTTCTATAAATACACAACACAAGCTAGAGATGAAGCTTCATATCATTCAAATGGCACATCTCTTAGAATGTATCATATGAGCATGCATCATATGGAAAGTGCAGGTATTACATCATCACCCATTTAAAGAATTTCATCCTCGAAACTCAAAACAAATACTACTCCCTCCGTCCCATATATAAAGGCGGAGAATGAGCATTCTCTTAGAATAAGAAAAAATCTAGTTTCCATAAATCCCCTTCTACTTTCCTAATTTACCCTTTTCTTATCCCAATAATTGTTTTAAATAATCCTATGTTTATGTATTTTCATCTCATATTTAATTAAAATGTATCATAACCATGCACTTTAAATAAGGGTATACATGAAAAAACTATCCTTGATATTAGAGCTCTGCCTATTTAATGGGACTAGAAAAATCCTAAACTTCGTCTATATAATAGGAACGAAGGGAGTATTATGGACAAGCTTCTTCGGTTTACATTTTCTGAGTATATGTCATATACCACGATGCTTGTAAATTGCACATGATTTTTTCAATTAGTTATGAACCTTATGAGTATCCATCCCATACCACATATTTAGGAATCCTAAGAAATCCCACAATACTACCAAGAATATCGATTTGGATCCCCTAAGCATACGTCCAATCCCACATCTCAGGATTTCGTAAAGGGTACTGAAAAAGCGGGGGTCTAACAACACCACCCAATATTTCGCTTAGAAATCTGTATGGACTAACTCGAATATACTTTTAAGAGAATCAATAAGACTCAATCAATTAAAAGTACATCAACGAGTTTATATCTCCCTCTCTTAATTTGATTTCCTCAAACAGAAACTGCGAGTACTAATCAAATACAAGGAATAACTTGGATGGTACCAAAGACCAATATCCAAGGATCAATCAATGACAATCAACAACCAAAGGTTGGATTACTCTAATTGATGATCTAACGCACAACCTGTATTATTTCAATTATAAAGATAAAACAATATAATGTGGAAACTGAAATAACACAGACACCAGAAATTTTGTTAACGAGGAAACCGCAAATGCAGAAAAACCCCGGGACCTAGTCCAGATTCAACACACACTGTGTTAAGCCGCTACAGACACTAGCCTACTCCAATCTAACTCTGAACTGGAAGTTGAACCCCAGTCAGTCTCCCACTGATCCAAGGTACAGTTGTACTCCCTACGCCTTTGATCCCAGCAGGATACTGCGCACTTGATTCCCTTAGATGATATCACCCACAACTAAGAGTTGTTACGACCCAAAATCGCAAGCTTTGACAATAAACAAATCTGTCTCACACAGACAAGTCTATCAAAGGATCAATCTGTCTACCACAGAAAAACCCTAAAGTTTTTGTTCTGTCTTTTGATAATAATCAAGGTGAACAGGAACCAATTGATAATCCGATCTTATATTCCCGAAGAACAACCTAGATAAATCAATCACCTCACAACAATCTTAATCATATGGTAGCGAAACAAGATGTTGCAGAATCACAAACAATGAGACGAAGATGTCTGTGACTACTTTTTATATCTTGCCTATCGGAGATATTAATCTCAAGCCAATCAATATGATTGTACTCGTACGGCAGAAGATGCAAGATCAGATCACACAACTATGATAAAAGTAGTATCGGTCTGGCTTCACAATCCCAATGAAGTCTTTAAGTCGTTAACCTGGTTTTAGAAGAAGAAACCAAAGGTTAAAGGAGAAACGACTCTAGCACGCAAACTAGTATCACATGTGAAGTGTGGGGATTAGTTTTGTATAGTTGCTAGATGTCCCCTTATATAGTCTTTCAAATCAGGGTTTCGCCTTGGTCACAAAGCAAACAATATCCACCGTTAGATGAAAACCTGATTTAGATTCAAGCTAATATTTCTCAACCGTTAGATCGAAAACTTAGCTATTTATACACAAATGAAATGCACCCTTTTAGGTTTGTTAATCGTACCAAAACGTGTACATTTGTTGGTTCAACAATAGTTAACCAAAAGGTTAGCCATACGAGCATTTCATACCAACCATATTCTTCTTCATCATAACTAGTTCAAATGACTCAATTGAACTAGTTAGAGAGTTGTTCAATTGCAAAGAAATCTTATGTACTACACAAGACACAATTGAAGCAAAGATGATTTGATTCACTCGAATCGGTTCATGAACTTTATAGCCACGGTTTGAAAATTGCATTCCTTAGTCTTTATAAGTTTAAGTTCCGAAATCATCTTCAGATATATAACCTTCTTAAGTTCGCACACTAGGTTCGCGAACTTAAGCAACCGGGCAGAGTTTACAAACTCCAGCAGAAAATCTCGGCAAATACTTTCCGCCGGTTCGCGGACTGGGTTCGCGGACTGGTACTCACGCAACAAGTTTGTCAACTCCAGCAGAATTTCTCGGATGGGAAGTTCGGCAGTTCGCGGACTGAGTTCGCGGACTTGGAAACAATCCATTCTTCCGGTTTCTCTTGATCAACAAAGTTCGCAAACTTTGGTTCAAGGGATAAGACTTATGCACATATGTGTTTCCACAACAATACTTATGTCCATCATTGGTTATGTAATCTAAACTCTCATTCCAACCATTCAAATATTCTTAGAGGATGTTATATAGTTGTTACACCATTTCTCGTCAAAGCAATTTTCAAAATGATTGAAACATATCATGACTTTCGTCACTAGGTAACGATAAACATGGGTGAAGCGAAAAGCTTACCAACACATATTTCGAGATATAGATAGGCGAGGTATACTCGGCTCGAAATACCAAATGTGTATAATCTAAGTTTATATATAGCATACGACTTTTTGTCTCAAGAATTAGGATATAGAGTGGATAGACTTTTGAGTGACAGATAAGTTCAAGTCTTCACATACCTTTTTGTCGAGAAGTTCCACCGGTTCCTTGAGTAGTTCTTATTCTTGTATGATGAATCGTCGTGAAGTCCTTGAGCTCAACTACACTTTCTATCGTAGTCCGAGACTTAGCTATGGTGGAGTAGAAATCAAGACTTATAGTTTTTATCACTAACATTGACAAACATGCTTGAGATAGCGACGCATGCGAGTTCGACCGAGCAATGCTCTAACAATCTCCCCCTTTGTCAATTTTAGTGACAAAACTATCAATACATATGGAATACAATAAAGATAAAGAAACTTTAGTAGCTCCTATTCCACATGTCTAATCTTCAAGATTCCTCGTAATCTTCGTCACTTCCAAGTACTCCAATGATCCCACAGGTTGTAAGTTTATCATCACCGTTGTTGAAGATCTGTAGCTATAACAATGATAAAGCATCAGTCTCGATCATTGTTATACAGTGTCCTAGTATTATTACACAGTGTCAAAGTCCAATTGTATCACAACTTCAACAATAATACTATGGTGATATGTATCACTCCCCCTTAGTCAATACTCCATCTCACATGGAAACCACTCATCCTTACACAATGATCTGAAAACCATATGTATTTGTAGTGTGAACTACATATTAATTCTCCCCCTTTTTGTCAATAAAATTGGCAAAGGTACAAGAACGGGATCATAATGAAATTTCCTTAAGAGACATTTCATGACTAAAAGAAAATACATACCATCTAATTTAGATGCAATCATATATCCGAAGTTAATAACATTCATCAAGGAGTTTTAAGATACAAGATAACCCCTTTAAAATTCCACAGCCGCACACCCCTTAAGATATGACCATTAAGCACAAGTTCAAAAGAACTCTCCCCCATTTGATGTCATTCCCAAGGGAACAACAAGAGCGACCTTAATTTCAAAAGAAAAGAAGGATTTTGAAACAAAAATGACACTAACAAGACAAAAACAGCTCTACAGAAACTGAACTGGAGTAAACCTACTGGAGTTTCAAACTCAATTGCCCAAAAGATAGAGATAAGCATAGGGGCAAGAGTTATAGAAACGTTTTAATGAACCAAAACAACACCAATATACTGCCGCAAGTGTTGAAACGTAGCAGTGTCTAATGGTTTGGTAAGAATATCAGCCAATTGTTGTTCGGAAGGCACAAATTCCATACTTATGATACCATTTTCATAGAGATCACGAATAAAATGGTACCTTATGTCAATGTGCTTTGTTCTTAAGTGCTCAATGGGATTCTCAGTGATTCATTATTCCAGTATCAACTCCATCATCAGCTAGCATTTGTTTCATCTATAGGAGTTGAGTACAACATGATCCAGCAACAATATATTCTGCCTCACATGTAGACAGAGATTGAGAATTTTGCTTCTTGCTATGCCAAGCTACAATATTCAGTCCTACATAGTAGAAACCCCCTGATGTACTTTTTCTGTCTTCTACACATTCTGCCCAATTAGCATCTGAATAAGGAGATAAATCAGTGTTAGTATCAAAAGTGTAAGATAAACCATACCCGACAGTGTGATTAATATATCGAATGATCCTTCTTGCAGCTGCAAGATGAGATTCCTTTGGATTTGCCTGAAACCTGGCACAACAACCAACACTGAAAGAAATATCAGGTCTAGTAGCTGTAAGATACAAAAGGCTACCAATAATAGATCGATACAACTTTTGATCTACTTTTGCTCCTTTCTCATCTCTATGTAGTTTACCAGTAGTGGGCATAGGTGTTAATTTTGGGGAAGACTTATCCAGACCGAACCTTGTCACAAGGTTTCGAGCATACTTCTCTTGGGATAAGTAAATTCCATCCTTATGTTGTTGAATTTGTAATCCTAAGAAGAACTTTAATTCACCAACATTGCTCATTTCAAATTCTTTAGCAAGAGAGACTTGGAAGTCCTTTGCAAATTTTTCAGAAGTTGATCCATAGATAATATCATCTACATAGATTTGAGAAATAACCACATCTTTCCCACTCCATTTGGTAAACAAAGTTTTATCAGCTCCGCCTCTTGAAAAACCTTTTCTAATGAGAGAAGTGGTAAGTTTTTCAAACTAGGCTCTAGGTGCTTGTTTCAACTCATACAATGCCTTTTTGAGCTTTAGCACATGATCTGGGAATCAGGATTTTCAAACCCCTTAGGTTGAGCGACATAGACTTCCTTCTTTAAAATTTCATTTAGGAACGCGGATTTTATATCCATTTGAAACAGCTTAACCTTAAGAAAACAAGCATGAGATAACAAAATACGAATGGAATCAAGGTGTGCCACAGGAGCAAAGGTCTCGTCAAAGTCAATCCCTTCAATCTGTGAATATCCTTGAGCGACAAGTCTAGCTTTGTTTCTGACAATCATGCCAAATTCATCAGACTTATTCTTGAATATCAATTTGGTACCAATAATATTGACATTGGAGGGACAAGGTACAAGTTCCCATACATCTTGTCTTTGAAATTGATTTAACTCTTCATGCATTGCATTCACCCAAAAGGGATCGTTCAGAGCTTCATCAATATTCCTTGGTTATACTTGTGAGAGATAACAACCAAAATTGCACATATTTTGAAGTTGTCCTCTTGTTTTGGCTGTAGAATCTCTTCCTCCAATAATACTGTTGGGATCATGATTCCTTTGAACCCAGAGATGTCATGGAGGGACACGTTCTTGTTCGTCAGGAATGGCTTGATCAGTGCTCTTCTCCTCGTCACTAGAAATGTCAGGATCAATAACCGTTGGGATAACTTCAACTGATTCTGGAATTTCTTTGACTTTCTCAATTGTCTCGGTTGGAGGCAATTCAGCAGGAGGATTATCATGACGAAAGTTACTAATGTCGTCGATGATAACATTAGAAGATTCCATGATGACTTGTGTTCTGAGATTAAACACTCGAAAACCACGACTATCAGAAGCATAGCCAAGAAAGATACCTTCATCACTTTTGGTGTTGAATTTCCCTTTTTGTTCTCGATCTTTCAGAATATAGCACTTACTTCCAAACACCCTGAGATAGTGTAGGTTGGGTTTCCTTACGTACCACAAATCATAAGGAGTGTTAAGGGTTTTAGACCGTAAATACACACGGTTGATCAAGTAACATGCTGTAAAAACAACTTCTCCCCAAACTCTTAATGGTAAGTTTTTGTTATGGAGCATTACCCTGGCCATTTCCTGAATATTCCTATTCTTTCTTTCAGCAACTCCATTAGCTTGAGGAGTGATAGGTGGTGAGTATTGTTAAATGATCCCCAGTTCGTCACATAATTCAGATACTTTGGTGTCTTTGAATTCAGTTCCACGATCACTTCTAATTTTCTTTAGTTTGCGACCTTGTTAATTCTGGATCCTTTTAACAATAATCTTGAATTCACTAAGAGTTTCATTCTTATGAGATAGAAATGCAACCTAAGTGAATCTGGTGTAATCATCAACCATAAATAAAGCATACTTCTTACCAGCAACAGTGGGTTGTTGAATTGGTCCGAAGAGATCCATATGAATTAAATCAAGTGGAGCTTTAGTGAGAATATCTCGAGATGATTTATGGTGAACTTTCGTTTGCTTACCCTTTTGACAGGAACCACATACACCTTCAATCTTTGCGTTGATTTTGGGAATGCCTCTAACAAGTTCTTTGTTAATAATCCTAGTTAGAAGACGATAATTGATGTGACCAAAACGCTCATGCCAAAGATGTGTAGATTCCACCTTAGTCAAATTGCAACTGTTGCTAAACTGAGTATCAAGTAGATAACAGTTGTTTTTACCACGAGTTCCTTGAAAAATTACTTTCCCAGTTTTGTCTACAATGTCACATCCATTTGCATTGAAGACAACTCGATGCCCTTTGTCACAAATTTGACTAATAGAAAGAAGATTAGTAGTCATACCTTTTACGTATACTACATCATGGATTTCTGGAACACCGGACAACTTTATCGTTCCCTTCTTGTTGATGTAGCAATAACTCCCATCTCCAAACGTTACAGGACCTCCTTCGTAGTCAATAGACGAAACAAACCATGTGAGATCACCTGTCATATGTCTACTACAACCACTATCAAGAAACCATTGAAAAGGAGATGTAGATCTTAAAGCAAAGGCACCCATACTATTAGTACTTCTCTGTTTAGAGTTTCCTGATAGTTTTGTATGTCCTTTCAGAGTTTCAAAAAGTTTTTTATTTTTCTTACAAAGATTACTTGCAATATTCAGACTCTTTTGAAACGACATACAAACCTGTTGAAGGTGATTGGAAGAATCACAACAACGATACGGGCCAAAACCTTGAAGTTTGTCTGAGTGGTTCCTAGTCATATCAGTTTTCACAATAACCGGTCGTTGATTACCATCTGATTTACGACTATTCTTTAAATAGGAACAACTGGAGTTTCTCAGATTCACCAAGGGACTATTACCAGATATCAAATCCTTAAGAATTGCAATTTCTGCAACAAGACCAGAGTTGATCCGGATTTGTTCATCCAACCCTTTTTGAAGAGTAACCAGTTTATCAGACTTTTTTCTACGGTTGGTTTTTAAACTTGGTGAAGCGTCAATTGAGACTTTATGGTCCATATAGTCAGATCGCTACAAACACAGACTTTTGAAGTCTTGAACGTGTTTTCCTGCTATGATACCAATTGAAAAAGCAGGGGTCTAACAACACCACACAATATTTCTCTTAGCAATCTGTATGGACAAACTCAAATATACTTTTAAGAGAATCAACAAGACTCAATCAATTAAAAGTACATCAATGAGTTTATATCTCTCTCTCTTAATTTGATTTCCTCAAACATAAACTGCGAGTACTAATCAAATACAAGGAATAACTTGGATGGTACCAAAGACCAATATCCAAGGATCAATCAATGACAATCAACAACCAAAGGTTGGATTACTCTAATTGATAATCTAACGCACAACCTGTATTATTTCAATTATAAAGATAAAACAATATAATGTGGGAACTGAAATAACACAGACACCAGAAATTTTGTTAACGAGGAAACCGCAAATGCAGAAAAACCCCGGGACCTAGTCCAGATTGAACACACACTGTGTTAAGCCGCTACAGACACTAGCCTACTCCAAGTTAACTTCGAAATGGACTGTAGTTGAACCCCAGTCAGTCTCCCACTGATCCAAGGTACAGTTGTACTCCCTACGCCTATGATCCCAGCAGGATATTGCGCACTTGATTCCCTTAGCTGATATCATCCACAACTAAGAGTTGCTACGACCCAAAATCGCAAGCTTTGACAATAAACAAATCTGTCTCACACAGACAAGTCTATCAAAGGATCAATCTGTCTACCACAGAAAAACCCTAAAGTTTTTTTTTCTGTATTTTGATAATAATCAAGGTGAACAGGAACCAATTGATAATCCGGTCTTATATTCCCGAAGAACAACCTAGATAAATCAATCACCTCACAACAATCTTAATCCTATGGTAGCGAAACTAGATGTTGCGGAATCACAAACAATGAGACGAAGATGTTTGTGACTACTTTTTATATCTTTCCTATCGGAGATATTAATCTCAATCCAATCAATATGATTGTACTCGTACGGCAGAAGATGCAAGATCAGATTACACAACTATGATAAAAGTAGTATCGGTCTGCTTCACGATCCCAATGAAGTCTTTAAGTCGTTAACCTGTTTTTAGAAGAAGAAACCAAAGGTTAAAGGAGAAACGACTCTAGCACGCAAACTAGTATCACACGTGAAGTGTGGGGATTAGTTTTGTAGAGTTGCTAGATGTCCCCTTATATAGTATTTCAAATCATGGTTTCGCCTTGGTTACAAAGCAAACAATATCCACCGTTAGATGAAAACCTGATTTAGATTCAAGTTAATATTTCTCAACCGTTACTAGGAGCACTAGCGCATTTATTGACCGACATCACTTTCGTACACGAAACCCTAAATTCCTAAACCACCGTGCCAATGGCAAACCATGCCAAGCCACGTCTCCGCGCCAAGGCATGCAAACCATGCCAAGCCACGTCTCCGCGCCAAGGCATGCCAACCATGCCAGCCGAACCACCGTACCAATGGAAAACCATGCCAGCCACGTCTCCGCGACTAGGCATGACAACCATGCAAGCCGCACCACATGTGCCAATGGCATGCCGTGTCAGCCATACCTCCATGCCACTGTGCCAACCATGCCAGCTACGATTCCATGCCAAAGCCATGCCGACCCCGCTACATGCCGATGGATGCCAAAACGAAGGGTTGCAACAATCAACGACCACCCTTCCATCTGAGATGCAGATCTTAGCTGTCCAAGGTCGCCATCCAACGCATGGTAAGCTTTGGCCCAACGCCAAAACCCTAGTTTTGGCCACGCCTAAACCGCGCCAAGGCATGCCGTGCCAGCCACCTTGCCGCGCCTAAAACATACCATGCCGGCCTTCCCCTCACGGCTTCCAAAACGAAGGCGTGCGACAATCAACGACCACCCTTCCATATTAGATGCAAATCTTAGCCGTCCAAGGTCACCAACCAACGCATGGTAACCTTTGGACCAACGCCAAAACCCTAGTTTTGGCCACGCCTAAACCGCGCCAAGGCATGCCGACCATGCCACATGTGCCAATGGCATGCCGTGCCAGCCACCTTGCCGTGCCTAAACCATACCATGCGGGCCTTCC
Organism: Papaver somniferum; assembly: GCF_003573695.1. NCBI lineage: Eukaryota > Viridiplantae > Streptophyta > Magnoliopsida > Ranunculales > Papaveraceae > Papaver > Papaver somniferum. The sequence continues at coordinate 15,481,017 of NC_039359.1, read as the reverse complement.
CCTCACGGCTTCCAAAACGAAGGCGTGCGACAATCAATGGCCACCCTTCCATCTTAGATGCAAATCTTAATCGTCCCAGGTCACCAACCAACGCATGGTAACCTTTGGTCCAATGCTAAAACCCTAGTTTTGTCCACGCTAAACAGCGCCAAGGCATGCCATGCCACATGTGCCAATGGCATGCCAACCACTTTGCCGTGCCATACCATGTCGGCCTTCCCTATGCGGCTACCAAAATGAAGGCGTGCGATGATCAACGGCCACCCTTCCATCTTAGATGCAAATCTTAGGCGTCCAAGGTCGCCAAACAACGCATGGTAACCTTTGGCCCAAAACCCTAGTTTTGGCCACGCCAAACCGCGCCAAGGCATGCCATGCCACATGTTCCAATGGCATGCCAACCACCTTGCCGCGCCATACCATGCCGGCCTTCCCTATGCGGTTACCAAAACAAAGGCGTGCGATGATCAACGACCACCCTTCCATCTTAGATGCAAATCTTAGCCGTCCAAGGTCGTCAAACAACGCATGGTAACCTTTGGCCCAATACCCTAGTTTTGGCGACGCCAAACCGCGCCAAGGCATATGCCATGCCACATGTGCCAATGGCATGCCAACCACCTTGCCGCGCCATACCATGCTGGCCTTCCCTATGCGGCTACCAAAATGAAGGCGTGCAATGATCAACGACCACCCTTCCATCTTAGATGCAAATCTTAGCCGTCCAAGGTCGCCAAACAACACATGGTAACCTTTGTCCCAAAATCCTAGTTTTGGCCACGCTAAACCGCACCAAGGAATGCCATGCCACATGTGCCAATGGCATGCCAACCACCATTCCACGCCATACCATGCCGGCCTTCCCTATGCGGCTACCAAAACGTAGGCGTGCGATGATCAACGGACACCCTTCCATCTTAGATGCAAATCTTAGCCGTCCAAGGTCGCCCAATAACGCATGGTAACCTTTGGTCCAAAATCCTAATTTTAGCCACGCCAAACCGCGCCAAGGCATGCCATGCCACATGTGCCAATGACATGCCAACCACCTTGCCGTGCCATACCATGCTGTCCTTCCCTATGCGGCTACCAAAACGAAGGCGTGCGATGATCAACGATCACCCTTCCATCTTAGATGCAAATCCTAGCCGTACAAGGTCTCCGTCACAAACTGGGGGATGCTCATAGGGTATTGGTTTGGCAGTTTACAGCGTGCGGCGTATACTACGCCCGTTATAAGACAGTGTCATAAGGATGAGGCGTTTAGTAAATACAAGGAGTAATGGTGAAACACTTTCTTTTATAAAACATCAATTACAGGCGTTACCGGTTACCACCTCCTCCCATTTACTCACCCGTTTTCCATTTCTTAATGAGACCAGAGTACGTTTCACTTCGACTGGTATAAATAGGCATTACCTATTTCCACCGAACAACAAGTTCTGGTCAGGAGCATACAACACTCAGAAAACGTTTGCTAGCTTTCCCATCTGTTAGCTTCCCACTTTCTGATGCAAGTCACAAACCATCTACTCTTCCAGGATCAACTATTCTGGTCTCAATACTCTCTTCGCTTCCCTCCCAAAACCAACCCTTCTCCTCCTCTTTGTGATCGAAGCAAGGCTGGAACGGCCATTTCTTGGTTTAGGTCGGATTTGTACATATTGATATCTTGAATCTAAAGTACTCCCTTGCAGTACATTGTTTAGGGTTTAAACTCGTTTCTCACCCACACACCCGAAATTACCGAAATCAGCAGAAACCATTTTCACCCTCAAACAATTGGCGACCATAGTGGGATATTGATCTTTCGATTACAATGTCAACTTTCAATCCTCGATCTCATATTTCGACCCAGACGTCAGGACGGTCGAATCCAAACGACCCGCCCAGGGATCGACGACTCAGTTACCAGACGACCCGGTTACCAGTCATGACACGACAAGGGATGACTGGGGACTTTCCACAATCACGGCGGTGCTTCCCACAAAACTCGGTCTTACACCCGGGAGATTCCTTTTCATCAGGAGATCCGAAAAACCGAGTAAGTCTTGCTAGAAAAAATACATGGTCTACTACTTCAAATCTTCACAGGGGACATAAAAAACCGATAGCCATATTTTTCCCGTGATTCATGCTTTCTACTATCGCACAACATTCACAATTCCATGACTTCCCTGGGGTACTCATGCCACTTATATTCATAATCAAAAACATCAATATTCTAAAACATTTCATTCCAAATAATAATCCAAAACCCTCAGGGGTAATACTTGTCTATTAACCCAAAAATCCAGAAAATCAAAACCATAAACCAAGCGCTTTGTTTGCCTTTAAAAAAAACAGTCACCTACCCGTACGTGCCTATTTTTCATAATAATGATTAACCGTCACTATTCATGAGGTACCCGACGTTACTACGGTGATATTCGAAGAGAAATTGTTTATGACGAAGTGTTTCTACAAGTTTATGAAAGGCATACCCACGTCTAGGGTTTACACCAGTTCAGAAGAACAATATTTCTACAGATTTATGGAAGGCATACCTATGGCTAGGGTTTGCACCAACACAAGAAAACAAGAAAACAAATTGAAAGAGAAACGCTGGAGTACATAGCTGGAATATGCTTGCCCACTTTGTTGCTATCGCGCTACCGTTAACACCAGGACGTGAGAACAAAGATACGAGATAAAAAGGAGAGCCAACCCCTTTCATACGCATAACACTTTTGGAATTTGAATAAGGAAATGATTTCCTATTTGAGCTACGTATGGAAAGAGGCAACTGGGCCTGCAAGAACAAGTCCACACCACGCCAAGCCAAGTCGTGCCAAGCCAATAGTCCGCGCCATGCCCAGCCGACAGTCTGCGCCATACCAAATCCAAGCCAGCGTCCATGCCAACCCAGCGTCATTCCAATCCGATCCAATGCTAACAACTTGCATCTTTCCAGCGCCAGCAGCTTGCATCCTTCCAGCGCTAACAACTTGCATCTTTACAACAGCTTGCATCTTTCCAGTGCCAGCAGCTTGCATCCTTTCTAGCGCTAACAACTTGCATCTTTCCAGCGCCAGCAGCTTGCATCCTTCCAGCCCTAACAGCTTGCATCTTTACAGCAGCTTGCATCTTTCCAGCGCCAGCAGCTTACATCCTTTCCAACACTAACAACTTGCATCTTCCCTACGCCCAGTAGAAGGGAATCAGCAATCTAATTTCATTACACGAAAAGATCAGGAATGACTTCTCCAAAATCGAAGCAAAGAAAAATTTAGCAACCCCCCTGAGTTCACAAAGACTCTTTTCCCTGTCAGGAGATGCATGATTTCTGGGGACTTCACCCGCAAAATCGTGCAGTCTATGATGAAACATTTATGTGAGATTCTATATTTCCCCAAGGCGCAACATCAAGGCATATTTGCAGCCCTCAACCGCACTGCATCAGGGAAGCAGCTGTTTCCAACCAAAGAAGTCGTTCCCAAACCCCAACCTCTCCTGGAAAGCACGATTGCTAGATGGAACTGGGGACTCCTAAACACTGTTCGCTTGAAGGGTGTCAAGTTTGACAACACACTGATTAACGCAGTCGCTCCGCTTCAACATCCTCCAGCAGCGACTCTGCCTCAACGATCACTCCGACAGCCGCTCTGCTTCAATGCTCGCTCCAGCAGCCGCTCCGTTTCAACGTTCTCTCCATAAGATTCTCCGGGATCCGAAAACGAGGCTTCAGCGTTCGGATTCTTAAGTTTCAACATCTTCTCCAAGGGTCGAAGCTTCTTCAACGATGCTTCTTCCTGCAAAGGGTCGTACCACCACGCTCCCCATGTCAAGGATCATGATCACAACCAACCAATCTTCGTAGTCATGAACAGTTTGCTCGCTTATGCATCCAACCAATCCTTTTACTTCCACGGATGCCCGTACAACTCCAGCCAATCCTTTTACTTCCACGGATGCCCATACAATTCCAGCCAACCTACTTTGTTACCACGACAATGTAGTCTCTTCTGATTACATCTGCTACCAAGAATTGTTGCCGCTCATTTGTTGATACCAGCCAGAGCTTCACCACAACAACAATCACTACAAAGATGGAAACATGTAAACCATATTTGAGGACTGAGGATATACGCGGAATCCCTTCACTGTCAAATCTCAGAAGATACAGTCAACCAAAAGGCCATAGCCACAACAAGGTCATCTACTCTTCAAGGGTGCAGCGCAAGAATATCATCACCTCTCTGTATAGAAGACACCTTCAATACTTTACGAGGCCGCGGAGGATCCCAAGCCTGCTCAGAGGAAAACAACTTCAGAAACTGAAGAAAAATGCGACCGGGGACTTCTCTTCACAGTCCATCGACGACCATCAAAGACTCATAAGATAACTCCAGAGACGCGGCTGAAACATTTTCTTGAAGAAACAAAGGGAGCCATGATAAACAACATAACTCTCTCATTCCTACATCTTTGCTATACAGAATATTTCGTCCATGCGATATCTTGAGCATCCTAGCGTCACATCCAGAAGAGTACGATAAGCTTGTATCAAATCACGTGGACGTGGATTCAAGGTGATGCAAAGAAAATAGGATACACATGGGGACTACCAGCATGAGACGCTTTCACTCCCCTCAACCAGGTTATTTCTGATTTCAACATCATCAATGTCGAAGTTTCACGAGCCGCAGGAATTTCTCAACACGAAGCCGTACATGTACACCGAAGACTTTAAGAGCACGCCACAAAGATACATTCACATATTCATCCATGCCATCAGATCAAACTGAAGTATATCTGGGGACTTCTTACCACATCTCATTCCATACGATAGTCCAATATTCAGAAGATGGTTCGAAGGATGTCGCTTGGAACAAAGTCCTGGAAGACTTGATAGCACCACATCGGCAACAGAACTTCTCCCTATTTCATCCGGGGGCGCCAGAAGTTTTCGACCATACAAGCATTCACAGCACATCATCATCACGATCAGAAGGTCCAGGCACTGAACAACCTAAAGCCGAGGATGGACCGACACCGCAACCACAATCTCCAAGATTAACCCTGATATGATCGTTGCCGAGCATATATTTCATCCATCCGTCCCAAGAATGCAATGGAGTTTGGTAAATTTTGGAATCCACTGGAGAGACACTGCAGACGAAAGCGCGGATACAAACGAGCAACAGAAAACAGAAGAAGGTCAATACCTCTTTTCATACGGACGGAGTTTCTAGAGTTTGCACAGAATAAAGCTCCCTTCTTGCTCCATGAACGGGAACAGATGACTCGGCGCGACTATGCTACCCTGGGCCCGCAACATCCCTCCTGAATTCTTCCTGAGTTTCACTGTCGGGCTGTTTTCACCTCTTAAACGAGCTCAAAACCTAAATATTCCCGCGATATGAGATAGGAAATTATTTTCCGGTCAGATGGAGGGGCGGACCGCCAAAATCCAAAATCGTACGAGAATTCTACAACGATTTTAGTAAGGAGCGCTAATTAGGGTTTCGGCATCCCAAACCCTGATTTCGACAAAGTTGTCAGGCGCCATCACTACCATTTGATAACCGAAGTTCCAGCGTCATCACCATCGTTTGGTATCCGAAGTTCTGAAACCAGTTTACACCATTCTGCGGACTGAAGACAGTTTCCACCATTCCGCTGACCGAAGCCAGTTTCCTCCATTCCAAGTCGGCCAATGCCTGCGGCTTCCATTCCAAGCCGACCAATGCCTGCGGCTCCCATTCCAAGCCGACCAACGCCTGCGGCTCCCATTCCAAGCCGACCAACGCCTGAGGCTCCCATTCCAAGCCGACCAACGCCCGCGGCTCCCATTCCAAGCCGACCAACCCCCGCGGCTCCCATTCCAAGCCGACCAACGCCTGTGGATCCCATTCCAAGCCGACCAACGCCTGCGGCTCCTATTCCAAACCGAACAACGCCCGCGGCTCCCATTCCAAGCCGACCAACGCATGCGGCTCCCATTCCAAGCCGACCAAGGCCTGCAACTCCCATTCCAAGCCGACCCTGCGGCTCCCATTCCAAGCCGACAATCTACATTTCACCACTTCACGGTCTATCCAGCAACACCACAAGTAGAATCTATGCAAGTCCGCCAGCACGAGAATCACAAACTCTCCTTACCTCTCGAAAAAGGTTAGTCGGGTCTTCTTGACCATCTTTTCACGACTTGTCATTTTGATTTTGTCCTCGCCTGTCACCATCTTATGCTTACCTTGCAACAATGCTCATGTTCCGAGCTAAGCAGGGGACTTAATTTTGATGGTGGTTTTTAGCTTAGGGTTAAAATCGTAAAACCTTATATTTGACATGTCGTCACTAGGACCACTAGCGCATTTATTGAATCGTTCAACACGCCTACATAAGAATTACCAGGGTAACTTTTTTGTACACATATATGTGTCATGTTCCACGATAGAACCCTTATTATTATCCGACATCACCTTCGTACACCAAACCCTAAATTCTTACACCACCGTGCCAATGGAAAACCATGCCAGCCACGTCTCCGCGCCAAGGCATGCCAACCATGCCAGCCACACCACCTTGTCAATGGAAAACCATGCCAGCCACGTCTCCGCGCCAAGGCATGCAAACCATGCCAAGCCACGTCTCCGCGCCAAGGCATGCCAACCATGCCAGCCACGTCTCCGCGCCAAGGCATTCCAACCATGCCATCCACATGTGCCAATGACATGCCGTGCCAGCCACATCTCCTCGCAAAGGCATGCCAACCATGCCAGCCGCACCACCGTGCCAATGGCAAACCATGCCAGCCACGTCTCCGCGCCAAAGCATGCCAACCATGCCATCCGCGCCACCATGCCAATGGCAAGCCGTGTCATCCACATCTCCACGCCAAGGCATGTCAACCATGCCATCCGCACCACCGTGCCAATGGCAAACCATGCCAGCCACGTCTCCGCGCCAAGGCATGCCAACCATGCCAGTCGCACCACCGTGCCAATGAAAAACCATGCCATCCACGTCTCCGCGCCAAAGTATGCCAACCATGCCATCCACGCCACCGTGCCAATGGCAAACCATGCCAGCCACATCTCCGCGTCAAGGCATGCCAACCATGCCAGCCGCACCACATGTGCCAATGGCATGCCATGCCAGCCAAACCTCCGTGCCAAGGAATGCCAGCCGCGCCACCGTGCCAATGGCAAACCATGCCAGCCACGATTCCATGCCAAAGCCATGCCGGCCCCGCTACATGTCGCTGGCTGCCAAAATGAAGGGTTGCAACAATCAACGACCACCCTTCCATCTGAGATGCAGATCTTCGCCGTCCAAGGTCGCCAGCGAACGCATGGTAACCTTTGTCTCAATGCCAAAACCCTAGTTTTGGCCATGCCTAAACCGTGCCAAGGCATGCCGACCATGCCACATGTGCCAATGGCATGCCGTGCCAACCACCTTGCCGCGCCTAAACCATACCATGTGGGACTTCCCCTCACGGCTTCCAAAACGAAGGCGTGCGACAATCAACGACCACCCTTCCATCTTAGATGCAAATCTTAGCCGTCCAAGGTCACCGACCAACGCATGGTAACCTTTGGCCCAACGCCAAAACCCTAGTTTTGTCCACGCCTAAACCGCCCCAAGGCATGCCGACCATGCCACATGTGCCAATGGCAAACCATGCCAGCCACGATTCCATGCCAAAGCCATGCCGGACCCGCTACATGTCTCTGGCTGCCAAAACGAAGGGTTGCAACAATCAACGACCACCCTTCCATCTGAGATGCAGATCTTCGCCGTCCAAGGTCTCCAGCGAACGCATGGTAACCTTTGTCTCAATGCCAAAACCCTAGTTTTGGCCATGCCTAAACCGTGCCAAGGCATGCCGACCATGCCACATGTGCCAATGTCATGCCGTGCCAGCCACCTTGCCGCGCCTAAACCATACCATGTGGGACTTCCCCTCACGGCTTCCAAAACGAAGGCGTGCGACAATCAATGGCCACCCTTCCATCTTAGATGCAAATCTTAACCGTCCAAGGCCACCAACCAACGCATGGTAACCTTTGGCCTAACGCCAAAACCCTAGTTTTGGCCACGCCTAAACCGCGGCAAGGCATGCCGACCATACCACATGTGCCAATGGCATGCCAACCACCTTGCTGCGCCATACCATGCCGGCCTTCCCTATGCGGATACCAAAGCGAAAGCGTGCGATGATCAACGGACACCCTTCCATGTTAGATGCAAACTTAGCCGTCCAAAGTCGCCAAACAACGCATGGTAATCTTTGTCCCAAAACCCTAGTTTTGGCCACGCCAAACAGCGCCAAGGCATGCTATGCCACATGTGCCAATGGCATGCAAACCACCTTGCCGCGCCATACCATGCCGGCCTTCCCTGTGCGGCTACCAAAATGAAGGCGTGTGATGATCAATGGCCACCCTTCCATCTTAGATGCAAATCTTAGCCGTCCAAGGTCGCCAAACAACGCATGGTAACCTTTGGTCCAAAACCCTAGTTTTGGCCACGCCAAACCGCGCCAAGGCATGCTACATATGCCAATGGCATTCCAACCACCTTGTCGCGCCCATATCGGCCTTCCCTATGCGGCTACCAAAATGAAGGCGTGCGATGATCAACTGCCACCCTTCCATCTTAGATGCAAATCTTAGCCGTCCAAGGTCGTTAAACAACGCATGGTAACCTTTGGCCTAAGACCCTAGTTTTGGCCCATGCCAAACCACGCCAAGGCATGCCATGCCACATGTGCCAATGGCATGCCAACCACCTTGTCGCGCCATACCATGTCGGCCTTCCTTATGCGGCTACCAAAACGAAGGCGTGCGATGATCAACGGTCGCCCTTCCATCTTAGATGCAAATCTTAGCCTTCCAAGGTCGCCAAACAACGCATGGTAACCTTTGGCCCAAAACCCTAGTTTTGGCCACGCCAAACCGCGCCAAGGCATGCCATGCCACATGTGCCAATGGCATGCCAACCACCTTGCCGCGCCCTACCATGCCGGCCTTCCCTATGCGACTACCAAAACGAAGGCGTGCGATGATCAACGACCACCCTTCTATCTTAGATGCAAATCTTAGCCGTCCAAGGTCGCCAAACAATGCAAGGTAACCTTTGGCCCAAAACCCTAGTTTTGTCCACGCCAAACCGCGGCAAGGCATGCCATTCCACATGTGCCAATGTCATGCCAACCACCTTGCCGCGCCATACAATACTGGCCTTCCCTATGCGGCTACCAGAACGAAGGTCTGCAACAATCAACGACCACTTTTTCATCTAAGATGCAAATCTTAGCCGTCCAAGGTTACCAGCTAACGCATGGAAACCTTTGGCCCTAGTTTGGTCGCGCCTAAACAAAGCCAAAACCCTAACTTTTGGCCGCGCCTAAACTAGTCCATATTAAAGCCATGCCGATCATGCTTTCATGCCACTGGCTACCAAACGAAGGGTTACAATAATCAGCGACTACCTTTCCTCTTAAGATGCAAAATCTCGACCGTCGAAGGTCACCACCGAGTCGGCAAGTCTCCTAAGATCAACTTGCCAGACAACAAAAACATGTTACATGTTTTCCACGAAAACGCTCGAGACATCAACACATGTCACAAACTGGGGGATGCTCATTGGGTATTGGTTTGGCGGTTTACAGCGTGCGGCGTACACTACGCCCGTTATAAGACAGTGTCATAAGGATGAGGCGGTTAGTGATAGACACATTTTTATGTCCGACTTGTCTCGATTCTATATATTGTTAGGGCTCATTTTTGTGCTTATTATGGTGTTTTATTTATTTATAGGTATTTTTGGCCAATAAACATTTTTGGAAAAAAAATTGGCTCGAAAAGTTATAGGAAAGCACCCGGAGGATACTTACTATTCGGACCCCAAGTTTGGATAAGGGACACTCCAATTTATAAGGGGCATTCATCGCTATCTGCACCCCATAACTACTATTTGCACCCACGGCTATCGGTACCCCAGGAGTGGATAAGGGGCAGCATCTTCTATCGTTTGAAACCAAAAAATGGCGGGAAAGTTAATTCTCGTCTGCAACAATTTCCCGATCGATTTTTGGGTAGATTTTAGCAGAGATCCATGGGCTTTGGTTAGTAATAGTATGCCATGATGAAATAAGCTTGGCACTCGGGTTTAAAGTCGAAAGAAAAGTCACGTAGTTTCTAAACAGAGAGAGTTACGGGATTTGTTTGAAGGAAGAATATCTCGGTCAGATTAAGTTGCGTGTGAAGAATATGTGCTGTTGATTTGATTCTATCTTTGGGAAGAGTCCAGGAAAAAGCAAAGTATCCGCGTAGGAGGAAAAAGAGGAGTTTTCATCAGTTGGATTCAAACAGGGAAAAATATCTTATTTACGGAAACATGGGAGTAATCTTGATCCTGTTCTACTTAATATGGAAGTTATATGCATTATCAATGGAGGATTTTGCTTGTAGAGGCATAATAGGAGAGTTTGAATGAATCTGGAAACGCGTATGAGAAAAGAAAGGGAGATACTGCCGTGACTTGGAGTAAAACAAAAAGAGAAGAAATCTCGAGTATTTCGGGAGATTTAATCGAGATGTGGCCTATAAAAGGAGAGGGGATAAGTTATATAAGGGTACTAATCCTTTCAGAGAAGTTTAGAACACCACAGAGCTCCAGAGATCGAGTTGCAGGAAAATACCTTATTCTGCTGCTGCTGAAGAGGAAGAACACGAAGAACATTGACGCACAAGCAACTGTGGCAGCAAACTATCGTTGTTTCACAGCAGAACCTATGTGTCGTTCATCACAGCGGTTGCATTAGGCCTTTATCTACTATTTCTCCCTGTAACAGTGATTCTGCAATACCAACAAACTGTTGCGAATCGTCTGTTTTATCACTTTTCATATTTTTAATCATCTTTTGAGCCATAAACAAATATTTTGAGATCATGATTAATATGAGGAGCTAAACCCCATTGCTGAGGCGATAGAGGAAGCTATTTTTCCAACAAAAAGTGGTACAATCTATTTTATTTAATTTATTGCAATTATTATTATGATTATTTGCCTTGAACTATTATTGAATATGATTTTTATTTGAGTGATTGTGGTCTATTTTGATGGAGTATGTTTAGTTTAAGAATTTTGATGCTTCATACTTGGTATTTACAATTATTGCTTTTGAAAATCTACTTGTTGCAATAGTAAGAATCAAATTGAACGAGAAAATTGCATGAATACAAAGATTGGATTAAATCACTTTAAACTTGGAAAATAGTGGAATCTTAGCCTCAGTGTTCTTTTAATATTGATATCATCTTTGATTGAGTTTGCTACAACTTTTAGTGTGTTTTCTATTTTAGTTTTAGAATTTAAGTTTATATTTTATCCTTCGCAAGTCTGAGAATCGAACCACTTTTACCACTATCTACAAATCACATCAATTTTTGGCGCCGCCGACGCGGACTTGTTTTTAGGGTTTTAGATTTTTTTTTTAATTTTTTTTTTGTTTTTGTTATTAGTTTTGTTCTTTTTTATGTTTTTGGGTATTTATCTTGTGTCTACAGGTTCTGGATCATAAAGAAAATTGAGCCAAAGAGTTTGGTGATTTCATAAAGACTTGGAGCTAAAGATTAAAACAAAAAGAACAGAAAAGAAGACAATTTTATTTTAGACAATTTTAGTTTAGGGTTTGTTTATTTTTTTTTAGAAAAAAAAAACTGAATTAGGGTTTATTATTTTTGTAATTTTTCTTTTCTTTTTGGACTTTTGGACTTTGGGACATTATTTTTTTATTACCCTACGGAAGGGTACTTTAAATATAAACTGTTTGCAGAGAAGGAGGACAATTACGATATTGTCTCTGCACCTTGGGTTCGTACACTTGACATCAGAGTCAGTGGCCCGAGTCGACTACAACCGATTCATCCCCCGTCTGGAACGGGAGGTAAGATTCTAAACACTCGCGAATCCCCTGTCAGCGAGTTACTGGACTCCTTCGTATGCATATATGTTGAGGACTGAATAGACATTTATTTTTCTAGTAAAGGGCAAGGCCTGGCCATACAAGATAAGGGTTCGGATTTCATCACCGTTCTCTTCTTGCCCGCTTTAGGAACACGTAACCTACGCGAACCTAAGCCTAAAATTTTGACTAGAACGAGACCGATAGGGTAACGAGCTTAACAGGAAAGTCATTCGAAAAATATTGGTTACTCTTTTAAGCATACTTCGAAGTTCTTGACGGTTTCTGTAAGTTGAATGCGTGACTGCGCGCCTTGTAATACCGGTGAGGCCTTGGGTATCAAAGCTCCACCGAGCTTCCCGCCTCTATTCAACTTACGTTAACTCGGATTGATTCCAGAGGGGTTTGCTTAAATTGTAACGAATTCCCGTTCGAAGGATTAGAAGCTGGTCTAGAAACAATCTAAGTGGAGCCATCATGCTTTTTGTTTGCTAGAAATCAATAGGTTTGATTTGGTTGAGTCATCCTTGTTTGTGTTGCTTACCCTTCCAATTTTTTTTGTATGCCTGAACGTAAAAGAGACGCACTAGGTAGATTGTTAAAGAGAAACCTAGTAGTTCGAAGCGTCTCGATTACCTTAATCTAGAAAGTCCGATTTTGAAGAGTCTTTTTGAACGTCCTTTGACTGAGGAGAATCCTTTCTGATAGCGCCAGAAATGGCAACTTTGAAAGCTTTGTTGAATCCAACTAGGAACTCGTCCTTCGTGTATTAAGTTAGCTGAAACGGAGGCACCCTATGAACTGAAACCTGGGACCTTACAGATGCTCCCAATCTTTTTAGGGAAAGAAAATGAAAACCCTATTACCATGTTAGGGATTTTGAGGAAATTTGTAGTACTCTAAGAATTAGAGGCTTAGATGATGATGCTTTGAAACTTAGGTTATTCCCATTTTCCCTGAAAGATAAGGCCAAGTCGTGGCTATAGTTTGGACTCCGAGTCAATTGAGACATATGAACAACTTACATCTGCCTTTTTCAATAAGTTTTTCCCTAGGCACAAAACATCGTCTATTAGGACGCAAATATGCACATTTTCACAACAAGAGGGAGAATTTATATAGGTATTTGGAAAGGTTCAATGATTTATTATCCCAGTGTCCTCATCATGGTTTAGAAAAGGTTAGGCTAGTTCAGATCCTTTATGAGGGTTTAGATTATTCCACAACGACCATGGTTGAGTCTCTATGCACTGGTGGATTTGAAAACCAAACTGTTGATGCGGCGATGGAATTTTTTAATGAAATCGCCGAAAAAAACCCAGCAATGGGAAAATAGTAGGGCACCCCAGAAAACAATTCTTTTAAGTAGAGGAAACGTTAATAGGGTAGAAGGAGGCTATGAATCAGATGCCAAAATTTGCTGCTATAGCAAAAAGGTTAGAAGCCTTAGAAGTGGGCCAGACTAGTGGTAGAGTGGAGCCTTTTTGGGAAGGCCAGAATATTGAAGAGCAAGCCAATGCTCTTTATAATAACACTAGATTTGATAACCGTCAAAAGATTGACCCATATTCAGAAACCTATAATCCTGGTTGGAGAAACCATCCGAACCTTTCGTGGTCTAAGGGCCAAAGTCAAGGTCAGTTTAGTAATTCTAATGCTCCCCCAGGTTTTGGCTATACTAAGAATCCTTCAGGACTAGCTCAGTTTCAGAATCAGTCAGATAAGAAAATCCTAAGTTTAGAGGAATCTCTCGCCTTGTTAACTCAGCAAACTGCAAAATTTCAGTTATCCGTAAACAGAGTCTACAAGCTAGTAACAGGATAGGACAAGAAAATAGTCAGGCTATTTCCGAGTTAAAAACCCAGGTTGGTCTGATAAGTGATTCTTTGAGAGAAAAAGGTAAGTTTCCTAGTCAAACACAACCAACCCTAGAGGAGTTCATGAATTAGGTGCAAAACCATCGAATCAATTGAATGTTGTTAGAACCCTTAGGAGTGGTAGAGTTGTAGACAATAAGGTAACCATGCCCGATAGTGAACATACTGTAGTTCACCCCTCAGATCTCACCTCTCAGGACCAGTAGCTGAGAGACTGATAAAGTTTCTGATGATGTGAATTCGGTTCCTGAAAGGTCTGATTTTATGCCTAGAGCCCCATTTCCCACTATTAGTACCAACAAAAAGGATCGAACTTTAATGACATTGGAGGTTTTTAAGCAAGTTACCATAAACCTTCCTTATTAGATGCAATTAGGCAAATTCCTGCTTATGCCAAGTTCCTTAAGGATATGTGTACGCGAAAGCGAAAACTTAGCGTCCATAAGAAAGCTTTTTAGCTAGTCACGTAAGTTCAATCATTCAGAACACCACAACTCCAAAGTACAAAGACCCAGGTTCTCCTACCATTGCTTGCACAATAGGTAACTTCCGGGTAGAAAAAGCTTTACTTGACTTAGGAGCCAGTGTGAACTTACTGCCATTCCATGTATACTTACAGCTAGGACTTGGTGAAATGAAACCTACTCAGATGACACTGCAGTTAGCTGATAGGTCTGTTAAAATCCCTCGAGGTGTTATCGAGGATGTTCTTATTGAGGTCGACAAGTTTATTTATCCAGTGGATTTCGTGGTCCTAGATACCCAACCTGTCCCTGACCCAGAGAACCAGATACCTGTGATTTTAGGTCGCCCATTTTTAGCTACGTCTAATGCGATCATTAACTGTCGAAATGGTGTGATGAGTTTATCTTTTGGTAATATGACTATGGAGATGAACATTTTTAATGTCAGTAAGCAACCTCATGAGCTAGATGACACATGTGTTGAAGAGGTGAACATGATAGAAGCCTTAGTTCAGGAGTCATTACCAAACATTTTGTCTGAAGACCCATTAGAAAGTTGTCTATCCCATTTTGGTTTAGATTTTGACGACGATAGCACTATTGAACAGGTGAATGCTCTATTAGATTCTACCCCGTGTTAGACACTGATAGATGGAAAGCTAGGTTCGAACCGTTACCAGTTTCTGAGACTACCCTAATTCCTTCTTTAGAAAGCCCCCAAAGTTGGACCTTAAACCACTACCCGATACTCTAAAGTATGTGTTTTTAGGCCCATCTGAGACTTTACCTGTGATTGTAGCTTCCGATTTGGATAGTGATCAGGAAAGTAGGCTAGTAAATGTACTTCAAGACAATAAGGAAGCTTTAGGGTGGACTATAGCAGACATTAAGGGTATAAGTCCTACTGTGTGTATGCATCAGATTCATTTAGAGGAAGACTCCAAACCTTCTAGGGAGATGCAACGTCGACTGAACCCTAACATGAAAGAGGTAGTTCGAAAAGAGGTGCTTAAGTTGTTAGATGCGGGTATTATTACCCAATTTCAGACAGTAAGTGGGTCCCCTGTTCAGGTTGTCCCCAAGAAATCAAGGTATCACTGTAGTCCAGAATGATAATAAATTAATCCCAACCCGAGTGACCACGGGATGGCGTGTGTGTATTGACTATAGGAAATTGAACAAGGTCACAAGGAAGGATCACTTTCCCCTTCCTTTTATCGACCAAATGCTAGAGAGGTTAGCTGGACATAGTCACTATTGCTTCTTAGATGGCTACTCCGGTTATAATCAGATCGTTATTCCCCAGAAGACCAAGAGAAAACCACTTTTACCTGTCCCTTTGGTACCTTTGCGTATAGACGCATGCCTTTCGGGCTATGTAATGCCCCTGCAACTTTTCAGCGTTGTATGATGAGCATATTTTCTGATATGGTAGAACGGTTTTAGAGGTCTTTATGGATGATTTTTCAGTGTTTGGTTCATCTTTGATGAGTGCTTGCATCATTTGACATTAGTGTTGACTAGGTGTAAGGAAAAAATTTAGTGCTTAATTGGGAAAAATGCCATTTCATGGTTAAATCAGGAATTGTTTAGGGCACATCGTTCTTCAAAGGGTATAGAGGTAGACAAAGCCAAAGTTGACCTTATTAAGACTTTACAGGTCCCAAAAACCGTAAAAGATATTAGGTCATTTAGGGCATGCAGGTTTTTACCGTCGATTCATTAAGGATTTTAGCTTGATTTCTAGACCTCTTTGCAATTTGCTTGCAAAAGATGTTAAGTTTGTTTGATGATGCTTGTTTAAGGCTTTTGAGAAGCTTAAAACTTTACTCACTACTGCCCCGATAGTCCAGGCACCTAACTGGAACCTACCCTTTGAATTATGTGTGATCTTCAGATTATGCTATAGGCGTTGTTAGGACGAGAAAACAAATTATTCATGTGATTTATTATGCTAGCAAAACTCTGAATGATGCCCAAATGAACTATACAACTACCGAGAAGGAACTAGCCATCGTGTTTGCCTTGGATAAGTTTAGTCCTATTTATTAGGTTCTAAGATCGTAATCTATACTGATCATGCTGCTTTGAAATACCTTTTGTCTAAGAAGGATACCAAACCTAGATTGATTAGATGGATCCTTTGTTACAGAATTTTCCAGACATTAGAGACAAAAAGGGTGCAGAAATGTAGTAGCAGACCACTTGTCTAGGCTAGTTGTTAGTTCCCCTATGATTCCCTTCCTATAAGGGATAGTTTCCTGATGAACAATTGTTCTCTGTTTCCCAATCACCTTGGTATGCAAATATAGTGAATTATCTTGTTACTGGTCGAACCCCTCAACATTGGGGTAAGCAAGATCGTTCTAGGTTTTTAGCCGAGGTTAAGCATTTCTTTTGGGACGATCCTTATCTGTTTAAGTATTGTCCGGACCAGATTATTAGGAGATGTGTATCTGAGAGTGACCAGTCTAGTATTATCTCCTTTTGTCATGAACATGCATGTGGGGGTCATTTTAGTGCTAAGAAGACTGCTGCTAAGATTTTTTGCAGTGTGGATTTTACTGGCCTTCGTTGTTTAAAGATTCCCATAGTCATTGTGTTTCTTGTGAGCGTTGCCAGAAGTTAGGAACCATTTCCCGTAGAAATATGATGCCTTTGAACCCTATTTTAGTGATTGAGGTCTTTGATGTGTGGGGCATTGATTTTATGGGTCCATTTCCTATTTCGTTTGGTTATCTTTACATTTGTCGCTGTAGACTATGTGTCTAAGTGGGTTGAGGCGGTTCCGTGTAAAACGAATGACCACAGGGTCGTAGTCCAGTTTTTGAAAGAGAATATACTTACACGTTTTGGTACGCCGCGAGCTATAATTAGTGATGGAGGTTCACACTTTTGTAATAGACCGTTTGCTCTTTAATGAAACAATACGGTATTACCCATAAAGTAGCAACCCCATATCACCCTCAGACTAGTGGTCAGGTAGAGGTTTCCAATAGGGAAATTAAACGTATTCTAGAGAAAACAGTTAATCCAAATAGGAAAGACTGGTCGTCGAGGCTTACTGATGCCTTATGGGCTTACCGTACTGCGTTTAAGACACCCATTGGAATGTCACCTTATCGTTTAGTGTTTGGCAAGGCATGTCACCTGCCTGTTGAGTTAGAGCATCGAGCCTATTGGGATATTAAGAACTTAAACTTTTCACTTGACAAGGCAGGAGCTCAAAGAAAGCTCCAGCTCAATGAGTTGGACGAGATTCGTAGAGATGCATACGATAGTGCTAAGGAGTATAAGAACAAAATGAAACTTGTGCATGATAGGAATATTTTACGAAAGTCATTTTCTCCAGGTCAAAAAGTTCTTCTATATGACACTCGTTGCATCTATTCCCCGGGAAGTTGCGCTCTCGTGGACCGGTCCTTTTGTGGTCCGTACTGTTTTTCCTCATGGCGTGTGTGAGATTGAGACACCAGGGTAGTAGTTCTTCGAAGGTTAACGGTCAGCGATTGAAGCCCTTTTTAGATCCTTTTCCTACAGGTGATGTTGAGGAGGTCCCTCTGGAGGTCCCTGTTTACCTTGATTGACCATCGAGGCGATTTTGTATGTTGTATATTATTTTTGTAGGTTTTTGGTTACACTTCACCCAGATACTATCTTTCCGACTTCTCTCTTTACTATTTCCTCATGTTACTTATATTTTTGGTACTGTTCTTTAACTAGAAACATTGAGGATAATGTTAGATTTGAGTTCGGGGGTGGGGTGGGGTGGAACTTTTTTTTTACCTTTTCGTTGCAATAAATAAACTCCAGAGCCTAGAAATTTATCCTTATTAAGGATGGCACTACCCAATCTAAGTGGATGGAAGCATTTCGGTTGTAGGAGTTGAGGGACCAATCTGATTAGATGGAAACATCTAAAGAGTCTATTCATAAAAGCACAGAGCTCAGGTGTTAGAAATAACATGGTAGTTTCGCCATATCTCACTGAGTCCTTTTCACTTCTATTTTTTATTTTTTTATTTTTAAAATATGTTTCTCTAAGTGATTAGGTGGGGCTCACGATTCAAGTTGTTACCATTGCTAGGGTGAAATAGAGTGATTGAGATAGCCATAAAAAAAAAAGTTGATGAAAAAAAAAGAAAAAGAAATTGAGACCAGACCATCAGACCAACTGGAATAAATTCAATAAAATCGACCACTGGAACCCTTGTATATGCCAGTTGTGTTGACCTAGAGTTAGGATTATCGACCACTGGTATCCTTGTATATGCCAGTGTGTTGATATTAGTCAGACCGGTATCTCAGTCCATTAGGATAGGTTCATTATGGCAGTGGCCTTCAGACAGATATGAGAAACACCGTTCACCTTAGTCAACAACAAAACCATCTATGTTTTTCTATATCCATCTTCTTAATCTATCCATGTGATTTGTTTGATTCTGAGCTTGGATGCGACTATCTGAGTAGAGCTCTGTCACTTTATATGAATTTTAGTATGCTTGAGTGCGAACTCGTGTACATCAATTGGAATTTCGCATCAGGGTACTTCCTCTTGTAGTCAATAAGTATGTCAACCAAGGAGATTCTTTAGTGCCTTCCAAGGTTTTGTGTAGATAGCTAGGGTATGGAGTATAAAGGTTTTGTGGGTATACCTATGGTAAGCCCTCCGGAGACAACACTCCGCCACTAGAGACACCTAGGGGTTTAAAGGCTTATTGCATACGCTAAATGCAATAGTCGATGCCTGCGACAGTGAGTTAGGATTTTACTTCTATTTTATTTTTGCTCGAGGACTAGCAAATAATAGGTTTAAGGGTATTAGATAGACACATTTTTTTGTCCAATTTGTCTCGATTCTATATATTGTTAGGGCTCATTTTTGTGCTTATTATGGTGTTTTATTTATTTGTAGGTATTTTTGGCCAATAAACATTTTTGGAAAAAAATTGGCTCGAAAAGTTGTCGGAATGCACCTGGAGGATACTTATTATTCGGACCCCCAGTTTGGATAAGGGACACTCCAATTTATAAGGGGCATTCATCGCTATCTGCACCCCATAACTACTATTTGTACCCACGGCTATCGGTACCCCAGAAGTGCATAAGGGGCAGCATCTTCTATCGTTTGAAACCAAAAAATGGCGGGAAAGTTGATTCTCGTCTGCAACAATTTCCCGATCGATTTTTGGGTAGATTTTAGCAGAGATCCATGGGCTTTGGTTAGTAATAGTATGTCATGATGAAACAGGCTTGGAACTCGGATTTAAAGGCGAAAGAAAAGTCACGTAGTTTCTATACAGGGAGAGTTACGGGATTTGTTTGAAGGAAGAATATCTCGATCAGATTAAGTTGCGTGTGAAGAATATGTGCTGTTGATTTGATTTTATCTTTGGGAAGAGTCCAGGAAAAATCAAAGTAGCCGCGTAGGAGGAAAAAGAGGAGTTTTCATCAGTTGGATTCAAACAGGGAAGAATATCTTATTTACGGAAACATGGGAGTAATCTTGGTCATGTTCGACTTAATATGGAAGTTATATGCATTATCAACCGAGGATTTTGCTTGTAGAGGCATAATAGGAGAGTTTGAATGAATCTGGAAACGCGTATGATAAAATAAAGGGAGATATTGCCGTGACTTGGAGTAAAAGAAAAAGAGAAGAAATCTCGAGTATTTCGGGAGATTTAATCGAGTTGTGGCCTATAAAAGGAGAGGGGATAGGTCATATAAGGGTACGAATCCTTTCATAGAAGTTTAGAACACCACAGAGCTCCAGAGATTGAGTTCCAGGAAAGTACCTTATTCTGCTGCTGCTGCTGAAGAGGAAGAACACGAAGAACATTGACGCACAAGCAACTGTCGCAGCAAACTATCGTTGTTTCACAGCAGAACCTATGTGTCATTCATCACAACGGTTGCATTAGGCCTTTAGCTACTATTTCTCCTTGTAACAGTGATTCTGCAACACCAACAAACTGTTGCGAATCGTCTGTTTTATCACTTTTCATCTTTTTTATCATCTTTTGAGTCATAAACAAATATTTTGAGATCATGATTAATATGAGGAGCTAAACCCCATTGCTGAGGCGGTAGAGGAAGCTATTTTTCCAACAAAAAGTGGTACAATCTATTTTATTTAATTTATTGTAATTATTATTATGATTATTTTCCTTGAACTATTATTGAATATGATTTTTATTTGAGTGATTGTGATCTATTTTGATGGAGTATGCTTAGTTTAAGACTTTTGATGCTTCATACTTGGTATTTACAATTATTGCTTTTGAAAATCTACTTGTTGCAATAGTAAGAATCAAATTGAACGAGAAAATTGCATGAATACAAAGATTGGATTAAATCACTTTAAACTTGGAAAATAGTGTAATCTTAGCCTCAGTGTTCTTTTAATATTGATATCATCTTTGATTGAGTTTGCTACAACTTTTAGTGTGTTTTCTATTTTAGTTTTAGAATTTAAGTCTATATTTTATCCTTCACAAGTCTGAGAATCGAACCACTTTTACCACTATCTACAAATCACATCAGTTAGTAAATACAGGGAGTAATGGTGAAACGCTTTCTTTTATGGAACATCAATTCCAGGCGTTACCGGTTACCACCTCCTCCCATTTACTCACCCGTTTTCCATTTCTTAATGAGACCAGAGTACGTTTCACTTCGACTGGTATAAATAGGCATTACCTATTTCCACCGAACAACAAGTTCTGGTCAGGAGCATACAACACTCAGAAAACATTTGCTAGCTTTCCCATCTGTTAGCTTCCCACTTTCTGATGCAAGTCATCCCACTTTATGATGCAAGTCAGAAAACAACTACTCTTCCAAGATCAACTATTCTTGTCTCAACACTCTCTTCGCTTCCCTCCCCAAAATTAACCCTTCTCCTCCTCTTTGTGACCGAAGCAAGTCTGGAACGACCATTTATTGGTTTAGGCCGGATTTGTACAGATTGATCTCTTGAATCTAAAGTACTACCTTGCAGTACATTGTTTAGGGTTTAGACTCGTTTCTCACCCACACACCCGAAATTACCGAAATCAGCAGAAACCGTTTTCACCCTCAAACAACTAGGTAAAGATAAACACGGTCGAAGCGAAACGCTTACCAACACATATTTCGAGATATAGATAGGCGAGATATACTTGGCTCGAAATACCAAATGTGTATAATCTAAGTCTATATAGCATACGACTTTTTTTCTCAAGAAGTAGGAGATAGAGTAGATAGACTTTTGAGTGACAGATAAGTTCAAGTCTTCACATACCTTTTTGCCGAGAAGTTCCACCGGTTCCTTGAGTAGTTCTTCTTCTTGTATGATGAATCGCCATGAAGTCCTTGAGCTCAACTACACTTTCTATCCTAGTCCAAGACTTAGCTATAGTAGACTAGAAATCAAGACTTATAGTTTTGATCGCTAACATTGACAAACATGCTTGAGATAGCAACGCATGCGAGTTCCACCGAGCAATGCTCTAACAGGTACCTCAACATAGGATTCCGAAGTGAGCGTCATTTACCGCAACACCAGAAATCCCCAAAGTTCACAGTTTTTCAAGGGTCATCGATTATGACAATTCTTTCTTAGCGCGACACTGTGTGGACCAAACTCTAATACCATAGAAATCAGATGCAAACCATCCTTCCAAACAGTCTTCTGGTTTTCCACTTATAAGTGGGAGCTAGCCGTACTGAAAACGTGCACCATTTCAAATTGGTGGGGATGATCAGTCATATTGTCTACCTACCTTTCTAAACGGGCTTTCGGGTCGCCAACTATCTGGTAGGTTTCCATTTAAGGACTTTCTCACCTCACTCGATTAAGTTTGAAACAATTCGCGCAACAGTTGGCCTACTTTTCTAACTTATTATTTTCCTTTAAAATAAAATTTTGTATTATAAAATACTCGCTGACGAGTCTATAATGCACATTCCCTAGTATTATCTCGGAGCTTTCTCTAATACCAACCACGGCGGGCATGCCAAAACTCTCCGATGTGCCACTCATAACGCAGTAACCGGGTCCTAAAGCTTCACTTTTCACCAGGAAATGCACGTGGATTTTCATTGCAAACATGCTTTGATAGCGTGATGCCTTAAACGTATGATCCATATCGTTCTAACTTACCCTTGTTCTGCAAAGGTTACAAGTCCATAAAGGCCTACGCATATGCATTTTGCACGCATCACTGACTTTTGATTCCTGTCCAGGCATATGGAAATGCCTTGGAATTGCACATAGGACATTGCAAGCCTATTTTCGCTTCCTTACTTCACTTGGGCATTGAAATGAATGCATGAACTTGTCTTGGTTGTGCCAAGGGTGCATTAATAAGGCTCATGCCATTCTTTCTGTGCATCATCCTCGTGGTGAAAGTGGCTTATGCAAACTCCCCTAACTTGCATTGGTGGTACAATATAACATTGAATGGCTTGATAGGAAGTATGAGCATCCATGGCATGGAATGGACTACAACTACCTCATCAAGTATGGCAACAATCATATCTTACATCACAATGCCGAGCCAGTTGATATGAGTTACCAAAATATCACAATCACCTCCCAATCGGATGATATGAGCAATAAGGTGTTAAACGATCGACTAATGCTTCAAATCATTGCGGTTGTCTACGTTCGCTTCTTCGTACCTTGAAGGAATCACACACTAACGTTAGATTAATATCGGGACAAGCAACTAAAGCCAACTCGTGTTGCAAAGACTAGTCCGCATAGGTTAAAGGATTTAGCTAGATATGCGCAAGGTCGTGCATAATTGACCTTCGTGATGCATCGAAGTGATTCATTCTTATTTCGTAACACAACACAATGATACTTATGCATCATAAGATCCATCGGCAAGCCTACAATATAATAACGAGGCTTACGCATCATATATGCTTTACCAGATAAGCTATGAAGCTTTAATGGTGCATCTCTGCTTAATGCACCATCAACCAACTACCCTTGCCTATATATGTCTTATTGACATTTTAGTATTCAAAATGGAGGAGTACTTTGCCATAGGCCAAGTTCAGCTGGTTTTTCGACAATAAAATTGTGGGTAACGCACTATACCGGTGCATTATCTAGTTCTATCCCAACATCTAACTTGAGTATTGCACCATAATGATGCAAAATCTTTCTCGTCCATCCATCCATTGGCATGATGCATCATGATGATGCAATTTCAGTCCTGAGACAACTTTCCCTAACCGCGCAACACAAGCTTGAGATGAAGCTTCATCTCATTCAAATGACGTATCGTTGAATATGCATCGTACGGAAAGTGCGAACTTTACAAGTACGATAAGCCAACCTAGATAACTTTCAAGCTCATAAATGTACAGAATTTACAAAATTTGTTCTTGAAAATTAGTATCTTGAAATATACATTACAAAACTTGTTCTTGTTAGAATTCAGTTTGTACACAGTTCAGGTATATACTAGGTTGATTCTCGGAAATCGATTTTTGAGATTTCCAAGTAAACTTTCTTTACAACTCGGGTACAAGATCTCATCTGTTGATCTATACTACTGATTGTAATAAGTTTGTCCATACAGGTTTCCAAACGAAAAAGTTGGTGGTGTACCTTTTCCTTTTCACATTATATTACTGAAGTCATACAACATTGTCTCAGTAGATAGAGTGGTAGAAAATATGAGTAAATAAGGTAGATAGTCTTCAGATATCTTTGTTGATGAAGTCCTCGTAAAAAAATTCGTTGTTTTTCAGTCTTCAATCTTTAAGGTCGATCGGTGAGTTCTGATACTCAACTACCATGATTTATTCCTAGTCCAAGACTGACTTTAGTAGACTATAAATCAATATATATTATTGATCAACTAAATTTGGCAACAAGCTTGACATACTAAAACTTACGAGTTTGACCGAGCGATGCTCTAACAATCTCCCCCATTATCGATATATGGATTTAAAAATAAATAACCTTATAGCTCAATCTCCACAATGCTTCTTGATTTATTTATCTTCAACGCTCTTGAATTCTTTGTTATTCAAGTTCTTCTATAGTTTTGCATGTGTTTTTTCAACACCTTGTTGTTGAAGATTCGTAGATTGATAACAATTTATGAGAATTTTCAAGTTCAAGCATTTAGAATAAATAACCAACCTAGTCAACGGTTGTTATGTCAGTATGTAGTATTTTTACCTGCTTCAAAGTCCATTGTACCAAAACTTTAAAGCAATACTACGGTGATATGTTCTCCACCTTAGTCTTTACTTGTCTTTTTTTGATAGATTTGAAGTTTACCTTCACAGATGTAACTCAGTCTACCTTAGACAATGCTCAGTAAAGCCATATGTATTAGAAGGGACTACAAGAATATATAGGGGAAGGAAAAGCACAAACAAAAAAATGCAAGGAATCTGCAATTTATCCAAGATATCTACCAGGAAAATGTTGGATATTTTCAACAAACCCTTAAATTGTAGGCGCTAGCAGAGAGCGAGACAACGTCTCGTATGAATTTTTCTGTTTTAAGGTTTCCAATGACAGTTAGAAAACCGAACATAAACATCGATTTTCAACAGACGTCATTGTTATCTGTCTATTCGCTCTGAAAAAATGCATGTTGGAGATGAAGAGTCATCTTAAATTCTCTATAAATAGCGTCCTAGTTCCCATTCAAAACACATCAAAACTCTCTATGTTTTCTCTCTGACAATCATCATCAGAAACTAAACCTGTGTGTTCTTGGTTAGGTCAAGGTTGTACAAAGTTTGAATCCAACATTGTTGTGGGGCTTCAAGTATCCTGACTTCAATATTCATTGACCTATTTGTACTCGCCAATCTAATTGGGAAGGGTCAAATAATTGTCGAAAAGAATCTATTATTAGATCCTTGAACCTAGAGACAACATTCTTTTCTTCACCCTGTTTTAGTGTCACTTTTCCAACAGAACACACAGGATGAGGACACATGGAAAAGAAAAAGAAGAATTAATGACTAAGTTCAAAGGGGAAATAAGTAATTTAATCAAATTTTTATAGATCAGGAGAATAACTGTTCTCAGAGGAGTCAAATCATCGTAGGAAAAAAAGATTGGACTCGAGAGTGGGAAAATAGTAATTCAGACTGGTAAAGTAGTAGTCGATTCCCGGGATTCATACAAGTGTAGCAAGGAATGATTCGTTTTGTCTACGATGTAATTTTCATTCTGCAAGCATTATGGCTAAAAATTCAGGACTACATGGGACGAATAGTCAGGTGTGTTTTTTTTTTTTTGGGAGAGAAGACTATGGCTATATTTGGAAGTACTATTGATATTGAGATTGAGATTGGGAGTGAGAGTCACTTGATCTTTTGTAATACTACTCCTGGATAAAAACAATTTCTCTTCTGTAATGGACATAGATATTAATACTAAGCCACATTATATCTTGTGTATGTTTATTTATGTTTTTAAATTATGTTTGTTGTGCTTTAGCTTGTAAATGATTATAGTCTAGAATGGTTTGTGATGTGATGTAAGAAAAACAACAGAAAATGGGCCATCTGTCCAGAATAGTATAATTCCATGTTCAGATGGACGTGTAAAGTTTTCATATGGGTCAAATGGAAAGGAGATATTTATATGTGAAACTGACAGAAATATCCTTGAACATATCTTCTCAATACCTAGAAATCGTGGATCTTCCCTTTCTCTGAACCATTTCAAAATAAATCTTCCATTTCTCTCCACAATCTCAAACGAAATCTGCCATCACCACCGTTTTGTTTCTCCACCACGATCGTCTTTCTCCATCATTGAAATCGGTTTCTCCACCGTCAACGACATCAACAGTAACATCACAATTCATGATCATCATCTTTCCATCAGCACGATCAACAACAAGACATCATCATAATTGAGATTGAAATTGGTTTATCCACAGGCGACAAACTCCAACACCAACTATAACATGAAAGATTTCTTGGGTTTCAATCGATCAATTCAACAAAATGTCTCATAAGTTTCCAGACCCTAACTCTGTTTTGATTTTATTTGCAGAGCTGCATGATTGATTTTTTAAATTGGTTGATTTTATTTTCATTGACTAGATTTTAGTTGGTTGTTGTCAAGAATTTAATGTTTATGTTGTGGATGAAAATGGTTTTCATATGGTTATATGTATTGTATAGGCTAAGAAATTACAAGTAGAAGTTAATTCTCCATTATCGAAGTCATGCTCGGTAGATGTTTGTAAGAAATGTCTGACCGAGTTTCTATGACTAAATGTGATAGGATGCAACCGGTTTTCATCTAGCTTTAAAATAGGATGTAACTGGTTTTCATCTGATACATGCGTATATTTGAAGTTTATTAAAGATGAAAACAAGGATAAGTATTCAGCTTAGATACAGAAATTGAGTTTCATCTAGCTCTTTGGAAATCTGTCTCCAATCTCCTCCCAACTAGGGATGTTCTGAGCACTAAAATTTCTGGAATTTCTTCTTCTTGTCCTTTTTGTGAGCAAACCCTAGAATCTCCAGCACATGTCCTAATGGAATGCAACCTAGCTAGGTTAGTCTGGTTTTCAATATTGGGATGGTCCTCAACAGACTCGATTGAGTTCTCTGTCTGGGTTTGTAGATGGTTCGATGATCTTCATAATAAGAAGATTTCTGAAGAGGAGATCTGTAAACGTGCTATAACCGCATGGTGCATTTGGTCTGACAGATGCGAAAAAGTGCTTCAACAAACCAATCCTTCTCCGGAAAAAACCATCAGTCGAGCTCGTCTCTTCATCACTGAACATATGGCACAGAGTTCTAACAGGGGTCAAACAATTAACAATACAGTCTGTCGTAATAACATTCATTGGTTACCTCCTCCTTCAGATGTTGTTACTATTAATGTTGATGGATCTTACTTACAAGCTTCGGGTACTGGTGGCATTGGGCTAATAATCAGAAATTTTGCAGATGACCAGCAAGTTGCAAGGTGCATCTTCTTGAATGACTCGAAAAGCGCTGAGCACGCCGAATGCATGGGTCTAAAGGAAGCAGTAAGGTGGGCTAAAGAACTAAAGCTGGAGAGGGTGCATTTCGAGCTCGACGCAAAGACAGTCGTTGAAGCCATTAATAATAATACTGCAATAGATTGGCAGCTATTAAATACAGTTAAAGATATTCAGTTGTTATTTCATAGTTTTACCTCCTAGAAATGTTACTACATTCCTAAGGAATGAAATAAAGTAGTGGATCTTCTATCTAGACTAGCTAGACAAAAAGCCCTCTCTTTTACCTGGTCAGACTCATCTCCTGACGAGATTAAAGATCAGCTCTTAAAAGACAAAAGTCATGTACTAAGCTAAGTCTTCCTCAATTCAATTCTTCTTTTCGTTTCAAAAATAAAAATAAAATCTAGCTCTAAAATAAGATGTAACTGGTTTATCTGATATGTGTAGAAACTGATTTTCATCTAGATTTAATACCAGTTACATCTAGCTTTAAGTTAGGATGTAACTGGTTCCATGGCATCTATAGATATGTTTGCAGTGGCATGAATGAACACTGCACCCACAGAGTTGCAGTTGATATAGACAGCGATCGTGTTATCATCTTGAGGTTTCTCAATGCCAAGACGAACATCTAAAGGAAAGGAACGATCAAGTGCATATGACAAAGAAGTTTTCAGATGACTTATCATGTCTTATTTATCTTCTTTCCTGGGTAATGATTGTGACTCACTGGAGAGAAGACCCTTTTTCATATATGGACGTCTCAAACTAACAATATCCCATGTATTTAGATCAATCCTCTTATAATCATCATCAATAGATTGATGGATGTAACTTACTGTCCATACTTTTATTGTAGAGAAACGATGAACGTCAGCAATACTCATTTTTCGACCATACGGTTTCTTTACTATCTGCAAGCTATAATGTTATCACTCATCAATTTTCTCCAACACATATATGGATCTGAAACAAGATCTTAAGAGCATTGTAATTTTTGAAGAGATGGAAAAAAAGGTCTTCAGCGCAAGAAGTGGGTAACTGATGTACTTTGTTTTGATGCTCCTGATGCCAATTAATTTTGGGGTTAGAAAGCCAAGTACCATCACATGATAGCAAATGGTTGTCCATTAGTCCGGCTAATTTATTTGAAGAATCCACAACTTAAACTTCATACTAAACATCAACATTAGGCGGCGTATAGGAGCTTCCAATGTTAGCGAATAATGGTTTAGTGGCAACAGCCTTATATTTACTCATAGGTAGCTTCCATATCGCTTTTTGTTTTTCGGAGATGGATGATGAATGGTAGTATCGAAGTACGAGAACGCTACCATGTCGCTCTAGATGTCACAGTTATACAAAAGTTTCCATAGAATACGGTCCATGTAATGTGGTCGATCACATTTGTGCTTGTTCCATATAAATAATAATTGTTCATTAAGACACATAATTTGACAATTACACAAATAAGGATATTTTAGATAAAAATATATTTATTTTTTCTGGGTGGAATATCGGAAATGGATAATTAAATAATATTTTTTTGATTCAGATTCATATAAACAGTAAAATGTACAAGTCTATTTCATTCAGAAATTGTTAATTTTGGTCTTTTTAATCAATTTTGTAAAAAAACAATCACATCCGTAGAAATGACGGTACCACTAGACTTACGAGGAATTTCCAAGGGAAATCCCCGAGTAGAGATCTAATTGGCAGGACGACGTTCCTTTAGTGTCTGGATGTATGCTGGGTAAGACGAACCCCTTGTTGTTCTCGCTTTTTGGTTATCCTCCGACAAGCTTATCATTTCCGTAGAAATACCAATTATTAGAGACGGTTTAAGACAAAACAAAGTAGTCAAACGAAAAAGAACGTTTAATAATTATTTGAGTCTCTGACTGATCATCAGCCCATGCATGCCCACGCGAAAATGTATTATCAATCCACGAGTTGCACGTCCAGCGACACTATCTATTGTTGATTTTTCTTTCCTACCTATGTGAAGTTTGTTGTTGTATCACTTTTTCTTTCTTTATATAAAATTAATGGTTAACGAAAAGATTTTTTCTTTAGACAGATTTACTAAATAAATAGGTAAATCGAGAAAGAAACAAAGGCCTGCAAGAATATTGTTGTAAATTAGTTGTCAACATCAATACATAAGTTGATGTACCGATATATTCATTAGTGGTTCACACCAATATCTACGGTTAGTAATAACACTGTCTCACACCAACCATAATAATTAGTATATATAATAAATTAAGAAGAAGAAAGAAAGATGGGAGAAAAGACGGGACTGAGTTCCGTTTTTCATTTTTCTTACTTGAACTGTTCATGTGGGTACATACATATAGGTACAGTACTAGACAGAGATAGGTATTAGTTAAGGGATAATCATCCTATATAAGTGATACATCAACTTGTACGTGTCTTAACATGGTGACTTTGTGTGGGTCCCACAGGAGATGTGGAGGCTGGTGGATCAGTCACCTATCATAAATTATTCCTAACACTCCCCATTGGATGATTCACCGTTCAAGATATTGTCTCGTTAAAATCTTTCCAGAAAAATCCGATGGGACAAAAACTGGTCGAAGGAATATGAGTACTTCTGTTGGAGCTTTGTGATATTGGTCGTCATGAATTTTCTCCCGTTGTCAAAGCTGTTTCAGGAAAACCATTTAGGACAAAACCTGAACGCTGGAAGCTCACAACAATATTGTTGATGCAGCTTGTTTGGCTTCGTGTAAAACTTATCAGGAAAAACCGTGTGCGGTAAAAACCTGACTCAAGAGTAAAGTGTGATAATCCGACTACTGATTCCGCCAAAAGTTCTATGGACATTCATCTCTTTAGATGATGACGATCACCGTTCTATGCTTTTTATCTCATTAAAAACCTCGTCAGAAAAATCCCGAGGGACAAAAACCTGAACGTAGGAAAACATGAGTCCTCAGATTAGTGTTGGACCCGCAGAAGTTGCCTCGTTAAAACCTTGTCTGGAAAAACCCAGAGGGACAAAAACCAAGACGAAGGAAAAAGAGTACAACATGTCGAACTGCGGATATCATTGGACTC
Organism: Papaver somniferum; assembly: GCF_003573695.1. Classification (NCBI taxonomy): domain Eukaryota; kingdom Viridiplantae; phylum Streptophyta; class Magnoliopsida; order Ranunculales; family Papaveraceae; genus Papaver; species Papaver somniferum. Next base: position 15,450,644 of record NC_039359.1, on the reverse strand, counting down.
GCATGCCTCGTTAAAACCTTGACAAGGAAAACTCAGTGGGACAAAACCTTGACTAAGGAAAAAGAGTACATGACGTAATGTCCAATGTGCCCATATCCATAATCTTCCATGGCTTTACTCCCCCTGATGAGTAGCCTACCTGGTTGATCATTGTGTCTGATAATACTGCATAGAGATCAGGAACCATCCTTTATTGACTTCAGCGGCTTCCTTTGCTTGAGAAACTTGGTCTGATTTTACTCTGTGCAATTTCTTAATGATCATCTGGTTTTATCAGCCTTTTATTCTCCAATAGGTTTGTCTAAACAATCATAATCGATCGGAGGATGAACAAGTATCCTCTACTACCAGACTATTAGCTAGGAAAATGTTTAGCTGCTTTATCAAACCTGCCTAAAATCAAAACTTAAACATCCTGATTAGCTTTTCTCTGTGGGAGACATCTAGCGATCTTTTATGCGAAAGATCAAGCTTAATGGTACCACGAAGATGAAGGGGTTTTCTTCGGACAAATGTCTCGATATTAGTGCTGGATAGATCCAGACTTACATGTTTACTACAAACCCAATATCAGGTATCTGTAACATATCTCAGTTAATGTACCATTAGTTTATACATATTTTGTGTAATACAAACCACAGAGTGAGACATCTCCTTGATTGAGATGTAAGCCGATCAATCTTAAAAATAAGAGATCAAATGATTAGCTTATCCATTTAAACATGTCTAAACCTTTATGGTTGACGAAATTAAAGGACTTCTAGCTACAACGCTCAATCAAATTGAGCCCTTGTTTTACCGAGATTTTCCATCTCGAACTTCTGCTTTAAGCATTTTTGTGCTTTGGAGAATTCTTCAGGAGTTTCAATCAAATAGATGTTGTATATTTCAAATCTATTAAATGCACAGTTTATGAGCATATAAAATGGTTTACATATCCCTGGGTAATATAAGCATTCACTTAGACGATTTATCACTTTCTTCCTTATTGAGTAAATGCTATGATATGGTAATTCTACTGGAAAAAAAACTTCAGGGAATTACATGCAGTTTTCTGTATCTAGTCTTTCATACAGATCCGCAGTAACCACATCAACTAGATGCACATCGAGTCCTTAAAGACTGCCAGTCAAATACCATAAAGGTAGCTGCATCCATAATATGGAATATGTTACAAAGAAATCCATCTCAGGTTCCTGTAAAAGACTTTGTGCCATTAGTTGACTTTACTTTTTCCACTATGCACATACACCCACCTGTATCCACTAGGGGTTACATTATAGGATGTCGGAACTGCAAATACCCGTTTGTGGACAAGAATAGCTCACATTATCGAGTGTTCGGGCTGCAATACCAAATTTATGCATTTTTGCGAGAAACTGTTATTCTGCTTTGATCTCTCCTGGTTTAACCAATCATACCTTTGATGACATTCCCATAGAGAGTGGTTTAACACCAACATCATCTATAGAAGTATTATTTCATACTTCGAGTATGTCACTAACAATCATTGTATTACGATCACAAATTTCCCTATTGCACACATGCCTTGTGGGGATCCTCTCATTTTGAGGTTCCATAGCCGTTGCAAAGATTTTCTCATATACTGAGAACTATGCTCAGAGAAATCAGATCTTCCTTTGACAGTCTCCTTGAGAGCACTATCTTTAAATTATTGTGACTGGTTTTTCCTTTTTAGGAGGTGCAGAATATTTGAAATCAACTATTCATCCACGCTGAAGGTGTGTTTTATGTGACACACTTGCTACAACACTCACAAATTCTCAATGGAGCAAATTGATTTGCAAGTTCTGAAGATACCAAATCTTCTGCATGTCTTTCACTAATGAAGACATCAAGATGAGATATATCCTGAGAAAACCAAGATACTTCACGCCGTTTTTCAGGCGATATCCTTTTCTGCCCCAAACGGTGGGAAGACTTTCTCATAAAATTTGCAAATTTTGTAGTGTAGCAATAATAACAGCGGAATGTAGCACGTCTCAAACAGAAAACATGACAATGGTTTCATGAGTAATAAGTTCAAAATACTTATGAATGAATAAAATAATACAACACCAATGAGTGAAAATCAAGAGTTTCATTTAAGATACACTGTACCACTCAGGTGATATGTCGAGTCACGTATGACTACCATACCATACTTCCATCAACCCGGTTAGTGTCTGAGGAAACTCTCTGTCAAGGGTTCGCGCTATACAACAAGCGACCTAAAATAGTTCTCTTACTACGCTTTCATATAAGCATCGAATTTGTGACTGATGCTAAGACTAAGGTCCCAAAAGCGTACACAAAGAGAGAAAACACATTAATATGGACTGAAGTCCATACTTGCCAATCATATAAGCTTTGTCGATAATTCCTTTGCAAAGGGGGATATCTATCCACAACGATTTTAGTAGCTACTTTGAACATTTTCGACAACCAGTTCATAATCAGCTAGTTAACGATCTTACATCATTCTCAAGAGCATGAGGATATTTTAATCCATTGGTACCAGATTTCAGTATGCGGATATTCTTCTTAATGAGATATGAACGCAACTTTTATGGATATGCTCCTCGTCAGGAGTTATCAACTCATAACTCAAAGAGAATATGGACGTCACCGATTAGATTGGCATACCTCATACAAGAGGTTTTCGTATATGCTTCTAAGCTTCCAGACGAAACAATCGTTGCGATTACATGGCAAGCCTTGCAAGGACTTTAACATATACCGAATCAAGCAAGCGTACTCTTGCTAAATCTAGCAACAGAGTAATCTCCAACACCTCAGGCATTTCTCGGTGTGAGAATTTAGATGAGACACAATTGGAGTTAACCAATATCGTCGACGATTCTCCCCCTAATCCTTAGGAGGGAATGCCTTATCAACAGAACCCTCAGTTCTGCATTACTCTACCTATCAAGGGAGCAACTGGGTGCAGAAAATAATTTGCATCCCAGGAGAGATAACCGATCAAGTTTCCCTCTCGTTTACTGTCCAGCTGGAATAGTTTTAAAAATTTTACATTGTCATGTAAAATTAACAGTAAACTGTAAACGAATTTTGTGACCACGGACACTATCTCAATATCAGTAGCAGTCCTGCCAAGACGACCGATAGAGATCAACAACAATGAACAACATTTCAGATGCATGTAACGTGTCTGTCACAATGATAGGAGAGCTTTACTAGGCTCGATAACGGCCTATTCAAACCATTCATTATGCTACAGTACCGTATTTTTCCACTTCTAGTGGTACGGGGTTTACCAGATTCTCAAACCTGATAACTATTGTGGTTCCCATATCCAAATATGCCTACCACAATTGTATTTTCCTTATTTTCCAAAGATAGGCTTATTTGCATAGGCACTGCTGCAAATTTCATTTACCAAATTCGTGATTTAGGTAATAGCTCTGGCGACGAGAAGACATGATAAATCTAAATATCATTTAAAGAAATGCGACATTTATTATCGCTCGACTTTTGTATATCTACGAGACGCAATTAAAATACGCATCTCGTTGTTGTTGTAACAACATATACAAAGTGCAAATTAAGCACTAGCTCTTTAAAGCTCGTCGATGCATATAATTGGCGCATATAATGCACGCCGTAAAGCTAGCAGGAACATATAAGGGCGCAAAATATGCGACTCTCCTTATTGCTCTGCAATATTGTATATGATGCATATATCTTCTCCAGAAAATTAAGTTGAACTATTTACCACAGAAATCAATGGTGAAACAAGGAAGAAAATATTCAAAATGTAATATATACGGTTCTGACATAATACCGGCAAATCTCCAGCTTCGTCTATTAGAGTCGACGAAATATTAATTTATCAAAGTTGAAATATCAACACATTCTTTTCATTAAAAGAAATTGTCTCGATATCAATTGTGGTCATTTCACAGACCATAGATAGAGACTGGCTAACCGTGTAAAGCCGGTGTCCATTTTTCATCGCTTTCTGACCTTTGGTGGAACGACTTTGAGTTTCGGAGATTATTATAGCAAAGGAATATTAAAATTTTGCTATCACGCAGGATGCAACAATTCCTCGCTCTGCCGATATTAAACCGTTAACACCACAAAATCGTTGGTGTACTAACAAACGTAATTTTACTCTCTACGCTATCCAAAAAGGACGCGGAAAAACCTTCTGTTGGTCGGCTAAAGAGGAAAATAGCAAAAACCACAAAACTCAAATATTTGGTTAAATTCGGTAATCGAATAACATCACAAATATGAGTCATTGCTAATACGTACCTATTTTGGATGTCTCTTCATATATTGTACAATTTCCTGTGCTCCAAATAGCACATACAAAACACCATAAGATATCTAACTTTCTCTTTGATAAATCCTAATCGAAATAGGAAACAAAGTTAGACATAATAAAAATCGTATGCATAGAACTATTTAGAAATAGTCAAGTTAAATATGCAAAGGTTGAAGAGAATTATCTTTTTCCGCTTCTTCAGCTCCATGCCGATTACCACAGAGCAAATTCGTGTTGATAACGTGTTGTAAATTAGTTGTCAACATCAATACATAAGTTGATGTACCGATATATTCATTAGTCTATATCGGCTCACACCAATATCTACGGTTAGTAATAACACTGTCTCACACCAACCGTAATAGTTATTAGTGTATATACATAAATTAAGAAGAAGAAAGAAAGATGGGAGAAAAGACGGGACTGAGTTGCCTTTTTCATTTTTCTTACTTGAACTGTTCATGTGGGTCCATATATATAGGTACAGTACTAGACAGAGATAAGTATTTGTTAAGGGATAATCATCCTATATAAGTGACACATCAATTTGTACGTGTCTTAACATGGTGACTTTGTGTGGGTCCCACAGGAGATGTGGAGGCTGTTAGATCAGCCACCTACCATATATTATTCCTAACAAATATAACATTGTGTCAATGTTTCTTTTTTGATATTTGTTTGCAAGGATTTTGTTTTTTCCTTCCTACTCTTTTGCGAATGATTTGGTTATTGTCATAGTTTGGCTGGCAGACAATTAAAAAGGATAAAACTTAAATATGTGTAGAATTTGTACAAGATACACAAGGTTGCTAATAGGATACCATTTTGTTTAGGGATATACCAACCCAAAGACAATTGTTATTTTGTCCTATATATAAATTGGTATACCCCCAAGCAAAATAGTACCCCATTACCAACCTTAAAAATACATCCATATGGTTGATTAAGGTTAGTACAGCAGTACCCAAAGTGTTAGCTCGCGTCTTTTTTAAACGAGAGAGGCACATAGGCGTAATCCCGTGTAGCAATCATACCATATTACCAAGAGTGAAAAAGGGCGATATCTTACGTGATATTACTGCCCGTGTCAGTCAGTTCATATAAAATAAAATAATTTTAATTAGTGGGATTTGGTTTAACACCTGCCCTAACAATGCTCCGATATCTACCGTTAGCAGTCATGGACATTGACCCCGGAAATGATTGGTGCCCCAGATTTCGACTCCTGTTATTTCACCTCATTTTGTATCATGATGGTAGTGGTCCAATGTCTCCGGTGGATGGAATTGATGGTCTAGATGAAATCCACCTAATGGAAGCAAGAAATGGCCATTAACTCACATTATATGGCAGGGAAGTCGGGAACCACGTTTCAGGTTTCACTCACTGTTCATAATATTTAAACCTTAGTGTCGTGTGGTGGAGTCCAACAACCTCAACACTAGATGCGCAGTTACTAAATGTTAATTATTTGTCAACCCGTTAGCCTTTGGCCCAGTTAGATGGTATGAATATCCTCCACTGAGCTCACAAGTCTTGAGTTTATGTTAATTTTTTTTTTTTTTTTGAAGCACGTAAATTATTAAAGAAGTTTAGGTTACCATTTGACGTGGGTGTATGGTATCCATGGAGTCACGAAATATAATTTGACCAATAAAAATCTGAATTATCTAGATTGTGGTTGAAATATTTCCCATTTGACTTTCGTCTGCCCCATGATTGGTCAGGCCATCCGCTGCTTGATTTTCTTCTCTGTAGTTGTGTTGTGTAGCAGCATGCGGGATCTGTCGTAATCTATTTTTTATTTCCTCAATCATCCCTGAGATGTGCCAAGGGGGGGAGTAGGGGATGTGATAAAGCACAGAAGGTTCTCTGAATCCGCCTCGAAGAGAACTTTTAGCCATTGTCTTTCTATTGTTGTTCTTGATGCCAAAAGCAGAGCTCAAGTTTCTACATTTAAGGCAGTCGTAATTCCTAAAGGTTGAGCTAAAGTTATTACAGTTCGTGCGTCAGAATCCCTACAAATGAAACCTGCACCTGCGAAACACGGGTGACCTCTGTCCGCCCCGTCTTTGTTAATCTTAATCCAGTTCATGTTCGGGGTGGACCATCCTATCGAGATTGTGGAGATCCTTTTGGTGCTTCTTGAGTGGTTATATGTCGGTGAATCTCCTAGTAGCACTGGGGGTAAAGATTCTTGTGCCGCAGAATATTCTTGATGTTGTTTTTGATCCCAAGATAGGATTTCTTCTTATGTTGTTTGCTTTTGGTGGTATGTTAGTTCATTTCTAGCCAACCATAAGGTCCAGAATATGAAAAGACGAGGGTGTCCAAATACAGCACAATCTTTAAATTATCCACCTATAAGTTCTCTTACCGAAAGTGTTTGTCTATGGACAAAGTCGAGACCATACTACAAATCGGTATTCACACTTTGTGTGACCGTCTATGGATATGAGATCGAGACAATACAACAATCAAAGTGTGATTACTTGATAATAGGTTCGGACTTAACCAAACTTTATAGGATCACTATCAAGTAATACGCAGTTAGCGTTTGTGTAATTTACTTTAAATTATAATAACAACAATTATAATTGCGGAAAGGAAAAGTAAATGACACATCAAGATTTTGTTAACGATGAAACCGCAAATGCAGATTAACCCCGGGACCTAGTCCAGAATTGAATACTCTCGGAACTAAGCCGCTATATAAAATCTAAACCAACTTCGTATAGTTGAGACCAAGCAACTAAACCTAGTTCACTTAGTTTCTTCAGTATCCCTGCGCTTACGACATTCAATAAGTGCACGCACTGGAACAATTCCTTTGGATCGTATTCCAAACAATAAATGAACAAAAAATCTGTTTGGTAACAACTCTCTTGATTCTTTCAGATGAAGATATCTCAAGTCACATGCAAAGGCTCTCCCGTTTAACCAATAAACTCCTTTGCCTGGTTAGATCAATCTATCCAACAACTATCGAAGTAGCATAGTTTAGATTTGCAATCAATCAATATAGTTCAAACAAGAAACTATAAGGTGATGCCGATCTTAAACAACTAATCAATCGAATAAATCCGATTTTAGTTGGATCCCAATCGATCAAGGTTTGTGCACACCCAAAGATATAGAAACCAAATAACAAATCTTTTTTGTCTTCAAATCTTATTTAATCTTCAATAAACACCTGCACAACACCACTTGAATCTCTTGTGATCAATCACGCACAAAACTGAGTCTGTTAACAATGGATTATCACAAGATGTCTTTATATCTACAAACAGTTCTAACACTTCAATCTAGTTTGAGTGAATCTTATATCAGAAGAGAACATTCTCAAGAATGAACAAACTAGGTGGAATTAAAGTTCAACAATCGTTAGTCAATCAAATCAATCTAAAACTAGAATAAACTGCAATTATCTAGTTTTCCACCAACGGTACTCGTAGAGCTTCTTGATCCTACATAAGTCTTTAAACGAGCGGTCGTAATAGATTTCGCCTAATTAGGGTACTTTCCTCTCCGGATAGACGACTCCACCAGAAACAACAACAAAAATGAAGTTTGTCTGGCTCTTAGGATAGTTTGCTGGAAATAAAAACTTGGGTATTTATAGAACAAGGATGGTTGGACACCAAGGAATTTCCAAAACCGAATATTCTCAAGATATGCATTAAATGCTCAAAATCGGTTTTCATAATTCTTGGAAATGCTTTGTCCAATATTTCCGAAATCTCCCATGGAAAATCTTCAATTAGTAAATGCATATTACCAATTTTTATTTTCTAGAGATATGCATTTAACTGCTGGTAATTAAAGCATATAAAACTAACAATCTTAATTAAAAGATTCTTAATTTATTCCGGACCGGGATCTCATTGAGTTATTAAGGAATATCTTTGAACAATAAAAGATAAGAGTTACTGACCATGTTCAAAGTATGTTGACATATTTTCTTTGTAAATCCTCTTTCATATTTACAATCTTGGAATCGATTATACTACTCTTCCAAACAAGTTTAGAATTGGTTCATATGCATTCCAAGATAACTATGTGCTTGATCAAATATCAATTCACTAATCATGGGTATACGGTTTTACCAAACACAAGGATCCGTTCTACCTTAATATGGTTTGCTTGTGATCGAACACACAAGTTACCAGGAACGGTTACGTCAGTTACCAGGATCGGTTACGTCAATTTCCAGGACTGGTTACCATATACTCATGGTATTACTTGTGATAGGTTACAGAAGTTACCAATTACTAGGACCGGTTACACCAATTACAAGGATCGATTACACAACTCTATTGTGATCGTCCACACCAATTATAAATATCGATCATACCGTCTCAGGTGATTACTTAGGATCGTTTACACTAATAAAAGTCATACCAAATCATAAGTCAGGCACTATGATTAGTTATACCAAGATACATAACAAGTTATGATCGGTTCTTCTAACTCACACATATTGGTAATCCAAAGATATGCAATGAATAAAAATACCAATAAGCCTAGCGATTTCCCTTTCGATTCATAAAACAAGTTCATGAATTTACTTCCTTTAAACAAATGTAAACATTGTTTCCTAGGATGAAATCTTCACCTTTACCCATACACATAATCACAATAGCATTCATACGATTATGTCGATGTAATATATACGAAGTTCAAAAGATAAGCGTTATACTTCGTATTCTAATTTCTTAACATTATGATCATGTGATCATGTCTCACTACTAGAGTATAATCATTCACAGCTTCGCAGTTATGTTTTCAATATAGCACGACTTGAAAGATACGTTAGGAATGAAACAATTCAATTCAATATTACTAACCTCAATATGAACGATAATGTCATCGTTGTAGCTTGTTACTTCTTCACATTCTTTAGGTCTTCGAGTAATACTTGTATGTCTCATAATCCTAGAATTTCTAGTCTAACATATACGAAGTTTTTTCTAGTATATAATCAAGCGACTCTTAGATGAGTTTTGATTCACTAAAATATGACAACCAAACTTGACATACCAACGCTTGGTGGGTTCAACCGAGCTATGCTCTAACAAAATAGAAAACAGAAAGATGAGATAACTGATTTTGGTGTTGAATATTGTACGAGTTGGGAAATGGTTGTCTGAGGTGTTAAAACAAATGTGGGGATATTATTGGAGTTTGATGTGGTTGAGGGCTGAGTGAGCAATGTGCTCCAAGATGTAGTCGCAGTTGGGCGGTGAATTGGCATGTGAGCTTGGTGTGTTGTATACAGTAATATTGTTTTCTTGGTGGCACTCCGCACTCGTGCATATTCTTCTTTTTTATTTTCTTTTTAATAAATAAATCAGGGATTAAACCTGGAAGTTACATAACATGATAAACAAATTACATAGTACTGACTGCAAACAAAAATAAAATAAAATGCAAAACACTTTCGTATCGAACCAAAAATCGAATCTTTAGTAACAAAATCTCAGTCGACAGAATCACGAATAACCATTAATTATAACAACAATACCCATTTACATACGGGAGAGTTTGTATCGGTGAAAGATGATCCCCAACCCAAGAACATTTTTAAAATGAATCAAAAGACCACAGCTAGAACATGGCTAAACTGAATATCGTTCGACCGGAAAACAATGAATTTGCCGGAAAAATCGTCGGAACTCATGTACCTACGGTAGAAAATCATAACCAAATTTGGAGCTGATGTTGATCAGATCGTGACCTAAACTTAAGAACCCCGTTACAGAGTGGACCACAAGATCCAAATGAGAAAGTAACAAAGCAGGACAGAAACGCTAAAACTAAACATAGTAACCGGAGAAATTGTTGTAGCTGAGATTTGTTGATAGATAAGTGTTGAAGATGTTAGAACGACTTGATTTCTTCTCTTAGTCAGATCACAAACCATACTTACACTAACAACAAAAAATATCTTACTTGATATGAACCCAAGTTCCGACACTAGGAATACCTTTATCCAAATTCCGACACATATAAAGTATCTTACTTGATTTTGATCATCTAAATGTAGACGGAAACTTGTTCATCTTTGCGAATAACCGAGCTATCTTATTCGACTACAAGAAAAACTCGATCGTAAGAACGTACCCACAAATACCTGGTGGGGATCCAAGAAACTACCCAAGTTCAGGCTCCTCAGTACTTCTTCCGTTGAGCGCTGCTGGCACTGAAGCTGAGGTCTTGATTTGCGGCGGTGCACCGAAAGGTTCGTATGCTCAAGCCAATAAAGGAGTTTTCGTTACAGCCTTGAGGACATGTGGGAGAATTAAAATAACTGATGCTTCACCGCAATGGGTCGTGGAAAATATGCCCACAGCTAGAGTCATGGGTGATATGACTTTACTTCCTGATGGCAACGTTTTGATTGTCAATGGTGCTTCAAGTGGGACAGCCGGGTGGGAAATTGCACGAAACCCTGTTCTAAGTCCGGTCATTTATCGACCAGATAGCGCAGTCCGATCAAGATTTCAAGTCCAAAATCCATCAAAAACGCCAAGAATGTATCACTCTACAGCAGTTTTACTGAGGGATGGTAGGGTCTTAATAGGAGGTAGTAATACTCATGTTGGTTACGTTTTCTCCGGAGTTGATTTCCCGACTGACTTAACTTTAGAAGCGTTCTCACCGGCATATTTGGGAACGGAATTCGCCAGTATCCGACCTACCATTTTATTGCCCACAGCACAAACAAGTCTAAACTATGGAGAGATTTTAAGAGTTCGATATAGGATTTCAGGTACACTTAGCCCACGGAAAGTAACCGTGACAATGGTGTCGCCTTCATTCACGACTCATTCCTATTCCATGAATCAAAGGTTGCTGCATTTGGGAGGTGGAAACTCCCTCAAGGTTGCAGCATCCGAGTATGTTACCCAAGTTAGAACGCCTACAAATAGCATTCTTGCTCCATCCGGGTATTATTTGCTGTATGTTATTCATCAAGGTATTCCTAGTGTCGGAACTTGGGTTCATATCAAGTAAGATACTTTACTTGATAAAGTATCTTCGTTTTTCTGGTTTTTTTTTTGAAACTAAAAACTCTTCGATTTTGATCAACTTTATCCAAATTCCTTTCAACATATATACAATAAAGTGATTATAAACTATATTGTGGTATATTTTCGAAGAAAAACGACGTGCTATTTATGAAAATTGAAAAATCAAAATTTTAAGTAAACATTTTTTTTTCACTGAAGTTTCAATCAAGAAATTATTTGATCATGGATGATGTTTTTCAATATTTATTTCGATTTATGAGAGATATTATGATTAAGATCTCTTAGCTGCAAAAAGTTTGAAGAAAAACGATCTAGAATCGATAGATTTTGAAAAATCAATTTGTTTTTGGAACTCAATTTTGAGGACCATAAAAGTGTGACGGAAAAAATCCATATGAGTTACCCTATATATATATATAGAAGGTCTCCCTTTGGTCGACCAATTAATGGGTCTCTGGTGTTACTAACTTGGGTTTGATTTCGAATTTTCTTATGGTATTGTTTGGTATTGTTAATTTGGTAAAAGTTGGGGTTTGATTTCGATGAGATAGTTTTTGATGTGGAATGGTGGATTAACCGGTGAAGATGAGAATGATAGTATGTTTTAGCTTTAAGACTCCATAGATTATCATCATAACTTTAGCAACATCCGTAGCTGTTTCAATCCTAACCAAACTCCATGGATCTTCAATCCCGGCTGTAAATCTTCCATAGTTTTATTATTTTAGGGTTTCATATGCGGGGTATCTTTATCAAATACTTCAAATAATTTCGAGATTTTCTAGTAAACAAAATAATAACTAACTTAACTAACCAATGGGGGTACCATTAATATTTTCTAGAGGTATATAAAGGAACATCCAAAAAAAAAATAGCTTAAAAGCCGCTTACTCACTAAATTTTAAAAGAAAAAAGAATTGTTACGGGAAAGCTAAAAAATTTCGATGGAAAGCTAAGGTCCTGTTTGGTATAGTTTTCAAAAACAGTTTTCTGTTTTTAAAAACAGAGAAAACAGAAAACAGGAGAAAACGCGTTTGGTAAGGACATTTTCAGAAAATGTTTTATATCTGTTTTCTGTTTTTAAAAACAAAAAAATGAAAACAACAAATTATTGTTTTCTGTGTTTTCTCTTTTTTTCTTTTCTTTATTCTTTTTTTCTTTTCAGAACAAAGTAAGAGATGGGGAATGACTGCAAGTGAGTCATGGCTAATATCACTATCTCTTAGACGAATCTTTACATTTGATCCGATTTAGTTGGTTTTCCTTGTTTTCAAAAACAATTTACCAAACAATTTTTAGAAAATGAAAACAAGGAAAAAAAGGTATGTTTTTAAAACAGTGGAAAACTATTTTTGAAAACTGTTTTTCAAAACTGTATCAAACAGACCCTAACTTTGGTGGAACACATTGACTTTTGGGTCAATACAAGGAAAATATAAAATCTTAACTTTCTTCTTCCTTGTGTAGATGAATGTCTGATGGACTGGTACTACTCATATCTCTCTATTTGATGTTGTGTTTGAGACTAATCTTCCAAACACCCATTGCCCCTAACTTTTGTTTTACCATCGAACAATAACAATAAAATTAACAAAATTTATAGAACAGATCATGACCATGAAAATGAAAGATGATTATATGTATATGTATGTAGGGATCAAGAAGAAATTATGGGTACATAATTAGCTGACGACTACTTATATAAAAGACAAATGGTTTAGTTTGGTGAGAAAGTTTAATTCCAGGGAGCGATTTATTCATCTCATGATCTGCTTGGACATCTTAATGCTCTATGTAAAATCTCTAATCTTATTAAATACAACTCATTTCTAGAAATAAAAAATAGTTGGGACCCTAAAATGAAAAATCAGAACTTCGCCAAAGAATAGTCTGATGATTTTTTCCATGTACATAGCTTTTGTATTTGATAATATGTAACGGTTTACACTAGCTTACACTTTTCCCCCTCTGTTATTACCTGTCAACAAACAATAATTGTAACTGTTTTATCTGTGTCAACATGGACATGTTCCTGTATTCTGATGGCTAGAGTGTTTGTGGTTGTGAGTGATTTTCAGGAGTGTATATAAACTCCTTGTCGGCTGTATTATTTCTTTGAGATCATTTTCTGTGTTAATGAGAAGAATCATTTATGTTATCTTGGCATCAGACCTGAGAATGAAATTTCTCAGGGGTATTCGATCCATTCGTTTTCTCCACTAATTGAGTTTCTTGAGGTCAATCATCACTTTGTTTCCGAGTGATCTTTGTTTTACAGACTTTCTACTTTCTTTCATTTTTAAATCACTGGATTTGTCTCAAAAATTCTTTTACAGGCTTTTCTTCCCTGCTTCTTGGTCTCTTTTCTTGATTGATTTTTTTATCCAGATCGGGTATTTTTCTTTGTATCTTATTTGTTTTCAAGCGTCTACATCTATCATGGAAACTTGTTCAATTTCTAAGGTTCACTCAATCAGTTAACCAACATTGTTAATTTCAAGTTGAAGGAAAACAACTTTCTCACCTGGAAATCTTTGAGTCGTGCTCTTATCAACAAACTCGTGTTATAGGTTATGTCACTAGTGAATGTTAATGTCTAGAGGAATTTACATCTCGCAATAATGCTAACAACAACATTGTAAATTCGTCTTATAATTTGTGGCAAGATGTATATTTTATTATTATTATTATTCTTTAGCTTAACTCAACCATGTTAGATATTGTTCTTCCTTACTTTGCTGGTGCAGCTACTTCTCATGAGTTATGGTAGAATATTGAATCCAGATTTTCTCAAGTTTCATTTACTCATACAATTCAACTTCGCACCAAACTTCAATCAATCAAGTTAGGTAACGATTTTATTAATTACTTCTTTCTAAATAAAATCAAGAAGGTAGTTAATGCTTTAGCTGTTGTTAGTTTTATTTTGAATGATAGTGAAATTGTGCTAACCGTACTATTTGGATTGAACTCTCTTTTTGATGCTTTCGTTGCGTCTATAAGTAATGTAGAATTGAACAATATTTTTCTTAGTGAAGAGATTTTTATCAAGACCAGATCTAAGTCCATTAAATTAAGGTTTTTCTGGCCTTCAAAGTTTATAATAATCATTACAATTCCCTTTTTCAATAAAAATTTTCGTGGTTCTCCAGTGAGAGGTGCTCACAATCAACACTATAGAGGTAGGAGGGCATATCAGCCACCTTTTCACAAAGGTTTTCATCAACAAATGGCTAGATCTCCAAATTTCATGTCAGCACCACCCCATCCTTCTTTTACTTCTAGTGAGTCAATACCATGTCACATCTGCACTAGAATTGGTCACTCAGATGATGAATGCTCAATCTTTTCAAGGTCGTGCACCTCCTCAAAATCTTCATGCAATTTAGCTGCTGCAAACATTTTTGGTGATAACCCTTAGTATGTTGATAATGGAGTTACAAATCATGTTATTACCGATACTTCTTTACTTGATGAATATACTTCTTATGATGGTTATGAGTACATTCAAACAGCTAATGAAGAATGCATATCCATTTCATCTATTGGTTATATATCTTTTGTAACTGTTAGTCGTTATTTCACATTACAGAATGTCTTACATATTCCTAAAGCATCCAACAATCTTCTCTCTGTTCATATGTTTACTTCTCAAAACAAATGCACTACAACCTTCTCTCTGTATGATTATAATGTTCAGGATCTTCGGTCTGGGAAGATTCTGTTGCAAGGCCTTTATGTCAATGGTATCTACCCAATCAACTTCAACCCCTCAACAAAACCACCACTCAAGGCTCTACATTTAAGTAAATCTTTTTCAGCAGTCTGGCATCATAGACTTGCACACCCATCTTTCAAACACATCGTAGAATATGTCATCTCTTTGACATTTCTATAATAAAAAACCACTCTTTTGTGAGTGTTGTCAGTTAGGAAGGTCTCATAAGCTATTTTTTTTATTTCTTTTCATTGTACTTCTAAACCACTTGAACTTCTGCATATGGATCTTTGGGGTCCATGTCCTGCAATGAAAAATAGTAGTTTCTTGTACTATGTTAACATAGTGGATGATTTCTCCAAAATTTTGTTGGTTGTTTCCTCTCACTGCTAAAATTGATTTTAAGATTATCTTCATTAATTTTAAGACTCGAATTGAAAACCCGTTAGGATGTAAATAATTACAATCGGAACATATTGAGGTGGAGAGTTTATTAACAAAGAAGTAGCTACATTTACTACTGCTCAATGGTATTCAACACGAGTACACTTTTCCCTGTACTTCAGAACAAAATGGGGTTTCTAAAGCTAAACATAGACAGCTTCTGGATATTGGTAGGACTTTCTCATCAAAGTTGGTCTCCATTATACTTTTTGGGTTTGACCTTTTATGACAACAAATTTCACAATCAACAGACTACCTGTCATGAGTCTCAACTTTGTGTTACCTTTTGAAATGTTATTTCTCAAGAGTCCAGATTATTATTTTTTAGAAGCTTTGGATATTCCTGTTATCCTTGGCTTAGGCCTTATGCTTCTTCCAAATTGGCTCATAGAAGTTCACTTTGTATTTTTCTTGGTTATGGTGCACATCAGAAAGGTCATAGATGCTTGAATTCTCTCATTGGCAGGGTGTATGTCTCCAGACATGTAACATTTAATGAAGAGATTTTCCCTTACTCCATTATTATGTCTGTTTCACTTACTCCTTCTGCTCTCAGATGTGAATCATTTTGTAGTGATACTTCTCCTAGTATTGCACCATCACAAGCTACTTCTGATGCTTCTACTATTCCTACACCACTTGCTTCAAATTCCAATTATTTGGTTGTTGTTCAGAGTAAGTTGGTGCCTCCTGGTCAACATGATTCTTTGGTTGTTGTTCAAAATGCTCATTCAGTAAAGATAAGGGGAAAATCTAGAATTACTAAGCTAAAAATATGCTTAGACACCAAACATCATTTTCCTGCAGCTTATTTTATATCTACTACTCATATTACACCAACTTGTTATTCTCAAGCAATCAAAAATACAAAATGAAAAGTTGCAATAGTAGAAGAACATGAAACTTTGAAATCAAATATTACATGGATCAAAGTACCCCATCCCTTCCCCCCCCCCCCCCCCCCCCCGACCAAAATGTTGATGGTACTCTGGATAAGTATAAGGAAAGATTGGTTGGTAATGGCTTTCATCAGCTTACAGGTCTTGACTACAATGAAACTTTCAGCCTAGTGGTCAAACCAACCGCAATCAAACTTATTCTCTCTTTAGTTGTTCACTTCAATTAGAAAATTCAACAACTTGATGTGAGCAATGCCTTTATACATGGGGACCTTTAAGAGAAAGTGTATATGACTCAACCTAAATGCATCATTGATCCTGATCATCCCGGATATGTATGCAAGCTTCACAAATCATTGTATGGCCTAAATCAAGCTCATAGAGATTGGTATGATAAACTGCACACTATTCTGGTTTCTCTTGGATTTCATCCTTCAGTTGTAGATCCTTCTTTATTTTTTTTTTTAAATATGGCTCAAGAATTACTATCTTTATGGTGTATGTGGATACTATTGTTCTTACAGGTATCTCTACTTCCTATTTTGCTTAATTTGTCACTACTTTAAGCAAATTTTTCCTCTCAAGAATCTTGGCCAGCTTCACTATTTTCTTGGTCTGGAAGTTAAAGTAAATGGTAGGGATCTTTTTGTATGTCAAACCAAGTATGCACTGGATCTTTCAGACAAGACTCGAATGGTGGGTATTAAGTGTTGTTCTACTCCTAATTAAACAACTTCTAAACTCAGTGTTAATGATGGTGAACTTTTAGATAATCCTACAAAGTATAAATCTCTTGTTGGTGCTCTTCGGTACTTAACATGGAGTAGGCCAGATATTAACTTTGTTGTAAACCAAGTATGTATGTTCATGCCGAAACCTAATGCCACTCATTTGGTTGAGCCAAGAGAATCCTGAGATATGTAAAGGGTACAATATATCATGGTTTGTTTTTCTCTAAGGGTCTCACTACTTTATAAGGTTATAATGATGTTGATTAGGCTGGTTCTCCAAATGATAGGCGTTTAACAAGTAGTTTCTGCATTCTTTTTTTCTATAATTCCATTTCTTGGTCAGCTAAGAAACAATATAATGTTGCCAGATCAAGCACTGAGGCTGAGTGTCATGCTCTTGCTCATACTGCAGCTGAGGTGGTTTGGTTATGTCAGCTTCTCTAGGATTTGTACATTTTCCTACCAGCATCTCTTATTCAGTATTGTAGTAACACTAATAGTCTGGCACTAACATCTAATCCAGTTTTTTATATAAAAAAAAAAAGCATATGACTTTGGATTTTCACTTTGTGTGGGAGCTTGTTCAAGCAAGGACATCGAGTGTTTCAAACATCTCCACTATTTCACAGCTGGATGATATTTTTACAAAGGGTCTTCATGGAACACGGTTTCAGTTACTTAAACAAAAAATGAATGTTTACAGTCTTTCTGACTTTCAACGAGTTCAATTTTCGACGGGGTAATGGTTTACACTTAGCTTACACTTCTTTCCCTTCTGTTATGAACTGTCAACTACCTGTAACTATTTATATGTGTCAGCATGGACACGTGCCTGTATTCTGATGGCTATGATATTTGTGGTTGTGAGGAGTGTATATAAACTCGTTGTCGGTTGTATTATATCTTTGAGATCATCATTTGTGTTAATGAGAAAAATATGTTCTGTTATCTGTACGAACCAGAGTTTTGTAAATTAAAACCATCGTTCTAAAATATAAAAAGCAATCAAAGTTAACTTTTAAAACTGTTGATGCTAAAATTTATTTCCAATTAGGTAGTCGATGGTGATACTTTACCTCGGCGGAGGTGGATAAAGGAAACAAAATGTTTTCTTTAACTTTTTTGATTTCGA
This sequence comes from Papaver somniferum, assembly GCF_003573695.1. Classification (NCBI taxonomy): domain Eukaryota; kingdom Viridiplantae; phylum Streptophyta; class Magnoliopsida; order Ranunculales; family Papaveraceae; genus Papaver; species Papaver somniferum. The sequence goes on along the minus strand of NC_039359.1, from coordinate 15,432,392 downwards.
CATAAATAATTCTTTTATCAGTTTGGTTTGATCGAGTCCCTTACTCGATTAGCCTCTAGTTTTGCCTAATTTTATCTTATCTTTTTCGATCAAATCTCCTTTTTTAATAATATATATTTGCTCCGTAACGATTTTGGGCTAACTATGTTCGACCAAAATCGGCTTTCCCCCTAAAATTTTTGGCTTCCCTAAAACAAAAATCAAAAAAAAAAAAAGAGTACCTTTGAGAGGGAGTGGTTGGTCTATGTGGAGTTGTGAAGCAGACGGTTATGCAGTTGTTTTTTTTTAAAGGGGATATTTTTATGGTAATGAAATCTCTAGAGAGCAACGTTAGAGGACCCCAACAAAGTAAACCCGTTGCCGTAATGGCGACCCATAAACCGACAAGCTTCTAATAGATACTTGCTGGAAATCCTACTAATTGGAAATCCTCAGAACAAATTATAAGGGACAACTAGTATTCATATTGCAAACAACTAAAGCAACCAAACTGATACATATGGAACCGACTCTGAAAACAGATTCCACAAAACCAGTGGAGACAACATTTACGATTTACAAACACGAAACACGCCAACAAAAAACTACGAACCGCAAGCCAACACAACCAGAGAATCAGAGATCTATTGATCCAAATCAACGACCCGATCCACATCCATCCCAAGAAGAAACTGGAACCCTAGCGCAGTAGTAGCACCGCTATGACCTCGGAACCATCTCTTGAAGCCAGAGACAACAACCAGAAACTCTTCAGTCGGGAAACCACCAATCAAAGCACAGAGTTGAGAAATTGAGAAGAACCCCCAATTCAACAACGAAAACACCACTATAACTGCAACACCAGCCATCAGCAAAAAGACAGCACCCCGTCATATCTCTGATCAAAGAGAACAAAGACAAACCACCATTAATTTTTGGAACCCTAAGAGCTATTGAGAAACACCCAGAAGCTTAACAAACAAAGGGAAAACATCTACAATACAAAGCAGCATGGGTTTTTGAGCTTGAACGGACGGATAACATTTTGGGAGACAAACAGGTGATCCGACTATCCCAATCTCATCTCAGCAAAAGACATCTAGCGGTGGTGGTGTTTGTAACCTCATTCCTTTATGATAACCCTCTTAATAAACTGAAAAGATAAATGTGCCATTAAGAAAATAAATGTTACAACCATGTTTGAACCATAGGAAATTTTAAAAAATAAATCTTTGACCCATATTTTTGAAAAAACAAATTAGCCATCCTTTAACAACCTGCAAAACACAAATAATTATTCTTTATACTCATTCTGTAAAGGAAAGGATAAAAAAAACACAAATAGTGATTGTTCTTTAATCCAAAAAATGACTCACCAAAAATTTAATCTTACGTCATAGGTTTAATTTTAATTTTAGCAATCGATTAGTTAAAGTTATTTCGGTTAGTTAAATGTTCATGACAAAAAAAAAATTAATTAGAGCTACGATATAAAACCCAAAGCACAAAGAACTTTGGAATCATTTTCTAGCATCCATAATAAATTTATTTTCGAATGATATATTTAACTAATCAAAAGATAAACCATGTTTCCATCCATATTAATTATAGCATTCTTGGGAACATTTGAGCATTCTTAATCATGACCAAGTCTATCTTTGCATCAGATTTTAATGCCATAAATAATTTGATCAAATCTGCAGCACAAACAAAAACAAGTTGAACTCAAAGAAAAAAAAAATGATCATGCAATTGAAAAACAGAACAACACAAACAAAAAGAAGCTAAACTCCAAAAAAAAAAAGAGAATAAAAATCAATATGATGTATATCAATTGGTTCCAAGATGGATAACATAGCTGACTATAGAAATCCTATCTAACTCAGAGTATGATGAACGACCCAGATGAAACTATCAAAAAAAAATTGATCATGCAATTGAAAAATAGAAAAACACAAACAAAAAATGCTAAACTCCAAAAAAAGAAAGAATAAATACCAATCTGATGTATTTCAATTGATTCTAAGAAAAAGAAGAATGGAACTTATGAGCTTCCATGCCATTTACACACTTACAAGAGAAAACTTACAAATTAATGAAATGGGTATTCAAAACTTCCATGCATTTTTTTTTCCGGTACATGAGTTAGCTTCAAAATATTCTCTTTAATGTCTCTGATGGATTGCAGTGGAATTCAAAACCAATCTAATTCAATGATGTAATATGTTTAACGTCCTCCACTTTTTACCGCACTCTTGGATTTTTCTCCATAGATGCATACGACTGAAATGGCAAAGCTTAAAAAAACAATTGAATCGAATTTAGATTGGAAAAGAACATAAAACATGTTAATAAGTTTTACTCCGTTCATTCGTTTTCGGGGCGTATGATTTTTTTTCTTTTTTGGTGATCCACGACACAAACAAAAATGAAAGAATCTCAAAAAAAAACTTTACAAAATTTTGGCCATCATAATTGGGGCTAAAATTTCTTCCGTCATAATTTGGCTAAAATTTTGGCCATGCACCAAGTATGTAAGGTATATAGCTCACCTTTTCCCTTTTTTAATTTGACCACAAACAAATCTTCTCTTTTAATTCTAATTATTTCTATTGATTTGGATCCTCTATTTACTCCCCCATTATCCTCACACGATTAAGAGATTGCTTATCGATAAATAAGTTAAAACCGTCCATGCTCTAACGTCTGCATGCAACGAAACGGCTGATCCTTTATGACTAGCACATAGTAACACATTCCAAAAGAAAAAACGTCAAAAACATTCAATATGTCATTAATTACAATTATCAATCAATGGTGTATAAATAGCGAGTGTATTTTTTCAACCACACACATTCACTCATTCCCAACTTATTTTTTGATGAAATTTTTTGTTTAAGAGTATCAACATGTCAAGCATGATTAGCTGCATCCCTACAAAAACCGTTGCCCAAAACGTGTTTGCTTCCTTTTCAAGAATGCATGATCATTGCGATGAAAACAAACCTGCAGTACTCAGGTTTCGTGTTGCAAGAAAATGGGAAGATATTGATTTCATGGCGACCAACAAAGTCACTATTCTGGATTTACTAATGATTGAAGAAAATGTGAGTATATAGTTAATTCGATGCAAATCAAACTATTGTTTTTTTGAAAGAATAAAATATTAGTCATGCCTTCTAATCAATTTTACATCCTTACACAGGGAGATACCATGCACGACATCGTCCCAAAGAAATTGATATGGAAGTTGAACACATGATGATAATCCAAGCGATCAAGGAAGAACTTCTTGGAGGATGTAATTACATTTACTGCTCATCAGATGAGGAATCAACATAATAGTATGGTCAAAGACCGCAAATCTCTGGGGATCGTTAAAAAAATTTTTATCTAATGCCAAAATAATAAAATTTACGTGATTTTTTATCAAAGAACATCATTTTAGTCAGTTGAAGGTGTAATCGAATTTATAATTATTTGGATGAAAATTATCTAAAGTGTTCATAACGATAAGTCATGAGTCGAATTAAGTATTATGATGTTATTATAATAATTGTGATAGTAAATTATACCTTCTCATGTCGTGCGGTTAGGCACGGGTTATTTCTAGTATATGAACAATATACACAAGAAGTGATCTTACTCGATTTAATCCCTAATGGCCCAAATCGAGCAAGAATCGGACTAGATCTAGAAAAGAAAGAGGCGGTTTTTTAGTTCTTTTCCTTTTTTTCGCAAGAGAGAGAAAGATAGAGAAAGAAAAGTTTGGTAAAAAAAAAACCTTATTATGCACTTGTTTAGTTGGACTGTTTGTTAAGCATCTCCAAGAGAGGATGGATCTATTTATTTTTGGTGACACATAGGATTTTAGACCCCCATTTGGCATAAATCCATCTCCAACAGTAGGGTCCTATAAGTTAGGAGGTACTAAGTACTAAATATGAAGGTGTTTAAAAAAGTGTTATTTACACCTCCGGTTGTACCTCCACGTCATGTTTTTAACCAATTTTCTTTTAATTCTAAGGGTTAAAATTCTCACTATTGGAGATGATTTTTTAGATATGAGGTCCTATATTTACTCTATGTGTAGACCCCGTAAATAAAAGGACTAAATAAAAAATTCACGTAGGATTTTTTACACCTTCTGTTGGAGATGCTCCAATAGAGGGTCAAGTTTTTGGTTTTTCATGACACGTAGGATTTTAGACCCTCAATTAACATCAATCCATCACCAATGGTTGGATCTAAAAATCAGGAGGGATGGGAAAATAAATATGAAGGTGTTAAAGAACGTCTTATTTACACCTTTACTTGCACCTCCACGTCATATTTTCGATTATTTTATTTTTTTAGAAATTAGTTAAAGTAAAGATAAACGATTAAGATTTTATCCCATAAAATATTCTAAAGATTAAACCTCTCATTATTGGAGGTAGCTTTTTAACCATGAGGTCCTATATTTACTGTATGTGTATAATTTCGAGTCCTGTTATTAGGCGGGAAAGAATGGATATGAGGAGGGAATAATTTTGGCCAAATTCTAGTCAACGTGCGATCAAAATCAGATACAACGAAAAGAAGTAAATATTCTCAAAATACCCAAATTACCCACGATAACCTTAATCTTTTCTCTCGAAGGCCGCATCGTTATCTTTATGCCCAAAAAAGAAAACCCTAAACTTTAATGTAAACCATCAGAACACAAAATCTTGTTGGGTGTTCTTTACTCTAATTGCCCACATCTATTGACGTCGTTCCCGATCGGTAAGAATCTTCCTAGTTTTTACTTTTCTTTGTATAGTCGATGATCTTATATGTTTCTGCAATCTATCCTACGTACTGGTGTTGAGGTTTTGCTAGCATAGCTTAGTTACATGCTATTGGCATGACGGGATGTTGATCACAGAGAAGTTGATTATCTTTTTGAGCCATTGTCTATTTCTCTTATAAAAACTAAGTTATGCACAATTGATACTTTAATTGTTCTTCATTGATCACTCTTGATTGGGTATAAGTTCATTTTTTGTCCGGTGTGTCCGTATAATTAGTTTATATTCGATAGTAAAATTCTAAATTCGACTCTTATGCTGAATGTCTTTGCACTTCTTATACAGAAATCTTGAATATAGGGAGGATGATCAACCGGTAATTAACACTGGAGTTCCTGAACTTAACTGTGCATTTCCAAACCGAAGAGGTATGAATTCATGAACTTTAACTAGGCTGAGTGTAGTTGAAATTTAACTACTCTAAATTTGTTATTTTTATTTGCATTGTATGTACACCTTTCATCATCCACCACGTGTACAGAAAGAGACACGTGGAAGGCATGCAAAACAAGATATCAAAACATGATAACAAGCATCTCATCAGAAGATGCCACCGGTCAGGAGATCTGGCGGTCAGGGACAGAGGATCACAGAGGTATGATGGCTTAGAGGAGCACCAGATAATACCCCTTGGGTGTTATCACACCCAATCCCGAGGAAGATCCCAGATCAACGGCTGAGAGGAAGTTTGACTGACACAGATGTGACCAGACAAAGAGACACTTGTCTGACACGAGCAGACATCCATCTACCCGCATTAAATACCAAAGAGATATACACGTGTCAATCAGCTCGTGGAAGAGGCGAAAATAACCCTTCATATTCAAGCTCAGTCCGCAGCATATGCCGAAGACCTCTGCGTAATGGGCATAAATCACAAGAAGATAAGATTACAACGACGCCTCAGAAGTAGGACCCACGTTCCAACCCTATAAATACCCCTCTCCACTAAGAGAGAAGGGGTCGACTAATCTAGAGAAAATATAGGAGAATATAGGAGAGAGAAATAGGAAGAGTAAGTAATCCCCCTACTTCCGCAGACCTATGTATCTCTAAAGTCATCCGACTATCTTTGTAATCATTCAATACATAGTGAAACACCAGCCCCGTGGATGTAGGACTTAGTGACGAACCACGTAAATCTTTTTCTTATTTACATTTCAGCACTTTACATTCAGCGTTGAACTTCATGTGCTTTTCATTTATACTTAATTCTCTGTTTATTCCTTTATACGAACATTATTTATGATAATATTCGACTAGACAATGACAAGCTCGAAGGCTTTGAGTCGATGAATCGATATAATCATCCCCTTTACACATACGACGTACAATTTTAGAATTAGAATGTATGCGAGTATTGTTTGTGAGCACGTGGATGGCTTCGTGATTCATGTGTTCACAATCTGGCGCTAGAAACAGGGACTTTGTCCTGGTAAAAGATTTATCTCATCCTGTGATTTCACCTTAAACGCGCATTATGATTGTGCCCTATTCTGGGTTCAGCGTGCTTTCAAAACCTTTTTTATTCTGGGTTCATGGTCTTCATTTTCACAAACACCATTTCAAAGCAGACAAATCCACGGCTATCTATCACAGATTTGCACGTGAGGCGTTTTTCTTTTAAAACTAAGACTTAATAATCCAGATTCATGAGTTCTCGCTACGGATCTGCCTTTTCAAGAGTTTTCCTTTTCAAAAGTAGTCTGAAAACAAGGTCCATGATTGTTTATTAGAGGATTTGTATTGCGAAACTAGACCGGTGGAGTCTTTATGTTTCTCTTTTGTTAAGGCCCTTGGGCAGCTCATTTCCTTTTATTCCACAAATTTTGTGGATACGAATGGCACTAACCCGATCCTCGTGGATATCTTTGGTTCTCTTTATTTATTCCTCTATGCAGAAAATGACTAAAAATGGAAAAGATACTAGAGGCAGGAAAAACCAAAGCCTCATCAAAGGAGACACCGAGGATTACCCCGGTCATGACCCGAAGCAAGCAGAAAGGAGACAAAGCTAAAACAGCTACCCAGAGGCAGGATGCTGCGGAAATCACCTCACCTATGAACACTAACTCCATTGCAGCCGCGGCTCTCAAAGCAGCAACCACAAAGAACAACGCAACTGTTGCGACCCTCCAGGCTACAGAAGCTAACAAGACTTTGGTTTCAAACCAAATCCATCAACAAAGAGAAGGGGTGGCAGAATCTATGACACATCAGCCCGCACATCCACCAGTCTTCGGAATGCCGTCAACCAACGGTCAGAATCAAAACATACCAGTGGTTTTAGTACCGCGGTTGGAAGCTCAACCGGGGGGACCAAACTTGGAGATACCAACAATTGAAGCTGATCCTCTACCACCCTTAATACACACGATAGACGAAGGGGGAACTATGGCCGTAGGGGTACAAGCCGGAACTCCCAATCAGGGATCAAACCAGTCTCACCGAATGATGGTAGATCTCGAAGAATTGAAAAAGAGCCAGCAGGTCTACGCAGATGCCGTAGCTCTTCTGGCCAGGGAGAACCAAGACTTGAAAGATAGGATTGCCCAAAGCACGAAGACTAGCCAACAACTGGACGAAGAAAATTCTAAGGCACCAGAGCCTAATCGAGACCGAAGAATCATCCTAGCAAACGCCGCTAGGGGAAGCAGTGCATCTGATCCGGAATATGCCGCCGAAGACTTAGACTATTATGACAGTGAAGTTCGAAGAAAGAAACGCTCAACTGAGCATGAGAACGTGGGACATTACCGCGCAATGGAAGAGCTGCGTGATGAGATGATGGCTGAGATCAGGCAGTTAAAAGCCAGACAAGGCGGAGGAAGGCTTGAAGAGGTGATGAGAGAAGCTAACTCCACGCCCGTAACTCATCGCCTGGCAGATACCCCCATTCCGTTAAAGTGCCCTGTCCCAACTTTTGAATGCTATGACGGATCCAGTGATCCCGCGGCACATATCCGGTATTATAATCGTATCTTAGCCCGATGGAGTCAAAACGACGCCGTCCTCTGTAGGTATTTCCCATCAAGTCTGAAGGGATCGGATCTGTCTTGGTTTGACAACCTGCCACCTGATTCCATCAACTCCTACGATCAACTCGCAGAGAAATTCTTGAGAACCTACATGTACAACAAAGTTGTCAACACCGGAATGGATAAACTTTTTTCTCTGGAAATTGGTTACAAGGAGAACACGAGGGAATACACCAACAGATGGCACAAGATCTTCCAAGCCATAGGGAGTGTGGATCCCGTAGTAAGCATCAACTGCTACAAGTGGGGATTAGACCGAATGATTCCACTATTTGTTGAGATCCACGGAAGCGTACCTAAGACAGAAGGAGATCTTCGAATAATTATTGAGAAGTATGCTCGTCTTGAAGAAATCCAGCGTGAGAACCCGAGGGCACAAATGCAGAGGTCTCACCGTACCAATTCCGTAGAACAAACCAGCGGGGCCAAAAGACATAGCTCAGTGGAACGACCGCACGAAGATAGGAAGGAACGAAGAGATGAACGACGAAAAGACAATCGAAAATTCGAAGATCAGGTTTACACGAAGCTCAATGCTAGCTACGCTCGGATCTTGCGAGAGATCAAAGGAAGGGAAAATTTGGAGTGGCCGTGGTCTAAGGGAAAACAGCCCCCAAGGACCGAGAAGTCTAAAGATTACTGTGAGTATCATTGCTTCAATGGACACCAGACCGAGAAATGCAAAAACCTCAAAATAATGATCCAAAAATTGATTGATGCTGGCAAACTCAATCAATACATACGAAAGAAGTCACCGAGGACAGATCCAAACGAACCAAGCATGTCCAACTTCCAGAGGGAAACCGCACAATCAACACCATCTCGTGTTCCGAAGCCGGAGGGCCCTCACTTACAGCGCAGATAGGAAAGAGGCTACGAAAGCAATTCGAAGACCACTGCGAATTATATAAGATTGATGGCGTAGAGGTGGACGAGCACGAAGAGTGGATGGACGCACCTATCATCTTCGATACTGAAGATATCGAAGAAGATATGGAAGACCATAACGATCCCTTGGTCCTCACACTACCAGTGGCCGGATGTAACTTCAAAAAGATCCTCATCGATGGGGGAAGCTCAGTGAACGTTCTATTCTACGACGCCTTCAAACGGATGAAGCTCCATGATGAACAGCTGATGACCTCTTATTACACCATCTACAGGTTCAACGGAGCGCCCACAAATCCATTGGGAGACATCGTGTTGCAAGTGAACGCCGGGCCCATGAAAGTAGAAACACGATTCAGCGTGGTAGACTCCCCATACCCCTATAACGCCATTATTGGACGAAAGTGGGTACATAAACTCAAGGGAGTGGCAGCAACTTACTACCAATATCTTAGGTTCCCTACACCCGAGGGAGTAATGGAAATCAAGGGAGATCGGGTCTCTGCAAAAGAGTTCCAGGCCACTTAGGATCGTATCAACAACGAACAGGAAGAGCAGCGAAAAACCTGAAGGATCAAAAATAAAGAAGCTGCGAAAGAAAAGGCCATAGACCTGTTCCTCAAGAAAACCGCAGGGAAGGGCTTGACAAAAGATGATAATGTCCTTAACACAGAGGCAAGTACTTCAGCAGCCAACGAAGGACAGAAACATATTAAATAGCAATTAAAGAACGTCCCAGTCCTTGGGGACCCGAAGCCGGTGTTCACACCAGTGGAGCCCGTAAAAGAAATCAACATATGAACGGAAGAAAACCCGAAGATGATCAAAGTAGGGACCATAATGGACGAAAAAAGAGAAGATTCATTAACCAAATTACTTAAAGAATACGCGGATGTATTCGCCTGGAAGTTGGGAGACATGCCGGGGATTGATCCAAAAATAATCCAACACGAGCTGCGCATCAAACCAGGCACGCCACCTTTCAGGCAGAAAATAAGAAAAGTTGCACCAGAGTATCATAAAGCGGTAGAAAAAGAACTTCGGAAACTCCTAGAAGTAGGCTTCATCAAGGAAGTCAAATACCCTACATGGATCTCCAACATGGTAGTCGTTCCTAAGAAAAATGGAGGGGGTTAGGATATGCATCGACTTTACTAACCTCAACAAGGCATGTCCAAAAGACAGTTATCCCCTACCGTGCATAGATCAACTGGTTGAAGCAGTGGAAGGGTACGAAGAGCTGTCATTCATGGACGGATATTCTGGTTACAACCAAGTAGCCCTGGCAGAAGAAGATCAACTACACACAGCATTCTACACCCCGCATGGCCTTTATTGATACACTAGAATTCCCTTTGGACTTCGAAACGCAGGGGGAACTTACCAGAGAATGGTCGATGCTATCTTCAGGCCATGGATTGGTAGTACCCTAGAAGTCTACGTTGATGACATGCTCGTCAAAAGTAGGCTGCATAAAGATCACCACCAGGACCTGAGAAATATTTTCGAAGCAATGAGGAAACATCACATGAAAGTAAATCCAGAAAAATGCACCTTCGGTGTCACCTCAGGGAAATTCCTCGGATATCTGGTAACAAAAAGGGGTATTGAGGTAGACCCCGCGAAGATTCAGGCCATAGTGGAAATGCCATCTCCGAAGAATTTAAAATAAGTGCAAAAGCTCAATGGGTCCCTAGCCGCCTTGGGCAGATTTATTGCCCGATCCTCGGACAAATGCAAACATTTTTTCAATATTCTCAAAAAAGGGAGTAAGTTTGAATGGACCGCAGAATGCGAAGAAGCCTTCCAAAGAATCAAGGAATACATGGCCTCAATTTCAATCCTGCAGAAGCCTGATCCTGATGAGGTTTTGGCATTGTACATAACAGCGACAGAAGACGCAGTTAGCGCAGTGTTGGTCAAAACCAATACGAAGATAGAACAACCTATCTATTATGTCAGCAAGACCCTCAATTCTGCGGAAAGGAATTACACGAAGATCGAACAACTCATCTTGGCATTAGTATGGGCTACTCAAAAGCTGAGAACCTATTTCCTAACTCACTTCATCCGCGTCACATGCAAAGCACCACTAGAAGCAGTCCTCAAAAGCGCGGGAAAAGTAGGTAGAATAGCCAAGTGGAACACCCACCTGGACCAATTCAACATCATTCATGAAATTCAACATTCCCAAAGATCCCAAGTATTGGTGGATTTTTTAGCAGACCTCCCCTTGGACAACGATGAAGAGATTATGGGAATACCAGAAGCCGACGAGGAAAGCAAGGATCCAGTTGATGTCCTCGAACCCGCGAGTCAAAGACAATGGGAAGTCTTCGTTGATGGTTCCAAAAATAAGGAAGGGGTAGGAATAGGCATTGTCATCACCACCCAACTGGAGAAAGGATCGTACATGCACTCAGGTTAGAATTCAAAGAGCATACTAACAACATCGTCGAATACGAGGCAGTCGTACATGCCCTCCGCTTGATAATAGAGATGGGGGTAACTGATGTAAGACTGACAAGTGATTCGCAACTTGTCATACGGCAAATAGGGATCGAATACAATGTGTACGACGACACCCTCTCAGCTTACATGGCCTTGGTCCAAACATTGGCATCACAAATTCCGAACATCAAGTTCCGGCACCTATGCAGAAGGGATCTCAGGCACGCGGATGCCCTAGCATATATATCATCCATGCTGAAGGACAAGAGTATCGAAGCTATCAAAATAACAAGGGTATACGAGCCTTCGATTGCATCACAATTTTCCTTTGCTACAAATCAAGATACAGTGGAAGAAAATATCGAAGATCAGGTGGGTGAAGACATCCGTGACGATTTTGACGGAGAAGATATCCTGTCAAGAGCAAATCAAGACGAAGATTTCAACAACGAAGATGATTGGAGAATTATGATTCATGCGTTTCTCAAGGATGGAACCTTACCCGCGGATCACATACAAACCAGGAAAATACTCTCCAAAGTAGGAAGATATGATCTTCGGAATGGGGTCCTGTACAAGAAATCTTTCCTCGGACCGTTACTACGTTGTTTATCCAGGAAAGAGGGGCATCGAATTCTAAACGACATCCATTATGGTGACGCAGGTAATCATAGCAGCATGAGTCACTAGCCGACAAAGCAAAAATGCAAGGATATTACTAGCCCACAATGATACAAGATGCTACAAGAATGTCCCGACGATGTGAAGAATGTCAGCGTTTCGCCAAAAAGATACACGCACCAGCAACAACGTTGAATTCTGTGGATAGTCCGTGGCCATTTGCAAAATGGGGCATAGATATCGTTGGGCATTTCATCGAAGGATCATGGAAAAGACGATTTTTGATAGTAGCCACGGACTACTTCAGTAAATAGGTGGAAGCCAAAGCCTTAGCCAGGATCAGAGACGTGTTTACTTTCATATTCCAAAACATTATTTGCAGGTTCGGCATACCAGCGGAAATCGTGTCCGATAATGGTAAACAATTACAAGGGAAAAACATAGACATGCTCTTCGACACTTTCAAAATAAGGAAAAACAAGTCCACCCCCATATACCCTCAAAGCAACGGACAAGCGGAAGCTACTAACAAAAACCTCGCCCTTATCCTCAAAAAGCAATTAGACGAACACAAGGGGCGATGGTGTGAACAGCTACACAATGTATTATGGGCATACATGACAACACGAAATCTGCCACCGGGGAGTCCCCATTTCTCCTCACTTATGGAGTTGAAGCAGTCATCCCAACAGAGATCCTCATGCCAACCACAAAGACCGAAGCATGGGAGAAAAATCTCACAACAGACATGATGTTAGAGAGACTGGACGACCTGGAAGAAAGGAGGGAAGCATCATTGCAAAAGATGGAAAATTATCAACGGAGATTAGTGAGAGTGTACAACAAAAAGGTTAAGCTTCGAAATTTTGTAGAAGGGCAGTATGTGCTAAGAACAATCCCGCAGTATCAACGAGAGAAGAAATGGGGAAAGTTAGCACCTACATGGGGAGGACCTTTTATAATACACGACACCGGGAAACGGTTCCTACTATCTTCGCAATCTGAAAGGCGAGGTCCTCCGGCACCCTTGGAATGCTAAATGGCTCAAACCGTACTATCCATAGGAGCAGCGCAGCTTTGCATCTGCGTGAATAATACCAGAAGAAGAAGGCAGCGTAACCGCTTTACATGTTTCTATCTCTGGACGAGGAGCAGCAGGCCTCAACCTATCAATCAAACAAACTTTTTGGGAAATCTTCAAGCAAACGAAATGGTCAAAAGGCCCGCTGGGTAAACGCATGTACATTACATAATAAATTAACAATATTGGGGAAAGTAGTTAATCTACAATCTCTCAGGGCTCCCCTATTAGTGTTTATTAGTGTAAGACCAGGGGGAAGGCACCCAGCAGAAAGAGATACCCAACCAATTTTAAGGCAGCGGGTCGACAGAATGGGTGCATGTAAATATTTCAAATAAGCATCCCATATCCTAGAACGCTTCCTCGGCCCCCACCGTTTGGGAATCCTCTGGCCCAGGATTCGCCAGCGGGGTGACATGTCTCAAGACGATCACGAAGGTATTTACCTTCGGTGTCGCACCCAAACACTCTCAACTTTTTACAAAGCAAGTTATTTCTAGTTCAACACTTCACAATACTTAAAATAAAGATGAATTGATAACGCAGGTATGCCAAAAGGATGATCCATTTCATAAAGAGTTGATTACAAGTTCAGCAAATAAGATAAAGCAGGAAACACATCAAAAAATGATCTGAAATTATATAATCAACAAGGATCAACTTTCTATGACTAATAAAAGAAATCTACTTGGACGATACAGCTCCATCAACAGGGTTGTCTCTGCGAGATGAAGGTACGCTACCACCTGAAGAAGGCCCAGAAGAACCAGGCAAGGGCGCGGGAAGGAGACGACGCGGATAATTCTTGACAAGACCATGTTCGACTTTAAGATCAAGTTCAATCTTATCTAGAACTTTGTTGGTCTCTTCAGCCAACTGACATCGAGCCTTATAAGTGATAACAGCGGTCCGCTGGTTGGCCTGAGACAACAATGCAGATAGGCGTTCCGCCTCTTTGGATGCAATCTACGCTGCTTCCTCACGAGACGCGGCCAACCCTTTGAAATAGTTGGCTTGTCCTTCCTGCTCCACTAAGGCAGATTGAGTTTTTTTAAGCTCATCATTTGCTACGTGAAGCTGTCCCTCGAGTGCTGAAAACAAGAAATACCAAGGGGTTAAAACGAAGAAATAACAGAATCACACTCGATAAAACGAGGTTATACCTTCGACATTAGCCGAAGCCTCTTCATACTCATTAACAACTGCGTCTCGAGCCTCATCAAGAAAGTCATATTCGTCGGATAGTTTCTTATAATCCTTTTGAAGGTTCGTAAGAGCAAATTGACTCGCGTCTAAGTCTACCTGCTTCATTGAATCCAAGTGACGAAGATGGTTGACTTCGTCATTCATCTCCCCCATCCTTTTATGGAGTCGATACACATTCACTTCAAGATCTCTTTCAGATTCCACTTGGCGAGCAACATCAGCTCGAGACGCTGCTAGGGATTTACTAAGAGCACCTACCTCAGTCCAAGCATTATCTCTTTCCTCGGAAAGATGCAGCATACTATCCCTAACCCCGGGGCCTAAGAAAGAACGAGCCTGTTGTAACTCTCCTTCCGAAAAGCGCACTCTAGCCTCTAAGTCCGAAGCATGTCCTCGAGCATCACGCAGGTTGTCACGCGTCCATAGCAGCGTACCATTAAACAGACAACGGTCATGATTGTACTTATTTTGCATATCAACCATCAATGTTCGCTTTTCACGCCACTCAGCTGCTAAGGCGTTGTGCTCATCAGCACGAGCATTCCACTTTACGGCTTCGCTTTTCAGCTTACCCACCAACTCTGCAATGCGGGATTTCTGTCGTTCCCTTTCTTTCCGAAGCCATATGAGCTCGGGGACTCCACACACTGAAGATAGGGTGGGGAGACTGAGACAGAACACCAAAGTACAAATAGGGAATCACGAGGAGTAAAGACCAATAAAAAATACGAACCTGTGAGGGATGATACATTTCTGCGAGCTTGCTCTAATTAGTTGCGGACTATAGCAAGTTCCGAACGGAGACTCTCCTCGGCATTACCCAGCCGCTCCTTTTCCTTCAGGCGACCCTTCAATTCACTTATTTCCATCTCGGCCGCAGATAGTTCTTCTTCTCTATGACGAAGCTTAGCCTCCAACTTTAAAGACTTTGCTTTAAAGAATTGGTATAGAACATGGTCACAATGTTCGCTCCTCATCATCTATGTCACAAACGACAAACATTATTATACCCAAGGGATCGGATATCGCGAAGAATACAATGTTCATATATCATGAGGGAATCATTACAAGGATCTACCTCTAAGACACGCTGCTGGGGAAAACCGTATTGGTACCCATTAACTATGGCCATCATATCAGCAACAGAGGAGGGAGGGTCAACCACTAGGTTAGCTTCTGAAGCTTTCAGATTCTTCTCCCACATCTCAGCAACGCGGACTTCAGAAGACACTTGCATCATCTGACGAGTATAAGCGTCAGAATTCTTCTCATCGGGGACCACTGGGGCAGGGTTGGAGACGAACATCAGATTTTTCTTCTTAAGACAAGCCAAAATGGCATCCTCGCCTTCAAGCATTAGCGAGTAAGGGAAATCCTCTGAAGGAGATTCAACCGCAGACTTCCCTTTGGCTGTTCTCCCCTCACTCGCGCAAGTCTCGACATCACCAGCCTCAGTATGACCACCGGCGTCTTCAGCCTGCTGACCGGTGGCATCTCCTTTACCAATATCCCCAAGCACATCCCAATCATCATTTGGGGAAAGCAATGATAAGTCTTCGGCAAGACCCATGGCAACATTCACATTAAAGTATTCCCCCGCGGAATATATCCTACCAAAAGAAAATTCAGGGGAAATAACGGGCAGAGTACCTACACCAACAATATTATCGCCAACAGGGGCAGATCCACCCCCGCCAGTACCACCAACGGTAATATTACCCCCAAACTCACCATCACCACCCGCGGAAATTCCTTCTTCACCATCACCACCCGCAGCAACTTCTTCTTCACCATTACCACCTTCGTCATCAGGGTGAGAAGTGTCGGTACGCACTTCTCCATCGGACATTTATTCATCCTCAGCATACCCTTCGTTTACAGGACTCGTAACCTCCTCATAAACCTCAGCCTCACCGGTAACCACAGTAGAAGATTGTTTGGGTCCAAGTTTCTTCTTCTTTGACACCTAAAAACCAGTACACATCCCCACAAAGGCTCATTTTTTTTCCTCACTTCAAAAATGAAAATTATTTCAAGCAAGGAAAAAGGGGCAAATAGAATAGAGAATATAAGAAGAAACTATACCTTGGCAGCAGCAACACTCTTCGGTGGATGGGTAGCACCAGAACCCTCCTCCTCATCTCCATCAACGACATCAAGAGCGTAAGGAAAATTCATGCCCGCGAAATTCGGACGCCAAGGACAGAAATCTCCATAACGAGAAGGAGGAGTTTCACGAGGCTTGCTGTTTTCAGAAGGACGCCAACCGCGCGGACCAGGAATCCAACCATAAGACCAAGGACCAACTACCTCAATAACAGTAGCATGCCATTCATAATCATGGCCACGCTTAATCCTTTCACGAGCAGGAAAGAGTTTCCGTTTAGCAGATCCCTCAGTACCAGGAACATACTTCAGCTTGGCATCACTCACCTCACTCAAAAGACGAATTTCACCACGGGGAGCAGCAATATTACGAAGACTAACACTCCACGGCTTACGGTTTCTACTGTTGACATAATCCCCAAAGGAACTGTTAAAATTCTGAGGAGTGTACCACTCTCTCTCAGCAGGATTTGGAACATAGCAGGTCATCGTAGTCTCTCCCTTGCTTCGCAGGTAACATTCCTTCAGTGAACGAAGATAATTCCCAGATAGTTGTGACACGGAACGATTATGAGTGTTTGTGGAAGAGCCTTCGCGACTAGCCAACACGTCATAATAAAAGGAGTCACCCGACTTATATAGGGTCAACATGAGACCCGCCTCGAAGGCTCCAACCGTAGTCAATAGATGAAACTCGTCAAACTGATACTTAGCAAGGAGCTCGTAAGTGATATCATCGTCAGGGGCATAGAAGCGAACCTCAAAAGCCTGAAGCTCATGTTTTTCCTTGAACATCTCAAGATCAATATGCTTGAAAGTGACCTTCTTCTTACCAACTGAAACGCTGCGTATCACGGAGACAGTTTCTTCTTCGTCTGCGGAATCAGAAGTAGGACTCAATTCCGAAGCTTTCCTTTTAGAAGGAAGATTTTTAGACGGATCAGCCCTCGACATAGTACCCTTGGAGTACTTCCCTTTGAAAGAAACCGTGGGAGGAGGCGGCAAATGTTTCTGCGGAGGCGCTGAAGGAGGAGCCATAGAACGAAGGGGCAGAACATCCAATGCTTCATTACGAGGAGGAGGAGCCCGCGTACTCCTAGATTCATCACGAGGGGGAGCCTGCGCACTCCTAGAATCTTCACGAGGACGAGAAGGGGCACGGTTAATAGCATACCTAGACCCAGAAGGACCCTTCGGCACATCCCCTTTCTTAGTAGGCACAACCTTCGCACCAGAGGAAGATGAAACCCTATGACCCCGAGGATCCGATTGCGAAGACTTGTAAGGACCTTCCCCAAGTGGAGATCTGTCAGAATCTCGACGCGGAGGGGATCTTGGCGGACTAGACGGCGGGGTTTGGTAAGGAGCCCGCGGACGATCAGACATGTCTACAAGGAAACACAAAAACAGTTTAGAGAAGAATACGAGGAGATCACTAAAGATCAAAAAACCCATAATTGATGGTTCATCCGGATAAACATTAAAAACCCTAAGAACTAAAAATAACCAGAAATACTCCATCAAACTCCAGGGATAATACTTAGATACAGACTCACATACTCTGTAACAAAGAACAGGGGCAAGCATATATGCTTCGACATGTGTGTTCTTCATCACAAAGCCAAGAATACAGCAGCACGAAACAAACGGGTAAATACATGGATAAATCAATGATGAGCAGCTAATGAAAAACCCCATACATGTATAGAAGAGGACGACAAGCACCAACCACAGTCGAAGAAAGGAGGATCGGAGATATCAAAAGCTAGTTGTCTGCGATACAGGGGCAACAACAATCGAGAGCGAAAGAGACAGAAAATTGAATGCTGTTATCTTCCTCACAAGAATGACGATAATAAATGACTAAAGAACAAAAATAGAAAACAAGAAGAGGATGAGCACTGACAAGAAGAGGATAAAAGTTTTTTTTTCACATTCTCTTTCCTATTTATGAAGCTAGAGAAGACAATAACTGTCCCTCGTACCAAGGAGCAGTTATGGAGAAAGTTAATGCAAAGTGGGAAACGTGCCCGTATTGATAGGGGAAGTTATTTCAGGAGAGATAAAACGTGTAGGACGACCTTTCTTCTTCTTAATTGCAAAATGCGCCCAAGTCAGAAGAAGAGGGGCAAATTGTATGTACACCTTTCATCATCCACCACGTGTACAGAAAGAGACACGTGGAAGGCATGCAAAACAAGATATCAAAACATGATAACAAGCATCTCATCAGAAGATGCCACCGGTCAGCAGATCTGACGGTCAGGGACAAAGGATCACAGAGGTATGATGGCTTAGAGGAGCACCAGATAATACCCCTTGGGTGTTATTACACCCAATACCGAGGAAGATCTCAGATCAACGGCTGAGAGGAAGTTTGACTGACACAGATGTGACCAGACAAAGAGACACTTGTCTGACACGAGCAGACATCCATCTACCCGCATTAAATACCAAAGAGATATACACGTGTCAATCAGCTCGTGGAAGAGGCGAGGATAACCCTTCGTATTCAAGCTCAGGCCGCAGCATATGTCGAAGACCTCTGCGTAATGGGCACAAAGCACAAGAAGATAAGATTACAACGGCGCCTCAGAAGTAGGACCCACGTTCCAACCCTATAAATACCCCTCTCCACTAAGAGAGAAGGGGTCGACTAATTCAGAGAAAATATAGGAGAGTATAGGAGAGAGAAATAGGAAGAGTAAGTAATCCCCCTACTTCCGCAGACCTATGTATCTCTAAAGTCATCCGACTATCTTTGTAATCATTCAATACATAGTGAAACACCAGCCCCGTGGATGTAGGCCTTAGTGCCGAACCACATAAATCTTTGTCTTATTTGCATTTCAGCACTTTACATTCAGCGTTGAACTTCATGAGCTTTTCATTTATACTTGATTCTCTGTTTATTCCTTTATACGAACATTATTTATGATAATATTCGACTAGACATGACAAGCTCGAAGGCTTTGAGTCGATGAATCGATATAATCATCCCATTTACACATACGACGTACAATTTTAGAATTAGAATGTATGCGAGTATTGTTTGTGAGCACGTGGATGGCTTCGTGATTCATGTGTTCACATGCATAGGTATTCGATACGAAAATGGAAGCTGCTATGTGGATTACGAAAATAAGATTAATTCTCAATTGTGTGATAGTAAAATCCTCTTCCAAAATTCAAAACTTGGTTATGCAATGCGAAAGAAGCCCCAAATTTTCTGATCATAGAAGCAAAACTTATGTACCCAAGACCACAGCAAAGAGGAAAAGAAAGACTGGCACCATAAAATGTGATTGTCCATTTAAGATAAACAGTAGTTCCAACAAGGATGGAAAATGTACTGTTCGGGTGAAATGCGGTTTTGATAATCACTCTTAGCCAAATGCACTTACGAAACACTCATATCCGGGTAGACTGAACGAAGAAAAAATGATGCTTGTTGAAGATCGTAGCAAGTTATTTGATTAAAGGTCTTTGAAGTTGTACGAGTCATCATGATAATTTACGGTAGTTGGCAGTTCTTTTCCTTTTTTCTTAATCTTAAGCATATGAATATAAGGTGCAGACGCACTTACAAGTACTTTTTAGATAATTAATTCTACATACAACAAAGTGAAATGTTTATCATTTTTCATTTGCGGATAATAAGAAGCTAGTGTTTCAGCAATAAGAAACCATGCCCACTTTAAGTCAGCTACAATTATGAAAAATGATTATTACAGAATTGGCAGGAGGAAGTAACCAAGTTCTCTGCCTTTTCTTTCTTTGCAAAACAGGTACACTAAACCTATATAGTAACCCCGTTATGTGAATGACGTCAAAGGCCTAAATGGAGATGTGAAAAATATTGTTTGGTCCTTTTTTAGGTGGGTCCATGTCAGTTTAGTTCTTTGGTCAAACGTTTTTGGGGAAATTAGGCTCAGGCCCAACCCATGGATAACTCATAATATGAGGCTCTTAATTAAAAAAAGTTTAAATCTAGGTCCCGAGTTTTTAAAAGACCTTGCTACCCTTATGCATATTGTCAAGCCCATAATTAAATAAAATTTAAATTTAGGCCCAAAATTATTAAATCTAGGCCCGAAATTATTAAAATACAGTGCGAAGGTGTAAACAGAAGTTACACATGCATATGGCATGTGTAACCAGAAGTTACACATCCTTATGATATGTGTAATGCAAAGTTACACTTGTATATATATGCAAAAAACTAGACATCAAAAAAAACACAAAAAAAAATACAATTATTACTTTAATATTCATTTACAATAATTTCTTAGCATGTGTAACAAGAAGTTACACACGCATCTGTTTAGTGTAATTGAGAGTTACATATGTGTCTATCTAGTGTAACTGAGAGTTACACATGCATCTGACTTGTGTATTCGGCGTCAACTCCAGTTCCAGCGAGGCCATTACCACGTTTAAGCAATTAGCTTTTGTGAAGTTATCTAAAACCTGAAATATAACAACAAGCAATCAGTATTTATACGATTAAAATGAACAGTAGATAAAACAATGTATATTTCAGTTTCACAAGCATCTGACTAGTGTAGCTAGCGGTTACACATGCATCTTAATTTTGTAACTGGGAGTTACACATGCATATAACATGTGTAACTAGGAGATACACATTCATCTGGCTAGTGTTTGTGTGATGTGCAGTTAAACAGATGTATGAGTTAAGTGAAACCATTCCAGACCTATATCCATATACTACCTTTCAAGAAAAAGAAGTATCTAGTCGTAAGTAATCAAGAAGGCTTACTTGATAACGGTGTTCACTTTATCTGACTGGATGTTGTACATCTTCTTGAAAGCATCCTTGTTTTCTTCTTGTTGTTGTCTTCAATCTTCTTCATTGCGGACTCGGTGGTGAGTGGGTATTTCAGGATCTGGTAATGGTCAAGCTTGTTCCTTGGTAGTGCACTAATACATGGGTACTTGGGATTCCTTGCCTTCTGCAATGTCTTTGGCCTGTGAAATGTGACTGATGTGCAGATGTTCTTAGCCTTCTTCTTAATGGTTGATGCTCCAGCTTTGACAGCCTTGGAATCTTTGTTAGCCAGCACCTTGGGTCAGCCTTCTTAGTAACTACATGACAAGCAAATGATATCAGTACCATAGCAGCTAGAAAACTTCTCATACAAATGAACAAAACAGGACATCCAAAAATCAAAAACCAATGGACATAGAATAGTCAAATCTATCTCATAACTGAATAAACTAGAGCAAGTATACAAAACTTAATAGTTCGCCCTTACAAAGTTACAGACTCTACAAAAAGAAGGTAAAATTAAAAATGTTACAGTTAGATAGAAGTTTCATATTAGGTTACATATGCATATCCCATCAAATTAACATGTGTAACTATAAGTTACACATCTAATTTGCATGTGTAACTAGTAGATACACATTCATTTAGCTTGTGTACCTAGAAGTTACACATTTGATTAGATGTGTAACTACTAGTTACACATATATAGTCTGCCAATGCTAGTTAATGTGTAAACTGTCATGCTGGCTTGTCTAATGTGCAGTTAAACAGATGTAATGTGCAGACCTATATCTATATACTACCTTTTCATATACATTCATTCAACGGAAAGCATCGACCCCTTTGATATACATTACAGAATCCATATACTACCTTTATAAGGATGCATAAGTCAACAGTAAAAACCAATCATTGACAGGGATGCTACCATAGTAACTTTATCAGAAAAAGTTAACCTTGATCACAAAAAAAACATAAACATTTAAAAAAGAAGAGAACCTTGTGAAATCATCTAATTACATGTCACCACTAGCACCAGTAGTAGAAACTTAAAATAGTTCACCCTTTATCTTCTCATCATCTCCTTCAATTCATCAATTCTGAAAAACACCACCACTGACTTCAAAATCCTCTTTCAAACCTGCTCCAATACCACCACCTCTACCACCACATCCTCCTCATACTCCTCCAGAACCTGCATCTCCACCATCAACACCACCATAGATTCGTTAACCAAACTCAACATGTGTAGTCAAGATAAGCAACATAAAAACACCAACAAGAGTCCACAACTAGCTCCATTAGAATTATGAAAGATCAGCGTTTTTATTAAATGGAGAATTTAACTAGTATTATCAATAAATCGGCAGAAACAAACAACAAACCTAAACATACCTAGATTCAAAACCTGTTGATTCAATAAAAATAATGTTCTTCTCCGATCTGAATTAAGTCAACGAAACAAAAATCAGAACCTTATCAAACTAAGAAAGTAGAACTACTAAATCAGGAAAACCTATTGAATCAAATAGAAAACCTTACCTGAAGTAGCTTCGAAACAACAAATTGGAGTCAATTTTATTTTCGAATCACATAACTAGGAATTTTAATTGAATTAAACATGATTAGAAGGGAGAAACTTATCTTTCTCAGCTTTTTGTTGTTGAATCTTCAGATCTAATAGTTGATGACGAATTTTATTGTCTCTGCATCTCGATTTCGACTTATTCACAAACAAATGATGATCTGGAAACATCATCAGTAGATACAGATACAGAAGTAGAGATCAATGTCATTTTTTCCTCTTCGTCGTACATCGGCAGCCATAGATGACATAGATCGAAAACCACTAAATTCTTTTAGCAGAAGATAGAGTAGAACAAAAATCTCTATACATAATTGATTCTTTCTAAATCACAGATCGATTTGCTTGCAAATTGTTGATGTGAAATCAAATCAGAAGATTAGATCTTGTACAACCGAATAGATAAAATCCTAGAAAATGAATCTATGAGAGCAGCTCTGGTTTAGACGGAGAGAGAAAATGAAATAGAAAATGAAAATATCTTCTGATATTCCTCTTGTATAAATACTAAAGGGTAGTCTTGGTATTATTAAAATTCGTAATAATTAATTATGGGCCAGATCTGAAGAAAAATTGATTTTTTGGGCCTAGTAATATCATTTTCTTAAAATATGGAGTTGACAGTGGATGATCCATATAGTGGGGCTTTTATATGTTTGAACCCATATAGTAGGGGGTTCTAGTATTTTTCACAATGCTTTTACTGTTTGGTCCATAATTATTTTAAAATATTAAATGGACAAAAGTACCCTTCCGTGTTAGTTTCTATTTATTTTTTTTGTAACAGTTCATTCGTCAAAATGAACTCCTGTTAATTTCTACTTATTTTCTCAGAAATCACCTATATAAACTAGAGTTCATTCCAGAAATGACCTCCATATAAAAACCTAAAAAATACAGAGTTCATTCCATAAAATGAACTCCGTATAAAAACCTACAAAAAAACAGAGTTCATTCCAGAAATGAACTCCATATAAAAACCTAAAAAAACAGAGTTCATTCCAGAAATGAACTCCATATAAAAACCTAAAAAAACATAGTTCATTCCAGAAATGAACTCCATATAAAACCTAAAAAAACCAGAGTTCATTCCAAAAATGAACTCCATATAAAAACCTAAAAAAACAGCTCCATATAAAAACCTAAAAAAAACAGAATTCATTCCAGAAATGAACTCCATATAAAAACCTAAAAAACAGAGTTCATTCCAGAAATGAAATCCATATAAAAACCTAACTTCATCTTCGTCTTTATCGTTCTTCAACACCAGCAGAAAAACATCAAATTTAAGATCTTCAACACAAGCAGCAAACATCAAAAAATCAAAATTCGGCACCAATAAAACAGACGAAAAAACATATACAACCGTTATCTTCATCTTCTTCATCATCAACAACACTCATCTTCATCGTTTACATCATCAGTAGAGAAGAAAAAAAATCCTAAAACTCATTTTCTTCAACAACAGCAGCAACAACAAAATAAACATGATTTTCACCTTCGAATCACCATTGTTACAGCAGCAAGAAGAAAAAGAAAGTGGAGACGCCATTGTTAGCTTCTAGCAGGAAGAAAAAACAAGAAAAGGAAAGAGAAATTCTAAATCTGAAAATATAGGAGAGAGAAAGTAAATCTGAGAATGATTTATTCTCTCTTATCAAAAACTTCGGATTAAGAAATACATGGTTATGTAATCTAAACTCTCATTCCAATCATTGAGACATTCTCAGAGGACGTTATATAACCGTTATTCACAGAACGTTTCACGTCAGACTATATATACGGTCCTTATCCAAAAAGGTATTTCTGCCACTACAAGATGACATTTACATCATCCATGACATCACCCTAGGACAAAAATATAATTTTTTAGGACCAAATTATAATTTATATTACGAAATAGGATCAAACAGACAATTGACTAGGTCAATTGGACTAGACTCTCTCTAATATATTATTTGTAGGACTAATTGTTATTTCCTAAAATGGAGATCATTTAAGTCGAAGATGCTCGTAGAAGAATTTGTACTTCTAACAAATGATTTCACCAATAATACCTTAATGTCAGGATTTCACCAATAATGATGCAGCTCTCATACGTGTTGGTAGCCCCAACCTTTATGGAATCTTATTCTCCCTGGGTCACACCTCATTAAGGAATCCTTATTCTGTAAGCCACAGAGCTCTAGTGTCATTTGACTGATAAGACATTTAACAAATGGATAAAAAATGATGTATTATGCGATAATGATCCCATCGTGTACCCCTTACCAACATTAAGAGGCAGCTGGAGTCACCTCCTTATTAGTCCGCTTATATACATATTATTAACTCGCGAATGAAAACTCATTCTCGATTCTACCAGAATTTTTATGAAAGCGTTTGTCAATTGTCCAAATATTTTTAAACATCGTGGTTTTTTAATGGACGAGTAAAAATTAATATGGGTGAAATGGACACAAAAAAATAATAGAAATGAATCTGGATTCATTCTGGCTTAAACTTAAAAAATAGCGAGGGTGAACTGGATTCATTCTGATGTAAATTAAAAATAAGAAAAAATATTTGAAAATAGGTAGGATAACATTGTTTACATCCTGACTATTTTTACATTGTCGTCCATTTAAACAATATCAAATTTTATGTCTTTCTCACCCAGAAATTATCGTTATTGGGTTAAGTGACCAGTTTTGTGAAATTAAAATCATCTCATTATCAACAATTTGAACTGCGCGAGAACACTTTTGATCCAGCTCCTTTTAGTTGGATCAATAATCGAACCTATCTAACCGATTGGTCTAGGATTGATGACATCTGAAGTGTAATGTCACATGGCCACCATGCAGAACGTAACCTGAACCAATCAATAGGCGCTGTGTCACTGAAGTTCAGCCTAGCTAGCTAACTTTGTGAGGCACTGAGGCCAGAGTTGGCTCAAGTCTAGTTTGGTTGGTGTGAGAGTTGAGTCTTTTTGACTTATAGTTTGATAAATATTAGGTAAACAAAGAGTTGAAGAAACATGTCTCAATTCCTAATTACGTGCTTGTTATGGTTACTACTAGTAATGTTAATCAGAAGTTTAACTAAGCTAAGCATGAAACATTTTAAGGGAAGATATTCCAACCAAACACATCACCAACCTCACCAACTCCATATCTTGACTTGACTCCACTTGTTACAGTAGAGAAATTTCTCATTTTATTCACTAATCATTTAATTTTAATTTACAACATTATATATGTCGCGTATCTGCCGTTATCGTGGATCGTTAAGATACTTCCAAATAGAATAATTAACGACTACATAAATTTCGATTGTGGAGTAATCAAAGATTGAAAAGAAACTAAAAGAAATACAACTTTGGAGGTGGTTATGACCAGAAAAGGTTCTCATATGCCGCCACTATGTGATGAATATTTAGTTTGCTTTCCTGTTTTAGTGCTTCATTACCTCATGATGAAGACAAATTGAATAAAAGATCTCTATTGGTGTATTAAATAATTAGGAGTCCAAATTTGTGCACCCACAAAACCAGGATGCATATTCTGGCCTGTTTTATTGGCCGACAAAATTTCTAGAACCACTTCTCACTATTCTTGTTTCTGTTTTTTTTTTATTCTTTTTTACAAGAATTATGAACATATCATATACCTTTATCTCCAAAAACTATTGAAATTGAATCATATAGGGAAATAACGGAATGGATTGCCGTCTAAGAGCTTCTCCAATGGTATGTATGTGGAGATAAATGTCAAAATCCACCTACGATGCACATTCATTTTCTCTAAAATCATTCTCCAACCCGGATGTCATAAATCAATGTATGCATGACTTTAGGTAGAAAATATCAAGCGGAATGTCTAGTTTCTCACATTCCCCTTGACATTGTCTACCATCCTAGTCAGCTTTTTTTAATTAAAAATGTATATTATTTACTAAAATTAATTCTAATACAATAAATAATCATGATCTAATAAAATCTTAAAATTACTAAACATAAAATTTATATTTAATATGAAAATTATCACAAACAACATTATTAGGGATGAATAATTTTTTTCACCTAAACTTAAGGAAATTTGGAATAAAGATGTCTTGTTTGTATTGCCACATAGGAAATACATACAATAACCATTGGAGAAACTCTAACACGAGATTAGTTCAAGGGATATATGGATCTTCGTCACCATTAAGAACTTGAAAACCACCGGTAGAGATGGAATCAATTTCTTTTGATTTGGATTTAATCAAAAACTCAAAATTTGATTTTAACGCTACAACACCAATTAAGTGTTGATTTCAACAAAAATCATACTCCATCTATTCTTTTTTAATAAGCCAGTTTTGTTTTTAGCAAAATTTAAGGAAATTAAGAGAACTAATCATTGAAAGTGGTCCTCATGACACTTGTCAATAAAATAAATGAAGTGAAATGGTCTCCATGACACTTGTTAGCAAAAGAAGTAAAGTGAAATGGTCCACATGACACTTGTCATCAAAAGAAGTTAAGAGAAAAGTGGTCCCAAAAAATTAAAATAACATTTGACTTTCCCAATTAGGAAACTGGCCTATTTTTTTGAAACTTTTATTTATAAAAACTGGCCTATTAAAAAAGAATGGACGGAGTATGATGGGTTTGTTTCGACATCTTGTTAATCACATAGAAATTTTACATGGATCAGTGGAGGTGAAGACGAAATATGACAAAGGAAGAAGGAAGGGCATTATTGCTCGTTTTTTACTATGTTTTTAACATAATTTTGGAAGGTTTAAAATCAACTATATCCGACTGAGTGGGGATTGTGATTACACATGTTCCATTTGACTTTACATGTTTAAAGTTTGATCAGAAGAAATCTTGGCTTCCCATCTAGGAAAACTATTGATCAGAGATTATTTTTCTAAGGCATAGTTTGATCCGAAATGGAAGAGAAAGCCATAAGAAAGAGGCATTGACAGAGATTTTTAAAGTCTTTTTTTTTAGTTTTAGACGTAATTTAAGGAGACAACTAAAAAGGAAAGTGTTTGGTCCCGACAAGGTGCACAATGATTTTGGTGCGAGAGAAAAAAGATGGTGGACCCCACCTTTTATCCCATTCCCTGCAAATCTCCTACAAAACTGTTCTACCAGTTCTTGGATTTTTTCACGGTACATATCGCGGGACACACCTTCGGTGCGTATCAATGCTCAAAAGGAAAATAAATTAAATAAAGTTGAGTGGTTTTGAGATAAAGGAGAGTGGTTTTGAGATTTTTTTAAACAAATAAGAGAAGCCGTAACGTGCACCCCAGTTTTGTGGGGATGCACAAATTTGGACTCAATAATTAGCACAACTAATAATGCATTTCATTTTAATTTGGGTATGTTTTTAAATAAAATAAATTCGAGCACCATTGGTTAAGGTGTGCGTATAGCTTCGTAGTACATGAAAAAAAAAATAGAGACAGTTAAGTTTCTTAAACAACCATTACAATGCAATTTGTGTAATTTGATCAATCCTGCCTGCACTAAAGATCTAAAAAATAATCCTATGAAGAAAATATATATCTTACACCAACCTGAGTATGAATACGAAATTGTTCCATGGTAGTGTCTATTCCATTGTACGTAAATATAGAGTATTAACTACTTAATTTGAAAAGTTTAATAATATATTTATCATATAGCAAGGAAAATAGATCACATTATGTTTTGTTTTCATTTTCTTGTTGGGTCTTACTTGCATCCCATGACAAGGATGCGTACCAACTTCATATTTTTTCAACTGTTTTACCAACTTCGCATATAATCATTGTCAAGTCAAATTCTAACTAGTTCGCCAGAAAGATCAAAAAACCATCACTTACAACTCCGGTATGTCCGATGAAGTCGAGACTGATTTTGTCTCAATGGGAAACTATTGTTGCTTTGTAATTTCCAGATTCTGCCAAAGATGGGGTGAGCTGTTTGTAGCTCCAACTTCTATACATTTATAATTACCTTTTCTTTCCAATAAATATATCCTTCTCTTTTTGAAGGAAAAACAAATATGGTGAGTCTGATTTTGAGCTCACTTGTTAACGAGTGTTTTCTCAATCTCTATCTTTTAATTTAATTTTAACAATTAGTCCTATTTTTGGAAATGAAATACTTGCATTTTTTCATTTTTAACATGAAAATAGGTAAAATTGAAAAAGTTAAAGTATTTTTTTTCTTCCGAAAACCGTGGTAATATATAAACAAAGACGGGATTTTTAGGCTCCAGCTGCCCAGCAAAGTTAGTAGTGAGTCTACTGTTAGTGTGTGCACAAGAGTGTTTATGTCCCTTATAAAAGAGAAATTGGGTCATATGAACGGAAACCAGCAAAGCTGGCCGAGATGGACGTGTAAAATGTTGGGCTGGTTGAAATGGAAAAGAGCCACATATTTTTATAACAGACAATTATACCCCGAATAACGCATCCAAATGACGAATAGGTATTTTTCTTCCAATTTCACTCGAACCAGAGATAAAAATCTTTGCTTTTTCCGCCATGCGAAGTGTATCTTCTTCCACCATCTCCATTTTCACCACCACCACAAACACATGTACCACCATCGTACCATCTTCCTCTAATGTCTTTCTCTACCACCAAAAACACAAACACCAACATCATCCACACCAACTCCACCATTTCAATCACAAAAAAAAAACCACCGCCCCCTCCAAATCGGTATTATCATCTTTCTCGACTATAATCATCGGCAGCGGCAGCATAATAAAGAGTAATTGTTTTTCAAATGCCCTAAATTAATTTTAAAAAATTCAAATTTATCAAACAAAGAGAATTGAGGTATGAAGAATATGCTCAAATTCGTAAATTATCTAATCCTAGTTGTCTTTTTTATTACATTTGATTTCAAATAGGTTTCATCTTACTTAAAAACTTGATTTGTTTAGATTTGTTTGATCCTGGTTTCTTCCATGGTTCATAATCATAATTTCTGCTTTTGATTAAACCCTAATTATTTTTTTGATGCACATGACGATTTTGTTTTCATATAGCTGGATGCAACTGATTGATTTGTTTGTGAGATGTAGTTGAGTGATTTTGTCACTGAATTTTTATGATTTTAATGTTGAATTTCTTGTGATTGATGTGGACGAAACCATTTTCATCCTGTCTTAAATTGGGTTGAAGTTGGGTTCACCCATGTTTTAACTAAGATGAAACCAGTTTCATCCTGTTTTACATTGGGTTGCATTTGGTTTGGCCCACGTTCAAATCAAAATGAAATCAGTTTCATCCTGTACAAATTGGGTTGAATTTCGTTTCACCCTTGCCTAGATTAAGATGAAACAAGTTTCATCCTGTTTTAATTTGGGTTGAATTTTGTTTTACCCTTGTCTAAACCAAGATGAAACCAGTTTCATCCGGTTTGACATTCGATTGAGTTTGGTTTCACCCATGTGTAAACTAAGATGAAACTAGTTTCATCCTCTTTTACTCTGGGTGGCATTTGGTTTCGCCCATGTTTAAACAAAGATGAAATCAGTTTCATCCTATTTACATTCACTTGAATTTGGTTTCTCTCATGTTTAAACCAATAATGAAGCCAGTTTCATCTTTTTTCACTTTGGTTGAATTCTTCCGGTTTCATCCTATTTTTACACTGGGTTGAATTTGGTTTCACCTATATTTAAATTAAGATGAGATCAATTTCATCATTTTTTACTTTCTGATGTTAATAACAAATTTAGCTTACAAAATGACAACCTCTGAATATGTGTGCAGTTAAGCGTGCATTAGTTTGTTGTAAGTACTATATAAATGAACGACTGCAATTCATTTCTCTATTAAATCCTCAAGGAAATGTTGGTAATGTCAATAATTTGAATGAAATGCAGGAAACAAATAGCAGTTACTTGTGGTATGGAGTGTCGAAACGGATGGTGGTGTTGTAGAGTTATGAAAGGCAAGCTTACGTGGCTTGAGTTCGAGTGGAAGTTGGTGTTGTTGCTAGATGTGAAATTAATGGTGATCGTGGAAGCATGTGGGCTAGTGATGGCATCATTTGTACTCGATATATAATGAACCGAAGTGCTGCTAACTAAGGGTAGAAGCCCTGAGTAGCTGCTGAAATGGGAGCTCATAATTATACTATACTCAGTATCAATAGATACATTTTTACTTTTTTAATAAATTTATTTTGTTTCGTTGTACAGACCACTTAATCGTCTTACATATTCTTTGGCTCTGTATGATGTCATAGCACAAATAATTATAGACACATGTTTCAATTGTTTGTAGTGTTACGGTCTTATACTTAGGGCTGAACAGAAACCGAACCGATAACCGTAACCGCACCGATAACCGCATAACCGAACCGTAACCGCACCGAACCGATAATCCAACGGTCGGTGACGGTTTTTATTTTAATAACCGTTAGATCTACGGTTCGGTGTACGGTTTTATCCATAACCGCAAGATAACCGCACCGAAAAACCGATTAATAGGGACCGTCGATTAGTTTTTATCTTGATTAATCCTAGCCATCTAGATTAAAGCCTACACCATATATATTTCGGAACCCTAATTTTTTCAGAAGTTTTCATCTCGTTCTCTTCTTCTCGGCTCTCGCTGGTCTGAAACCCCAGTCGCCTCCACCACCAGTAGAACCACCACTTTGATCTTTTAAACCACCTCCATCAAGAGCACCACCACCTCCTTGGCTCTATCTAGTAAGTAAATAGATCCACTGTTCTATTTCTCATTCTCGTTTCGATTGATTTGTTTGTTTTTCAATTTCTAGGGTTTTTTTTTTAATTATTCTTCTGTTAGGACTTAGAGTTTCTTTCTTCGAAATGGTTTGCTTGTTGTTTTGTGTTTATCAATCAATTTCTTTTGTCAAATCTTATTTTTCTGATTACAGTCATGGGTTTTTTATTTTAGGTTTTGGTTGAGTTGAGGGGAGGAACTCAAGAAGGAGTCTGAAAGCTATTATCATTCAGTTTGAGTTAAGGGAAGGAAGGAGTCTGATTACAGGTAACTACTAACTAGTTATCTACTCATGATGAAGGAGCTGTTGGTTAGGTTTTATTTATAGTTTTTGTTAGTAGTCTTGTCCAGTAGGAGAAGAAGTTGAATCTAGCTAGGGTTGTATTTAAGATTTTGCATTGGAGTCCAAGAGGAGAGATCAAAGTTGGGTTCATGATTACTGGTTTGATTTTTGTCTCTGTATTCATTTAGTTGCAGAGGGTCGCTTTTGTTTTGTTGATCTTTCTTTTACTAGCTCCATTGTTATTAGTACTAGTAGTTCTGTCTTTGATTGAAACTATCTTGCATTTTCAGTATCTTTTAATTTTATTTCTTATATCTGTTGTGATTGAATGCAAGTAAAAGACTAAAGCAACAGCTGTGCAGTTGGAATTTGAGAAAGACCATGGATCTGTAATTTCATTGGATTTAGGAATATGTTTTTAGGATGAACCCAACCATGATACCAATGGGTGCAGCTTCAATTAGAAATTGATTCAAATTATGGTAATCAAGTTAGTTTCATTATCAAGTTCAGAACTAACTTGATTGTTTTAAGAAATATGAATGCTTGTATTAAGAAGTAAGAACTAACTTGTTTACCTTTGGTTGTTTGGCAGGGTAATGATTGGATCAAGTTCAGTTTCATTATCAAGCTGCAAGATGACAAGTGCATCTCCCTCTCCATCCCCTGCAGCTGGGTCTACTGATGTGACACTGTCAATAACACCTCAAGTTGATGCTACAAATCAAGAAACACAAGCTATAGAGCAGGCTACACAGGACCTTGCACCTGAGGTTGTACCGAAGAAGAAGGGGAAAACTAGATCAAAAGTTTGGAATGACTTTTTAAGGCTCAGTGAAGAACAAGCTCAGTGTAAGCATTGTAAAAAGAAATTGCAAGCACATAGCAGAGGAAATGGCACTTCCAGCATGAAGACACATTTAGGCACATGCCCTCAGAATCCCAACAAGAAGCAGAAGGGTCAGAAGAATTTGATGTTTCCACCTCCAAGACCAGGACAGTCATCACAACTGGTTGCTGTAAGTTATGACAAGGATATGTGTAGAAGAAGATTGGCTAAGTTTGTCATCATAGATGAACTTCCATTTAGAATTGTAGAAGGAGAAGGGTTTAGAAGATACAGTGAACAGTTGGAGCCTAGATTCAAGGTGCCAAGCAGGATGACAATTTACAGAGATCTTTTAATCATCTACAAAGATGAGAAAGAGAAGTTGAAGAAATACTTCAAGGAAAGTAAACAAAGAGTCTCTCTCACAACTGATACATGTACTTCTCCAAACAACTTCAATTATATGTGTGTGACAGTGCACTTCATTGATATCCATTGGAAGCTTCAAAAGAGGATCATTCTGTTTTGCTTGATCAAGGGTCATACTGGAGTGGATATTGGGAAAATGCTTGAGATATGTTTGCTGGATTGGGGGCTAGAAGATCTTTTTGGTGTGACTTTAGACAATGTCAGTGCAAATAGTGTGGCAATTGAGTATCTTCAAACAAGTGTCATCAATTGGACCGGAGCAAAAGTGAGATCTCAGTACATGCAGGTATAATTACTTTTCTTGGCTCTATTCATTATGACACTTGAAACTGATTGAATATGAAAAAAATTCTTTAGGTTGATAGCATATAATCTTGCATAGGCATGAGTTCTTTATAATGTACTTGTTGCTTTGTGCTTGTTGTATATCTTTGTGCTTGCAACTGATTCTTTCATTCTGTTATTGTTTGATGAACTAGCTAGAAAATAATTCTTTGATGAACTGTCTGTGCTTTTATTGTTTCATTCCTGCCAGGTAAGGTGTGCTGCGCATGTTCTTGCACTTGTTGTCAAAGATGCTGTGTTGTTGTATCACAAGTCCATTGGAAGGATCAGATCAGTTATCAAGTTTGTTACCGGCTCTCCCTCTAGGTTGGCCAAATTCAAGGAATGTGCTGCTCTCGAGAAGATTGATTGTAAGAAGATGGTTTTCCTAGATGTGAAGACCAGGTGGAATGCTACGTATCTGATGCTTGATGCTGCCATTTCTTATGAAAAAGTCTTTAAGAGGTTAGAAAGAGAAGA
The DNA here is from genome assembly GCF_003573695.1 of Papaver somniferum. Classification (NCBI taxonomy): domain Eukaryota; kingdom Viridiplantae; phylum Streptophyta; class Magnoliopsida; order Ranunculales; family Papaveraceae; genus Papaver; species Papaver somniferum. The sequence continues at coordinate 15,398,732 of NC_039359.1, read as the reverse complement.
TAGGAGCTTTCGAGATAAGTATATTTTCAAAGAATCTGAATGTGAAGCTTTGCCTAATACTGATGCTGATATTGTTGTAATTGATAATGAAGAATATTATCATAGTTCATCTAGTGAATCTGAATGTGAAGTAGATGTGTCTAAAAAGAATAATACTAAGAAAAAGAACAAACCTCATCGTCATCATGCTCCATATGCTGCAGACTGGTCATATGCTAGGTGTCTTGTTAAGTGTTTGAAAATCTTCTTTGATGTTACTGTTAGGTTCTCAGCTTCATTTCAGGTTACTTCACATGAATTTCTTTGGCAGTTGGCATTGATACATGAACAGTTGGTTCGTCTTAGAGCTATAGGAAACCGAGATCCTCATATTTCTAAGATGGCAGAAATGATGTTTAAAAAGTACAACGCATATTGGGGGGATTATGAAGATATGAACTCTGTGATGTATTTTGCTAAGTTGCTTGATCCTCGAGAGAAAGAATCTGGTTTGAAATTTGATCTTGAATGTTTGTATGAGCAAGATGATTTTAGGGTTACGACTGTTTTGAAAGCTGCGAAACAAGATATGGGAAAACTTTATGATGAGTACAACAACATGTATTCAAATGCCAATGCAGAGGAAGGTGACATGATTACTTACTGTTGATCATCATTAGTTCATTACTAATATTGCTTATTTATTTTTTTTATCATCATTACTTACTATTGATTGTTCTCATGTCTTAGGTATTGGCTCAACATCTGCTGCTGGTGTTGATGACATGGTTGTTTGTGTGCAAGAAGAGAACATTGAGGATATGCTTGAGTCGAGGAAGAAAAGGAGAAGAATGAATGTTCACAATACTCATCCAAAGTCAGAGCTTGAAAGGTATTTGCTTGATGACTGTGAAGCATCTACCAAGGAGTTTGATATTCTAGCATGGTGGCAGGCTAATAGTACCAAGTATAAGGTATTTGCTTAATCAACTCTTTTAATAAATTTCTTAAACTAGCATGGTGGCAGGCTAATAGTACCACGATCTTGGTGATGCTTCATTTTCTTAAACTCTTTTAATAAATTTCTCCATTTGTCAGTACACATACTTGGTGATCTCAAATTTATTAATAATCTTGTTTCTTAAGAAACCCATGTTTCTGCTCTTTTCTTTGGAGGTCTCATTTCATGATCAGACCCACTACTGTCAGCTAAAACCATTTGCTGTTGTGGTTGTTTAAGGTACTATCACTAATGGCAAAGGATATTTTAGCAATACCAGTGTCCTCCGTTGCTTAGGAATCTGCATTCAGTATTGGAAAACGCATTCTTACTCCATGGAGAAGCTCGCTATCTGCCAGGACAGTTGAAGCACTTCTCTGTACGCAAAGCTGGTTGCAGAAACCTATCTCTCTTGCTTTCCTATGTGACTACGTACCTGATGACAATTCCAACATTGAAGATGGTAATGGATCCCTTCTCTTTTGACCTGAAATTTGAATGAGTGTATCTTCTTTTATCTGTTAGTTTCTCACCTGCTGTAACAACAACAGCAGCAATCATAATTCATATTCAGCCAAGTGTTTGTATTCTTCTTTGCATTCTTGTTGTTTTTCTTCTTATCTGTTAGTTTCTCTTATCTTATTTCTTCTTGTTTTTCTTGTTGCAGAAATTTTGGGGAAGGATGAAGATTAAGGAGATTGGCTTGAGAGATGGATGGACTGCAGTCTTTTAGCTTTGGTTAACTTGAGAAATGAAGATCAAATGGATGACTGCAGTCTTTTTATGTTATTGGCAACATCGTTTTCTTTTAACTTTCGTTTCATCAGACTTTGGTTATCTTTTAGAATTAAGACTTTGGCTAACTTGTTTGTGAACTTCAACTTTGGTTATCTGTAGACTAAACTTGTTTGTGAACTTCAACTTTGGTTATCTGTAGACTAAAGAGTAAACCTATACAGGTGCAGGGTATAGGTGAAAACCGAACCGAACCGTAACCGAACAGTATCGGTGCGGTTAAAAACCGAACCGAATACTGAACAATTCGGCTACGGTTTCAATTGTGATAACCGCACCGAACACGGTTAGTTGAACGGCTTTACCTATAACCGCACCGAACCGAACCGTGTGCAGCCCTACTTATACTACAAACAATTTGTTCCGTGTTAGATACATTCATGTGAGTTCATTCATGTGAGTTCATATCACATGAGTTCATATCACGTCTGTATTAGCTGATTGCTTACCGTGATAAAGCAAATAGGGTATTTTAGGTAGTTACCTATTAAATCAGTTATATAAAAGTTTGGGTAGAATACCTAGTTTTGGATATTTGAATATCATCCTTTAAATCCTTGAGTATTTAAATAATATCTATTTTGCTTGTCTATTTAATCGAGAAATTATTGTTTTAGGGCTATTTGATGAAGTTTGTGTTTATAAAACAATTTCATGGACTTAAATCGTCTACAAGCCGTTATAGAGCCTTCGCGCTAAGTTAAAGACCGGCTGGGGCTGTTGAATACTGGCTATGACCAGTAAACTTTTAAAAAGAGGTGTTATATAGTACGTAAGCGGTTCACCAGAATCCCAACCGCACACTTAATCCAACTCTTACATTTTTGACGGTGAAGTTAAATTCTATCCGTTAGATGTTGATTCCTTCAGAAAAAGAATCAGAATTTTATTTTAAAATGTTGAGAGTCTATAAATAGTGAATTGAATTCTGAATGAAAACTTGTAAGAGTTCCGCAATAGGAAGAAGGAACTAAAAAGGAATTTGATCTTCACAGCACTTGCTTTGAAGGGTTTTGCTCTTTTTCAGGTATTTTTGAGGGGTTTTCATTTTTATACTCTGTTTCTTCTGAAAATCCTCTTCAATTTCTTTAATTCAGTTTTTTACACTGTTTTATCATGTCACTGAAGGGTTCGACTCTTTTGAAGTTCTGATCCAGTATAATTCAGATAGTTTAGACTTTGGGTTTTTTTTAATTCAGGGTTTTTGAAGTTAAACCCGTTTAAAAATTCAAAAGTTTTTCGAATTTTGCAAGTACTCGACTTATGTTCAATTTGATGATTTATCTTTTATATTAATAATTGCGTAAGAGATTAGTGTTTGAAGGGTGACTATGGATTGGATGCTTATAAATCTGACAGTGAATTGCTTGATCTAGACCAGTATACGAGGTCTTAGGGTTTAATATGTTTAGATCCCTTTGATAAACTTACAACTTTTTATCCTGACAAATTGGAGAATATCGAATCAATACTCATGTTTTATATCCAAATTTTCGAATATCAGCTTTGCGGAAAGATTGTCGATGCCCTGTCGCTTTTGTTGCAGCTCTTCTGTTCGTAAAAAGTTCAAAGAGACTTATTGGCTTACTCGATCAGTTATTTCTTGATGAATTGTTTTGTAGTATTTGAAATTGAACTGGAGATCTTTGGTACTAATATGACATGAATTGTTTGTTCTGATTTTTGTAGTTTGGGAAAGATGGCTTTGGAAACTTTCCTATTTACCTCTGAATCTGTTAACGAGGGACACCCCGACAAGCTGTGCGACCAGATCTCCGATGCGGTTCTTGATGCCTGCCTTGAACAAGACCCTGACAGTAAGGTAGCTTGCGAAACTTGCACCAAAACAAACATGGTCATGGTTTTTGGAGAAATTACAACAAAGGCTGATATCAACTATGAGAAGATTGTTCGGGATACTTGTCGTACTATTGGATTTGTATCTGACGACGTCGGTCTTGATGCTGATAAATGTAAGGTTCTGGTTAACATTGAACAACAGAGTCCTGATATTGCTCAGGGTGTCCATGGTCACTTAACCAAGCGTCCTGAGGATATTGGTGCTGGTGATCAAGGTCACATGTTCGGGTATGCCACTGATGAGACCCCAGAGTTGATGCCTCTTAGTCACGTTCTTGCAACTAAGCTTGGAGCTCGTTTAACCGATGTTCGTAAAAATGGTACTTGTGCCTGGTTGAGACCTGATGGTAAGACCCAAGTCACTGTCGAATACCAAAACGACAAGGGTGCCATGGTTCCCATCCGTGTCCACACCGTTTTAATCTCCACACAACACGATGAAACTGTCACCAATGATGAAATTGCTGCTGATCTTAAGGAGCATGTCATCAAGCCAGTCATTCCCGCAAAGTACCTCGATGATAAAACCATCTTCCACTTGAACCCATCAGGTCGTTTTGTTATTGGTGGTCCACATGGTGATGCTGGTCTTACTGGACGTAAGATCATTATTGACACGTATGGTGGTTGGGGAGCTCACGGTGGTGGTGCATTCTCCGGCAAAGACCCCACCAAGGTGGACAGAAGCGGAGCCTACATTGTAAGACAGGCAGCAAAGAGCATCGTGGCAAGTGATTTAGCTAGACGATGCATTGTCCAAGTTTCATATGCTATTGGTGTTCCAGAGCCTTTGTCAGTATTTGTGGATTCTTATGGAACTGGAAAGATCCCAGACAAGGAAATTCTACAGATTGTGAAGGAGAACTTTGATTTCCGACCAGGAATGATCTCAATCAACCTTGATCTCAAGAGGGGAGGAAACAACAGGTTCTTGAAGACTGCAGCTTACGGTCACTTCGGTAGAGACGACCCTGACTTCACATGGGAGGTTGTGAAGCCACTCAAGAAGGCTTAAGTGAAAGCTTATTTACAGAGGTCCATCTTTATCGATCTCGGTTGTTTGTTTGCCAAAAAATCTGTGTTTTGTTTCTCTAACTGAAAGTTAGATTTGGAATGTTTGTTCTGCTCGTGAAGTGTTTTTCACTGTGTTTCCTTCTTGTGTACTTTCTCTGTGATTTGTCTCCTTTTTAAGAATGTTAATGGAATTTGTTGAACCTATGATTTCAATGAAAGAAGAAATTTCCATTTTCTTAAATGTGATTGTGATATCTTTTCACTTTTTTTGAACCATCATTCGATCATTTTTTTCGCTCATAATTGAACGGCGTCTTTGTGAATTTTTCATAGCATATAGTATCAATTTTAAAAGGTTTGGAGAATTCATTACTCCAATTTATTATCAAGTTCATCTAATTACCCCAAAATGCATCAGTAGATTTATTTAAATTTTGATCTAAAATAAGAAAATGCATACAATTTTTGTAACACATTTCAAATCTTGACATTCATGATGATGGGCCTTAACTGTTCCTGCAAAGTTCTACTCCACTTCTCAAAGTTCATAAATACAGTCTCCAACAGCTGCAATGAAAATGAAAGAAAAATAGTTCAGATTTATTTTTTTTTTTAATAGTTGCGAAAACATTAAAGAAATTATTCGAAAGATCCAGAGCTACAAAAGAACATTGCAATGAGTTGAATTTGTATATATTGAGGATACTAACATGGATCAGAAGTAGTAGTGAGACCAGTGCCATTAAAATAGCAATCCCAAGCATGTTTACCAGCAGCTTTGAAATGAAGATTCATGACCACTGATGCATGGGCATATGTAGTGTTGGGGTAAAAACATGACCCATCTCGAGCTATAGGACTGCAATCAACTCCCAACTGAGTGCAGCCAAAATCAATATTGTTGCGTAGGTATTTCTCTTCTGTTGATGGTTTCGCAATACACCATGTGTCGACATTTGAGTTTGCCATCTGTATTTACAGCAATTAGTGTAAATAAACACTGCCAAGAATTGCAAGAAAATTTCATGTATTGCCAATGCTTAAAATTGTGCTACATTTGTAAGGTGGTTATAATATGTTGTGAACCAAGCAGTTCTTAGAGCATGTAATGGGACTTACTGATCTACTCTGCGCATATCGATATCGATTACTGCTAGGGCCAGGGGCAGATTCTGCATCAAACAATTGTTAAAAAATTTAAAAATATAATGTGTGGCGAACCCCTGACTGTTGGACAAATTCTAACTTGGTAGATGGAAGTGCTTATCATATTTGTTAGACAAAATGACCGGTAATCATTTTTTTTTATGTGTTTTATATGGAATTTGATATCTTTTCCGAACTCAGTTTGCAGTATTGGAATGAATGAATGGCAAGTAATATGCGAGCAAGACGGATAGTAGAACTCAACCTATTTTATACTTCAATGTTTGGCTCTCTTTTTTTTGTGCAAGGGGCAGAGCAATAATGATGACACTGCATACTAGATTTTAGATAAAGAAAACAATTTCTCCACTGATAACAAGGTACACAAATCTCAATGCTGAAGTTTGGGTCCATTTTTGCCATGAAATAGATTCCAGGTATGGGTCTTAATCTTATTGACAAGATAGGAAAAAAACAGTTTTTTCTTGCAAAATCAAGGAAAATGTGAAGAAAAACAAGAAATGGTTCTTAGGTGGTGCGACTTCATGTCGGTAAAAGAACTGCTGAGATCTCATCGTGTTCGTCGTCGTCCAGAAAGTTCATCGTTTGATTCTATATATCGGATGTGGATAATAGCCACAAAGATACATAAAAGATTAAGTAGCTCAACAAGAGAATCCACCTCATTAGTCCTATACAGTGATATAGTAGCAAACCAAATTAAAAAATCAAACATACTAGGAAGAAGAAGAAAAATGTGGGAACATTTAAATACCAGGCCAGGATATGATTGATAACTTACCAGTGCAAGCTGCAAAACACAGAACAGATGCTAAAACCAGTGGAAGAAAACCTAAGTAGAACACTTTTGTACTAGGTTTAGTACTTGCCATGTCTAACTACCTTGTACTAAATGGTTAAAGAGAGAAAAAAACAGAATGTCTACAAAGAGGATTGTGGGGGGGGGGGTTTAAATAGGTAGGTCTTGATTTGAGAATATCATTCACGAGATCAATAAGTTTTTAAAAATAACGCAATACAGATGTTTTACCGGTTTTGTTCTTGTTCAAAAATACACTCTGTTCGAGAAACTGGTCCCATTGGCCAACAAGAAAAGAAAAATACAAGCTTGCATGTTATCTCTCTTTTTCTGTACAGTTCAAGCATGCAGTTTTGAACACTAGGGTGCTAATTGCGTGATCTCAATGCCACTTGCTATCTCTCTACCTGATCTCCATTTAACATTTCAGAAATTATTGTTCTGAGAAAGAACAACGGTTTCTTCTTACCATAACAGGCTAACAACAAGAAAACGGTTATAACAAAATGATGCAAAATAATTGAAGTTTCTACTATTTCTTATTGTAGTATATAAACAGTTATTCAGTATATGACATGTCTGGTGCCGCGAGTGTGGCATAACTTGCCACGTACTTCATTACACAAATTTAACTTGCAAACCTTAATATGATTCTTGCAGGAAATATACAGACAGCACAAAACCGCCTCCCTTGCTCGGCTATATTTTCTGGTCATTTAACTAATTACTTCTCCTTTTGGTGAACTATAACTACAACGTATATATATTTCAAAGGCTATCTATGTTACCTCCTCTGGAAATTCAGTTTTCCAATACAATAAGCGAACAGAGAAGCGAAGATTATGGGGTAAGCGAGAAGCAGAACAGCAACAAGCGGAAGTTGATCATGGTGAAACCCAAAATAATCTTTTAAGAAATTGGAGACGGTCTTTTTTTCACCGAAAACCAAAATCTCCTCTTCAATATCTCCAAATTGGGAAGTTAGTAAACCGTTTAGCGCCCAAGATGTTGGCGTCATATAATAAAACCACATCCACCACTTCGGAATGTTCTGCATTCGAAACAGATGATTAGCTAGTGTATATAAGCAACATCGCAGTTCAACTGAATCATTCTGAAACATAATAATAATCTACTATCAGAGTAGTAAAAAGTTGGCTTACCGGTTTTGGTATTGGAAACCCAGAAAAAAGAGACTGCATTGTGTAGAATGTAGATGATGATATGGCGGCGACTTGGATGTTTGGTGTAATGGACACAAGCAACATTCCAAAGTAGTTGAAGTAAAGAAGTGTACAAAACATTGCATAAAAGCTCCAGAATATCTTATAAGGTGAAGAGATGTAGCCGACCATTGGATAAGCGATTATCACGTACAGGACTGATTCAATAAACAGGTAAGGAATTTCGACCACCACCTATAAATAAAACAAGACACATCCAGTTAAAGAATGGTATTCTTGAGAATACATATTATAAGACAGGTTTACACCATGAGTTCAGGTCTGAACCTGAGCAAATGCATAAGCCCAAGAAGAATACATTCCTGCGAATCTTTCCCGGTAAAGAACCGTGCGTTCAGTTGAAACAAATGGCAAAACTGTTGAGCAGTTGTTTACGCCCAAGAAGATTACGGCGGAAAACATTGAACCAAATACATTGAACAAACTCTGCTGATCGATTCTACAAAACAAGAATATGTTGGTGCATGCTTCATCGATATTCAATTTTGAATTTTGCGGTTAGGTAAGATCTACTTACATATTCTTCCCTTGCTGCCAAAACAATACTCCAAAAAGCAAAGATGAAACAATCATGTGCACAATTCGCATCAAGTTATAGGCAGGACTCCTCCAATATGACAAGTTTTGTTTCCAAAGACAAGCTTTGAACTGCCCCCAACCACTCTGTGCAAATTGGGTAGCAAAATGCAAGTCCCTCGAACCAGGAGGCGGACTGCACAATTTTTTAACCAGTTCGACCTTTTCTCTACAATCAGACGAATAAACGTGAACTTTACAAATCAAAACAGAAGGTGCTGCAATCCATCAAAACTATGACAGACAGTTGTAATAATCTGTAATCACTTGCATGTAAATACACTTACTTATACAAAGTGGACTCTCTGTAAAGATTAGCAAAATCCACTCCAAGTTCATTTTCTGCTGATTCAGAAGTGACTTCCAACATCCATGTTGCTGGATTGTACTTATCTTTAATCTTCGGGATGCCAGATATACTCTGTCAGGAAATAGAAGGAACCAAGTTAACATTCAAATGACATTAGCTTTTCCCAATTCTTCACAATGATAAGGTGTCTACCTCAAAGTACTCGATAACCCTATTTGAATGATGACCTAATTGTCCTGAGTAGATTATGCGCCCTCCACCTTTCATCAGAATCAACTGCAAGAAGAGTAAATACAGGACATTGAATAAGCATTGCAATAGAAGTAGACAGTGCAAGATAATATTTCACATTAACTAACTATTAGTACCTCATCAAACGCCTCAAATATATCGATACTTGGTTGGTGGATGGTGCAAACAATTGTTCTACCCGTATTGACCACATTTTTAACTGCCCGCATGACTATGGCGGCAGCTCTTGCATCTAAACCAGACGTTGGTTCATCCATGAAAATGATTGAAGGGTTCGCGACAAGCTCCACAGCTATCGTAAGCCGCTTCCGTTGCTCAGTTGATAAGCCACTAACACCAGGAATACCTACTAAAGCATCTTTAATTCCATCAAGCTCAATCGTTTCAAGGACTTCACTCACAAATGCCTGTAAATAACATTTTAACCAATTTGAGGAATAAAATCTATCCTGAAAATAGCATTAAACTCGAACCAAAATTTTGAACTCTTTCCAAGATATCATACATTCTTTGTATTTGAAGAGATATCAGATGGGAGGCGCAGCCAAGCTGAAAATATTACTGATTCTTCTACAGTAATTTGTGGTGAATGTATGTCTGTCTGCTCACAATAACCTGATATCCGAGAATATGTTTCTTGGGATTTAGGATATCCACCAATGCTTATGTTTCCTTCGATAATGCCACCAGTTTTTCTTCCAGAAAGGACGTCCATAAGAGTTGTCTTCCCTGCACCGCTAACACCCATTAATGCGGTGAGAACCCCAGGTACAAAAGCTCCCGATATATCCCGAAGAAGTTGGATCCTGTTCTCTGTAAAACCCTGTTCCTTCATTTCCTAAGTACAAAACAAAATCATTTGTTTATATCTTCGCATTCAACTACTTTGAAATTGTCTAAAAGATTACCCTAGCAATGATTACCAATGGGGTATCAATGAAGTACTGCACATCTTGAAATGCTACTGTTAGAGGCACAAAAGGTAAAACCATCCCTCCTGTAAAATGAGCCATAAAACCAGATATCGATAGCGTATAAATGTCTCAATAATTTTTAACAAGCACAGCTATTGTTCTTAGTTTTACCCTTCTTTTGTTGAGTAGTACTTTTAGAAGAAAGTGATAATTCCTGCTCGACATTGCTCTTGAGTTTTCGTCCTTGAACTTGAGAGAGCTTCTCTTGTGAAATAATAGCACGAGACATCCCAGGAGCTGCACACATTGTAAAATTTAGGTAATGACACGGTAACTGGGAAACTATTTAAATAGTTAACTGAGGCGCATCATCATCTTACGCTTTAAAAATGTCAAGGCTAAAGTAAATCCGATGTTGAACAGAATTGCAAACCCAAGCAATGCACCCAATGATATCCAGTAGAAGTAACTGTCGAAGTTTAGGCCACGACTTTCTAAGGTTTGACGCCCTAGAGTTGTGTTTGATGACATCTATAAATGACAATCAATAGCACATAAGGAATTTAGATTAGCTATTATTTTAATTCTCACATGCCAGTCTAAACATCCCAATTGATTTGAATCTCACTTGTTGCCATCGTGGAGCAAGAAACTCATTCACAGTTATGCCTATCTCCCCATATGACATGGGAGAAATCCAGAAGCCCCACCGCAGCCAAGCGGGCATGGAAGCTGCATAAAAAAAATAAAAAATTAAGCATGTAAAGGAAGCTTAAATATTCCATTTTGAAAATGTTAAAGAAGCTAACACCAAATAAAGGGCAAGCCAACTTACGCTGTGGGATCACGAAACCTCCAAATAGCAGGACAAATAATACTACATAACTAGCAGCTACTGAAGAAGCAACTACAGTTTGGAAAAATGCAGCAACCAAACGATACATGGATATAGATGCCAGATGCATAGCAAAAAGTAGTACGAACTGACTGATGAACCTAGAAAGGACAGTCAATGAAAATTTTAAAATAAATTTTAGAATAAATACTTTATATATTTTTGTATGAGTAAGTAATTTTTCCATGAGAAACTCACCTTCCAAATTCAGGACTGAAACCAATGACATAGTAAGTAAGAACAGTCCATACAATAGCTTCCAAGAGTGAAAGAGGGATCTTCAGAATAGCAGCTGGAACTGCATAAGCCCAAGCTGGGTAAAAGCATAGTTCCCTCTGCTTGTAGAAAACAGCAAGTCTTGAGACAGTCATAGATAACTCAGGAAATCCATCAAACAGAAGTATCATAAGTGCATAAAACAGGGCACCCAGATAATAATTTGCATGGATCACGTCAACATGCATTCGAGTTCGTAGAAAGACAGTCATGGTGACGAATGCTATGAAGACAAGCTGCAGCAGAAGACACATGAGGTACGAGTCCACCGTCAGATACAGATGTTCCTACATAACATCTTATATAAAAGCAGGAAGCTTTACAAACCTGAGCTGTTTTGAAGACATATATGAAAGAATTCCTCCTCATGAGAAGATATTCCCTACTCATGCAAGCTTTAAAGAGTTCCCATTTGGGTAGCGAATACTTGCTAAAGGATAAAGAATCTTTGTGACTTTGGGATTTATCAAATGGCTTAGAAAGTTCCTCATCTAGCCTCTTCCCAATTTTGAATGCCTTGAATTTTATACAAAATTGATCAACTGAACAATAACTAAACTGTTGTTCAGTATCATACCAGTATTGTGCCTGATCCTTCCTAGAGATAACCTGAAAAATGAAATAGTGAATTAGTAAATGGTTTAGAGATTGCACTTTGATAGAATAGGAAATAAGAAACCTGTCTTCTCACCTCCTGGAGGAAATCCGCGGCACCTTTTCTTTCTGGGCACCTAAATCCACATTCTTCGAAAAACTCAAGAACATAACTGCGTGGGCCATGATACACTACTTTTCCTTCTGCCATCAAAATAATATCATCAAAAAGATCATAGGTCTCTGGTGCCGGCTGGAGAAGTGAGATCAACGCTGTAGCATCTGTTATATGCACCAATTGCTGAAGATATGCAACAACTTGAAAGGTAGTGGAACTGTCTAAGCCATTAGAAATTTCGTCCATAAAGAGAGCTTTTGTTGGTCCAACAATCATCTCACCTGTTGCAAGAAAAAAAAAGAGTGAATTCTTAATAAAATAGAATTACAACCAACTGAATTTGGTAATGTTGTAGATGTGGTGTACCTGTAGTCAATCTTTTCTTTTGACCACCAGAGAGGCCTCTTCTCATGGCATCACCAACTAATGTATCACCACAAATATCAAGTCCAAGTATCTGATAAACCAGGGACACAGCAAACAATCAGAAAAAAACTATTAACGTTTTAATGCTCCATATATGAAGTAAGAGAAGTTTTATTGTGGTTCTGTTATAAAGAACTACCTTTATAATGTAATCAGTTTGAAGACTTCTCTGAAGTCCGTCAACAGAAATCGCCTGCTTAGCATGCATTGACCACATCAATCAACATTAGAAAGTGCAAAAGCTAATCCACCGCGGAATAAATGAGAAGTGTGTCTGAACATGTGCTTTATTCAAAACACTACTGCATACTTCTTCTTGAACTCAGTCGAGCTTCTATTGCATTCATTCATACATAGACGAGATAGAAAAGATGGAAGAGAAGAACATGAAAATAGTCAAACTTACCTTCATGTAAGTATCTAAATCTGGATCTGGAACAATCCCTGCTTCCTTTTCTCTTCGACTGACCTCCAACATAATATCTACACATGCAGAAAAAAAAAATCTTCCTCTTTAGTAGCTTATAAATGATATTACATCAATGGCAAAGATTAAATAAAAAGCTACCTGCACGGCTTCCAACACCCTGACAGCAAGCTGAAAAATCAAGTGTTTCTCTTACAGTCATCTCAGGAATATGCAGATCATATTGGCTTATATAGGCTGATGTTTTCTGGGGAACAAACTCTTCCAATTTGTAACCATTGTAACAAATTTCTCCTGTCACCTAAAACCAGGCGAAGAAACAATGAAAGATAAGTCATCACACTAATTATAGTTATAGAACTTTTCTTACCAGGGCATAAAAAGAAACCTCGAGAGAGAAATAAAACCTTGAGAGACTGGTCTAGTTTCCCGGAAAGGGCTAATAAAAAGGTGGTTTTCCCGCATCCTGGAGGACCAAGCAACAATGTCATCCTGCATATCAGACAACCATCCATTAATGAAACTATATTAGCAAAACATACAGGTTCAATCTCATTAGTGGAGAATAAGGTGAAAAAAAAAGTACACAGAAGTTCAGTTTTTGAGAATGTTTTGGAATAAAGCCGCTCCAACCCTTATCACTGACTTAGCAGGGTTTTCTCCACACATATCTCACCCGTAGCCTCATGTCTTGATTGGTTAAAAAAAGTGTTACTGAAGTTTCTGAAACTGGCAAAAAAAAATTCTTACCTTCCCGGCTTAATGATGCCACTGACATCTTCAATAATGCTTATCTTGGCTTCTTGCAACTTTACACCTAATAATCTGGGGAAACCCTGGTGAATAGGAATCCTCAATAGTGAAAGAAAGAAGGAAAAAAGCAAAGGATTAGAAATTTTATAGACCAACTAACCAATAAAGCCTCAATCCCTTGGTCAAACATCACTACATAATACCATCAAGCATATTTATAGTATACTCGAGTCAAGCTTCAGGAATGCTAAATAGTGGAAAAAACAGGGAAGCATTTGTTTATTGACCGTACAAATTTATCAAAAACAACATGTTGACTAATATGTTATAAGAAGTAATAGGTACATTTTTGTGATAAAAAATTGTTGCAGATTACTTATGTTGCGAAGTAAGGAAACTAGGAAAGGAAAAAGAGGAACAGGTAAGAAAAAATGAATGGGTGAAGTCAATAATAGTTTTGCCTAACAAAAAGAATCCGGCAACTTACAGAAATTGTGCTTTTGAGGAAGTTCCATATAGTGGGGAGGGGCTTCCCATGAACGACTTCACAGTCTGCTTCAACAAAGAGATTCTTATACCGCACCTCCACAGTGGGCAACTTCACGCCAACTCTGCAAATATACTGTAATGTTAGATAATATCTAATTTATGCACAAGGTTACACACATTAAATCCTTCCCGACAGATAATGCCTGATACTAATATGACTATGAATATGTATATGGACTGAGTTCTCCGAGTAAGTAACCTCATTTAGGCACTCATTGAGGATGGCTACACAGTGACTGTCAGTTGAGGTAAGGAATTAAATGGCAATGCATCAAAATGTTAATGGGGTTGACATTTTCTAACTGGTCTGGTTTCATAGAACTTTGTATGGCCAGCCAAACATATTAAAAAAAAGGCCCTGTATCGATATCGAGCAGTAGTGATGGGAATCTAAATTAGCTCAGAAGAAAAGAAAGCTTACTTGTCTATTCTCTTTTTAAGATTCTGCAACAAGCGTAGATTATCATTCTCAATGTGCTTGATGAGTTTCTCTATAAACATATGTCGTTCTACAGGTCCAAGCTTAGTGACATCAATCACCCTCTTCCCTGTAACATCCCCACCATCATCAAAAAGAGAAGATCTTAACTTTCTAAAGGTGGGTAATCTCTCAATTGCAGCCCATTGTAAAGCAACTCTTTCATCTTGATTCTCAGCACTCTCATCGACATCTCTGACAGAATTTCCAACAGAAGAATTGCTTCTAAAACTTGAAGTATGCTGTCTGAATGATGATCTTATGCTCCTTCCAATCTCAGCTAATTCAATTCTCAATGTTTCTATGTCGTCAGTTCCAATTAACTGATGAGCCATATCTCGGAACTTGACCAGACTTCTTCTAACTCAATGGACACAGAGATCCTTACTTTAAATTTATATATGCATTTTAAATTTGTTTATTTTGACAGCAAAGGAGACAAGTTTTACCCGATAGAAAAAACTTGAATGATCTGCACTTGCAAGAACTTTTCTTTAATCAGAACGTGCACATATAGAGTTGATAATCTAGTGAGAAGAATTATTATTATATATATAGTTTATGATGTAATGCAGTGCGTCATTCACTGGTTTGCTTGCAGAAGCAAAGATTAAACGTATTAAATCTTAAATCAAGGCAACACCATGTTTTGAGGGTGAGAGAGACTGAGAGAGAGAGAGGAAGAGATAATATATACCATAAAAATCCATCAGCACCATTTTCTACTCTCTTCAATCTCCATAATTGATTCATAAAAGTTAGTATAATGAAATTTTTTTATCTATTATTTTGTTTATTCAAGCAAGAGTTGACTGATAGTTGATAATTTAATATTTTTATTTAAAAAACAACTAAAAACTGTTTCTTCTTTTTTCTTTCTCTGTCATTTTTTGTTTGTTCCACCTCATCAGCCAATTTATACTTGTTTCAGAAGGGAAAAGGAAAAAAAGTTATGGCTGAACGCCACTAAGTTTCAAGATGCTAGACTTTTGCTGGAACCCATTGTTGAGATCCAACCACTGCATCATACGATTGTAGGCACCATGAAAAATGAATGGTTTTGTCATTAAATATGAAGAAGGCCAACCATGAATGTGAAAGAATAGTATATCATCCAAGAAGTCTAGACGGCTGCTGGTTAGAATGGACTAATATGAGTAAAACGAGGGATATGGTATTTTTGTCGTGGAACCAATGACTTTGTTCGTGGTCGGGTAATATTGGAATCCCAGGTTATAATTCTATCTTTTGAATGGGCATATACTAACCTTACACCAACAGTGCTATATAGACTGAATTCCAGCCGCAAAAAGAAGAAATGATCTATATATGAGCTGAGGAGATTGCTTATGTTACATTTACCTTTACAGTGTAACCAGTCTAAAGAGTTCTCTTCGGTCCATTGGAGATCGCCTGCTAGGACATTTGTGACCATAAGAAACCAGCATCAGAAATTGCACAAACTAGTACCAAGGAACAAAAAAACATGTAGCAAAAATTACAACACTTGGTGCCTACTAAGTTCGAATACAAAAAAATGGTCTATTTCTGATGTTAAACCGAGTCAAGTTCTGTCAGAATAATCAAAAGCTGCTCTGCAAATGATGCATATAACCAATTCACCTGCTTAAGCCAGACATTTTTTTGGGCCACTTCCTAATATGCGAAGTTGATATAACTTATCTAAACATCAGGATCAGAATGGAAGTTTAACAAAGATAAGTGGAATGCTTACCTAAATTTTGCTGTACTTCTCCTTCTTAGGATTTGTGTCGCACACTTTCCAGGCAAGTTGGATTTCTGCTGTTAATAAACCTTGGAGAGCAAACTTTCCCCATAAAACCTGGTTTTCAAGCATACTTTCTTACAGGATCACATACAACCATGAAATTCAGTTGTTGCCGTTGTTCTTCTATTTCTGACTCTACATACGAGAGTCTGTCAGCAAGAAAATCTGACAAACACCAAGCTGCTTTTAGTGAAGATTCTGGTTGTTCCATCCACAGCTGTTTATAATTGGTCATCCTGAGAGAGGACCATTAGGTAGGTGTTTTTGCTTGTCTAAAATCCGTCAATTAGAACAAATTTTTGTCACATTTAATATTGAGAATGGTGAAATAATAAATACATGACAAGTTCATGTCTCCCGCCCAAATATATTACAAACACAATTACTGATGTTCGATAAGCTTACCTGGTCGTCCTTGTGATCAGTTAATGTTACGTGAATTACAAAAAACATATGTATATATACATAAATATATCTTTTCCAAGGGGTATCAAATCACCTCCTCTGGAAGTTCATTTTTTGTATGCAGTAAGCAAAAAGAGATGCTGAGAGAACTGGATAAGCAAGAAGAAGAACAGCAACAAGGGGAAGACGATTATGGTGAAATCCAAAATAATCTCTTAAGAAATGAGAGACCGTCTTTGTTTCACCAAAAACCAAAATCTCCTTCTCCATATCTCCATACTGTGAAGTTAGTAAACCGTTCAACGTCCACGATGAAGGGCAGACATAATACAACCATATCCACCATCCTGGAATTCGCTGCCAATTGAAATTGGTTTTAGTAATATCTCAGAAATCATTCAATAAGTAGTTTCCCCTAATATTTCAGTACATTCCGAGAAAAAAAATGCATACACAACCAATCCCAGTTAACAAATTACCATAAAAGTAGAACATCGGCTTACCGGTTTAGGAATCGGGAACCCAGAAAAAAGATTCAGCATTGTAAAGAATGAAGCTGATAATATGGCAGCAACCTGAACATTTGGTGTAATCGACACAACCAGCATTCCAAGATAGTTGAAGTAAAGCAACGTACAAAACATTGCGTAAAAGTTCCAAAACACCTTATATGGTTCCCACATGAAACCGATCATCGGATAAGTGATTATAACATACAAAAGCGATTGTGTAAACAAGTAAGGAATTTCAACTGCCACCTGCAGTTACCAATTAATACATTTTTAGTTAGCAGGAGTTAACAGCAAGAAAATCATACTTGAAAGTCTCTTTAACACAGAGAAGACGTGGATGAATTGTCATTCCAAGCCGAACGAATATGATTGCAGTTGATAACTTGGAACAAATTTAAGATAAGTTGACACCATGCGTCCATGAGTCTCAAAGTGAAGATTTGAACCTGAGCAAATGCATACGCCCATGAAGAGTACATTCCTGCGAATCTTTCCCGGTTAAGTACAGAGCGTTCAGTTGAAACAAATGGCAAAACTGTTACACAGTTGTTTATTCCCAAGAAGATAACAGCGGAGTACATTGAACCGAATACATTGAACAAGCTCTGCTGACTATGTCTACGGAACGAGAAATAACTATTATGTTAGTACTTGCTTCATATTTAGATATTTGAACTGATTGAAAACAAATAGAGTAAGTATTGGGTCAGCTCTGATTCATTCTGTAGAATCGCATGTTTATTGAATTAAGTTAGAATGTTGGGTCCACTTACATTTTCTTCCCTTGCTGCCAAAAGACTAGTCCCAATAACAAAGACGACAAGATCAGGTATATGATCCTCATCAAGTTATAAGCAGGACTTCTCCAATACGACAAATTTTGTTTCCACAGGCAAGCTTTCAACTGCCCCCAACCATTCTGTGGATACCTCGTAGCAAAACACAGGTCCTTTGACCCAGGTGGAGCTCTACAGAATCGCTTAACCATCTCCACTTTTTCCCTACAATCAGTACAAAAAAAGAGATGTTTATTCATGAATAATTCAAAAACTGTGTCATGTACCATGCACTAATAAACACTCTATGGGCATTGATAGACATTCTTTAGAACTTTCCAGTAAAAAGGAAGAAACAAGATTGACAAAGCATTTACAATCTACAATTGTTAATAGGACTTTGTCTATAGATTTTGAGTTGAAATGGGTAGATCAAAAAGCATGACAACAAGATCAAAAGAGAAAGTTGTATATAGTAAAGAACTACTACAGTCGCCTTCATTGTGTGTAAATGTACGTACTTGTACAAAATAGACTCTGAGTAAAGATTCGCAAAGTCTACACCAAGTTCGATCTCTGCTGATGTAGAAGTGACTTCCAACATCCATGTTGCTGGATTATAATTATTTTTAATCCTCGGCACCCCAGATATACCCTGCCGGGTTATAGGATGAGAAAGATTATAATTTGAAAATCATTTCTTCTACCTCTTTAAAATTGTAAGATACTCACCTCAAAATATTCAATAACTTTACTTGAGCGCTGACCCAACAATCCAGAGTAGATTATACGTCCTCCACTTTTCATTAGAACCAACTGCAGGAACAGGAAATTTGGACAGTCAATCTATTTAGCTAATATTACCCAGTATAATAATAGAATAAACCACAACTAATACCTCATCAAACGCCTCAAATATATTAATACTTGGTTGGTGGATGGTGCAAACAATTGTTCTTCCAGTATTCACAACATTCCTCACTGCCCGCATGACAATGGAAGCAGCCCTTGCATCTAAACCAGACGTTGGCTCATCCATGAAGATGATAGAAGGGTTTGCAACAAGCTCCACAGCTATTGTAAGCCGCTTGCGTTGCTCAGTTGATAAGCCACTAACACCAGGAATACCTACTAAAGCATCTTTAATCCCATCAAGCTCGATGGTTTTAAGAACTTCTTTCACAAATGCCTGCGAGTAAATTAACAAATTTGAGTAAATGCTTTTCTTTTTTTAAATAACACTGAATTTAAATGATGACTCAAATTTCTTGGAAACATACATACATCTCTAGTATTTGAATCAATGTCACATGAAAGCCGCAGCCAAGCTGAATAAATCACTGATTCTTCTACAGTAATTAGTGGTGAATGTATGTCTGTCTGCTCACAATAACCTGATACCCTAGAATATGTTTTTTGAGATTTAGGGTATCCCCCAATGCTTATATTCCCTTCGATTGTACCACCAGTTTTTCTTCCAGATAGAACATCCATAAGAGTCGTCTTCCCAGCTCCACTGACACCCATTAATGCTGTAAGATTACCAGGCATAAAAGCGCCGGTAATATCCCGAAGAAGTTGGATTTTGTTCTCCTTAAAACCCCGTTCTTTCATTTCCTGATATCAAAAAATTATAAAGCATTGAATATACGGAGTCATCCTAACTGCTTAACATTTAGAAAGATTGTTTGGACAATGATTACCGAAGGGGTATCGATGAAGTACTGTACATCTTGAAATACTACAGTAAGAGGTACAAAAGGCAAGACCATCACACCTGTAAAAAAACAAGAATGGTTAGCCATAAGAATTTAATATGGATATGATATGGATGTCCCCGTATAATTTCTATGACCTTATTTCTTTGCTACATTACTACTTTTAGTGAAATTAAACAGAACAGCAGGATAACAGTATCACCCGTCCTCGATAGATCAGAATCTTTTAAGGTTCTAGAAGGCGACTCCTCGACATGTTGACTGTGCTCTCTTGTTTCTCGAATTTGTGAGAGCTTTTTATGAGATATAATAGCGCGAGACATTCCAGGAGCTGCATAATTATGAAACTGTTGTGATACCATGTAGATTGTACTTTTAGATACGTCAGCTATATCAATTGAGATGGATTATCTTACGGTTTAAAAATGTCAAGGCTAGGGTAAACCCAATGTTGAAAAGTATTGAGAACCCAAGTAAAGCAGTAAGTGATACCCAGTAGAAGTAACTATTGAAGTTCAATCCACGACTTTCCAATGTTTGTCGCCCTAGGGTTGTGTTTAACGACATCTGCAGCAACAATTAGAGGCAGAAGATCAATCATGATCCTAACGATTCAATTCTCATGCTCCCCAAAGTCTAAACATATATATCCTTAGAATGTAATGTTAACTATGCTATAGGACTATTTATCAGTGAGTAGGCATGTACATGTCCATATAATATTTCAAATCTCACATGTTGCCAGCGTGGAGCAAGAAATTCATTTACAGCTATGCCTATTTCCCCATACGACAACGGGGATAGCCAGAATCCCCACTGCAACCAAGCTGGCATAGAAGCTGCAATTGAAAAAGCAACAAAATATGCCATATAAACAACTTAGGCAGGAAGCTCAAGCTGGAAGAGACAATCAGTAGATAAAAGGGTAGGCCACCTTACGTTGTGGGATGACGAATCCTCCAAATAACAGGATAAACAGTAGTGATAGCATACCAACAACTGTAGAAGCAACTACAGTCTGAAACAGTGAAGCAATGAAACGAAACATGGATATAGACGACAGATGGACGGCAAAGAGTATGACAAATTGGCTGACAAACCTACGACAAAGTCAACAATTAAGAATTAAATATTGTAGATAATCAAAAGGTGAATGGCTTTTTATCCAAGACAAAAACGTTGTGTCCAACTAACCTGCCAAATTCGGGACTGTACCCAATAACATAGTAAGTAAGAACTGTCCATACAATAGCTTCCAAGAACGATAGAGGAACCTTTAAAATAGCAGCTGGAATTGCATAAGCCCAAGCTGGGTAAAAGCATAATTCTCTCTGCTTGTAGAAAACAGCAAGTCTTGAAGCAGTCATGGACAACTCCGGGAATCCATCAACCATAAGTATGATGAGTGCATAGAACAAAGCACCCAAATAGTAATTTGCATGGATCTCATCAACATGCATTCGAGTTCTCAGAAAGACAGTCATTGTGATGGATGAGATAATGACAAGCTGCAGAAGACAAACGGCGCAAGATAACACTGTTAGATAACAGATACACTATTACACTCTAGTAAGAAAACAAAAAAATTATGGACGAGAAGTGATCAACGAATCATGAATGTCACTTTGCATACCTGTGTTGTTTTGAAGACGTATGTAAACGAATTCCTCCTCATGAGAAGATATTCCCTCGTCATGCAAGCTTTAAAGAGTTCCCATTTGGATAGAAAATACTTGCTAAAGGACAGAGCATCTTTATGGCATTGAGACTTATCATATGGTTTTGAGAGCTCCTCGTCTAGTTTCTTTCCCATCTTGAAGGCCTTAAATTTTTTGGAAAATTGATCAACTGAAACATAACTATACTGGTGTTCAGTATCATGCCAATATTGCCCCTGATCCTTTCTAGAGATAACCTGAAAGAAAGATGGTTGAGGATTTACATTGAACATAAATAAAATTACAGGGACAGAAACTAGTGTAAAGTGTAAACGGGTCTGCTCACTTCCTGGAGAAAGTCAGCGGCCCCTTTTCTTTCTGGACACTTAAATCCACAATCTTCAAAGAATTCAAGAATGTAAAACCGTGGACCATGATATATTATGCTCCCTTCTGCCATCAAAATAACATCATCAAAAAGATCATAGGTCTCTGGTGCTGGTTGAAGAAGCGAAACCAATGCTGTGGCATCCGTAATATGCACCAATTGCTGAAGATATTGAATAACTTGGAAAGTAGTGGAACTGTCCAAGCCATTTGAAATTTCATCCATAAAAAGAGCTTTTGTTGGCCCAACAATCATCTCCCCTGCATACGACATTGGGAATTCTTAATAACACAACAATTCATAGTCCTGTAAAAGTTTTGAGCACGATTGATCTACCTGTAGTCAATCTTTTCTTTTGACCACCCGAGAGACCTCTTCTCATGGCATCACCAACCAATGTTTCACCACATAAATCAAGTCCAAGTATCTGAGAAACCAGAGACATGGAAGAAAACTATTGAAATTGAACTATTATTCCATGCATTAAGTGAACTTAGATTTTGGTTTGGAGACAGATACCTTCAAAATGTAATCAGTCTGAAGAGTTTTCTTTAGTCCATCAACAGAGGTCGCCTGTTAAGACATTTGTTTACCATGACTTGTCAAATTTGCTTTTTACCTAACTAATGCAATCCAACTGAAAAATTACAGGACACTTGTCTACATGCATAACTCACTAGAGCTTTTATCAAATGTTCATGCATGAAGTCTATATATGGACTTGGAAAACATGTACTATAAGCAGCAGAATGGTTGACATTACCTTCATGTAAGTATCCAGATCTGGATCAGGGACAATCCCTGCCTCTTTTTCCCTTCGACAAACCTCCAACATAATGTCTACAGACAGGCAGAAAAAAGAAGGTTACTTGTAGGCTGAAGCCAACGAGCTTACATCAATAACAAGATCATAAAAATATTAGAGTTGTCAGATGTCCATGTAAATACAAACCTGCTCGACTTCCAACACCCTGACAACAAGCTGAAAAATCAAGCGTTTCTCTCACAGTCATCTCGGGAATGTGCAAATCATGTTGACTTATGTAGCCTGATGTTTTCTGAGGAACAAAATCCTCTAGTTTGTAACCGTTATAAGATATTTCTCCTGTAACCTAACACAAGGAGGGGAAGAATAAATTAATTCTAACTTACGACTCCATATAAGATTTTTTTAGCAGAATTGAAGAGGTAAACCTCAAACTAGGAATGTACATTGAGAGACTGATCGAGTTTCGCAGAAAGTGCCAATAAAAAGGTGGTTTTACCACATCCTGGGGGACCAAGCAACAAAGTCATCCTGCAACTCAGACAAGAATAGATCAGTGCAACTTGATCTATGAAACATGCAGTTTAGAACCCACTTGCAAAGACTGGAAAATCATTAAGAAAAGTGAGCAATTTTAGGTCAGATTTCTGAAATGCAACACTCCTTTCAGATCTTACCAAGGGATTTACAAGGTTTCATTAGATATCAGTTAAAGCCCAATTCTATGGTGGTTCAGCAGAACAATTCTTCAGTTTCTGATTCGTTAAAAAAGTAATAGCGTCTATAACTTACCTTCCCGGCTTGATAATGCCACTGACATCTTTAATTATGCTTATTTTAGCTTCTTGACACTTAACTACACCAAATAGCTTGGGCAAACTCTGCGCAACAGAAAATAAAAATACAACAGTGAAAAGAAATAAGTGGACGAAATTTAGCAAATTTATACAGCAAAAGGATATAGTATATCAAATAAACAAGAATCTCACTATTGAAAGACTAAAACATTTAAGTTCTCTTTGGAGCACCATATTTCACAATTCATGGTGTTCGACACACACTTCACCACTAAATATTAGTCCTTTTGAAAACCCTCGATAAGGGAACCCACCAACAAAACTCTGTATTCTTGGAATAGCATAAGACTTGAAGAACATAAAAAAAATGGAAGCACATGGCAGTATATGGACCATGTAATTTTAGTAAAGTTTAAACTCGTCCAGTTACAAAAGAAAGATAAAAGAGGAGTAGCATAAGCAGCAAAAAAGAGCAATTGAACAATTTAGGTATGTTTACTCAAAGAAATCAGCAACTTACAGAAACTACATTTTTGAGAGAACTCCATAAGGTGGGGAGGGGTTTCCCATGAACGACCTGACACTCTGCTTCAACAGACAGATTCGTATATCGCACCTCCACCGTTGGCAATTTCAAGCCGACCCTACATATTACTGATAGGTTAGGAATGCACTATATCCATTTATGCACACAAAGACACACACTAGGCTTTCCCACAGTTATCCAAAAGTAGAGTATCTTATTATGATGTATACATATAAAATTGATTTCCAAGCTTGTGCATTCATGCATGCATGGATCAAATAACTACACTTAAAAATGAATAGCAGAAACTATACTTCACAAAGAATAGTAATAATAAGAAGGAAAAAAAAATGACTCAATGAAGATTATACTGTTCAAACAACAACCCCAACTAGTGTCTTTAAGAGAACATAGAAGCGACACATTGATATATTCCCATTACCATTTAACCTTTATAATGATGCCTGTAATAACCATAAAAAATTAAATAAGCTTACTTGTCTATTCTCTCTCTTATATTCTGCAACAAGCGAAGATTATCATTTTCAATGTGGTTAATAAGTTTCTCAATGAACATATGCCGTTCAACAGGTCCAAGCTTGGTAACATCTATCACCCTCTTCCCTTTAACATCCACACCATCATAAAAAAGAGACGTTCTTAACTTCGTAAAAGTGGGTAGTCTATCAATTGCGGCCCACTGTAAAGCAATACTTTCATCTTGATCCTCAACACACTCACCAACATCCCTTACAGTCCCAATTGAAGAAATGCTTCTGAAACTTGAAGCATAATGTCTAAATGATGATCTTACGCTCCTCCCAATCTCTGCTATTTCATATCTTAGCGATTCAACTTCATCAGTTCCACCCAGCTGATGAGCCATTATTAGAACTTCCTAGAGGTCCTTTAAACCAAATAAAGATATAGATCTTTATGTATATACATATGCTACTGCTATTTTTTCTATTAGATAGAACTAGTATTAGCATTACAATGAACATCAAACTTACTATATTTATATAGTCTATGATGCAATCCAATCGTCAGATGCTAATTGTTTGCTTGCATAAGCAATGAGCCAAAATTGATTTACACGTCAGAAAAGAAAATAATTAAAGATCTCCTAAACCAGATAAAAATCTTTATGAATAAATATATACTACTGCTAGTTGTTCTATTAGCAAAAAATAGTATTAACACTAATGAATATCAAACTTATTATTATCTATCTACTCTATGACGCAATGCAATGTGTCATTTTAATCGTTTGCTTGCATAAGCCATGACTAATGAGCCAGAATTGATTTACTGATCAGAGAAGAAATAATCAAAGATTAGTTTAATGCATTTGAGTAAATATCAGAAGGGAAAGTGAGAAAGAGAGTGATCAATAAATTATCAAAGGACATTAACTGCACCATATCATGAAAGTGAGCAACAGTTAGATCTTTCTGTTTATAGGGTTGACAACAAGAAAGCAGTTGACTAATTAGTTTTATATTTGATTTGTGCACCTATTGTGATGTTCTATTTTCTAATTGGACATAAGTCACATAACTGCTAACTGCAGATTCTAAAACATTATTTAAAAAATCAATTAGCACTTGAGGGATGTTTGCTGCTTTTAAGAATAAGAAAAAAGAGAAATCAAGAAAACAAAAGAGAATCTGCATTCTCCATGCTGCTGTTTAATATTATTATGCTAAAGAGCGATAACCACACCATACAGCTTTGTTGCTGTTTGTTAACTAGTTAGAAACTTAGAATGAAAAATATCTCATCTAGGTTTTCCTTCTTCTTTTTTTGTTAGAATAAGAATGCCTCATATCATTCAGGTCTGACTCTCTGACTCAGATGTAAGACATCTGGCCAAACAGACATCGAGTCAGTGAAAATTGTATCTGGCTTGGCTGACTTTATTTTTGACAAAGATTGGCTCCGACTCTTATTGAATCTAACAAAATGTTAAATACTACCTCCGTTTAAAAAAGTGATAGTATTTTTTTTTTTAAAACGGAGGGAGTATGTCCTTTTGATCCGGGTTAGTCTTACACGAGTTAGATTCAGAAGAAGATAGCAAAGCACGGGCATCACTGATTCATAAGAGGGTGAAAATAGTAAAATTATGAGTTTATTACAGTCAAAGGACATACTACTAATAGAAATCCAACTCTTACAGTGCAACACAGTTTGCGTAGGTTTTGAGTAGCTCAAGACACGTATCTTTCAACAACGACGAATACTAACAGGTAGAGATGGCTGTTCATCAAGTTTGGTCGGGCCAGAATTGAGATCATATGAGGCAGCAAACATCCCATGTCAGTCCAAGGTAACACTCTTCACTTTGGGGTTCACAGAGATCCCTCCTTGCATGTTCGCATTGCAGCATCCTCACAGGGAAATCTGCTTACCAGCCTTGTCAGTCCAAGTTAGCACTCAAATTTGTCTATTTCTTCAGCTTGGAGTCTATACTATCGCGTTGAACCCTATCAAAAGTTGGTTCACGCGCATAACATAGTTTACACGTAAGTACTACATTAACTTGTTATACAGAGAAAATGATGATTGACAGGCTTTTAAGGGAGCCTGAAAAAGTATATAAGGTAAAATGCACATATGCACGTATATCTATGCAAGCGTATGAAAACTTGTGTATATGTAAAGCTATACATGTACGTGGCACCAACTATAATGTAATAGAGTTGGTGCACATGAGGCAGAGGGAAACCAACAACTAATGAGACACAAACATGTCAGCTTGTCAAAACCACCCAAAAAACAGCTGATCTGATGACTTGGCTTACTACAGCATTTTAAATTCTGCTGATGCAGGAAAAGGAAGAGTCATTCCTGAACCCTGAATCAGCAATCTCAGACATTTGTCGCAGAAAATGCATGGATCAGCTGGCACGCATGAAAATTACTACAGTACTTCCAAAGAAGAAAAATACATCTGTACGAAATATTTCCTGTTAAGTTTATTGCAAACATACTTGCAAAAGATGAAAACCTCTATTGTGCACAGCATTGCCTACCCAACAGATGCATTATGTTTCCCAACTAATTATAACATTCAGATATTCTCTTTTGCCAGATAAAGGTCAAAATTCAAAGAACCAAATTTGGAAAGAGATTTTGCTAGTTGAGCGACGAGCACCATTACTTTAAAGAATCTCTATGAAAAAGAAGTGTTTAGAAGCTTGAACAAAGAAATAAACTGAAGGCAAACAAAAAAGGAACATACCAAGAATAGCGCAATGTCTACCTCAAAAAGCTGAAATAGAAGACAGCTACTTAAACAACAGGTGTTGAGCGAAAGGTGTCTTCCCGTTTTACTTCTCTTAGTGGTAATCTGGTGGCCAGAATCCAGTTTCATATACACCTAGACAGATTAAACCTGAGATAAACACCCAGAATGACAATGATGACACAAAATGGCTCCTGTGGATGAAAAAGGGAGTACCCACTTGATTAGTCCAGCTGAGGATCCCACGAACTATCCAACATTAAAAGATACTTAAAAGGAAATCAATATACAACGAGTTGCACAAAAGCAGTTTGGACCTTTATATTAAGTACTTTGGAACAGTTGTGTGGATACAGAGTTAGTCAACACTACTTTACACAGACATTACCAGAAGATGGACAAAAAGGGTGTACATAACGTTATTCATCCTCCAAAGCAGTGGCAGATTACTTGACCATAATGCAATGCGGAAGAAG
Source organism: Papaver somniferum (assembly GCF_003573695.1). NCBI lineage: Eukaryota > Viridiplantae > Streptophyta > Magnoliopsida > Ranunculales > Papaveraceae > Papaver > Papaver somniferum. The sequence continues at coordinate 15,371,245 of NC_039359.1, read as the reverse complement.
AAATCCAGTATCGCAGCGCTCCAAAAAGGTGATTATTTCTTCTAAGGGAATAAATAAAACCAATAACTTATTATTCTTCATCCGTAGGAAGCCTTCGACTAAAACTACCTTTTAATGATCTCACTCGCTTTCTGAACCACTAATCAGCACATTCGATTTTTCCTGCTCCAAATCATAGATCTTGTCAGTCATACCTTCTTTCTTGTATGCCTCTACCATGATATCAAAAGTTGCAGAATTTGCTGGGCATTGCTTATCCTTCATTCTTTGATAAACTCTCTCCATCTCCATCAGATCATCAGCCTTGGCACAAGCGGAGATCACTGCATTAAAAAACGACGTATTTGATGGTATTTCCAACTTCTCAGCCAATTGAATGCTGCTCACCACCTTGTGAAAAAGACCAGCATTAGCATAACCCCTAATAAGACAGCAGAAGGTCTTGGTATCAGCTTTCATCCTCTCTGCACGCATCTGATCAAAAGTGTACTCCATATTTTGAGCATCTCCAGCATCTGCGAATGCCTCAATCACGTTATTATAAGTTGATGTAGTCCAGGGAAAAGATAGCCTGCGCATGTACTCCATTACCGAAGACATCTTATCATACATCTGTTTTTTCCCATATGCACCAATAAGAATATTAAAAGTACGGGTTTCAGGCTCAATGCCGAAATTACGGAACTTTTCATACCAACTCTCCATCATCTCAATCTGTCCCTTGTTCCCAAATAAGCTGATAACAGTGTTCATTGTCCATACATCTGGTATACATTCCGTGCTCTCCAACATCCCCGAAAGTACTTTTTCCATTTCATCAAACATGCCCGCCTTCCCGTACCCACTCAAAACAATATTCTGAGTAACTGTATTTGGAGTAATCAACCGTTCAGCCATTTCCTCGTATAATCTATCAACTAATTCAAATCGAGATGCGTCAATACAAGCCTTTATAAGAGTACTATAAGTATAAACATCTGGCTGACAAAGAGGAAGCCCCTTCATTTCTTCGAGAACTGCGAACGCTTTCTCAAGCAAATTGCTCCTACTGTAAGCTGTAAGCAATGCTGTGTATAACTCTGCTGTAGGATCCAATCCCTCCTCGAGCATTTCATCAAACAGCTTTTGCGCTCGACTGGGTTGCCCAGATTTACCAAGGAGAACTAATAATTTCATGTATGTCCCTTCTTTAGGATGATAAAATGGTTGTTCTTTCAGCATCTCAAACACCTATACAGAATTAAAGAACCCCATTTAATCTCAATTCAAAATTCAAACATAATAACTAACATGGGCTCATTGTTTCCTCATTTTCTACCAAATTTTCTTTAAAACCATCAAATTAAGCCAGAAATGTTACCTGTAAAGCTTCATCCCATAGTTTCTTGTGCATTCTATCAGCTAAAGATTCAGTAACAGTGTTAACCCAGGCTTTAGCATTATTCCTATTATCAATTTTCTTCTTCAAATTCTTTAATGGAGTTCTATTACTAGACCTCACAAACTGAGCTTCAGATATTCCCTGAAACTCTCCTTCTTTCCAATGTCGTTTCTTCTCAGTCCCTTGATTTTGGTTACGTTTTGAAGGTCTCGGTGAAGAAGGAGAAGATCTAGAAGAATATGAAGAAGAGTTCTTTTGAGCTAAATATTCAGGAAATTCTCCTTCTTTCCAGTGGCGTTTCTTTGCAGGAGGAGAATGATGTTCTTCTTTTTTAGGTCTTGTTGTTCCTCCTCTTTGAGCATGAACTGAAGGTGATGAAGAGAGTCTGCAATGGAAAACCTTAGAGAAAGAAAGGGTTTTATCGTGTATGGATTTAGGGTTCAGGGTTTTAGTTTTGGGAGTTAGAGGAGAAGAAAAATGAGAAGAGGAAGAGAAAGAAAGAGATAACGACGCCATTGTTGGGTACTCCCCGGAACAAAGGAGTGAAGTTATAAAAATGGAAAGTTTAATCTAGGGCTGCACAAGACCCGCCCACCAAACCCAAACCCGCCCGTACCCGCTAAATCCGTGGTTTTTTAGTTCATACCCGCCCGTTATGGGTGCAGGGTTGGTTATGAAAAAAACCCGTTGTCTGTGGGTGTGAGGTTGGTTTAAGCTACTACCCGCCCATACCCGCCCAAAAAACCCGCAGATTTTATACCATTAGATAAAACTAATCCTACCCGTCCATTATGAAATCCTAATACTAGTAGATAGGATAAATGATAACCCTCATTCACTTTCTAAACTCTTGTCTATGTTCAGCCTCTCCTCTTCTTCCTCCTCAGTTCTTCTTCTTCACCTACGAACGACAATTACCAGAAATCTTCACCGGAAATCAACAACAACAACTTCGAATCTTCACCAGAAATCGACAACAATCGAAAAATCAACAGATTCAACACTTAATCTTCATCTGTGAACTTAAGTAAAACATGTGTGTGTGTGAATGAGTATTGAATTATAAAGCGGGTCTAAGCGGGTTTAAACCCATACCCACCCAACCCGCAGCGGGCGGGTAACAAAACCCGCCCGCTGTTTGCGGGTGCGTGGTTGGTTTTGAAAAAAAATCGCAATCTGTGGGTGCGAGGTTGGTTTGATCTTATACGCACCCATGTGCAGCCCTAGTTTAATCAGTGATATATCCCTTTGAATTCACTTGTTTACCCCTAGTATTTTTTATTTCTAACCAATAGCAAAAAATAGGTTGTTTGTGCATAAACTCACAACTAATACCTGAACCATTGAAGAAATTCCTCAAACCAGGCTTATCCTTTATTTTAGTAACCTGTTACAGGGGTGGAATTATTTATTAGAGGGGCGGCAGTGTGATAGCAATGTCCTTCTAGTTAGTTAGGGGATGTCCAAAAGAAGTTGTATATTGACCAGATTATCTTTTTTTCTTTAAATAGACTAATTTGTCCCTCCTTTTTAAATTAAAAAGACAAAATTATCCTCCATCATATTTAAACATGATTATAAATGAGTAGAGAGCAGCTTTTTTTCTTTCATCTTCTCTACTCCTCCATTGTAACCGTAAGCACCACCTTCACCATTAAACTTGATTGATTTTTTTCGATTAAGCGGCGATTCCCAACATTACTAATCGTTGATTGAAGTATATAATAGAGAATGACGAAGATTCAACGGCTTCAAATCAACAAAATCCTTCAACCGGTGAAGAACCCCAATTCCAAACTCCTCAAGTTGAGAAATCAGGATTAATGACTTATATGAGGTATGTAATCAAAAACCCATTTATTATTTTGTGTATTATGTTCAATTTAAGTGTATTCTATATAAAAAATTAGGGTTTTAGGTTCAAAATTAGAATTTGAATTCTGGAAATGAGGTTTCTACGGTTGGTATTGTTTTAATTACCAACCGTATCTGAACTGTTTGATGCATATACGGTTTGTAACAATTGAAATCATCAAAAATAACGAAACGTATGTTCTAGGGTTTGAGTTTTTTGTGCAGATACGGTTGGTACGGGACACCCTATTACGAACCGTATTCCTTCCTGCATGTTAATTTTTTTCTAGTCGGTTCGTAACTGTGAGTTCGTAACCAACCGTATGTGTTATACGGTACGTAATGTTTGTTGATTATCAACCGTACTTTTGAGTTGTGTGACGTATAAAATTTCATTCTACGGTACAAGAAATTATGAACCGTACAATAGTTAAGGCACGTAAGTATCATTAGTCTCCAACCGTATGTCGTCCTGATGCTCAAACCAATTTCAAGTTGTTATATGGTTGGAGACGAAACCAAAGTTACCAACCGTTTATTTTACACGGTTTGTAACTTTGAACAATTATGAACCGTATCTTTTATACGATTGTTCTGGACATCTCATTACCAACCGTATGTTTTGTGTTTCAATATATTTTGAGTTTCTTTGTTTGTATCTTGTTTGTTCAACCTTTAATAAATCATACAAATGTAATGCTTGTGTAGGAATCCTGATAGGGTTAAGAATAAGAGAGGGAATAACTTAACTCCGATCGATCATACACCCACCCCTCGCGGTGACAAGCATTTAGGGGTAGATCATAGAGGTGACCATGTGAAGAATAAGAATCAGTTTGAGATTAGGTTAAGAGAACCATCTGTAAGTAACTCTGGGGTTGAATTAAAAGGAGGTGACCATAATGATCAACAAATTGAAGAAGAGGAAGTAATTCCTCATGAATCCAGTGAAGAGTAGGAACAAGAAGGAAATAATGAAAATGAGGGAGAGGAAGAAAGTGATGAAGATGAGGAAGAGGAAGAAAATGATGAAGAGGGAGTACAAAGCAAGTGATGAAGAGGGAGTGCAAAACTTGAAATGTAATTCCTCTTAGCCACGAATTGTCTAACCATTTGGCGGAAATACGCATCCATGGTTTCGAATACCGTAACTAACCCACTATTACTACTACGAAGTTTCTTCTTCAACCGATGGTGAGATGACTCCGCCGTGCTTGTAGCTTGGTTGTAAAAGTGCCTATATTGGTTAGTGAACGCCGCTACAAACTTCTCTTTGTGCGGATCCAACCACTTATCCAACAAATACTTCACCAAACTTGGATATCTTCTTTTCCAATGAGCCACTAACATACGAAGTCTATCCTCATATTCATCCACGGTGATAGAATGTGTCAAGGCTCTCCACTCCGATTTGAAACTCTCCCATTTTAGTTCCGCCAACTTGTCATCCTTCTTAAATTTCTCTTTGTCTTCCTTTTGTTGATCTACCGGTAGTTTCTTTATTCTATCCATTTCGCCTTTTTTGGTTGGACAGATAATGCACATGCACTTAGTTTCAATAAGATTCCACAAGGAGAACGTGCAGAGAAGGTTGTGAGCTTCGGGGAAAACCCTCTTTATTGCATTCAACAAAGCTTGTTCTTTGTCGGTAATAATCACTTTTGTAGTGTATCACTCTACGTAGAATAGCTTCACTTGGTTTAATGCCCACACATAGCTCTCTTCGAGCTCATTTTTCAAGAAGCAAAAACCAACACTAAAAGGAGCATTTGTAGAAGTTTGCCCGACAATGTTGAACAACGGCATCTCAAACTTGTTGGTTTTGTATGTGCAATCCATTAGAAGCACTTGATGAGAGCACCGTGCCAACGTTACAAAATCGGGATGAGCCAATAAAAGATGTTTTATTTGTCCTTTCTCATCTTCATCGTGGAAAACCGTGTAATTATATGCCTTAATTGTTGCATTTCGTTCCTTTGTTCCCATTTCTTATTCTTTAATTTTTTTTCTTGCGTTGTAGATGTTAGGCAAAGTAGAAGCATTTTGAGGGTTTCTTTCCTTTAAGTGAGCAAGGATATCAATGGGCTTCATACGAATTTGTGTCAATGACTCTACGATCTTCTCTTCTTATTCGGTAAGGCGTCCAACATAAGCGTGTGTTAGCAAACTATCCGATATAGGGTGGTTATGACTATCGCATACAACTTTCTCCAAGAAGAACTTTTTAGCCGCCTTCCTTTTAAATTGAAGCTTGAAGGGGCATCCGGTCTTCTTAAAGAAAGTAGTCATCTTCCTCTTTATATTTGGTTGGTGCACGGTACCTTTTTTTGCGTGACTTTTATGTTTTCCACTACACTCGCAAACCATTTGAAAGGCAATATCACTAGTGGTACTATTACAAACTATGATACACTTAATCAACTTGCCTCGTTCTCTAGCCCACTTCTTTGCATCTTCTTTGTCACCCCATGTCTCCTCGGTTACTAGAATCTTGGGTGAGAATTTAATTTGCTAAAGGTTGTTCATCCATTAGGGGAGGTACATCAACGACCTGGACAAAAATATACCAACATTAGTCTAAACGAAGCAACAAAAAGAAAACAAATACACAAATACGGTTGGTAAAAAAAGAGTAAACACAAATCGTAACAGAGTTACGGTTCTTAATTGTAATCATATACCAACCGTATGTAGCATACGGTTGGTAATTCTTTATTCTTACAAACCGTATATCTAGCAAAATAAAATATCAACACACATGATATCTTACGGTTGGACAGGAAAAGTCCTTAACACACCGTAACATACATACGGTTGCTATACTTTTACAACTTATGAACCATACCATGTGCAGTAAATACTGCCATGCACATGAAGAGTTACGGTTGGTAACCATAGCACTCCATTATCAACCGTAACTGGTTTATTTCTGGGTTTCCCCCAAAATTGAACCCTTTACGGTTGGTAATTGATACATTACGAACTGTAATCTGCACTTACGGTTGGTCCCGAACTCAATTCCAACCGTATGTTCTTCTGAATTTTTTAAAAATTTGATTATTTTACGTACTTTAGATAATTTTGATCAACAAAAAGCTAATGAGAACTAGCTTAGAAGTATACATGATCATTTTCAGTGATGGGTTCTTCACTTTCTTGGTTAATTTCTTCAATTGGTTGAGATTGACCTTCATCTTGGGTTAAAACATCTCTACCATCTAACAAATACTCCATATCAGGATCTCCATCAAGAGGTATGTAGTACTTGTTTTCTCTATCATATATAGATTCACCCATCTCAAATTTGCAACTTGAATCACTCATTTTGGTTGAGTGAATCAAAATCTAGGGTTTCACAAGTTTCACAAATATCACATAAGTTTTTATTTTTCTTCTCCTCTAAACTTTTTTTGTTTTTTAACTCTAAAAATCTAATTTTGGTTTTGATTTATAGTTAATATAAGTGAAATTAATCAAGAACACTAAACTTGATTATCATCACTAAACTAGGTTATCAATAATGAGGGTTACATTACCAGTATTTTTTTGATAAGGGATACCTTGAATGATCATGTAATGATCCTTTTTGTCCTATTAGAATGCCGCCCCTCTAATAAACCATGCCGCCCCTATAACAATGTTCAAGCTAACATGATCCACAGAAGCTAGACTAAGAAGTAGAGGCTTTTAACCTCTCATACCATATATAGTATAAATGAAACTATTTAAAACCAATTTTTTGATCAAACTGACCAAACAATTATCTTAAACTTATTGCGGCACCATTTAATTTCCTCACGCCAAATTTGAGTAACATACCCTGACAAATTTGAGCAGCAAAAGGCCATCCATGAAAGATATGCTCCTCATTCTCAAATTGAGCATCACAAAACAAACAAGAGGCGAAACAATCACTCCTCATTTCACCCACTTGTCTCTAGTTTTCAACCTCACTTGAAGAGCCACCCAATAATTAAAAGAGTTCATGGGAATATGATATTTAAACCCAAACCAAATAATACCTTCTCTATGGAGACCCAGGAACTTTATAAATATTTTCATGCTGAAATCTTCGCTGGAACTAGCTAACTAGATAGTTTTATCGTTCTCAAGAGGATAAAACTCAACTTGATAGATCATTTTAAACACATTAGTAACAAAAGTTCCTTCAGTCACATGGAAACTCCACTCATTACCTTCAATGAAGTCAGCCACCACACACTTCTTATCTGGAAAGTAAGTTTGGAGAATAATAGGATCCGACCACTTAACCAACCTTCCTTTAAAATGATAATTATCAGTTAAAAACTTAGTATTCACAGGATGATGACCTTTTCAGCCATCAGAAAACTTCCAAGCACTCTTAACTGCAGACCATTCTCAAAAACAAAAAATAAAAAAGACCTAATTATTTCTTTATGGTCCAAAATCACCCTCCAACACTAAGAAGCATCCTGCGGAACAGCCAAAGGACATAAGTTTTTAATCTTCACCGAGTTGTTTTTTACCCAATCCGTCCAAATAGATTTCTTTCCATAAACCAAATCCTATAAATGCTTGAGATTTGTAACAACATTGGTAGCTTCAATATCCTTAACCCCTAAGGGCCCCTTTTAAGAGGAAAACAAACATTAGTCTAGCTTATATGATAATGTTTTCTTCCCAGATCACCGCCATGCCATAAAAAAATTAAAAGATACTATAAAGTTCCTTGATAGCTATTTTAGGCAAAAAAAAATAACAAATCCAGTAGAAAACCATCGCAGTCAAAAAATACTTAATAAGAACCAGTCTACCAAAAAAGGAAGGGAACTTAGCCTTCCAAGAATGAACTTTATCCTTGAATTTAATAATAATTGGTTGGAAATTATAGTGGGAAAACCTTAAGAAAAGCAAAGGAACACCTAAATACCTGACATGAAGTGTATCCTTAGAAAAATCCAAGATAAAAAGAATATAATCCAAGCAGTTTATATCAACAACATAAGAGAGTAAAATAGTTTTTTCTACTCATTTCCAATCCAGTACAAGCAGGAAAATCTGGAATACACTTCTTCAAAGTCATGGAAATAGGAATGAAACCTTTAAAAAACACCAGGATACCAACTGCAAAGCATTGTTAAGACAGTCTAGTAACCTTGCACCCAGGAATAAGCTTAATTATCCCAGAACCACTTGTTGTTGCGGAATAATACAAAACATCTCTGTAACCATAATAAAGAGAAAAGGAGAAAGGGTATAACCTTGTCTCAGACCTCTAAAAGCTCCAAAATAACCATAAAAAGATTCATTGACAAGCATATAATACTTGGAGGTGGTAATACAAATCTCAATCCTACTGTTTTTGGGGTAAAAGTGGGTAGGAACTATTCCAAGTCACAACAAGTACTATACCCAAATTGAGAAAGGGCCAATAGATCATTTCCGAAGTAGAATTCTCTTTATTTTTATAACCATCTCTTAATTACCTCATATTGACAGATGTCACTAGTTTAGTATATTACTAAACTACCATTTTTCGATTCCTCAAGTTACTCTTGACTCGGAAGTCCAAGATGAGCAAAAAGTCAAACCACCTTTCCTTGGGCTTTGGGCTCAGGGGCAGCCCAACTTCCTTGAAAAGGGGTTGGACTTAGTCCCCAAGTCCTCAACTTAAAGGGAGATAATCTTATGGATTTAAGGCACCCTCCTTTATCTAGGGTTCACTATACCATTTTTGTTGATTTAGCAACTCAGGTTAGCAACAACACTATTTCCGTTGCTAAATAGCAACACAAATTTTCTGTTGCTAAGTTTCGCAACGAAAGTTCTCAGTTGTGAATTTCGCAACTGCAGGTGTTCTGTTGCTAATAACAACCGTGGGGTTATCATCCATGTGAAGTACGCGTGTGGTCGGTAACAATACTCCTATTTTTACGCCCAAGTCAAAGTTTGGTCAATTAGTCTAAATTATATTTCACCCTTCACGGCTGCGGGTTTATCTTTTCCTTCTCTTTTTTTCTTATCTCTTTCTCAGCCATAAATCTTTTCTTATCTCTCTCTTTCAAACTGGATCTGCTTTGAAGAAATTTTATTATACTGAAATCCAACAAGGTGAAAATCATTTAATCATGTTTGTTCTTTGTGTATTTTCGTTTTGTGTTTATATTTGCTAATGGATTTCAATTGGAATTAATACTGCAGTTGGAAGCATCGATATGAGATTTTAGGTGATGGAACTAAAATTGTAGGTCATCGATCTGAGATAATTTCAGCGGGAGTTATAACTCTATATTACTTCAGTTGTTGTTGGTAAAGTCACCTTAAGCTTTGGATTCAATTTTATGTCAGTTAGGTTGTCTGTGAGATTTGGATTTTTATTTATTTTTCGATTTTGAATGGTTCTCACCGAATATGGAACTCTAAGCTTCAGTTCTCTTCATCTCTGTTGGAAAGAAAAAAACTTACACCCAATTTCAAACTGTGTGCAATTAGGGTTTTTTCAATTTACTGTGTAATGTATTAAAATGGTTTAGTTATGTTAAAACTAGAATTGGTCTGAAGTTTTTTAGTAATTTATCATTAATTTGATGTTTGAAAAAGTGGGGGTCTAACAACCTCACCCAATATTTTGTTTAGGAAATCTGTATGGACAAACTCCAGTATAATTCCAAGAGAATCAACTAGACAGTCAGACTCAATCAATGGAAATATATCCAAGAGTTGTATCTTTATTTCATAATGTAATCATCAAATCAAACAGATAGAAATCCGCGAGCCTGATTATTATGTGAAACAACTTGAACGGTACCAAAGACCAATGTTCAAGTGCCAATCAATTTATATCAACAACCAAAGGTTGGATTATCTAATTGATTGAACTACGCATAACCTGTGATATTTCAATTATATAGAAAATATAATGCGGAAAAGAAATAACACGGACACCAGAAATTTTGTTAACGAGGAAACCGCAAATGCAAAAAACCCCGGGACCTAGTCCAGATTTGAACACCACACTGTATTAAGCCACTACAGACACTAGCCTACTCCAAGTTAACTTCGGACTGGAATGTAGTTGAGCCCCAACCAATATCACACTGACCAAGGTACAGTCGCGTTCCTTACGCCTCTGAATCCTAGCAGGATTTTGCGCACTTGATTCCCTTAGTCGATCTCACCTACAACTAAGAGTTGTTACGACCCAAAGTCGAAGACTTGATAAACCAATCTGTCTCACACAGAAAAGTCTATTGAATAGATAAATCTGTCTCCCACAGAAATACCTAAGAGTTTTTCTCCGTTTTTTGACAAATCAAGGTAAACAGGAACCAATTGATACATCGGTTTTATATTCCCGAAGAACAGCCTAGTAATATCAATCACCTCACAATAATCTTAATCGTATGGTATCGAAACAAGACATTGTGGAATCACAAACGATGAGACGAAGATGTTTGTGACTACTTTTTATCTTGCCTATCGGAGATTAAATCTCGATCAAATCTTAGAAAAGATAGTACTCAATATGATAGAAAACAACAAGATCAGAACACACAACTACAGAGAAAATAGTTGGGTCTGGCTTCACAATCCCAATAAAGTCTTCAAGTCGTTAACCTACAGGGTTTTGGAAAAACCTAAGGTTAGAGTAGAATCGACTGTAGTCGCAACTAGTATCACACAGGAGGTTTGGGGATTAGGTTTCACATTTGTTAGAGTTATCCCTTATATATCTTCAAATTAAGGTTTGCAATCAATGCTACCTTGGTAACAAAGCATTCAATATTCATCGTTAGATGAAAACATGATTAAACTCAAGCTAATATCTTTCAACCGTTAGATCGAACTTAACTTGTTACATACAAATGAAAAGTGACTTCATTTAGATATGAATAACCTAACTAAACGTGTGCACCTTTTTGGCTTAACAATAGTTAACCAAAGTTAGTCATATGAACACTTTCATATCAACCTTATTCATCTTAACCATTACTAGTTCAAATGACTCAAGTGAAACTAGTTCTCGTTCAATTTTTTATATTCTCATAAAAGTATACAAGACACAAGCAAAATCGATTTTGATTCACTCGAATCAATTCATGAAAATTATAGACACGGTTTGCAAAAAATTCCATTCCTTAATATATAAATGTATTAGTTCATGAACAAACCGATTTTAGAACATAACCTACTCAAGTATGCAAACGGATACGCATACCTAAGTGGCCGGATTAAGTTTGGGTTCGCCAGTATGCGAACAGGTATGCATACCTCCAAAATCAGTTGAATTTCCCGGAACCGAACTTACGCCAATACACGTACGGGTATGCATACTAATTTCCCGGACTTTCATTAACCAACCAGCATCACGGACTTGGAATAACATGCAAAATTTTAGCATACAAGTATGCATACTGTGCTATATCCAATCATGGTTAATTTTTCTAACTCTCGTTTCAATCATTGAAACATTCTTAGAAGACGATAATAGCTGTCTCACACAAACTATTAGCTTCAAAGCAATTTTCAAGTGATCGAATAATCAGTACGAAACATTTCGAGTCTACATCAAATGATTGTCTCACACAAATCATGTAAGATGTTACCAGGCGATTTTCACATGATCATCTTTTGACTTTCATCAAGAATATAAGATGAACTTGGTTAAAGTGAAAGCTTACCAACACATATTTCGAGAAATATGTAAGCGAGTTAAACTCAGCTTGAAATATCAAATGTGTATAATCGAAGTCTATATAGCTATATGACTTTTGTCTCAAATAGGAGATATAGTAAATAGACTTTTGAGTGATAGATGAGTTCAAGTCTCCACATACCTTTTGTTGATGAAGTTCCACAAGCTCCCCTTAGTAGTCTTCGTCTTCAATCGATAAACACTGTAAATTTTAATGCTCAACTACACTTACTATCTTAATCCGAGACTTAGCTATAGGTAGACTAGAAATCAAGACTTATAGTTTTGGAAACTAAACTTGACAAACAAGCTTGAGATAGCAACGCTTGCGAGTTCGACCGAGCAGTGCTCTAACAGGAACTATAGTTTCTTATTCTTCAATGAGAAATAATTTTGTCAAAAAAAGTTATGGCATATGCATCATAGGCATGTGATTGATGAAAGGGTTATTTAGATGTGTTTCTCTGAACGTTGTAGCTTTGAATGACGTGTACTTTTGAAGAGCGATGTGGCTGCAGGTTTGGGTATCACTATACTTCATATGCATGATTCATTTAGTGACATCCTTTTGGATGTTTAGATCATATTTCTTATTGTTTCTGGGAGAGAAGCTAAGTATATTGTGACCTTGTTTTCAGTGATTTTTCGGAGGAGGATTTTGGTAGTGTACATTCTGGAATCATCAAAATAGTTTGAAGCGCAAAACCTCTTTTGTGAAACAGGTTGGTCTTTTAGTGTTGATACGTTTCAATTTGGAGGTGAAAACCCGTTTGAGAGGAACAATATATCATTTGGGCACTTTATAAGTTTAGGTACAATTCTACTGTTTGGTGTAGATAGTGATTTCATCGCATACTACTTGGAGAAAGTACAGTGCATGTTGTTCGAGTTTCTTGGACAAGTTTGGGTCTGATTTTTCGGTGTGCTATCTCGTGAACCTTTTATCATCTACTGTTATTTGGTAAAGTAATTCTGGATAGTGATCAAGTTTTGGTTGCCAAGTTTATTTCTTATAGGAGGAATAATTTTGGTGTTAGTATTGAAGAATATTTTCTTTCTTCCGTGTTCCAGAAGTTGTGTTTGTAATTCTTGATCAGTTTTGAACTCTTGGTGCAGATAGTTATGCTAAAGCAGTGATGGTATTTTGAGAGGTTTTAGTTTGGGTGGAGCATTGTGCTCCTTGGTCATCTACTACAATATTGAAATTGAGGTTTCAACAGTTACAGAGGCGGTAGAAGATGATATTTTCTCTTGAGAAATCTATTCAGCAATAATTTAGCTTTATCATCCTTTGCTTCTCAGCTTAGCGTGAGAAGTTAGAACTATTATCTTGGATAGTTACTTATGAACTTAGTACGGTTGCTTAAGAGTAAGAAGACAATGAGTGAGCATAACGGCGTTTTGGATAGTTGCTTGGGAGATGGTGGAGTTTTCTAAGGTTAAGAAAAAAACTAGGTTGGTTTTAGGTCTTTGTATGTTATGAAGGATGATTGCCAGATCTTGTTTGGAATAGTTATATACTGGTACACGTTTTGAGGTAAGGTTGACTAAATAATATGCACAAGACAATGTGTGATTGTTATGAAGCTTTTCATCCGTTATTAATCACATTTATATCCGAGTCCTGTTAGTTTTAATGTGACGGTTTGACATGATCGACGAAGTCGAAACTGCAATCTTTCCTGGAGATTTGGTGGAGGATATTAGGCTGTCACAACCCGTTTGGTTTGAGGTTGCTGGTTTAGTTTGGATGTTTGGTATGTCAGCTTTTGGAGCCTCTGGTTTGTTTGTTCACTAAGTTAGTGATTTTGTGAAGCTTGACATGTTTGGTTTCTTTTTATCTTGTTACTTGTTTCGAGGATCTGCTCATGGAAAAGAACAAGTTCAGTTTTATTTCTTGAAGAAGCAATTGAGTTTGGAGTTTTGAGATGAATGAGTTTGGTTATGCTAAAAAAACACTTGAACAGAAGTTTGTACGAGATTTGTTGACTTCGGTCGTTTGGTAGTTAAGTTGTCACTTGATCCAGTTTGCTCGTCGTTGAAGTCCTTTTGGGTGCTAAGGTGATTTTCGTGGTTTGAAGATCAGCTTAGATTAGTGGAATCTTTACCGAGGTGGAGATTTGTTGAAACATCGACAAGGTGGAGATTGTTGATAATTGTATGTGTTTTTGGGAGGTTCCGGAAAGTTCTGGAACACACTAGAAATCTGTAATGTAGGGAAAGGGAAACATAAGGTTTACTAGTTTAGGTTGATTTCCATATTTAGATAGGTTACCTAAATAACATTAGGTTTCCTAGTTGGTTTGGGTTTCCTTTTCCAAGGATATTAATACCTGGGAATCAAGTTTATGAATATTATATAAGGAGGTTTATATGGTGATTCTTATACATGGTACTCTCAATGGAGATTTGAGGAATTCATTCCACCTCTTGGGGTGGAGTTTTAGGGAGTTCGTTGGTGTTGAAAAAGGAAATCGTCATGGTTTTTTGGAGAGATATCGAAGACATCGTTTAGTGAAGATAAGATCTCTTTGTTCATTGATGGTGAAAAATAAATCGTTGATGTTGGAAGAGACATCGTTTAGAAGGACATCATCTCGTTATATGAGATAAGTATTATCTTCTTTGGTTAGACATTATTCTGTGATTTATGGAGCGTTTTGTTCATGAGAGTTATTTTAGGGTATATGATCAACACAATGTTGGATCATAGTTATTGATTGTTTTGTCAATTATTAAGTGTAATTCTCTGTTAGTGGTTCCATAATAATGAAGAAGTCGTAGCCGTTTGGTGGATGTAGGTATATTGCCGAACTACGTTAATTCTTATGTGCTTTACTTATTGCTTCTCATGTATGTTTGCATCGTCTATCTTTCATTCTACGTCGATCCATAAATTTAGTGTCTTGTGGGTTAATCCGAGTTGGATTTCCCCGACAAGTGGTGCGGTTAAGTGGTAGTTTCCATGACATAATTAGCATCAATCTAGCAGCAAAAGACAAATGTCTTGCCTTCCAAGACTTCACTCTTTTAATGACCTTATCAATTAGGGAGGGAAAATCCATGTAAGATAACTTAGTGGAAATGAGGGCACTCCTAGATACCTCATGGTAACATTCTTTTTGATTAAGATAAACAATTCACAACAAAATTAAACTTTATCAACAGACGAATAGAAAAGGGAGGTCTTCTTATAATTAACCACAAGCCTAGAGAATTTACTAAAATTCTCCAACACTCCATCCAAAAACTGGGATGGCTTCAAATTGCTCTTTAAAAAAATACCAAAGCATCATCTGCAAAATACAAATGAGTGAGATGAGAATCTTATACCTGGGATGTAACAAAAAGGATCTAGAGGAGACCTTATGCTTCAGTAACACATTGAACACTTCCATAACCATAACAAAAAGGTACGGGGATATAGGACATCCTTGCTTTATTCCCCTCTTAGGCCCCCAAAAAACAAAGGGAGACCCATTCACAATCACTGAAAATCTTGAAGTAAAGATACATAAATGAATCCAATTAATGAAATGAAGAGGAAAGACAAGCTTCTTCATAACATCTCTAATATCGTCTCAGCTAACTGCATCATAAGCCTTCAATGAACATCTAGGAGTACCAGTAGTCTTGTGGTAATTCTTAGCAATCTCATAAGCCAGAAGAATGTTGTCTTGTATCGACCTTCAAGAAATGAAAACCGACTGATTGGAACTGACTTAACCCCTTCAAAATATATTTCATTCTAGAATCTATGATTTTTGCTATACATTTGTGTATTACATTGTAACAAGAAATAACCTAAAATCTCTAATAGTAGAAGAATTATCACATTTTGCAACCAAGGTAAAAAAATACTATTTATATCCTTCAACAACTTACCAGATTTGGAAAAATTATGCACATCTGCCACAAAATCATCCCCCACAATAGACCAAGAAAACTTGAAAAAATAACTATTATACCAACCAGGTCTAAGAGATTTTGTAGAATGAATACAAGAAAGAGCTTCTCCAGACCAACCCATGATCACATTCCCATCTTACTTGACATTTTTGATCTTAGTTGGGGACCTAGTCCTTTTAGTTTTGAAGTAATGTGGTTCATGGAGAATGGTTTTTTACAATTACTAGAAGAATGGTGGCTTTCTTTTGATTTTGGAGGTTTCCCTAGTATTGTTTTATGGCCGAAGTTGAAAGCTTTCAATGAAAAGCTAAGGACATGGGACAAAAAAGTTTTCAGACATACCAACACCAGACTGAATGAAATCTTGTAAGAAACTCATTCAATAAACAGCACGACTAAGGTTGTCAACGGGTCCGGGACCTCCCAGGTATCACTAGACTCAGACCCTACTTATAAAAGTCGGGTCCGGTTTCTAACGGGTCTGGGACCGGTTCCTATTTGTGGACCCAGAACCAGACCCGTTTGAAGTCTGAGGTACTCATCGGTTTTGGATATCCGTTGGGAAGTAAGAAAAGTATAAAGAAAATCTTAAAAACTTAATTTCTTTCTCTTTTTAGCTTGAATCTAAATTATTTTTATAAAAATTTATTATTACATTTTTATTAATGTCCTAAAAAAAGATTAAATGTAAGAAAACAATGAAAATGAAAAAAAAATCTTAGCCAAAACTAGCAAAATGCTTGTAATTTTGCTAAAAAAATGAATAAAGGGATGAGTAACAGGGTAACCAATACCCACGGGTAACCGACGGGTATTACCTGTTTGAACCCGTTAAGATTAGGGTACAATCGGGTAATTTCGGGTCTTAAGTTGTTAATATGTCCAACTTAAGGACCCATAACCGGACCCGAATCTACTGGGTCCAGTTCCGGTATCGGGTAATTGGTACCCATTGACAGCCCTAAGCATGGATGAGGGCAACGTCTTAACTAAAGAGGAGATCAACAACATGCTTTTACTAAAAAATCAGTTTGAAAAAACATCACAAATGGAGAAAATGTCATGGAAGATTAATTCCAAGACACGGTGGCTTCAAGAAGGTGACAGAGACACTTTATTTTTCATGAGTAAAGCATATATTAGAAGGAGACATAACAGAATCAAACAACTTTACATAAATGGGGAGTTGGTGGATGACAAATATACGCTTCAAGAGCATATTATGGACTATTACAACACTTTATTTACAAAAGAAGAGGTAGTTAGACCTGAACTTGAGAATATTGAATTTGATAAGATAAGTACTTGAGAAAGTGAAATCTTCAAAGCAAATTTTTCTGAAGAAGAAGTAATTCATGCTATTCAAGACCTTGGCGGTGACAAAGCACCTGGTCCAGATGGTTTTTCAATTACATTTTTCAACAAATGCTGGAGCTTACTTAAAACTTACATAATGAGTAATGTGAATGAGTTTTTCTTTACGTGTCAAATTAATGTCAAGCACAACTCCACTTTCATCGCATTGGTACCCAAGAAAGATTATATGGAAACCATGAAGGATTGCAGGCCAATTTGTCTCTTAACAAGTGTATATGAAATCATTGCAAAAGTGCTAGCTCCAGACTCAAGTTGGTAATGGACATGCTGATATCCCATGTGCATTTTGCATATATTGAAGGTAGGAAAGTTATAGATGGCACTTTGATAGCAAATGAGCTAGTAGACTCAAGACGTAGATCTGGTAAGGTTGGAATCATTTGCAAAATAAACCTAGAAAAGGCTTTTAATAGAATTAATTGGAAGCACTTGGAGTTCGTTCTAATCAAATGGGCCTTGGAAGAAAATAGTGCAATTGGATAAGGTTTTGTTACTCAACCTTTTTTGTGTTTATTAATGGCTCTTCTTTTGGTTATTTCACTAGTTCAAGGGGTGTTAGACAAGCATGTCCGGTATCTCCTCTTCTTTTCAATATAGTCATGGAGGGATTCTCAAGATATATGGACAGAGCTTCTCATATAGTTTTTTTGTGACTCCATCCAGCATTATTATAAACCACTTGCACTATGATGGTGACACTATCTTTTTCATTGATCACAACAAAGAAAAATTACATAATTTATTCTCTGCTCTCAAGTGTTTTGAGTACACTGCTGGTCTAAAGGTTAATACCTCTAAGACAAGACTAATAACTATTTGTGATGTTCCAAAGATATAAGTTTGGGATTCTGAATTTGGTTGTGCCACTAAAAACCTTTCTTTCATGTACCTTGGTATGCCACTTGGAGCTAAAACGACTTCTAAGAAAACATGGAATCCTATTATTGAGAAGTTTGATGAAAGATTGTCAGTTTGGAGACAAATATCACTCTCAAAAGGAGGTAAACTTGCACTCTTGAAATGCATCCTAAGTTCACTTCTAATATGTTATTTCTCTTTATTTAAAGCACCTGCATCAGTCACAAAAATCTTGGAAAATAAGATGAGAAACTTCCTTTGGGAATAATATAGTGCCGGATCAAAAATATCTCATCTTATTAAGAGATAT
The DNA here is from genome assembly GCF_003573695.1 of Papaver somniferum. Classification (NCBI taxonomy): domain Eukaryota; kingdom Viridiplantae; phylum Streptophyta; class Magnoliopsida; order Ranunculales; family Papaveraceae; genus Papaver; species Papaver somniferum. The sequence continues at coordinate 15,352,879 of NC_039359.1, read as the reverse complement.
TTTGACTTTGGGTCCCAACTATGTGACCACTGATGCATTTGGATATTAGAGTTTGGATCCCAGGACTTGAGTTGACCGTCAAAAATCTAATTAAGTGATGAAATGACCAATTCAACATTAGATTTCAATTTATTTACTAATCCATCCAATGTTGTTTCTGTTAGACCAGTGTCCGATGTAGAAGCGCCCATTAATTAATGGTTGAGATCGATTTAGAAAAGTTCCCAAATTGTTTTAAGTTTTCTCATTTTTCATTAACGCCACTGCCAAGCTACTGTGACTCACCTGCATCACCAATTTCACTCACATGATCTCATTAAACCCAATCATTTTATCACCAGACGACAAAACTTATAACAATTCTTATTTTAGCACTTGTTTCGAATTAAATTGTTCAGATAACTGTCGAACCTTTCGTGAAATTATGGATACTTGGTGACAAAATAAATAAATAAAACTTAGCTCCACCACCATCACTACCGAACCTTCCTAACAAAAAATTATTAACATAATCCTTCAAAACAATAACAGGTTATATCTTCTTAATTTGACTTTACAACACCATCAACAAACCACCACCCGGATTCATTTCCAAACTCAGCACTTTCCCAAATTAAATGCTTTCCCCACCCCCACATGGATTGTTTAAGAAGATAATTTAAGTTGCTTTATTTTTGATTCAACATACTTATTTACTAATTTGATTTTTTTCAAAGGTGATCATGGGATTGTTGATGGTGGCGGCAGAGTTATTATGTTGTTGATGGAGTGATGGTGAAGAAGATGAGATCAATCGGTCAAATTCAATTCAACCCTTCAAGTATAATCAATCAAAATAGCAGAAATTAGATTAAAAACGTGTCGCATATGTCATCACTGAGACACTAACGGAGATGGGTAAAGATAAATTAATAAAAATAAAAATAAATCCTAACGGTCAAAACGATTAATTCAAGTCCTGGGACCCAAACTGTAGTATCAAACTTTCTAGGACCCAAATAAAATACTGGTCACAAAGTTGGGATCCAAAGTCAAAATATCCCTCTTATTAATTGGTATGGTTTGTGATGACAAAGAGAAAGGTGGTCTGGGTGTTTGTAATCTGAAGATGATGAATTTATCCAGGCTTATTAAATAGTGTTGGAGATTTGGTCAAGAAAAAAACAGGTTGTGGTACAAAATCATTGTGGATAAACATGGTAATGGTTTCTCCTTATGGGTACCTGACAAGATCAAAACATCTCATGGTGTATCTTGCTGGAAAACTATTGCTGATACTGCTCATCTGGTGAGTATTAAATCAACTCTGATCATTGACTCTAGAAGGGAAATTTCATTTTGGAACGATATATGGAGGGGTAATACATCTCTTGCTTCTTCTTTCCCATCACTCTATAAGTTATCAACTAATAAAGCTTTAAAGATCACATAAATGTTCTCTTCAAATGGAAACTGGCAAACTCATTGGCTGAATTTTTGCTTGTGATTGGTAATAATCCTCCAGTTCTAAATAGCTTACCAGATACAATACATTGTTCCCTGCACAATTCAGTTATCTTCAATGTCAAATCATACTCTAAGCTGGTTGAAGATTTTGGTGTCGAAAACTTTCCTCATACCTTGGTTTGGAAGAAGTCAGTCCCCCGAAAAATCAATTTCCTTGTATGGTGCTTAATCCATGAGAAGCTTAATACAATTGACATCATGCAGATAAAAGGTATTGACATTTATAACTCTTGTGTCCTTTGTGGTAATGACACTGAATCTCAAGATCATATTTTCCTGCATTATAAAATAACACATAGGATTTAGTCCTTGGTTTTACCTAGCAATTGTTGGTCGTGGGTAATTCCTATGAATATGAGGATGCTTGCTCTTGGCTGGCACCATGTGCCCTTCTCAAACTCAGGAAACCTTATTTGGAGTCTCATCCCGGATGCAGTTGTTTTTATAATATGGACGGAAAGAAACACACATATTTTTGAGCATAACTACATCTTCAAAACATAATATGATTTGGGCATAGAAGTGAAATCCTAGGTCTTAGCTTGGGCCAGTGCAGCTGGTGGAAGAGTATATCTGAACTTTACTAGCTCAGTACTCAATAACTGGCAGTTTTTGTTTGATTTTCATGTAATTTTTGTATTTTTCTTAATTTACCTCGGATAGAATTCTTATACATTCTTCTACTTCAATATATCTTCTTTTCTTATAAAAAAAAGACATGTAACTATAGTAAAGGATTCTTAAAACCGCTTTTCATGTTTAACATTAGTTATAATATCTAAAGGATCTGTAGGTTTAACGTTTCGTGCAGTAAGATATCAAAATTAAACTCATTTGAGGGACCAAATCAGCTAAAGATAAGCGATGCCGCCATGAAACAAACAAAATATTGGAGAAGACTAATCAAACATACTTAGCTGGTAAGCGAAATAATAGAACCAACTTGAGGTATCCATAGCCATGATATTATTTCCAACACGAGAACAGGCAAAATGGAACGGTTGGAATTAGAGGTGTAAAGTGCGTCGTGTTGTGCTAGCACGACACACGAAGAAGCGTACTTAGTGTGCTCTGTCTAGTGTTGTGTCGTACCAAGAATTTAAGGCATGTTGTCCCATGTTGTGCTTTTCGGTCAAAGCAAAGCACGACATGCCACATGAGCACAACACACTAATGTCTCTTCAAATAATCAGCAGATAACTTACTCAAGCCAAGGTCTCAAAAAGTGTCAGAATTGACAAAGTAGGAAATACTAATAGGTCCTAGAAATAATATATTAGAGAGAGTTTAGTCCAGTTGACTGAGTCAACTGTCAATTTGGTCCTTTTTAAAAATATATATTACTATTTGGTCATAGAAATTATGGTTTGGTCCTAGGTGACGTCATGGATGATGTAATTGTCATCTTGTAGTGGCAAAAATACCCTTTTGGGACCACATATATACAAAAAATCAGTAGAAAATATCTCATTCTCAGATTTACTTTCTCTCCCCTCTCTATTTTCAGATCTAGTTTCTCTCCTCTGCATTTTTTTTGCTGCTGCAAAGATGAAGGTTTGTGTTTTTCTCCTAGGGTTTTGATTTTTCAGAGATGATGAAGACGATGAATCATATAAAGATGATGAAAACGACGAAGATGAAGATGTTGTTGAAGACGACGAACTCTTTTGAAGATGTTGCTGCTGTTTTGATGATGAAGACAATGGTGTTTTTGAAGATTGTGTTGTTGTGTATGATAATGAACATTGTTTGAAGACGATGAACTTTGTTGAAGACGATAAACTCTGTTGAAGATCTTGATTTTTGATTTTTTTTCGTGTTGATGATGATCTATGTTTGTTGCTCGTGTTGAAGATCTTGATTTTGATGTTTGTTGCTCTTGTTAAAGATGAAGTTTTGCTGCTGTTGAAGACGATGATGTTTGTTGTTGCTGTTGAAGACGACGAAGAAGATGAAAATGATGCTACTGCAGTTCATTTTTACGGATGAACTCTATTTTTTACGATTTTTTGTTGTCAGTTCCTTTTGAAAAATGAAATCTGTTTTCTTTTATAGGTTTTTTTAGGTGTTCATTTGAAAGAATGAACTCGGTTTTCATATAAGTTTTCATTGGAGTTCATTTAACTCGGTTTTCATACAGGTTTTATTAGGAGTTCATTTGAAAGAATGAACTCTTGTTTTTATTCATAATAGTGGAGTTTTTGTTGTGTGTTCATTTGAAAACATGAACTCTGATTTTTTTGTTCTTGATAACAAAATTTTTGTAGAATTTAATGAAATGTAGTGAAAATCTTAGAATATAATGAAGTGTACAGTTTACATGAGATAGAATGAACTCATATCTAGAAAAAAACATGATAGTTCATCAAAAAGAATGAACTGTTACAAAAAATAAGTAATTAATTAACACGGAAGGATATGTTGGTCCATAGGAAATGTGTTTTCCCGCCGGACCAAATAGTCTTGGGACCACAAGGACCAAACGATATGTTCAGTTCCTTGCAGTAATTAGGACTCCGAAAACCATCTAAACAAGTCATACAAAACACCAGTTCTACAGTAGAGATCTCAGAAACTTTTTTCTTGCAAGTTAGATTCTTGCTGAACACATTTCAGATTCACTAATAATCACTTTGATTAATGGATCTACGAACATAAATAAAATATACAGAGCATATCCGGAAACAATCTAAAAAATATTCAGTCCTCGCTCATACACAGCCTTAATGAAAGAAACAATACCATGATAAACTCTTATTACTAAACCATCTTTTCATCGGATTAGTAGGCATTATTATTGTTGGTTCCTCCTTACATAGGTCCAAAATCCAAATGTTCCCACCTGAAGGGGACTAGAATATACAGAACTTCGGGTGAACTTTTGAATAAGAGGCCAAGACAAACACAAACTGCAGCAATGGAAACCATTGACAACATTGTCGGTCTATATCCCAAGAAATTATTTCTTTTTCTATAGGTCACCTTTTGAAGACAAAATCTGCATGACTGCGGGCTGCTGCTCAATTCAGTCTTCTCGAATTGGAACCCAGATACTTCGGATGAATCGGAAACCTCGCTTTTCTGCTTTTGATTGCCGTTGCTGTTCTCGGATGCATTAGGAGGAGGAATGTTAAGTATTATATGGCCCGTTTCTGATTTGTTATTAATTTTCTTCTGAACCAAATGGATGTAGGAGTAATGGCCTCTCATTCGTGCATAACCTTCAGGTGTCAACCCTGTTTTGTCACGAACGCTTTTCCATGCTACAGCTCCCACCTATGCAGAAGGAACTGTATATTAGGACATCTGATAGGTGTAAATATAAAACTTGTGAAAGAAATCGACATAATGTCTTGTATGATAGGTGCACCAAGTCTGATTTTGTTAACCTATTTTTAACATGAGTAAATAAATTGTACTAAGTGAATGGTAGGGACTTCCTCACTGACACTTGGTAGGGTTATATGAACGTATATAGGGAGAACAATATCCGACTCTAGAGATGTGCAACACGTGTTCTGTCAATTAAATAATCTAGGTTTTGACGTTGTGCCACTGGTAAAACATGTTTAGTTGCATCCTAGAGTATTCCAAAGTATCTGTACTGCAATTAGAATTGAACTACTACGGATATGTAAGAAGATTAAGGAAGTACCAATCCAGGATCATCAGTTAGCACAGCCAGCATGCTCTCAGACCCAATTCTACTGGCTGCGATGTGAAGGGGAGTCAAACCCCCAGGACCAATGGCATCAGGTCTAAACAAGAAGCGTCTGTTGGCCAGTTGAGTCTGTCCTAGGCTTATTTTTTCTGAAGCTGTGTCAGGTACATATCTCAATAGGCGCTCCACCATCAACCTACAGTTTCTCCGGACGGCCCTATGAAGAAGACCCATATCTGAAAGTGCGAGTTCTATTGAGGCATGGTCACCTGCATCTACACTTCCTTCAAATAGAATGTCTAGAAGTTTCTTCACCACGGCACACCAATCGTGATCCATAGCAAACTCCATAAGCCCTCTGAACCGTGTGAAACTAAACATATCCGTATTAGGATCCATGTTACCTACTTTAGATCTCAAGCGGCACCTATGAAGAAGCCAGCCCATTTCATGAACAAAACTTAGGGCTTGATCCTTGGATCCCATTCTTCCAGATCTTCTTCTGTCATCATCAGATTCCGACTCCTCCAAGGCACCCTCCAACATACGAATCTCTGAGCACACATCTTGTTCTGCAACTATGAAAGGGAAGGAGCTACTATTTAGACCATCATCATCAACCTAAACAAGGCCACAAAAGACACAGGATCCTCAGTGCTTAGTCTACACATATTATCATAAATAATGTTCATATTCTAACATTGATAAGCACACAAAAATTGAATTGGAAGCACGAGGAGTATCTTGATAAAAATGAATGTGAATTTCCAGCTCGTAATGTGTGCGAGGATCGTGACACAGTCTAGGACTAGGGTGTTACTGTTACAACTGGCAGCATGAGAGGGGAAGGCGGCCTAACACACTTCACAGCAAGGTATATGTCTAGATGTCCACTCACCTTACAAGTGCATGTAAAAATCGCTTACTCGTTAAAATGAATGACGTCCAATTAATTTTAGAGAGATGACAAACCTCGATGAATCCTCTCCCAGTGACATCAGGGACAGAACAAGTGAAGCTGAGGGACTGGAGCTCTTCATCCTCACTAAATGTTCCAGTGCCCTCCACCAAATCATTAACATCCTCCTGAACCAGATACTTCCCTCCCAACGCACAGCGTAACCTGCAATGTGAAACAAAAGCGAGGGATTCATTATCAGGCGCTAGTTTGAGATTTTAAAAGAAACTTTTTTACATTTTGAAATTTGTCCATAGTTAACATCCTGCGGCAGGTGGAGGAGCTGAGGGCAACCAGAAAAATCAAGAAGACATAAAAAGAAAAAGAAAAAAAATGGGAAGTGATACCTTGTGGTCGGCTGAACTAGATTGAAGCCTTTAACTATAAACCGTGCACTCCCAGATACAGAAAGTGCAAGGGGTTTGATACTAGAGATCACACAACCATTGTGCTCCTTGAAAGGTAATAGCATGTCAAGAACAACCTGACCTGCATCAGACAAAAATTGAATAAGAAAGCTTTATCTGTCATGTTAGTTGACAATTACATTCTTATATATAAGCTTATTATATTTTTTTAACAGTAAAGTAAAAATAAAAAAAAAAAACTATACAAACAGACCTTGAAATATAAAAGCTGTTCGATGCTGTATCCTAACATACACCCATCCTTTTCTCCAGAAGGGATCGCTTGAAACATCCAAAAGCCTGCTCAAACTGGAGCTTAAACCACAACAAAGCTGCACTTTGCAATTAAGAATTAGGATGTGACTAAAAAGCACTGTGACAGTGGTCAGATTTCATTCTAACGATGCATAAGAAACATACCTCCTCCCACATAGAATCCGCCAAACGAAGGTAGATCGTTAGCATGATACAACCGGGCCTAATGTAGCTCTCAATTTCCGCAGGACTGTTAGATAACCAATCAAGAACCTGTTTGAAGTACATGAAGCATTAGACCCAGTCTGGAGAAGATAAAGAGTAAATCACAGTTATTCAAAAGCTCCTCAAAAATACCTGTGATCTCAATACAAGAGGAAAATCATTTGGATCTTTGCCAAAAAGTTTGAAAACAATGCGATCTGTACGAGTCTGGATGTAAAAAATATGGAGGTTAGAAATCAGACAAAATAGCAATGTTATAGATGCAGTTCAAAAGAACATAAGAGACAAAATGTAAACCTGAGCATCTCCACTAGAACTGGAAGGTGACTGGTCTGATGCTGAATCGGAATTCGCACTTGTTTGAGGGGGGCTTGAGTGGTGAGAGTGTTGATTAACCCATGATGGGCAATCTAGAGAACTACTAAGCAAGTTTAGAGGTGTTTCAGACCTCTTTAACCCTTCCACGCAATCTTGTGAGTCAACATAGGTGCAATTCAAATCAAAATTATTTAACTTGATTCTCCCCGCAGTCAAGTTTCGAACTTCTGCTTCGGGTGGAATGTCATTTTCTGCTGTTTTCAAATTATTTGCTGAAGTTGTTACTTGTGAAATCCCTAGGGCAGCAACGCTAACAGATAGATTTGCAGGTCTAACATGCTCCTCTTGAGCACCATGTATTTTAGAGGATGAGCCCAAACATCCAGAAGGTTCAGAACCAAGTGAGAATAACCTATCCACTATTTTTGAAGGTGCTCCCGTGAAAGTCCCCTCATTGAGCAAATCCTGAGATCCCTGCTTGATTCCAGATGTGTTACCCACACCAGATCCGTTAGCTAAGCTACCAAGGTTTCTCAAAACATGAGAAAGCATAACCTCATCCTTTGGTTGAACAGAGGTATCGGCTGCAGTTCACCAAGCAAATAAACCAATCAGGAAATATTATCTAAATCGTTATAAAGTATTTCATATTTAAACATCAAAGGCAACCAGTCTGAAATCTTCACCGAATAAATTTCTCCCTCCAGTGAGAAAGTACATTAACGAACTGTTGAAATAAAATGAGAAGTTGGGGAATATCCACTCACAATGAATATTGCTGAGAATTTTTAGTAAAGTTACGAAAAGACAACTACGAGCCTCCTCATCATTCATGGAGCTACCATTAAAAGTAGCTTCACGTTGAGGTTTTCTCCTTCGTTTATTATGACCTGCTAAACGTCTACGACAGCTTCTCTTCCCTTCATCAAATTCTTCGAGAAGATGAAATCTGCTCACAAGAAAAACCCATCATTCAGTCTATGTGTTGTAGATAAGTGTACTAAAGAAAATGTTACACTGGACTAGCAACCACTAACATGTCATCAGAACAAATTGATAAGTTGCAAAACCGTGGCAAATGCTTTCCATTTTAAGCTCAGTAACATGATTTACAAGGCTTGCACCACCTCAATAGGTGCACCAGGTAGGAGACCAGGGTAGTGCAAAACCAAGAAAGGTAACCCATGTCTGCACATTACGCAGATCAAAGGTTAGCACTACCACACCACAGGGTGTGAATACAATACCGAAACTTAAACTTAAACAATCTAAAGATGCTTCTCCTTGGTTATAATTAATAGCATGAGGATCCCACTAAGGGGTATCTGATGTAAACCTATCAACGCTATATCTAATCCGGAATACTTAGTAAAACATATTAAAAAGGATAACAAACTAATCAATTGTATCTTGGTTCCAAAATATTAAACACAGTCTACAATTAATGAATGATGAATCACCTGCTACACTGCTGACAAAATCTCTGCATAACATTGCCTACGAGTGATTGACTGGTCTTGGAATGAATTTCACAGACCTTATGCCTTCTATGATAGGGTTTTGCTTTGCTCAAATCAGCCCCACAACCCTCAACCTGACATACGGCACGACTTGTAGTAGTCGTAGTACTAGTAGTACAAGTAACAGCAGTATTAGTAGCAGCAGAGTTCTCTGCTAACTTCATTTTCTTTCCATTTCCACCCACATCACCACCTTGTGCGATTGGATAAACATGTTCACCAAGGTTCAAAGTAAGGTTCTCAGCAACATCATTCATCAACTCAGTATCATCATCTTCATCAATTATAACTACTCCTCTCCTCTTCTTTTCCAGTTCCTTTTTACTTTTATTATCATCACCGCTCCTCAAATTGATCTCCTCTGAACAGGAAGATGAACTGTTTGAACCACCACCACCACCACCTCCATTAGTAGTCACAGGAACAACCTCACCACCTCTACTAGATAAAAATTCCCTACTATTAAACGGAACCGAATTCAAAGGTGTTGCAACAAATAGATCACCATCCCATTTCCAATCATTCAAATCCCATTCTAAACTCTTCTTTCCAGTACTACCCATCCAATCCTTCTCTTTCATAGCATATCTAGTCCCCATTAACAAATACCCTTAGTTTTGGAAAGCCCCCTTTATAGAATAACGATTAATCTACTTAAGTGTTACCTCAAATATCCAAGAATTCATCCATAGCACATCCATGAATTCAAACAAGAAACCCCCACATACCCTACACACAATTAAAAAGACCTTAATTTATCAAAATTACCAATAAATCTCTCTACCTTCTACCACCATTTCATTAGCAGATAGTATACTGAGAGCAAACATAACAATCTTTATCCAGAACAGAAAGATTCTTCTTCTGATCAGAATTTGATTAATGAATCAACAGAAATAAACAAAGTAACCATCTTTATGAACAGAATGAGATTTGTGAATTGGTTGAATATAGAGTTTTCCTATTAGAAGTTTTTAGGGTTAACAAAAAAGAAAAGGGGAAAAGGAGAAAGGAGTTGAACTGAATTTTGTTGAGAGAAAGAAGAAGAAAAGGGGAATAGTGTACCAGACAAAATAATAAATGGGAGTGTCTCTTTGTTTTAGTACTATATACTCTTCTTCTCTGCTATTGGTTTACGCGGACCAAATGAATATTTACGGTTAAAAGATTTACTTGATGACTCCACTCCGATTGTAACAAACTCTAGTGAATCTAGGTCGAATATATAAACATTTTTACTAGCTATAGGAGTCGTAGGACTAAAAATCCTATTAATAAACGTAAGACTGTGTGGCAATTTGGTGGAGCATTGTTGAACGAGCAACATTACCACCGTCCATTTTGATAATACTTGCGAAAATATTTGCCAAATAAACGGTTGATCAAATTTCCTAGATTGCTTAATGGTTGTTTGCATTGCAGCCAGACTAGAGTTGCACAAGAACCGTACTTATACCAAAACAATCGGTCAAAATGAGTAAATCGGGACTAAACCGAGTCAAGATCAACAACTTGGTTAGTAGGTTCGAAATATCATAAGAATTTCGACTCGGTCAACAAGTAAAGTATTAAAGACGATCGAACCGAGCTGAAAAGATCCGAGTAATATGAGCCATATACGTAGCATATATGAAACTTAATGTTAAGCGTCCACCTTATCATATCTGTTACCTAAATGATTTTTTATTTTTTTACTCAAAAGAGGCAATATGATAGAAAAACATTAAACCACCACCAAAACGGTAATAGATTGATAAAAGGAACAAAAAATAGCTCAAACTATAGTAGAGCTGCGGAAACAAAAAGATTGCAATTATCTCATCATTGCTTCCCAATTATGCAAAATTGTATTCTAATGATAATCCATCAAATACATATATATCAACACACCAATTATACATAAAAAATGTTCACGTTTTTGGTGCTGAAGTCCACATTCTTATATTTCCCATTAAAGATTTTTGCATTTATTTCTATCGATATGGCCCACCAAATTGCAAATGGGTAGATATCCCGAATTCTCTTCCTTATATAATGTGTGTTGTTTGTCTTCTTTTTTCTCCTTTCCCAAATTGTATTCTTGATAGAATCTTGAAAAACAACCGCAAACTATAAAAATTCGGAAAATAATGTCAAACTAATCTTGTAGCTTCATAATGTAGAAAGATTTGTTGGTTCGACTCAGCAGTCTTTTTACACAGTAAACAGTCATTCACCATGATAGTGTTCCTGTAAAAATTAATAAAAGGTAGCTGCAACATCATAGCAAAGTGTCCATACAAAGAAAATTACTTTCTGGGAAATTCTAGGATTTTCATATGCATTTGCAGATAAACATCAGACATTTATCATATTTAGTGCCTTATAACATGCAGCTACAGAAAAACTTTTATTCCCAGACTGCCATAGTCTTTGATCACTGCTACTATTACTGTTGGTAACAGGTATTAAATTCAACATATGTGCAACATCTTTAATTTCCCGATCTATAAGCAACTGCTGAAAGCAAAGTTATAGATGTTGTCACTGCTCAACATCAACATCTCTTGGATAGTGGCACCATTTTTCCCACCTAGTTTGAACAATGCAGTTTGATCTATATGGACCTTGTTTGCAAGCAATTTCATCAATAAATTTTTGAATTGATACATTTACCAAGATGTGCCTTAAAATTTTGATGCACAAGCAAAATTTATAAAAACAACTTCTTTTTGGTAGGGACAAGCTTTATTGCCATATGGGATTGAGAGGCCTCAATCAAAATGAAAGAGTCTATCAACATAGACCAAATTAGACGTTATTACAGGTAAATAGAAAGGTCCTTTCGTCGAAACTCAACCAAACATTTGTTTATTCGAAGGATATACAATGAGAATACTATACGTTATATCATTTACCACTTGGTAATAAAATAAATTATTTATTGCTTGGTAATACTTCTTTAGTTTTTTTTTATTATCATAATAGGAACGGGATCTATTAACAAAAGGGTTTGAAAAAATCATTTAACAAAACATAATAACCGTAGGATGTTCTTTATCTGACCGCTAATATTTCTGATGACATGGAATACAATTTTGTTTTAGGATGCGTTTGGGTTAATCTCTTACCATCAAACCAAGAATGCTAGAAAGATAATATAACGGAAAATTTTCAATTAAATCATGAACATGTATGTATATGTTAGATCAAAGTTGCTACATATTGAAATCTTGGGATCTTAAATAACTTACTGAACTGAGTAGCGGGATCGAACATTAAATGGTGGTGAAAATTTTTTTCGAGCCTCAATCAAATTTAGGGTTATAAAAATGTCTTAAAAAAAGCTGATGAGTTTAATCAATGGTGAAGAATGATAGCATAATTAGTCTTTCATTGTTTTATTTACAAGGACATGGGTGATGGCGACGAAAGGTATCGCAGTGGTGCTTAGTCGACTGTTTCTCTTCAAACTTCATTGTAGGCTACTACTATAGGCGAATAACTATGATGGTTCTTAGTCGCACTGGATACCTTGGCTCCAGTCACCTCACAAACTTCGTTAAAGTCTACTATGATAAAAGAAAACTTTCCACAGAAAATCAACAAAGCCAAGCGTTTAGAGAAGCTAATTGATATTTAGTTTTTATTTGTTCTCAAAGCGATGCGCTACCAAACACAATTCAAAACTAACTCATGTGCCATGTCATCAAATATGTTAACCATTAGATACAGATTATCCAACGGTAATCATGTTTTGTTAAAAGTTTTTGTCAGTCGATTCCGACCCATTATTATATACCATTTTATTTATTTTACAAAAATACATTCTCATGCAAGTATATTTCTTAATCTCATAATGGCTAATACACCATGTCATATTCTCTTCTTTTTTTTGAAATATCGCTCTATTCCATAGCCCTTGCTCTAAAAGTGAGCGTACTGTTTCAGGAAGAAAAAAGCTTGAAAAGTTTTTTTAAAAGGAAAACTCATTGTGCAAATTCTATCTGGATTTGGAGCATAATTGTATTCCTTGTGGATCTTGTGTGTTATTTGTTTGTCAATACTATTTGCTTTATTCTGAAATTCATGATTACTCAAGATGGGTACCGATTTTTTCTAGGGTGGGCACCAATCCATATAAATAAAAATCCAGACTGCTGAATTCTGGATTGGGTCCCATCCTAGTAATTCAAATTATTTTATTTTTTACGGAAATGCTTTCATTGGAGAAAGAGCTAATAACATGAATTCCCTCATTCTCAGTGGTTCTTTGTCTTGCGATAAACAACAGATAAATGACGAAGATAAGAATTTTTATACTAAACTTTTTGAAGAAAATATAAGTTACAAGCCTAACTTTGATGATCTTGCAATGCCATCTCTTCTTGTGCAACATAAAATTGTGCTTGAAAGATATTTTGATGATGATGAATAAGAAGTTAAATCTGTAATTTGGTATTTTGGTTACAACAAGTCTCCTGAATCTGATGGATACGCACTGGAGTGCTTCAAGGTTGTCTTGGATATCATTAAAAAAGATCTAATACGTAAACAAAAAAGTTGAGAGAGTTGGTAATCTGGATTAGAGATTAAATTGCACCAAAATGTGATGGAGTTGTATGTATGAATCAATTTAGACCTATTAGTCTTGTTGGAGGTGTCTACAAGATTTTCTTAAAGTTATAGGCGGAAAGATTAAAACTAGTCCTTTCTTCTTTGAAAACTGAACTCCAAGGTGCTTTTGTTGATGGAAGAAAAATCGGTAATGGTATTCTACTTGTAATTGAAGATGATGAAAGGAAAGAGCCCATATTCCCGGTCTTGTGGTCAAAGTTGATTAAAAAAATCTTTTGATAACCTAAATTGAAATTGCTTGGATGTTACAATGATGAATTTTGGTTTTGGAAATATATGGAAGAATTAGATAAAATTATGTCTGTCTTCTGTTAGATTTTCTATGGCAGTTAGAGGTCAAGCATCTAGTTTATTTAAAAGTTGGCAAGGGATTTAGACAAGGTGATCCAATCTCGCTTTTCCTATTCATTATGGGAGCTGAAGTTTTATATCTCATGATTAAGAAACCTTCTTATATGTACATAAAATATGGTTTAAGGTCACCTCCTCAAGGTAATTTTATCAACCATCTGCAATTTGCAGATGACCTTATTGTTTTCATTGATGATAATAATGAAATTTACAATCTAAAGAACGTCCTGCTGAGTTTTGAGTTGATCTCTGGTCTTAGAGTTAACATTGAGAAAAATGCGGTGGTTCTTGCGGGAGAGACTCAATTTTATTTTTTCGCTGAGTTATTTGGTTGTCTTTATGTTAATTTTCTTATTAACTAGTTGGGTATCTCTTTGGGTAGTATATCCAACTTATGCCCACAAAGCAGTTCTAATCATGAATCATCCGCTCACTTCCAACTTCATTATCAGACAACAATAAATTATTGGAAGCTCCTGCTACATCACCTAACAAACCACCATAACACCACTAATACAATAGCCACCTCACTACCCCCATAGATGACTAAATCCCAACTCCTAAAAACAAAACCTCATGCTTCGGTCACCACAATCTTCTACTTCCTATTTTAGTCCTTATAGAGAATGAAGTATTATCACTAACGACAACTAAATCCGACAAGCGTAACGCAAATACCTATCAAATTCTAGAAGGAATATTCATGGGCACATGGTAACTACCACCGGTATTACCTGGGACGCAACCATATGCAAACCCCGCACAAAGAACAGTAGAAACATCAACCATCTTAGTGGGATGACTCCGGTATTACCTGGAATATATGCAATCCACACACAAAGAACAGTAGAAATATCAACCATCTTAGTAGGATGACTCAAAGTTCACTTGGATTGGATCAAAATCAACACAAATGGGGTAGCAAGAGGATACCACAGAATGAAGGAGGCAGGTATTATATGCGGAAATGAGAAGGCCGGTACAATCTTAGCAATAGCAGAACCACTGGGTATCACCACCGCTATTGCAATTGAAACTTGGGACATGAGCATCGCTTCTAAAACAGCGATGAAAATGGGATGTACAAATCGAAACAGAATTGGAGAATATAACAAGATTTCTAACCTCAGATACCGACACCCCATGGTATTTATCTAATTTGATTATAGAAATCAAACAAAGATTGACCCAAATCTCACAATACACCATACGACATATATACATGGAAGGAAATCAAGCGGCGGGCGGTCTGAAGACTTGGGCAACAAATGATTATCTTATGGGAAAGCTCATAACAACAACCTGGGACCTTAGAACTTACTTTCTATAAGTACTATTATGATTGCGGAATCTGTGGGTATAACATACCCCCGTGCAATCTAGGTTTAAGTTTGATAAATATCATGCTTTAAAAAAAAATATGGGATAATAAATCCGAATCCTTTTGGGAAGTTATTCTTTAGAGATTTCAAAAGAAAGTAAGTGGTTGTCGAAGGAAATATGTTTCTAAATCCACTGAAAAATAAATGTACATTGTTGATTAATGTTAGTCAACAATGTACTGTATAGCATTTACTATTTTTCTTTATTCAAGTCCCTAAATCCGTTGGAAAATAAATGGAAATGATGGCATTTCATTTGGGTGGAGGGTTTCAATTCAGTTAAGAAGAGGTTTTGAGATGGATGGGGTGAGCTTTTTTATTCTAAAAAAAGGTGGTGTGGGTATTAAAAATCTTAACATTGTGAACAAAGCACTCCACGTTGTATGGCAATAAACATGGTGCTCTATGGATGAATGTAATTAATCCTAAATTCGGTGGACACACTAATGTTAGTTTTCCTAATACTGTCTAATAAGCCTGTCTATAAGAGTTTGTGGGCAAGGATTTTCAAATTCAAGGATATTCTGGTCTCCAATACTTTATTACATGTCAGAAGTGGTGAAAAAGCGGGGGTCTAACAATCACACTCAATATTTCGTTTCGGCAATCTGTATGGACTAACTCCAATATAATTCCAAGAGAATCAACTAGACAGTCAGACTCAATCAAATAAAATACATCCAAGAGTTATATATCTGTTTCTCAATGTAATCAGCAAATCAAACATATAGAAATCCGCGATCCTGATTATTATGAGAAACAATTTGAAGGATACCAAAGACCAATGCTCAAGTGTCAATCAATTTATATCAACAACTAAAGGTTGCATTATCTAATTGATTGAACTACGCACAACCTGTGATATTTCAATTATATAAAAAATATAATGCGGAAAAGAAATAACACATACACCAGAAATTTGTTAACGAGGAAATTGCAAATGCAGAAAAACCCGGGGACCTAGTTCATATTTGAACACCACACTGTATTAATCCGCTACAGACTCTAGCCTACTACGAGTTAACTTCGGACTGGAATGTAGTTGAGCCCTAACCAATCTCACACTGATCAAGGTACAATCGCGTTCCTTACGTCTCTGAATCCCAGCAGGACTCTACGCACTTGATTCCCTTAGCTGATCTCACCCACAACTAAGAGTACTACGACCCAAAGTCAAAGATTTGATAAACAAATCTGTCTCACACAGAAAACTCTATTGAATAGATAAATATGTCTCCCACATAAGTACCTACAAGTTTTTGTTCCGTCTTTTGATAAATCAAGGTGAACAGGAACCAATTGATACACCAGACTTATATTCCCGAAGAAAAACCTAGTGATATCAATTACCTCACAATAACTTAACCATATGGTAGCGGAACAAGATATTGTGGAATCACAAATAATGAGACGAAGAGCTTTGTGATTACTTTTTATGTCTTACTTATCGGAGATTAAATCTCGAGCAAATCTTAGAGAAGATAGTACTCAATACGACAGAACAAAGTAAGATCAGAACACGCTACAGAGAAAATAATTGGGTCTGGATTCAGAATCCCAATGAAGTTTTTAAGTCGTTAACCTATAATGGTTTTAGGAAAACCTAGGTTAAAGGAGAATCGACTCTAGTCGCAACTAGTATCACACAGGACGTGTGGGGATTAGGTTTCCCAGTTGCTAGAGCTTTCCCTTATATAGTCTTCAAATCAGGGTTTGGAATCAATGTTACCTTGGTAACAAAGCATTCAATATTCACCGTTAGATGAAAACCTGATTAGATTCAAGCTAATATATTTCAACCGTTACATTGTTTTAGCCTGTTACACACAAATGAAATGTACCTTTATTTAGACATAGGTAACTGTATCTAAACGTGTAAACTTAGTTGGCTCAATAATAGTTAACCGAAGTTATCATATGAATACTTTCATATCAACCTTGTTCATATTAATCACAACTAGTTCAAATGACTCAAATGAAACTAGTTATAGAGTTGTTCAATTGTTTATATCTCATAAAAGTATACAAGACATAATTGAAGCAAAATCGTTTTTGATTTACTCAAATCAATTCATGAACATTATAGCCATGGTTTGCAAAGATTGCATTCCTTATTATATAAATATGTTTGTTCATGAGTATGTAAACATACTTAACCGATTTTTGAACTTAACCCACTCAAGTATGCAAACGGGTACGCATACCTAAGTTCCCAGACTTTGTCTTGTTCGCCAGTATGCATACAGGTAGGCATACTGTCGTTCATGACCGAACTCAGTACACATACGGGTATGCATACTATAGTTCCCGAACTTCAACTGTTGAATCAATACGCATACGGGTATGCATACTACACTTACAACAGTTAGCATACAAGTACGCATACTGTGATGGTTAATTGTTCTAAACTCCCATTTTAATCATTGAAACATTCTTGGAAGACGAGAATAGCTGTCTCACACAAACTATTAGCTTCAAATCCATTTTCAAGTGATCAAATGATCAATACAAAATATTTAGAGTCTACATCAAATGACTGTCTCACACAAATCATATAAGATGTTACCAGGTGATTTTCACATGATCATCTTTTGACTTTCGTCAAGAATAAAAGATGAAATTGGTCAAAGCAAAAGCTTACAAACACATATTTCGAGAAACATATAAGCGAGTTAAACTTAGCTCGAAATATCAAATGTGTATAATGTAAAGTCTATATAGCTATACGACTTTTGTCTCAATAGGAGATAGAATAGAAATAGACTTCCGAGTGATAGATGAGTTAGAGTCTCCACATACCTTTTGTTGATGAAGTTCCACAAGCTCCCCTTAGTAGTTCTTCGTCTTTAATCGATGAACACCATGAAGTCTAAAGCTAAACTACACATTCTATCATAATCCGAGACATAGCTATAAGTAGACTAGAAATCAAGACTTATAGTTTTGACAACTAAACTTGACAAACAAGCTTGAGATAGCAACGCTTGCGAGTTCGACCGAGCAGTGCTCTAACAAGTGGTAGTAGATGTCATTGAATTCTTTGGTGCAATGACATGCTCAAATTCTTTCTTCCCTGGCCTTTTCAAGATTTCTAGTAGTAAGGATTTTATTATTAAGGCAATGGTTTACAATTTCAATGGTTTTCAGACATGGAATCTCATATGTGCAAGACTATTGAATGATGCTAAAGTGATTGAAGTCTTGCAACTTCTGAATCTTATCCTTGAGCCAGATTCTTTAGTTGATGGACATGATGCCAGATCTTGAAGGCAAGGTGATTCCTTATATGTGGCAGGTTGTTATGTTATTTTGGACTCTTTAGAAGGGATTGCATTTCCTTGTAAGATTTTATAGAACCACAAAGTTTCTATGAAGATAGTAATTTTCATTGGTTTCTCTACTACAACACAGCCCCTACAATGAACATAATGAAAAAACACCATCATGGTGAATGACTGTCTTCCTTACAAAAAAACTGATGAGTCGAATAGCCATATATTTCTTCATTTTGAAATAATTATAATATTTGATGATTCTTCCTGAACTGTATCAACTTGCAACTGGTTGTAAATGATTGTGTCATAAATACTCTTTGGGAATAGAAAAAGAAAAACAAGAAGAAGGCAAAACAAAAATGAAAGTTACTGGTCTAATTCCATTTACCATTTGGTGGATTATTTGGATCTAAAGGAATCAGAGAGTATTTTAGGGTAAATATAGATCCACTGAAAGACTGCTCAATAATTCTTTGCATAAATAAAAAGGTATCCACCTTCAACAATACTGCTGAAAACATTGGAAAAATGAAACTCAAAGAAAATTGAGATAACAGAGCAAAACCAAATTCCCTAGCAATGATGTTGTTGTCCGCATATAAAATTCTATTCTTTAGAGAAAATAAGAGAATGGACAGTGAAGCAAGTGGTCAACTCTGATCTTCGAGCGATCATGGATGTAGGCCATATACCAAGTGCAATTTTGTGCATCCCGCTAAACACAGGGATGCATCCCCCCCGATTGGTGGAATTGATTAAGCAAAACTAGATAGTGGTTTTACTTTTCTACTTTTAATCGTATTTTCCCCTTTAAAAATATTTTTTTTATGTTTATTATTTTCTCTTTCTTCTTGTTTCATTACTTACTTCTATCTTCGTCCGTATACATAGAACCATTTCCAGTGCCAAACGAAAAGAAGATATAAACATCTTCTGTCATCATTATTATATTGGATGAATTCTAATCGGTGTTGTTTCTGATCAAAAATAAATAAATCAATGTCGTTGATTACAAAAGTGGTGCAATTCCCTTTAGCATTATAGATTGGATCTGATGGCACTGATTGATAATCATTGATATACATGACAACATCTACGGTGATAATCAAATTAAAAGTGTTTCATGTTTTGCATGATTCAATTTGGGGATAATCAGAATTTGAAGACCAGACTATCTTGAGTTCTCACTCCGATGATGCTTTATTGATAGCCCCTCCAAATGAAGCAGGGGAGGAAGGTTGCATTAATGTGTTCTTTAGTTGTAGCTGGTGCGTATGAAATTAGATATTAATTTGTTTTGTCCTTATCATGGGTATCACTAGTTTCATTCACATACCATGTGTTTGATCCAATTTATGAATGAATTGTTTTGAAAATATTGAAGACATTATTGCAGGTAAGTAGTTTGGTATAATATTTCTCTGAGGGCGTATACATGAACATACTTTTCTCTCAAATTTTTTTTTGGAAGAGATGAAAGGAAATAATAAAAATGGTGTCTTCCAATTATTGATCATCCTTTTTTCTTATCGTGAAATACCCATGTTTCAATTCATTATACATGTATACATGAAATAGTTAACTTTGAAAAAAAAAAGGTTCCTGATTCACTGAATCACTCTCGTTGTTGGTTGCAAGTTTAATATCGGCTACGAATTGAGTCGTAGATAATAGATTCTTTCATATTTTCATAACATTGATTGATAATCATTGATACATGTGACAACATTTACAATGATATCTTTTTTTTTTAGATTTTTGTTGATTGATTAATTACAGAGTACTTACTATTTGGTTCAAATCTTCAATGGAAGAAGATAAAAGGAAGTCATATATTTTGTTTTAGATAGAGAAAGAGAAAATAATAAAAATACATCAAGAATTGTGTTTAAAATGGAAAATACGACTAACAATAGAAACGGTAAAACCACTATCCAATTTTACGTAATCAATCCCACCAATCAGGAGGGGGAATGTGCACCCCGGTTTCAACGGGATGCCCAAACTTACACTCATCCCTTACATAACACCAGCCCCTAAAGTTCCATGTGGGTTAGTACATATGTATCTGTTCCAAGACAATTCCAGCCACACATCCGTTGCTAACAGGGGCGGAGCCAAGGGTTGACTAACCCTGGCTCTAGCCCCCCCTAAAATTTCAAAACTCATGTAAACACCCTTGATTTAATCCTATAATTTATAGTTAGCCCACCAATATTAAGCATTTGGTCCACTAAGTTTATTAGAATTTTTTTCTAGCCCCCCTATATACTACAACTTGGTATCCGCCACTGGTTGCTAAAGTTCATCAGTAACGGTAATGTTCGTTCCTAAATAGTGACACAAAATATGCCCCCTAGAAAGCACGCTGTGCTTGAGGTGGAGGAACCGGACGCGCAAAGTGCGTGCACGCACCTGGTACATAATATGTGTATATAATACGGGATAGAGAATCCTAGCCTGGTTCCCATGATTTGATATGCAGTGGGCCTCGATGGGGTTGCAGATTTCAAGGGTCCTCACTGATTTCAAGGGTCCTCACCGATTCCCACTCACCATATGGAACCAAATTAGATATCACTAGTTACTTTGTGACCTAATTAATCCACATTCATGCACTGATTAGCTAAAATTATTCTACGGCTTTGTGAAACACCCTAAAAAAAGAGGGGATAAAAAACGAATAAATGGACTGTCAAAGGTAAACAATTGTTGTAATCACACGAAGGTGAGTTCCATAATCATCTCGATCGTTTATGCGTAACAATCGATAGCCATGAAAAGAAATTAATGGAAATGTACGGTTTGTTGGATTCTTGTACATGTCGACACTAAGCACTTTAATGGCGCATTGAAGATGTGGATCCCTCCAATCAATCAATCACATAGTATAATTATATAAAGTACCTGTGCGAAAATTACATTCGGAGCCCAAAATTTGGTGGCGGCTTGGTAATGCGAAAATCAAATGGACTAATGCACAACTTAGAGAGGTCGCCATTGGTAGAGCCGGTAACGCATGGGAACGATGAAAATGATGTGAGTCAACTTTCAATTGACTCGCAATTGGATGAACTTTTTCAAAGTACGAACCATATCTGATTCGACACATGGGTAAACACATGTCATGTTTGTTTTAGTACGTAGAAATAATAACCTCGGGTTGTTAGAGTAACGTCAATTAATAAGATATATCTGATAAGAAAATACCTTAAAAGTAAAGAAACAGAGGCACGTAAAGAATTGTTTGTACCAAAGGATGAAGTTTCACCCTCATTTACAACCACAAACGCAACAGCATGCGTAGTGAACCTAACGTACATAGATGGAATTAGCTAGTTAGGGTTGCATATTTGTCATTTGAGCTGGAAACAAGTTTGGAGGTGATCTTCCATCCGTTAGCCATTGCATGAAAGCAGGCCTTTAATTTGGTCGAGACTTTATCCTAATGTTCGCCTCTTGTCCTTTACAGGCACATTTGCACTCGGCATAATCACTGAGATATTTTGCAAGGAAATTAACTTGACACTCGCGTATTTAGGTTTTTATGTAGGCAAGGCAATTGTTTATTTCATCAACCAGGTGTCACTCCATAGTCATGGATCATTCCATAGTTGATTGGATCAATGACACTTACACTTATACATGTGTCGTTTATTGTTTATGCGTGTACGTAAATAATTAACGCATAACCAATGAACGACACTCATTACCGTAAAATAGGAAGGTGTATACAGTGTAACCCTTCCAATAATAATTTAAGTACTAATAAAGAGCTACTGGACCATAAAACACCCAGGGGATATGTCAATTGTATAACCTGTTATGTGAGTAGGATTTCGTGGGGGAGGTTTCGTAACCTGTTATATGAGCGGATGATTCCATTGGAGGGGCAGAACCATGATAATAATGTCTATCAAATTGGTTAGGGGTGTCCTAGTGTCATGCTAAAGGTCTAGGTTACCTTTCCATTTTTAAAAGGACTAAATTACCCTCCCATCTATTCAAACCTAATCATTAAAAAAAATGAAATCAAAATCAGTGTTTCTTTGATGATCATCATCAAATATATTTAAACCTAAAAAAAGGAACTATGATTTCTGGAGTTACGGTTGGTTATTTTTCAATTACCAACCGTAAACTCGATTTCTGAAGGTGTTACGGTTAGTTACTGAAGAACTACCAACCGTAAATCCTAAAAACTATTTGGAATATCCAGTTACAGTTCATTTTTGTAATCGTAGAATTATTTAGGGTTGGTTTCGATTTTAACAGTACAAACCGTAAAAATTCATGAGTGAAAATAAGTTAAGTTTTTGAGTGTGATTACGGTTGGCTTTGACTTGAATGTTGTCAACCGTAAGTAGTTACGGTTGGATACTAACCACCGGCAAACGAACCGTAACCTATTTACGGCTCGCCTCGTAAGAGAACAATTAAACCGTAACTGGTTTATGATTGGATGTTCATCAGATACCAAACCCAATCATAAACCAGTTACGGTTGGATGTTCATCAGATACTAACCGTAAATGGCACATACGGTTGGCTTTTATGGTTAATTCCAACCTAAATGGCTCATACGGTTGGTTTTTTTGGTTAATTTCAACCGTAAATTGTCCAGAAATTGACGTTGGAGCTAATAGATCATCCATAACAGGATTTCCATCGTGGGTTATCTGTAAAATATGGTTTCTCTATCATATAGAGATTCACCCTCCTCCAATTTGCCACCGCAATCATTCATGTTGTTTGAGTAAATCAAAATCTAGGTTTTTGAAATAAATTTCTAAAAAAAAATCTCTCTATTTTATCTCTCCACCGAACATAGCTCTTACTCTGATTTAATTTTTCATTAAATATAAAAACAAGTTTATTAATTTAATGATTAGCTAATTAAATTAACAACACTAACTAAATAAAGATTTTTTTGGCCAATATGAAAATAATATAGGTAAGGAATTTTTGAAATTACTACATAGTAACCTTTTTTTGTCCTATTATATTATATTCGCCCCTCTAATAACTTCATCAACCAGGTGGGCGATTCATGTGCAACGAGAAATATATGTCCTCCTTATACTCCATGGATCATTCCATAGTTGATTGGATCAATGACACTATCACTAATACGTGTCGTTTTATGCGTGTACATAGAATTTTGTTGGGGAGGTTTTAGCAGCTAAAGTAATCACGTCAACCCACGACATGTTTTTATTATATATAATCTACACCCATACCTGGAATAAAAACCTTAGATCATGGAAGATAAAACCACATTATCGTGAGTGCCATAAATTTGTCTCTCTTCTCACTAAATTCTGCTCTCATTAAAAAGGCAAAAATCTAAGAAAAAAAAATGTTGGAAAATTAGCCAGAATAATCTGGGGTCTAGAGTGATTATTTGCGACCTATGATTAAAAAACAAAAAGGGCCATTAAGAAATAATATCTAGAAGTCCCTTGCCCTTCTATTTATGTTAATGCCTAATATGCTTTTATTCAGTAGTGATGATTAATTAAGTTAGTATTAGTTAAATTAATTAATATTTGAGTTTGATTATAGTGTTAGAATTAAAGTAGAAATTCATTTCCTCTTTCAAGGTCGGAGCGAAAGAAGAAGTAGAGGGAAAAAAGAAAAAACTAGGGCTTGTGATTTTCTTAGCAAAAATGAAACTTTATACTGATGATGAAGACTCTAGAAGTGATGAAGAAGTGGGTGCATCTGATAATCTTGATTTCGATCCTACCGAATTGGATAATTTGTTGAATGAAGAAGGGAATGTCAACCAAAGAATGCTTGAGGATATCATTCAAGCACAAGAACAATATCGTCGGGAAGAAGAGGGTGATGATGCTTCAAATAAACAGGTATGAGTGTAACGATCTACAAACATATATTTGCACGTGTCGATCGCCCAACCAGAATAGGTTTATTCGATATCACCACATAAAACCGATTCTGGGTAAAATCCCCAAATTGGGTATCATAATCGGTTGTTGTTCATCACCATATAATCCGATTGTAGTAAATTTTTGGCGCGATGGGTACGTGACCAAAATCAGTTTTTGTTGGTGATGTACATATGCCGATTCCTACACTTGCATGTTCCAGTAAAAAACACGAAGTTCACAATCGGTTCATTTACGTATATATGCAATTCGATTGTGAAGACGAAATGTCTCAGGAAAAAAGAGGACCAAAATCAGATTACATATTATGCAACGTGAACCGGTTGTGAAATTTGGGAATTTTTCTCTGAAATCATCAAGTCTTTAATCGGACTTTATAATTGCTCATATAATCCGATTCCTAACAATCGGTTGTCTCGACTGTGACACATAAACCGATTCTAAATCCTCAACTTGTCGATATATGTTGTAGATTGTTGCGGCGTTGGACGAAGATCAACCCAAACCCGTATCTCTGCTGGGTCTTGATACCTCTGCCCACTATTTCACCAATTTGGAATGGAAAGAAAGAAACGGTGCAAAGCAATGGTTTATAGACAAGGGCATAGAGATAAAATGCGCAATAGTTTTCGGTCGTCGTTGAAGTTGTGATCATTTGGAATTTGTTTGTGAGAGAGGTAGAATTCAGGAAAGTCACTAGGTAAAGAACAAGTATGTGAAGAAGACAGACAAGGGAATACATTACTAAATCAAAGAAGTTTGGTTGCCCGTTTAAGATTATAGTTAATAGACCCAATAGACCCAGTGGTAAGGTATACAAGCTCCACAAAGTGACGAATGATTGTCATATTCATGATGATCCGGAATCTCTTATTGGTCACTCGGCCGTTTGTGGGTTGAAACCACATCAATTGGAAACGGTAAGGTCGATGAAAGCGTGTAGACCAAATGACATCCTTAGAAAGATTAAGGAGGATGATAAGAATAACTTTTCCGCTTTGAGGCAAATTCACGCGGCAATAGAAGCCTTTAGGAAGAGGGAATGGGATAGTAGAGCGGTTATGTAATAATCTCAGTGGTTAGTCGATCAACACGGATACACAATGAGAAAGCAGGTATTGGAAGGCAAAGTGGCTTGTATTTTCTTGGTGCATCCGGATATTATCAAGTTGGACCACTGCTTCTATCAAGTTTTGTTAATAGATTGTACGTACAAGACCAACAAGTACAACATGTCGTTGTTAAATATTGCTTGCCATACTTCCGACAAGCAAACTTTCATGGTAACATGGGAGTTTATGGATCGGGAGAATGATATGAGTTATACTTGGATGTTAGAGACATTGAAGGAGATATACCGTGGCGATCAAACTCCAAGGATCATAATGACGGATAAGGACCAAACACCAATGAATGCTACAGGAGTGGTTTTTACGGAAGCTAAGCATTTTATTTGCACATGGCATATACAATGCAATATTAGAAGTAATTGTAGGGGTCATATACAAAAGCCAAAGCCACAAAAAGGTACCGCTCTTGAAAAGTCAAAACATGAGCGTCTTCAAAAACCAGTTTCATCCAGTAAGCCCGATAGCTATTCACTAAGGAAGGTTCAAGGCGAAAGCTACTTATCCCCATGCAATTTATTTATGTTTGTACAATCTTAGTCTCTGTCTGCATTTTAATTTGCATTATTAGTCAATGAGTTTTCATTCATGTGGGGGATTGTTGGAAAATTAAATAGAATTTTTCAGATGAATGGAAAATCCCTTGTCTAATGCCTAATGGAGTTTGGTTTTGGAGTTAATAGGATTTGGCCCAATTAAGTTTCTCATCCAGTTAGTTAGGGTAGTTTCAATTGGGAAACTAAAAGAAATCAGAAACTTGAAAGGACATAACCTTTCATACAAAACCCTTGGGAAAGAAAACAACTTCATGAAAAATCGTGGTACTTCAATGAAGAGGTATTAGTATTTTTTATAAATACATGCACATATAGCCTATACAAGGAATCAATTAGAAACCTAATTATCATTCTACTACATTCTAAAATTATCAATTAAGTTTGTGTTAAAGAGAGAGTTTATCACTTTAAGTTATGGTTCGTCATTTCTCGAAGATTAGAGTGCTACTACGTCGAGAAGTAAGTCATTGTATCCTGAGAGAAAAACATCGATAGTCCGTAAGTACTAACATGGGGTGAATTTGTATTAAAGCTAGAGGATATAATCCTTGCCTCGACTTTGATTTAGTCTAAGTTGGGTTTACATTCTTCATCTTTTTCTAATTCTTATTGTAGTATATATGCACAAGATTTCCAACAAAAAATAATTAAACATAAAAATTTAAAACAAGATAGAAAAACAAAATCTATAAAAAGAGGATTCCCGTATAATCAATATGCATTTTCTTATATATATGGAACAACATCTTTACCAACATAAAAGCAAAAAATAAATAAATCTGATTAGTTGAAGAATGATAGGGGGATTGAAGAAATCCACCATGTATGAGTCCCATAGTGTAGCTGGGTACTCTGTGAGGAGATTATTTATCCAAACTGATTAGAGAGATCGATTGTTGATGTCCTCAATCAGACATCACAAAATCAATATGTGAATGCTCTTCTCTCGGGGTCGAATTTGTACATATGAAAAACCGGGGGTACAATAACCACACTCAACTTTTTTGTGCGGCAACCTGTATGGACTAAGCCTTAATAATATTCCGAGAGTTATAACTTAATGATACTCAATCAAGGGAAAATATTAAATAGCTTTATCTCTTTTTCTACACAACCAGTTGTTAAATAAAAACGAGTCTGTAAACCTGATTATAACGTGAGAATACTTGGACGATCTCAAAAGTCAATATCCAAGTTCAATCAAGTCTTATCCAACAAACAATGAAGGATTTATCAACTATGACTGATATAACGCACAATCAGTGATATTTGAATTATATAAACAAAATATAATGCGGAAAAGAAATAACAAATACACCAAAAAATTTGTTAACGAGGAAACCACAAATGTAGAAAAACCCGGGACCTAGTTTAGATTTGAACACCATACTGTATTAAGCCGTTATAGACTCTAGCCTACTACGAATAACTTTGGTCTGGAATGTAATTGAGCCAAAACCCAGTCTCACACCGATTTAGGTACAGTCGCGCTCCTTACGCCTCTTGAATCCTAGCGGGACTCTACGCAATTGATTCCCCTAGCTAACGTCCTTTACAGCCTCGAAGTTGCTTCAGCCCAGAGAAGAGTACTTATAAACCAATATGTCTCCCATAGATAAGTCTATTTTGATTTCCGTTTAGATCAAAAATCAAGGTGAAATAGGAAATCGATTGCAATAAGCATAAAGCTCGGCAAACCTTAAAATCCGGTACTTATGACTCCCGAAGATCAGCCTAGATTATTATTCACCTCACAATAACTTAACTAATAGATAGAAAAAGTTATTGTGGAATCACAAAGTCTGAGATGAAGAAATTTGCGATTTCTTTATATCTTACCTATCGGAGATAAACTCAGAGATAACTCAGAAACGAGGTAAACTCAAAACGATAGAAGATTAAAATCAGGATACACGAACTATCAAAGATAAAATAGTCGGACCTGGATTCACGAATCCCAAGCGAAGTCTTTAAGTCGTAAACCTAATTATGTTTCACAGTAAATCTGGAAACTTAAGTTAAGAGAGAATCAACTCTAGTTGCAACTAGGACACACGAAAGTGTCGGGATTAGTTTTCCCAGATGCAAGAGCTTCTCTGTATATAGACTTTCAAAGACAGAGTTTGCTTACGATTTAAGCTGAGGTAGCTTTGTAATCAAGCAAACAACATTCACCTTTGGATAAAATTCTGACTTGAGATTCAAGCTAAGATAGCTAAGAAAATAAGCAATCATATCCACCGTTAGATGGTTTATTTTGACTTTCACACAAATAAAATATACAATCTTAGATAAAGATGAACCATACCTAAACGTGTACAATGAGTAGGCTCAATAATTTCACAATCGTCAAGATAATCAATCTAAAAGGATATGGAATCAATCTCGATCAAAAAGTATCTATATCCCTAGGAATAATGCTACAAACCCTAATGCTATGAACCCTAATTCATCCGAGTTTGGGAGGCAGCATGAAGATGGAAATCCTAACGCGTTTAGGAATCAGACGAAGGACGGCAATCATAACGCGTTTAGGAATCATACGAAGGACGGCAATCATAACGCGTTTAGGCAATCACATGAAGATGGAAATCATGGCGTCAATATGGAAGGCTCTTATCCAGCTATATTAAAGAAGAGAACTCATGTTTTATCAAGGATTGATGCTGAAACACTCTCTCATCCTCCAATTCGTTCTTCAACAAACAATGATGTTTTGATTAAGATACCACGAGAAACTCACGCACGGATTAAGGCTGTATGGAGATTTAGTTTGGTTGGCCGTTTGGTGTTTTTCAAAACTCTAAAATTTGAAGATGTTAAAAGAGAGTTATTGAATCAATGGAAGTTATCTGGTTCGGTTCAATTTATTCCATGGAAGAAGGGGTACTTTGTGATTAAGCTAGACAATGAAGATGATCGAAAACGTGTAAGCTATGATGGTCCGTGGAAGATTAAATCTGCAACAGGTTTTCAGCAGCTTAAAATTCATCCATGGACGTCTATGTTTGATCCTGGGAAAGATAAGATTACTAGAGCTGCAGTTTGGATACGTTTCACGGCTTTGCCAATGGAGTTTTGGGATGAAGAGACGATTTTTAGAATGGCAAGAGGGCTTGGTAAGCCGGTTT
Source organism: Papaver somniferum (assembly GCF_003573695.1). NCBI lineage: Eukaryota > Viridiplantae > Streptophyta > Magnoliopsida > Ranunculales > Papaveraceae > Papaver > Papaver somniferum. The sequence goes on along the minus strand of NC_039359.1, from coordinate 15,323,678 downwards.
CTGTTGATCCGCGTACTTTGCGCCATGAATATGGTTACTTTGCTGCTGCTTTGATTGACATAGATTTCTCCCAACCTTTAGGAAGGATTTTGATTGATGGTGAAGAGAATGACGAGATTTTTATTCAAGATTATGAAATTTTAAACAGGCCAAGCTTTTGTGATTACTGCAAATCTATCGGCCATAAAAAATCTGATTGTAGAACAAAAAAGTTTGATGATTTGAAAGACAAGGCTGATGTAGAAACTGATCCTGAGATTAAAAAATCAATTGAAGCTGATATGGGTGATCTTAAGAATTTCTGGAAAAAAGAACGAATTCCTAAAGGTAAGAAGAATTTGCCAGATGATGCTCCAATCTTGGAAAAGGACCAACCTAAGAAACCTGGAGATGATCCCAACACTTTGAAGAAGAAGCATTCAATTCTTGAGATGGCTACTGGTAAACGCACAATCTTTCCCGAGCATAGTGATAGTTCTGGTGGACAATTGAATGACGATGGTAATGAATCGTAGATGCATGGTGCAGCATCGTCCGTGCCGTGTACTGATGATACTTCATTAGCTGAAGCTCGCAAGGAAAGTGTTGTACATTACGTGCAGCTCATGGAGGGTCGTGGCCTATCCAAACAATGCGGAGATGATGCAAACGATGGTGGTGAGGCTTCACCTGGGTTGCATAAGGATGATGCGGAATCTGTCTGCAATGAGGATGCTGAATCTGTTTTGCGTAGTGTTGGTGCGGCACTTGCGGAAATTGTGCACGATAATTTGTGCAAGGAAGATGATACCAATTTGGAGATGCAAGAGATGGAAGCTTATAGGAATTATGAGTCCATGAAGGAGACAGCCAGGCAATGTGAGGCTTATGCCGAAGTTGCCAAAATACAACAAGATATTGCTAGAACAAGGCTAGAGAATTTGAGGAAGAAGGTTTTAGATTTGCATCACTCCCCAGTTAATAGTCCAACTACTATGGATGCTCATGAGGAAGCTAGTTTTAGTGAAGCCACTAAAACTTCAAGAAGATCTACTCCAGCTAAATCTTTAGAGAATTTAACACTTTCTAATAGGTTTGAAACTGGGACCGAGGAAATTGATAAGATAGTTATTGAGGCTGATGACGAAATCACAGATGCGGTGGATATGGTGGAAACAAACACTTCCAAAATAGTTGAAGAGGATGCAAGAAATTTGGAGCCCTTGCTGAAAGAATATCTGATCATGAGAAGAAGAATTGGCTGACAAAAAGAAAAAATCAAGAGTTCCTAAGAAGAAGGCATTTTGTGGCAAATGTTAGTCAAGTTCAAACACGAGGGAAAATTCTAGACAGGGTTCGGCAAGCCCTTCGAAGAACAGAGTTAATTAATGCGGGTCTTTTATTGGAATGCTCAAGGCTTGGCTAAAGATGGTGCAAGGGCCAAGTTGAGTGAGTTTATCGCTTGCACAATCCTGATGTTATTTGTATTGCGGAGCCGCAGGTTCGTTGCACTACACGTTTTGTAGGAACTTAAATTTGCTTGATTTTTGTGAAGATGTTATCACTAATGAGGTGCATGGTCAGAGGGTAACATCTGGGTCTTTTGGAGGAATTCTCTAGCAAGGCCGAATGTTTTATCTTCTTCAAAACAGGCTATCACTTTAGATTTTTCTGGTAATTATATCACGGCTGTGCATGCTTCTTCTGATGCGGTGGCAAGGAGTCTCTTTGGCGCAACTGGGGCTGGGATTTATTTCCATTCCGTGGTTGGTGGGGTGATTTTAATTGTGTTTGCATTTAGATGAAAAGAAGGGTGGAAGGCCGATCAAAGAAATTTTTATGAATGAATTTCGAAGCTGGATCTCTGACAATGGTTTGGTGGAAGCTGATGCTATTGGGAAGAAATATACTTGGTCTAATTGTCGGAGTGGCATCCATAGAATTTTTCTAAACATGATAGGGTTATTAATGATGCTTGGCATGATAAGTTTGCTAACTGGAGGTGAAAGCTATGCCTCGAATTTCTCTGATCATTCCCTCTTTGGTTTTGCTTTTGATAGTCCAAGGCCAAATAGGGCTCCTTTTAGAATTCAGAAAATGTGGCTTTCTCACCCATCTTTTTTGGATTTTGTAAAGGATAATTGGAGTGCTAGGCTGGATGGTGCGCCTCCTTTTGTTTTACGTCTAAGTTGAAGAGCTGAAAGATGCTTTGAAGATTTGGAATAGAATGGTGTTTGGTGATGTTAAGTTCGCTTAAAGCAAGCGGAATTGAATCTTGATAAGGAGAATGATATTCTGGATCAAATGTTGTGAGGTGCAGTGAGTTTTTGAAGGTTGCGATGCTAGGAAAGCTGTTGATGAGGTGCGGACTGAGCTGGCAGTTATGCTTAAGCAAAAATCGAGAACTAGTTGGTTGGAGGATGGTGATCAAAACACTCGGTTTTTTCACAACTCCATTCGCATGAGGAGGAACCAAAACACAATATCTGAATTGAAGATTTCTACTAACTCTACTTTGTTTTTGCAGGATGAAATAAAAGATTACATTGTTGATTACTATCGTGCAAAATTCAATGGTGGAGCTGTGCACATTGATCCGGAGTTGTTTGATTATGAACATGAAAGCATATCCGTTGCTGAAAGTGCTTTTATGGATGCTATTCCATCTTTGGATGAAGTTAAGGAGGCTGTTTTTGATCTGGGCGCTGATTCTGCTCCTGGCCCTGATGGTTTTACAGGTTCTTTCTTTAGAGCTTGTTGGAACATTATTTCTAGAGATCTTTTTAATGCTATTGCAAACTGTTGGGCAATGCGGAAAATTCCTAACGGCATTAACTCTAGTTTTATTGTTCTAATCCCCAAAGATAACAAATCTGATGCTATTAAGGATTATAGGCCAATTGGTTTAAGCAACTTCTTCTTCAAGATCATTACAAAGATTATGGCTACCAGACTTGGTACTGTGCTGAATAAATTGATTTCTGAAGAGCAAGTGGCGTTTATGAAGGGAAGAAACATTCATGAGAACATAGCTTTGGCGTCGGAACTGATCAATGAGATTAGTGTGGAAAGGAAGCATGGTAATGTTGGCCTCAAACTGGATATAGCCCAAGCTTTTGACACGGTTAGTTGGGAATTTGTTGTTGAAGTTTTTCGTCAATACGGTTTTTCTGATGCATGGTGCTCGTGGCTGCTTAATATTCTTAACTCTGCTCGGATTTCTATCATGATTAATGGTAGTCCTGAAGGTTTTTTCAGTATCACTAGAGGGCTGCGTCAAGGTGATCCTCTTTCACCTTTGATTTTTGTTCTTATTGAAGATGTTTTGAGCCGCAATCTATCTAAGTTGTTTGCAGCAAGAAGTATGCACCATATGGTGAGCAAGAAAGTGGCGCCAACTCATTTTCTCTTTGCGGATGATATTCTTATTTTCTGTAAAGGTAATCTTCATAGTTTGCAGCATTTGAAGGAGATGCTTGGTATGTATCAACGTGCCTCTGGGCAATACGTTAGTTATGCCAAAAGCAAATTCTATTATGGTGGAGACGAACATTCTCGTGCTGTTGCTATTGCAAATTTTATGGGCATGGAAAGAGCAATTTTCCCAGATAAATATTTGGGAATCCAATTAAAACCTGGTATTGTGCGTCATATTCATGTTCGACAAGTAATGGAGAAGATTATGGATAAGCTGGAAGGTTGGAAGGGTAAGCTCTTTTCCTTTCAGGCTCGTCTAGTTTTGATTAAATCAGTGATTTCTAGTTATTTGCTTCATTCCATGGCTGTGTATAAGTGGCCTTGCACGGCTATCAAAACAGTTGAACGAGCCATTCGAAATTTCCTATGGTCTGGCGATGCTAAGAAGCGTAAGTACTTTACGGTTCTTTATGATGATCTTTGCCGTTCTAGGCGTGAAGGTGGGCTTGGTCTTAAGAAGTTGAGTGATGTTAATAGGGCCATGCTTATGAAGTTGTGGGTTTCGATTCGTGACTCGGATAAGACATGGGCAAGATTCTTGAAATCCAAATATTTCAAGGTTAATGGCAACTTGATTGATTATAAGTTGGCTTCTTCGGTTTTTCCAGGAATCAGATTGGTGCATAATTTTGTGCAAAGACATACACGCTCAATTATAGGTAATGGTGCTAATACTTCCTTATTTTTTGATAATTGGTGTGCTGATTTTTCAATTGCTCAAAGACTTGGCATCACTAAAAAAGGCCCTAATGATTTTAAGGCCAAGGTTAGTGATATTATTGTTGATGGCTCTTGGGTTATTCCTCCAAAGACTAAGGAATTGATGATACGATGCAATGTTGATGTTGACAATTTACCTCTTATTGGTGGTGGAGAAGATTACAAAATTTGGGACTTGGATAGCAAAGGTGTGTTTTCTGTCAAGTCGGCTAAGGCTGCCATCAGGGGGCCTGTAGAAGTTTCGCCAGCTGCAGCTTTATTCTCGAGGAGTGTTGTGCATCCTACTTTAAGTGTTCAATACTGGAAGTTATTTCATAAGCAATGTTGTGCTACTGATGATAATATTATGAGGAAGACAGGTAGGGAGATGCCTTCTATGTGTCGCTTGTGCAGGGAGGATTGTGAAGATGTCAGCCATATTACTTGGCATTGTAAAATTGCTAAGAAAATTTGGAAGTGGGCAGCTGATATTTTTAATGTTCATCCGAAAGAAGATCTTTTGGCCTCGTACAAGGTTGCAAAAGACCGGAGTAGGATGATAAAGGATCTGTGGCTTGTTACAAATCTTGCAATAGTTACTGAATTATGGAAGATGCGCAACAAGGCTTATTATGAGAACATGCAGGTCCGTTGGCTTGAATTTAAGGGGCGGGTTCATCAGGTAATTCGTGATAACTCAATAAGAATGAAGGGCCATATGCATAATGCCTTAGATGATTTGCGAATTTTGAAATTCTTTCGAGTGAAACATAGGTCTTGCAAACACTTAGCCCCAATTGAAGCTACTTGGACGCCACCTAACCCAGGTGAACTTATGATCTGTTGTGATGGTGCATCTCTTGGCAACCCGGGCCAAGCTGGGTCTGGTATTGTTTTTCGTGATTCTAGCTCGGAAGTTTTGGGAGTTTTGTGCGTTGGGCTGGACTGGCAGACCAACTTCTATGCGGAAGTCTGTGCGGTTATCTACGGTGCAGTTTATGCTCAAAGATGGAATGTCAAGAATCTTTGCGTCAGATCGGATTCAATGAGTTGCATTTTTGCTCTTCAAAAAGGAGAATTGCCGTGGCAGCTGATGCAGAAGTGGAGAATGGCGAGGAGTTTTTACAACAATATTAGTTATGTTCATAGCTACAGAGAGGCAAACCTTTCAGCTGATGCATCGGCCAAACAAGCTTGTTTGTTGGCCGAGGACATTTATGAGTTTTATGAGGGTAGGCCAGGCTTTATTCATTCTGTTGAGTGGCCTGGAGAGGTTTACTTTCGTTTTAAGTAGGTTCTTTTAGCGTGCAGCCTTTGGGCTTAGCTCTATATTGACCTAGACCCTGTACAATTTCGCTTTTTTTATTCTATTTTTGTTGACCGAGTAAAAAAAAAAGAGTAGGCTCAATAACGGTTAACCAAAGTTAGTCATATGAACGTAATAAGCTTTTCATCATTTACGTAAAACACTTTAAATTCAACTTGATAATCTACCAAAACTTAATCGACGATCATATATATATATATAACATGTGTTTCAGAGAGTTATTCAAATGCTCGATATCTCGTAGAAATATTTTCGCATGCATCTGAATATATTCGACTGAGTAAGTACGCATACTGGGTATGTGTACTACATCCAATTCGTCTGTTGTAATACTAAGGTATGCATACTAGGTATGTGTACCCTCACGACAGTTACAGTTCAGGGACTCTTGTATTCACACTGAGTACGCATACTCCCTAAAGTTCACGAGCATAAACGTTTTGGCATGCATACATAGTATGTGTACCAAGGTGTCTTTAGCCGAACATAAACTAACTAGTACGTGTACTGAGTACTCATACTAAAGTTCAAGTCCTTCTCTAGTATCACTAGTATGGGTACTGAGTACGCATACTACAGCTCCGGACCCATCACAGTTATTCCAGTACGTGTACTAGGTACGCATACTGAGGTTCCGGACCCAAACTAGTTTCGCCACTACGTGTACAATAGAGAAAGGAAGAAAGAAAAAAGTTGGTCGGTCCAATTGGACTGAGTTTACTAAGATTTTAATGCCTTTAGCTTTTAGAGAATAAAAATATGATTTCAACGAGCTAAGAGTCACTCAATTCTGACACAAAATAAAGTAGTTATGATCAAAATATTGAAACCACCTTGGATTTTGTTTTGTTGGGTGTTGGGCTTGAATCGGCCTACGCGAGCAGGAAATAAAGAGTTGTGTTTTGGGCTTGTGTTGGACAATAATTTTTTACAAACCTTGGGTATTTTGGAATTAATGACACATGGTATTGTCCACTAACACTTCTACACTTCTAAGAGAATAAATAGAAGATACTATTACTCTGAAAAGATTTGGATCAACAAAGCAAAAAACTAAGGTTTCGGAGTTCACTAGTGCAATACGGTTTAATTTTTATACTCTAATTTTATACATCATGGGAGTTTACACATCCATGAATAGATATATACTTAATTTATTAAGGATGAGTTCTAAGTTTTACGCATGATCTGGACTATTATGTAAGTCGACTGACTTTGAGTTCTTCACATGACTACCGCTATTACAACGAATGTTTATGATTGATTGGTAAATTATTTAGGTGGCCAACCAAATTAATTTGTTAATTAATATAATATTAGTAAAGAGTTAGGATATCCATAATTATTGAGTAAATCTCTACAATGGTAGAAAACATGAGATCTTGCAAAGGGATTCTGAGATGATGATGGTACCAAGTACAATGTAATATTTTTGATATCAACCTATGAAAGACATACCTTGTATAATCTAGTACATGCACGAACTATCAAGGAGATTACTTAAACAAGATATATGCTTGGTATATGGCATAAGTCCGAACTCGAACTAATCCATTGGGACCAAGTGTCGATTAACATACAATATTGCTACTACTTTAGTTATAACTATAAAAATAATTATAATGCGGATATATAATAAAGTCACGCAAGAAGATTTTATTAACGAGGAAAACTGCAAGCCAGAAAAATCTCGGGACCTAGTCCAGTTTTAAATACTCTCAGAATTAAGCCGCTATGCAAAGATTGCTACAACTTCGTATAGTTAAAATCAAGTAAACTAACTACAAGTTACCCAGTTCCTTCAGTATCCCTGCGCGTACAACCAACCTGGTCTACGCACGTGATTCCTAAGATAGAGTCCATTATCTTAAGTTGTTTCACATGCTACGAAAACTTCAACCACTCAACTCTTTTTGATTGAAACAGTAAAGGATTAACCCATTTCATTAACCTCCCTATCAATCTCCAACATCAACAAGTTAATCAGATATATAATTGAGTACAAAGGTTCTTCCATTTAATCAATATGAACTCCTTTGTCCGGTCAGCTCAACTTAGATCAAGATTACTGAAATAATCAATCTTAGTTCACAAACAATCAAGTAAATATCGAAGAGAAACACAGAGATAGATTGTCAACCTACACAACAAGCTTTAAAATTTATTCGAGATAAACATCTTATCTGATATCGATCAATCAAGTTTGCATGAAGTTATCACAGAGATTAGAATACAAAAAGAAATCATCCAGTCTTCAATCTACATTCTTCAAAGTACTTGCACAAAAAACTTGATTCCACTTGTGATCAATCACACACATAACGGAGTCTGTTAATAATGGGTGATCAAAAGTCTTACTTCAGATCTTGAATCAAAAGATCGGATCTGAAATCTTCGATCCTTTAACTAGTTCGAGTGACCTTAAATTAGAACAAAAGGATCACGAAATAAACAATCTAGATTTATCAGGGTTCAACTTCACCGTTAATTAGTCAATCAAATCAATAATTGAAAACTAAAATGACAATACGATTTAGTTGTCCACCAACGGTACTACTAAAAACTTCTTGATACCAAAAAAGACTTAAACGAAGGCAACACAAGAGACTTCACCTAATTATATTACTCTCTTATATCGACGAGTTAGCTTCCCACGCAATCAATTAAGTAGTGCGCTTAATGGATGAGTTTGTAAGAATACAAGAATCCACCACTAATAGTATCATGACCAAGGCTTGAGAGGAAGATAAGGTATTATCAATATGAAAATTCCCAACGATATGCAAAGAATATTATTTATGAATTTGACAAATACCAACTGTATGCAACAAATAAACCGATGTCACTCATAGTTGAAAACTAATATTAGTTAACATACTTTCATATACTTTACTAATTTAGTAACTGGAGATATGTGTGAGATCATTGCTCGGTTGAACCTCAAAAGTAAGATCATAGTAACCTAGTCGTACTACTAAGACTGAACAATCAAGCATAATATGCATACGATCGACCTCTCTAGAAATATATATATATATATATATATATATATATATATATATATATATATATATATATATCTAGCCAGGTTGATAGACATATTTTTGTGTCTGAACTGTTCTCAACTTTTTGTATCATTAGTGGTCGATTTTGTACTTATTATGGTGTTTTACGTGTGTGCATGTATTTTTTTGGAAATATCACTAAAGGAGCCCCAACTTTGGATAAGGGCATCCCAGTGGTTGAGGGCACCCAACTTTTGGATCGGGGCGCCCCTTTTCTTCACCAGTTAAAAATAAATTTTGGCGGGAAAATACAGTTGAACTGTGTACTGTTCTGGAAGAATTTTGGGTGATATTCTATGAGATTTTCTTGCTGTTCTAGATTGATACCAACCTGTCACAAGTAAACAGGGGCGGTAATGGCTTTAGATTGGAAGAATTAAGGAGATTTCATCGGATTAAAGAAAACATGGAAGATAAATATTCTCGGGAAGATATTCTTTGAATATTCTATACTATTGATTGTGAGACATTTTACAGCTCATTGACGCATAAAGAAGACGAGAAAAAGGAAACTATTTATGTGACTTGCAGAGAAGAAGAGAAGATAATTGCGAGTTATTTTCGAGATACTGTTGGTCTATGTGGTATATAAATAGGTGGTTGGGGTCACATAAGTTAGACAGAGAGTTTACGGGAGTTTAGATAGAGCACACAGTAAATAAAATCGCGTTGCAGAGTTATTTTTCTGCTGATGCGTAGAAGAAAAAGACGATGAACAATTCACCAATGAAAATTGTCATTCTTAAACCGCTACCATTTACTTCATAAATGACTATCATTCCGCGACACTTTTATTTATGACAACAACTTCTGCAACACTTATTTTAAATCTGCAACACTTGTTTTGTAACAGTGAGTCTGTAATGGCCGGAAAACGTTGCAAACTCGCTGCTTTTATTATTTTTTCTTCTTTTCATCTTTGTAAACAATTTTTGTTCCGTGAATCAATATTTTGAGAGGTTGTTTACCATTATGACCTCATTCGCACACAACCAAGGCTATAGAGGAAGCTATTTATGCATGATTGTTGGGTAACTATTTTTAATTATCTTATTTTCTCTAGTTTTATTATTTATTCACTTAATCATTGCTTCTGCAGAGTTTAATTCGATTGCATGATTTTCTTAATTATTTGTCATTCAATTTGGTAGGTTCTAATTTGTCGACTCAGTTGATAATCTATGCTTAAGGGGTACAAATTATATTTGAGAATCTGTTTGATTATTAGTGAATTAAGATATAAAAGAACTTAAAAGGTGACTAGGGTTTTGAAATCTTTATAATATCATTCGATCATGAGTAGTAGTAGAACCCGGAGTCTTGGTTTATTAAAATCTTGAAATCAATTTTTAATTGAATTTTCTATTTTTAATTTAAAAATTTAAGTCTAGAATCAAAATCTACACAAGTCTTGAATGGATCTTTTCACCACTTCTACATATCATCAATTTTGGCGTCGCCGACGCGCACTTGTTTTTAGGTTTATTTTTGTTTAGTTTAGTTTAGGATTTATTTATTATTTATAGATTTTACTTTGGTATTTTTATTTTTGGTGTACAGGATTGACTTGAAGCTAAAGGTGGAACGTTGGACTTACCTTCCAAAAGGGGTGAAAATCGAAGATTTTATTTTATGAACTTGTATTTTATTTGTTAGTTTCTTTATTTCTTTTTTAGTTTTCATTTGTTTGTTATTTTTTTTTAGATATTTATTTATCATTGTAAAAAAAACACACACACTTGCACAACATGTTGCACTTTCATCAGGTTACCGATTTTAGGAAAACTTGTGGAATAGTAAGTTACCCGTGTCGTGGGCCTGATGGGAGTTACCAGATGGAATTCCACAAAACTTAGCCTCGTACCTTTGACCAGTCTTCAACTGTAGGTATAATTTGCTGAGGTAACCTAAGCTTTCATACAATAGTGAAACCCAGCATTTGCATGTGCACAAATTTTGCTTAATACTAGTAGTTCTACTTATGTATATATCGTTGGATATATGTAGGATATAGAATTGAAGAAAACGATATTTTTTTGTTTGAGGCCAACCCATTACACGAGTTTAGGTGGTACAACTGTTTTTACTGAAATGGGAGGTAAAAATGAGAATAGGATGCAGGCCAACCCATTACACGATCTTTTTTTGTTTGAGGCCAACCCATTACCCTCAGATATCGGATGAACCCTTCTAGAGTAGTACGTGACCCATGGGTAGTTTTACCAGCCACTGCTATCAAATTTGATATTAAACTTGGGAGAATTGGCATGCTTCATACATTTAAGGGGTTAGAAAATGAGAACTCGTATACCCACATAAGAGATTTTGAAATGATTTATAGAACAATGAATTACACAAATGTCTCCAAAGATGTGCTTAGGTTATGTTTATTTACCTTTTCTATTGATGAGAAATCCAAAGAGTGGTATCATTTCGTTCATTCTAAAACCATCACCCCCTGGGATGGTCTTATAGAGGTTTTTGTTAAGAAGTTCTACCCACATCATAAGATTGTTATTGTTCGTCAGTCTATTCAAACCTATAAGAAAAAATTAAGTGAAAACCTACGCGATTATGTAGAAAGGTTTTAGGAATTGTTATACCAGTTTCCACATCATGGATTTGAGAAAGCCCATGTGGCCCAAATTTTATAGTGAAACCCGTATGCAGGTGGAAACAATGAGTGATGGAGAATTCACCCATCAGGATCCAGATACATGTTTTGACTTGTTTATAGAGTTAGTTGAAAAAACTAGGTAATGGGCTTCAATGATAGAACCAGAAATATCTAGGAATCATATACATAGGGTCGATAGAGTTGATAATGGGTCAGATATCCTTAGGCATCTATATGCCTTAGAGATTAATCAAGGGTCAAACCATGATATGTGTTGTAACAATAAACCATCCATGTACTATATGTGGTGGACAAAATCATATTGGACCTTAGTGTTCTTTGTTTTACCCAACAAATACAACATGTGACCAAGTTAGTGTTTTACATGGTGGTAAATTCTAGATATGAAGGTAGGCTCAAATTTGATCAATATTCAGAAACCTATAACCCCGATTAGAGAAACCATCCTAATTTTTCATGTTATAAAGGTCAAAATCAAGGTCAGTCCAGTAATTCTCGGGCTCCCCCAGGTTTTGGCTATACTAAGAATTCTTCAAGTGCAGCCCAGTTTCAGAACGCGCTAAATGAGAAAATCATGAGTTTAGAAGAGTCTATATCCAAGTTAGCTCATGATACTGAAAAGTTCTAACACTCGATTCAACAAAGTTCAGAGTCCAATAATAAGATGGTTCAAGCTAACTGTTAGGCTATTTCCGATTTACAAATCCAGGTTAGTCAGATAAATGAGTCTTTGAGAGAAAAATGTAAGTTTCCTAGTCAGACACGACCCAATGCTATATGAGTTCATGAAGTATCTTCAGGAGAGAAACCATTTAATCATGTGAACTTTGTCACAAACCTGTGACTACTAATTTTCCCATAGTCTATGTAATGTATACAACTCAGAGAATCGGATACTAAGAAGTATTGATATCTCTGTTGAACTGACAATGCTAAGTAATAAAAGGTATTAAAGATCACAATAATAACGAAGAACACAAATATAATGTAAATGCTACTAAGTTATCATGAGACACAAGAGATTACGTGGTTCGACTTTTGTCCACGTCCACGGGGTAATGAGTGATCGTTTGTATTAAGTTTTGGTGGTTACAAAGATCTTAAATGCTACCCAAAGTAATAAGGAGAACTCAAGTTGGAGTAAATACTTAAGTTCTAAACATTAAAGAGGTATAAGCTTAAGATTAAATCTTTTTCTCCTAGGTACTGAATACCCTTGTTTGTTGGTGAAGCTTGGTATTTATAGCCCCTTCTTCTCCATATATATCTTTGTTGTCTTTAAGTACATCATTCCCTGATATACCTTCCGTAAAAATGGTATCTTCGTTCACCACACGCTTTCTCCAGTCGGACTCTTCCACCTCAGCTGACACACGTTCCTTCGGGAACTACCCAGCCTCAGTACAGATTGTACATTCGTTCACCGCTAGTCTTCGCCAATCAGACTCTGCCACCTCATTTCTCTCCACGTGCTTTGGTTAAGCGTGTATATAAGAGATTTGTGCATTGAATGCTGATTGGATATGTCATCTACCTTTGTCCCGTCGCCAGCTGCCTCTCTCTAGGCTAGTTTCTAATTTTCCATCTTAGCCATTGAGGTATCCCTCCTTGGGATGGGATAAATTAGATTTGCAAAGGTGTATTCTGCTACTCAGATTCATGTGTGTAGGGAGGGATACACGGTTATCCTACATGCAACCGCTAAAACCGTGACACATGCTCCGCAGAATATTGATATTCACAGTTTTCCCATTTTCTTTCATATTCCACCGTTTGGTAGGATTAGAAGAAAAAACTTCCATAACGCTGCCATTTTTGCACGTACCGGTTGGATGGTCCCCATGTGTCCTTTCATGCAATAACTCCCCCTTGAATTTCGGGACATCCAAATTTTTGGATTCTCTAGCCGCCTATAAGATGGGAATAAAAGAAACGATTTTATTAACTTTCCCTTTTCCTCATGAATTGTCGCTCTCTAACCCTTTCTCAGAGATTTTTTCGTCTATTTTTCTTCCATATGACGGCTTTCTCTTCGACTTCCATTCATCCTTGCTCGTTCTTTATCAACAGGTTAGTATGTACCTGTGTTGCTCTTTGGATTTATTGCAACTCTTCACGTTCCCCATGCTTGGCTCTATTTTTTCTTTCTTTGATTGCTGAAGTCACTGTTGATCTTGCATGTGAGAATTATGATTCCCCTTTGCCTTTTCATGCTGTATGAGAACTTTGGGTTGGTTACCATTTTGCATGTTTACCATGATTATACCATGATTCGCTTTTGCTTGTGAATTTTTGAATGTGGTGATCAGTCGTACTCCATTTTGTTTTTTGGAAGGATTAAATCGTTTCCTTTGGTTGGTTTTGTTAAACCCATGCCCAAAGTACTATTTTTTTACCCCAATCATGCTTTTTGAACTGACTGTAATTTTGGTCCTCCATTGTTGAAGAATTGTTCTTTCTGCTGATGTTTAGGAATTATGAGACTTCCGAAGTAACCTGTGCGCAGAGATCCAAAGCCTAGATCGTCTACTGAGCCACCTCCGTATATGGATCATCCTGATGCTACGCCTTCTCCACCCCCTGAGGATACTGAGATACCTGAGGGAACTGAGGTGGCTGTGGAAACTGAGGTAGAAGAGGTTGTTGTTGAGGATCTTCCTCCTCCTCCCCCTCACTATGAGCTCGAAAGGTTGCAACTGCGTGACAAAGATAGATATGCTAACTTGTCCTCGAATGAGATCTCCAAGTCTTTCCGTCTGCATAAGTATGAAATCTCCTTTGTTGATGGCCCTGATGTTCATACTGAATCTCTGATCCGGATCTTCCCTTATGATGAGAACAATTTGTTGATTAGTGTTGGCCAATTAGCCGCAGGTATGCTTCTGCCTCTATATAATAGGAAGGATCCCTTCTACTATGATGTTTTGCCCACTAGGGATGACCCGGTGAACAAGACTCGGGTTCGAAGGGTCATGAAATATACTGGTAACTATTGGCGTGCCCTTCGTGAGTGTTGGTACCGTAGCAAGGGTAAGACTACTCTGGATTCTTACGATCCTTTTGCTGCTGGGATGTCTAAGCAAGAGGATTATACCCCTACCAACTTCAATGCTAATTATGCCGATGCCATTCAGAAAATCAATCTTTTTCCTTGGAGTGTTGGTCCACGTCGTATCCATGTTACTGCCAAGCAGATTAGGGAAGGCAATAACCTTTGTTTGTTGGAGGAGATTGACAAGACTGGGTTGACTGTCATCCCCTACTCTTCGAAGCTTTTATTGCCGAAGTATGATCGCATTCGTCTGGACCATGATGATCGTTGGGCGCGTACTCCTCTTCATGTGGTGGGTCCCTGGGACAGCGGATTTACTACCACAGATCCCAGCGTCCCTCGTACAACTTCATCTCTGCCTGCTAAGTATGATGGTATCAACCTTGGGTCTTCAACCATGCCGTTTCTCACGAGGTGAGCTTCGTTTGTTACGGAAGTTTTTTATTTTTCATATTTGTTCTACGGCCTTTGATAAACATTTTTCATCTCAACCTGCCCCTACTTCTTTTGCTGGAGATGCTCCGGGCTCTGCTGATAACTCCATAGCCAACAAGACAATGAAAAGGATGGATTCGATCGAAGCAACTAAGCCAACACCTAAGGAGGTAAGGATTATAACCCTACCTTAGTGCTCGTAGATTCCTTAGTATTTTTCCCATGATCCTTAGCTCGCGTATGTGTTATTCTTTAGTCTTACAAGAAGAAAGACAAGTTGAAGGCTGTGATCGATGTTGAAGAGTCTGATGAGGAAGAGTCGGATGACGAGGAAATGGAGGATGTTGAGGATACCTCCCTCAGTCCCCACTTAGAAGATATTGAGGAAGATTTTTCGAAAAATAGTCCTAGTCCCATTCGTGGTGGTTCTGTTGAAGGTGATAACCTTCAGGTTGATGGTGGCTCTTCGTTGGTGAGCCAAGTTAGTATTCAAGTTGTTACTCATGCTTTGATACCGAAGGTACCTGCATTTTCTGCTCCTAGTGATTTGAAACCCGTTGCTTCGGATACCACTACTGGTATGGTGATTTCTTCCAAGAGCCTTTCGTCTTCTCCTGCCACTTCGCTCCAATCGAGTGGTTCATTTACGAAGGGTGTTGCTCCAGTGGTAAGGGTTAGTAGCTCAGAATCGCAGTCGAAGAAGAAGGTTGTGATTTCACTTGCCAGCTTCTCCTCCAATGCTACGCCCACTTCGTTGGGAAGTGGTCATCCTGTCTCTACTGCCCCTGTTAGCAAAGTTGTCGGACCTCCTCCTTCGTCACCAGATTGGACTGTACTGGGTAATATTCCTTCTGCTGGTGACATGGACTTGGGTGGTACTTCTAGACAAGCATTTTCTTATGTTCCCAGCTCGTATACCATGCTATCTCTTCGTCGTGGTGAGGATCCAGTGCTCGTGCCCCATGTTCGTTCTCTAGCGACTGGTGGGGTTTTTATTGATCTCGAGAAGGGTAATTTACCTGAGAACTTGAGCCTTGGGAGCTCTGATGATGCCATCCTTGAATCCATAATACGGGATTCTAAGGGTCCCTTTTATGCTTAGGTTGACCGCCATTAATTGACTGATTCTTTGGGGTTGCTTCAAGATTGGATACTTTGACTGCTCAGTATCAAGTGGCCAAGGACATATTCTTTGATCCAGATTGCCTTCGCTCCAGTCATAGCATTGGTGAAATCCGTAGGGGTAGCATCCAAGAGATGGAGGCTTTCATGGATACCTACGCTGATTTCCTTCCTCGTCTTTCTTTGTTCTCAGTAAGTGGCCTTTTCTTTATTGCCTATTGCATTGTTTAGAACCTTCGTTTGTTCTTATGCTCCGTTTTCTGCAGCTTTGCAAACAAATCGATATTGGATGCACTGAAAAAGCGAGGGTAAAACAACCACACCTAATATTTCGCTTAGCAATCTGTATGGACAAACTCTAATACACTTTTAAGAGAATCAAGAAGACTCAATCTTAAAAACGTATATTAAAGAGTTAATATCTCAATCTCTCGATTTGATCTATACTCAAACAAATAGAAATCTGCGAGTCTTTATCAAATACTAGAGAGATAACTTGAACGATACCAAAGACCAATGTTCAAGCATCAATCAATTTCAATCAACAACCAAAGGTCGGATTTCCAATTGATTGATTCTAACGCACAACCTGTGATATTTCAATTATAAATATAAACAATATAATGCGGAAATAGAAATAACATAGACACCAGAATTTTGTTAACGAGGAAACCGCAAATGCAGAAAAACCCCGGGACCTAGTCTAGATTGAACACACATTGTATTAAGCCACTAAAAACACTAGCCTACTTCAAACTAACTTCGGTCTAGACTGTAGTTGAACCCCAATCAATCTCACATTGATCCAAGATACAGTTGCGCTCCTTACGACTCTGATCCCAACATGATACTATGCACTTATTCCCTTAGCTGATCTCACCCACAACTAAGAGTTGCTACGACCCAAATTCGAAGACTTTAATAAACAAATCTGTATCACACAGAAAAGTCTATAGAAATAGATAAATCTGTCTCCCACATAAATACCTACGAGTTTTGTTCTGTCTTTTGATAAATTAAGGCGAACATGAACCAATTGATAAATTAATCGACACGTCGAAAGAAGATATTTTGGAATCACAAACGATGAGACGAAGATATTTTTGGCTTCTTTTATATCTTGCCTATCGGAGATATCAATTTCAAGCCAATCTTTGCGATTGTACTCGTACAATAGAAATAGCAAAATCGGATCACACAACTACGAGAAAGTAGTATCGGTCTAGCTTCACAATCCCAATGAAGTCTTTAAGTCGTTAACCTGGTGTTGATGGTGGTTTTTAGCTTAGGATTAAAATCGTAAAACCTTAGTCAAACAGTGACGTCACACTTAAGTAATAATGTCGCCACAAGCACATTTATTGAACCACTCAACATGTCTGCATAAAATTACTGGGGTACCTTTTTTATGTATATGCCATGCTCCAAGGCAGAGCCCTCGGCACTGACTGGCGTCATCTCTACACATGCCAGCCACGTATGCTAGCCAAACGTGCCAATGGCATGCCATGCCAGCCACATCTCCGCGCCAAAGGCATGCCGACCATGCCAGTCGCACCACTGTCCCAATGGCATGCCATGCCATCCACATATCCGCGCCAAAGGCATGCCAACCATGCCAACCGCATCAGCGTGCCAATGGCATGCCATGCCAGCCACATCTCTGTGCCAAAGGCATTCCGACCATGCCAGCCGCACCACCATGCTAATGGCATGCCAAGCCACATCTCCGCGTCAAAGGCATGCCAACCATGCCAGCCGCACCACTGTTCCAAGGGCATGCCATGCCAGCCACATTTCCGCGCCAAAGGCATGCCAACCATGCCAGCCGCATCATCGTGCCAATGGCATGCCATGCCAGCTACATCTCCGCGCCAAAGGCATGCCGACCATGCGAGCCGCATCATCGTGCCAATGGCATGCTATGCCAGCCACATCTCCGCGCCAAAGGCATGACAACCATGCCAGCCGCACCACCGTGCCAATGACCTTCCATGCCAGCCACATCTCCGCGCCAAAGGCATGCCAACCATGCCAGCCGCACCACCATGCCAATGGCATGCCATGCCAGCCACATCTCCGCGTCAAAGCCATGTAGGCCATGCCTCCATCCCGCTGGCTACCAAACGAAGGGATGCAACAATCAACGACCACCCTTCCCTCTGAGATGCAAATCTCAGTCGTCCAAGTTCTCCACCAAACGCGTGGAAACTTTTGGCCCAATGCCAAACCCTAATTTTGGTCACGCCTGAACTATGCCAAAACCCTAATTTTGGCCGCGCCTAAAACTATCCTAGCTTAGCCGCGCCTAAACCATGCCAAAGCCATGCCGGCCATGCCTCCATGCCGCTGGATGCCAAAATGAAGGGTTGCAACAATCCACGACCACCCTTCCCTATGAGATGCAAATCTCAGCCATCCAAGTTCGCCACCAAACGCGTGGCAACTTTTGGCCCAATGCGAAGCCCTAATTTTGGCCGCGCCTGAACTATGCTAAAACCCTAATTTTGGCCGCGTCTAAAACTATGCCAAAATCCTAGCTTGGCCGCGCCTAAACCATGCCAAAGCCGTGCCGGCCATGCCTTTATGCCGCTGGCTTCCAAAACGAAGGGTTGCAACAATGAACGACCACCCTTCCCTATGAGATGGAAGTCTCATCCGTCCAAGTTCGCCAGCAAACGCATGGCAACTTTTGGCCCAATGCCAAAATCCTAGCTTGGCCACGCCTAAACCATTCCAAAGCCATGCCGGCCATGCCTCCATGCCACTGGCTTCCAAACGGAAGGTTGCAACAATCAATGACTGTCCTTCCTCCCGAGATGCAGATCTCAGCCGTACAAACTTGTCACCAAACGAATTGTGGCAATCTCTTGGCTACGGTGCCAACTCTTGGTCACGGTGCCAAAACCCTAATTTGGCCACGGTGCCAAAGCACTAAGTTGGCCATGTCGCTGGCTTCCAAACGGAAGGTGGCAACAATCAACGGCTATCCTTCCTCCTGAGATGCAGATCTCAGCCGTACAAACTTGCCACCAAACGACATGTGGCAATCTCTTGGCTACGATGCCAACTTCTGGCCATGGTGCCAAAGCCCTAATTTGGCCACGCCAAAGCCATGCCGGCCATGCCTCCATGCCACTGGCTGCCAAACGGAAGGTTGCAATAATCAACGGCTATCCTTCCTCCTGAGATACAGATCTCAGCCGTACAAACTTGCCACCGAACGACTTTTGGCAACCTTTGGATACGATGCCAACTCTTTGGCCACGGCACATACTTATCTATGTCAATTTTTTGGTCACGGCACCAAACCCTAATTATCCACGCCATGAGCATGGCAAGACATGCCAGCACCGTGGCCACGCCACTGGCTACCAACGGAAGGTAACCACAATCAACGGCTAACCCTCCACTCAAGATGCGAAATCTCGGCCGTCGAAAGTCACCACCGAACCGGCAAGCCTCTCAAAATTAACTTGCCAAACAATAGCAACATGCTACACGTTTTCCAAGAAAACACTCGAGACATCAAAACATGTCACAAACTAGGGGATGCTCATCAGGGTATTGCTCTGGCGGTTTACAGCGTGCGGCGTACACTACGCCCGTTACAAGAAAGTGTCATAAGAGTGAGGCGGTTAGTAAATACATGAAGTAATGGTGAAACCTTTCCTTCATTATGGAAACATCAATTCCAGGCGTTACCCGTTACCGCTTTCTTCCATTTACTCAACCGTTTCCACTTCTTACCAGACCAGGGTTCGTTTTTGTTGCGACTTGTATAAATAGGTCTCACATATTTCCACCAAAGGTCAAGTTTTGGGGCAGGATAATACAACACTAATAAATCACTTGTTATCTTTCCCATATGTTAGCTTTACACTTTCTGATACAATTCGTCAAACAACTACTCTTCCCGAATCAACTATTCTGGTCTCAACACTCTCTCTGCTTCCCTCCCTTGACCAACCCTTCTCCTTCACTTTGTGACCGAAGCAAGTCTGGAACGACCATTTCTTGGTTTATGCCGGATTTGTACAGATTGATCTCTCGAATCAAAGTACTCCCTTGCAGTACATTGTTTAGAGTTTAGACTCGTTTCTCACCCACACACTCGAAATTACCAAAATCAGCAGAAACTGTTTTCACCCTCAAACAATTGGCGACCACAGTGGGAGATTAATCTATCGATCACAATATCAAGTCACGAATCCTGATTCCATCTTTTCAACCCAGATATCGAGATGATGAAAGCATACTAGCCACCTCCTCGTTATCAGACGACTCTGGAACGATTGGGGACTTAGGAATGATTGGGGACTTTTCACAGTCACTGCGCCGCCGCCTGCAAAAACTCAGATTTACATCACAGAGATCTATTTTGTACTCTAAAAAGCAAGTAAGTCTCGTCAGAGGAGTTGCATGTTCTACTACCTAGGATTTTCACATAGATAGTAAAAACCGACAGCCATGCTATCCCCATGTTTCATCCCCTACTTTCTACTGACAAGAAAACATTCACAACTCCATGACTCTCCTGGGGTTTTTGTGCCACATATAGTCATAACCAAAAACAACATTATTCTAAAAAAAAACAATTCATTCCAAAAGAATAATCCACAACCCTCATAGGTAACAATTATCTATCAACCTAAGAATCCATAAAACCAAACCATAAACTAGGCGCTCTGTCGCCTTTCAAAAAAAAAGATGCCTAAATAAAGAAGTTCAAAAGACTGGAGTACATTCAAGGAAAACCATCTAGTAATGGCTTGCTCTTGTTGGAGAAAGCCTCTTTCGTGCTTTCGAGAGCCGCCCATTTCAGCTTCAACTCCGTGGACAATCTTTCGATTTCCTCCTCCTACTGTGCGACCTCATCTGCGGAAGGGCCTTTAGCCGGCGTGGTCTGCAACTTTTCGATCTCAGAGAAACCTTCAACAAACCAGGGAACGTTGAACCTGTGGTCTACGCACACATCACGATGAAACTTCCTGCTTGAGACCACGTCCTCAGAAACGGTATGGCCAATCACTTTGCACATGTCGTCAATCGAAGATAAAGATTCCTCCACACGCTTGACCAGTGAAAACCGACTAGTAACCTTTTTGGTTGTGGAGATGTGTCCATACCTTTCCCATATCTTGGTATATAACGTCTCGTATTTGGCTGGCACGCTGAATCCGTCGATCAACACATGATTTGGATAAGGAACTAAGTGTGGAGGAGCGAAAACGACACCCGCAACCGAACCGGCAACTGTCAAGGGATTCCTAACTAAAATGGCGCCAGCGGTCGCTGGAGCACTCTCCGCTACTTGAGCCGCAACAACATCTTCATCTTGATCGACCTCCATTTCCGGGCCGCCAGGCGCAGCTGCCACGGTTGGAGACAAAGCTGTATCTCCACGGTTTTCCGCCTCGGAGCCATCTTCAGGAGCGGGTTCTCCCTGCGATATCGTGGTTTAGACATTTTTCAAAAAAAAAAAGAGAGACAGAAAGGAAGAAGAAGAACGCGTGGAAGACTCATTGAGTCACTTTCAGACTGACCAGAAGAAGACTCAGCGCTGCTGTTGGAAGAGCTATTTTCATCATCACTAGATTCCGAGCTTCCCTCCTTTTTGAGCTCTTCTTCACCGCAAGAAGGCTCGGCATTGTCACCCTATGACGCGAGAGATGTCATTCTCTGAGGCTGGGCATTGCCACCCTCTGCTGCGAGAGCCACCGTTTTCTGACTACGTGCAAGCTGGGCAAAGGCGTTCACGCCCTGGTTAAGGAATAAGGAAAGATTTTCAGTAACGAAAGAACCGTGCAATCCGACTGAGTGGGCAAGAAAAAGAATACATACCCGAACATTGGAAGAACTGAAAGTCACAAGGGCCGTTGAATCTGACCGAAAACCACCAGCGCGATCTTTCGACCTTTGCTCCTTCTTTTGGGGACTGTCCGTGTCCGTGTTAGGAGACTTTCGTTTAGGCGAGGAAGGATCCCTTAACAATGGATGTCTTGCTAAAGTTGCAGCAGAAAGCTTACCACAGGTATTCTTCACTACATCATTCATAAATCCATGAATAGCAAGGAACTCGTCCTGCCAGAATATGTTATACTTGGAAGTTGTTGTCGGATGTCATGCCGAGAGAAAGAAGGGAATGCTTATACCCGGCGCAAGAACACTAGCATCAAGAGAAGCTGGAAACAAGTTTTCTGGAACGGCCGACTAACGAGGGAGAGGGACCCCTTGGTCAAATCCCATATGTCGAGCCGCCCTGTCAATGTTGTAAGAGACTTCCTGACAAGATCTTCGAAAGAAAGACGGTACATAACCAGGCGTGCAACTTCGCATGAACACAACCTCGCCAATGCTCGTATTCTTTTCAGAAAGCGAAGATTTATTCGGAACAGAGGCAAAAGTGTTTGTTTGAACTATGGAGCCGTGCACCGGAGCCCATGGACGAAAGTTTATTGCGTAGGAGTTGTCAAGGAAGTCAACCAGGTTCGAGCCAGATCTTGGGCGCCTGTTCACCCAGCGAAGTATCCTAGAACCACTCCAAGACTCGAGAAGTAAAGCCAGCGGTTTGGGAGCGCACTTCTCGAAATGCTCCCACAACCACGCTTGAAGAAAAGCAACATGGACGTACGAGTCCACTTTCATGTAGGGTATATCAATTATATGTCCTTCCTTTTCAAACCCAACAAATATATCCTTATTCAACAATAAATATGTCCCTACTTTTTTATAACCTTATCCATTTAATATTACATTACCTTAATACCCTCACCCATGTAATATTTTTCTTTGTTTCAAAATGGAACAAATTTCTTCCTCTACCATTTCACCACCACCACTAGCACCACCACCACATATATTCAACTACCATTCCACCACCACCATTCAACGACCACCACCTACCAACCGCCACCACCACCAAGTATTCCACTATCACTCCTTCACCACCACCATTACACCACTAACAGTCCTCCACCACCACTAGTCCGTCACCGCCACCACCACTAGTTCTCCGCGGTCGCCGCCACCACCATCGCCGCCGCCTCCACCACTTGTTCAGATATTTTTGTATCAACAACAATAGTTAATCCATTTCAGTTGGATCAACAATGGATGTTTATCCATTTCAGTTGGATCAAGTGGATGTTTATCCATGATGATGGATCAACTATAAATGGCATAAAACTGAAATTGATATACCCTTGATAAACAGTAAAAGTTTATCTATTTCACAGTAGAAGTTTATCCATTGCAGTTGGATCAAAAATATAAGTTTATCCATTGCAGTTGGATCAACAGTATAGGTTTATCCATTTTAGTTGGATCAACAATGGATGTTTATCCATGCTGATGGAAAAATGCTACCATTTCACCATCTGCAGTTTCAGATCCACCATCAAAACCATCAACCACCATTAATAATCCATAGCAGCAACCACTGCCACCGTCGCCGCCGCCACCATCGATTTAGATAATTTTGTATCAACAATAATAGTTTATCCATTTTCAGTTGGATCAACAATGGATGTTTATCCATTTCAGTTGGATCAACAGTATAAGTTTATCCATTTTAGTTGGATTAACAATGGATGTTTATCCATGCTGATGGAAAAATACTACCATTTCACCAGCTGTAGTTTCAGATCCATCAACAAAACCATCAACCACCATTTATAATCCATAATAGCAACCGTTACTGTTTTCTATGAAGCTTCAACACCAATTCGAACCACCACCACTATCTCCACCAGAACCACCACCGCCGCTACCATTATCATCCTTACTTCTTTCTTCATAATTTTATATTCCCTGTAATTTCCTACACATTTGTCACTACCCTAAAATTCATCTAATTGTGAATCTTCCCGCAACAGACCCATTCTTCCACCAGCTGCAGTTTCAGATCCACCAACAAAAACATCAACCATAATCTATAATCCATAGGAGCAACCGCCACTGTCTGCTCTGAAGCTTCAACACCAATTCGAACCATCTGATCCAATTGAGCAGATACAAAATCCTAAATCGAATCTCCATCTCGTCAATCTGATTTTGAAAATTAATCTTCGAAATCACGAATCAGTTGGCAGCGATGAAGATGGTAATAGTTGCAGAGATGGTGACGGTGAAGAAATCGTCTTTAGAAGAAGAACCCTAAAACTATCAGATCTATGATTTAAACATGAAAATCGATTTAAAAATTGATTGATTAGATCTAAATCGATCTAAATTGATTGGAGAAACAATAGTGATGGTTGTGGCTGTGACAATGGATACAATCGTGGTTGTGACGATGGTGTTGGTTACGATGGTGACGTAAGAGACGATGGTGGTACTGGTAGAAGCGATGGAGTTATCTAGGTTCGACTGATTTTTTTAGAAGAGAAGAAGAAGAATTAAAAGGCTAAATAAAGAATTATTAAGATTATGTTTTCATATAAAATTTCAATTATGCCATCAGGGACATTTGTAAAGTCTGTTAGGGATATTTGTGAAGGCCCATGAAAAGCAAGGACAATAGTTCAATTACCACTTTCGTGTAGCCGTTTGAAGCACGCATGTCCGAAACCAGATGATCCAAATGTGTGTATAGAGAACCGAGAAACAAGCCGCCAATGGGGAGAACAACACCTTTCGCTAATCTGATGGCAAATTTAATGAGACCCTGTCTTATTTCCTTCTTACCAGAGTCATCGTCAAAAATGTCCCCGGATAACCAAACAACCAACAAAGCCGCGACATGAAGCGTACTATTCTTTTGATCCGGCTCTGACTCATCTGGGAACCATTGAGACACCCACCAGCTGTGGAAACACCTCGTCTCGTTTTCCTTCTGAACAAAACCTTTTGACTTCGCAACGAGAGTAGCGTGCATTTGTTCTTCGTCTTTAGACAAGGTGATATCAAGATTCCATGTTATGGGAAGGTTCAGCAAGACAGCCACACTTTCCAAAGAGACAGTCATTTCACCCCACCTGCATATGGCTGTGTGAGTGTCTGGACACCATCGGGAGACGAAATCAACTAAGCTCGGGATATCTTTCCTGATTTGAAGCGCCGCAGAAGTTGTGACAGCGCCAATGATTTGCGCTTTGATCAAATTTGCTTTTAGGAAGTCCTGACTTATCATTAATTGCATCCACTTGTCGAAAGAAGGCAACGGACTCTGACATATTCTGAAGTCAATGGAAGAAGCAGGATACCTCCTCTGAAGGAAAAATCGTATTACACAACCTGGTCGAACCGACTGGGTGTCTCCTTCACCCTCTGAACCGGTCAGAAGGACGGGCACAAACTTAGGATGATTTCTCCTAGCTGTGGCGGACGTTGTGAAAAATTCATCATCTATGTTTGGCCTAGAGTTGTCAATATTTTCAAATCCATGGCAGGGATTTTCTCAGGCGACATCCTAACGAAACCTTCTTAAGCTACTTACGCTTTCAACTACAACAAACAAAGGGGTACGAATAGAAGTTACTACAAAGTGCATGAAAACTACTTTATCAACAACGGAGAATCCATTTTGGTCGCGAACCAATCTGTTTTAAATTGCAAGTCATAACGCTCATAACCGAAGAAATGGGGGATTGGCAAACCCTACGTTGCCGCGGAAAGCACGCCCCTTGTCAAAGTCGTACCTTGCAGCGGAAAGTACGCACCCGGACAAGAAAGCGCTCCCCACCGCGGAAACTATGCACACGGTCACCCCAAGGAAAAGGAGGAAACCCTAAAAACCAGGTTTTCGTGGGAAAGGAATTGGTGGCAGTCACCTGCCCGTGCATGCCTATTTTTCATAATAATTGAGGTGGCTAACATTACTGCGGTGTTCACGCTTGAAATATTTCTACAAGTTCATGGAAGATACACCTATGGATAGGGTTTGCACCAATACAGAAAAAAAGATTGAAATAGAAACGCTGGAATACATATCTGGAATATGCTTGCCCGCTTTATTGCTACCACTCTACTGCTAGCACAAGGACGTGAGAAAAAACATACAAGATAAAAAGGAGAGCAAACCCCTTTTATATGCGTGACACTTTTGGAATTTGAATAAGTAAAGGATTTCCTATTTGAGTTATGTATGGAAAAAGGAAATTAGGCCCGCAAGAACAAGCTCCACGGTGCCAACAATCCGCGCCACGCCAAAGCCAACGCCGCGCCATGCCAGCGGCCACACCATGTCGTGCCAGCACCCACGCCACACCAAGCCAGTGCCCAAGCCCATGCCAACGCTCACGCCATGCCAACGCCCACGCCATGCCAAGCCCAAGCCAGCGCCCACGCCGAGTTTACGCTAACGGCCCTTTTCCAAGCCAATACTACGCTGACGGCTCCATTCCGAGCCAATACAATGCCTGCGGCTCCCATTCAAAGCCGACAAACGCCAGCGGCTCCATTTTAAGCCACACCATGCCAACGGCTTGCCAAGACAACCAGCAACGCCAACCACTCCGCGGCCTAGCTAGCAGCACCACGAGAAAAATCTACGCAAAGCCACCAACACAAGAATCACGAATTCTCCTTATCTCCCGAAAAAGGTTAGACGGATCTTCCTGACCATCTCTTCATGAATTGCCGTTTCGATTTTGTCCTTGTCTGTCACCATCTTATGCTTATCTTGCAACAAAGCCCCTGTTCCGAGCTAAGAAGGGACTTAATGTTGATGGTGGTTTTTAGCTTAGGGTTAAAATCGTAAAACCTTAGTCAAACAGTGACGTCACACTTTAGTAATAATGTCGCCACTAGCACATTTATTGAACCATTCAACATGTCTGCGTAAAATTACCGGGGTACCTTTTTTATGTATATTCCATGCTCCACGGCAGAGCCCTCGGTACTGACTAGCGTCATCTCTACACATGCCAGACACGCATGCTAGCCAAACGTGCCAATGGCATGCCATGCCAGCCACATCTCCGGGCCAAAGGCATGCCAACCATGCCAACCGCACCATCGTGCCAATGGCATGCCATGCCAGCCACATCTCCGCGCCAAAGGCATGCCAACCATGCCAACCGCATTATCGTGCCAATGGCATGCCATGCCAGCCACATATCCGCGCCAAAGGCATGCCGACCATGCCAGCCGCACCACCGTGCCAATGGCATGCCATGCCAGCCACATCTCCGCGCCAAAGGCATGCCGACCATGCCAGCCGCACCACCGTGCCAATGCCGGCCATGCCTCCATGTCGCTGGCTACCAAACGAAGGGTTGCAACAATCAACGACCACCCTTCCCTCTGAGATGCAAATCTCAACCGTCCAAGTTCGCCACCAAACGCGTGGCAACTTTTGGCCAAATGCCAAGCCCTAATTTTGGCTACGCCTGCACTATGCCAAAACCCTAATTTTGGCCGCGCCTAAAACTATCCTAGCTGGGCCGCGCCTAAACCATATCAAAGCCATGCCGGCCATGCCTCCATGCCGCTGGATTCCAAAACGAAGGGTTGCAACAATAAACAACCACCCTTCCCTCTGAGATGCAAATCTCAGCCGTCCAAGTTCGCCACCAAACGCGTGGAAACTTTTGGCCCAATGCGAAGCCCTAATTTTGGCCGCGCCTGGACTATGCCAAAACCCTAATTTTAGCCGCGCCTAAAACTATGCCAAAATCCTAGCTTGGCCGCGCCTAAACCATGCCAAATTTGTGCCGGCCATGCCTCCATGCCGCTGGCTGCCAAAACGAAGGGTTACAACAATCAACGACCACCCTTCCCTCGGAGATGCAAGTCTCAGCCTTCCAAGTTCGCCACCAAACACATGGAAACTTTTGGCCCAATGCCAAAATCCTATCTTGGCCGCGCCTAAACTATGCCAAAGCCATGTCGGTCATGCCTCCATGCCGCTGGCTGCCAAACAGAAGGTTACAACAATCAACGGCTGTCCTTCCTCACGAGATGCAGATATCATCCGTACAAACTTTCCACCAAACGACTTGTGGAAATCTCTTGGCTACGGTGCTAACTCTTGGCCACGGTGCCAAAACCCTAATTTGGGCACGATGCCAAACCCTAAGTTGGCCATGCCAAACCATGCCGGCCATGCCTCCATGTCGCTGGATGCCAAACGGAAGGTGGCAACAACCAACGGTTGTCCTTCCTCCTGAGATCCAGATCTTAGCCGTACAAACTTTCCACCAAAAGACTTGTGGAAATCTCTTGGCCATGGTGCTAAAGCCCTAATTTGGCCATGCCAAAGCCATGCCGGCCATGACTCCATGCCACTAGCTGCCAAACGGAAGGTTGCAACAATCAACAACTATCCTTCCTCCTGAGATACAGATCTTAGCCGTACAAACTTGCCACCAAACGACTTGTGTCAACCTTTGGCTACGCTGCCAACTCTTTGGCCACAGAGCATACTTAGCTATGCCAATTCTTTGGTGATGGTTATTTTCAATGATGTTGTAGTAAGATGGTTCGTTCAAGACTTGTGAAAGCAGATTGTTTTAGACTTAAATTTTATACATAAACTCAAATAAAAAGGTGATGTGAATATTGTGGAGAGACTAGGGATAGGATTCCACCATTGGTCGATATTAGTGATTTAATAAAACAATAATTTCGCAACTCAACATTCAAATTGATTCTAATAGTATTGCCTAGACATGTAGATTTTTAAAAGAATAGATGTTAATCCAAGCATAGAATATCAAAACTCTAAAGCAAGCATATTCTATCAAGAGAAAATACACCTAAATAACCAAAATCGTATAATCCATTTTTAGTTCAATGAAAAAATCATAATAAAATTGCTATAATTAATTTAATATCAAGATATATCACTTTTACCGAAACACCAGTTTCCTCCATCGCCCCAAGGATTGGGTTTAGCTCTTCATCATGGAAACACGCTCAAAATTCATTTTTATTGCTCAAAGGTGGTGTACAAATGATGAAATGGGAGAGAAATCAATTAAAACCGGGTTTGTAACAGTTATAAGTGTTACAAACTGAACTGTTACAGAGAACGATTGAACCTAACTGTCGTTGTCACTGTAGCAAAACGACTTCCTCTGTGGGTTGATGTTCTTCGTGTTCTTCAGCTTCAGCAGCAGAAATAGAAGTTTCCTGAAACTCGATTATTTACGTCTCTGTAGAGTTTTAAACTATCCCAAACTCCCCCCCCCCTCTTCTGATACTCACACCACCTATTTATACTCTTCACAGGGTTAAGAATATTGTGTAATAACTCCTGAAATCTTCATTTGCTCCCTGCCAGTTCAAGAGAATATCTTCTTTCCTGTTTCTTCTCCTGCACGCGATAATCTTCAGCAGATACGCTCCAAACATGTTATAAACCATATACGATTGGGTCACACTCATGCAACAACAAATCTTCACGTATCTTCCATAATTAATCCACAGAGAACCCGAGAAAAATGCATGCCCCCTGTTTTCTCCAATTCCACGTAGCTTTCCTTATTTCTCAAAACTAACAACACTACCGGCCCTGTTACATCATTACAGATCAGTACCAATCAAATCTTAGAGAATCCCCACGAGAATATCTCCCAAATTACTGTCTGAAAATTTCGCAGGTTTAAAAGAATTTCTTCCCGCCAAAAACTGTTTGAACGTGAAGAAGAAGGGGGTGCCCTTATCGACTGTGCGGGTGCCTTTAAAACAAGGATGCTATGGGGTGTGAATAGAAGGTAGGTGCCCCTTAGCAACTGGTTGCCTCTTAGCCAAATCTGAGATTCCGAATAACATTTGTCCTCTGGGGTACAAAAACTTCGAGCAACTTTTTCCAAAAATGTTTATTTCCCAAAAATACCTACAAACACATAAAATACCATAATAAGTACGAAATCGAGTACCAACAATACAGAACATTGAGAAAAAATTAGACACAAAAATGTGTCTATCATTTGGTCACGATAACAAACCCTAATTAGCCACGCCAAGAGCATGTGCAAGCCATGCCAGCACCGTGGCCACGCCACTGGCTAACAGCGGAAGGTAACCACAATCAACGGCTAACCTTTCTCTCAAGATGCAAAATCTCGGTCGTCGAAAGTCACCACCAAACTGGCAAGCCTCTCAATCTTAAATTTCCAAACAATAACAACATGTTACACATTTTCCACGAAAACACTCGAGACATCAAAACATGTCAAAAACTGTGGGATGCTCATCAGGGTATTGGTCTGGCAATTTACAGCGTGCGGCGTACACTACGCTCGTTACAAGAAAGTGTCATAAGAGTGAGGCGGTTAGTAAATACAGGAAGTAATGGTGAAACGTTTCCTTCATTATGGAAACATCAATTTGAGGCGTTACCCGTTACCGCTTTCTTCCATTTACTCAACCGTTTCCACTTCTTACGAGACCAGGGTACGTTTTTGTTGCGACTTGTATAAATAGGTCTCACCTATTTCTACCAAAGGTCAAGTTTTGGGGCAGGAGAATACAACACTCAGAAATCACTTGTTAGCTTTCCCATCTGTTAGCTTTCCACTTTCTGATACAAGTCGTCAAACAACTACTCTTCCCGAATCAACTATTCTGGTCTCAACACTCTCTCTGCTTCCCTCCCTAGAACAACCATTCTCTTTCACTTTGTGACCGAAGCAAGTCTGGACGACCATTTCTTGGTTTTGGCCGGATTTGTACAGATTGATCTCTCGAATCAAAGTACTCCCTTGCAGTACACTGTTTAGGGTTTAGACTCGTTTCTCACCCACACACTCGAAATTACCAAAATCAGCAGAAACTGTTTTCACCTCAAACACCTGGTTTAGAAGAAGAAACCAAAGGTTAAAGGAGAATCTACTCTAGCTTACACAACTAGTATCACACGTAAGGTGTGGGGATTAGGTTTCCCAGTTGCTAGAGTTCTCCTTTATATAGTCTTTCAAATTAGGGTTTGCAATCAATGTTAGATTGGTAACAAAGCATTCAATATTCACCGTTAGATGAAAACCCGATTTAGATTCAAGCTAATATCTTTCAACCGTTAGATCGAAAAACCTAGCTTGTAACACATAAATGAAATGTACGATTTTAGGTTTCTGTAACCATACCCAAACTTGTACATTTGTTGGTTCAACAGTAGTTAACCAAATGGTTAGCCATATGAGCACTTTCATATCAACCAATCTCTTCTTCACCATAACTAGTTCAAATGACTCAAATGAACTAGTTAGAGATTTGTTCAATTGCAAGGAAATATTATGTAACTACATAAGACACAATTGAAGCAAACACGATTTGATTCACTCGAATCGGTTCATGAACTTTATAGCCACGGTTTGTAATTAACATTCCTCAGTTTATATAAACATGAGTTCACAAACAATCGTCTTTAGATATAACCTAACTCAAGTTCGCGGACTGGGTTCGTGGACTTAAGTTTACGGAAGGAGTTCTCAAACTCCAGCAGATTTTCTCGAGCCGAGAACTTCCGTTAGTTCGTGAACTGGGTTCGCGGACTGAGTTCACGGCTCTTGTTCTGGTTCTCTTGATCAACAAAGTTTGCAAACTTCGGTTCAATGAATAAGGACTTATACATATATGTTTTTCCACAACAATGCTTATATCCAACAATGGTTATATAATCTAAAATCTCATTTAAATCATTGAAATATTCCTCTATAATGTTATAATAGTCGTTAGACATAAAGAATCGACTATGGTCATCAAAGCCATTTTCAAAGTGATTGAAACATAACATGACTTTCATCACTAGGTAAAGATAAGTTTAGCCAAAGCGAAAACACATATTTCGAGAAATAGATAGGCGAGATAAACTCATGTCGAAATAGAAAATATGTATAATCAAAATATATATAGCACAACGACTATTGTCTCAAGATAGGAGATAGAGTAGATAGACTTTTGAGTGATAGATAAGTTCAAGTCTCCACATACCTTTTAGTCGATGAAGATCCACCAGCTCCTTGAGAAGTTCTTCGTCTTGTATGATGATCGTCATGGAGTTCTTGAGCTCAACTATACTTTTTATCCTAGTCCGAGACATTAGCTATAGTAGACTAGAAATCAAGACTTATAGTTTTGATCACTAACATTGACAAACATGCTTGAGATAGCAATGCATGCGAGGTTGACCGAGCAATGCTCTAATAATCCCCCCTTTGTCAATTTTAGTGACAAAACTATTAATACATATGGAATACAAAATAAATACATGAACTTTTGTAGCTCCTATTCCACATGCCTAATCTTCAACATTACTCGAAATCTTCGTCACTTCCAAGTACTCCAATGATCCCAAAGGTTGTAAGTTCAGCATTATCGTTGTTGAAAATCCGTAGCTATAACAATGAGAAAAAAAAGTTCTCGATCATTGTTATATAGTGTCATAGTATCATTACATAGTATCAAAGTTCAATTGTATCACAACTTTGACAACAATACTATGGTGATATTATCACTCCCCCTTAGTCAATACTCCATCTCACATGGAAACCACTCCCCCTTACATAATGATCTGAAAACCATATGTATTTGTAGTGTGAACTACATATTAAGTCTCACCTTTTTTGTCAATAAAATTGGCAAAGGTACAAGAACAGGATCCTAATGAAATTTCCTAAAGAGACATTTCATGACCAAAGGAAGCACATATCAACTTGTTTAGATGCAATCATAAAGCCGAAGCTAAATGCTTTCATCAAGGAGTTTATAAAGATACAAGATAACCCCTATAATATTCCACAACCGCGCTCCCCACAAAGATTTGGCAATTAAAGTACAAGTTCAAAAGAACTCTCCCCCATTAAATGTCATTCCCAAAAGAACAACGAGAGAGACCTTAATTTCAAAAGAAAAGAAGGATTTCTTTGGACATATCAAATCACATACGAATATAAATTCGAATCCAAACATACTCAATTAGATTAATCACAAGAGAACCGATAATTAATCTAATCGGAAATATACACCCAAGTTAACCACAAAAAGTGATGAATTTAATTGATCATGCTCGAAATAAGAGAACTTACGGAGCCTCACAGTAATACATAAAAAATATGGATCAGGGAAGATCAATACTGCGGAATATACAAGGATTCATTCTATTTTTCATCATTATTCGCACAATGACATACAATAGACATAATTTTATTCTCTAGATATATGAATTTAGTTGCTGGTAATTAAAGCATATAAAAATAACAACCTTAATTAAAAAGATTCTTAATTTATTTCGGACCGAGATCTCCTAGAGTAATTAAGGAATATCTTTAAACAATAAAAGATAAGAGTTACCGTTCGTGTTTAAAGTATGTTGACATCTTTTGTAAATCCTCTTTCATTTTTACAATCTTGGAATCGGTTATACCACATTTCCAAACAAGTTTATAATTGGTTCATCTGTATTCCAAGACAACTATGTGATTGATCAAATATCAAGCGACAATCATGGGTTTAATCGGTTCTACCAATCACTAGGATCTGTTCTACCTCAATATGGATTACTTGTGATCGAACACACAAGTTACCAGGACCGGTTACACCAATTACCAGTACCGGTTACGATATACTCATTGTATTGCTTGCGATCGGTCACACCAGTTACTAGGATCGGCTACACCAATTACCAGGACCGGTTACACCAATTACAAGGATCGATTACACAACTCTTTTGTGATCGGTCACACCAATTACTAGGATCGATTACACCAATTACAAATATCGATCATACCATATCAGGTGATTACTTAGGATCGATTACACTAATTAATAAAAACCAGTCATACCAAATCATAAGTCAGGCACTATGATTAGTGTTGATGGTGTTTTTTAGCTCAGGGTTAAAATTGTAAAACCTTGCATCTGATGTGACGTCACTCTGTAAGGACGCGGAGCCATGAGTGTCAACCTCTCCGCTGGCACACTTTTTGATCCGTTCAATATGTTTACATGAAATTTATCCAAACTGGCGCATGTAGCAACAATCCCAGATGTTCTGTAAATTTCGGCGCCTTGCCTATATTAATAATTAATATAATACTCCCTTTCCCGTGTTCAGTTCCCCAGCAAAACTCTTAACATTGGTATGGCATGACGGATTTGTGTTAACTCACAGCAGAGTAACGCAAATTTCCAAGTATCAAGATTAAGATCCTTGCATGGAATACTCAGTCAGAAAGCAAAGAATAAACAGAGCCGTGGAGTAGAGCAACAATGAAGGAAGCGTAGCCATGCCATAGGCTAGCCGACGCCACTTGGCCACGCCCCATGCTACCCAACTGTCCCTTATTCCTTTGCCGACCAATCAGGTCGCTTTAAAACTACCACACTCCCAATGAATTGTGGTTGGGCCCATATTTTCCAGCCCTATTCTCTACCGACCAATCAAGTCACATTAAACCTACCACGCGCGCCAAAAAGGTAGCCACGCCCGTGCTTGGCCGACCCCCTACTTTCATTAACCAATCAGGTTACTCTAAACCTGCCACAACTTTAAAAGAGGTGGAAATTGTGTCAAGAGGTCGCCATACCAAGTTAGCTTACTAAAACCCCGCCAACATACTAACGACATGCCAAATATGCCAAAACGAGCATGCCAATCGCACACGCCAAATATGCATGCCAAGTGCACATTCCAAACGCGCCACTTACAACGACAACATGCCAAACCTGCCAAACCACTGTCCATGTGTAACCAGCTTCATAACGAGGGAAGCGTGGCCATGCCATAGGATAGCCGACGCCACTTGGCCATGCCCTATGCTACCCAACCGACCCTTATTCCTTTGCCGACCAATCAGGTCGCTTTAAATCTTCCACACTCCCAATGAGTTGTGGATGGGCCCATATTTGCCGTCCCTATTCTCTACCGACCAATCAGGTTACATTAAACCTACCATGCGCGCCAAAAAGGTAGCCACGCCCGTGCTTGGCCGACCCCCTACTTTCATTGACCAATCAGGTTACTCTAAACCTGCCCATCTTTAAAAGAGGTGGAAATTGTGTAAAGAGGTCGCCATACCAAGTTAGCTTCCCAAAACCGCGCCAACATACTAACGGCATGCCAAACATGCCAAAA
This sequence comes from Papaver somniferum, assembly GCF_003573695.1. NCBI lineage: Eukaryota > Viridiplantae > Streptophyta > Magnoliopsida > Ranunculales > Papaveraceae > Papaver > Papaver somniferum. The sequence goes on along the minus strand of NC_039359.1, from coordinate 15,288,863 downwards.
CGAGCATGCCAATCGCACACGCCAAACAGGCATGCCAAGTGCACATGCCAAACGCGCCACTTACTGTGACAACATGCCAAACCTTCCAAACCACTCTCCGTGTGTTACCAGCTTCACAACGGACTTCAATATGGCTATCCGAACCAGAAGCACGACCATGCTCTAGTGGCGGTGGATGAAACCCTAATTTCTAGTCGTGGCACAAACTATGCCACTCCGGGCCCACAACATGCAATAAGCCGTGAAAACCCTAATAAAGGCATCACAACATGCTACTCATGGAAATATTGGCTCCTATGGCCATTTTCACATAACAGCCTGACTATGGTTCTTTTGGCATGGCTCTGGCACCGTTTACATGAAACGCCGTTGTTCCACGGCCACATGCCGCATGCGCTAATTAGGGTTTCCGCATGGTAAACCCTAATTTAGGCAAAGTTTTTACGCCAACCGAGCCAAACAATGTTCCACAAAACATTGGGATCGATGTGGTCACTGAAACTGATGTTGCCACACCACATTTTAGGATAACACCAATGTGCCAAAAATTTAGTGGCCACGGCTATGTTAGGCGCCACTTACACCACAGTGTCGCTGGCATGCACAAATTATGCCAGCCATTCCACCATGCCACTGGCATGCATGAACTATGCCAGCCATGCGCAGTGCCACTGGCATGCGCTAAAGGCGCCGCTATGCCATTATCAGGCGCCAACAGAAGGTAGCCATAATCAACGACTACCCTTCCTCATGAGATGAAATCTCAACCATCCAAGTTCGGTACCAAACTGACAAACTTGTTGCAAGTTTTAGGCGACCAGCGGCCTAAATCCAGTGGCCATGGCTACGCCAGGAGCCACTTGCACCACTGTGCCACTGGCATGCGCGAACTATGCCATGCCGCAGTACCACTGGCATGCGCTAAAGGCACCACTGTACCATTATCAGGCACCAACATAAGGTATCCATAATCAACGGCTACCCTTCCTCACGAGATGTAATCTCGGTCGTCCAAGTTCGCTACCGAACTGACAGGCATGTGGCAAGTTTTAGGCGACTAGCCAAAACGAGCCTAATAGCATCACATGCTATTTTCCTGCGGCAAGTCCCCTGACTTTGACTTGCCACACGTAAAAAAGTACTACATGTTTTCCACGAAAACACTCGAGACATCAAACATGTCACAAACTGGGGGATACTCATCAGGGTATTGGTATGGCGGTTTACAGCGTGTGGCATGCAATGCGTCCGTTACAAGAAAGTGTCATGAAGCGGTACAATTAATGATGGTGAGAAGTAACGCTGTAAACGGATCCACTTCCTTCATCATGGAAGCATAATGTCTAACGGTTACACGTTACTCCATTCTTCCACCACTCAATCGTTTCCACTTCATACGAGACCAGGGTACGTTTCAATATGACTTGTATAAATAGGCTTCACCTATTTCCACAAAAAAAAACAAGTTTTTGGTCGGCAACAACATAGTATCCAGAAATCACCAAGAACTGATAGATTTTCACTCTGCAATCCGGTTCCACTTTCTGATACAAGTCATAAAACAAGCCACATCTTCAGAATTAACCATTCTGGTCACAACACTCTCTTTGCTTCCCTCCCTAAGAACAACCCTTCTCCTTCAATTTTTGACCGAAGCAAGCTTGGAGCGACCATTTTTGGTTTAAGCCAGGATTGTACAAATTGATCTCTCGAATCAAAAGTACTCCCGTGCAGTGCATTGTTTAGGGTTTAGATTCGTTTCTCATCCACACACCCAAATTTACCAAAACCAGCAGAAAAAGTTTTCACCCTCAAACAATTGGAGACCACAGTGGGAGATTAGTCTCTCGGTTGCAATACTAATTTCCAATTTCATTTTTCAATCCCAATTTCAAGATGGTAGAAATCAGGTCCGGGTCAGCAACAAACCCTGATGCCACCGGCGCTGAAAACACCCTTGATACCAACGTTCCTTCCAGTGACATAAATGTACCACCTGTCAGCATGATCAACACCCGTGACGGCACAGACTCTACCACCAACACCAGCGACGTAGGAAACGTTCCCTCAGGCATTACACTCCGAACACCATAGCCAGAGCCGGTGCCCCACCCCCATTGTTTCTTCAAGTGTGACTCCCCCAGTCGTTACCAGAGCTATTGTCACTCCACTATCAGGATGAGAGACCGGAGGATCCATAGGAAGCCAACCCCCTATTATCATTGCTGATTTGATAAAATACAAGAAGTTTTTGATAAGGCTCAGATGGACATGGCCACAACTCAAAAGGAGCGAAACAATGAACATCTGAATGATTAGTCAAGGGATTCAGAATTCGAGCATTAGATTGTCATAGACCAAATGCGACCGAACATCAATTGGTGGAGTTGTGCATTAATGCTTTCTGGGGACTCTGTTCACAAAACCATGTAATCTATGACGGAGCATGTGTGTGAGATTTTTTTTTATTTCTCCAAGGTGCAGCGCCGAGATATATTTCCAAGCTCTCATCCGTGTTGCGTTGGCGCTTCGAACTTTTCTCCATGAGGCGCTTCAACTTTTCGCTCCAGAAGCCGCTCCGCTTCAACATTCTCCTCATAAGCCGCTCCGCTTCAACGTTTCGCTTCAGGAGCCGCTTCAATGTCTCACCTCCAAAAGCCGCTCCTCTTCAACGTTTCTCTCCAGAAGACGCTCTGCTTCCACGTTTCGCTCCAGGAGCCGATTCAACGTCTCACCTCCAGAACCCGCTCCTCTTCAACGTTTCGCTCCAAAAGTCGCTCCGCTTCCACGTTTCACTCCAGGAGCCGCTTCAACATTCTCCCCAGAAGCCGCTTCGCTTCAACGTTTCGCTCCAGGATATGCTTCAACGTCTCACCTCCAGAAGCCGCTCCTCTTCAACGTTTCGCTCCAGATTCTTTAACCGAGCAAACTGCTGAACCTCGCACAGATGCACTGCAAAGGGAGTGCTTAGATTCGAGAGATCAATCTGTAGGACTCCGGCCTAAACCAAGTCAATGGCCGTTCCAGAGTCAATTCGGTCGCAAAGAGGGAGATGGGTCTGTAGGAGGGAAGCTGAGAATTGTGTGGGATCAAGGATTGTGGATGTATTGAAGGTTTCTGCAATAATGGTGAACTGCTGAAGTTGAGTTCTGTGAATAGGTTTTAATCGAGTTGTTGACGAATGGTGATTGATGATAATGATGATAACCGGTTGTTCTCGATTTGGACTTATTTATATTGCAAGAATGATGAACCCCTGATCCATGTAAGTGCGACGATTTCTTGAGTGAAAGAGTGGGAAAGTGGGAGATCATGGTGAAACCAGTTCCAAGTCGTGCGGAGTCTTGGTTGATCACTCACCCACTACTTTGCTAACTCCTTCAACCGTTTTCACGACTTACTCACATTATCATCGTGGATGTATCCACGTGCCGTAGGCCGCCAGACCAAAACTCTAAGTGACATCCCCGATTTGTGACGTGATTGATGTCTCACGAATCGTGGAGTCTGCATGATAGACGTGTATTTAATTAGTCACGTTGACTGATTTAGACAACGAGTCTTGGTTTTGTTGAATTGAGCATGAATGATGAATTGCTCAGTGGAACATTGAGAAAGTATTGCTCGACAGATTACTGGATATCAATGGTTGGATAAATATTCGAGCAATTGAGCAAGTATTGCGAATTACTGAATATTGATAGTTGGATCAACAATTGAGAAATTTCTCAATTCGACGGATTACTGATAAATTACTGAATATTGATAATGGATCAATATTCGAGCAACTGAGCAAGTATTGCTCATTTTAGCAAATTATTGATAATTTACTGAATTTTGATGAATTGAGCAAGTAGGGATGTTGTGACCCAGTAAAAATATTAATTAAAATATTGGTAGATTACCAAATATTATATAATTAATCCGCGTGTTGTTTGATGGATCAACATAAATTTATTTAGTGTGTGAACATGATCCAAATGATAATTTGTTGAGTGTTTGTTCGAAACCCTAAATTTTGATCGATTGCTCATTAATTGACGGATTTCTGAAAATAGGTCATGAGCGAAGGAGGGACCGACCACATGGGACTATGGACATCCATGTGATCCCCAATTGCTCGAGTGAGCGTACACCAGGGTCCTGAGTTGACCGGTTGGTGAAAGAATGACGATTAAATGTTGGTTTCATCAGTTATTGAAATAGTTCTCGATTGAATATTAGGTGATAAAACCTAATTATGGAAAAGTGAGGGACGGCCAAGAAGGCATGGAACCGGCCCTTGAGGGTGTGGGATCAGCTGATGGTCGACTGAGCAAATCCCAAGTTGTTTGGAATGATCTTGGACCCAATATGAGTAATTGCGCAAATTAGGTCAAAATTAGGAAAACGTGTGGGATCGGCTTAGTGCAAGCCCTAGGGACGACCCTGGTCGGTCAATAGGGCATGCACGTATTACCATGGTGTCCGTGTTTCCGTACTGATATTTTCAGCATTTTCTGATGTGCGTTCGAGCAACATTGTGAATTTTCAGAAGAGTTTCATCTTGACTGAAATTCTTGATTTTTGCCAGAATGAGCATGTATGCTCAATTGATCAATATTTTATAAATATCAAAATAGAAATATTTTAATATTATTTTCGTGAATAGCTTAGTCGATCATGGAACCATGTTGACTTTTGGCTTTTTCATGGTTTGAGCAATATTTTGAGAAAATATGGAGAAACCATGATTTTTGCTGAAACAGGGAAGTTTCACAAGATGAGAGAAGTAATAGTTTATGAAAGATTAGGGATTGCAAGGCGTGGGACCGGCCACGGCTAGGGCATAGACGGACGGCTAAGTTTCCCGGTCCCGTGACTCCTTTCCCTATTTTATATTATTATTTTTCATGAAAACACGAAAATATGGAGAAACCATGAGTTTTTCTCAAACAAGGAAAGTTGTTAGAATGGAGGAGTCTTCATGGGTTCATGAAAACAACAAAAATAAGGAAAATAATGAAGGAAGCATGGGACCGGCCACGACTAAGGCATGGCCGACCGGCAGGTGGGTGCTCATTTCTCCATATTTTGGATGCTCGTTCGCGCATTATTTTCTCTCTCCTGTTTTGTGCGGGATTCCTCATTTGTCCATATTTTGGATGTTCGTTCGCGCATTTGGGTGCTCGTTCGTGCATCATGGTTGAGTACACTTGCACCATTTTATGGGACTCACTCAGGGATAGCCCAGATGCCTGATTACTGAGTATTTATTACTAATTTATGAAATTCAGTGGATAATGATTCATGAAATTGAGCAATAAAAGTGAGTAGTTTATTATTATCAATTCATAGGATCAGTCGTGGATTCGACCATGAATTCGGAATAATAATAAATTAGGTATTACCATTCCATGGGATCGTGGATTCGACCATGAATTCGGAATAATAATAAAATGGGTATTACCATTCCATGGGATCGTGGATTCGACCACAGAGTCAGAGTAATAAGATAGGTGGTGATATTACCATTTCATGAGATCAGTCATGGATTCGACCATGAAATAGGAGTAATATCTATTACAATTTCATGAGATCAAGCCGTGGATTCGATCATGAAATCGGATCAATGAGATAAAATAGATTATCTTCTAGGAACTCAGTGATGAATGTCACGGTAGAATTAATCTATTGCAGAAGGGATATTAGCCAGTTAAAGCGTCATACCCGTTCTGAGGTGCATAGTCAGGAAACAACAAGTGTTGCCTAAGTCCTGAAGATGTTATTTCTCTCAATCTTACGGAGAACCGCCTGGGTTTATACACGGTCTTTATACGTAGTCAGAGAACAGTGAGTGTCAACGACGTCCTGAAGGCGTTATTGCTCTCAATCTTACGGAGAACCGCCCAATTGTTCTTCTATGTAGAGAGGGGTGTCTCTCATGTAGTCAGGGAACAGTGAGTATCACCGACGTCCTGAAGGCGTTAATGCTCTCAATCTTACGTAGAACCTCCCAATTATGTTATTCTACAAAGAGGGCACGATGAAATGTCAGGGATCGAATGCTCATCTATTGGAGGCCTTTAGACATACATGTTCATCATGGCTTCGTAAAATATGAGTCGTTGCATGCCTGGAAGCCGTGTCAAAAACATGCATCATGAATTTACGGTTTTGATCTTTGTTGAAAATCCACCATCAACAGGTATCCAAAGTTCCAAGTTCCGTTTTCACCATTCTATGGACTGAAGCCAGTTTCCACCATTCCGCGGACTGAAGCCAATTTCCACCATTCCGCAGACTGAAACCAGTTTCCACCATTCCATGGAATGAATCCAGTTTCAACCATTCCGCAGACTGAAGCCAGTTTCCACCATTCCGCGGACTGAAGCCAGTTTCCACCATTCCGCGGACTAAAGCCAGTTTCCGCCATTCCCTGGTAAATCCAACATTATCATTCTGTATCTGAACCTGAAGCGTCAGTATTAGCGCTCCGTGACCAAAGTGGCAGTGCCAACGCCAGCACCCTATCGCCAAGTTAGGGTTACGCAAAGCCCACGGATTCTTCATGCCTCCTGCCAAAGGTTAGCCAATTTTCCTGGTAATTTCTTCATGACTTGTCATTTTGATTTTTATTCTTGTCTGTCACCATCTCATGCTTACCCCGCAACAATGCCGCTGTTACGAGCTAAGAAGGGGACTTAATGTTGATGGTAGTTTTTAGCTCAGGGTTAAATTTGTAAAACCTTGCATATGATGTGACGTCACTCTGTAAGGAAGCGGATCGATGAGTGTCAACCTCTCCGCCGGTACACTTATTGAGCCGTTCAATATGTTTACATGAAATTTATCCAGACTAACGCATGTAGCAACAATCCCAGATGTTCTGTAAATTTCGGCACCTTGCCTATATTACTTATTAATATAAGACTCCCTTTCCTGTGTTCAGTTCCCCAGCATAACTCTTAACATTGGTATGTCATGACGGATTTGTGTTCACTCGCAGCATAGTGGCGCAAATTTCCAAGTATCAAGATTAAGATCCTTGCATGGAATACTCAGTCATAAATCAAAGAATAAACAGAACCGCGGAGTAGGAGCAATAACGAGGGAAGCGTGGCCATGCCATAGGATAGCCGACGCCACTTGGCCATGCCCTATGCTACCCAACCGACCCTTATTCCTTTGCCGACCAATCAGGTCGCTTTAAATCTTCCACACTCCCAATGAGTTGTGGATGGGCCCATATTTGCCGGCCCTATTCTCTACCGACCAATCAGGTTACATTAAACCTACCATGCGCGCCAAAAAGGTAGCCACGCCCGTGCTTGGCCGACCCCCTACTTTCATTGACCAATCAGGTTACTCTAAACCTGCCCATCTTTAAAAGAGGTGGAAATTGTGTAAAGAGGTCGCCATACCAAGTTAGCTTCCCAAAACCGCGCCAACATACTAACGGCATGCCAAACATGCCAAAACGAGCATGCCAATCGCACACGCCAAACAGGCATGCCAAGTGCACATGCCAAACGCGCCACTTACTGTGACAACATGCCAAACCTTCCAAACCACTCTCCGTGTGTTACCAGCTTCACAACGGACTTCAATATGGCTATCCGAACCAGAAGCACGACCATGCTCTAGTGGCGGTGGATGAAACCCTAATTTCTAGTCGTGGCAAAAACTATGTCACTTCGGGCCCACAACATGCCACGAGCCGTGGAAACCCTAATAAAGGCATCACAACATGCCACTCGTGCATATATTGACTCCTATGGCCATTTTCACATAACGGACTGACTATGGTTCTTTTGGCATGGCTCTGGCACCGTTTACATGAAATTCCGCTATGCCACTGTCACATGCCGCATGCCATATGCGCTAATTAGGGTTTCGGCATGCCAAACCCTAATTTATGCAAAGTTGCTACGCCAACCGAGCCAAACAATGTACACAGAACATTGGGATCGATGTGGCACTGAAACTGATGTTTCTACACCACATTCGAGTCTAACACCAATGCGCCAAAAATTAGTGGCCACAGCTATGTCAGGCGCCACTTACACCACAGTGCCGCTAGCATTCACAAACTATGCCAGCCATTCCACCGTGCCACTGGCATGCATGAACTATGCCAGCCATGTCGCAGTGCCACTGGAATGCGCTAAAGTCGACGCTATGCCATTATCAGGCGCCAACAGAAGGTAGCCATAATCAACGACTACCCTTCCTTATGAGATGCAATCTCAGTCATCCAAGTTCGCCACCGAACTAATAGACTTGTGACAAGTTTTAGATGACCAGCCGCCTAAATCCAGTGGCCATGGCTATTCCAGGCGCCACTATGCCATGTCGCAGTACCACTGGCATGCGCGAACTATGCCATGTCGCAGTACCACTGGCATGCGCTAAAGGCGCCACTGTACCATTATCAGGCGCCAACAGAAGGTAGTCATTGTTAGAGCGTTGCTCGGTCGAACTCGCATGTGTTGCTATCTCAAGCATGTTTGTCAATGTTAGTGATCAAAACTATAAGTCTTGATTTCTAGTCTATTATAGCTAAGTCTCGGACAAGGATAGAAAGTATAGTTGAGCTCAAGGACTTCATGGCGATTCATCATACAAGTAGAAGAACTACTCAAGGAACCGGTGGAACTTCTCGACAAAAAGGTATGTGAAGACTTGAACTTATCTGTCACTCAAAAGTCTATATACTCTATCTCCTACTCTTTGAGACAAGAATTTGTATGCTATATATATATATATATACTTGGATTATACACAGTTGGTATTCTGAGCCGAGTGTACCTCGCCTATCTATATCTCGAAATATGTGTTGGTAAGCTTTTCGCTTCGATCAAGTTTATCTTTACCATGTGACGAAAGTCATGATATGTTTAAATCATCTTGAAAATTGCTTTGACGAGAAATAGTGTAACAACTATATAACGTCCTCTAAGAATATTTCAATGATTGAAACGAGAATTTAGATTACATAACCAATGGTGTACATGAGCATTGTTGTGGAAACACATTTATGTATAAGTCATATTCTTTGAACCAAAGTTTGCGAACTTTGTTGATCAAGAGAACCGGAAGAATGGCATGAGCCAAGTCCGCGAACTCAGTCCGCGAACTACCGAAGTTCTCAAACCCGAAAATTTCTGCTGGAGTTGACAAACTACTTGCGTGAGCCAAGTCCACGAACCGGCGAAGTTCTCATACCCGAGAATTTCTGCTGGAGTTTGTAAACTCCGCCCGATAAGTTAAGTCCGCGAACCTAGTCTGCGAACTTAAGAAGGTTATATATCTGAAGATGATTTCTGAACTTAAACTTAAATAGACTAAGGAATGCAGTTTGCAAACCGTGGCTATAAAAGTTCATGAACCGATTCAAGTGAATCAAATCATCTTTGCTTCAATTGTGTCTTGTGTAGTACATGAGATTTCCTTGCAATTGAACAACTCTCTAACTAGTTCATTTTGAATTCATTTGAACTAGTTATAGTAAATAATAACATGGTTGATATGAAATGCTCATATGACTAACCTTTTGGTCAACTATTGTTGAACCAACAAGTGCAAACGTTTGGGTACGGTTAACAAACCTAGAAGCGTGCATTGTCAAGTGTGTATAACAAGCTAAGTTTTAGATCTAACGGTTAAGAAATATTAGCTTGAATCTAAATCAGGTTTTCATCTAAAGGTGGATATTGATTGCTTTGTTACCAAGGTAACCTAATTGCAAACCCTGATTTTAAAGACTATATAAAGGAGACATCTAGTATTGTGCAAAACTAATCCCCACACCTTATGTATGATACTAGTTTGCGTGCTAGAGTCGATTCTCATTTAACCTTTGGTTTTCTTCTTATAAAACCAGGTTAACGACTTAATGACTTCATTGGGATTGTGATTCCAGACCGATACTACTTTTATCGTAGTTGTGTGATCTGATCTTGCATCTTCTATCGTACAAGTACAATCGGATTGATTGGCTTGAGATTGATATCTCCAATAGGCAAGATATAAAAAGTAATCACAAACATCTTCGTCTCATTGTTTGTGATTCCGCAACATCTTGTTTCGCTACCATACGATTAATATTGTTGTGAGGTGATTGATACCTCTAGGCTTTTCTTCGGGAATATAAGACCAGATTATCAATTGGTTCATGTTCACCTTGATTATTATCAAAAGACGGAACAAAACCTTTAGGGTTTATCTTTTGGAGACAGATTGATCCTTTGATAGACTTGTCTGTGGGAGACAGATTTTTTTATTGTCAAAGCATGCGATTTTGGGTCGTAGCAACTCTTAGTTGTGGGTGAGATCAGCTAAGGGAATCAAGTGTGCAGTGTCCTGCTGGGATCAGAGGCGTAGGGGTACAACTGTACCTTGGATCAGTGGGAGATTGATTGGGGGTTCAAATACAGTCCAGTCCGAAGTTAGCTTGGAGTAGGCTAGTGTCTGTAGCGGCTTAATACAGTGTGTGTTCAATCTAGACTAGGTCCCGGGGTTTTTCTGCATTTGTGGTTTCCTTGTTAACAAAATTTCTGGTGTCTGTGTTATTTCAATTTCTGCATTATATTGTTTTATCTTTATAATTGAAATAATACAGGTTATGCGTTAGATCATTAATCAGAGTAATCCAACCTGGTTTTTGATTGTCATTGATTGATCATTGGATATTGGTCTTCGGTACCATCCAAGTTATTCCTTGTGTTTTATTAAAGACTCGCTGATTTCTATTAGCTCGAGTAAATCAAAACAAGAGAGAGATATTAACTCCTTGAGATACTTTTACCTAGATTGAGTCTGACTGTGTAGTTGATTCCTAAGATAGTATTTCGGAGTTAGTCCATACAGATTGATAAGCAAAATATTGGGTGGTGTTGTTAGACCCCCGCTTTTTCAATTGGTATCAGAGCAGGCAAACACGTTCAAGGCCTATGTTTGTAGCGATCTGACTTTATGGACAGAGGTGTTATATCTATTAATATACCACCAGTCTTCAGTGGCTTTAATTACTTATGGTAGAAAGTTGCTATGCGAGCTTTTCTTCAAGCACATGATTTTCAATCATGGGTATATGTTGTTAATGGCTATGATGCTCCCGTTGTGGCAGTTGGAGATGTAAACGTTCCAAAGAATATTGGTGCATATAATCCTTCCAAGATACTTGCTGCAAAGCAAAATTCCGACATTTGAATGCCATTACCCCAAATATTCAGAACCATGTGTCAAATTGCACTAGGTCTAAAGATGCTTGGGATATCTTAGAAACCGTATTTGAAGGTAACTCCAGTGAAAAGGAAGCTAGGCTTCAAAACCTTTATTCCGATTGGGAGAACCTTCGTATGGCAGATGAAGATACATTTGATGAGTTTAATCACAAAGTGTCTGAAATTGTTAATGCATCTTTTGCATTGGGTAAGACTATTCCTGAAAGGGACATTGTGATGAAATTATCAGATTGATGCCATCTAGATACGAGTCTAAGAAGCATGCCATCGTTGAGGGAAGTAACCTTGATAATCTTTCCAGAAATACATTGGTTGGAAAGCTAAAGATCTTTGATCATGAGCATACATCCAAAATTGGAAAGGATGTTGCTTTTAAAGCACAGAAGAACACTAAATTACTTGATAAAAGTAAAAGTGTTTATGTCTCTGAGGATGATCAGTCTGAGGGTGATTTTTCGGGTGAAGATCTTGACAAATCGGTCTCCTTGATCACAAGACAGTTTAGGGATCTTCTATTGAAGAGAAGTAAAGAGACAAACCTAGGTCATCAGATAAACCTCACAATCGCGTCCCTCCTAAAAACAAGGATGCTGATGAGGCTGATGAGGAGGACATGCCACAGTGCTTTAAATGTAAAGGTTTTGGTCATTTTGCAAACGAGTGCCCAAATCGTAGAAAATACACTGGGAACAAAGGTCTTGCTGTAACACTTGATGAGATGTCTGAGATCTATGATTCTGATGAAGATAGGAAATCAAGTGTCGGTCTTCTATGTGAAAACTTTGATTTTGATAATTGTAGCAATACATATATCAACCTTGATGGTTTCGGTGAAGAAGATAATCCAATCAAGCTGGAAGAATCAATTGACCCATCCTTTGGAAACTCTGTTTGTAATGTTTCAGGATCTACTATGTGTCTGGCTGCTTTCACATCACAGATGCCTGAATACTATCCAAGTTTGACGTGTTTGTTTTGTTCTCAGAAGGGTCATGAACTATTAAGATGTTACAAGTACAAACATCAAGTGAGGCATGCCAACAAACTTCAACGAAGAGCAAATCGATTGGCAAGGAAGATTAAACTTGCTCAGAAGACTACTGAGGTATCTAGGATTTTATCTTCGTCTAAGAAGTTGGTTTCCAAAGACAAAATAAGACCATTAGAGAAGAAGGTATGGTCAAATCGCTTTGATAGACAGAAGTCTGAGGATTCCTCTCTAGAGGAAAATGGTGGACAGATTGTTGTTCACCACAACACAAATTGATTGTGTTGTTTGGTAAATCTTGTCTCATGTGCCTGATCAAAAGAGACAAGGTTGTGTACCAATCAGGCTTTAGGAAAATTTTTTCTTCTTCTTTTCTTAGTTGTTTGTCTACCAAAATAAAAGAAAGGGTTATTATCGACAATTCTACTCTTATAGGGTTTAGAGTTGGGCGTCCACGAACCTGTCTAAAGGTCCCTACATTCCTTTTTGCTCTCCGATATCCTTTATATCTTAAGACTGCTTGATGAGATTGTGAATTTTACTCACAAAAACCAGTTGTTTATAATTATTCTCTAAGCATCATGTCTTTGCATGGACAAGATATCAATATGATTGTTAAGCCATCAATCAAGGAAAAAGAGAAATCTCCAGTAACTCCTTCCTTGGAAAGAAAGAGGATGAATACAAGAAAGCCAAGGGTTGTCCCTTCTAACTCTCATAAGTTTTCCGATGTTCTTGATGAGTTAAAGGAAGTACGAAATGAGATTAGTGAAATAAAGGCTTGCGTTTTAAGATCTTTGGAAATTCAGAAGGCCCTGGTTCGACATCATCAGCCAATACGGTTCGTTGGTATTGACTCCTTCCTCCACGAACCTTATATTCCAATGGCTTTTGACGACAAGGAGTTCAGGAATGATAAGGAATTTCTTAAAGACATTGTTGCTTAGTATGTCTTCTTTTTGGTTCAGTTGGAAGAATAACTAGTGCTTTGAATAGCAATGATTGTGACTACACATAACTATTATTTTCATCTTCTTGTTCTTTTTTAGGTATATTGGTTTAAATTCTAAAATATTTGGAGGATGATGTTTTGCAGTATTTAATCTTTATGATTTGTTGTATTGCAATTTGTTATGGGATATTGGTGTTTACGTCCGTGAACTATGTTTGTCCCATACTTTGTCAAAAGTAAAGTCGTTCGTGTTCGGTATTCATGTACTGGTAAAAGAATAAATAGACTTTTGACAAATACAAAAATTAAACCTATATTTTCAAGCTTTTATGGAAGATAGGTTAAAATATTTTGTTTTCAAGGATTATGTCTATTAATTGTCATTATGCAAATAATGATTAAAGATATAATGAATCCTTGTGTATTCCGCAATATTAATCATCCCTGATCCATATTTTATGTATTACTGTGAGGCTCCGTAATGTATCTTATGTTGAGCATTATACAACCAAGTTTATTTTCTTAGCTTAGTTGTTGTTCCGTAAGATATGTTATGTCGAGCATATTGAATTAAATTAATCATCTTGTTTGGTTATTTAGTTATTGCTCTGTAAGTATTCTTATGTCGAGCAAAACAAATGACAATTGAATTGATTACTTTTGTAATTAGTTTGGTTGTGTATTCCAATTAGATTAATTATGGGTTCTCTTGTAATTAATCTAGTTGAGTATTTTCGTGACTCCATAAGGTTTTCTTGTGTTGAGTATACGAACAATTAAGCTAATCATTATCTTATGGTTAACTTAGTCGTAGCTCCGTAAGTTCTCTTATGTTGAGCATAATCAATTGAATTGATCACTTTTTGTGTTTAATTTGGTTGCGTATTCCGATTAAATTAGTCATGGGTTTACTTGTGATTATTTGATTTAATTTTTGGATATAGAAAATCATTCTCATGGTTTTTGGTGTCCAATAAAAATCCTTCTTTTTTTTTTGAAATTAAGGTCGCTCGTTGTTGTTCTTTCGGGAACGACATCAAATGGGGGAGAGTTCTTTTGAACCTGTGCTTAATGGTCATATCTTGAGGGGTGTGTGGTTGTGGAATTTTAGAGGGGTTATCTTGTATCCTTAAACTCCTTGATGAATGCATTTATCTTCGGCTTTATGATTGCATCTAAATTAGTTTGTACGTATTTTTTTTCCTTTTTTCATGAAATGTCTCTCTCGGAAATTTCATTATGATCCCGCTCTTGTACCTTTGCCAATTTTATTGAAAAAAAGGGGGAGAATACATATGGTTTTCAGATTATTGTGTAAGGGGGAGTGGTTTCCATGTGAGATGGAGTATTGACTAAGGGGGAGTGATCGATATCACCATAGTATTATTTTTGAAGTTGTGATACAATTGGACTTTGACACTGTGTAATAATACTATGAAACTGTATAATAATGATCAAGATCGATGCTTTCTCATTGTTATAGCTACGGATCTTCAACAGCGGTGATGCTAAACTTACAACCTTTGGGATCATTGGAGTACTTGGAAGTGACGAAGATTTCGAGGAATATTGAAGATTAGACATGTGGAATAGGAGCTACTAAAGTTTCTTTATCTTTTTTGTATTCCATATATATTGATAGTTTTGTCACTAAAATTGACAAAGGGGGAGATTGTTAGAGCATTGCTCGGTCGAACTCGCATCCGTTGCTATCTCAAGCATGTTTTTCAATGTTAGTGATCAAAACTATAAGTCTTGATTTCTAGTCTATTATAGCTAAGTCTTGGACTAAGATAGAAAGTGTAGTTGATCTCAAGGACTTCATGGCGATTCATCATACAAGTAGAAGAACTACTCAAGGAACCGGTGGAACTTCTCGACAAAAAGGTATTTGAAAACTTGAACTTATCTGTCACTCAAAAGTCTATCTACTCTATCTAATACTCTTTGAGACAAGAAGTCGTATGCTATATATATAGACTTGGATTATACACAGTTGGTATTTCGAGCCGAGTATACCTCGCCTATCTATATGTCGAAATATGTGTTGGTAAGCTTTTCACTTCGATCATGTTTATCTTTACCATGTGACGAAAGTCATGATATGTTTCAATCATCTTGAAAATAGCTTTGACGAGAAATAGTGTAACAACTGTATAACTTCCTCTAGGAATGTTTCAATGATTGAAATGAGAGTTTAGATTACATAACCAATGGTGGACATAAGCATTGTTTTGGAAACACATTTATGTATAAGTCCTATTCCTTGAACCAAAGTTTGCGATATTTGTTGATCAAGAGATCCGGAAGACTGGCATGAGCCAAGTCCGCGAACTCAGTCCGGGAACTGCCGAAGTTCTCAAACCCGAGAATTTCTGCTGGAGTTGACAAACTACTTGTGTGATCCAAGTCCGCGAACAGGCCAAGTTCTCATACCCAAGAATTTCTGCTGGAGTTTGTAAACTGTGCGCGGTAACTTAAGTCCGCGAACCTAGTCTGCGAACTTGAGAAGGTTATATATCTGAAGATGATTTCTGAACTTAAACTTAAAAAGACTAAGGAATGCAGTTTGTAAACCGTGTCTATAAAATTTCATGAACCGATTCAAGTGAATCAAATCATCTTTGCTTCAATTGTGTCTTTGTAGTACATGAGATTTCCTTGCAATTGAAAAATTCTCTAACTAGTTTATTTTGAAGTCATTTGAACTAGTTATAGTGAAGAAGAACATGGTTGATATGAAATGCTCATATGGCTAACCTTTTGGTTAACTATTGTTGAACCAACAAGTGCATACGTTTGGGTACAGTTAACAAACCTAGAAGTGTGCATCGTCATGTGTGTATAACAAGCTAAGTTTTCGATCTAACAGTTGAGAAATATTAGCTTGAATCTAAATCAGGTTTTCATCTAACGGTGGATATTGATTGCTTTGTTATCAAGGAAACCTAATTGCAAACCATGATTTGAAAGACTATATAAAGGAGACATCTAGTATTGTGCAAAAC
This sequence comes from Papaver somniferum, assembly GCF_003573695.1. NCBI lineage: Eukaryota > Viridiplantae > Streptophyta > Magnoliopsida > Ranunculales > Papaveraceae > Papaver > Papaver somniferum. The sequence goes on along the minus strand of NC_039359.1, from coordinate 15,272,687 downwards.
TAATCCCCACACCTTATGTGTGATACTAGTTTGCGTGCTAGAGTCGATTCTCTTTTAACCTTTGGTTTTCTTCTTCTAAAACCAGGTTAATGACTTAAAGACTTCATTGGGATTGTGAAGCCAGATCGATACTACTTTTATCGTAGTTGTGTGATCTGATCTTGCATCTTCTATCGTACGAGTACAATCAGATTAATTGGCTTGAGATTGATATCTCCGATAGGCAAGATATAAAAAGTAATCACAAACATCTTCGTCTCATTGTTTGTGATTCCGCAACATCTTGGTTCGCTACCATACGATTAAGATTGTTGTGAGGTGATTGATAACTCTAGGCTGTTCTTAGGGAATATAAGACCGGATTATCAATTGGTTCATGTCCACCTTGATTATTATGAAAATACGGAACAAAGCCTTTAGGGTTTATCTGTGGGTGACAGATTGATCCTTTGATAGACTTGTCTGTGGGAGACAGATTTGTTTATTGTCAAAGCCTGCGATTTTGGGTCGTAGCAACTCTTAGTTGTGGGTGAGATCATCCAAGGGAATCAAGTGGCCATTATCCTGTTAGGATCAAAGGCGTAGGGAGTACAACTGTACCTTGGATCAGTGGGAGACTGATTGGGGTTCAACTACATTCCAGTCCGAAGTTAGCTTGGAGTAGGCTAGTGTCTGTAGAGGCTTAATACAGTGTGTGTTCAATCTGGACTAGGTCCCGGGGTTTTTCTGCATTTGCGGTTTCCTCGTTAACAAAATTTCTGGTGTGTCTGTGTTATTTCAATTTCCGCATTATATTGTTTTATCTTTATAATTGAAACAATACAGGTTATGCGTTAGATCATCAATTAGAGTAATCCAACCTTTGGTTGTTGATTGTCATTGATTGATCCTTGGATATTGGTCTTTGGTACCATCCAAGTTATTTCTTGTGTTTGATTAAAGACTCGTTGATTTCTATTAGCTCGAGTAAATCAAAACAAGAGAGAGATATTAACTCCTTGAGATACTTTTACCTAGATTGAGTCTGATTGTCTAGTTGATTCTCTAGAAAGTATTTCGGAGTTAGTCCATACAGATTGCTAAGCGAAATATTGGGTGGTGTTGTTAGACCCTCGCTTTTTCATCCATAATCAACGTCTACCCTTCCTCACGAGATGTAATCTCGGCCATCCAAGTTCGCTACCGAATTGACAGGCCTGTGGAAAGTTTTAGGCGACCAACCAAAACGATCCTAATAGCATCACATGATATTTTCCTGCGGCAAGTCCCCTGACTTTGACTTGCCACACGTAGAAAAGTTCTACATGTTTTCCACGAAAACACTCGAGACTTCAAACATGTCACAAAATGGGGGATACTCATCAGGGTATTGGTCTGGCGGTTTACAGCGTGCGGCGTGCACTGCTCCCGTTACAAGAAAGTGTCATGAAGCGGGACAATTAGTGATGGTGAGAAGTAACGCTGTAAACGGATCCACTTCCTTTATCATGGAAGCATAATGTCTGACAGTTACACGTTACTCCATTGTTCCACCACTCAATCGTTTCCACTTCCTACGAGACCAGGGTACGTTTCAATATGACTTGTATAAATAGGCTTCACCTATTTCCACCAAAAAAAACAACAAGTTTTTGGTCGGCAACAACATAGTATCCAGAAATCACCAAGAACTGATAGATTTTCACTCTACAAGCCAGTTCCACTTTCTGATACAAGTCATAAAACAAGCCACATCTTCAGAATTAACCATTCTGGTCTCAACACTCTCTCCGCTTCCCTCCCTAAGACCAACCCTTATCCTTCACTTTGTGACCAAAGCAAGCCTAGAACGATCATTTCTTGGTTTAGGCCAGGATTTTACAGATTGATCTCTCGAGTCAAAAATACTCCCGTGCAGTACATTGTTTAGGATTTAGATTCGTTTCTCATCCACACATCCAAATTTACCAAAACCATCAGAAACAGTTTTCACCCTTAAACAATTAGTTATATCAAGATACATAACAAGTTATGATCGGTTCTACTAACTCACACATATTGGTAATCCAAAGATATGCAATGAATAACAATACCAATAAGCCAAGCGATTTCCCTTTAGATTCATAAAAAAAGTTCATGAATGTACTTCATTTAAACAAATGTAAACATTGTTTCCTAGGATGAGATCTTCACCTTTACCCATACACATAATCACAATATCATTCATACGATTATGTCGATGTCATATATACGAAGTTCAAAAGATAAGCGCTATACTTCATATCTCAACACTATGATCATGTGATCATGTCTCAATACTAGAGTATAATCATTCACATCTTCGCAGTTATGTTTTCAATATAGCACGACTTGAAAGATACGTTAGGAATGAAACAGTTCAAGTTAATATTACTAACCTCAAGAGGAAGGATGATGTCGTCGTTGTAGCTTGTTACTTCTTCACATTCTTCAGGTCTTCGAGTAATACTTGTATATCTCATAATCCTAGAATATCTAGTCTAACCTATACAAAGTTGTCTCTAGTACATAATCAAGTGACTCTTAGATGAGTTTTGATTCACTAAAATATGACAATCAAACTTGACAAACCAACGGTTGGTGGGTTCAACCGAGCTATACTCTAACAAGTACCTTTAAAAGTATATCATGTACACATAAGAAAAGTAAATCTGATCCCTTTAGATATCGGAAGAAAACTTTCCAGTGTAAACAAGAAGGTCATAAGAAACCTTGCAGGAATAATTCTAAGTAGAAACTACTGATTAGTCCTAACAATAATATATTAGAGTTAGTTTGGTCCAGTTCACCCACTCAACTGTCTGTTTGGTCATTTTATAACATATATATTATTGTTTGGTCCTATAAATTATTGTTTAGTCCTAGGGTGATGATGTAGTTTTGAAAGTGGTAGTAAAGTTCGTTCAACTCGGACTCGATAAGATTGGGTTCTAGACTTAAAATAAAAATAGAAAATATATATACAAAAGGTTTGTCACAATGTCGATAGAGACTGAGACTTAGGATTTCACCACTAATCACAATCACTTGGTTCAAATAATGACTCAAAACAATTCTAGCTCTTCTATAGACTCTATTTCTTTGCCAAAGGTAGATTTTGTACAACATTAATTGTAAATCACAAGCATGACGCATCAAAGCTCTAAGTCTAAGCATACGACATCAAACGAAATCACAAATAATTAGTAAAAATCATAAATAAATTTAAAACAAGTGCAAAAGTCATGAAGAATCAATTATAATTACCAAACAATTGTGAAATAAGGCTTCCTCCGTCGTCCCAGTGATGGGGTTTAGCTCCTCATATTAATCACTTGCTCAAAATACATGTTTATAACCCAAAAGTTGATTAAAAGAGTGAAAAGAATAAAATCAGTGAATATGCGACCCACAGAAGGCGTCCAGAAAAGAACGATAAAACTGAAGTGCTTCTGTTGCTGTTATTTTAAGACTGCCAGGCTCTGTCCTTGTCACTGTAGAAGAACGACTGTCTGTGGAAGTCTGTTCTTCGTGTTCTTCAGGATCTTCGTGTAGCAGCAGCAGCAGAGACGGGCATCCTGTAATCTCCGATTCTCTCCTCCTGAGCTCTTCTTTCGACCCCAAAACTCTCCGTAATTCTTCTAGGTGACCTAAGCATCCTATTTATACACAAAAGGGTCATTGAATCTTTCCCAAATCGCATCAAAATTCTCTTTCCTTCCTTGGCAGTCACGACAATAATTCCTTCCATAAATTGTTTCACGCATTTCTGAGCTCTCCCACTTATATCAAACTCTTCCTTAGATAGAATATGTACCTTTGGAACGAATTTTAGGTCTTTATTCTCTCTGAATTTCCTAAAACAAATCCACATAACCGTATTTACTTATTCACCTCTGTTTCCCTTTTCCGGCCATTCCAGCCCAATTCGATCGATCCAATTGCTTCTAGTAAACTTGTATAGCCATGAGAAGTCTAGCCCAATCAATTTTCGGTGTTGAATCTCTTTAAAACTGCCCAAAGCTTCACGTCCAAAATCTGCAGACGTGAAGTCTCTTTTCCCGCCAATATTTCTAATTTGAAACGTGAAGAAGGTGGGTGTCCCCCTATCCTGTGTTGTTCTCCCTTTAGCAGCTGCCTGGAAATAGGTCACCCCTTAGTAATTAGGTTACCCCTTATCCAAAATGAGAGTCCGTATAGTAATTTTCTCCCACGAGCACAAAAACCGCTTTTCGAGCCAATTTCGCCGCAAAATCTTAGTTCTCCAAAATACCTACAGGGACATAAAAAGCCATAATAAATATAAAATCGAGCACTAATAATATATACAATTGAGATTATATAAGACATAAAAATGTGCCTATCAAATACCCCCAAACTTATTATTTGCTAGTCCTCGAGCAAATTAAATAGAAAATAAAATCCTAACTCACTGTCGCAGGCATCGTCGATTGCATTTAGCGTATGCAATAAGCCTTTAAACCCCTAGGTGTCCCTAGTGGCCGAGTTATAGTCTCGGGAGGGCTTACTAGAGATATACCCACAAAACCTTTATACTCCAGACCTTAGCTATCTACGCAGAACCTTGGAAGGCACTAAAGAATCTCCTTGGTTGGCATACTTATTGACTACAGGAGGAAGTGCCCTGATGCGAAATTCCAATTGTTGTACACGAGTTTGCACTCAAGCATACTAAAATTCATATAAAGTGACAGAGCTCTACTCAGATAGTTGCACTACGGACATCATATTCGGAGTCAAAACTAGTCACATGGATAGATCAAGAAGATGGATATAGAAAAACATAGATGGTTTTGATGTTTACTAAGTGAACGGCGTTTCCCATATGTGTCTGAAGGCCTCCGCCAAAATGAACCTATCCTAATGGATTGAGATACTAGTCTGACTAGTATCAACACACTAGCATATACAAGGGAACCAGTGGTCGATAACCTAACTCTAGGTCAACACAACTGGCATATACAAGGGGTACCAGTGGTCGACTTTATTGAATTTATTCCTTTTGGTCAAATGGTCTGGTCTCAAATTTTTTTATTTTTTTCTCTTTCATGGTATCTCAATCACTCTAATTCACCCTAGCATTGGTAACAACTTGAATCGTGGGCCCCACCTATCACTTAGAGAAACATAGTTTAAAAAAAAAATAGAAGTGAAAAGGACTCAACGAGATATGGTGAAACTATCATGTTATTTCTAACACCTGAGCTTTGTGCTTTTATGAATAGACTCTTGAGATGTTTCCATCTAATCAGATTGGTTCCTCAACTCCTACAACCAAAATGCTTCCATCCACTTAAATTAGTTAGTGCAATCCTCAATAGGCATAAATTTCTAGGTTCTGGAGTTTATTTATTCATACTGCAACTAAAAAGTTTCTCCCATACCCCCAAACTTAAATCTAACATTGTCCTCAATGTTCTAAAGATGAAATTAAAAGCATGAACAAGGAGAAACTGTTACCATTTGAAGCAAAAGAGATAAGGAAAGATATTACCGTGTCGCATGAATGTTGGGTTACCTCCCAAGAAGTGCTAAGTTTAAAGTCTTAAGCCAGACTAAGAAAGGATTAGTCACCTCATAAAATCATAAAGTAATAGCCGAAATTTCTGTGGGTCATCAAAACCAAATAGAGCTATCACAAATAAAAGGAATCTGCAACCTTCCAAGAAAATTAACAAATAAAGCGCACCCTTGTCTAGTTTCCTGTTTAAGACAACTACATCTAGCTGTGGTTCAGGTTCAGGTTCTATAACTGGGTCCAAATAAAATATTTTCATGGGTTGGAATTCCTCAAAGCTAAGATCCGATTCAGGTATTAGAGTCTGAAGAAACTCAAGTAAAAATTTAAAAGCACATAATAATAACCTGAATAATTGAGGATCCTTAAAGTCAATCAGTTTTGACTCACACAATCGACCATGATGAAACTGGTGGTCAATCTTAAGCAAATGTATCGACCCTAATCTCTTAAAGTAATTAGGTTTAGTCTCAAAACTAAATAATTGACACATCTGAAATTTATACGTTCCCACAATTGGTTGAAAAATATTTGGTGGGAAAACAAAGTCAATCTGGATATCATAGCCTGGGTAAACCACATCAACCAGAGGATGGGTTTCTAACAACTGAACTTCCTTATGGACATCACTAGGTTCAGGAAAACGTGTATGTAGATAATCTTGTAAAATGGTTGAGGCACATATGTCAAGTCCCAAGTGAGAGACCTTTCTAATAGTTAAAGCACATGGAGAATGATAATCACCCCCAAACTTAGAGTTTTCAGTGTCTGTAGAAAGACTAGTCACAACGTCCCTAATTTCAAGGTCATTAGATTCCTGAAAATGGTCAATTGATTCTTCTAAGTATGGTTCATCCTCACTCATCTCTACGAGTTCACTTTCTTTGTCTAAGACTAATGTTTCTAAATCGCTAGACTCTAAAACAATATTCTCAGAAAAAACTCGTTCCTCCAAACCATTATCGGCTTCGTAATCAAAAGGAAATACTACATCGTCTAAAACGGGGGTATCTCTAGTCAAATCCTAGTCCTTTTGAATAGGCGAATAATCATTAAAATTATCGGGATCTGAACCATAAATAACACTATCATCATAAAGTTCATTTGGAGTAACAAATTCCTGATCACTATGCCTACATATTTCAAATTCTTCCTCAACACTATCCTCGTCATAATCATCATAATAGCATGAAAATGGTTGAACCTCATCTAAAAAATAGTGTTACCAATTCTAACCTCGGCATCTTGATTATGCAAATAACTATCCTCATTTTCAAGGGTACTATTGGAAACACTATATTGGAAATTAAGACTATCTTGAGCAGTTCTGTACTGGGCCTCTAACAACATTTTCCGAGTCGACTCACATGACTTCCTTATGGTATCGTGTATAGAAGGTGCATTTTGTTTATTCATTTCCAACACAAACCTATTTGTATTCTCAGTTAATTGTTTGAGAGACTCTTCTAGAGGAAGAACAGGTTCAGAAGGATCATAATAGGGACTAGTTTTCAACATTTTCATTATATTGTCCAAAGACGAGGAACTAGTACTATAATAATCCTTTTTTTTTGATCGTATGACCGATGTGTGTGTGTATAGTAATTGGGATCACCATGGTATGAGCCGTAACCTTGAAAAGGTTGATGTTCCCAATCACTATTCACACTATGGTTAAAATTGTAACGTCCATTTTGAAACTCAGTCGGATATTCGTTGTATTGGCTATTGTGATACCAGTTCGACATTCTATTGCAGGGGTATGAGTTGTCACAAAAAATAAAACCCACTGACAGGGGATTCGTGGGTGGATAGAGTCTTACCTCCCGTACCAGACGGGCGAAGAACCGCTGAAGTCGACTCGGGCCACAACTCCTATGTTATGTACGAACCCGAGGGGCCGAGGTGATATCGTAATCACCGTCCTTCCCTGCACACAGTTTGTATTTAAACCAACCCTTCCTTAGGGTTTAAAAATAATAATGTCCAAGAATGTCCAAAAAGTCCAAAAATAAAAATGTCCCAAAAAGGAAAAGAAAAATTACAAAAATAATACCCTATTTACAGTTTCTAAAAATAAAACAAAATAACTATATACAAAATCTTCTTCTTCACTCCTTTCGGATTCCTCTTTTCTTTCCTTCTTTGGCGATGCTTTCCTTTTATAACACTTTTTCTTTCCTTGTAGCTTCGCTCGAAATCTGAAAAGAATCAAAAAATACCAAAGGCGTAAAAGAGAACAAAAATTCTAAAAGAAATAAAATAAATCTAAAACCTAAAACCTAATACAAGTCCGTGTCGGCGGCGCCAAAAATTGATGTAGTTTTAAAAGTGGTAGTAAAGTTCGTTCAACTCGGACTCGATAAGGGGTTCTAGACTTAAAATAAAAATAGAAAATATATATACAAAAGGTTTGTCACAATGTCGATAGAGACTGATACTTAGGATTTCACCACTAGTCACAATCACTTGGTTCAAATAATGACTCAAAACAATTCTAGCTCTTTTATAGACTCTATTTCTTTGCCAAAGGTAGATTTTGTACAACATTAATTGTAAATCACAAGCATGACGCATCAAATCTCTAAGTCTAAGCATACGACATCAAACGAAATCACAAATAATTAGTAAAAATCATAAATCAATTTAAAACAAGTGCAAAAGTCATGAAGAATCAATTATAATTACCAAACAATTGTGAAATAAGGCTTCCTCCATCGTCCCAGTGATGGGGTTTATCTCCTCATATTAATCACTTGCTCAAAATACATGTTTATAGCCCAAAAGTTGATTAAAAGAGTGAAAAGAATAAAATCAATGAATCTGCGACCCACAGAAGGCGTCCAGAAAAGAACGATAAAACTGAAGTGCTTCTGTTGCTGTTATTTTAAGACTTCCAGGCTCTGTCCTTGTCACTGTAGAAGAACGACTGTCTGTGGAAATATGTTCTTCGTGTTCTTCAGGATCTTCGTGTAGCAGCAGCAGCAGAGACGGGCATCCTGTAATCTCTGATTCTCTCCTCCTGAGCTCTCCTTTCGACCCCAAAACTCTCCGTAATTCTTCTAGGTGACCTAAGCATCCTATTTATACACAAAAGGGTCATTGAATCTTTCCCAAATCGCATCAAAATTCTTCTTTCCTTCCTTGGCAGTCACGACAATAATTCCTTCCATAAATTGTTTCACGCGTTTCTGAGCTCTCCCACCTATATCAAACTCTTCCTTAGATAGAATATGTACCTTTGGAACGAATTTTAGGTCTTTATTCTCTCTGAATTTCTTAAAACAAATTCACATAGCCGTATTTACTTATTCTCCTCTGTTTCCCTTTTCTGGCCATTCCAGCCCAATTCGATCGATCCAATTGCTTCTAGTAAACTTGTATAGCCATGAGAAGTCCAACCCAATCAATTTCCGGTGTTGAATCTCTTTAAAACTGCCCAAAGCTTCACGTCCAAAATCTGCAGACGTGAAGTCTCTTTTCCCGCCAATATTTCTAATTTGAAACGTGAAAAGGTGGGTGTCCCCCTATCCTGTGCTGTTCTCCATTTAGCAGCTACCTAGAAATAGTTCACCCCTTAGTAATTAGGTTACCCTTATCCAAAATGAGAGTCCGTATAGTAATTTTCTCCCACGTGCACAAAAACCGCTTTTTGAGCCAATTTCGCCGCAAAAGCTTATTTCTCCAAAATACCTACAGGGACATAAAAAGCCATAATAAATATAAAATCGAGCACTAATAATACATACAATTGAGATTATATAAGACACAAAAATGTGCCTATCAAGTGACGTCATAAATGTTGTAATTATAGTTTGGTACTGGCAGAAATATCCTATTCTGACCATATAAAAACAGAAATAATCATGAGAGAAGAAATCATTTTCAGATTTACTTTTTCTCTCCTCTCTATTTTTCATATTTACTTTCTCTTGCTTTCTTTTTATGCGGCTACACTAGATTTGTTTTTCTAGGGTTTTGTTTTACAGAGATTTTGAAGATGATGAAAATGGTGAAGATGATGTTTGTTAAAGATGATTTATAGAGTTATTTTTCTAGGTTTTTTTGATTTTCTTTCTCTGTTGTTGTGTTTATGATGATGAAGATGATGAAGATGATGAATATGATGAAGACGAACAAAGATTTTGTTTTTTTTCTCTTTTTTCTGCTGTTGTTGCTGCTGTTGAAGACGACTGAGATGATGTGTTCTTTCTTCTCCGTTTGTTGTTGCTGCTGTTGAAGACGGTGAATATTTTTTTAGATTTTCTTAGATGAACTCTGTTTTTAGATCTTAAATTATTAGGTGTTTAAAAAAAATGTGTGTGCATGTTAAAGAATGAACTCTGTTTTTAGATCTTGAATTATTAGGTGTTTTTTTGTGTGTTCATCGTAATGAATGAACTCTATTCTAAGTTTGAATTAGTTTGTTTTTGATAGGTGTTCATTTTGACGAATGAACTCTGATATTTGTTCATAATATTGAACTTTGATTGGGTGTTCATTTGAAAGAATGAACTCTGATTTTTTGTTCACAATTATGAACTTTGATTGGGTGTTCATTTTGACGAATGAACTGTGATTTTTGTTCATAATTTATGAACTTTGATTGGGTTTTCATTTTGAAAAATGAACTCTGATTTTAGTTCATAATTATGGTGTTCATTTTGACGAATGAACTTTGATTGGGTGTTCATTTGAAAGAATGAACTCGAATATACAAAAGCATTACCATACACCTGATAGTTCATCAGACAAAATGAACTCCTACAAGAAAGTAATTAGGAAGTTCAGAATCATCAGAGAGCATGAACTCAAATAATTGTGAAAATAGAAAAGTACGGAGATTGATGTTAAAATAGTACGGAATGGTATTTTTGTCCATTTATATTTTTAAATAATTATGAACCAAACAGACATACATCTTTATCGGTGGACCAAACTGTTGTGGTCCCATCTATTAATGGACCAAACGATTATTTTCCCTAATTCTAAAGGAAAATCGTCTTGTGTGAAATCTTGTTTCCACACGAAAAATTTCTCAAAAGATTATTCACTAGTAACTGAGAGAGACAAGATTTTTTTTTTTACAAAAATCCTTGCACCAAATTGTTAAATGTGTTGCAACTCTCAAATTGTGTGGGGAAAAAGAAAGATAGCTTCAACTCGAAGAAAACTTTCCCCAAAACCCATAACTTCACAGTTACAAACCTTCAAGGAATTAATCTAAAGATTTCCGATCTCAAAACGTAGATTAATCGATTAAGACGAGGCATCAAAATGACGAGGAAAATGCTATATGCAAGTAAGAATTCTATCTCTTTACCCCACAATGGCCTTTCTAAAAAACTGTGTTAAAGACATAACAAGTACTAAACAAGATGGTATACCAAAAAATCTTGTTGTTCATGATGGGCATTTGGCAGATGCTTATCACAACATAACTTGATTATGGCATGCAATGCTTCCTCCTGTAACGGTTGAAAGGAGGATGCACAACTTGCTCAAGAAATAGAATCGTTTCCTTCTTTACATATGATGTATCTTGTTCTATGTAAAATTTACTCTTATGCAAAAACATGGTTCTAAGCACCTTTTTAGGGCTTGTCCCTTAACAGTCACATCAAATGACTTGACATGAATATCAACTAACTCTTGTGCTCTAAATTCCCATTTATTGAGTTAAGAACAATGTTGATGATGTTTATATGATCTGTCTTGGAAGTTATCTTGGTCACGAACCCGTAACCGTGTGGGTCCCATGACCAGTCTAAATCCTACGAAAGTAATGATCTGGTCCTCTTTAGAAGATTCTAGAATCCTTGACCTAGAAACTATGAAATAAATATATACTCAAGGTACACCTACCTTTGAATTATATACAAGTGCTGGTAAAACTCGTGATCGCTCACACCATGGATGCTTCTGAGTTTTCAAACAACACTAAGGAAGAAACAAGAAAATGTAGGATGGCGGTTCCACAAGTATTGTCGACAATCCTGTCACAATATCATGTCACCTTGCTCAAGAAGATGCAGGGTCAATACCGGTTCAAATGTCCACTGATTTGGTTGGAAATATTATGAGAGACATTAGACTCATGTTCGATCAATTGTATGCAGCAAAAAGGGATCTCAAACTCCTTAATTCAGAATTGGGAAAGGCGTCGATGACCTTGGTGAAAACGCGTGGGGTACCAAAATACACCACCATTTTATTCTTAGGAAATATGTATGGACAAACTCAATACAACTCTAAAAGTTAAACTCAATCAAAGGTTAGTAATCTAGAGTTATATTTCCCACTCTCTTGTGATTAGAACATTTACAAAAACAAATCCGTGAACCTAATCACAAAGAGATAACTTGGACGGTACCAAAAAACCAATGTCCAAGAATAAATCAAGTCGTATCCAACAAAATAGGTCGGATGTGTTAGAGCATAACTCGGTTGAACTCACCAAGCGTTGGTTTGTCAACTTTGGTTATCATATTTTAGTATCAAAACTCATCTAGAGTCGCTTGATTGAATATGATAACCAAAAAAATATGGTGGAACTTCATACAAGAAGAAGAACTTCTCAAGGAACTGGTGGAACTTCTCGACAAAAAAATATGTGAAGACTTGAACTTATCTCTCACTCAAAAGTCTATCTACTCTATCTCCTACTTCTTGAGACAAAAATTCGTATGCTATATATAGACTTAGATTATACACATTTGGTATTTCGAGCCGAGTATACCTCGCCTATCTGTATCTTGAAATATGTGTTGGTAAGCGTTTCGCTTCGACCATGTTTATCTTTACCTAGTCACGAAAGTCATGATATGTTTCATTACTTTGAAAATTGCTTTGACGAGAAATGGTGTAACAACTATATAACGTCCTCTAAGAATGTTTCAATGGTTGGAATGAGAGTTTAGATTACATAACCAATGATAGACGTAAGTATTATTGTGGAAACACATATGTGCATAACTCCTATCCCTTGAACCAAAGTTTGTGAACTTTTTTTATCAAGAGAAACCGGAAGAATGGTTGTTGCCAACTCCGCGAACTCAGTCTGCAAACTTCTCATCCCAAGAAATTCTGCTGGAGTTGACAAACTTGTCGCGTGAGTACCAATCCGCGAACCGACGGAAATTCTTTGCCGAGACTTTCTGCTGGAGTTTGTAAACTCTGCCCGGTTGCTTAAGTCCGCGAACCTAGTGTGCGAACTTAAGAAGGTTATATATCTGAAGATGATTTCTGAACTTAAACTTATGAAGAATTAGGAATGCAGTTTGCAAACCGTGTCTATAAAGGTTCATGAACCGATTCAAGTGAATCAAATCATCTTTGCTTCAATTATGTCTTGCGTTGTACATAAAATTTCCTTGCAATTGAACAACTCTCTAACTAGTTCATTTGAAGTCATTTGAACTAGTTATGGTGAAGAAGAATATGGTTGGTATGAAATGCTCATATGGCTAACCTTTTGGTTAACTATTGTTGAACCAACAAATGTACACGTTTGGGTACGGTTAACAAACCTAGATGCGTACGTTTCATTTGTGCATAACAATCTAAGCTTTCGATCTAACAGTTGAGAAATATTAGCTTGAATCTAAATTAGGTTTTCATCTAACGGTGGATATTGTTTGCTTGTGACCAAGGCGAAACCCTGTTTTGAAAGACTATATAAAGGAGACATCTAGTATTGTGCAAAACTAATCCCCACGCTTCACGTGTGATACTATTTTGCGTTCTAGAGTCGATTCTCCTTTAGCCTTTGGTTTTCTTCTTCTAAAACTAGATTAACGACTTAAAGACTTCATTGGGATTGTGAAGCCATACCGATACTACTTTTATCGTAGTTGTGTGATCTGATCTTGCATCTTCTATCGTACGAGTATAATCAGATTCATTGGCTTGCGATTAATATCTCCGATAGGCAATATATAATAAGTAGTCACAAACATATTCGTCTCATTGTTTGTGATTCGGCAACATCTTTTTTCGCTACCATACGATTAAGATTGTTGTGAGGTGATTGATTTATCTAGGCTGTTCTTGGGGAATATAAGACCGGAATATCAATTAATTCTTGTTCACCTTGATTATTATCAAAAGACGAAACAAAAACTTTAGGGTTTTTCTGTGGGAGATAGATTGATCCTTTGATAGACTTGTCTGTGTGAGATATATTTGTTTATTGTCAAAGCTTGCGATTTTAGGTCGTAGCAACTCTTAGTTGTGGGTGAGATCATCTAAGGGAATCAAGTGCGCGGTATCCTACTGGGATCAGAGGCGTAGGGAGTACAACTGTACCTTGGATCAGTGGGAGACTGATTGGGGTTCAACTACAGTCCAGCCCGAAGTTAGCTTGGAGTAGGCTAGTGTCTGTAGCGTCTTAATACAGTGTGTGTTCAATCTGGATTAGGTCCCCGGGTTTTTATGCATTTGCGGTTTCCTCGTTAACAAAATTTCTGGTGTCTGTGTTATTTCAGTTTCCGCATTATATTGTTTTATCTTTATAATTGAAATAATGCAGGTTGTGCGTTAGATCATCAATTAGAGTAATCCAACCTTTGGTTGTTGATTGTCATTGATTGATCCATGGATATTGGTCTTTGGTACCATCCAAGTTATTCCTTGTATTTGATTAGTACTCGCAGTTTTTGTTTGAGGAAATCAAATCAAGAGAGAGAGATATAAACTCGTTGATGTAATTTTAATTGATTGAGTCTTGTTGATTCTCTTAAAAGTATATTCGAGTTTGTCCATACAAATTTCTAAGAGAAATATTGGGTGGTGTTGTTAGACCCCCGCTTTTTCAATTAGTATCAGAGCAGGAAAACACGTTCAAGACCCCAAAAGTCTGTGTTTATAGCAATCTGACTCTATGGACAAGAGTACTATCTCTGATAAACGCTTTACCAGAAATAAAAGTTTTATCTCGTCTAACTATACTAAAGAGAAGGGTTCTATAATCTCGAATATAGATGAACCTTCTGTACTGACGAGACAGACTAACATTGGCATGTGTAATTCCGATTACCCTTCAAATGTGAGCATCTCCATTAATGAACGGGATTCAGTTGAAGAGAGTGAATTGATTCTAAATCTTGTTAGAATCCAAGCTGATATATTCAATCGGTTGAAGCACCGTGTCAATGTTCTACTTCGTGTAATAAGAGATTGCAAATCCAAAGGTAATACTGAAGTCCATTCTTCGTGTACGTCTCTTGAAGCTAGCCTTAGAAGAAATGCCTTGGAAATTGATCATCGCCTGAGTAAGCTCTCTATTCAAGGATGCTCAAAGCAATCTAATATGCCAAGTACTTCTGACACAACTAAAGATGGTTCATGCTCAGAAGTAAAAACGAAAGTCCCTTCTAGTAAATAGGATGTGCCTAAAGTCACCATCACTCAAGTATGTTGCACATCAAATGGAGGGAAGAAATCTTCTAACGATGATATTAAGACTGTACTATCTAATAATTCTGATGATCAGAAAGTATGTCTTGTCTATGAGACAAAGAGTTCTGTTAAACGAAAGGGAACCTCTAGTTTGAAGAAAAACTCTTTGGTTCAACTTCAATACACCTTAGACTTAATTCTTAAAGGTGTAACTGACATTCGTATGAATAAACCAATCGGTTTTCGTACCTACCCTGTGTATGTTACCAGGAAAGTCAGTTCAATGAGTTCCTCGAACACTCAAGAACAAAATAGACGTCTTAATAAACATCGTCTAAAAGAAGATCGTGTCGTGGTCTCTGGAAACAACGCTGCTCCTGCTGAGAAAGGAAATTCAGAAGAAAGAAGAAAAATTGATGAAATGAGAGATAATCTGAAAAAGATAATTGAAGGGTATAAAGAATTTGTCAACAGGTTGTCTTCCTCCTCAAACCAAAAATATTCCGGTAAGAACTCAAACTATGTCTCGTATTTTGATGACAATAAGTTTTATGATAATTTCTCACATAAAAAGGAGTCCCTCTCTAGATTAAGGAGGAAAAAGAGGCTTGACCATAAACACAAATCTCTTGATGAGCTTGTGGCTCATACTTGTGCTAATTAATCACAAGGGTTGAAGAGCTTACTCATAAAAACCTCGTTGAGTAAGATGTGTTATTTTTCAGGTATACTTTTGGCATCTGCATCTGTTAAGTTGAGTTATCTTCTTATCGTCCATAGCTAAGCTTTTTAATTTCAAACTTAGTATGCTTAAAGTATTGTTTGTGTCTAAAGTGTTTTGTTAGGAATTCGTCTTTTGATTTATTTATTTTTTGCTACAACTTTGCTCAAAATTGCTTTCCTGAGTGATGGAATTTTTCAAGGCTTTTGTTGCAAAAATCCCATTTGGGCTTTATTTTCGGGGTTCAGGTTGTACTCGAACGGATATCCGTGTTCTGAGATGAGTCAATTGTTTAAGAAACCCTAGAATCCCTTCCCTAAGATACCCTTAAATATCAACCTATTGAGTTGCAAAAGTCACGTACACATACTCTAGGTTGGTTTATGGGTTGTCAAGAATGTCTTCATCTTTATCTTGCTATGGTGGTTTTGCAAAAGGATTCCTTGATAAAGGTGTTGTTGAGTCCAAGAAGAAAAGAACTCTCGTAGATGAATATCATCCTAATGCTTCATGTTATTTTGCATATGTTCATGAGGATTATGAAAAGGATGATATGATTTCTGCTGAAGTTGTTCATGACCTTCTTAAGTACTTTGTGGAAGCAAAACAACAGCTCATTGCTACTCTGAAAAGCGTTAATGCGCTGAAAACTGAGTTGGAAAAGGTTACCCTTGACCTTGGTCTCATAAAATCTCACATCAATGATTTTCGTAAAGAGAATCACCTCTCCGATGATGCAATGGATGTTGTCTATCACAAGCTCAAAGACCAGTTGTCTCATGAGGATTCTGAACCGTCCATATGATCTTAGTTCGTGTTCAGAATAACACTGGAGTCTGTTTTTCTTTAGCTTGTTTTATTTGTTGCCTAGTATGTATTCTTTTTGGTTTAGTTGGAAGAATAACTAGTGCTTGAATAGCAATGATTGTGACTACACATAGCTATTATTTTTCATCTTCTTGTTCTTTTTTAGGTTTATTGGTTTAAATTCTAAAAATATTTGGAGGATGATGGTTTGCAGTATTTAATCTTTATGATTTGTTATATTGCAATTTGTTATGGGATATTGGTGTTTACGTCCATGAACTATGTTGTCCCATATTTTGTCAAAAGTAAAGTCGTTCATGATCGGTATTCATATATTGATTTAAGGGTGAATAGACTTTTGACATATACAAAAGTTAAGCCTATATTGTCAATTCTTTGATGGAAGATAGGTCAAAATCTTTTGCGTTCAAGGATTATGTCTATTAAATATCATTATGAAAATAGTGATGGAAGATAGAATGAATCCTTGTGTACTCCACAGTATTGATCTTCATTGATCCATATTTTATGTAATATTGTGAGGCTCCGTAATGTGTCTTATGCTGAGCACGATACAACCGAGTTGATTATTTTTTGATTAGCTTTGTTGGTTGTTCCGCAAGATACTTTATGTTGAGCGTTCTTGAACTAAATTAATCATCTTGTTTGGTTATTTAGCCATTGCTCCATAAGTCTTTTTATGTCGAGCAAAACAAATGACAATTAAATTGATTACTTTTCTAATTAGTTTGGTTGTGTATTCCAATTAGATTAATTATGGGTTCTATTGTATTTCATCTAGTTGAGTATTTTCATACTCCATAAGATTCCTCTTATGATTGAGTGTATGAACGACTATCCTATTCATTTTCTAATGGTTATGTTAGTCGTATGCTCCATAAGTTCTCTTATGTCGAGAATAATCAATTAAGTTGATCACTTTTGTGTTTAATTTGATTGCATAATTTGATTGAGTTTTTGGATATAGAAAATCATTCTCATGGTTTTTGGTGTCCAATCAAAATCCTTCGTTTCTTTTGAAATTAAGGTCGCTCTTGTGGTTCCCTTGGGAATGACATCTAATGGGGGAGAGTTCTTTTGAACTTGTGCTTAATGGTCATATCTTGAGGGGTGTGCGGATGTGGAATTTTAAAGGGGTTATCTTGTATCTTTAAACTCCTTGATGAATGCTATTAGCTTCGGCTATATGATTGCATCTAAATTAGATGGTATGTATTTTCTTTTAGTCATGAAATGTCTCTTACGGAAATTTCATTATGATCCCGTTATTATACCTTTGCCAATTTTATTGACAAAAAGGGTGAGAATTAATACGTAGTTCACACTACAAATACATATGTTTTTTGGATCATTGTGTAAGGGGGAGTGATTTCCATGTGAGATAGAGTATTGACTAAGGGGAGTGATACATATCACCATAGTATTATTGTTGAAGTTGTGATGACTTTGACACTGTGTAATAATAATATGACACTGTATAACAATGATCGAGACCGATGCTTTCTCATTGTTATAGCTACGGATCTTCAACAACGATTATGCTAAACTTACAACCTTTGGGATCATTGGAGTACTTGGAAGTGATGAAGATTTCGAGGAATGTTGAAGATTAGACATGTGGAATAGGATATACTAAAGTTTCTTTATCTTTTTCGTATTCCATATGTATTGATAGTTTTGTCACTAAAATTGACAAAGGGGGAGATTGTTAGAGCATTGCCCGGTCGAACTCGCATGCGTTGCTATCTCAAGCATGTTTGTCAATGTTAGTAATCAAAATTATAAGTCTTGATTTCTAGTCTACTATAGCTAAGTCTCGGACTAGGATATAAAGTGTAGTTGAGCTCAAGGACTTCATGGCGATTCATCATACAAGAAGAAGAACTACTCAAGGAACCGGTGGACCTTCTCGACAAAAAGGTAGTGAAGACTTGAACTTATCCGTCACTCAAAAGTCTATCTACTCTATCTCCTACCTCTTGAGACAAAAAGTCGTATGCTATATATATACTTAGATTATACACATCTGGTATTTCGAGCCGAGTATACCTCGCATATCTATATCTCGAAATATGTGTTGGTAAGCGTTTCGCTTCGACCATGTTTATCTTTACCTAGTGACGAAAGTCATGATATGTTTCAATCACTTTGAAAATTTCTTTGACGAGAAATGGTGTAACAACTGTATAACGTCCTCTAAGAATGTTTCAATGGTTGGAATAAGAGTTTAGATTACATATCCAATGATGGACATGAGTATTATTGTGGAAACACATATGTGCATAAGTCCTATCCCTTGAACCAAGGTTTGCGAAATTTGTTGATCAAGAGAAACCGGAAGAATGGCTTGTTTCCAAGTCCGCGAACTCAGTCCGCAAACTGCCGAACTACTCTTCTCGAGAAATTCTGCTGGAGTTGACAAACTTGTTTCGTGAGTACCAGTCCGCGAACCCAGTCTGCGAACCGGCGGAAATTCTTTGCCGAGATTTTCTGCTGGAGTTTGTAAACTCTGCCCGGTTGCTTAAGTCCGCGAACCTAGTGTGCGAACTTAAGAAGGTTAGATATCTGAAGATGATTTCTGAACTTACACTTATAAAGACTAAGGAATGCAGTTTGCAAACCGTGGCTATAAAAGTTCATGAACCGATTCAAGTGAATCAAATCATCTTTGCTTCAATTGTGTCTTGTGTAGTACATAAGATTTGCTTGCAATTTTACAACTCTCTAACTAGTTCATTTGAAGTCATTTGAACTAGTTATGGTGAAGAAGAATATGGTTGGTATGAAATGCTCATATGGCTAACCTTTTGGTTAACTATTGTTGAACTAACAAATGTACACGTTTGGGTACAGTTAACAAACCTAGAAGCGTGCATTTTATTTGTGTATAACAAGCTAAGTTTTCGATCTAACGGTTGAGAAATATTAGCTTGAATCTAAATCAGGTTTTCATCCAACGGTGGATATTGTTTGCTTTGTGACCAAGGCGAAACCCTGATTTGAAAGACTATATAAAGGAGACATCTAGTATTGTGCAAAACTAATCCCCACACTTCACGTGTGATACTAGTTTGCGTGCTAGAGTCGATTCTCCTTTAAACTTTTGTTTTCTTCTTCTAAAACCAGGTTAATGACTTAAAGACTTCATTGGGATTGTGATGCCAGACCAATACTAATTTTATCGTAGTTGTGTGATCTGATCTTGCATCTTCTATCGTACGAGTACAATCAGATTGATTGGCTTGAGATTAATATCTCCGATAGGAAAGATATAAAAAGTAGTCACAAACATCTTCGTCTCATTGTTTGTGATTCGGCAACATCTTGTTTCGCCACCATACGATTAAGATTGTTGTGAGGTGATTGATTTATCTAGGTTGTTCTTCGGGTATATAAGACCGGATTATCAATTGGTTTTTCTATGGGAGACAGATTGATCCTTTGATAGACTTGTCTGTGTGAGACAGATTTGTTTATTGTCAAAGCCTGCGATTTTGGGTCGTAGCAACTCTTAGTTGTAGGTGAGATCAGCTAAGGGAATCAAGTGCGTAGTATCCTGCTGAGATCAGAGGCGTAGGGAGTACAACTATACCTTGGATCAGTGGGATACTGATTGGGGTTCAACTACAGTCCAGTCCGAAGTTAGCTTGGAGTAGGATAGTGTCTGTAGCGGCTTAATACAGTGTGTGTTCAATATGGACTAGGTCCCGGGGTTTTTCTGCATTTGCGGTTTCCTCGTTAACAAAATTTCTGGTGTCTGTGTTATTTCATTTTCCGCATTATATTGTTTTATCTTTATAATTGAAATAATACAGGTTGTGTGTTAGATCATCAATTGGAGTAATCCAACCTTTGGTTGTTGATTGTCATTGATTGGTCCTTGGATATTGGTTTTTGGTACCATCCAAGTTATTCCTTGTATTTGATTAGTACTCGCATTTTCTGTTTGAGGAAATCAAATCAAGAGAGAGAGATATAAACTCGTTGATGTACTTTGAATTGATTGAGTCTTGTTGATTCTCTTAAAAGTATTTTCGAGTTTGTCCATACAGATTGCTAAGTGAAATATTGGGTGGTGTTGTTAGACCCCTGCTTTTTCATCTTGGTATAACTAATCAAATGCCTGACTTATTATTTGGTATGACTGGTTTTCATTAATTGGTGTAACCGATCCTAAGTAATCAACATGTATGATCGATCCTTGTAATTAGTGTGACCGATCCTAGGAATTGGTGTGACTGATAATGAGTATGTGTAACTGATCCTTGTAATTGGTGTAACGGGTCCTGGTAACTGGTGTAGCCGGTCCATGTAACTGGTGTGACCGATCACAAGTAATACCATGTGTACATGGAACCGATCCTTGTAACTAGTGTAACCGATCCTAGTGACTGGTGTGACCGATCACAAGTATTTCCATAATTAGGTATAACCGATCCTAGCGATTGGTATACCGATTGAACCCATGTATGTGATTTGGTATTTGATCAATCACATAGTAGTCTTGGAAAACGGGTGAACCAATCCTAAACTTGTTTGGAAGTGTGGTATAACCGATTCCAATAATGCAAATCCATGTAAATGTGAAATAAGGATTTGAAGTGAAAAGATGTCAACGTACTTTGAACATGAGCAATAACTCTTATCATTTATTGTTCAAAGATATTCCTTAGTACTCGAGGTGATCTTGTGCCAAAATAAATTAAGAATCTTTTAATTAAGGTTTTTGGTTTTATATGCTTTAATTACCATCAATTAAATGCATATCTCTAGAGAATAAAAATTAGTAATGTGCAATTACTAATTGGATATTTTCTATTGAGAGATTTCGGAAATATTGGACAAGCATTTCTTGTTGTTTCTGGTGAAGCCGTTTATTCGGAGAGGAAAGTATACTAATTAGGTGAAATCTCTTACGACTGCTCGTTTAAAGACTTCTGTAGGATCAAGAAGCTCTACGAGTAATGTTGAGGAAAACTTGATAATTGCAGTGTTATTACTTTTCGATTGATTTGATTGACTAACGGTTATTGAAACTTTGATTGCACCTAGTTTGTTTATTATTGAGAATCTTCTCTTCTGATATAAGATTCACTCAAACTAGATCGAAGTATCGATGATATATTTAGAACGGTTGTTAGATCTAAAGACATTTTATGATAATCCATTGTTAACAGACTCCGTTCTGTGCGTGATTGATCACAAGAGATCCAAGTGTTGTTGTGCAGGTTACTGAAGATTAAAGAAGATTTGAAGACGAAGAATATTTCTTATTAGTTTTCATATCTTGTGAATTGTGTGCACAAACCTTAATCGGCTGGGATCCAACTAGAATCGGATTTATTCGATTTATTAGTTGCGTGAGATCGGCATTCTCAATATATCTCTTTGAGATTTATTTTGATTGAGTGTGAATATATACTTGACTATTTCGGTAGTTAAAGTTTGATCTAACTAGACAAAGGAGTTTATTTGATTAAACATAAGAGCCTTTTTCAACAACTCATCTATGACTCTGACTAATGATTCTGTTATAATATCTTCTGATGAGGAAACCAAAAGTCCTTGCTCAACTTTTACATATTGTGATAACAATACTTGTTTGATCACGTTTGAAACAGATCATGATGATGGTAGTCTGCCTAACTACAACAAGTCAGAAGATAATGAAAAACTATCTTCTACAACTACTGATGATCAAACGAAATCTTGCCCAAAGAAAAATTTGAACCGGTTTCGTGGGAAAGATCTTAAGGAGTACAACTTTCAGTCACTTGTCAGGAAACTTATACTTCTTCAAAATACTATTATAAAAGTATTAAAAGAAGTTTCTTGTCTTAAGAAACTGATAGATTATTCCTCAATAGAAATACGACACATACCCCAACCTGATAAATTCAACTCAAAAGAATCGGATGGAAGAGTTGATAACCACTTTTGGAAAAAGGTTCCACCTCACTCATGTCGAAACAATCTCTGTTTACATGAAGGTAGTTCTCTTATTGAACGCTTCCAGAAGAAAGAAACAATCAGGGGAGATTTCCAATAATTGTTTCAGATGATCAAGCTGATGTGCATAATAAGGAAATCCTTAGAATGAGAAAATCTTATGAAAATCTCACTGATAGAATTAAGAGAGATTTATCTATCTCTGAAAAATCTCACATCAGTAAGGCTGCTCCTCATGATCATACCTTTAGATCAAGGAAGGATCATCTTCTTGGGAGAAAATACTTTGGGTAAAAACTTCCAAAGAGAAACATGAACTATGTTTCTGATACTCGTTGTAAGCACGATAAGGGTTACTCCGATACAACCTAGTTGTAAGGAGAATGTGCACTCTCATCCAAGTTTGTGCTCATAACTTTTGGGATGAGGAAGCACATAAAACGAGAGCACATGTTTTTGTATTTGTATCAGAAAATCTGTGACAATTTTTTGGATAAACTGCGAATCCATTTTGTCTAAAATAATGTTCATGTTTATCATGATCTTCCATATTAGGATTTATTTGAATTTTTTTGAATTTTAATAAATCTTCCAACATGAGAATCTCGGACACATGAAACAAAATATATTCTCTATATATTTTCGGAAATTCCTTTGTATTTTCGGTCTGAAAGTTGTCTCTTCTTAAGAGGAACTTTCTCTTGCTTGTATTGAGAAATCCTGATTAATTCTTATTTAAATCCTTGAGCATGCCTCCAATAACTCGCAATATTACAAAGGTAAATAAGGAGGAAGCTCAAATAGTTAAGGATTGTCAAGGAATCAATACAAAAAGGACGAAGAAGATCATATCAAAAATCATGTCTAATTATGAATGTGATAGTTCTACCAGATCCCAAGATTAGTCATGACTGTTGGCTTACAACCTTCAAGATCCAAAAGAATCCAAGTGGATACCTTCTGATAGTATGGTTAACTATATCCATGGTTTTGAAGAGCTAAGAACCAATCTAAAAATAAAGGTTCGAAATCAAGATTGGTTGAAGGATAGGATTGATGAAACAAAAGTTGATCTTGCTGACATGAAGAAACAATTTGAATATCTTGAAAAACAAGAGTGGTTGCTGACAAGTCTCTCGATACATGTTTCAAGAGTTTGAACACTGAAGAAACCTCAGTGAACAATCAGAGCACCACTAGGGATTAAGTTATATGCTATAATACTTCATCCAGAAAATAGACATCAATGTTTTGGTTTACTTCAATTATTGTATAAGGTCTATTTTTGAATAAAACTATCAATTATTTATGAATAAAATTATTATTTTATAATTTTTCTTATGACAGTTACTGATTACATAGCCTGTGAATGAATGTTTATATTTTTGCTATGTGTACTCGGTTTATGAGATGTCGGATTTCTGTTTTCATTAACCTTAATATTCGATCTCATATGATGTGATCCTTATGGTTCGTGTGGCTTTTTGATTTAGCGAGATTAAGTTCAAGACCATGTTGGTAGGATTTATCAAAGGATCATAAGGTGCTCCAATTGAAACTCATATGTGAAAAGTAACAATATGTTGGATCAATTTATGTTTACATGAGTTGTGTTTAGCATAACATGTGTGTTTCAGGTTCTCAACTTTTGTTATTGGCACGCATTAGTTAAAACCGTTTCAATTTTTCTCTGGTAAAGGTTGCTTTTGTTGTTATTCTTTTATTCTTGCGAGAGGATGACAACATACTGGGGGGAGAGTTCTTATTTGAACTTGCGCTTAATGATATATCTTTCTGGGGAGAAGAGGCTGCGGAATTTGAGGTAACGAATTTTTTAGTTAATCGTTTTCCTATTTAAGAAAATCCTGTTTATATTGCATATATTTTTCTTTTGCTTAACAAAATTTCGGTACAATTGATATGTTAAATTATATTGTGTATGGATGTGTGTGTGTGTGTGTGTGTGTGATTCAATTGTTTCCGGTTAAGAAAAACTGTGTCACTTTGTTTAGCTTATTGTGTGGTATCTTTTTTATTGTTGGGTATCAAGTGTTTATGCTTAACGAAATTCGGTGAAATTGCGGTGCTATAATGTTTATGTTTGTTTCAATTGCTTTCGGTTAAGAAAATAATTATGCAAGTCAATTTATTTTGGTTTGTATGTATTTTTTATGGCTTAACAAAATACAAAATCATTTGTTTAGTCCAATTGGTTCCAGATAAGAGAAACTAAGTCTAGCTAACCTCAAAATACGGACTTATGCAACCCGAAGTGCAACCTAGATTATTATCCACATCACAAGTATAAAACCAGTGGAATCAACAAAGTTTGAGACGAAGAGAACTTTGATGATTTCTATCTATCTTTATCAAGTGAGTAGCTCAACAATCGATCAAGATCAGGATATGCAAGTTATCAAGGAAAGATAACTTGACCTGGCTTCACTAATCCCTATGAAGTCTTTGTAGTCGCTAAATCATAAAAGGGTTAGGAAGAGGACGACTCTAGATACAACTAGGATACACAAAAAACTAGTATCGATTTCAAAGATCCAGTTGCTTGAAGTTCCCCTTTTATATATATTCAAAGCATAGGTTGCTTTAGGTTTAAGCTAAGGTAGCTTTGGAGCCAAGCAAACAATATGCACCGTTAGATGAATCATTGAATCTAATTTACATAAAAAAGATATACATTCTGGTTAGGTGAAACCGTAACCGAACCGAGTACAAAGACTATGTTCAACATGGTTATCCGAAACTAGCCGATTTGAACTTAAAAGCTTTATATTCATTTTCATGAACACATAAGACACTAACTATGAGTCACAAACATGTGATATAAGTCTAGTGTTTTTAGAGAATTAATCAAACGCAAATTATCTCGTAGAAATAATTTAATCGCACTTGAATAAATAATCGACATTGTTAGTAGGTTTACAAGAATCAAATACCACTTGAAAAAGCGGGGGTCTAACAACCTCACCCAATATTTCTCTTTGCAATCTGTATGGACTAACTTCAATATACTTTCAAAAGAATCAACTAGACAGTTAGACTCAATCTTAAGAAAAGTATATCAAAGATTTATATCTGAATTTCTCAATCAAATAATAATTTACGAGCCTGATTGAGTATAAGAGAAATAACTTGAACGGTACCAAAGACCAATGTTCAAGGATCAATCAAATTCAATCAACAACCAAAGGTTGGATTTACCAATTGATCGATTCAACGCACAATTGTCTATTTTAACTTTCTTTTATTCATAAAACAGAGAAGAGTCCTTTCAATATCAGTTAGATGTGAAAAGATGGAAGAATTCCAAAACAGTAAAAACAAATTAACAACAAAACCAAGAAAGAACAACTTTTCTAAAGCCTGCAGAGTGCCAACTCTTGTCTATTTTGAACCAGGCGCGTGATACAAGACACTTTACCAACACAATTACCTTGTGCTTGGGTGAACAACAATCTGTCCACCATACCTTTCTTGAATGGAATTCCTAGTTCTCTGTTTCCCAGATTTTTCAGGACAATATCTTTTTCTTAATGGTTTAGACACATTTTGGAAATTAACTTCTTTGAAGAGGAGACAAGATTACATACCTCAGTCGATTCCTGAACAAGTTTGAGCTTGTTAGCTAATCGATTTGCTCTTCGTTGAAGTTTGTTGACATATCTTATCTTATGTTTGTACTTGAAACATTTTGATAACTCATGACCTCTGAGAGTACAATAAGAACATGTCAAACTGGAGGAAGGTTTATACATCACATTTGTGCAGGCTGCTAGACATATGGAGGAACCTGCAAAATTAGAAAAAGAATTTCCAGCGAGTAAAGAGAAATCCATTTTATCCTCCAGTATGGTTGAAGTTTCTTATGGAAGAATATCGAGATTGATGAACGTATTGCTACAATTATCAAAAATCAGCATTTTTACAAAAGAGTGCAATATTTGATTTTTCGTCTTCATTAGAATCATAATGGTCAGATATTTCATCAAGAGTTGCAGCAAGACCTTTGTTTCCAGTGTACTTTCTATGATTTGGACACTCATTTGCAAAATGACCAAAACCTTTACACCTGAAGCACTGTGGCATATCCTCGTCATCAGTATCGTCAGTATCCATGTTTTTAGGAGGAACACGATTATGAGGTTTAACTGATGACTTAGGTTTGTCTCTAATGAACCGTTTACTTCTCTTCAAAAGAAGATCTCTAAACCGTATTGTGATCAATGAGACTGACTTGTCAAGATCTTGATCTGAAGAATCAGTCTCAGAAAGATCATCATCAGAGATGCCAACACTTTTACTTTTATCAAGTAATTTAATGTTCTTTTGTGCCTTGAAAACAATATCCTTCCCCAATTTGGATATATACTCATGATCAAAGATCTTTAACTTCCCAACAAGAGTATTTCTGGAAAGCACATCAAGGTTATTTCCTTCAACGATGGCGCGTTTCTTAGAATCGTATCTAGATGGCAGAGATCTGAGAATCTTCATCACAATGTCCTTTTCAGGAATAGTCTTACCCAATGCAAAAGATGCATTAACAATTTCAAACACTTTGTGATTAAACTCATCAAATGAATCTTCATCTTCCATACGAAGATTTTCCCAATCAGAATTTAGGTTTTGAAGCCTAGCTTCTTTTTCACAGGTATTCCCTTAAAATACAGTTTCTAAGATATCCCAAGCATCTTTAGACCGAGTGCACGTAGTCACATGATTCTGAAGATCTGGGGTAATGGCATGGATGATTACATTCAATCCGTCTGAATTTTGCTTCGGAGCAAGAATCTCGGCACCATCATAATCACCAATATCTTTTAGAACAGTTACAGTGCCTATAGTAACAACCGGAGGATTATAGCCATTAACAACGTAAAACCATGCTTGAAAATCACGCGCTTGAAGACTGGTGATACGTTTATTGATATAGCACTTCTGTCCATAGAGTCAGATCGCTACAAACACAGACTTGTAAGGTCTTAAACATGTTTGCCTTCTCTGATACCAATTGAAAAAACGGGGGTCTAACAACTTCACCCAATATTTCGCTTAGCAATCTGTATGTACTAACTCCAATATACTTTCAAGAGAATCAACTAGATAGTTGATAGACACATTTTTGTGTCCGATTTGTCTCGATTTTATATATTGTTAGGGCTCATTTTTGTACTTATTATGGTGTTTTATTTATTCGTAGGTATTTTTGGACAATAAACATTTTTGGAAAAAATTAGCTCGAAAAGTTGTCGGAAAGCACCCGGAGGACATTTGCTATACGGACCCAAGATTTGGCTAAGGAGCACCCAGCCGATAAGGGGCACCCCTGGGAGGAAACTGCTAATCGCACTCCATCACTGGATAAGGGGCGACCCTCTTATTCATTTCAAATTCTGGTTTTGGCGGGAAAATGAAGAACAGAACTGAGTTATTTTTGATCGAAGTTTGAAGGAGTTCTGGGTAGATTAAAGGGCTGAAATTTGTTGGGTAGTTGTGATATGTCCCAACAAAACTATCATGAGTGATTTGATCGATTAAAATTGGCTGGATTTTCGGTGAGAAGGAAAAAGAGAAGCGTGTGCATGGAAAGAGATGTTCACAGGATTACTCCGTGCCTGGATTGATTTGGCATGCTGAAGAAGCGTGCACCATCTAAGCAAGGATATTTTTCACGAATCATACAGCTGCAGACGCATGAAGAGGCGAGAAAGGAAAGAAAATTGTCCGAGATTATTTTTTATTTACTGCCGAGCTATGGAAAGATTTTCCGGAGTAATGAGCGAAGATCTCTGTCGCCGAGGAGAATAAAAAGGATCTTGAGGTAGCAGAGAAAGGGTCTGGAGAGTTTGGGAGAGTTAGAGAGCATCACAGAGCCGAAAAATCGAGTTGCAGAGAACACCATTTCTGCTGCTGCGGAACTGAAGAACACGAAGAACAGACTGACGAAGACAGTCGTTTATCAACAGTGACAACGACAGACGCGTGAGGGTCGCAGAGATACAACAAAAGCAGTTCTCTTTTATCGTTCTTTGTAACAGTGTTTTGCAACAATTATAAACGTTGCAAACACCCGATTTTCATTATTTTCTCCATTTCATCATTTGTACACCTATTTTGAGTAATGAAATCAACTTTTGAGCCTGTTTCCAACATCATGATGAGCTAAACCCAATCTTCCGGGGCGATGGAGGAAGCCATTCTTCCAAAAGTTATGTGGTAAAATTTATTTGAATTTATTTATGCAATTCTTTTATGATTATTTGCACTGAATGAAAATTGAGTAAAGATTTTTATTAATTAGTTGTGTTTTCTCTTGATGAAGTATGCTTAGTTTAGGGCTTTTGATACTTCATTTATGTGGTTAACAATTGATGTTTTGAAAATCTAATTTAGGCAATGATTAGAATCACAATTTCTTTTGATTGGAGTTATATTGTCTAGAATTGCATGATAAAAATTAACATTAAATTACATGAATTTTGGTGAATGGTGAAATCTTGAACCCCGGTCTCTCTAATATAATCAGTTTTAATTTGCTTTATTTTCTTTAGTTTTAAAATTTAAATCTAAAAGCACAACCTTCACAAGTCTTGAACGAACTCTATTTATTACTACAACAACTTTGAAAATACACCAAATATATGGTGCCGCCGACGCGGACTTGTCTTTAGGCTAGAGTTTTTAGATTTTTATTTTTATTTGTTCTTCTTTACGTTTTTGGTTTTTTGTCTTTTTCTTTCAGATTTTGGAATTTGGAGCGAAAGAAAATTTTGCCAAAGCTTTTGGTGAATACTTAAAGAATGGAGTAAAAGGCAAAGCGAAAGGAGCGAAAGAAGAAGATTTTTTTTATAAAAAAAGAGAGACATTTTTATTTTTGTAGATTTTTTAGACTTTCTTTTTCTTTTGCACTTTATATTTTTGGACTTTGGACTTTAAATTTTGGGACATTATTTTTAAACCCTACGGAAGGGTAGTTTAAATATAAACTGTTTGCAGAGAGGACGGTGATTACAATATCACCTCGGCCCCTCGGGTTCGTACATGACATAGGAGTCGTGGCCCGAGTTGAATACAAAGGTTCATCCCCCGTCTGGTACGGGAGGTAAGTTTGTCGAAACAATCGCGAATCCCCTGTCAGCGAGTTACTGTCTTCCTTCGTACGCATATATATTGAGGACTTGAAAACGGCTGCTTTAATTTCCTAGTAAAGGGCAAGGACTGGCCATACAAGAAAAGGGTTCGGATTTCATCACCGTTCTCTTCTTGCCCGCCTTAGGAAAACGACACAGAACGCGAACCTAAGCCTAAAATTTTGACTAGAACGAGACCGATAGGGTAACGAGCTTAACAGGAAAGTCATTCGAAAAATATTGGTTACTCTTTTAAGCATACTTCGAAGTTCTTGACGGTTTCTGTAAGTTGAATGCGTGACTGCGCCGCCTTGTAATACCGGTGAGGCCTTGGGTATCAAAGCTCCACCGAGCTTCCCTCGCCTCTATTCAACTTACTTTGACTCGGATTGATTCCAGAGGGGTTTGCTTAAATTGTAACGAATTCCCGTTCGAAGGATTAGAAGCTGGTCTAGAAACAATCTAAGTGGAGCCATCATGCTTTTTGTTTGCTAGAAATCAGTAGGTTTGCTGTGGTGGAGTCAGCCTTGTTTGTGTTTGCATAGAACATCCCTTCCTTTTAGGACTTTTCTTTTATTTTGTTTTTCTAGTGTATGCCCGAAGTTTTTAAACGGGCTTGGAAAAGAAACACTCTAGGTCGTTTGATTAGTGACAAACCTAGTAGTTCTTCTTGTGAAGGCGGGGAGCTCGAAGACTCTTCTTTTGAGAGCCCCGTTTTTGGAAACTTCAGTTTTGAGAATCTGTCTCTTCGTGAGGAAAGTACCCCTAGTACTCCTAGTCCTTTGGTAGTGCCAGAAATGGCAACTTTGAAAGCTTTGCTAAACCCAACTAGGACCTCTCGTCCGTCTTGTATCAAGTTAGCTGAAACCGAGGCAAATTATGAACTGAAACCTGGGACTTTACAGATGCTCCCAATGTTTTTAGGGAAGGAGAATGAGAACCCCTATTTTCATGTTAGGGAATTTGAGGAAGTTTGTAGTACTCTGAAAATTAAAACCTAAGTGATGATGCGTTGAAACTTAGGTTATTCCCCTTTTCCTTAAAAGATAAAGCCAAATCTTGGCTGTATAGTTTGGACTCTGAGTCAATTGAAACCTATGACCAACTTACTTCTGCCTT
The DNA here is from genome assembly GCF_003573695.1 of Papaver somniferum. Taxonomy (NCBI): domain Eukaryota; kingdom Viridiplantae; phylum Streptophyta; class Magnoliopsida; order Ranunculales; family Papaveraceae; genus Papaver; species Papaver somniferum. Next base: position 15,241,990 of record NC_039359.1, on the reverse strand, counting down.
TATAATAAGTTTTTCCCAAGGCATAAAACATCGTCTATTAGGACACAAATATGTACTTTTTCCCAACAAGAGGGAGAATCTTTATATAGGTACTTAGAAAGGTTCAATGACTTGATATCTCAATGTCCTCATCATGGTTTGGAGAAGGTTAGGTTAGTTCAGATCCTCTACGAGGGTTTAGATTATTCAACAACAACCATGGTTGAGTCCTTATGCACAGGTGGGTTTGAGAATAAAACTGTTGATGAAGCGATGACATTTTTGAATGAAATCGCCGATAAGACCCAACAATGGGAAAATAGTAGGGAACCCCAGAAAACAATTCTTCTAAGTAGAGGAAATGTTAATAGGGTAGAAGGATCTCATGAGTCAGATGCCAAAATAGCAGCTATAGCCAAAAGGTTAGAAGCCTTAGAATTAGGTCATTCTAGTGGTAGTAGTGGAAGAAATGAGCCTTTTTGGGAAGGCCATGCTGTTGAAGAGCAAGCCAATGCTCTTTATAACAACACTAGGTTTGATAACCGACAGAAGTTTGACCCATATTCAGAAACCTATAACCCTGGCTGGAGAAACCATCCAAACCTTTCTTGGTCCAAGGGCCAGAATCAAGGTCAGTCTAGTAATGCTCAGGTTCCCCCAGGTTTTGGCTATACTAAGAATCCTTCAGCTCCGGCACAGTTTCAGAACCCTTCGGATAAGAAGATTATGAGTTTAGAAGAGTCTCTTGCTTTGTTAACTCGTAACACTGTGCAGTTTCAGCAATCTGTTGCTCAAGGTTTAGAAGAAAATAAGAGAATAGGTCAGGCTAACTCTCAGGCTATTTCCGAGTTGAAAACCAGGTTAGTCAGATAAATGAGTCTTTAAGAGAAAGAGGTAAGTTTCCTAGTCAGACTCAACCCAACCCTAGAGGAATTAATGAAATAGGTGAAAGACCATCTGATCATGTGAATGCTATTAAAACCCTTAGGAGTGGTAGAGAGATAGACAACAAGGTTTCCATGCCTGATAGTGAACATGTTGTAGTTCACCCTTCTGAACCAGAAACTGAGGAGACTGATAGAGTCTCTAAAGAGACCAATGAGGGTCATATTGAGCCCGGCTTTGTCCCTAGAGCCCCATTCCCACAGCTGCTAGTTCCAACTAAGAGGGAGTCCAATTTTAATGATATATTGGAGGTTTTTAAGCAGGTAACTATCAACCTTCCACTACTAGATGCAATTAAGCAGATTCCCTCTTATGCCAAGTTTCTCAAGGATATGTGTACGCGAAAGCGAAAGCTTAATGTCCAGAAGAAAGCCTTTCTAGCTAGTCACGTGAGTTCTATTATTCAGAATACCACTACTCCTAAGTATAAAGACCCAGGGTCCCCTACCATTTCTTGCACAATAGGTAAATACCGTGTTGAGAAAGCGTTGCTTGACTTAGGAGCTAGTGTGAACTTACTACCATATCATGTGTACCTTAAGCTAGGACTTGGTGAGATGAAACCTACCCAGATGACACTTCAGTTAGCTGATAGGTCCGTTAAAATTCCTCGTGGTGTGATCGAGGATGTTCTCATAGAGGTTGACAAGTTTATTTATCCAGTGGATTTTGTTATCCTAGATACCCAACCTGTCCCTGACCCAGAGAACCAGATACCGGTAATTTTAGGTCGCCCGTTTTTAGCTACATCCAATGCGATCATTAACTGTCGAAATGGTATTATGAAATTGTCTTTTGGTAATATGACTATTGAGCTGAACATTTTTAATATTAGTAAGCTACCCTCCGAACTAGATGACTCGAACATAGAAGAGGTGAACATGATAGGAACATTAGTCGAGGAGTCATTACCAAACACTTTGTTAGAAGATCCATTAGAGAAATGCCTAGCTCACTTTGGGATTGATTTTGATGATGATAATGTGATTAATGAGGTGAATGCTTTGTTAGATTCAACCCCTTTGTTAGATACTAGTAATGGATGGAAACCTAAAGTCGAACCACTACCAGTTTCTGAGTCTACCCTAGTTCCTTCGTTAGAAGAGCCTCCTAAGTTGGACCTAAAACCATTGCCAGATTCCCTGAAATATAGGTTTTTAGGCCCGTCTGAGACTTTACCTGTGATTATTTCTTCCGTCTTGGATAGTGACCAGGAAAGTAGGCTAGTAACCGTCCTTCAAAACAACAAGGAAGCTTTAGGGTGGACCATAGCTGACATTAAGGGTATAAGTCCCACTGTTTGTATGCATCAGATCTATTTAGAGAGTGATACCAAACCTTCTAGGGAGATGCAACGTCGACTAAACCCTAATATGAAAGAGGTAGTTCGAAACGAGGTCCTTAAGTTGTTAGATGCAGGCATTATCTACCCCATTTCAGACAGTAAGTGGGTCAGCCCCGTTCAGGTTGTTCCCAAGAAATCCGGTATTACTGTAGTCCAGAATGATAACAATGAGTTAATCCCGACCCGAGTGACCACGGGTTGGCGTGTTTGTATTGACTATAGGAAATTGAACAAGGTCACTAGGAAGGACCACTTTCCCCTTCCCTTCATCGACCAGATGCTAGAGAGATTAGCTGGACATAGTCACTACTGCTTTTTAGATGGCTATTCTGGATATAATCAGATCGTTATTGCCCCAGAAGACCAGGAGAAAACCACTTTTACCTGTCCCTTTGGTACCTTTGCGTATAGACGCATGCCTTTTGGGCTTTGTAATGCCCCTGCGACTTTTCAGCGTTGCATGATGAGCATATTTTCTGACATGGTAGAACGGTTCTTAGAGGTCTTTATGGATGATTTTTCAGTGTTTGGTTCGTCTTTCGATGAGTGCTTGCATCATTTGTCACTAGTGTTGGCTAGGTGTAAGGAAAAGAATTTAGTGCTTAATTGGGAGAAATGTCACTTCATGGTTCGTTCAGGAATTGTTTTAGGGCATATCGTATCTTCTAAGGGTATAGAGGTAGATAAAGCCAAAGTTGACCTGATTAAAACTTTACAGGTCCCAAAAACCGTAAGAGATATTAGGTCATTCTTAGGGCATGCAGGTTTTTATCGTCGATTCATTAAGGATTTTAGCTTAATTTCTAGACCTCTTTGCAATTTGCTTGCAAAAGATGTTAAGTTTGTCTTTGATGATGCTTGTTTAGAGGCTTTTGAGAAGCTTAAGAATTTACTCACTACCGCCCCATAGTCCAGGCACCCAACTGGAACCTACCCTTTGAGATCATGTGTGATGCTTCAGATTATGCTATTGGTAGTGCTAGGTCAGCGAGAAAACAAATTACTTCATGTGATTTACTATGCTAGCAAAACTCTGAATGATGCCCAGTTGAACTATACCACTACTGAGAAGGAACTGTTAGCCATTGTGTTTGCCTTAGACAAGTTTAGACCCTATCTCTTAGGTTCTAAGATCATCATATATACTGATCATGCTGCTTTGAAATATCTTTTGTCTAAGAAGGATACAAAACCTAGATTGATTAGGTGGATCCTTTTGTTGCAAGAGTTTTCTCCAGACATTAGAGACAAAAAGGGTGCCGAAAATGTTGTAGCAGACCACTTGTCTAGGCTAGTTGTTAGTTCCCCTGATGATTCCCTTCCTATAACGGATAACTTTCCTGATGAACAATTGTTCTTTATTACCCAATTACCTTGGTATGCGAATATAGTGAACTATCTTGTTACTGGTCGAATGCCCCAACATTGGGGTAAACAAGATCGTTCTAGGTTTTTAGCTGAGGTTAAGCACTTCTTTTGGGATGATCCTTATTTGTTTAAGTATTGTCCAGGCCAGATTATTAGGAGATGTATACCTGAGAGTGACCAGTCCAGTATTATTTCCTTTTGTCATGATTATGCTTGTAGGGGTCACTTTAGTGCTAAGAAAACTGCTGCTAAGATATTGCAGTGTGGATTCTATTGGCCTTCGTTGTTTAAAGACTCCCACAGTTACTGTGTGACTTGTGAACGTTGCCAAAAATTAGGAACCATTTCCCGTAGGAACATGATGCCCTTGAACCCTATTTTAGTTGTGGAAGTCTTTGACGTGTGGGGTATTGACTTTATGGGTCTGTTTCCTAATTCTTTTGGTAAATTATACATCCTTTTCGTTGTAGACTATGTCTCTAAGTGGATTGAGGCGGCTGCGTGTAAAACCAGTGACCATAGGGTTGTGATTGAGTTCTTGGAAAATAATATACTTACACGTTTTGGTACACCGCGAGCTATAATTAGTGATGGAGGGTCGCACTTTTGTAATGGACCTTTTAGGCTTTTGATGAAGAAATATGGTATTACACATAAGGTAGCTACCATGTATCATCCACAGACTAGTGGTCAGGTAGAAGTTTCCAATATGGAGATAAAACGTATATTAGAGAAAACAGTTAATCCTAATCAGAAAGACTGGTCGTTTAGGCTTACTGATGCCTTATGGGATTACCGTACTGCGTTTAAGACCCCCATTGGAATGTCACCTTATCGACTCGTGTATGGCAAGGCATGTCACTTACCTGTTGAGTTACAACATAGAGCTTATTGGGCTGTTAAGCAGCTAAATTTTTCACTTGACAAGGCAGGAGCCCATAGGAAACTCCAGCTCAATGAGTTGGAAGAGATTCGTAGAGATGCATACGATAGTGCTAAGGAGTATAAGAACAAAATGAAACTTGTGCATGATAGAAATATCTTAAGAAAGTCATTTTCTCCAGGTCAAAAAGTTCTTCTGTATGATACCCGCTTGCATCTTTTCCCTGGGAAGTTACGTTCTCGGTGCACGGGTCATTTTATTGTTCGCACTGTCTTTCCTCATGGATCTGTTGAGATCGAGACACCGGATGGTAGTAGTTCTTCGAAGGTTAACGGTCAGAGATTGAAACCCTTTTTAGAGCCCTTTCCTACAGGTGATATTGAGGAGGTCCCTCTGGAGGACCCTGTTTACCCTTGATTGACCATCGAGGCGATTGTATGTTGTTGTATATTAGTTTTTGATTTCTCTCTTCACCCGGGTACTATCTTTCCGACTTCTCTATTTACTAATTCCTCATGTTACTTTACTGTTTGGTATTGCTCTTTCATTAGAAACATTGAGGACAATGTTAGATTTATGTTTGGGGGTAGGGAAGAAAACTTTTTGTTAGCTTTTAGTTGCAATAAATAAACTCCAGAGCCTAGAAATTTATGCCTATTAAGGATGGTACTAACCAATCTAAGTGGATGGAAGCATTTTGGTTATAGGAGTTGAGGAACCAATATGACTAGATGGCAACATCTAAAGAGTCTATTCATAAAAGCACAGAGCTCAGGTGTTAGAAATAACATGATAGTTTCACCATATCTCGTTGAGTCCTTTTCACTTCTGTTTTTATTTTGTTTTGTTTTTAAACTATGTTTCTCTAAGTGATTAGGTGGGGATCACGATTCAAGTTGTTACCAATGCTAGGGTGAATTAGAGTGATTGAGATACAACACCAAAAAAAAAAAAAAAAAAAAAAAAAGAGACCAGACCATTAGACCAACTGGAATAAATTCAATAAAGTCGACCACTGGAACCCTTGTATATGCCAGTTGTGTTGACCTAGAGTTAGGATTATCGACCACTGGTACCCTTGTATATGCCAGTGTGCTGATATTAGTCAGACCGGTATCTCAGTCCATTAGGATAGGTTCATTTCGGCGGAGGCCTTCAGACAGATATGAGAAACACCGTTCACCTAGTAAACATCAAAATCATCTATGTTTTTCTATATCCATCTTCTTGATCTATCCATGTGATTAGTTTTGACTCCGGATATTGATGTCCATAGTGCGACTATCTGAGTAAAGCTCTATCACTTCATATGAATTTTAGTATGCTTGAATGCAAACTCGTGTACAACAATTGGAATTTCGCATCAGGGTACTTCCTCCTGTAGTCAATAAGTATGCCAACCAAGGAGATTCTTTAGTGCCTTCCAAGGTTCTGTGTAGATAGCTAGGGTCTGGAGTATAAAGGTTTTGTGGGTATACCTCTGGTAAGCCCTCCGGAGACGTCACTCCGCCACTAGGGACACCTAGGGGTTTAAAGGCTTATTGCATATGCTAAATGCAATCGACGATGCCTGCGACAGTGAGTTAGGATTTTATTTCTATTTTATTTTTGCTCGAGGACTAGAAAATAATAGGTTTGGGGGTATTTGATAGACACATTTTTTTGTGTCCGATTTATCTCGATTCTATATATTGTTAGGGCTCATTTTTGTACTTATTATGGTGTTTTATTTATTTGTATGTATTTTTGGCCAATAAACATTTTGGAAAAAATTGGCTCGAAAAGTTGTCGGAAAGCACCCGAAGGACATTTGCTATACGGACCCCGGATTTGGCTAAGGGGCACATAGCTGATAAGGGGCACCCCTGGGAGGCAACTGCTAATCGCACTCCATCACTGGATAAGGGGCGACCCTCTTCTTCATTTTAAATTCTAGTTTTGGCGGGAAAATGAAGAACAGAACTGAGTGATTTTCGATCGAAGTTTGAAGGAGTTCTGGGTAGATTAAAGGGCTGAAATTTGTTGGGTAGTTGTGATATGTCCCAACAAAACTATCATGAGTGATTTGATAGATTAAAATTGGCTGGATTTTCGGCGAGAAGGAAACAAAGAAGCGTGTGCATGGAAAGAGATGTTCACAGGATTACTCCGTGCCTGGATTGATTTGGCATGCTGAAGAAGCGTGCACCATCTAAGCAAGGATATTTTTCACGAATCATACAGCTGCAGACGCATGAAGAGGCGAGAAAGGAAAGAAAATTGTCTGAGATTATTTTTTATTTACTGCCGAGCTATAGAATGATTTTCCGGAGTAATTAGCGAAGATTTGTGTCGCTGAGGAGTATAAAAAGGGTCTTGAGGTAGCAGAGAAAGGGTCTGGAGAGTTTGGGAGAGTTAGAGAGCATCACAGAGCCGAAAAATCGAGTTGCAGAGAACACCATTTCTGCTGGTGCAGAACTGAAGAACACGAAGAACAGACTGACGAAGACAGTCGTTTATCAACAGTGACAATGACAGACACGTGAGGGTCGCAGAGATACAACAAAAGCAGTTCTCTTTTATCGTTCTTTGTAACAGTGTTTTGCAACAATTATAAACTTTGCAAACACCCGATTTTCATCATTTTCTCCATTTCATCATTTGTACACCTATTTTGAGTAATGAAATCAACTTTTGAGCCTGTTTCCAACATCATGATGAGCTAAACCCAATCTTCCGGGGCGATGGAGGAAGCCATTCTTCCAAAAGTTACGTGGTAAAATTTATTTGAATTTATTTATGCAATTCTTTTATGATTATTTGCACTGAATGAAAATTGAGTAATGATTTTTATTAATTAGTTGTGTTTTCTCTTGATGAAGTATGCTTAGTTCAGGGATTTTGGTACTTCATTCTTGCGATTAACAATTGATGTTTTGAAAATCTAATTAAGGCAATGATTAAAATCACAATTTCTTTTGATTGGAGTTATATTGTCTAGAATTGCATGATAAAAATTAACATTAAATTACATGAATTTTGGTGAATGGTGAAATCCTGAACCCCGGTCTCTCTAATATAATCAGTTTTAATTTGCTTTATTTTCTTTAGTTTTAAAATTTAAATCTAAAAGCACAACCTTCACAAGTCTTGAACGAACTCTATTTATTACTACAACAACTTTGAAAATACATCAATAGTTAGAATCAATCTTAAGAAAAGTATATCAAAGAGTTATATCTCAATTCAATCCGCAATCAAACAAATAAGAATTTGCGAGCCTGATTGAATATAAGAGAAATAACTTGAACAGTACCAAAGATCAATGTTCAAGGATCAATCAATTTCAATCAACAACCAAAGGTTGAATTTACCAATTGATCGATTCAATGCAAAATATGTGACAAGTATATAACATAATATAATGCAGAAAAGAAATAATACAAACCCTAGAAGTTTTGTTAACGAGGAAACTGCAAATGCATAAAAACCCCGGGACCTAGTCCAGATTTGAACACCATACTGTATTAAGTGGTTACAGACACTAGCCTACTACAAAGCTAACTTCGGTCTGTAGTTGAGCCCTAATCAATCTCACACTGATCAAGGTACAGTCGCGTTCCTTTTGCCTCTTGAACCACGTCGGATTCTGCGCACTTGATTCCTTTAGTTGATCTCACCCACAACTAAGAGTTGCTACGACCCAAAGTCGAAGACTTGATAAAAAAAATTGTATCACACAGAAAAGTCTATTGAATAGATAAATTTGTCTCCCACGGATAAACCTATGAGTTTTTGTTCCGTCTTTTGATAAATCAAGGTGAACAGGAACCAACTGATAACCCAGACTTATATTCCCGAAGAACAACCTAGTATTATGAATCACCTCACAATAATCTTAATCGATTAACGAAACAAGATATTGTGGAATCACAAAAGATGAGATGAAGGTGTTTGTGACTACTTTTCAATCTTGCCTATCGGAGATATAAATCTCAAGCCAATCTTACCATTGCACTCGATCACGATAGAAAACAGCAAGATTAGATCACGCAACTACAGAGGAGATAGTTGGGTCTGTCTTCAAAATCCCAATGAAGTCTTTAAGTTGTTAACCTACATGGTTTCGTGAAATACCTAAGGTTAAAGGAGAATCGACTCCAGCTTATACAACTAGTATCACACAGGAGGTGTGGGGATCGGGTTTCCCAGTTGCTAGAGTTCTCCTCTATATAGATTTCAATCAGGGTTTGCAATCTAAGTTACCTTGGTAACAAATCCTTCAATATTCACCGTTAGATCGAACTTAGCTTGTTATACACAAATGAAATGTAGTTTCATTTAGGTTTGAGTAACCGTACCTAAGCGTGTAAACTTAGTCGGTTCAACAATAGTTAACCAATGGTTAGCCATATGAGCACATTAATATCAACCTTATTCATCTTTATCATAACTAGTTCAAATCACTCAAATGAAACTAGTTAGAGAGTTTTTCAATTGCTTAGAACTCGTAGAAGTATACAAGACATAATTGAAGCAAAATCGATTTTGATTCACTTGAATCATTTCATGAACATTATAGCCACAGTTTACAAAGACTGGATTCCTTATTATATAAATGTTTTAGTTCATGAACAAACCTATTTTAGAAAGTAACCTCCTTAAGTATGCAAACGAGTACGCATACTTAAGTAGCCGGATTGAGTTTGTTTTTAACTTCCAAACTCTAGCAGAAATTCACGGACGTGAATCTTCCGCCAGTATGCATACGGGTAAGCATACTTACCCGGATTTCCAACAACCGCCGGTACGCGTACGGGTACACATACTTTAGGTTCTCGGTTTTGGACTTTTACACAAATGTGAGAACACACTATGTTTATATCCAAACATGGTTACTTGTTCTAAACTCTTTCAATCATTGAAACTTTCTTAGAGGATGTTAAAATAGTTGTTATTCACAAACTATTAACATCAAATCGATTTTCAAGTTATTAAAATATTCAATATGACTTTCTCACGAGTAAAGATGAACTTGGTTAAAGCGAAAGCTTACCAATATTTCGAGAAATAGATAAGCGAGATAAACTCAGCTCGAAATAGCAAATGTGTATAATTGAAGTCTATATAGCAATACAACTTTTGTATCAAATAGGAAATAGAGTAGATAGACTTTTGAGTGATAGATAAGTTCAATTCTCCACATACCTTTTGTTGATGAAGTTCCACAAGTTCCCTTGAGTAGTTATTCGTCTTCATTCGATGAACGTCGTGGAGTCTAAAGCTTAACTACACTTACTATCCTAATCCGAGACTTAGCTATAAGTAGACTACAAATCGAGACTTATAGTTTTGGAAACTAAACTTGACAAACAAGCTTGAGATAGAAACACTTGCGAGTTCGACCGAGCAATGCTCTAACACCATTGTCATTCGTGAATTGGTTCAGTCATAGTACGTGTACCAGTTTGTAAACATTTAACCAAACCAAGTTCCGAAGTTAACAAAACTTTTTAGGTTTGCGTACCATTTTGGAAACCTTAAGACTGTCACCTGTTACGAAGTTCACAGAACTATTATAGTTTATGTACCGGTTTGGGTACTACACTGAGTTCGGGAACACATAACTGTTTTAGTTTGAGTACCGGTTTGGATACTAATCCCGGTTCCGTAACCACGTTTCTAAAATGGTTTGCATACTAGTATATATGCATACTGAAAAAACGGGGGTCTAACAACCACACCCAATATTTCGTTCGACAATCTGTATGGACTAACTCCAATATAGTTACAAGAGAATCAACTAAACAGTCGGACTCAATCAAGGAAAGATATCCAAGAGTTATATCTCTTTCACAAATCAACATGATGGAATCCGTAACTGATTGGTATGAGAATAACTTGGACGGTATCAAAAACCAATGTCCAAGCGTCAATCAATTTTTATCCAATAACCAAAGGTAGGATTTACCAATTGATTGAACTAAACACAACCTGTGACATTTCAATTATATAGAAAATATAACGCGGAAAAGAAATAACATAGACACCATAAGTTTTTTTAACAAGGAAACCGCAAATGCAGAAAAACCCCGGGACCTAGACCAGTTTTGAACACCACACTGTATTAAGCCGCTATAGACATTATCCTATTAAAAGTTAACTTCTGACTGGAATGTAGTTGATCCCTAAACAAGTCTCACACTGATTAAGTTACAGTCGCGTTACTTACGCCTGTGAATCCCAGCATGATTCTACGCATTTGATTCCCTTAGATGATCTCACCCACAACTAAGAATTGATACGACCCAAAGTCGAAGACTTATAAACAAATCTGTCTTCCACAGATAAGTCTATTCTGATAGATAAATCTGTCTCCTACAGAAGTACCTATGAAGTTTTTGTTCCGTCTTTTGATAAATCAAGGTGAACAGGAACCAATTGATAATCCGGTCTTATATTCCCCAAAAACAACCTAGAAATATCAATCACCTCACAATAACTTAACTATATGGTAGTAGAAGAAGTTATTGTGGAATCACAAAGAATGAGACAAAGAGCTTTGTGATTACTTTTTATATCTCACCTATCAGAGACAAATCTCGAGCAAATCTTAGAAAAGATAGTACTCAATACGGTAGAACAAGTAAGATCAGAACACGCAACTACAGAGAAAATAGTTGGGTCTGGCTTCACGAATCCCAAATGAAGCCTTCAAGTCGTTAACTTATAATGGTTTTGGAAAAACCTAGTTTAAAGGAGAATCGACTCTAATCGCAACTAGGACACGGGAAAGTGTCGGGATTAGGTTTTCTAGGTGCTAGAGTTATCCCTATATAGTATTTTAAATCAAGGTTTGCTTACAATCAAAGATATGTTAGCTTAGAAACAAAGCATTCAATATTCACCGTTAGATGAAAACCTGATTTAAGATTCAAGCTAAGTTTGCTTAAAACCGAAGCAATATCTCTCCACCGTTAGATGGTCTTAGCTTGTAACACACAACTTAAATATTCCCTCATTTAGATATGGGTAACCATACCTAAACGTGTATATTGAGTTGGCTCAACAATAGTTAACCGAAGTTAGCCACATGCACACTTTTGTCTTAACCACATTCATCAAACACTTCTAGATCAAATATGATAATCAATCAATCATGGAAGATAATCAAATGAATATAATTGTGTTACTCATATAGTTGTTCAATTTTATATATCTCATAGAAGTATACAAGAAATAATTGAGACAAAATCAGATTGATTCATAATCGTACAAAGTACTAATACCGAAATCAATTCATGAACATTAAGTCACGGTTTGCAAAGATTGCCTTCCCTAATTTATTAATGTACTTGTTCATGAGTATGAAAACATATTTAATATGATTTCAGAACTTTAACCACTAAGTTTGCAAACTGGTACCAAACTATAGTATCCGGACTTGGTCTTGTCCAGCCGTTTGCAAACGGGCACGCAATCAGCAGTCCCAGACCTAACTCAGGTAAAATCGATCACAAACTGGTATGAGAACTTGGTCCGGATATTATTAGTCTTGATTTCTAGTCTACTTATAGCTATGCCTAGGATTAGGATGAAATGTGTAGTTGAGCTTTAGACTTCACATCATTCATCGATTGAAGACGAAGATATACTAAGGACAGCTTGGAGGAACTTCATCAACAAAAGGTATGTGGAGACTAAAACTTATCTATCACTTATAAGTCTATTCTATTTTATCTCATATTAAGACTAAGTCGTATAGCTATATAGACTTTCATATTATACACATTTGATACTTCGAGCTGAGTTTAACTCGCTTATATCTTTCTCCAAATATGTGTTGGAAAGCTTTTTTCTTTAGATACGTTCATCATTATTCTTACGAGTTTAGTTGGAAACAATTTATTTGTTGGAAACTAAATAATGAGTCAAAATATGATCATGTGAAAATTTGCTTGAAATATCTTACATGATTTGTGTGAGACAGTCATTTGATGTAGACTCGGAATGTTTCATATTGATCATTCGATCTCTTGAAAATTACTTATAAGCTAATAGTTTGTGTGAGACAGATATTGTCTTCTTCTAAGGATGTTTCAATGATTGAAATGGAAGGTGTTTAGAACAAATAACCATCGTCTAGATATAGCACAATATGCACACCAGTACGGAAACTGTCGTAGTATGATTCAGATCCGGAAACCAAGTTTGCATACCAGTTGTTGATGGTGGTTTTTAGCTTAGGGTTAAAATCATAAAATCGTACAACTGACATGACGTCACTTTGACCATTAGCACATTTATTGAATCGATCAGCATGCCTACGTAAGAATTACCAGGGTACCATTTTTTTTATGTGTCATGTTCCACGACAGAACCCTTAACATTGACCGACATCATAGATGCCAAACCCTAATTCTCATGCTACTGAGCCAAGGCATGCCAACCATGCTAGACGCACCACTGTGCCAATGGAAAACCATGCCGGACACATCTCCGCGCCAAGGCATGCCAACCGTGCCAGCCGCACCACTGTGCCAATGGAAAACCAGGCCAGCCACATCTCCGCGCCAATGCATGCCAACCATGCCAGCCGCACCACTGTGCCAATGGCAAACCATGCCAGCCACATCTCCGCACCGAGGCATGCCAACCATGCCAGCCGCACCATTGTGCCAATGGCAAACCATGCCAACCATATCTCCGCGTCAAGGCATGCCAACCATGCCTGCCACATCTCCGCGCCAAGGCATCCCAACCATGCCAGCCGCACCACTGTGCCAATGGAAAACCATGCCAGCCACATCTCCGCGCCAAGGCATGCCAACCATGCCGGCCTCACCACTGTGCCAATGGCAAACCATGCCAGCCACGTTTACGGCGCCAAGGCATGCCAACCATGCTAGCCGCACCATGCGCGAATGGCATGCCAAACCCTTGGCCCCACCATGCTAGCCGCACCATGCGCCATTGGCCTTGGCCCCACCATGCCGGCCTTCCCTATGCCGCTACCAAAACAAGGCGTGCGACGATCAACGACCACCCTTCCATCCTAGATGCAAATCCTAGCCGTTCAAGGTCTCCAAACAATGCATGGTACCCTTTGGCCCAAAACCTAGTTTTGTCCACGCCAAACTGCGCCAAGGCATGCCATGCCACATGTGCCAATGGCATGCCAACCACCTTGCCGCGCCATACCATGCCGGCCTTCCCTATGTGGATACCAAAACGAAGGCGTGCGACGATCAAAGGCCACCCTTCCATCCTAGATGCAAATCCTAGCCGTCCAAGGTCGCCAAACAACGCATGGTAACCTTTGGCCCAAAACTCTAGTTTTGGCCACGCCAAACCGCGCCAAGGCATGCCATGCCACATGTGCCAATGGCATGCCAACCACCTCGCCGCGCCATTCCATGCCGGCCTTCCCATGCGGCTACCAAAACGAAGGCGTGCGACGATCAACGACCACCCTTCCATCCTGGATGCAAATCCTAGCCGTCCAAGGTCGCCAAACAACGCATGGTAACCTTTGGCCTAGTCTTGGCCACGCCAAACAGCGCCAAGGCATGCCATGCCTTATGTGCCAATGGCATGCCAACCACCTTGTCGCGCCATACCATGCCGACCTTCCCCATGCGGCTACCAAAACGAAGGCGTGCGATGATCAACGGCCACCCTTCCGTCCTGGATGCAAATCCTAGACTTCCAAGGTCTCCAAACAACGCATGGTAACCTTTTGCCCAAAACCCTAGTTTTGGCCACGCCAAACCGCGCCAAGGCATGCCATGCCACATGTGCCAATGGCATGCCAACCACCTTGCCGCGCCATACCATGCCGGCCTTCCCCATGCGGCTACCAAAATGAAGGCATGCGACGATCGACGACCACCCTTCCATCCTAGATGCAAATCCTAGCCGTCCAAGGTCGCCAAACAACGCATGGTAACCTTTGGCCCAAAACCCTAGTTTTGGCTACGCCAAACCGAGCCAAGGCATGCCATGCCACATGTGCCAATGGCATGCCAACCACCTTGTCGCGCCATACCATGTCGGCCTTCCCTATGCGGCTACCAAAACGAAGGCCTGCAACAATCAACGACCACTTTTTCATCTAAGATGTAGATCTTAGCCGTCCAAGGTTACCATCTAACACATGACAAACTTTGTCCCTAGTTTGGTCGCGCCTAAACAAAGCCAAAACCCTAACTTTTGGCCGCGCCTAAACTGGGCCATATTAAAGCCATATTGATCATACTTTCATGCCAGTGGCTACCAAACGAAAGGTTGCAATAATCAACGGCAACCTTCCTCTTACGATGCAAAATCTCGACCGTTGAAGGTCACCACCGAGCCGACAAGTTTCCCAAGCTCAACTTTCCAGACAACAACAACATGCTACATGTTTTCCACGAAGACACTCGAGACATCAACACATGTCACAAACTAGGGGATGCTCATTGGGTATTGGTTTGCCGGTTTACAGCGTGCGGCGTACACTATGCTTGTTATAAGAAAGTGTCATAAGGATGAGGCGGTTAGTAAATACATGGAGTAATGGTGAAACGCTTTCTTTTATGGAACATCAATTCCAAGCGTTACCGGTTACCACCTCCTCCCATTTACTCACTCGTTTTCCATTTCTTAATGAGATCAGAGTACGTTTCACTTTGACTTGTATAAATAGGCATTACCTATTTCCAGCGAACAACAAGTTCTGGTCAGGAGCATACAACACTCGAAAAACGTTTGCTATCTTTCCCATCTGTTAGCTTCCCACTTTCTGATACAAGTCACAAAACAACTACTCTTCCAGAATCAACTATTCTGGTCTCAACACTCTCTTTGCTTCTCTCCCCAAAACCAACCTTTCTCCTCCACTTTGTGACCGAAGCAAGTCTGGAATGATCATTTCTTGGTTTAGGCCGGACTTGTACAGATTGATCTCTCGAATCTAAAGTACTCCCTTGCAGTACATTGTTTAGGGTTTAGATTTGTTTCTTACCCACATCACACGAAATTACCGAAACCAGCAGAAACTGTTTTCACCCTCAAACACCAGTATGCGAACGATTTCACCTGAGTTAGGTCCGGGACGACAGTATGCATACCGGTTTGCGAACTGTCGGACGTGACCAAAGTCCGGAACTTTGCGTACCCGTTTGAAAACTGGGTTGGTTTAAGTTCTAAAATCGGTTAAATATGATTTCATACTCATGAACAAATACATTAATAAATTAAGGAATGCAATCTTTGCAAACCATGGCTTAATAATGTTCATGAATTGATTATTGAATAAGTACTTTGTACAATCATGAATCAAATTCAATTTTGTTTCAATTGTGTCTTATATACTTTTATGAGAAAACAAAAAAATGAAAAACTCTATGAGTAACACAATTAGATTCATTTGATTATCATTTCATATAGAAGTGTTAGGTAAATGTGGTTAGTACAAAAGTGTTCATATAGCTAACTTCGGTTAATTGTTATTGAGCCAACTCAATATAAACGTTTAGGTACGGTTACCCATATCTAAATGAAGGTATATTTCATTTGTGTGTAACAAGCTAAGACCATCTAATAGTGGAGAGATATTGCTTTGGTTTTAAGCAAACGTAGCTTGAATCTTAAATCAGGTTTTCATTTAACGGTGAATATTGATTGCTTTGTTTCAAAGTTATCAAACCTTGATTTGAAGATTATATAAGGGAGAACTCTAGCAACTGGGACACCTAATCTCCACACCTCCTGTGTGATACTAGTTGCGACTAGAGTCGATTTTCCTTTAACCTAGGTTTTTCCGAAAACCATTATAGGTTAACGACTTAAAGACTTCATTGGGATTCTAAAGCCATACTAAACTATGTTTTCTGTAGTTGCGTGTTCTGATCTTACTTGTTCTATCGTATTGAGTATTATCTTCTCTAAGATTTGCTCTAGATTTATCTCCGATGGGTAAGATATAAAAAGTAATCACTCTTCATGTCATTCTTTGTAATTCCACAATAACTTGTTATACTACCATATAGTTAAGTTATTGTGAGGTGAATGATATTTTTAGGTTGTTCTTCTGGAATGTAAGACCGGATTATCAATTGGTTCCTATTCACCTTGATTTATCAAAAGACGAAACAAAAACTTCATAGATATTTCTGTGGGAGACAGATTTATCTATCAGAATATACTTTTCTGTGGAAGACAGATTTGTTTATAAAGTCTTCGACTTTGGGTCATAGCAACTCTTAGTTGTGGGTAAGATCAGCTAAGTAAATCAAGTGCGCAAAGTCTTGATGGGATTCAGAGGCGTAAGGAACACGACTGTACCTTAATCGGTGTGAGACTTGGTTAGGTCTCAACTACATTCCAGTCCAAAGTTAACTTGTATTAGGCTAGTGTCTGTAACGGCTTAATACAATGTGGTGTTCAAATCTAGACTAGGTCCCGGGGTTTTTCTACATTTGCGGTTTCCTCGTTAACAAAACTTATGGTGTCTGTGATATTTCTTTTCCGCATTATATTTGTTTATATAATTGAAATATCACAGGTTATGCGTAGTTCAATCAGTTGGTAAATCCAACCTTTGGTTTTTGATTGAAATTGATTGACACTTGAACATTGGTCTTTGGTACCGTTCAAGTTATTTCTCATATCAATCAGGCTCACAGATCTCTATCTATTCGATTGCAGATTGTATTGAGAAATTAAAATATAACTCTTGGATATATTTCCTTGATCAAGTATGAATGTCTAGTTGATTCTCTTGGAATTATATTGGAGTTAGTCCATACAGATTGATGAACGAAATATTGGGTGTGGTTGTTAGACCCCCGTTTTTTAATTGGTATTAGAGCAGGCAAACACGATAAACCTAATAAGTTTGTGTTTGTTTGATCCTAAGGACTATTCCTATGGGAAATCTCTCTGGGAACTTTTTTTGTGCATCTGTAACGCACACCAGAAATCCTTAAAGATTGTTCAGAGTTTGTTTTTATCAAGACCTCTGGTCTCTCAAAATAATCTCACATCATCTAAGACATTAGAAATCTTAGATGATGGAAAACAATCTAAAGGAAAAAATCAAGATTCCTTTAAAAAGGTTCGTTGCAGGAAACGTGTGAACAAAATCTCAAGGATTTGGAACCTCTCTAGATTTCTCATCAATCTTTTTGAGGAATACTATCATGATGGATCGATTGACAAAGATCTATTTATGGCTTTTGAAAACGTTTTTAAGTCTCTGGAACGACCAATTTCGATTAATGAAAAAGTTTGTACCGATAAAAATTCTGATTCTGTCATTCATGACGTTCATTCGGGTCTTGGAAACAACTCGGTCAAAATCGATAAAAGATCTTTATTGTGGTGTTGCAAGTTCCAGTTATCGAAAAAATCCTTCCTTTAATCCTAAGAAAAATGATTCAAAAATTTCAATTAACCCTGAGTATCATCATTACTATGATTATACTTCTGGTACATTTCACAAAAATAGACCGAAGAAGGTGCATGAGGGTCCCTCTGCCCATCTAGCCTGCTGGTAACGAGATTGGCTCCACCACATTTGTATATAACTTGAAATGGGGCAAGTAACGGTCTGATTAGTTTTGTGTCTTTGTATTATAGGTTAGTTTTATTTTTCAAGTTTATTTTTCCTTGAAGAAAAACTCGTTTAACAGAATTTTTCAGTCAACCCGAGGTTAAATGATGTCATGTAGTTTTGTACTACTTTATTCGTCACATTGTTAAATTATCCTTAGTGCGAAAACCTCCTTGCTCGAGATTAGGAATGGGAGTCATATTCCCTTTAAGTTACCGAACCAGTACGTGTCTAAGCCCATTACCATTTTTAAGGGTTTCATTATGCGTACCCTTCTTCTTCATCATCTCTTTGTCCGCGTTCGTGAATAAGGGCATTTTTAGGGTTCACAGACTTACACCATTACATCTCATTTTGGAGGTCATAAAGGGACAAAGGCTTGTCATCATCTTCAAGGAGCATATCAAGTAATTTTTTCTTCTTCTTATTACTCTCAATTTTAGGGTTCATGGGGAAAATCAATAATGATGATAAGAATTCTAAGAAGATGTCAAAAAATCATAATTCTCCATCTCTTATGAGTATGAACGTACCAAGTGACCAAGATTCTATTAGAATTAGATTCATCAATGATTCTAGTAGTAAGACCTTTGAAAATATTTCTTCTAGTGGTTTCATTCTAGAAAAGAAATTGGTAGAGGAAAGTGGTCATAAAGAATATTTGGTATGTTTTGAGAAATATAAACTTGTTAACATCTTTAGTGGTCTTGGTGAAGTTTTTGACACTCTCAAAAGAATCTTTTTTGATAACATCCATGATGTTAATCTTGATGACTTAAAATTCAAGACTATGATAAATAGAAAAAGGATTCTTGTTGATAGAGAGTTGATTTTAAAGATTACCAAAATTCCTTTGGGTAACCTTCGCCTTCCTAAACCAAGAGGAGAAAGTCCATCATGTGAAACCATTTCTAATAGTCTTTGTTGCAAGAATGTTGATTGGTTTGAAGGGAAATTTCCTTCCCATGATCTAGTCTTGCGTTAATGTTTTTCGAAAAACTTGGCATTTCTAATATTTGTCCCTCCACAATTGATAACTCTCGGTAGAGTCGTGAATTTGCGGAGTTAGTCTATTTCCTTGAATCGGGTGCTCAAGGTATTGATATTTGTGGATTTATCATTCTTCAAATGGTCTCGATGATGTCATCCAACAATAAGTTAGGCTTTTCATGCTTAATTGAGCAAATATGTCGTGCACATTCCATTTCTCCCATTGGAAACTCTATTGGAACTCCCAAACTTGTTCGTCCTTGTACCTTCAAATGTATGAAGATGAATGCTTGTAATAGACAAAGATGTGATTCCCTTGATGGTTCTTGTGATCCTACCACCTTGGGTATTTTTCATCACTTTACCCTTTTTTATCTCATTTCAATCGTTTTCGAGCTTCAATTTCCAGCTTCTCTGAACCCTAGATTCATCTTTTTTCTTCTTCTTCTATTGTGATTCGGTCCTCTCAACAAGAATTTTCATGGGAAAGTTAGCATTCTTCCAACAGAAATCATATCTGAGATACTGAGCAGGTCACCCACCGAATCAATGTTGGAGTGTAAACTAGTATGCAAGCGTTGGAGAAATCTGGTGTATCATCCGTGTTTCTCTCAATTGCATCTTCTTCATCTCCACGTCCGGGTATGTTGTGTTTGGTTTTCAAGACTTATCGTGGACCCAATATACCTGAACGACTCATTTTTTTCGAGTACATTGAGATGAATGATGATGAGCAAACACCCTGAATAAAATTACTACTAAGGTTAACATAAGCCCTCTATTTCGGGGTTATTGTATTAATGGTTCGTCTTATGACTTGATTTGTGTAATTGGATTGAATGCTAAATTCTATATATATATATGTAATCCTGTCAGAAAAGAATATTTTATCCTTCCAGAGGTTAAGAACATCCTTCTACCTGAGGGTAAACTTCGTTTTGAATGCGTCCTTAGTGGATTTGGTTATCTTCCATCGAGTAATGAGTACAAGGCTGTTAGAATTATCGAATTGGAAAAAAAAAACCTGATATTGAGCATGTCGTTGAGGTATACACTCTTGGGAATGGTATTGGATGGAGAAACTTAGGAAAAAACAAATTAGACGTTTGTTTGTATAATATTTGTCAACTTAATGGTGTTTTTGCAACTGGAATTTTTCATTGGGTTACAGAGGATAAATACGTCGTTGTGTTCAATTTGGCTGATAAGAAGTTCTGTGAGATTCCATCATTACCTATTTCACATGACTATGATTCATTTCCAAGCTTTTCACTTGGTGTATTGGGTGGATTTATTTATTGTGCTAAACATGTAATGCATGTCAAAACCGATGAAATGTGTGCAAGAACAATTATGTGTAATTGCTACAAAGTTTCCCGAAATTAAGGAAGAAATGAAAAAGGTTCAAGCCTCTTGGATGGAGTCCGATGATGAGGATGATTACTTATTTCTCGAACTCTTATTTCTCATTTTTATGTCTAGGAAACTTCTTATGAGAATTTATTCTTGTGTTTTAAGAAGGATAACTAGGGTTTGGAATAGCAAATATTGTGATTACATATATATATATATATTGCCAACGATTTTCATCTTGCAATGTTTTAGATTTATTTATTTAAATTCTAAGTTATTTGGAAGATGATTTTGAAGTATTAATCTTTGTGGTTTTGTATATTGCAAAAATATTATGGGATATCTGTGTTTATGTCCGTGAACTATGAGTATCTCATATATGTCAAAAGTTAAGCCTATTATGTCTTTATGCAAATATTGATAAAAGATAGAATGAACTTTTGAATATTCCGCAGTATTTATCTTTCCATGATCCACTTCTATGTGAAAGTATTGTATGGCTCCATAAGTTTTCTTATGTTGAGCGCTTCCGATTAAATTAATCATTAAGGTTCTCTTGTGATTAATTTATTCGAGTTTACTGGATATAAATTCATGTTTCATGTGATTTGTTAATGTCCAAAGAAATCATTCTTTTCTCGTAAAAGTAAGGTCGCTCTTTTTGTTCTTTCGGGAATGACATTTTATTGGGGAGATTTCTTAATTGAACTTGTGCTTAATTGCCAAATATTTGTGGGGAGTGCGGTTGTGGAATATTATAGGAGTCATCTTGTGTCTTTACAAACTCCTTGATGAATACACTAAGTTTCGACTATGTGAAATCATCGAAACAAAGTTGATATGCTCTCTTTTAGTCATGAATAATCTGTTTGATAATATCATTATGGTCCTACTAGTTTTCATACCTTTGCCAATTTATATTGACAAAAAGGAGGAGAATTATTTTAGTCATGAATAATCTGTTTGAGAATTATTGACAAAATATACATATGGTTTACGGATCATTATGACAAGGGGGGGTGATACATATCACGTAGTATTATTGTCAAAGTTATGATACAATTTAACTTTGATGTTGTGTAATAATACCATGACATTGTACAACAATCATTGAGAACATTTTTTTTCTTATTTTTATGGCTACGGATCTTTAACAACAATGATGTTGAGTTGAATACGTTCAGAATCACTGGAGTACTTGGAGTGACGAAGAATTCCAGGAATGTTTAAGAACCAAGGAAATCAAGCATGCATGTTGGATGAGAAGCTACAAAGTTTATTTATTTTTTAATCCATATGTATTGATAATTTTGTCACTAAAATTGAAAAAGGGGGATATTGTTAGAGCACTGCTCGGTCGAACTCGCAAGTGTTGCTATCTAAAGCTTGTTTGTCAAGTTTAGGTGATCAAAACTATAAGTCTTGATTTCTATTCTTTTTATAACTATGTCTCGGATTAGGATAGAATGTGTAGTTGAGATCCATACTTCACGGCGTTCATCGATTGAAGACGAAGATCTACTGAGGAGAGGTTGGAGGAACTTCACCAACAAAAGGTATGTGGAGATTAAAACATATCTATCACTCATAATTCTATTCTATTCTATCTCCTATTGAGACTAAGTCGTATAGCTATATATACTTTTACATTATACACATTTCATATTTCGATCTGAGTTTAACTCGCTTATATTTTCCCGAAATAAGTGTTGGAAAGCTTTTTACATTAGCTACGTTCATCATTATTCTTGACGAGTTTAGTTGGAAGCTGATAAGCATGTATATGCTACATTTTATACCCATATTTATATTAGCTATGATACAATATTTTAGTTACTAATACTATTTTAGTGCTTTTGTAGAAAGTACAAGTGAATTCGATCATCCAGCGAATAAACAACAAAATGCGAGACTTAATGGTGCTTGTGGCGAAAATGGAAAAATGTGGTTGGCCTGGTACTTCCGTATATCAACAACCACAATGATGAAATGTGGTTGGCCTGGTATTTCCATGTATCAGAAACCACAATGATCAATTATGCTGGCATGATATTTCTATATATCAGCAGCACTTATTATGTTGGCCTGGTATTTCCATGTATCAGCAGCCGGGTTGGCCTGGTATTTCCATGTATCAGCAACCACAATTATAAAATGGGGTTGGCCTGGTATTCCATATATCAGCAACCATAATGATGAAATGAGGTTGGCCTGGTATTTCCATATATCAGCAACCACAATGAAAAAAATGACAAAATGTAGCTGGCCTGGTATCTCCATATATACCAGCAGCAAAAAATTGTTTCATAGGCGAGGCACAAACACAGCAAATGAATTGAAATCAAAGTGGGGTTGGCACATGCAAACTGAAAATGGGAGTATTTTATCTTTCTTACTTTATTACAAATATATTCCACCGGGAAAGATAATTTATTTGTCATGTGAAAAATTAATTGAGGAATATTTACACGTGGGATTGTTTTGTAAATAAAGTAACTCTTTCTTCATTTGGGAGATTTTAGAAATAAGGAGAGATTATTATTTCATTGGAAGAACGAGGTAGCAGTACTATTTGGGGAAAGATACTGATGACGACATCAACTTGCGTGCAAGATATTTTCATAGAATAATTTATTTTGATTCTTTGATTAATGAAATAAAAAAAAGGGAAGGTTATAAGAAGGGGTGTCGACTATTTGAGAGGAGAACCCGGCCACAGGGCCGTAAGTAGAGAAGGGTTTTGAAGTTTTGTTTTCGATTCTTCATTTTTCATTAGTTAGAGTTTGATTTTAATATGTTTATGGCTTTTGAGAAAGCCATGTCTAGCTAGAGTCATGTTAGGGTTTAGGTAGAAACCAATTTAATTGCGTAAAATCTACATTTATATGCTCAATAATGATTTGAATGACTAGTAGTTTTTCTTCATATGGCTTGGTATTTTATTGTTCATGTGGTTTTCTTGATTATTTATGCTTTTCAATTGATATGGCGTGCTTTGGTTAAGTTCTTTGACGTGATATGCTTTAGGATTGATAGGTAATGATTTAGAATCACTACTCATGAAGCGAAGAAAATTACAGCGGAGAAACAATATTTGAAAATGCATGGAATATATTTTTAATGACCAGTAGAATTTGCATAATTAATTGGTGGAAACCGAAAATCCTAATAACCCGCTCTCATTTTGTTTACTGTTAGAATTATTATCATTTCATTTTGTTCCAAATTTCTGAAAATCGTTCAAACATCATCTTGTCGATTAGTTAGTTTTGATATTAATTAGTAGTAGTATTTCACACTCCTCGTGGGAACGACTTGTACTTGCCATTGTTCTGCTAATTAGACACTGTGCACTTGCATTATTTTATTGTAGGTTTCCCAACCTACCAGAAGCGATTTATTTGTTGGAAACTAAATAATGAGTCAAAAGATGATCATGTGAAAATTTCCTTGAAACATCTTACATGATTTGTGTGAGACAGTCATTTGATGTAGACTCGGAATGTTTCGTATTGATCATTCGATCACTTGAAAATTACTTATAAGCTAATAGTTTGTGTGAGACAGCTATTGTCGTCTTCTAAGGATGTTTCAATGATTGAAATGGGATGAGTTTAGAACAAATAAACATCGTCTGGATATAACACAATATGCATACCCTTATGCAAACTGTTGTAATATGATTCAGGTCCGGGAACCAAGTTTGCATACCAGTATGCGAACGGTTTCACCTGAGCTAGGCCCGGGACGACAGTATGCATACCGGTTTGCGAACTGTCGGACGTGACCAAAGTCTGGAACTTAAGTTTGCGTATCCATTTGCAAACTGAGTTGGTTTAAGTTCTAAAATCGGTTAAGTATGATTTCATATTCATGAAAGAAATACAATCTTTGCAAATCGTGGCTTAATGTTCATAAATTGATTCTTGAATTAGTGCTTTGTACAATCATATGTTGTACACCTTCACAATACAACGAGCAATCTGGAGGATGACAAAGAAAAGGAGTAAAGAAGAAATGTGATGACGTTAAGAAGAGATCTTCAAGGCCTACAACAAAACCACGCATAAGAAAAAGGAGCGGAACGTAAGTCGTTTTACAATTTATGTAATGCATGTATTTTTATACGAAGGATAGCTCCATGGTCTCCACTTTTCGGATAAATCCAAGTCCAAGTTATGCTTAGTTTGATCGGTCATAACTAACTAATTCACTCTGATCGAGATTTAGGACTAAACTGTATCTTTTTCCTTTTTAATTTAATATTATATGTTCATTCTTGAGTTTCCAGAATTAGTTTTATTAACCGAATATTTTCTTACCTTATAATGAAACACGAAATTGTGAGACTATCATCTACTTTTTGGGAAACTTATTTAAATATCCCTCAAAGTCTATCTCTTCATATACTCTTATTCAATTTTTAAAAGAGTATTATCAAAAATAGTTCCACTTCCTTATACCGGTTCACAAAGCCATCACACTGTTATAAATTTCTTTCAAAATGGTATTAAACCGTTAACTAGGTAGTTATGTCACATGTCAATGTTAAATCAGGCCATGGAAGTACCTAATTGTCCCTCAACAAAGTGGGATAAAGGGTGTTGGTGGTGGTGATGGTGATGTTTCTGCTACTGGTGGTGGTGGTGATGATGATGTTTCTGCTGGTGATGGTGGTGGTGTTACTGCTACTGTTTTTGCTGCTGATGAAATTGAACGCGTTCAGGATCGTTACATGGCGGCAAAATTTTTGACCGCCTTCAGGATTGTTACATCACACCGCTTACTCTTTTGGGTATAGTCACCGTCGCCACCACCACTTCATCACCATAACCTCAATAACGGAGGAGGGGTATTTAGAACCAAAACATGACTGCTTTTTTCAATACATTTAAGTTGGATGAAAAAAGACTATTTTGTCAATACTAGTTAAAGGTGTGATGATTTTTTGAAACCAATTAGGGAATAATGACCATTCCGAGAAACATTCATTTTAAAAATACCCATAGCTTCAAAAAAGTGGAAGCAACTAGCATAAGTTGCTTCCAGAAGTGGACACAACTTTATACAAGTTACCTCCAAAGTATTTGTGCAAAATGAACCAAAATGGAGGATATTTATAACATTCACACTATTTTTAATACTAATTATTTATAGAATATATATTAAGAAAATAGTTGTTCTACAAAACTTTAAGACAAAGAAAATCTTGAACTATTTAGATATTCAGTAGTGGAAGGATGTAGCTTTCCTAAGTTCGTTAACAAGAGAAACTTTCTGCCGATAAAAAGAGATAAAATCATACATTAGATGGAAAAAGAAAGCCAAAGTAGAATTAAGAAATGTTATGTCTACTACTTTTTGTACCGATTAACGATTCCCATAATTCTTGGTCTTTATCATTATACTCGAAGAAACTTTATTAGTTTAGATTTAGACTTGGACCCTAAATAAGAATCGTGGTTGGATTTTTAGTTACTACTTTTCTAGATGTCTAGGCATTAGTGCGTAATTACTTATCCTTATCCATTTTTAAAGTTATTAAACTATAATTTGTAAAACAATTCTCGCTGTCATCCTTACGCCGGTTGTCGGTTGTAGCTATATGATGAACATGAATAGGACCGCTGCCTCTCCTTTGTCAGCTCCTACTCGCTCTTTTTCTCTTTTTGTATGTTCGTCCGAAAAACAGTTGGCCTTCAGAGTGTACCGACTCGACTTCCCAAGAGCAACACACGCAATTGATGGGTTTGATGGGATAACCCATCGAACATTAGCAGAGTCCTCCATTAGCAGAGTCCTCTTATTTCGGTAACTATATTCACTAAAAGAATCCGTACCAATTTGTTCCAGGGTGTACTATTTGAAAGGTAAAAAATAATTATTTTATATAAAATTCGGTATCCCTAAATAAATTGGTACCTTATATTAGCCATGTTGTAGAAAAAAAAGTTGGCCAGCCAATAATTTATCATTATTTATAATTCGATGATTTTGAACGTTAGATTCAACATATGTTTTCTTGTTGAATAGATAAAATCAACGGGTCATGATGCCGCCAGCAAATACATGATTTATGCTTCAAAAAAAATCAAAGACATGATTTTTTGGTCTTTAGTCAAATCTATGAACATTGCAAAGATCAAATCTCGGGTATGATTTATTGATCGAGTTACCTAATAAATCTACGGGGGATTTTGCATTTCTCTTTCAAAATAAATGGTTATTTTGTATTACCCTATTTTAAATCCATAATTGGTAAAACCCTCTTTATGTTATAACTGTCATCGAGAAGTGCAATTGCAACGCATATGTGTGTAATGAAATCACGTTAAGCCATGAATAATCCTATAATCTTAGCCTCTTATTTTACCTCTAATCTGACGGTCCTGATCCTAAATAGCATTTCTAACCTAATTTTCACATTGTTTCTCGAGAAAAAAAATCATCCATCCGCCTTTTAAAACCAAGCATAATGTCTAGAAGCATTTGAATTCATTAAACAACCTGAATTACCCGAATCAGTCACAATACCTAAGTAATTCACCACCCAAATATCATAAATCGAGTAAAGCAAAGAACATACTTTCCAAACACACTCACCCGAATGGATTAATCATTTTCAATCAATTTTGAAACTCCAAATTACACAAATCTTCTGTATATTCCTTCTTTTTGTTTCGAACCCTTCATCTAAAACAACAATTTACTTAAATCTGTAAACTTAATTTCATAGATCCGTAAGAAATTTCCAATCAATTTTGAAATTAGGGGTTTTGTGAAAATTCAGGTTTTGAGACGATGAATGATGTTTGCTTTTCTTATTGTGTGAGAGACGACTAAACGAGTGGATGGTGAATCAAAGAGGAATTGGTGTTGATTTACTTTCAATGAATTACAGTGAACTGAAAATAGCCGGTGTTGGGAAGAACGAAGGTATCAATGGTGAAGTGTTTCTGTTTTTTTTTGTGCGTAAGGGTTTTTAGAACTTTAAGAAATAGTTATTTATTAATGACACACATGTGTGATTTACGTGCACTACTAATTGGTCGTGACGGAAGTTATGACAGAAAGGGGAATTCACCAATTATGGATTTAAAAAGGGTAATACAAAAAAAAAGGGTAATGCAAAATAGCTATTTATTTTGAGGGGAAACGCAGAATCCCCTACATCTGCTAACCAACTCTAGTATACATGCTAATGTAATGTACGTAGGAGTAGCTCTATATTAATTAACAATTATTTTTGGTAAGTTTCGAAAGGCCACATCTGCATTATTGTGAGTTGCTATGATGTAATTAGCTAGCTAGATATCTCATCATTCTCTTGTCTCGAGCCAATCCAAGACTAGAAATGAACAAAAACATAGGTGGACTGCCCTGGCTGACCAATACTAATCAAATTTGCACGGTTTAAAAAAGATACAAAACCAACAATGCTGGCAACGAACAAAGGAAATGAGTACTCTATTATCGGGACAATCTTGTCTGTAGGCAGCATCCTTAGTTTGGTCTGGACTCTGGACACACTTGATTAGGCGCGCTTGTTTGCCCAGGTGGAGATTATGTGGTTTTCATACACGTCTCATATGTATATGGAAAAATATGGTTTAGTCCAAAATCCCATCTATATTATTTAGTCCTAACCCATTCAACTAGGTACAAATTAGTTTTTTTTTATGGAAAATACACAAATAACCTTCTGGTTTACAATTTAGTCCAAATATTTGTAGTTTAGTTCAAAGTGACTCACGATGATGTCAACAGTTTTAAATAATAAATACAAAAATTAAAATCAATTTATCTCTCGAACCGTTTGTCCAAAATTCGCCAATTGTATATATTCGGGAAGCTCTTTCCGAGAGCTACAAAAAGAGTACCCATATGACTATATAATTCTCATTTTCTTAAAAACTTAGTTTACATTGGTGTACAAACATGTACACATCTACAAAAAATACCTGTTTACAACCCAAACTCATTACCAACACCAGCTCCAACGCTCAACCACTCTTCACCCTGCTGCTGCAAACAACTACAGCACCTCAACCATTCAACTCAAATTTTTTATCCGTTTCTATAGCTTTCCAATCTTAGTTGCACTTCTCTACAGCAACACTACCCATCCAACAACAACATAAATTCCTGCTCCTCAGTACCACCAACACCACACATTTCAGATTCCATATTTGCAACTCCGTCGGCATTTCAAAATTATTCACCAGATCACCACTTCAGAGTTCTACCATCTCAATAGCACCAGATACTCAGCTGCACCATTCTTTGTATTGCAACATAGAAGCAAACCCATTCTTCCAAATTTCCCATAGCATCACCTGCAATTGCTTCATAGCCAGTTGCAGCTCATCCATACCTTGTAATTGCTCGGCCAGCAACAATACACAACGCTTCTTCATTTCGTTATCAGATTACTTATTGCAGACTCTAAATCGCACATAACAGCACTATCTCCATCTCATATTCATCAAATCAACAGTTCTAATACCCTTGAAATCTCAGTAACACCATCTTCTTTCAGACTCGAGAAGGCATAAATTCTAATCAAACCAAAAACATCTTTCCTTCACTGCAGAAAACCACATTACAATCATAAATTGCATCATGTTTCTAACCACATATTCAACCCCAGGACAACCAGTAACAAGCATGAGACTTGTCATCAAATCGCCTATATTAGCTTTATCAGACATAATGACAGCGTTTTCAGTCATAGTTGTATCATGTGAACTTGAAGCCTGCCCACCTCCTTTTCCTTCTGCAGTCCTTGCAGCAACGTCCTTTCTTAACCTCTCTTCCTCCATTGAAGCTCTAAGAGCAAGAGCAAGGTGTACAAGCATATACACATGTAACAAGCACGGAAGAAAAGGTGCACTTTTATATGTACCCATATAACTGGTGTACGAGAAAATACACCGGTTAATTCTTACGTACTTCTAATAATATATGCTTACCAATATTTTTGTTGAATGATCTTTTTTGTTGTATATCTGACCGAGATTCGAGAGGTTGTTGCCAATTTGGGTTGCATCCGTTGATGGAAGTTCCTGTGGTCAAATAGAAGCAACATTTATAAAGCTACAGTAGATATGATTATTTGGCTGGATTGATAGCAAGCCTGTGTTTATATTATGTGAATCAGATCTAGTTCCTCAACGAATTTGGATTTTAGTTTAAATTACTGCTGCACTTGACCTTGATTCTACAATTTCTACGTTGTGCTATAGTGGAAAGATGCTTGAATTGCTGCTTGCTGGAGAAGTATTGATACAATTGACAGTATTGGAGCAATCAGACAGCCCTAAGATTTCTGTCGTAACCAACATCCAGTGAATCATAACATCACTGATTCGACATCCAAAAAACGAAAAAAAATTGTTCACTTTTTTTTTCTTGTAATAACTTTCATTTTCTTTTCTAATTTTTAAATTACATTTATTAATAATTAAATAAAGAAAAAGAAATATTTGTTTTTAAAAATAAAATTACAACTTGATTAAGAGTCCTAAGATGGGATACTATGTACACATGTAATTTATGTCATATGCGTACGACAATGTATACTTATATTATAGGTGTACAAATATGTACACATGGTGGTGTACCACCATGCACACATCTAAAAAAATCATGAAAATCCAACATCCATACCCATAAAACATGTCATATATCAATGAGACAGGACAGTAGTGTACACTGTGTACAAATGTACAAAATATAGAAAATCTAACAGCCGCATACATAAAACATGTCGTATATTCATGAGACGGAACAAAATGCAGAAGTTTATACACATAAACAACTTGAATCGTCTACACATAAAAAATCTACAACAAAAAGAAGAAGAAAAATACAAAATTGGGCATATCATAAACAAGTAGTTAATCTAAGTAATTTCACATGAAACTTCTCATCGGGAGTTGCAAGTAGAGTTTAGTGGAAAAAATGATTAAAAAGAACAAAAGCCAAACTGGTACTGGCCTCATAACAAATCTTGAATTGCGATCCAACGATAGTGTTTCACCTGTTGATATAAATTCCAGTCTACCATTATCAAATTTGCATGTCGAATTGAAATTTGAAAATCAAAACAAAAGTATGCGAGTAATAATTACCAGTAGAAAGATTAAAAATTAACCAAAGCTTATTCCTGAATTGCCGATCAACACTTAAAAATCGCACCCAATAAACAGGTGTATAATTATGTACACATTAATCTTCAGCATGTGTACAACTATGTACACATCGCACCACACACTGAGAGCTTTTAGTTTGAGTAAATAGGAACGCGATAATACTAAAGGTGCAGAAATCTGGATTACTTTTATATAATTATGTACTTACCAACAAACAAATAGAATAACCAAGATGCAAAATAAAAGAAACAAATAAAGGGCAGAACCTTTAAATGTTTCGTTTTGCGTCTCTGCTTCGAATTGTGGAACCCAAAAAAGAATTCCCACCATCCAGATGAGTAGTCATGACCTTTGTTCTCGGCCATTTCTGGAAAAAAAAAGAGAAATAAATAAATGAATCTACCCTTATTTATCCCAATGAATTAATGCAAGCATACAATAACATGAGGTAGTATATCAGCAAGAAGTCATAAAGATCGTTACGATACCCATTTCATCACAAGGAAAGCCAAGTTTTTCATATGTAAAACTAAAAATAGTCCATGTGGAATATACAAGAAGTCATATAATAAGTGGTGTACAAGCATATACACCTCTTATAACAAGGAAAAAAAAGAGTGCAATTCTATGTACACCGCGTATAGCTGGTACATAAATGCGCAAAATTTCACGATTTTTACAATTTGGTTAAAATATCAAACCACTGCACGGTAAATGTATAGAAAATTACTACTCCTATTTATTTTCTTATTTAAAGGAATTAATGATTCTAATTAATAAACATAACAAGGAATTGTGATGTTACATGAGTTAGTATATGAACACAATCTACACAAACCTATGACACCAGAAAAATGATAGTGAAAACACATCTTATTTTTTCCATTCATTAGTGCTCAAGACTATTTAGTATAATGGATGCAACTGTAAACAAAAGACAAAAATCTATTTTGGTAGCTTTCAAGTGATGGGATAGCAAAAAATAAAATAAAATTACAACCAACTAATACTAACTTTGCATATCCTAGTTATCAACATCATGAAGAGAATCCACACACCATATACATGTGCATGTAATATTTTGACGTGCACTATGTACTCCTAGTGTATTACCGTGTACTCAATTCTTATTGCAATGATATAATTACCCATTTCCAAGCACCATAATTCATTCAGAAGATTTAACATTGACACAGAGGGATGATGCTCAATCTTAAACTACCAAACACCAAGATATCAAATCACGCGTATTTTCATTAATAACTAATAATAATGGTTATAGAAGAAGCTGAGCTTAAGCCATCAATCCACGTCTGTCTATTCTTGCAAATATAATTAGCAACACATCAAGGCAGAGTATGGATCAGCTATATGCCTACGATTTAAGTGTACATACTTATTTATTTTTTTGTCCTAAGAAAATGAAAATGAGTAGAACATATAATACCCCGCTGCAGTGACTAGTTTTACCGGGTATTAACAGTTCGTAACCAACTTAAATGCCAAACAAATGAGAAGAAATGCTAATATAATCCACTGTGCATAAATGTGACAGTCTCACTTTCACTCTACCATAAGCATACAATAATCCCCCAATCCTATTTTACAAGTTAAGTCTCATTATCATTCATGCTTCCAGTAAGAGGAACGCACCTCACTTAAATTACCCCTAAACTTGAATCAAAATTAGAGAAAGCAGAACACATGATTTCAATTTCAATTACAAAAAGCATAATCTAACCAACTCCTTAATAGAAATCAACCCTAAATCAAAAAGTGGGAGAAAAATGAGATGGAATTAAAGTCGTTACCTTGCATTTTAGGGGAAGAACAAGAGAATCCGTCATTAACAAGAGAAATATTCTTAGGCATAGGTATCGGCGAACGTTTTACCCCAAAGACAGTACCAACTAAATCAATCTTAGCTTCCATTTGTGGAAAATCACCAGCGGCTTCATTAGCAGTCATTAAATCAGTAGTAGGAAATCCAACAATAACAACAACACCTTCAACACTAGTAGTATTAACAAAAACGAAGTAATTAGGTTAGTAAAATCATAAAAAATTCATGAGATCGATAAATTGACATTTACACCAAATTAAATAATAAGTATAGATTATACTTATCTTCCAAATCGCTTTGATTGTTGAAATATTCGAATTAAAATGTTGAAACTGCATCAAATCAACTTTTTCTCTCAAGTTAATCTTCAAGGAAATGTATTGATGATGACGATCTAACTTAACTAAGTTGAATCGAAACGAAAATGTGTTTTTTTTATTCTCAAATTTATGTTTCGATATTGGATATTCGTTCGTAAGTCAAGAAAATTAGGTTTTAGGAAAAAAAATTCTTCGTTTGTGAGCTATCTCGACATTGGAATGGAGAAGAGAAATATAAACCAGACTAATCCAGAAGAACTCGTACATATCTATCACATGGGTATTTTCGTCTTAGAAAAAATCAGATTTGGACTGAATCGTTAACAAAAGGATCAACCCGTTTTAAACCTGGCGAATTTGGACCTCTTAGTACTAGGCTTGAGAGGATAGGACTAGAGCGTCCAAAGCCCAACAACTTTGGGATTAAATGTTAATTTCTACTATGTATATCTCTGTACGGCTGAACTAGCGGAGCAGCCTCACCTATAATTTCAATATTATTTTATGGTTAGAGCATCCGCATTCCGTTGCTTCTCCGTGGAATTCTCTCTCAAATTAATCTAGTCTCTCTTATTTAGAAATTGTTTAGTTGTTCTATTATCCCTGGATCTCTTATGAATTGTTATGGGATACAATTTCAAACGCTAAACCTAAACATAGAACACATGGAATACGGTTAAATTGCTAGTAAAATAGGTCAAGTTTCTCGAGTGTGTAGGGGTTCTGAAACATATGATTGTCTGTCAAGAGTTTTAGTTTGGGTAAACTTGGAAAAACCTCTTATTGATTATCTGCTCGCCAAAGTATGTAACTACCCGGTAACATTTATTTATTTCAACTACCTAAACCTTCCCTCCAAATTTTGTGCTCATTGCCTACGTTTAGGAACCAAAGTTGGAAACTGTGCTATTTTAAATGGTAGGCCCTTAGAAGACATCTATGATATCTCTGTTAACTCTCCTTATCCTAGTGATGATATAAACTGGTTGAATGGATAACTAGTTCAAATTTGGAATCCCAGAGACAACTTCGACAGTCATGGAGAATCAGTGCTAGCAGAGTCATACCTTAACCTACCAGGGGTCCGTGAAACTTTTACTGATATATTTAGGACTTATGTGGATGAAGAACCAGCTTTCCAAACTAGTCAGCGACCTTATGAAGTATTAGGAATATTTATAGTTGATGAAGAAATGCCTGCATCATCTTCATATAATTTAGGCAAAAGGACTTTCCCATTTAACTTTCCTGAGAATTTTATTCGATTGCCCGAAACTGAGGATGAATGTTCTGATCTGCTAACTCGTAAACTTTCCGAGTAATCGATGAGTCTAGATTGTATGAATCGGTACTTCAGAATGAGTCTGGTCTTTTTCAGGATATACCTAATCCGGTTCAGCTTATTGGGACAGTATCCCCTTCTCCTGTTGGTAGAAGGCTTTCATTTTGATCTTTTGAAAATGTTAGGGATTCATTTGAATCCTCAATATCTGTTTACTCTTCTCGATCTCTTCCCATGTACCTGACTCATCTTCTAATCATGGGAATCAAATTTGCATTGCATCTTCTTTCAAAACCCCATTAACTCAGCCAAAATCTGCTTCAAAATATCAATTTCAGATTTTTTTATCTTCTTATTCTTCTGAGAAAAAAAATTGTTATTTTCCTTCAGTGGATGGAAATATTTTCAAAATCGATCAATATGGGTCAAATATCTTTGAACATGAAGCTCAGTCAAGTGCCTATCTACCAATTCCTTTCCCAGACCCATCCCCTTCAAATCAACAGGAAGCGACACAGGTACCTCTCATTAAACTTTTAATAATTTAATCTTCCAGGTATTTACTTGAATCTTTGCCTTTCCATAACATAACCCTGTTTAAATTTCAATTCATATTGTGATTGCTTTAACCTTTTGAGTAATTTTAGTTAAATTCAAGTGAATTCTTGTTTGTCTGATTTTTAAGATACACTTACATGGTTGCTTGAAATATGTTAACCCCTCAACTAATTAACTGCATAATGAAGATATTAACATGGAATTTCAAGGATGTAGAAACTATTTGACTCAAAACCATTTGAATAATCTTATTAGTAAAGAAAAGCCTGAAATTTTATTCCTTTCTGAAACAAAAAACCAAAGGCCTCCAGTTAAAAAGTTAGTCCACTCTTTCCCTAACTACCATATTGTAGATCCAGTAGGCACTGAAAGGGGGCTAGTAGTAGCATGGATTGATGCTTTTCATTTTGAGATAGTACAATGGAACATAAATATGATAAATATAATTGTAAATACTTCTTTTGATACGAAGCAATGGGCATTAACATGTTTTTATGGTAGTCCATATCCTTTTAAAAGGAGTATAGCTTAGGACTTCTTAGAATAAATTAGTATACAAATTTCTCAAAGGCATATGCCCTGGATAGCCATAGGAGATTTTAACATAATCTTTAATCAATCAGAAAAACTAGGACGACTACCCTACAACAAAGCCAATAGTGAATACTATGCCAAAATCTTATAGAGATTTGGTTTATATGATTTAGACTATACTGGTAATGATTTTACTTGGGACAATCATAAAGAAGGTAACCAAAACATACAAGAAAGGCTTGATAAGGCAGTTATTAATGCAGATTGGCATACACAATTTCAAATGCTTGAAGTATAATTAGAACATTGTCCTATTTTACTCACCTTGGAAACACATTTCTCCAAATCTCAGTGGGTATTCAAATTTTATGATACTTGGTCAAAAGAAACCTCATGTATTCAAGTGATAAAAGAATCCTGGAACTCTTTCTCAGAAGAAGATGCCTCTACTAGTCTAGTACAAAATCTTAAATCACTAGGAATGAACTTATTGGATTGGAAAAAGAATATCTTCGGCCTACCTGCTAAAAAGATTAGTAAACTTCTGAAAGATATCGAAAGACTTAAATCGAATAGGATAATTGAATACCAACATAAAAAAATAAAATAAAAGTTAAAAGAATTAGAAGCACTATATGATACCCAGGAAGCCATTGCTAAACAACAATCTAGGGATAATATAATTGAACTAGGAGAAAGGAACACAAAGTAATTTTACGCTATTACTCTAAGAAGAAGAAAATGGAATAACATAGAAAGCTTAACAAATAATCAGAGCGTAGTAACAAAGGATATAAAAAAAATACATAACATTTTAACCTCTTGCTTTCAATATATTTTTATTGAATATTCTTTTGAATCGGTTATAGCAAACCCCATTTTTGATAACATTCCTTCTCTTATCATCTATGGAGGAAATCTTACTAGTTTTGAAAAACATGAAACCCAATAAATCTCCTGGTCTAGATGGTTTCCCAGTAAGTTTCTTTTTGCATAATTGGGAATTAGTGGGAGCACATGTAACTGAAAAAATTCAAAAAAAAATTAGAAACAAAATCATGAACACTGACTTAAACAAAACACACCTCTTCTTGATTACTAAGAAAAAAGCATCCTAAAAACCCTAGTCAATTCCGACCAATGGGACTTTGTAATACTGCTTACAAAGTCATAGAAAAAAATATTAGCCAATAGGATCAAACCATATTTGGAAAAAAATTATTTCTCCCTTTCAATCTGCCTTTTTATCCTCTAGACAAATATCTAATAATATAATTGTGGCACATAAAATTATTCCCTCATTTAAAAAGAAAAAGGCTAGAACAGGAGGTCTAGGAATTAAAATAGATATGTCAAAGGAATTTTATAGAGTAAATTGGAATTTCCTACTAACTTCCCTAAAAACTTTTAGCTTTAATACTGAGATTTGCCAACTAATAGAACAACGTATATCCATAACTTCTATTTCTATTCTGTTAAATGGAACTCCTGGAGAATCTTTTCAAACTTCTAGAGGTCTTCTCCAAGGAGACCCTCTATGTCCATACTTATTCATAATTTGTATGGAAATCTTTTCAAGACCTCCTCTCTCTCAGGAGAAAAAACAAATTGCATGGTGTAAAGATAACACCCAGAAGCGAACCAATCTCCTATTTTTTTCTTTGATGATGATTGTTTGCTCTTTGTGAGAGTTGATTTAGTAGAATGCATGAATTTATTGGATATAATATCAACTTTTAGTAAAGCTTCAGGTCAGCTAATAAACTTCGAAAAGTCAGGTGTTATCTTTAGTAGGAAGTTGAACCAAAACACCAAAGAATAATGTCTAAAATGTTAAAAATAAAAAATATAAATCTTAAGGACCCTTATCTAGGAGCGCCTTTCTTCGAGTAAAGGTCAAATATTAAAATCTTTGTACCTATCCTAGAAAGAATGGAATCTAAATCTAAAGGGTGGAAAAGATTAGTCATTTCTCAACCAAGTAGGTCAGTTCTGAACAGAGTTGTACTTTCTAGCATCCCATCTTATCAAATGGGGTGTTTTCTTTTGCAAAAACAAATAACTAATAAGATAAATTCCATTTGAAGAAATTTTTGGTGGGGAAAAAATGCCGGAGGAAAACTCTTCTACCCAAAAACATGGCCTTCCCTTTGTAAACCAATTCTTAGAGGTGGACTAGAATTTAGAGATGCACGCAAGTTTAATCTTGCCATGCTGGCAAAAGTTGTTTGGAGAATGATTAAGTAACCTAATGCACTTTTGAAAAGACAAGAGTACCCAAATACACCACAATCTTTAATTTATCCACCTATAAGTCCTCTTACCGAAAGTGATTGTCTATGGACAAAGTCGAGACAATACTACAAATCGGTATTCACACTTTGTGAGATTATCTATGGATACGAGATCGAGACAATACGACTACCAAAGTGTGATTACTTGATAATAGGTTCGGATTTAACCAAACTCTATAGGATCACTATCAAGTAAAGCGGAGTTAACGTTTATGTATTTTACTTCTAATTATAATAAACAATTATAATTACGGAAATATAAAAGTAAAAGATACAGCAAGATTTTGTTAACGAAGAAATCGCATGCAGAAAAACCCTGGGACCTAGTCTAGAATTGAATACTCTCAGAATTAAGTCGTTATACAAAATCTAAACCAACTTCGTATACTTGAGACCAAGCAACTAACCCTAGTTCACTTAGTTTCCTAAATATCCCTGCGCTTCCGACTTCGATGAGTGCACGTACTGGAAAAATTCCTTTGGATCGTATTCCAAACAGTAAAGGAACAATAAATTTGTTTGGAAACAACTCTAATGATTCTTTAAGATAAGATATCTCAAGTCATATGCAAAGGCTCTTCCATTTAAGCTAACAAACTTCTTTGCCTGGTTATATCAATTTATCCAATAACTGCAAAGTAGTCAAGTTTAGATTCACAATCAATCGATATAGATTCCAACAAGAAACTATAAAGTGATGGCGATCTTATGCAACTAATCAATCGAATAAATTCGATTCTAGTTGGATCCCATCCGGTCAAGATTTGTGCAACACAAAGATATGAGAAACCAATAAGAAATCTTCATCGTCTTCAAATCTTCTTTAATTTTCAATTAAACCTGTACAACACCACTTGAATCTCTTGTGATCAATCACGCACAGAACAGAGTCTGTTAACAATGGATTATCACAAGATGTCTTTAGATCTGCAAAAAGTTCTAAAGATCCCGTCGATACTTCAATCTAGTTGAGTGAATCTTATATCAGAAGAGAAGATTCTCAAGAATAAACAAACTAGGTTCAACGACCATTAGTCAATCAATCAATGGAAAACTAATATAACACTGCAATTATCTAGTTTCCCACCAACGGTACTCGTAGAGCTTCTTGATCCCACATAAGTCTTTAAACGAGCGTAAGAGATTTCGCCTAATTAGGGTACTTTCCTCTCCGATTAGACGGCTCCACCAGAAACAACATAAATATGAAGTTTGCCCGGCTCTTAGGATAGTTTTCTAGAAATGCAAACTTAGGTATTTACCAAGGATGTTTGGACACCAAGGAATTTCCAAAACCTAAAATATTCTCAAGATATAAAATAAATTCCCATTCGGTTTTCATAATTCCAGTAAATGCTTTTTCCAATATTTCCCGAAATCTCTCAATAGAAAATCTCTAATTAGTAAATGCACATTACTAATTTTTATTCTCTAGAGATATGCATTTAATTGCTGGTAACTAAAGCAGATAAAACTAACAACCTTAATTAAAAAAATCTTAATTTATTTCGGAACTGGATCTCCTTGAGTACTAAGGAATATCTTTGAACAATAAAAGATAAGATTTACTGTACGTGTTCAAAGAATGTTTACATCTCTTCTTTGTAAATCCTCTTTCATATTTATAATCTTGGAATCGATTATACCACACTTACAAACAAGTTTATAATTGGTGCATCTGAATTCCAAGACAACTATGTGATTGATCAAATATCAAATCACATCTATGGGTTCAATCGGTTCTGCCAATCACTGGGATCGGTTATAACCTAATATGGAAGTACTTGTGATCGGTCACACAAGTTACCAAGACCAGTTACATCATTTACTAGGATCGGTTACAACAATTACCAGGACCGATTACCATATACACATGGTATTGCTTGTGATCGGTCACACCAAACACTAGGATCGGTTACACCAATTACTAGGACCGGTTACACCAATTACAAGGATCGATTACACAATTTCTCTGTGATCGGTCACACCAATTACTAGGATCAGTCACACCAATTACAAATATCGATCATACCATCTCAGGTGATTACTTAGGATCGGTTACACTAATTAATCAAAACTAGTCATACCAAATCATAAGTCAGGCATTGTGATTAGTTGTACCAAGATACATAACAAAGTTACGAACGGTTATACCATCTCACACATATTATTAATCCAAATATTTGCAATGAATAGCGGTACCAATAAGTCTAGTGATTTCCCTTTCGATTCACAAAACAAGTTTATGAATGTACTTCCTTTAAAAAAATGTAAAACATTGTTTCCTAGGATGAAATCTTCACCTTTACCCATTCACATAATCATAACAGCACTCATAAGATTATGTCGATGTCATATCTATGAAGTTCAAAAGATAAGCATTATACTCCGTAGTTGTTGATGGTGGTTTTTAGCTTAGGGTTAAAATCGTAAAACCTTGTATCTGACGTCACTCTGCAAGGAAATGGTACCGTGAGTGCTAACCTCTCCACAACATATTTATTGAGCCATTCAATATATTTACATGAAATTTATCCAGACTGGCGACTGTAGATACCATCACAAACACTCTGTAAATTTCGGCACCTCGCCAATACAAGACTCACTGAGTACTTTCCTGTGCTATGTTCCCCGGCAGAACCCTTAATATCGGTATGGCATGAAGGATTTGTGTTCACTCTCA
Source organism: Papaver somniferum (assembly GCF_003573695.1). NCBI lineage: Eukaryota > Viridiplantae > Streptophyta > Magnoliopsida > Ranunculales > Papaveraceae > Papaver > Papaver somniferum. The sequence goes on along the minus strand of NC_039359.1, from coordinate 15,201,883 downwards.
GCGGAGTAGCATGAACCTCCAAGTACCAAAGTTAAGGCCACCGCACGAAATGCTCAGACGGAAAGCACACTGCATTTTGTAGATAAGGATTTTTGTGGCAGCATACAAAATCCAGCTAATTATTGTGATAACTCACAAAAAACTCATAAACTCGACTAATTTGCAAAATTAAGGTTTCGCGCCCTGCGCAGTACACTAGACCCCGTTGGTCGAAAAAATATGCTTAGCCAAACTAGGCGATTAAATCCGCCACAACACACTTGAAGTGTGGCCACGCCCTAGCTTGTCGGCCCCACTTCCCATCGACCAATCAGGTCGCTTCAAATCCGCCACACTCACACAAAATTATAGCCATGCCCATGCTTGGCCGATGCTCTTACATTAACCAATCAGGTTGCTTCAAACTCGCCACAGTGGTGAAAAGGAGGAAACCACGCCAGATGGTCGCAAAGCCAATTGGCTTCCCAAAATCCGCGCCAAACGCGCATGCCAGACACACATGCCAAGCAGCATGCCAAACTCTCCAAACGCGCATGCCAGGCGCACATGCCAATCGACACGCCAAACATGCTAAGCAGCATGACAAACCCGTGCCAAACGCGCATGAGAGGCACACATACCAATCGGCATGCCAAAATGCCAAGAAACACGCCAAACTCGCCAAACGCGCATGCCAGGCACACATGCCAATCGGCACGCCGAACTTGCCAAGCAGCATGCCAAACTCGCCAAACACGCGTGTCAGGCGCACATGCTAATCGGCATGCCAAATATTCCAAGAATCATGCCAAACTCGCATGCCAATCGGCATGCCTAACATGCCAAGCAACGTTCCAAAGGCGCATGCCAGGCACACATGCCAATCGGCATGCCAAGCAACATGCCAAACTCGCCAAACGCACATGCCATGTGCACATGCCAATCGGCATGCCTAACATGCCAAGCTCGCCAAACGCGCATGCCGGGCGCACATGCCAATCGGCATGCTAAACATGCCAAGAAGCATGCCAAACTCGCCAAATGCGCATGCCATACGCACATGCCAAACGACATGCCTAACTTGCCAAAACGGGGATGCCAGGCGCACATGCCAAACGGCATGCCATATATGCTAATTAGGGTTTCGGCATGTTAAACCCTAATTTAGACAAAGTTTCCAGGCGCCGACAGAAGGTAGCCATAATCAACGTCTATCCTTCCTCATGAGATGCAATCTTAGCCATCCAAGTTCACCACCGAGATGACAGACTTGTGGCAACTTTCAGGCGACCAGCCGCCTAAAACTAATGGCCATGGCAATGTCAGGCGCCACTTACACCATCGTGCCACTGGCATGCACGAGCCATGCCAGCCATGCCGCATTACCACTGGTGTGCACCAAAAACGCCACTGCGCCATCTTCAGGCGCCAACATAAGGTATCCATAATCAACGGCTACCCTTCCTCCTGAGATGCACTCTCAGCCATCCAAGTCCTCCACCGAGCTGGCAGGCTTGTGGCAAGTTTCAGGCGACCAGCCAGGACGAGTCTACTAGCACCACATGCTATTTTCCTGCTGCAAGCCCCTTGATTTTAACTTGCCACACGTATCAAAGTGCTACATGTTTTCCACGAAAACACTCGATACATCAAAACATGTCACAAACTAGGGAATACTCATCAGGGTATTGGTCTGGCGGTTTACAGCGTGCGACGTGCAATACGCCCGTTACAAGAAAGTATCATAAAGCGAGGAGGTAGTAATGGAAAGAAGTAATGGTGAAACGTATCCTTCATTATGGAAACATCAATTCCAGGCGTTACCCGTTACTCTTTTCTTCCACCACTCAACCGTTTCCACTTCCTACGATCCAGGGTACGTTTTGTTGCGACTTGTATAAATAGGTCTCACTTATTTTCCACCAAAAACAAGTTTTGGTCAGGAGAACAATACAACATTCAGAAATCACCTGATAGCTTTTTCATTCAGCTAGGCAGTCCAATTTTCTGATACAAGTCACAAAACACCCACACTTCTAGAACGACGATTCTGGTCTCAACACTTTCTTCGCTTCCCTCCCTAAGACTAACCCATCTCCTTCACTTTGTGACCGAAGCAAGTCTGGAATGGCCATTTCTTGGTTTAGGAAAGATTTGTACAGATTGATCTCTCGAATCAAAAATACTCCCGTGCAGTACAGTGTTTAGGGTTTAGACTCGTTTCTCATCCACACACACACGAATTTACCAAAATCAGCAGAAACGGTTTTCACCCACAAATAATTGGCGACCACGGTGGGAGATTAATATCTCGGTTACAATATCAATTCCCAATTTCGTTTTTCAACCCCGATCGCAAGATGATGGAACCCAGGTCCGGATCAGCAACAAACCCTGAAAACACTAGCGCTGAAATCATATTCGATGTTAATGTTTCTCCTAGTGACATTAATGCGCCACTTGTACACCAGCTGCGCGAAAAATGTCCCTTCAGGCGTTACACCTCCGATCACCAGAGCCAGAGCCGCTGCCGCCACCCCAACGTTTCTTCGAGTGTGACAGCTCCAGCCGTCACCCGAGCCGCTGCTCCTCCACCATCAGGACGAGAGACTGGAGGAGCCAGAAGAAGCCGACCTCCTCTTACCACTGTTGATTTGATGAAAAAAAAAGGTTCCAGAAATGTCTACAACTCATAAAGATATACCTATTTTCCTCAAGACACTAACGGAGCGGCCATCGCGAGAGTCACGATCAACCCCAGATGGAGCTGACGAGGAATACTTTTAACATTCGGCGCAGGCACTTCAGCAGGACGCGTGTTTATAGATGAAGAGGCTCGCGTTGCTCTTGAACTCCCAGTAGAAGGGAATCAGCAATCCAATTTCGTCACACGTGAAGATCAGGAACGATTTCTCCAAAATCGAGGCAAAGAAAATCAGCAACCCTCCCGAGTTCATAGAGACCCTCTTCCTGTCAGGAGATGCATGATTTCTGGGGACTTCACCTACAAAATCGGGCAGTTTATGATGAAACATTTATGTGAGATTGTATATTTATCCAAGGCGCAGTGTCAAGACATATTTGCAGACCTCAACCGCACTACATCAGGAAAGCAGCTGTTTCCATCCAGGGTAGCCGTTTCCAAACCCCAACCTCTCCTGGGAAGCACGATTGATAGATGGAACTGGGGACTCCTAACCACTATTCACTTGAAGGATGTCGAGTTTGACAGCACGCTGATTGACGCGGCCTCCGACTTCAGTATTATAACCGTCAAGGCTCTGAGAGTTGCAAGGAAAAAATCAAACATAAGAAGCGTATTCTTTCCCATGAGAGAAAAACACGACTTTCCGACCAACACTATTTGTGTCGTCTTCCTATATGCCATATCGTATCAAGTTGTTTTTCGAAGTCAAGGGTTAATAGCTCCCTCACTGGAGTTTTTTACATGAGCCACTTAAATGTCTCTCTCCAGGAGACGCTTCAACGTTCTCTCCATAAGTCGCTCCGCTTCAACGTTCGCTACAGCAGCCAAAGCTTCAACTTTTTGCTCCATAAGCTTCAACGTTTCTCTCCAGAAGCCGTTGCGCTTCGACGGAGGACGCTCCGCTTCAAAGTTTTGCTCCAGAAACCGCTTCAACATTTCGCTCCAGGAACTGCTTCGACGTTCTCTCCCGAAGTCGCCTCTTCACCAAAAAAAAATAAAAAATGAATAAACTCACATACATGAGTTATCAAAGCCCATCAATATTCATGTCCGTGGTCATCCAAGGATCGTGCTCGTAGCTACCTCTCTTTCCTTTCAATATCTAGTAGCCGTCACTCTTCCTCGCCAAGAACTGTACCCGTAGTCACCACTCCTCCCTGTCAAGGATCGTGACTGTAGCCGTCCAATCACCTGCCAGTTTGTTTTTGTTCCCACGAAAACGCGGTCTCTTCTGATCGCATTTGCTGCCAAAAACTGTTGTTTTTCGTTTGCTGATACCAGCCAGAGCTTTACCATAGCAACAATCACTACAAAGGTAATCCGTACTTCTCCATATTTTAGTTTCACATGGAAGAAATAATAGACTCACCAGTATGGATGAAATAGGTATCTTTATCATGGTCAACTCACCAATCATACAAGATAGAACCACAAAAACCACACTTGGGGACTGAGGCTCAACACACGGAATCCCTTCATTGTCGAGAGCCTTTCAACTCAGAAGACACAACCGGCCAAGAATTCATGACCATAACAAGGTCACCACTATTCAAAGATATAGTGCAAGGATATCACCACCTCCTTGTCTGGAAGGAGCCTGACCAACAAGCAATATTTGGCTCAGCCATCATAAGCGTTGTTGTTAGTGAAGAATCAAAGAGGAAAGTCGCGCCTCAGCAATCCACGCATACCGACTACACCATGTTTGCCGCATCACCTACTCAGAACTCAACACCACCTACCCAAGGCGTGCATGAAGACACGCATCGCCGACAAAGCCAAATTCAGTGTTTCTAGATTTCCAATTTCCTATGGAAGGGGTGCATGGGATGCCAGAAGTTGGGTGCAATGCAGAATTATCAGGTACGGCTCCCGCCCACTGATCAATAAATGACGAATCAAAAATATTGCCGCCTTCATCAATTCGTCAACCACCTTACCAGCAAAGGCAATAGAACCTTACGAGCCGCGGGGATTTCTCAACATAAATTCGTGCAATGCATCAAAGACTCCAAAAACGTGCCGTAGAGATATTCACATATCCGGCCACACCATCGTATCTATGACCAGACAGAAGTAACTAAGGACTGCTCATCGCATCCCATTCGATACAATAGTTTAAGATTCAGAAGATGTTTCGAAGGATTTTGCCTGGAATGAAGTCCTTGGAGACTTGTTAGCAACACGTCAGCAACAGAATGCCTCTCAGCTCGTCTACTTTATCTAGCGATTCCGGAAGATGTCGACCATACAAGCATCCATAGCATATCATCATCGCAATCAGAAAGTCTAGGTACCAGATAACCTAAAGTCAAGGATGGACCAACAACACAACCACAATCTCCAAGATTATCCCTGACATGATCATTGTCGTGCATATATTTCATCCATCTATCCCAAGATCGTAATGGATTTTGGTAAATTTTGAAATCCACAGGAGAGATTAGATACTCATTTTTCTGGAGTCAGAACCTTATTACACATTCTGGAGAAGATCGATGGTACTGCTGGGTGGATACATGCGAGAGCACCTACCTTGAGTTCTCCCGACTTGCCTTGTTGTTGATTATAGCTATTGGATACTGCTTTGTAGCCATTAATGCCCGCTCTACCAAAGCTAACAAATGACGGAGAGGATCCAGATACTGCAGATGAAAGCACGAAGCCGGATGAACAACAAAAACAGAAGAGGGTCGATACCCCTTTTCATAGGAACAAAGTTTCTAGAGTTTGAATAGAATACGGATTCCTTATTGCTTCATGAACGGTAATAGATGACTGGGCGCGCCACACTCATGCTTCATACCCGAACAAGTAGTGTGCCAATACCTCCGCTCCATGACCGAACCAGAAGCGCGCCACAACGAGGGACACCAGTCACTCAACCTGCAACGCTCCATGGATCCAGCACTCTGTGGTCAAGCCAACTCTCCATGGCTCCGGCACTCTGTGGTTAAGTCAGCGTCAACGCTCCAGCATTCCGTGATCCAGCCAGCAAGCCTTCCAAGCACTATTTTCACCATTCCGCGGACCGAAGCCAATTTCCATCATTCCGCAGACTGAAGCCAGTTTTCGACATTCCGTGGACTGAAGCCAGTTTCCACCATTCCGCGAACTGAAGCCATTTTCCACCATTCCACAGACTGAATCCAAGCGCCATATCCGCATGTTCCGCGACCTAACCAGCCAGCGCCCGTTCCGCGGGATAAGTTGCCGCACAATACCCGCGAACTCTACCAGACAAGCAGCGCCATCTCCGCCTGCTCCACAGTCTATCAAGCAACACCATAACTCCAGCACCCCGTGATCGAAGCCGCACTATCTCTGCCCATTCTGCAAAAAACACCAGCTCCGTCTTCACTGTTTGATATCCAAAGTCCAAAGTGTTGTTTCCACCATTCCACGGACATATCCAAAGCGGCGCCACCTTAGCCGTTCAAAGCAGCGCCGTCTCCACTAGTCAAAGCGGCGCATCTTAGCCGTTCAAAGCAGCGGCGTCTCCACTAGCCAAAGCGACACCATCTAAGCCGTCCAAAGCAACGCCATATTCACTAGCCCAAGCTAGCACCATCAGTCCGCGTCCCAAGCCGATGCTCCATAGCTCCATCTTCACCGCTCCACGGCCATTCCAAGCAAGCCATGCCATTGGCCATTCCAATCTATCCACGCCATTGTCCCTTCCAAGTGATCCATGTCGTCCACCGTTCCAAGCTAGCAGCGCCATCAGCTTCATGGCCGAGCCAAGCCAAGCCAGCAGCGCCAACGGTTCCAATTCCCTATCCAGCACCAACAGCTTGCATCCTTCCAGCGCTAGATTCTCTGCTCGATATCCGATGCACCTGCGTCCTTCTCAGCGTCAACTTTTCCGCTTTTGACAAGTGTCATCCGTATCCCAAACCAACTCACACCGCGTCCTAACCAATGCCCTAGCCAGCAGCGCCGTGAACCATTCCCTAACAAGTAGCCAAAGATGCCGCACTGGTGCCAACATCCCAAGTCTAAGATGAATTTATGCAAAAGACACCAACACAAGGATCACAGATTCCTCATGCCTTCCACCAAAGGTTAGTTGAATTTCCTTGGCAATCTCTTCACGTCTTGCTCTTTCGATTTTACTCTTGTCTGTCACCATCTCATGCTTACCCTGCAACAATGCCACTGTTACGTTCTAAGCAGGGGACTTAATGTTGATGGTGGTTTTTAGCCTAGGGTTAAAATCGTAAAACCTTGCATCTGACGTCACTCTGCAAGGAAACAGTGCCGTGAGTGCTAACCTATCCACCAACATATTTATTGAGCCATCCAATATATTTACATGAAATTTATCCAGACTGGCGACTGTAGCAACCATCCCAAACACTTTGTAATTTCAGCACCTCGCCAATACAAGACTCACTGAGTACTTTCCTGTGTTATATTCCCCGGCAGAACCCTTAATATCGGTATGGCATGACGAATTTGTGTTCACTCGCAGCGGAGTAGCATGAACCTCCAAGTACCAAAGTTAAGGCCACCACACGAAATGCTCGGACGGAAAGTACACTGCATTCTGTAGATAAGGATTTTTGTGGAAGCATACAAAATCCAGCCAATTATTGTGATAACTCACAAAAAACTCATAAACCCGACTAATTTACAGAATTAGGGTTTCGCGCCCTGCACAGTACACTAGACCCTGTTGGTCGAAAAACTATACTTAGCCAAACTAGGCAATTAAATCCGCCATAGCACACTGGAAGTGTGGCCACGCCCTAACTTGACGGCCCCACTTCCCATCGACCAACCTGGTCGCTTCAAACCCACCACACTCACAAAAAAGTGTAGCCACGCCCATGCTTGGCCAACCCTCTTACATTAACCAATCAGGTTGCTTCAAACTCGCCACAGTGGTGAAAAGGAGGAAACCACGTCAGATGGTCGCAAATCCAATTGGCTTCCCAAAACCCGCGCCAAACGCGCATGCCAGGCACACATGCCAATCGGCATGCCAAACATGCCAAGCAGCATGGAAAACGCGCATGCCAGGCGCACATGCCAAGCAGCATGCCAAACCCGCGCCAAATGTGCATGCCAGGCACACATACCAATCGGCAAGCCAAACATACCAAGCAGCACGCCAAACTCGCCAAACGCGCATGCCAGGCGCACATGCCTAACTTGCCAAAATGCGCATGCCAGGCGTACATGCCAAACGGCATGCCATATATGCTAATTAGGGTTTCGGCATGCTAAACCCTAATTTAGACAAAATTTCCAGGCGCCGACAAAAGGTAGCCATAATCAACAACTATCCTTCCTCATGAGATGCAATCTCAGCCATCCAAGTTCGCCACCGAGCTGACAGACTTGTGGAAACTTTCAGGCGACCAGCCGCCTAAAACTAATGGCCATGGCTACGCCAGGCGCCACATACACCATCGTGCCACTGGCATGCACAAGCCATGCCAGTCATGCCGCATTACCACTGGCGTGCACCAAAAACGCCACTGCGCCATCTTCAGGCGCCAACATAAGGTAGCCATAATCAACGGCTACCCTTCCTTCTGAGATGCAATCTCAGCCATCCAAGTTCGCCACCGAGCAGGCAGGCTTGTGGCAAGTTTCAAGCGACCATCTAGGACGAGTCTACTAGTACCACATGTTATTTTCCTGCGGCAAGCCCCTTGATTTTAACTTGCCACATGTAGCAAAGTGCTACATGTTTTCCACAAAAACACTCTAGACATCAAAACATGTCACAAACTGGGGGATACTCATCAGGGTATTGGTCTGGCGGTTTACAGCGTGCGGCGTGCTATACTCCCGTTACAAGAAAGTGTCATAAAGCGAGGCGGTTAGTAATGGCAAGAAGTAATGGTGAAATGTATCCTTCATTATGGAAACATCAATTCCAGGCATTACCCGTTACTCTTTTCTTCCACCACTCAACCGTTTCCACTTCCTACGAGACCAGGGTACGTTTTGTTGCGACTTGTATAAATAGGTCTCACCTATTTTCCACCAAAAACAAGTTTTGGTCAGGAGAACAATACAACATTCAGAAATCACCTGATATCTTTTTCATTCAGCTAGGCAGTCCAATTTTCTGATACGAGTCACAAAACACCCACACTTCCAGAACGACGATTCTGGTCTCAACATTTTCTTCGCTTCCCTCCCTAAGACCAGCCCTTCTCCTTCACTTTGTGACCGAAGCAAGTCTGAAACGGCCATTTCTTGGTTTAAGTCAGATTTGTACAGATTGATCTCTCGAATCAAAAGTACTCCCGTGCAGTACATTGTTTAGGGTTTAGACTCGTTTCTCATCCACACACATGAATTTACCAAAATCAGCAGAATCGGTTTTCACCCACAAACAGTAGTATGATTCCCTAATACTATGATCATGCATGTGATCATGTCTCACTACTATAGTAATATATCCATACACAGCTTCGCAATTATGTTTTCAATATAGCATGACTTGAAAGATGTGTTAGGAATGAAACAGTTCAAGTCAATATTATTAACCTCAAGAGGAAGGATGATGTCATCGTTGTAGCTCGTTACTTCTTCACATTCTTCAAGTCTTTGAGTAATACTTGTATGTCTCAACATTCCTAGAATTTCTAATCTAACCTAAACAAAGTTATCTCTAGTACATAATCAAGCAACTCTTAGATGAGTTTTGATTCACTAAAGTATGACAACCAAACTTGACATAACAACGCTTGGTGGGTTAAACCGAGATATGCTCTAACAAATTTGGGTGAAAACTATGGGCTCAAAGTATTTTAGGAACAAATCCCCCTTTAGGACTAAACACTCAGCAAGGGGGTCTTATACTTGGAGAGGCATTAGACAAGGATTAGAACTGGTTCAAAAATATAGTATATGGGAAGTTGGTAATGGACAGGACATTCATATTTGGAATGATAATTGGATACCAAGACTAGGAAAAACTATTCAAAACTTTTGTAACTCTAGTAATAGTCATTTAACATGAGTCTCATACTTAAATAATATAGAAACTTGTTCATGGAATCTTTCTTTGCTTACTTCTATCTTTCCAGCTAATATTGTGCAAAAAAATAGTCAAATAAACCTCTTCAAGGATAATGACCAAAATCTTAGAAAAGACCAACTTCGTTGGGCTCTAACTAGATCAGGAGAGTTTACAATAAAATCCATGTATGAGAAATTGAATGAAAGTGGTCTAGATATTGTTAGCTTATCTTTGCCAGAGTCCTTTTGGAAATCTTTGTGGAAACTCAATATCTCGGAGAAAATCAAACTATTTTTATGGAAATGTTTACAAAAATCTTTGCCAACTAATGCCAAGCTCACTTTGGTAAAGTTAAAGATGTGACCCCTCACTGCACTATGTGTAAAATAGAAATAGAAACAACAGAACACCTTCTTTTCCATCATCCTTATGCTATGGAAGTACGAAACAATGCTCCTAATCCTGTCACTCTAAATTTAGATACCTCAGACACAATTTTAGATCTTTGTAAAAGATGGATTAATAATCCTAGAACTGATACATCTATTGAATTGTTTCTTACTAAAATGTGGTTTATTTGGAAGGAGAGATGTGATAGGGTGTTTGAAGATAAATCCAAATATGCTAATAATCTAGATTTAAAAATACAAAGACATATTGATTTTTGGTATACTAGGAAAAGAAAAGCTACTAAATCTAAACAGGTTCAAAGGAAGAAACTAGATCCAAGTAAAGACGATCTAAAGATCAATGTAGACGCAACCTGGATATCTAATATATATCCATCTACATATGATTTAATCTTGAGGAATGATGCAGGAGAATGTGAAGGAGGAAGAGCAGGGCAATCAACAGGGTCAGACCCACAAGAGGCAGAAGCTATAGGTGTGCTGCAAACAGCTATTTGGGACAAGGAGACGCAGATTCAAAACTTTAGTATTGAGGGATATTGTGAAAGTATCTTCAACTACATCCATGGGAAAAATACGGACATCTCGTGGTGTGCTAAAGCCTGTCTTAACGAACCAAACAAAATAGTTCATCTTTGTACCAATTTTTTTGGGGTTCTTCTTTGTCCCTAGACTAGGAAATCAAGTTGCGGACATTTTGGCAAAGTTTGTTAGGCCTTTAAATTCAACTATTGAATGGGAATACTCCCCGCCTGTTTGTAGTCTAAGGCAACTTTTAGTAGATAAATTTAATATTGGGGACTCTCACAATCCCATATTAGATGGCTCTACTACTTTTATAACCATGACTCTTTCTGAATCTTAGTTTTTTAATGAAAATTCTTATTAACAAAAAAAGGGATAATGCCAATAAAATCTTATAAAACTTTTTGTTTTCCTGTTTTTTTGATCAATAAAACGATAAAGTTAAATGTCGATACATTTTTCAGAACATCACGCCAAATCCAGTTGAAGTTATTCTTGTGATGCAGTTGTTGAATGCTAATACTCGTCGTATTATGGCGCACAAAAGAAACACAATTATCTGCACAACTAGTTGAGAATGTTAAGGATGACTTGGAGGCCACCACTTAGGCCGTTTTACTTTATTTGTTGTGATGCTTTTTTTAAGGAAATCAATAATTCTACTCAATTTGGATACTCATTAATCCTTCATAATTTTGCAGGAAACTTCGTTCGACCAAAATGCCACTATGCAGATGGGAAAGTAACTACAAAGGAGTCGGGGATTCAATTTGCATGCTTCGGGTTGGATGAAAAGTTAGTAGTAGACCAGTGAATGGAGATTACCGAAAATTAGTATGTGAGAATGAAGCACTTGCTTTAGATATCAACACTAGACTAGGTCATTAGTTCTCTTCAACATGTAAGTTCATCAAAAGGCAGTGTAATAAACTAGCGGATAAACTTGGTAGGCATGCTAGAGTTTTCAAGCTCTCTAAAACTTGGTTAATACATCCTCCAAATTTTGTTACATGCGCAACATTCGGGGATGCAAACAGTGCTATATACGATTCTGAAGCAATAATATCCTTTTCTTAGTATCAGGGGAAAAAACTATAAATTTACTTATAGAGGGAAGGAAGCAAAAAATTACGGAAAAAAAAATGTTTTATAGATAACAATAGAATTAGATCAGTTCAAAAGAGATTTTATCTCCTAACTATTTCTTTTCATTTGAAGGCTAATTCCCCGAACCTTACATTCACGAGTTTATGATAAAAACGAGACCAATACAAAATGATAGCTTTTATGTTTAAGATATTACTTTGAATATCCTTTTCGGTTGTCGCACAGAATATCTAACGATTACTCTCTTTCCACAGGGTCAAACATATCACATATGGAAAAACTTCCCACATATAGTTGCCAGTATCAGGAAAAAAAATCTTGTTAAATCCCTTGTGGCGATCCTTAATATATCCGCATATCACCTAGCTATCCCAAAATTAACAAAAATAAATTATTATACACTTCATTTACAACCTAATAATGAATAAGCAAATGGTCGATGGATTCCAAACCCTCTTTCTGAATACAACATCGATTAACTAAAGATCTTCCTCTTGTAGCTGAATTATCTCGAGTTAGTATGGAATTATGATGTATCATCCATGTGAATAAACACAATTTTGTTGGTACATATTATTCCAAACAACATTGACAAGGAAAACAATTGAGGCATCATGATCGTGGAGACCTCAGTAACATAAACTTACCGTGAAGATAACCTCCATTGTAGAAGTGTAAAGTCGAAGAATCTAGAATGGGGTGTTACAGCTAGATGTGGTGAAAGCTTATCATAAGGTGAGATGGGATTTTAATTTGGACAAGGTGATGCGAAGAATGTGTTTTAGGATAAAATGGAAAAGATGGATCCGAACTTGTATTCTCAATACCAATGAATAAGAGTTCGGTGATAAGTACAAATGTCCTAGAAATCTGCGACATGGCGATCAACTGTCTACTTTCCTTTTTGCTATGGTTATGAGGCTTTAAGTAATATGATTTTCAAATTAGAGGAAAAAATTTATACGAGGATTTTAGAATTCACCAAAATATAATTGAAGTGTCGTACTTACTTTTTGCGGATGATACCATATTCTTCTCTTCAGAATCAACACAACAAATTCATTACATTAGGGCCTCATTAGGTGTTTTCATTTGAGTTCGGAACTAAAAATGAATGCGGGAAAAAAATTCTGTTATTCCATGTCAACAGACTGCAGCTTCGATTTGGGGTATACTATAGTAGATATTCATATTTCTTATCTGAGAATACCAGTTGGGCCTAATATAAATTAATGGAACTTGGAATATTATCATATAAAACACAGAGGCAAGACTAGTAAGGTGGAAGGGAAGGTGATTGTCATTTGGTGGAAGATTTGTACTCATCCATAACGCTCTTAGTCCACTTGAATTTTATATGATGTTTGCTTTCTCGATTCCAAGATCAATTATTAAACGTTTGAATGGCATTAAGAGAAACTTTATTTGGTAGGGAATTTCAAAGGCAAAGGAATATTCCTTGCTGGCATGAAAGAAAGTGTGCACATACAAAGATCAAGGAGGTCTTGGCATTCAAGACCTAATAACTATTGACGACTCGCTTTTATGTAGTAACCGGTTATAGGGACGGCATGGTTTATCAGGGAGATGGCATTTTAATAGGACAAAAAAAGTCACTACATGATCATTTAAGGTGTCCCTTATAAAAACATACTGGAAATGACAAATTAACCCTCATAATTGATAACCTAGTTTAGTGATGATAATTAAGTTTAGTGTTAATGATTAATTTCACTTATATTAACTCAAAATCAAAACCAAAATCAGATTTTTAGAGTTAAAAAAGAAAAAAAAAAGTTTAGAGGAGAAGGTCCTCAATGAATTGAAGAAATTAACCAACAAAATGAAGAACCAAGACCTGAAAATGACCGGGTATACTTCTAAATTAGTCCCAACTAGCTTTTTGTTGCTCAAAGTTATCTAAAGTACGTAAAAAATTCAATTTTTTTTACATTTTCAGAGCTAATTACGGTAGGAATTTACTCATAACCAACCGTAAATCGAAGTTACGGTTCGTAAAAGATGAACTACCAACCGTAACTGGTTAAATTTGAAGAAAACTCAATCGTAAAACCAGTTACTGTTGGTAACTAAATGCTTGATACCAACCATAACTCAGTTACGGTTGGTAACCAAATGCTCGATACCAACCGTAACTGAAGAAAGTTCTCAGATATAAGAACATACGGTTGGTAATTGAACTATTATCAACCGTAACAACATCAAAATATCCGGTTATGGTTCATAATTGAGTTAGAATCAACCGTAACTCACATAAACCAAGAAATTTCAATTTTCATCTAAAACCCTAATTTTTGATAGAAATTAAACTTAAATCGAACAAAATAAACCAAATCGTAACTAGGTTTTCAAAACATACCTCATATAAGTCATTATACTACACTTGATTAATTTTCGAATCGTCGATTAATCTAAGACGGTGAAATTTTGAGTTTTAATGTAGGTTATGGTTGATGGGAGGAGGAGAAGAGAAGAAGAAAGAAAACAAATTTTCAATTTATCTTTGATTTAGGTTAAAAAATGGGGAGGATAATCTAGTTAATTTACACCCCTATAGGACATATCCTAACCAATTAGAGGGACATTACTATCACACTGCCGCTCCTCTAACAAACCATGCCGCCCCTATACCAGGTTAGTTTATGTAAGGGGTTGTGGAGATATTATGTGAAACAAAATGCAATGTGGAGAATGCTTATCAAAGAGAAGTATCGTTCCGCGTTTTGTGGTGGACCACCAAGATTCCAAAATTTTCTTATATAAATATCAATTGGCGGGGGAGTCTGCAAGACGGTAAATTTCAAGGAATAAATTATCAAAAAATTTGCAAATGAAATAAGACTCTATTTTTTCAAAACCATTGGGTGGGTGATGAGACCTTTCGAGTTCCTTATCCAAATATTTTTAGGGTTTTTAGGAGCATACATCATATTACAGTTTCACTCTTTAAATGGAAATACACTAGACAAGTTAATTGGAATTCAAAATTGAGAATGGGGAGGTTGGCTGACACTAAAATCCTGTAATTATTGTCGTATTTCTGATTGTATTGTCATTCATAGTTATACGGTATTTAAAAGTACATATGGTTTCTAATGAGAAATAAAGTTTTATCCAAAGTTTTGACTAGTTAAGTAATATTACGAAGAAGAAGACATAAATATATGGAATAGAAAATTACAACACTAAGCTTTGGATTTAAAGTGCGATCTAGGAAACAACGAGTAGGGCTTTATAAATAAGAAATAAAATATCAATCTCCCACTTCAGACTTTTAACACCACATTTATATTAACCTCATGAATCAAAAATAACCCCATGAATCAAAACATCAAAGCTTTGCTCGTATCTAGCCTGAGGACTAAACCCTAGCTAGAATGGAGGTCGCGATTTGCTGTTATAGTTAGGGTTTTTTGAAAGAATGAAGAGTGGAGACTGTTAGAATGATTTCTTGTTTGAACCTACAAGCGTTGGTATGTGAAGTCCATTGTAAATTTAGATGCCAAAACTATTTGTTGGTTTATAGCTTACTAAATTCTATTTCGGTCTACATTAGATTCAATAGTAGAGTCTTGAACTTCCAAGTTACCCTCGAAGACTGAAGAATTATGATCAAAAGACATCATTTTGAAGAACTTCATCAAAGGGTTAGTAACAAAGAATGATTTTCATTTTAGACTCTTTTCCCATTTATCCATCAATCTATTGTAGAAAAGTCTAGGACTTTTGTATTGATCAAATTACAAAGAAGGTTCTTATCACAGATTAGATTCACGGCTAAATATCAAGTGATGTTTCAGTGATAAGTTCTTGCTTATCTCTTTTCAAAATTAGAGTCAAGTAAACTCTCATGTGTTTCAAATGTATAGGTTCGTTAACCTACTTGCTAAGTTTGCAAACCTAGAGGAGAGACAATGGCTTCTGAACCCCAAAATTTTATTCGAGTTCACGAACCTACTATGTGAGATAGAAAACTTAGCTTGAGTTCTTGAACCTTAATGCCAACTTAACGAGTTTAGTTTTGGTTCATTCCTTCTCTGTTTTGCAAGGATAACTTTGCACAAACTCATAAGTTGTCATTCTTAGTTAATTCCATGGGAAAAAAAATGTTAATTCTTTCCAAAAATTGATCTAACTTGTAAAGTGTTAGTTCTTTCATACTTAACTTGTAAATTGATCTTTGGAATTAATTCATTTATGGAATTTACTCAATGATAAATATGTTTACTACTTCAAACTATTTAGAGAACCTCAAATGAATGAAAGAACTTAAACTTATCAGTTTGAGAAATAACCTGGTTGCAATACATCATTGCTTACATGCTGAGCAACCTAGCCTTGATCAATTATTATATATTGGAGGCATCAATAATACAGAGAACTCAATCCTCTGCATGTATCTTGTTGGAAAGTTGTTCTTCAAATATCGAAGGTTTCTAGAGGTCTAAGGTAAGACTTTGAAAGTCTTCACTTGGTAATTTGTGAAGCAGATATCCACCTATCTTTTCTAAAATAATCTTGTTACTTGTATCTCGACTTGATATCCAAGTTCCTCATTTTATGCTATAAGGTCATTCAAGAAATATTAATCAAATCCAGATTTGACAGAAAACCTCAAACTCGATTAAGTATAATGTTTATCAATTGAAATCCAGTGTTGAAGTTTTCCACAAGTAGACAACTAAGTAAGTTTGATATTATTGTGAGATTGATTGATTAGGATTCTTTACTCAAATATATAAGTAGACAACTTAGTCTTGTGTCAAAAGAAAGATTTTTGTCGCCTTGATTCATAACCAAAAAGGAAATTACAAGGAGTCCTATTTTATAGGATCGCGTGGAGCACCTCTTAGGCATGTAAAGGACATCTGTTTGGGGAATGAAGTGCGCAAGTTTCTATTGGAACCAAAATAGAGTTCTAAAAGCAAGCACTACCATGAGCATGTTTCCTCATTTTTTCCTACCATATAAAAATGAGCAAACACTATGGTAGCAAGATTTGGTAGATTGTGGTAGTTAGCTAAGCCATGGATGATGGGAACTATATATCTGTAGTGCTGGTAAGTCATGGGTTAGCTTACGGGAATCCAGTTTTTCTTAAAATATATCATGTGTTTGACCCGATATTCTCTTCATACATAAAACTTGAGATATTTCATAATGGGCTTATGCGTTTTTTTTTTTTTCGTTTATTTGGTGATTTGTCAAAATAGAGTTCTAAATATCTCCCATCTCCCATCTTCTACTTTCTTCTTTTTTTTTTATTATTTTTTTATTTTTTAGTAACGGTTTTTATAATAGGCAGAGAAAAAAGACCTTGAGTTGATATTCAGAAGAACTGGATGAAGAGAGAAACAAAAGGAAAATAGTATCGTTATGCACATCTCCTTTTATTAGTTAATACCGAGAAGTTTTGGGTTGAAAATCACGATTATAACAAGGAGCAAAACAAGCTAGGTTGTTGTGAATTTATTAGAGGTACTTTGACTTAAGCGACAATGCCAAATACTATATAGTTAGCCAAGGGGCAAAGTGACTGCCATTTTATTCACTCTTTGCTTAGCTTAGATATATCTCTTTGTTTCATCCAATAAAAAATGCATCACAATACTGTTTGCTTTAACAGGATGAATGATGGATCTCATAGGAATTGCGGTCCACCGGAATTATCCAGATGTGAGGGCCGATTTTGAAGTATTTTTCTTTCTATATTTTTTTGTGGAAATATAAATTACAATGATTTGGTCGACAGATTACGATGAATTGTTATGAAGTGTATTGGCCAAATTGCACTCAATTTTAATAAGACATCACTTATCAGTCTATCTTTCTGATTATATGAAATGTTGAATGTTGGATAATGTATTGGTGATAAGTTTACACGTCTATGCAAGCTTAATATATTCATGATCTTTGGTTATCTGATCTAATACAGGAATAAACCTTAGGTTTAATTAAATAAAATCACCCGTACGAAATTAAGGGGCCATGATATTAATAAGCACTTGCTTAAAGTAAAACTCTATATTTAATTGTCAATCACTTTCCAATAATCATCATTCTAAAGTCTTACAACTTGCAAATTATTCAACTCGGGAACAAATCAAACAAGTCACGCGACAGTAGGTTTTCACCCATTAAATCATCTTAATCTAATTTTTTAAAGCCAAGCGCACATGCGTAAATTGTAGATCCGATAACGTCTAACCATGAATCTGGCAAACTCCATGAAAAAGAAGCTAAAAGAAATTTGGGATAATAGGAATATGCTTGAACGAATTCATGATAGCGATGCATCATTTGATTCGGCATTAATTATGTAGTTACTAGACAAGTTGGCGAAACAAGAAGATTTTCAATGAAACATACAGGTTCATTCACCACGTTGTTAATTGTATGGGATTACTACCCGAGTACAAATTTTCAGAAGTGTATAATTGGATTTTTGACTGACCCTTTTGTCTATGTTTAATCGGAAAAAACAATAGATCACCGATGGCAAACCCAATTTGACAATGATCGATCTCTAATCTGTATATATCCGAGTATTTTTTTGTTTATACAACATGTTTGGCTGCAACTACAAGAAAAGAGAGAAACGTCGTTGATAGTCCGGCCCCTATATGATAAACAATACCAACTTGGAGCGTAGAATTCTGTGTTAACGGTTTCACCGACTGTCATTTTCATTTACTAGCTGTGGAGTGACACCCCCATTTCAAGATTTGGATACAAATCCCTTGTGTTGTGACTTCATTTTTTTGATTTTGTGTTGCTATCTTCTCTCGTATGTGGGCTTGCTTTCAGGTCTATATCTGGATTTTCATTTGTGGGCACCTATAAATAACATAAATCTTGTCGATACGAGCACAAATAATGGGATCAAGGAGTACAGTTGATTATAATAAATTCAAGCGTCAGCTATTTTAACTTAAGTGGCGGCGCCAAATGTACGACTCGGATGCAATTTCAATGCCGCTGCTCGTCTTTAGATAATTAGAAACATAATGACATTAACACCTGAGCGAAGTGGTCCATCAGGTACAACATGCCGTTGGCTGTATATGTTTAGTTTTGTATTTTGTTTTGAAGATAGATAGATATCCTCTCTCTTTTCTTTTTAGTATTTCTTTTCTTTTCTTTAAGTAATATCGTTAGAACTTCAATAGAAACTTGGCAGGACACGAGTTCATGTATTCTTGTTTCTTGAAACTTACTGCTAGATTCTATATCAAGGCTAAATTGAGGGTCTCCCAAAAATAATTGGAGATCCTAGTTACAGGACAAAAACAGTCATGAAATAGTAATCGGATGTTATTCCTTATCCCAACTTTTTTAAATGGCTAAACTACTTCAAATCATTAGTGATAATTAATTTAATTTTAATTAATTTAATTAGATTAAAATCAGATTTAGGGATACAATTTTGATAAAAGAAAAATTATGTTTTTGTGTTGTGGAGATGAAGAAGTTGAGTTTTTGGGGGATTCCAGTAGAGGAATCATATTGCTCAAAATGAAGGAACCAATCCTCAAAATGAAGAACCCGAAGCTCAAAACAATCAGGTAAACTTCCTATACTCTTTAAATTGTATGAATGATGCCCCAAGTGGTCGATTCATGTACAGTATGCAACTACTCAGAGTGAGGGTCGTTAAGTCGAGAGGGTAATAAACGAACGACTCTAAGGAGTCGTCAATTACTTGACACAACCTTTGACGACTCAAACCTGCGACTTTTGCAGGTTATGAAAAATCGTCAACCAAGTGTGATATAATTGACGACTCCACCTAGTTAGGTCATATAGAGTCGTTAACTTAATATGTTTAGAACCCAACGACTCTAAAACTTTTTACTCTCTGAAGATGTTACTCTTAGGGTCGTTAATTAGGCATTCTTATATACTGACGACCCTAGCGAGCCATATAGAGTCGTTAGCGATTTAGAAATCCCTAGACGACACTATTCTAGGGCAGAAAACCAGGTTTGGGGTCGTTATCTACTACACCCTAATGGTTAACGATTTTTTATCAATTCAACATGCATATCGAAAATCGTTAAGCAATAAAAAATCGTGGTTAACGACCCCGGAACTGTAACTGCAATTTTGCAATTAAAAACCTAATTTTTTTAGTTCACTTACGACGATGAATCAGTGAGAATTTTTTTTTCTCAGAAGTCGTTAATGGAATGGGAAACAGTGGGAGAGAGGGAGCGGAGGAGAAGAAGAATGGGAGGAGAAGAAGCTATTAGAGAAGGGTAAAATAGTTATTTCACCATCATTTTGGAAGCCCCATATATTTTTTGGTATGGGTGTAAAATGTGTCCTGGCCTCCAATTCAGCCTTCTTCTGTATCTATAGCTAATTCAGGCGGAGCATAATCCCAAGTGCAATTTGGGATAAAAGTTGGTGCGATAGGTGATAACCTACTTAAACCATAAAATCTATCTGAAATAAATTCATCTCATGTGGTGTATTTGTGGTGGTATATTTGTGGTACATGACATTCAGAGTGTCACCTGCTTGGAG
Source organism: Papaver somniferum (assembly GCF_003573695.1). Taxonomy (NCBI): domain Eukaryota; kingdom Viridiplantae; phylum Streptophyta; class Magnoliopsida; order Ranunculales; family Papaveraceae; genus Papaver; species Papaver somniferum. The sequence goes on along the minus strand of NC_039359.1, from coordinate 15,181,620 downwards.
TGTCTACGGCTTCCAGAGTAAAAATCACAGTCCATCTCTAGTCGAGTCGTGATAACCAAGGTTGTTAATGGGGATGCTAGGATTAGTGGGATGTATCAAACCAAGGCAAAACTTGTTTTGTCTTATATAGAAACATGTTTTGTCTTATCTTAATTTTGGTACACCCCCACTTAATCTGGTACCCTATTAGTAATTTTGGTGATAACTATCAATACGAAGTGTCCAGATAAGGTAGCTTAAATATGCTAACCACTTTTTTTTTCTTTTTTCCGAGTTTGATGGAAATGGCTTCTATACCTTAAATGTCATGTCACAAAATTTTTAAAAAGTAGAAAATAATTACTGAATCTTGACAAAGTGGCTTAGGTAGTCTATATCAGTATTTTCCATATTGCTGAAAATATCAGTCTGAAGTTCAGTGAGCCAATGGAAATCATACATTCGTAAGCTAACGAGCCAACCTTTGAAATTTGTAGCTCCCATTTGATTTTCTTTGTCATATCTTGATCTTCATTGGTAAAATTTCCTACACTGGTGATGATTTGACGGCGGAGAAAGCAGTATCCCTGTACAGAAATGCTTGGTGTACCGAAGCAGTGCACCGTAATGTTTGGACTTTGGTGTGAGAGAAGAAAAAGATGGTGGATCCCACCCTTAACCCCACTCTCTACAAATCTCTCCCAAGACTGCTCTAATGGTCCTTGGATCTGACCACGGTACACTGCTTCGGTACGTGTACCATTGCTGTTTCCTTGTATTACACTCTTAGAAGTCATCTCAACAATGTTACCGATTCCCCTTAGATTTCAAACAACATGCTGTTGGGTTGACAGTTTGACACACCACTAAGAATTTATAATGGGATTTCGTTGCTTTTTAGATAAAAACCTACGGTCATACATTCGAATAGATCTCGCTTTAAGGGTCTTGTTGGTGCGTCATTTTAGAATGTTAAAAGAAAGATTAGATAACATCATGGGCTTAGCCGTGCATTAAAATAATAAAATTATAGTCGTATTTATTTATCCTTGAAGATATGTCCCAAAGTGCAACACTTGCACACGGATTTCATATACAAGTTTTTGAAGCAGCGATCGACCAATTGGCCCATTTATGTTGTAATAATACTAGTGGATTGTCCGTGGCATAATAGCACCGGGTGGAAGGGGTGCTGGTGCTATGGCACGACATTGTGGTCAATTTGAGGGCTCTGGTGGCTGTGCTCAAAAAATCGAGAAAAAATATGCATGACATTTTTCATAATTGAAGTATTACAAATAATGATATGATTCAAAAGTTATTAGCCTCTTGCAACAATGGAAATAGCCTAAAATTTTCCTTCCACCATTTCCTACTCAAATGAAATTTCACACATGAACCGTATACTAAGTTGTTGCTACATATAATCTGTTAAATATTCACACATGAACCGTATACTAATTTGTTGCTTCATATGATCTGTTAAATATTAAAAAAAAACGCAGGTAGGTGATGGCTTGGCGAAGCAAGAACCTCATGGATACGATTAGTTGTACGGTAGCGCCACAGAGCTTCATCAGAAAAAAAAAAACCAGGTTTCCTGGGCATTCTAGTATCTCTCTGGATCATGCCTTTGCGGTTCATCTCTAGTATAAACTGAAAGAGAGGTATTCACATATAAAGGTACACAATTGGTAAGAGAGTAAACATAAAAATTACCGCCATCTTTATCCATGACAGCAGGACTATTGAAACAATAAAATGTGCAGATAAATGAACTTCATCAATCATCATCTGGTACATAGTTAACAAACCCACATAACGAAACCAATGCAAACTATTGGTTCGTAGTTAATAACCACAAACAGCCAATACAAATGCTTTGAACCTTAAATCCAAGACTAAGAGAATTTTAAACTATAGGTGGATTCTTTTGTCAAAAGAATAACTTTTATATAATCTTTAAGTGATACGTATAACTCTACAAACTAAACTGGTAAAAGATGGGTTTAGCGATATGTGAAACCACGAGCTCTTCGATGTATTCTTTTGTCAACTAAGCCTCATGAAAAAGAGAAAAGAACTATTCATAAGGACAAATCTATAATACCTAAAAGTAACTTTGGGATTTTATAAAAGAAGAGATGCACTTAATTGTGTAATGGGATAGAGGTGTTTAAGAACTAAATACCTGAATCCAAATTAATGGCTTTCCTGCCAAGTGCACCCTTCCCCTTCATTTTTATAACATCTGAAGATAGTATCATGCCCTGCGAGGACAAAACTGAAAACCAGAAAAATCCAATTAATAATAAACAATCCAATATGGGTTGCATGGAGCCTACAATTTAGTCACACTTGCGGTGCCGGAGAGTCACGCATCATGCACCGGTGACTGTTGGCTAGCTTCATTTAGTGCAGACTTGGTAGAGATGCTACAACACCCATCACATCTACACCAACCACATACGAACTGGTTATCTATAGCCCTGCGAGACATGCAATAATAGCTTTCTCTTATACATTTACACAAATAGGTAACTATAACAACTTTTAATTTTTACAACTTAAATTTGATGTAAATTTCTGCCTGATGAAAACTCTCAATGACGTAGATGAGAATATCTGTGAACCAATCTGGAAGTAAGTCAATGAATCTGGAAAATAATGAAGATGATAATCTGAATTCAATCAAAACTATAAACTCTAAATCCGAAATTAAAATTACCAATTAGTGTAGGAGTTGATGAAGATGAAAAAATAAACGCAATTGAATGATACCCTAACTCTAGAGCAACTGATTCAAACCTGAGCATAATTAAAATCCTAAAAATCAAACTTAAAAGTCCATAATTCAAGCTCAATTGAATTCAAAAAAATTAAAGCACAACTGAAAATCCTAACAACACCTTCACTACCGCCATTGATGAAAGCTTAAAATAAAACCTAGAAAAAATCTTTACTGTTCGTATAGATGAAAACCAAAACTTTGACCAAGTTTAATTATGTGCAAACCTTTTCTACGAAGATGAAACCCAAAAACTTGACCCCATAATTTATTCTCTGCAAAACATGGTAGGCAATGATGATGATTTAATCAACGGTCCGCGAGTTATAACCCCAAAGGTGTCACTATCCATATACAAAAACTCCAACAAAATAAATTGTTCACAAAAACCCCATTTAATATAAACTGTCTATATTACCCTTCTAGTTTAAATCACCCCAACAAAAACAAAAATCAACCACACTTTAATTCTTATTATATTGTCACCCCCAATAAGAAATAAACAACCACCAATAAGCACCGCCGGCACCGATAACCACCGCCACCACTTCCGACCACCGCCGCCACCGACCACCGCCACTGACCACCGCCGCCACCTCCGACCACCACCTCCGCCGCCGCCACTGATCACTACCGCCGCCGCCGCCATCGACCACCACCGCTCCGCCGCCGCCGCCACCACCGACCACCACCGCCACCACCGACCACCACCGCTCCGCCGCCGCCACCGATACTGCGCAATTGCACCACCACTGCCAGCCACCCTACCATCCAGCACCACCATTGTCGACCACCACCGATACTACGTAATTGCACCACCAATACGAGCCACCCTACCATCCAGAACCACCACTGTCGACCACCGCCGACCAAAACCAGCACCACGACCGCCCACCACCACCACCTCCGAAAAATACGATGAAACCGATTTTGGTTTCATCATAAATAAGATGAAACCGATTTTGGTTTCATCATAAATACGATGAAACCGATTTTGGTTTCATCTTGGTTTCGTGAGAAATCACCTACAAGAAATTTTTTAAGAGGTATTATACATCTTCATGGATAGAAATACATTGTTGAAATACGATGCAACCGATTTTGGTTTCATCATAAATAAGATGAAACCATAATTGGTTTCTGCGCTTCAACAGCAATACCACAAGTTATGTCTCAAGACCCATTACTCAGCTTCACCTGGTATATCTTTCCATTTAGGTTTACAGGCAATTCCTCATTGTATTGCAGCACTTCATTGCACCTGCAACTACAAATTCACTTCAAATCCCATACCCACTGCATTACTGCCTTCCATTTCAGTTCAAGCTCATACCTGAACACCACAAATGCTCCATCTCAGGCTCAGTTTGATCTTCAATTGGACCTGCAATATCCATATTAATTCAATCAGAGCAACACCAGTTCCTCCATGGATTCTGATTATCACCAGCTGCAGTTCATAATCACCACCAACATAGGCATCTCAGTTCTTCTCTACACTCTCAACCTGCAACTGTACTTAAAAACCATTCTCAAGCATCATCTCAAACCATTCTTCATAGAGAACCAACTCAAAGCCAACACCAGTACCACCTTCTCTATAATATTAACTTCAGCTGCAACCGGAGCTTACTAGCAGCATCAAATGAAACTCGTCACAAGACCATGTCACTACAATAACCATATCAAACCCATCACTGCAATAACCATATCAACAATACCATCAGCTACACTTGCACACTGCCAATATGAAAGCAGCGGCAACAACATCTCCTAGCTGACTCTACTCAGCTCCACAATCCAATTCACCACCTGCAATTGCTTCCCATTTCAATTCTAGCCATCATTTTTCTCTATTAAACCTTCTTTTGGACCCTCTCCTTCACCTAATTTCAGAATCAGATTCCACTGTTTCCAGAACAGTTTCCTGTTTCCCTTATTCCTGTAGTAAAGAAGTTTCATCAACTTTATTCATCCCAAGAGCAGTCCTTAATGTCTCCATCTTTCTCTCCTTTCTAGCATCAATTTGATGGGTCTGACTGAGTACCTGACACCCTGAATCAAACACAAGCAGTTCCAACATATCAGTAATAAGATATAAGAATATTGGCCAACAAGAATAGAATAGTTACTTTTCTCTTTCTATATGCTCAAATCATCTCAAGTAGGTACTCGGAAATTAAAAAGAGCATGTTTTAGGGAGATGCCTCCTTCACTTACGTTGCACACAAGTGTCGGTGCAGGAGTCAAAAGAGGGCCACACTGTGGTACTTATACAAGTTTTCAAGTTCAACAGGGGCACCTAGTCTAACCACTCTAACCATAGATGATAATTATCAGATTGAACTGCAAAATATGACTTTGAAATATATGCATGGCAGCTCAACATTAACAAACCACATAATGTCGACTGCTAAGTTAACTGTGGAAACGCAACTTAAGTTTTCAATAATTGCACAACCAAACAACTTGTACACTTTCCTTAACCAGTTCTTTAACTGGCATGGACTTCAATTAAAAAGTTAGCCCATAAAATGGACCTCACTAAGAGACAGTAATGCACACTTCATTGATCTCAACATTTTAGACTAAAGTACTTAGGCAAACTTCAGTTCAAAATTCATCTACTATTAGAAAAATCAATCCACCAACAAGCAACATAAGACTAACTGTGATATTCATATCCCATTTCCACCAACACAGAGCAAACAAGGGACGAAATCTTGCACCCGGCAAGTTAATCTCACTACTATTTGGTATAACATTTTCAAGAATAAATCTAATTCATCATCAAACATGTAAATGGAATTAAATTTACCAAGTCAATAAATCCTTACAGTAACAATCAAAAGTAGAAGGAAATAAGATTTTTACCAAGTCAATAAATCCTTACAGTAACAATCAAAATCAAATTCTCAAGAATAAAAACCAACGAAATGTCAAACAAAACGAAATCTGGTATCCAATTCAATTGAAAAATTAGTGAAATGATAAGATTTTTTAATACTTCAAAACTTCAAATTATCATTCTAAATCCACCGTTTCTCCCAACACGAGCATATCGTCATCGGTAGTTCATTTCCACCATGGAATCAATTCCTAGATCTAATTCCTAGACCTTGTTAGAAACGTCACCACTCCATCATCCCTTCCTTGAAAAATCGATCTCAATCATCAATTCGTCACCAACCCATCTCTGCTCTTCAACTGAAGTTAAAATCGCAACCCTAATTTCAACAATTAAGGGTTAAGGGAACGAAGGTGGTGATGGAATTGAATGAGGCGGACGAAGGTGGTGGTGGTGGTGAGATACGAAGGTGCTAGTGTGGTCGGGGAAGCATAAAGTTTCTGCTGGTGAGATCTGGTATCGCTGCTGGTGGTGATGGTGGTGGGGAGAATGAGAGAAAGAAAGAAGAAAAAATAAAGGAGAGAAGACGAAGATGAAGAAGGGTACGTTTGGGTTTTTTCAAAGTAAAAAAAATTAAATTTGCTAATTATTATTTGAGCTGGGGTTTTTGTGTCATTATTTAATGAAACTGATTTAATTTGTTAAAATTAATATGGGTGGTTTTTTTGTTCCTTTAAGTTGGTCACCTAGAGGTTTTGTCACTAGTTTTGTTTAATCAAATCAAAACCCTGTATTCTAAATTCGAAATTTAGATTGGGAAATTTATCAAGATCAAGAGAGATTTCGACGGAGAAGAAGAGGATCGAGAGAGAAATTTTGCTTCTGTTTGATTGCAGTTTGGTAGAAAGAGATTACAGGTAGGTTTTTGCCCCTGGATTTGAAGGAATCTACCAAATAAACTGAAGGAAAACAAAAACACGGAGGGGTAATCGCATAATTTGATAAGTGCATAAGTCTACTTTGTCCCTTGAGTTGTAATTATTTACGGAAGTTTCAGTGAAGAAATAAAACGCGGACGGGCAGTTTCGACAGTTCATCGTTGAACCAAAAAAGTTTGGGACACCAAACAAATCATTTTGTGTTATATTATAGATTAGTATTAGTGGTACGTGATTATGGTTTCATCTTCTCGGATGTCTTAATTTTCATTTATCTTCTTCCATTATTTTATGGTCCTTATTGATCAAAATAATATATTTTTGTGGTCCTCGTAAAATGAAACATTCAAAATCACCCCTCAACTCATCATCATTATCATTCATCTTTAATGGTAAAATTTTAACTTCTCTTTTGAAGAAAAATAATTCCCCTCTTCTATCTGTGGAACCTTCTAAACACCCAAGGACAGCATCATCCCCAACCCCAAGTTGACTGTACCAAACTATTGTGCCACGGCCTAATCCATCTTTAATTACTACCACCTTTTTTTTGGTTAGTTTACTTTAGGAGTGTTCCCCAAATGCCATAAAAGAAGAAAACAGAATCTGAGGATTGCCACGTAGATATAATTTAATTTGTGTTTCCTAAATAGTGTTTGTATTGTCAAAAAACAGATGAAGTCATAATCTTGACCTGACCAAGACCAGGCCGCCATGGCCATGTTCTTTGTACCACGTGTCTAAATTGATTTTAGTACTGGTTCAAATTTGTAGTGGGTAATGAGGACCACAGAAAATACCAATCCGAAAATAATTAAATTACATCAAGTTGCCCAAATATCCCATTAGCCAATGAGCTAAACCCTACTTCTCTCTTATTGTCTTGACCTTTTTCCGTTGTCTTACTATTTTAATGAGAACAGTATTCCCCACCATTTTGGTTCTTGACGCATATATATATTACTTGACTTTTCACCAGTAATTTCAACTCAAGCCTTAGCTAGACAAATATTACTCAATACTATTAAAAACGAAGCAAGTTCTACCAATCAACAAAAAAAATCCTCCCTTAACGGAAAAACAATGGATTCATCGAACTTTCAGTCTCCGTTCTTAGATTTCTCACCGGAAACATCCATGTCAAGCGGTGGTGGTGGTTCATGGGATCCTAGTTCTTACTCTTGGATTGAGGAGTTTCTTCTAGATCAAAAACCGTTGCCTTTTCTTGGAAACGATTCCAAAGATATGTTGTTTTGTGATAATGTTTTACCTGAAGCCGATCAAATGATCAAGGAAGAATTTTTTGTAGAAGAAGTTAGTACATCCAAGGAAATTATTAGTAGTACTAAAAGGGAAGAGATTAAAACAAAAGAAAAGGCTTACAGAGGTGTGAGGAAAAGGCCATGGGGTAAATTCGCAGCAGAAATAAGAGATTCAACTAGAAATGGAGTTAGAGTTTGGATTGGAACCTTTGACAGTGCTGAAGCAGCTGCTTTAGCTTACGACCAAGCTGCATTCTCAATGAGAGGATCCATGGCTATTCTTAACTTTCCGGTCGAACATGTTCGTGAGTCTTTAAAAGATATAAAATACCGATTCAAAGATGGATCATCACCGGTTTTGGCTCTTAAGAAGTGTCACTCGATGAAGAATAAGAAGTTCAGTAGTAATAAGAAAAGTAAAGCAAGGGAAGTAGTTAAACCATCACAATCACCATCGCCGTCGACGTCGTCAAGTTCATCATATTCAACAGATCATAAAAACTTGGTTGAATTTGAAGATTTAGGGATTGAATTCTTAGAGGAACTTTTAAGCTCATATGAAACTAGCAGTACAAGTAGTTCTAGTAGTTCATTTTCTTAAAAATCTTCATCATTCTCGCCTTGTTAAGCTTAAATTTCTCTTGGTTTGTCATCCCTTTGTTATTATATTTTCCATTTTAGATGTTCTTAGTTTTTTGGATTTTGGTGATGAAAATGTGATTTTGTATGGTAGTCTTATGGATGAAAATTCCGATGGACAAATAGAATTTAGATGGAATTGTTCATTTTTATGTGAATTATATGTTTAAGAACTCAATTAATATTGCTCCTCAGCAGCTAGAAATTTCCATCTTTCTGAATTCTGACTCTTTTCTTTTTCCTCTAAATTAAATGAACAATTACTCTTGTTGGTTGGCGGTCATTGTGGAAATTCCTCCCCAAGAACAAGGGGGACTCTAGTTAAGCACTGGCAAAAAATTCTGGTAAGTGGTAACCCAGTCAGGGAAGATGGAACTTTTCTCCCAAAATTTGCTACAACAATCTGGTACAATCTAGAAAGTCAGATGTGCCAAACTGTTTGGAAATGTAATATCGAATCCAAGGACTGCACATTCAACTGCCAAGATGAACAGACAACGCTCAGCTACAAGAAGAACAGATCGAAATAGTCAAAAACCAAAGCCTTCTGGGAGTGATGAAGATAAACTTTGCAACTACCTGTGACAATGACATTAACATTGGAATAGTCGCTCTAATTCTGAGATGTTGTATCGGATGGCAGAGAAGTGAGAATCTTGAACAAAAAGGCTCAAGCAATCCTAACCGCTCTGGGATGGACGTATACAAAGCTTTGGAGGGAAAACAGACTAACCTAGACCGGAAAGTTTTACCAATTTTAGATCTTAGGGGATGTACAGACCCATAAAGGATCAAACAGAAAACTTGTCTTAATTTGTTTTAGTAAGAATCCTTAATCAGGTGGTCATTGGCCCACAAAACCGATGCAGATGCCTCTTGTCATATCAGTAGCTACCTCGTCGCTCAATTTATGATATTCTATACATTGATAGGCTGAAGTCTGGAATTCAGCCGGATCAACAGAATCAAAATGTATTTTGAACTCTTATCCTTTCTCCAAAAATTTATTATCAGAAAAAAAATGAAAAATTGCGATGTTAGTCATTATCTGGTGGAAAACTTTTCTCCCCATTATTTTTTTAATTACATTCGAGTTTTTTCTTTTCTTTTCTTTTCTTTTTAGGTTTTGTATTAGTATACGTAACACGAAATTGTTACCCGTTTCTACTCAACATGGAATGTACATTTCGAGTTTTAAGGGGTGTACAAATTTGCATACCCTTTCGGAAAGTTTGACCGGATGCACAAATTTGCATACCTCTTCCAAAGTCTAAGCTGGTTCCCCTTGAAAACTTTGTGAAGAAAGGAAGCATAGAGTATACCATTAATCTCTTTAAACCAATAGCTTTCAAGCATACAAATATAAGAATAATGCTTTTACGATGAAACTAATTTTAATGCGGAAACAGTAAAAACACGTAAACACAACAATTTGGTAACAAGGAGCATTGCCTAACAAAAAAATCCCAAGATCTAGTCCAGTTTTAATACTGTAAGAATTAAGCCGTAATACAAATTGACTACCGCAACTTCGTATAGTTGAGACCAAGTAAACATTTTTTCCAGTATTACTTCGTTTATAACCAATCTGGACTATACACATTCGAATGACGAGGATACCAAGTACACCATAATCTTTTCGATATCAACCTATAAGTCGGATACCTTGCGTGATCTAATATAGACAGAGACTGTCAAGATAGCAACCACAAGGTATACACTTGGTATATAGAATAAGTTCGAAACTGAACCTTAAGCTATAGGGATCAACCCAAGTGTTTGGGATTAACGTACAAGTGTAATTACTTTAATTATAACTTAAACAAATTATAATGAGGAAAGTAAAGTAAAAGCACACAACAAGATTTTGCTAAGGAGGAAACCACAAATGCATAAAAATCTAGGGACCTAGTCCAGTTTTGAATACTCTCATAATTAAGCCGTTATACAAAGATACTACCAACTTCGTATAGTTAAGACCAAGTAAACTATACCCCTAGTTACCTAGTTTCCTCAATATCCCTGCCCCTACAATCAATCTGGCCAACACACGTGAATCCTAAGATAGAGTCCACTATCTTGAGTTGCTTCAGCTTCTAGAAGACTTTAAGCACTCAACATTTTCGGTCGTCTCCCAGAAAGTAAATGACTAATCTATTTGGTAACCACTCTCCCACCTCAGGATATTAATCAGAGATATTTTTGTTGAGTGTGACAAAGGTTTTTCTGTTTAAAATCAATTAAACTCCTTTGTCGGGTTTAGATCTTCCAAGATCTGGATTGACAAGTTAACCAGATCGAGTCAAACAAAACTACCAAATTCGGATACTGAAGAGTACCACCAAATGATAGCTTGTCGATCTAAATACGACTAGTAATAAAAAGTTTACCAAAAGATAAACTAGATCTAGCCGGATCCCGGCCGATCAAGTTTGTGCGTGAAGCAAATTACAAAGATAAGAAACCGATAAGAAATATTCTTGTCTTCAAATCTTCAATAATCTTCTTTACCAGTACAATAACAAGCTTGATTCCGACTTATGATCGATCACGCACACAACAGAGTCTGTTAACAATGGATAATCACAAGTCGACGTCAGGTCTAAAGACAAACGTGAACTACCGCTAATATCTTGGTCTAGTTTGAGTGACCTTATGTCAGAAGAGAAGGCTCTCAATAATAATCAAACGAGGTACAATCAAGAGTTAACAAACCGTTAGTCAATCAAATCAATAATAAAAAACTAAAATAACAATACAATTCTAGTTTCCCACTAACGGTACCAGTAAATGCTTCTTGATCTCAAAGAAGTCTTTAAACTAGAGGATGTAAGGGATTTCGTATAACTAGGTGTCTCTCCTCTCTAAGACAGTATTACAAGAATACTATTAGTCGGCTACAACAGCGACTACAAAACGAAGTTGTGACGCCCTAACTCTTAAACCTGTTTAGCTAAATGGATTTCATCCAAAAAGAAGTATCCAATCCAGATTATCGATCTTAAGAACCATATTCACATAAAGTGCTAACAAACAAACCCAAAACTCTCTGATACAACATACTTGAAAAATCTCTCATGCTATATAATTATATAAATGTGTTGTTTTACGAAATTAAATAAAAAATACACAAAATAAAAGATACACGACAACACTAGATCCGGTACAACACTAAGCTACGAAAACACAGATATCTTCGCACGCATCATTCCTTCTGATTACTGAAACTGAGGTGGGAATGGATGAGCATATCATCCCAATTGAAACAAATAACTCTCATGTAATCACTAACATGCTTCACAGTTCTAAAGATAAACAATAATTTAAAAGAGACGATGGTGAAAGTAAACATTCAACAGTTCATGCATCAAGAAGCTAAAGTTAATCAAACAAGCATAATATGCACATGGGTGATTTCCCTCAAATAAAATAGTATATATAATATATCCAGACGGATGGCGTAACGCCCTACTAGATACTATTGCCGACGGATGGCGTACCGCCCTACTATCTTAATAAGCATTAATATTCAAACGGATGGCGTACCGCTCTACGAAATGAAATAGTCATAATAATATTATGACGGATGGCGTACCGCCCTACTAAGATAATATTCAACCGGATAGCTTACCGGCATACTTAACTTAGCTATGAGCCGTGGGGAAACACAAACACTCTTCGGGGAAAATCACACTATGCATATTACACACATACAATTACATTCAAAACAACACATCGTTCAGTGCAATTACAATATACATTCATACATATAGTAAAAACACATCATGCTCGCAAAGAAAAGAAACTCAATGATTACAAGAAGGTTACAAAGTTCCCACCTGAATTGATGACAAGCCATGCCTACCTCGAGATCCATGATTTACCGGTTCATCCTTTGAATCGATCGTTGTTAATAGAGGTTAACTATTAATCACACCAGCGTTCTAAGAGATTATCCCAAAGGCTCATACAAGGCTCATATCATAATTTCATATAAGTCTCTGGTTATAGGCTAAGTGAACTATCTAATGGTTCTAAGCCATTTATATATATCTTTAACACATCTAAAGGCTTACTAATTCAATTGGATTGGTTATATAGCCCATTAGGTAAGTCTTAAGAAGATCTACAACTTTGTAGAAGAAGTCAAAGGCTAATTCGGACCATAAAGGGTGCAATTCATCAAATAAGAAAACTAGTCCTAAGTCCAAGTCCACCAAAGTCAACTAACGGTCAAAGAGTCAATTAACAGTAAACGTAAGTCAAGTCCAAAGTCAAAGGTCAAGGCAAGTCAATTGGTCCAAGGTCAGGTCAACGAGTTAAGTCACTGAGTTAAATCGGGTCAAGTCTGGTTACAGGGTCAACTCAGTCAGAAGACTGATTCAGGCAAATAAACTGACTCAGACGAGTCAGACAAGACTATCAACTGTCCAGGCTAAAACACAAGGCCTGAGCCATCAGCTCATGCCACAAACTATAGCATTAAAACACACACACACACACACACACAGCTTAGACTAATACTACATTCCTTCATTGATTTCAGTTCAATTGATTCTATACACATCCCATATTCATTTAAACTTCAGATCATTTATAACTCAACACTACCACCACCAGACTTCACTTGAGATTCAAACCATCCTAATCCAGATTAAGTATTTTAGCTCAGGTACACTACACTATTAAACCTCGACTAAAACTGCCAATTCAACTCATCCCTGTAGTTTCATTAGTACAACCATTCTACGTTCCATTTCCATTCTGCAGTTACACTTCAACTAACACTACCAGATACCTCTCCAAAGATTATTCCCTGTCTAACATTCATCTAGTTCCATACCAATTAAACTCTGAGCTTCATAAGAATCACTAGTTCAATAACAGACCACCAATAGCATCATTCTTTACTCCCATTATCTATTGAACCAAATTCAATTGCTCATCTACACAGTAAAATCAACCTCAGTACAACACCTTCATTTGTAACTCAACTTATAACTCTAATTCCATTCACTTGAGGTCCATCAACAGTTGAACAACATCAACGTCATTTCTATTACATACACATTACCATTCTCATTAACTCTAAAATCTCAGCTCCATTTCCTTACTTCCCAATTCATGAATCTTGTAACTCAAATCCACTATCAGTTTCATCTGAATTACCAACTCAGTATCCAATCCTTACTTCATGTCTTTACCAACCCTTTTGTGTCACTACATCAATAGCTTCATCATATTCTTCACCTGCAGATTGAGTTTCATCAACAACCAAGTCCTGAATTTCCCTTTCATAAAATTTCCTAAATATTGAAATCTCTTCAAATCCCTAATCTAAAATTCTTTGAATGCAACACCCTAATTCAATAACCTAAATTCAAACACCACCATTCAAATCAACTTCTTTATCTGAAATTACTCAACTTAGGAACCCTAATTACACAACCCCCTTCACCCAATTCTTAAATAAATTTAAATCAAACCTAATACATCTAATTATACTTCAATTAAGAGCAAACCCATCATAAATAATTCGATTAATCAATCAAATCAAACAATAGACCCTCGAATTAATAAAACCCTAATTTACCTTTTCTCAGTTGCTTCTTCCTGTGATTGAACAACTTCAGCACCATCACCATCATCTTCAATCAATTATAATAATTAAGGTTTACAAGAATTATCATACAAAGAAGCTTAGATCTCTGAGATCGGATCAACAGAGAGGAGAAGAAGAAGAAGAAAAGATAAGAATGAATTCTCTTCCTCAGTTTGGTGAAGATAAGTCCCACCTAATTACTGAGACACCCAGAACTCTGGATAAAGGCTTCCAAGGCGGATAACCTGGAAAATAACTATTTTTCCCTTCAAACAACTCTGGTGATATCTTCTTCTTCTGATATCCGAATGACACGTTCGAGTAGTCCATTCCGCGCAACTTTTCAAGATCTATCCAGCGGTACTAGTTTCGTATCTAAATCATTGTTAGATTAATTTCTATTAATTAAGGTTCATCTCTAATTAATCGAGTCATTAGTGGCTTAATCGTCTCTTGACTGGTCTAATAGCGTTGACGATCTTGAGGGTCGTTACATTCTCCTCACTCCGTCCATTTGGTCTTCTAAACTCCTTACCTTATAAAGTAACACCATCTCTCAACTAAGTGCAAGTTCTGCTCATATTTACAAGCGCGCGAAGAGATAACTCGTTTCAAATAGTAAGAAATGAAACACAAACCCATATGGTTTTCTACAACTAAAATCTATAATTTGTAGCTCTAGGTTCAATTAAAAAAAATGTATTTTAAAATATATGCATGTCTAGGTTTTCCACGCTAAAATTTATAGTCTAATTTCTAATAATTTATTAAATAGCTGGTCCTAATGCACATAGTGTATTTCTAAATTTTATTTAATTTACAAAATCTGATCATAGATAATTACTAATATTTTTTTGCGTAGTGAAAAAGCGGGGGTCTAACAACCACACCTAATATTTCTCTTAGCAATCTGTATAGACTAACTCCAATATACTTTCAAGATAATCAACTAGACATTCAGAATCAATCTTAAGAAATGTATATCAAAGAGTTATATCTCAATTTATCAATTCAATCCACAATCAAACAAATAGGAATTTGCGAGCCCGATTGAACGACATCATAAACCAATATCCAAGTTTCAATCAATTCAATCAACAACCCAAAGGACGGATTCAAGAACTGATTGAACTTAACGCACAACCTGTGATATTTCTATTATATAACAAAATATAATGAGGAAAAGAAATAACACATACACCAGAAATTTTGTTAACGAGGAAACCCTAAATGCAGAATAACCGCGGGACCTAGTCCAGATTTGGATACCACGATGTATTAAGCCGCTACAGACACTAGCCTACTCCAAGTTAACTTCGGACTGGAATGTAGTTGAGCCTTAACCAATCTTACACTGATCAAGTTACAATTGCGCTCCTTACGTCTCTGAATCCCAGCAGAACTCTAGCACTTGATTCCCTAAGCTGATCTCACCTACAACTAAGAGTTTCTACGACCCAAAGTCGAAGACTTGATAAACCAATTTGTCTCACACAGAAATGTCTATTGTATAGATAAATCTGTCTCCCACAGATAAACCTATGAGTTTTGTTTAGTTTTTTGATAAATCAAGGTGAACATGAACCGATTGATATACCAGACTTATATTCCCGAAGAACAACCTAGAAATATCAATCACCTCACAATAATCTTAATCGTATGGTAGCGAAACAACATATTATGGAATCACAAACGATGAGATGAAGATGTTTGTGACTACTTTTTATCTTGCCTATCGGAGATTCAATCTCGAGAAAATCTTAGAGAAGATAGTACTCAATCACGATAGAAAACAACAAGTGAAAAAGCGGGGGTCTAACAACCACACCCAATATTTTGCTTAGCAATCTGTATGGACTAACTCCAATATACTTTTAAGAAAATCAACTAGACAGTCAGACTCAATCTTAATAAAAGTATATCAAAGAGTTATATCTCACTTTCTCGATTCAATACTTACTCAAGCAAATAGAAATCTGCGAGTCTAATTAAATACAAGAGAAATCACTTGAACGGTACCAAAGACCAATGATCAAGGATCAATCAATTTCAATCAACACCCAAAGGTTTCATTTCCCAGTTGATCGATTCAACTCACTACCTGTGATATTTCAATTATATAACAAAATGTAATACGGAAAAGAAATAACACAAACACCAAAAGTTTTGTTAACGAGGAAACCGCAAATGCAGAAAACCCCCGGGACCTAGTCCAGATTGAACAAACACTGTATTAAGCCGCTACAAACACTAGCCTACTGCAAACTAACTTCGGTCTTGACTGTATTTCAACCCTAATCAATCTCACACTGATCCAAGGTATAGTTGTGCTCCTTACGTCTCTGATCCCAGCAGGATACTATGCACTGGATGCCCTTAGCTGATCTCACCCACAACTAAGAGTTGCTATGACCCAAAGTCGAATACTTTAATAAACAAATCTGTATCACACAGAAAAGTCTACCGTAATAGATAAATCTGTCTCCAATATAAATACCTACGAGTTTTTGTTACGTCTTTTGATAAATCAAGGTGAACATGAACCGATTGATAACCCAGACTTATATTCCCGAAGAACAGCTTAGAATTATCAATCACCTCACAATAATCTTAATCGACTAGCGAACGAAGATATTGCGGAATCACAAATGATGAGATGAAGATGTTTGTGACTTCTTTTAATCTTACTCATCAGAGAAATCAATCTCAAGCCAATCTTACGATTATACTTAGTACGATAGAAACAACAAGATCAGATCATGCAACTACAAAAAAAATAGTTGGGTCTGGCTTCACAATCCCACTGAAGTCTTCAAGTCGTTAACCTAAAGGGTCTCGATAGAAACCTAAGGTTAAAGGAGAATCAACTCTAGATAATACAACTAGTATCACACAGGAGGTGTGGGGATTAGGATTCCCAGTTGCTAGAGTTCTCCTTTATATAGCCTTTCAAATCAGAGTTTGCAATCAATGTTAGCTTAGTAACAAAGCATTCAATATTCACCGTTAGATGAAAACCTGATTAGATTCAAGATAATATCTTTCAACCGTTAGATCGAAACTTAGCTTGTTACACACAAATGAAATGCACGTTTATTTAGGTTTGTGTAACCTCACCCAAACATGTACACTTAGTTCGTTCAACAGTAGTTAACCAAATGGTTATCCATGTGAGCACTTTCATATCAACCATATTATTCTTTACCATAACTAGTTCAAATGACTCAAATGAACTAGTTAGAGGGTTGTTCAATTGCTTAGATATTATAGAAGTATACAAGACACAATCGAAGGAAAAACGATTTGATTCACTCGAATCGATTCATGAACTTTATAGTCAGGGTTTGCAAACTTGCATTCCTTAGTTTATATAAGTTTAAGTTCACGAATAATCGTTTTTAGAAAATAACCAACTTAAGTACGCATACTGGTACCCGGACTAAGTTTGTTTTCAGTTCACAAACTCCAGCAGAAATTCACGGGATGTGAACTTCCGACAGTGGGCGTACTGGTACGCGGACTTTAGTTTCGGTTTTCCTGAGCAGCAAAGTACGCATACTTTGGTTCAAGGAATAAGGACTTAGACACGTATGAGTTTCCACACAATATTTATATCCAACCATGGTTATATAATCTAAACTCTCATTTCAATCATTGAAATATTTTTAGAGGATGTTATATAGTTGTTATTCACAAACCATTTTTCGTCAAAGCAATTTTCAAGTAATTGAAACTTAAATGACTTTCGTCACTAGTAAAGATGAACTTGGTCAAAGCGAAAGATTACCAACATATATTTTGAGAAATAGATAAGCGAGATAAACTCGGCTCGAAATAGCAAATGTGTATAATCAAAGTCTATATAGAAATTCGACTTTTGTCTCAAGATAGGAGATAGAGTAGATAGACTTTTGAGTGATAGATAAGTTTAATTCTCCACATACCTTTTAGTCGACGAAGTTCCACCAGTTCCTTGAGTAGTTCTTCGTCTTTGTATGATGATCGCCATGGAGTCTTTGATCTCAACTACACTTTCTATCCTAGTCCGAGACTTAGCTATAAGTAGACTAGAAATCAAGACTTATAATTTTGGAAACTAAACTTGACAACAAGCTTGAGATAGAAACGCTTGCGAGTTCGACCGAGAAGTGCTCTAAAAATCTCCCCCTTTGTCAATTTTAGTGACAAAACTATCAATACATATGGAATACAAAATAAATAAACTTTTGTAGCTTCTCTTCCACATGCATGATCCTCTTGGTTCTTCAACATTACTCGAAATCTTCGTCACTTCCAAGTAATCCAATGATTCCAAAGGTTGTAAGTTTAGCATCATCGTTGTTGAAAATCCGTAGCCATAACAATGAGAAAACAAGAATTCTCAATCATTGTTACACAGTGTCATAATATTATCACACAGTATCAAAGTTCAATTGCATCACAACTTCGACAACAATACTATAATGATATGTATCACTCCACCTTAGTCAATAATCCATTTCACATGGAAACCACTCCCCCTTACATAATGATCCGAAAACCATATGTATTTGTGGTGTGAACTACACATTAATTCTCCTCCTTTTTGTCAATAAAATTGGCAAAGGTACGAAAACTAGTGGGATCCTAATGAAATTTCCATAGAGACATTTCATGACCAAAGAAAGCACATATCAACTTTTTAGATGCAATCATATAGACGAAGATAAATGCTTTCATCAAGGAGTTTATAAAGATACAAGATAACCCCTATAATATTCCACAGCCGCACTCCCCACAAAAATTTGGCAATTAAGCACAAGTTCAATTAAGAACTCTCCCCCATAAAATGTCATTCCCAAAAGAACAACAAGGACGACCTTACTTCACAAGAAAAGAAGGATTTCTTTGGACATAACAAATCACATACGAATATGAATTTGAATCCATAAATACTCAACTAAATTAACCACAAGAAAACCCATGATTAACTTAATCAGAAATGCTCAACATAAGAAAACTTATGGAGCCGCACAATATATGCATAAAAATATGGATCAGGGTGTAGATGGGGAAAAACGATTCGTTGGTTTTCTAGGGAATGAAGAGATGATCGAGCAATCGAGGACTCCTCAACCGAGAAAACTTCTTAAGCTCACACAGATGCACTGTACGGGAGTGATTTGAGTTCGAGAGATCAATATGTAGGACTCCGACCTAAACCAAGTCAATGGCCGTTCCAGAGTCAATTCGGTCACAAAGAGGGAGATGGTTTGATATGTAGGAGGGAAGCTGAGAATTGTGGGATCGATGATAATCAAGGATCGTGGATGTGTTGAAGGTTTCTGCAAGTATGTGTAAATAACTTTGTGTAGATGGGGAAAAACGAGTTGCTGGTTTTTACGGAATTGAGGAGACGACCGTGCGGAGGAAACTCCTTGAACCGAGTGAACTGTCTAACCTCACAAAGATTCACTGCAAAAAAGGGAGTGCTTTATATTCGAGAGATCAATCTGTAGGACTCTATCCTAAACCAATACAATGGCCGTTCCAGAGTCAATTCGGTTACAAGAGAGGATGGGCCGATCTGTAGGAGGGAAGCTAAGAAATGTGTGAGATCAATGGTGATCGAAGATTGTAGGTGTATTGTGTATTCTGCATGAAGAAATAAGATAAGTTATGATTGATTGAATTTTATATGTTGAGAGTAGTTGCTTAGACGTCGAGTTGTTAATCTCTTGTTGCCGGTTTGACGAAATATTGTCTTGTTTTTCAATCATGATTCAGAGATTTATTTATATTGCTAGAATTGTAAACACCTTGATCCCATGAAGTGTGACAGTTGCTGGAATCAAAGAGTGGGGAAGTGGAAATCTTGTTAAAAACAGTTGCTCATCGTGTGGAGACTTGGTTGATTTTCCATCCACTACTTTACTAACTCCTCCAACTGATTGCACGACTTGCTCACATTCTCATCGTGTGTATGAACACACGTGCCGTAGACCGCCAGACCAAAACCTTAGTTAATATCCCCCCATGTGACACGATTGATGTCTCGTGATGGTGGAGTCTGCAAGGAAGACATGTATTTAGTTAGTCAGTTGCTGACTTTATGGGACGATGAGTCCTTGTATTGCTGAGTCGAACGTGATTTGAATTTTTTTTAAGACTAATGAACTGAACGTGTTTGTTGAAACAGAGGTATTATTCTCGAGTAAATGTTGATAGTTAAGATGAGAAAATATTTCTCATTCGATGGATTGTTAAATATTGATAGTTGAACCAATATTCCTTAGTCTGAGCAATTATTGCTCATCTGAGCAAATGTTGCTCGTTTGATGAATTATTGGTAGCAGGGCCAAAATAAAATATTAATCTAAAATACTGGTAACTGAACCGAGTATAATTAATTAGAATGTTTATCATGTGATCAACGTAAAATTATTTGCGTTTGAATCTGGAGTTATGAACGTTGGATTCGAAAATCCTAATTTCGATCAATTGCTGATCAATTGATGATTTATTGAAAATCAACCACGGAGTGAAGGAGGGACCGGCTACATGGGATGATGGGTCGACCATGTAGTGACCAGATGCTCGAGCGAGCAAATACCAAAGTCTCTTGAAGACCAGTTGGTGAAAGGATGATTAAATGCTGATTTAATCATTTATTAAATAATGCTTGTCTGAGCCTTAGGTGATAAAACCTAATTACCAAGAAATGAGGGACCGACCAAGGGGTCATGTAACCGTCCATGGTTGGTCATGGGATCGACTGGCGATCATTTGATGAAATTCCAAGTCGTTTGGAAGAGTTTGAACCTAATATGAACAAATTAGGTCAAATTATGGAAATATATGGGACCGGCTCCTTGCAAGCCAAAGATCCAACCTTGGTCAGTCAAGGTAATATGATCACGTCACCAAAGTGTTCGTGTCTCAGTCCCGAGAATTTTGATATTTTCTGATGCGCGTTTGAGCGACATTTTGAGAAAATATGAAGAATTCAAGGTTTTTGCTCAAACTGGCGAAACTTCATAAGATGAAGGAAATAATAATAATAAAATAAAAGAATCATGAAATGTGGGAACGGCTATAGCCGGCCGGCCAATGAGCCCGGTCCCATGACACTTTTCCTAATTTTTTGTCATTTTCATGATTTTTGGGAAATACCATGAAGTCAAGAAGTTTGTTGAAACTAAGGAGTTTCCTTGAAGTGAAGGAGTTTCCATGAGATGAGGGAAACAAATAATAATAATAGTAAATATGGGCATGTGGGACCGGCCACGACTAGGGCATGGTCGGCCGGCTAGGGCCCGGTCCCGCGAGTCTTCCCTAATTTTATATCTTTTCCTTAATGTGAAGGAAATATCATGAAATCAAGGAATTTCATGGGATGAAGGAAATAGTAATAAAATAATAAGGAATGCAAGGTGTGGGGCCGGCCACAACTAAGGCATGACCGGCCGACTAGTAGGCTTGGTCCCGCGACACCTTTCCTAATTTTTTATTATTTCTTTGATACGGAGGAAACACCATGAAATTGGGGAGTTTCCTTAAACTGAAGGATATTTGTTCAAATGAAGGGATTTTCATGATAGCAAGGAAAATAATAAAAATATGATAAAATATAGAATTGGGCGTGGGACTGGCCACGGCATGACCGGCCTACCGGCAGGTCCAGTCCCCTAGCGCCCTAGATAATATCTATTATTTATTATTTTTCTTCCTATTTTGCATAGGTTCATCGTTCCTTCGTATTTCGGAATGCTCGTTCGTGCATTCAGGTGCTCGTTAGTGCATTATTGTTGAATACACTTGCACCATTTTGGTCGGGGCTTACTCGATAGCAGCTCAGATGCCCGTACGTTGAATATTTATTGCTAACCCATGAAATTCTGCTGGGAATAGCCATTAATTGAAGTAATGAAATATTATGAAAACGTAGAATATTTTCTAGTATTCAGTTAATGAATTTAATGACTAGAAATAATTAATTGACGGCTCTATACTAGCAGGCATGCTGTCTATGAGCATTAATTATTCAAAAATTGAGTGATATGAGCTTGTTGAAGCGTCATATTTATTTATTACGTATAGTCAGGGAAAACGTTGTTGCATCCTTAAGACGTTATTGCTCTATACTAGCAGGAAAGCTGTCTAGGAGCCGTCCAATCACTAAGATTCTATACACATGTCTTTTATATAGTCAGGGAAAACATTGTTACGTCCCGAAGACGTTATCGCTCCATACTAGAAGGAAAGATGTCTAGGAGCCGTCCAATCGTTCGATTCTATAGAAAAGTGATTTACTGAAATTGCTCAGTATTCATGAAATGTGTCGTTGCCTCAGCTGAGAGACTGCATATTCATGTATGCTCTGAGAGACAATATACTCAGTCAGAGGTTCTTGTGGCATGAGTTTTCATGCTTCAATGAGAGACATGAGCCTCAATACTCATCTAATTGCTGGATCAGGAATATGTAAGATTGCGGTTTTACGATTTTAGCCTTTGTCGAAAATCCACCTTCTACATTAAGTCCCATGCTTAGTGAGGGACAGTCATGCTCCTCAGTCAGTACTGGATGGTGATTTCTAGTTACATACGAAATAAGTAATTGAACTTAGTCGTAAGATGGAATGTTACCAGATTTTCGATGGTACGAACGAACCATGGATTGAACTAAGATACCAGTAGCACGATAGAGCATCGTCTATACTACACCAAATTTAACGTTTAGCAACAGCTTAAACCTGTCGTTGACCGGGCTTGCAACAGATTTTTGCCGTTGCTAAACACCCTGTCGCAGTTTTTCGCGACAGCTCCAGCTCAGTTGCTAATTTCGGCCAGCAACTGCAGTCGCAACAGAAGAAAGCTGTTGCGAAACAAAAGTTTAGAAACAAGAATAAACTGTTGCTACTATGTTTCTGATTTTAGGTTATTCTGGTATATTTTTTATTAGAACATGATACAATTGTTCTGGTTCAGATTTAGCAAAACGATTTTGCCGTTGCTAAGTTTTTCGCAACAAAAAAAAGGTCAAGTATTCGTTGACTTAGTTGTCCTGCAACACCCTATCCCTGCAATTGCCCTGACTCTTTCTGTTCTGATTCAAATAACCTTCATATTCAACATAAAATCATAATTAAACTATGAAACACAACACAAGAGCCATGACATAACAAGAATTGTCGTTTGGATGTATCTATTAACTTCAAATTACATCAAGGAATCTTACAAAGTATTTTTCATTGTTGGATGTCTCTAAGGCAAAAAAAAAAAAAAAAAAAAAAAAAAAAAAAAAAAACTGAAATACAAATACATGAAGTACATGCTCATAGTGTTCACTTAAGCTGAAATACATGAACTCTTTCATTGCACAGAAGAGGGCAAGTATGAATACCTCTGCTCCAATTAACTTCTAAGTTTTTCTATCCCAGGGACTCTTAGTACTGCAAGAGTAAAGTTTGAGGATAAGGCTACAAGGCCGTGAATTTGAGTCATGAAATTAATGATGCATTTGAATATAATCTCAAATATTTAAGTTTTGAAGGTCTAATACAACTGAGATGGAGTGAATGTATTAACATTAGAGTTTCATTAATCGCACCTAGTGCTCATGGAACGGAAGTAAGGAAGACGTATTCCCTGTGCTTTATGTACGCAGGTGAAAGCTTCATTCATTTGGCTAATGGTAAAGAGTTGGATTTCTGCGCAAGTATAAGAAGAAGTATCAAGGAAAATCCATGAATATCATTTAATCGAGTATTTAACGAAACCTAATAACACACTGTAATAAGAACTGAAAATGGAATATTTTCCATAGTTATAACGTGTTATAATATTATCACCTTAGCAAACATCTTTCAATTTAGGATACCCGTTAATAGCCCATGTCTTTTGGAGTCACAATATCAAGCTTTTAGTTGAAGCAGTACTGTACCATTAATAAGTTTGCACGTAGGTATCTTGATAGCTACCAACATATATGAATATAAAGAAAAGGCAACCAACTGATCTTCTTACACCCAAGAGATGTTGAAGTGCATAATGACTTGAAGCCTGCAGATCAACAAATACATTTTCAATCTTAGCAATGGCGTTGTCGATAAGATACTAAGGAAGTACATCAGCTGCGTAACGGAAATTAAATAATACTGACACAAAATAACAACATACGGGAGATGTAAGCCTACCAGAAATCTCTTGTATATATAAGAGGGAAGGTTCCGACATGAGTACAGGTGTACTTCTACATACAACTTATGGAACTGCTTCTCAATGTGCATGTTGTTTGATGAAACAATCGGATAACAATTGTTGTGGCGTGATGGTGCCTGGAATGTGCTTCTGCCAGTTGCATATAGCTAAAAAGAAATAATTGGCAACCTTTCGCTCACATGAGAAACAACAATTACAAATGCCAACAAAATAAATCTCCATCATATATGATGAGGTTTACTTAATCAAATCACTCGATAAAAAATAAAAAATAAGGCATGTATAACTGGTGACAGCGAGAAGAGAGAGCAGTGATTTCCTTACCTTAATGCCTACAATGGATTTGAGTATACCATGCAAGTACTTAACGTCACTCGGAGGACATGGTTATAATCTGCTCAGGTACAACCCCTGCATGTTGATGCAACAATTTATGTATCCAAGTACAACAAACCTTTCAAAGCACTATAATGACAGAATGAATTATGTAGCCAAGTACAACAAAAACTAAATTTGAAATACATTTAAATAATACTACAAACTATAAATCCACTTTGAAACAAGGATTTACTTGAATTTTCATAGATTATGAAATGGGTTTTTCAAACACCAAGTTGTAGATCTTCAACATGCTTCATATCTAAAAAATTCGCGTGTCATGCGCAGAGTATGTTTTGACTATGAAACAAGTACAGAAATGGATGGAGTTAGCTTAGCAGTTCCACTGGATTTCCATTAAATGGTGATACTGGTTCAGGTGGTTGGGGTCCTGAAGTACTTCCTGCAGAGTAATAGAATATCAGTTACTTTTATCTTCTTTGCGAGCATTTAGGGAAAGCAAATGACTAAAGATTGACCAGCAGGGGAATCATGAGGTGGACGAAAAGAGCCACAGGAGGGATTCCATGAGATGTGCTATCTTCATTCTAGTGATACATATGGCTCTCTGCAACAAAAAAATTGAGTGCAAAGGGATTTTTAGCTACAACGAAAAGACTGCACAGTCACTAAGTTTCGTTCTCAGTCATAGATTTTGATAGAAGGCGGCATAATATTAGAACCTTCTTTCTTCCTACAATGTTGGAGGCGTCCTGAAGCCAGCTCTGGTAAACAGCGCCCCCGATGATAGGTTCAGAATCCATAGCAAGCTGGACCGGTCTTTTTCTTCTCGTATTATCACCGGCTTAACCTCATCCTCTTCTACCTGTTATAGAGTTAGATATGCAGTTAAAAAATCATTTAACAAAGAATACAAGTAATTAGAGTGGTTTAAAGCAAGGTTTGAAAAACGGCCGTTTTTCCGAAAAAACGTCCGTTATAACGCTCACGCCCATATACCGTGCCCGTGAGGCTCACCAACACGCTTACCTAAATAACACCGATAAATAGGAAAAAATGACGTTATTTAGACCCGTTATAACCGTTTTTACACATGTGATTACTGTTTTTCTAAAATTAATATTTTAGTTTTTTTCTTCTAAATAACATTTTAACACACGTTTTTTACACCGTATTTTCCGTTTTCATACCGGTTAAACCCGTTTTTAAGGAAAAAAAATTTGAGTTGGAGAAATTCTTATACAATTTTTAATTTCAAACTTACAACTAAAATTTCATAAATAATCATTAAACACTTCAAATGTTATAAACTTACAATAAGTAACCTAGTGACAGTAGTGCTTGAAATTTTAAACTTAGACAAACCAACTTGTACCGGCATTTTTTTCCGACTTATTCAAGTATTTTCTGTTTTCTCGACGATTCTCAGTTGATTCCTCCTCCTCTTCCTCCGCCTCATATTGGTTCGCGTAATGCATTTGGCTGTCGTAGTTAACAGTGTCGTCATCTTCATAATCATAGTCTTCTTCCTAATTATCATTACGATTATCTACTTCATTATTGATATTAATATTGGAATTATACTCTTCATTAATTCCTCGGGTATCTTCTTCTGGACGATCTTCAGTGTAATGAGAATTGTATATGGGATTTTCATTTTCATGACCTTGTGTATTGTCTCCAAATGTTAGGTTACCAAAGTCATAAACAAAGTTACTCACTGGCAACCTTTGATATCAGATTTCAACTTCTGGATCATGCCATTCGTATGGTGGAGGGAGAGGCTCCGGATTATTAGCTGCTTCCTCTCCAATTCATTTAACCAATGTTCTTCCTGAGGTAAAACTGGTGTTTCATCATCCCCTGCTATCCAATCAAGCATATTTTCATCTGTCAGCAGGCTATGAACATCGTGGACATCGATGTTATGTCGCTTTGCTTTACCTTGAACTCTTTGCTGCTCCAATCTTAAATTGTACTGAACATATACCAAATCGTTTATTCTTGACGAAACTAAGCGGTTGCGTAGTTTGGTGTGAATTCTTTCAAACATACTCCAATTCCTCTCGGATCCAGACGATGTGTTTGTCTGGCTTAGTATCTTTACCGCGATCCTCTGGAGTGATGGAAACTGAGCAACGTATGACAACCACCAGCTTCAGGATCACCTTGCAGAGCAGCCAATCTTGCTGATGGTGATGCAAATTGGCCTTGCATCATTTGCATTCTTCCCGCCTAAAAATATCAAAAACTGTGAATAGAAATTCATATAATTACGAAATTAATTGTTAATAAAAATTCACACCTCTAGCATGCATGTCGCTTGTTCTTGAGGGCTACTAATCATTTTTGATATAACTTCACTGAGATAAATTTGGGACTGAGAAATTTCATTGTTGATGAGATTGGCTGCTGAGTTGTAGATATAATATGGATTCAGAAAATGCGCTGCAGCATGAAGAGGAGAACTCAACTGATCTTTCCATCGTCGGTTAATCACACCTACAATAGAATTATTTCGAGTTTTACCCAAACCCCTTTCTATAGTTTCCACACATGTAGCAAGTGCATGAAACAAATAACCCATGGTAGGTTTATCTGAATCCAAGAAACGGATCATTTTCAATAAAGGATCACTTTCACATAGCAATAAGTGACATATATCAATTCATCATGCCATTTTTTTTATAAAGAAACAATGATTTTTTACGTGCCAACTGATTCAAGTTGATGGACTATTTAATTATGAATATTAACATTTATTAAAACATTTCTTAAATAAATGATAATAAAATGAACAAAAAATCTATATTTCTTAAAACATTTCTTAGATAAAAATGAAACATTTATTAAGTAAATATACGTTAATAGAATGAAACATTTCTTCACTTAACATTTCTTAAATATTTCTCAAACATCATGAAAGAAAAAAACATCGATATTTCTCAAACATCTATATTCACTACTCTAACATCATGAAAGAAAAAAACGATAATAAATAAATTAATAACGTATTAATAAATTATATCTCTAATTGAATGAAAAATCTACAAAAAATAATTAATATTACCTCTTAAACTTGTATTTGAGAAATTCAAAATGTAAAGCATTCCTTTGAGCAAGAAGCAGAGAACCAGAGAACCAGAGGTATTGATTTCATTTCAATTCTCTTCTTGTCCTTTTAAAGCATTCCTTTGGGCAAGAAGGCATAATAGCTAGCAAATCGAAATATTCTTGAAACATTTGGAATCTCGTTGCATGCGTATATAAGCACAGGCTAGCTATGTCTTTGATCATGAAACCAACTACTCTTTTTACTTTTTTTTTGTTTTATTTCTTTAACTTTTGAGTTTGAACTCTAAAGTACAGACCACATGTAGCATATACTGTACACACCTCCAAATGCAAAAGAAAAAGATAAATCGACTCCCTGACTTCCCTCTCTCACTCTCTTTTTCTCTAGCTAGTCTCTGACTCTCTTCCTGTTGCATTCCTTGTTGGTTAGTCTTGTAGCAAGTAGCTAAGAGCCTAGAAGTATTATTTCACAACAAAGTTTTGACTGCTTTTGAATCCGAATATGCATTATTGAAATATTGGGGAATGCATTGAACTATTCGAGTGACAACTTGAACATATCAAGTGGATAGTGATAGTATGCGTGTATAAATATTGTCGGTAGACGATAACTACAATGCATTGTTATAAGTCATAGACTTAGGGTTGTGAATTTTACTAGATATCCATAAATTTGTATGTTAAAAACCCATAAACAAATAAATAAAAAATCAAATAAATAAATTAAACCAAAAAAAATGAAAAAACGTAGTAACAACGTTATTTAGACCCGTTGTAACCGTTTTCACAGCTGTAATTACCGTTACATAGGAAATTCAGATCACAAATTATTTATTTTTCTTATTTAACCGTTATCACACCCGTTATTTTAAAAAAACGTCAAAAAAACGCGTTTTATTCCTATATAACGCGTTTTTGACCCAAAACGTGCTCACACCCGTCCAAACACGTTATAACGGTCACGCCTAGTACCTGTGACCTGGGTCGTGACCCGTTTTTCGAACCTTGGTTTAAAGTGCTTAAGCTTAATAGTTTTTACCTGTTGAACGTCATCTCTACGTTCATCAGCCTGCTGGATGTTATGCGGTTCTGGCCCTTCAGGATGTTCATCTCTCATGCCATCAGTTTCCATAGGGACTAGAAATAAGTTGAGGAGAAATTGTCAGCCAAACATTCAAAACAATGGATGACTAATATGAAACGGGCAATTGTTTAAATAGTTAACTTGGTTGAGGAATTTCTGGTGGCGGGGAAGGTATAGGAGTAGTATGTATCTGAGAGTGCTCATGAGAAGTGAAATTTGCATTCATGTCTTCATCTCCTTTAATATCAAACCTGTATGAGAGTTAAGATGCAAAACTGATAACATATCAATCAACAAAAGTGGTTAATCATATTTTTCTTTCAGAACCTAACAAAACAACACAACTAAGGTAGACACTGAAACAAAGCTTCTATAAAGTGAATTTTCTTCAAATGTGTAGATGAATAATGCAATAGTAGAATTGGTTTCCTTACCCCTCGAAGCAATTACATAGATATTGCTTTGGCTGGTTTGAATCAAATGGGTCAAATAAGGTGATGTTGTCTCTATCAGCTGAAATAAGAAAAAGGGAACGGTACAGAATTAGTTTACATCACTCATTCTATGCGATGCTCACGTCTTTGAGTGTGTATGCTCTCATGCTTAGAAATTAAATGGAATTTTTAGGGTAGGGTGGAAACCTTGGTGATGTTTTTTATCCTCCAGGTCTCTTGCATTCTCCTCATTAGTAAAAGGCTCATCAATACGGTCCAGCCGTTGCAATAAGTTAAACTTTAGGCTTAAGCAGTCCATTTAGCAATTTGAATACCCACAAACAACTATAATTTGACAAACACAAAATTATCTAGTTGAATTACAATCACAAACACCCCAGTTAGTACCAACCACAACAAGTGGCTCATAAAAAAACTGCCGAAACATCATTTAGTTCACCCAAATGGTAGAAAACCTGCAGAACCCCAAAATAGGAAAAAAAAAAAAAGGTTTCGGTTGCGGCTGCTCTGCAAGTAAGGAAGAAGAAACAAGTTGAAGAGAAACTTATCTCTTCGATAGAAACAAGTGGAAAACGTCCCGATTGTTTAAGGTCAAGGGGTCAAGGAGTCAAGGGGTGGAAGTATATCAATACACTTAAAAGGATAACAAAAATATGTGCGGAAAAAGAGTTGTAAAGTGTTACATGAAAGCATGTGAATCGCATGCTTATCATCTCCGCAGTTGCTACTAGCAACATAACCCCGGTCGTTGCGAGATCCGCAACAGAAAACAACAGTTGCTAAAGTTTGGCAACAACTTTTCTTTGTCGCTAATTAGCAACAGCTCTAGATCTGTTGCTAATCTGGGTTGCTAAAAGCTTAATTTGGTGTAGTGCTAACAAGCGTAAATTGGTGTAGCACCGCTGATTTGGTGATGGAACCTTGGTCGATTTAGGATTCACGGGTCCGGGATCAAGAAAGGAAATCCTTGTGGAATTAGGTTTTGGACGTTCGTTCGTTAGTTTAAGAAACGAGCAATAATCCCTAACTTAGGAGAGAGAAAAAAAAATTCGTTATAGACCTGTGTCTAATGATAAAATTTTGTATATGAGCTTTGTTGAAAACCAAAATTTTACCTTAAAAGTGTGAGTTTTCGCAAAATTAAAATAAACCCTCGTTTCAAAGACGTACGATCGTATGAGGGAATTTTTTTTAATACGTGAATATTCACGAAAAATATATCATATATATATTTTTTATTTACGTGAGTAATTCACATTTTATTATTTTGCTAAAATCAAAAATTGATTTTGAGTAATCTTTAAAAGTAGACAATTATTTGTGATAAAATATTGTCTTGGTGTGAGTTTTTCACAACTCAATGGTGAATGTTCACAAAGTGGAAATTATGTTCATGATTTCATAAAAAATCAGGTTTCGATCTTCGAAAACTAAAGTTTTGCTCATTTTGTAGGTTTAAAGAAACGAGCGAGTTTTGAAGTGTTAACTTTTGTATCACAATCACTACTGTTAGTGGAATCGTAAACAGGCAAGAGTTAAGAATTACCATTTTTGCGCGTATTGTTACCATGTGTTTGACTCCACAGTTTTCGTAACAGATAATGGTAGCCCCTGATTATAGCCGTGTCTCTGCTTCTTCTGGGTAACAATCTGGAAACACCAAACCAAAGATGGCGCTTTTGCTGATGTTCATGCCGAGGTTAATCGTCTTGATACGAGGGAGTTGATTCGTGGTACACATCTCGATCATCTGAGGAAGAAGAGGGGAGAAGATGAAAAGATGAGAACCCGTTGATCATAGAGTTGAGCCGTATCCACCCGGTATGAAGGTTGATCATTAAGCCAAAATCAATTTCCATGTTGAATGTAAGGAAAATGACCACTTGGATGTTGCCTATGATGATCCTGAATATCATCTTCAAGAGATTGCTGCAAAAACATCCATCTGCGTGCGTCTTCGAAACTTATTGAGCCGTCATGGAGGGACGTGCAGTATTACAGTGGCAAACTGTCAGTCCCCAGTATTGGTGGGATATTCTCTTCGTTCCTTTTCTTTATTCTTTCTTATTTATATAAAGGTGGATATATCGAGGTTTAAAGACTTTGTGGAAATACCTAGGTGAACGTCGCTCGACTGTGAGTGTTACCAATCCCGTCTAGAAATTTCTGCTTGCATGTCATCCGCTCTGGAAGTTTCTGAAACTTCATACGATGTCGGAATTTGATGATTGACCCCAACTTTCGAAGATAAGAGACTGAGAAATCATATGCAAAAAGAATCCTTCAGTTTGGAGATGTCTAGGGCGTTCAATGGCGCGTGCACACTCATAACTTGTAATCCCGTGCAAATTTTCAGATTTCATAAACCTGAGTGTGGAAGCCATATCTTTATACTCGTATGTCCGATTGATGCGCCCTTTTAGTATGTTGTAGCAGAGGCATAGACGAAAATCTTTAATCAAGGAAGTATCATCCCATTCATCACTCACTGGTACGTTTTTGTAAACCCATGGCCTGAAGTATGTTGTATCTCATTTGTAGAGGCGATGATAACATATTGTAGAAGACTTCGGCTTGTGCTTGTTCGTCGTGCAAGCTTTGGGAAGAATTTCTTGTCTTCATATCTTGATATGAATCATTGGTGCTTGGAAAAGTGTGATCCATCGAGTAACACTTCAGAGGATGGATAGTTGATGAAGCCGGATGTTACTCCTGAGACCGTTTTTAATGCTGAGATCACAATTGGATTTGCTTCAGAAATCCTTGTTAGTGTTGAGACCGTGGAAGAAGTTGCTCTAGAGATCCTTGTTTATGTTGAGACCGTAGATTGATGTGTGTTTCGCGGAATTGGAAGAAAGTTTCCAGGGCGGAGAAGTCAAAAGTTGTTAATGCTCCTTCCACCATGACTTTTCTTATCCGTGCAATTAGGATCACAAAACCAGTGTTTGTTACTTCGTTTCAGAATCT
This sequence comes from Papaver somniferum, assembly GCF_003573695.1. Classification (NCBI taxonomy): domain Eukaryota; kingdom Viridiplantae; phylum Streptophyta; class Magnoliopsida; order Ranunculales; family Papaveraceae; genus Papaver; species Papaver somniferum. The sequence goes on along the minus strand of NC_039359.1, from coordinate 15,149,442 downwards.
TGCTCCATCAAGTATTGACCGTCTTCAATTCCCTGCTGCTGGAAAAGCGGCTCCCATGAGGAAATTTCCATGGAAAAGGAGAGTACAGATGATTCTTGCTCGTCTTCAGAGGATGGTGAAGAAGAAGAGTCTCAGAATCCAGGACCAAATGACCGATGATCCTCTTAATGGTGATGCTGGCAATTCTGACCCCTTGAACGCTTAAGAGGCCTCCCAAATAAGTACCCATCTTATATTTTATTCATTGAAGCATAAAATTACTGATTTTTGGATGAATGAATGAGAATCCATATGAATGAACGAAAAGTTTTGCCGAAATACGTCACCAGAGAATTCAGAACTCAGCCTTTTAGCAAAAACACTGTAAAATCTTCATCCGATGTCGGATTTTTGTGGTCCGCCCTTTTTTTTATGCCAAGGAAATATCCTAGCTTTAGCAAATAATCTTTTTGGAGTTTGAGCATGTTTAGGAGTCGAAATTGACGAAACATTAAACTTCCAGGAAGTTTTTAGAAATTTTTTAGTTGGCATGTAGTTTAATGTTTCGGCCGTATATTTTTTCTAGATTATCCAATTGATGTGAATTTTGGATATCTTGTAGAGGACATCCATATGAAGATAATGGTATATGACTCAACCTTAGATTCATTACCAATTTCTCACAGTTCATCGTCTTGTACAGGGCAGCGTAAAATTGACTCAGACAGACTTGCTTGTAAAACATATTTCTTGTATCTTCACGTTATTTGCTTATGTATTGAAGGAATAACGAAGAACTTTGATGACGTTAGATCACTTACATCCTAAATTTACTATTTCCTTTGATTTATATGCTTGGAACGCTCTATTCTCATGTAATCATCATATTAGGTATCGAATGATGAAGTTGAGAATAACCGAGTTGATGGCGATGGTACAAGCGGTATTGTGAATTAAAGAACTGACACAACCATTTCTGCACCTGAGGGGGTCGTTACTGAAATTATTAAAGAAACCGAAGCTCGGGTCGTCATCACTTTAGGGAAAAAAGAAAACATGCGAAGGATTGAATAAACTGCTTCAATTGATAGAAAAACTGCTCCAATGATTGAGACTCGTATAGTGGTGAACGAATACCCTAATGCAGGTATTTCCTTTGCTTCTTCATTCAGTGAGTTACTCCTGTATCATGAACTAGTTGGTGGATTCAGCGCACTAAATATGTTGGCTTGTATGAAAAGATATGGAGCGGTACGGTCATATCATCATTACCCAAGACTCGAAACGTGTTTACTTCTTGACAATGAAAGTAGGAGATATCTTGCGTGTCATAGATGACATATGAACCAGAGATAGAAGTACTGTTACTCAAGACATACCCTTTGATTGGGAGTACAACTTGGAGAATACTTGGCTTCAATGTGAAGTGGCTTGGTCAGAGAATAAATATTATCAAGGATTCTTGTGAGAAGAACATACCCTTTCCCAATGATTTTGTGATGGAGAAAGAGGCCGCAATTGCTAGATTGTCCAAGGAGCTAGAGTTGGAGAAAACAGCTTTGCAAGTCTTGAAGAATGCAGAGGAAAAAAAATCTTACTTTGCTGATTTCCTTTTATGAAATTTGTTAGACTTGACCGTCCGTGCTCTGAATATCTTAGGTTGATACGGAATCCCAGTGGGGTTGCACGTTTGTGGAGCCTTCCAAGCTTGTGGAACATGTGAATACTCGTGCAGAGGAGAATACCCGAGATGTTCTTCATCGTGTTTAGATATCATTTCAGCAATGAATATCTTAGTGAGATGCTCAATCGGAAGAGGTTCCAGATTCAACCATTTGGTAAAATATTGGTGTGGTGAAGCTGTCCATTCATAACGCCTCACAATAGCAGAGTTATTGGTAGAATTGAGTCCTCGGACTAGAAGAGCATGTTTGAAAACAGATGATACAGATGTATGAGGAGGAATGAGACTTTTCTGAGTGCGGAATCTCCTGCTAGCACATCCTCCTCGGGCTCTTGTTTCAACTCCATCAAAGTTTGGAATTGCTTTAAATGTTGTTGATGGAACATCCGTTGAATCTTCCGAATCAGAGTTTTCTCCGTCCGAGAGGGGTGTATGCACCTCAGCAGTCATCTTTTCAGCATGAATCCATGTTCGTCCAAGAATCATATCATATCCTGGATTTTCTTGATTATGTGAAACTTGGTTTTTGTCCAAGTTGAACTTATGTTCACTTTGAGGGTGATGTATCCATAAGCATCTCTGAGCGTTCCTTCAAGGTCTCTGATTGGATGGAATCACGAGCAGCTTCTTTTCGAGTGATGTCTGCGGCTCTGAGGGTTTTCATAGAATAAGGTTGATAGTGGTGCCAGCATCGATCAACGTTCTTCCGAATTCATTTCCTCTAAAATGGACCGTGGTGAGAAGTCCCCAGCCATACATTTTCTTGTCTGTTACTGAAGGCTCAGGGAGTGTATCTTGAATCAATAAACGCTTCCCTGACACGATGTGATTCAATGCAGCAAACATGTCTTTCCTTTGAGCTTTTGATAAGTACAACAATTCACATACATGCTCGATTAAGGATTAAACTGCTTCCTTGACAGGTGGTTCAGAGAGAGTGAAGGTTCTGACCGGGAGAGGGTCTCTGTGTACTCCTTCAGTCCCCAAGTTAAGCTCTCTTGATTCGACTTTTTCTTGGAATATGCGCTTCAAAATTCTGCAGTCCCTTGTGGGATGATTGACGAATCTGTGAAAGCGACAGTAACGAGGATTTTCCATGTCTTCTTCAGTTGGTTCTTTCTTGACATACGGTAACTTGATTGCACCGTCTTGGATCCAGACGTCTAGTAGTTCGATCACCTCTTCAACGGGATAGGGAAAACAAGTACTTATTGATCGGTTCCTGTGTGTTGGGTTGGAGTCTTTGCATCCCGGGTTTCATTATCCTTTTCTAAGGAGTTGGAGAAGTATGCTTGTGTTGTGGCTCGGATTTTCGTTTGCTTCCTTCTGCAACAACGTTTGTGGAAGGTTGGAGGTCGTACTGTTTGTTGATCAAACGTCTGCTACCTCGAGTTTCTCGTGGTTCTTCAGATTTTGTAGTTTTAGCTCTCTCCTGTAAAGCAGGTGCAGTGGTTGCTGATCTCTTAGTCGCTTCATGAAGTTTCGAGAAATTCTGGAACCTGAGATTTTCCAGTAAAGCTCTGTAGACTGGATTCATTCCATTGATGCACAAGTCCACGAGTTGTTGTTATATGACATTTGGATCATGACAGTCTAGAGCTTGAACTCTGAACCTTTTCACATAATCATTAGGATGTTCATTGCTCCTTTGAAATATCCTTCCAAGATCAGAGAGAGTTATTTTCTATGAAACGAAGAAATATTTTCTGTAGAAAGTATTAATCATTTGAAAATTCCTTCATACGGACGACATGGTTGTGCTCATGTTCACCCAATGCCTCTAGAAACCGAGAAACGTGTTCTCGAGCATTTCCGGTTCCATCATAAAAGGTAAATGTTGGAGGGACATAACCTTTTGGAAGAGGAATCCTTTGTGTATAAGCAGGGTATGGAGGTTGGTGACGATGGACATATGAAGTTTTATCTTTTCCACGGTCCTCCAAGAGGCGCTCCAAGTCTTCACGGGTGATGAAACTGGATTGTTCCTTCGCTGGAGGATTGTCTGCAGATTTAGCTTTAGGAACTTCTTCATCATCTACTACATGGATTGGAGTGACTTCAGGATCAACGTCCGAAGATGTTTCTTTAACTTTTCCTTTCTCCTGAGTTTTCTCTGACATCTTGTCTGTAAGAGTCTTGAGATAATTGCATAATTATTTCTAAATGGCATCCATGTCAGTCTGATTCTTAGCAAGAGTCTTTTGCGCCTTCATGAGATCACCTATGGTAGGAGGGTTTTATCTGACTTCCTCAAGAGACCGGACGAAGATAGGATTGTTCCCGATGTTGGTTTGAGGAGGAGTGGTACCGCTAGTGTCGTTGTTAGGAGCCGTAGCAGTTTTTGGAGTACCACCAGTATAGTATTGCTAGTGCTAGCATTGTTTGGGTTAGGGTTTATAACTGAACCTGACCTAAGATCAACCATCTTTGTGAGAATTGATATTACAACCGAGAGAATGATCTCCCACTGTGGTCGCCAATCTGTATATGAGGAAAAACAATTCGTTGGTTTTCTAGGGAATGAAGAGACGATCAAGCGATCGAAGACTCCTCAACCGAGAAAACTGCTTAACCTCACACAAATGCACTGCATGGGAATGCTTTGAGTTCGAGAGATAAATCTGTATGACTCCGGACTAAACCAAGTCAATAGCCGTTCCAGAGTTAATTCGGTCACAAAGAGGGAGATGGGTTGATCTGTAGGAGGGAAGCTGAGAATTGTGGGATCAATGATGATCAAGGATTGTGGATGTGTTGAAGTTTTCTGTAACTATGTGTAAATAAGTTTGTGTAGATGGGGAAAAACGAGTTGCTGGTTTTTACGGAATTGAGGAGACGACCGTGCGGAGGAAACTCCTTAAACCGAGCGAACTTTCTAACCTCACACAGATGCATTGCAAAAAGGGAGTGCTTTGAATTCGAGAGATAAATCTGTAGACCCTGGCCTAAACCAAGACAGTGGCCGTTCCAGAGTCAATTCGGTCACAAGAGAGGATGGTTCAATCTGTAGGAGGGAAGCTAAGAAATGTGTAAGATCAATGGTGATCAAAGATTGTAGGTGCATTGTGTATTCAGCGTGAAGAAATAAGATAAGTTCTGATTGATTGAATTTGCTCTGTTGAGAGTAATTGCTCAGACGTCGAGTTGTTAATCTCTTGTTGTCTATTTGACGAAAGATTGTTTTGTTTTTCAATCATGATTCAAAGACTTATTTATATTGCTAGAATTGTAAACACCTTGATCCCATGAAGTATGACAGTTGCTGGAATCAAAGAGTGGGGAAGTGAAAATCGTGTCAAAACCAGTTGCTCATCGTGTGGAGACTTGGTTGATTTTTTATCCACTACTTTGCTAACTCCTCCAACTGATTGCACGACTTGCTCACATTCTCATCGTATGTATGAACACACATGCCGTAGACCGCCAGACCAAAACCCTAGTTAATATCCCCCCATGTGACACGATTGATGTCTCGTGATTGTGGAGTCTGCAAGGCAGGCGTGTATTTAGTTAGTCAGTTGCCGACTTTATGGGACGACGAGTCCTTGTATTGCTGAATCGAACGTGATTTTCAAATGTTCTAAGACTCATGAATTGAACGTGTATGTTGATACAGAGGTATAATTCTCGAGTAAATGTTGATAGTTAGGGTGTGCAAATATTTCTCATTCGATGGATTATAGAATATTGATAGTTGAACCAATATTCCTTAGTCTGAGCAATTATTGCTCATCTGAGAAAATGTTGCTCGTTTGATGAATTATTGGTAACAGGACCAAAATAAAATATTAATTTAAAATACTGGTAACTGAACCGAGTATAATTAATTAAAATGTTGATCATGGGATCAACGTAAAATTGTTAGCTTTTGAATCTGGAATTATGAACCTTGGATTCGAAAACCCTAATTTCGATCAATTGCTAATCAATTGATGATTTATTGAAAGTCAACCATAGAGTGAAGGAGGGACCGGCTACATGGGATGATGGGTCGACCATGTAGCGCTCAGATGCTCGAGTGAGCAAATACCAAAGTCTCCTAAAGACCAGTTGGTGAAAGGATGATCAAATGCTGAAATCATTTATTAAATACTGCTCGTCTGAGCCTTAGGTGATAAAACCTAATTACCAAGAAATGAGGGACCGACCAAGAGGTCATGGAACCGTCCATGGTTGGTCATGGGATCGACTGACGATCATTTGATGAAATTCCAAGTCGTTTGGAAGAATTTGAACCTAATATGAACAAATTAGGTCAAATTATGAAAATATATGGGACCAGATCCTTGCAAGCCAAAGAGCCAACCTTGCTCTGTCAATGTAATATTCTCACGTCACCAAAGTGTTCGTGTCTCAGTCCCGAGAATTTTGATATTTTCTGATGCGCGTTTGAGCAATATTTTGAGAAAATATGAAGAATTCAAGGTTTTTGCTCAAACTGAGGAAACTTCATAAGATGAAGGAAATAATAATAATAAAATATAGGAATCATGAAGTATGGGATCGTCTACGGCCAATGAGCCCGGTCCCATGATACTTTTCCTAATTTTATGTTATTTTCATGATTTTAAGGAAATACCATGAAGTCAATGAGTTTGTTGAAACTAAGGAGTTTCCTTGAAGTGAAGGAGTTTCCATGAGATGAGGGGAAAAAATAATAATAATAGTAAAATATGGGCATGTGGGACCGGCCACGACTAGGGCATGGTCGGGCGGGTAGGGCCCGGTCCCGCGAGTCTTCCCTAATTTTATATATTTTCCTTAATGTGAAGGAAGTATCATGAAATCAAGGAATTTCATGGGATGAAGGAAATAGTAATAAAATAATAAGGAATGCAAGGTGTGGGGCCGGCCACAACTAAGCATGACCGGCCGGCTAGTAGGCTTGGTCCCGCGACACCTTTCCTAATTTTTTATTATTTCTTTGATACGGAGGAAACACCATGAAACTGGGGAGTTTCCTTAAAATGAAAGATATTTGTTCAAATGAAGAGATTTTCATGAGATCAAGGAAAATAATAAAAATATGATAAAATATAGAATTGGGCGTGGGACTGGCCACGCATGACCGGCCGGCCGGTGGGTCCAGTCCCCTAGCGCCCTAGCTAATATTTATTATTTATTATTTTTCTTCCTATTTTGCATAGGTTCATCGTTCCTTCGTATTTCGGAATGCTCGTTCGTGCATTCAGGTGCTCGTTAGTGCATTATTGTTGAATACACTTGCACTATTTTGGTCGGGGCTTACTCGATAGCGGCTCAGATGCCCGTACATTGAATATTTATTGCTAACCCATGGAATTCTGCTGGGAATAGCCATGATTTGAAGTAATGAAATATTATGAAAACGTAGAATATTTTGTAGTATTCAGTTAATGAATTTAATGACTAGAAATAATTAATTGACGGCTCTATACTAGCAGGAATGCTGTCTAGGAGCATTAATTATTCAAGGATTGAGTGATATGAGCTAGTTGAAGCGTCATATTTATTTATTACGTATAGTCAGGGAAAACGTTGTTGCATCCTGAAGACGTTATTGCTCTATACTAGCAGGCAAACTGTCTAAGATCCGTCCAATCACTAAGATTCTATAATCATGTCTTTTATATAGTCAGGGAAAACATTTTTACGTCCTGAAGACGTTATCGCTCTATACTAGCAGGCAAGCTGTTTAGGAGCCGTCCAATCATTCGATTCTATATAAAAGTGATTTACTGAAATTGCTCAGTATTCATGAAATGTGTCGTTGCCTCAGCTGAGAGACTGCATATTCATGTATGCTTTGAGAGACAATATACTCAGTCAGAGGTTCTTATGGCATGAGATTTCATGCTTCAATGAGAGACATGAGCCTCAATACTCATCTGATTGCTGAATCAGGAATATGTAAGATTATGGTTTTACGATTTTAGCCTTTGTCGAAAATCCACCATCTACACAGGGAAGATCAATACTGCGGAACAGACAAGGATTCTTTCTATTTTCCATCACTATTTGAACAATGACATACAATAGATATAATCCTCGTAAACAAAAGTTCACCCTATCTTCCATCAATATTTGCATAATGACATAGGCTTAAAACTTTTGTAATGTCAGAAGTTCATTCATTCTTTTATCAATACATGCATATCGACATGTGAAAGACTTAACTTTTGAGCAAGTTAACTGTGCTTCTTATGGAACTCAACGCAATTAGCAATTTTAGTTGAAAGACAAGATCATTCATAGCTAACGTGCCACATAAAGTTATTACATCAACAAGACATAAACTTAAGTCCAACAGAAGAAGTTTAAACAGATAACAAGAAAATAAAAGTCAACATAGCTCGTTCAACGACCCAAAGCAAGTACAGAGACTAGCTATTCATCTCATAGAATTCTCTGGCAATTTCATAAAACTTCTCACCAAGTTCAGGATAAGCAGTCCTTGCATAATCCACATTCTCTTTCAAACAATCAACTTCTTGTTGAAGGCGGATGATCTCAGGATTGAAGGCGGATGGTCTGGACATCTTTTCAATGTCTGCATAGTTAAGACTTTTGGTCCTCCAAGATCAGTTCCAACAGAGACAGTGCCGAAATGACTACAGATCCTTGAAATTAGACATGGGAAGCCAGGAGTTTTCTTTGAGATATGTTTGACACTTATCATTTGTTGAATAATGAGACTACATAAATCAATGTCCCTCCCTTCGACAACATAATAAACCAGTTCTGCAAGAGGCCTGGTCCATACTGGTCTGTCAATTGTGTTAGGCATAAAGTTTGCCAACAAAAGTTTTCCAGCAACTTTGAGAAATAAAGCACCCTCATGAACATCAATCTTACCATCATTCCAGGTAACATCTTTTGCAAGAAGGAACTTTGAAAGTGCATTGGGCGAGAGTCTCAAATGCTCCGGTGGTGGTAAGAGAAAATTACCAGGTTGAGGTATATCCAAAAGTTCAGCAATAACTTGTATGTTAACCAGAATTATTTTACCTTGGACAACAGTTTTGAACATACAATTTATCAAATCAGGATCATGCAGGTTTGCATAGAACTGAGATGTCATTTCTTAATAGGTTGTTCCCATGGGACGATGGATAATTCCCCATTCATGATTTTCAAAGAGCCTATACATGCCATCTACTCTAAGTTCAAAGGGAACATAAATTCTTTCCGTAATAGGGTTCTTTTAACTCTATTCTTGATAATAGTCACGAGCCTTAATGTCGAAAAACCTAATACGTAAACTTGGATCATAAAATGTGTCTTCACGATTTTGGGTACCTGAACTCTCACCACGACTAGGTCTCTTCCTAGAAGCCATAGTTACAAATAGAAACACAAGATGGATGAAAAACTTACACGAATACCCGAACTGTAAGGATTGGAGCAGTCCGAAGATGCTCTTGACCTTTTGTAACTAAACTCACTTCTTGGTGCACGAACTGAAGCTAATGGTAGAGCACTGAATCTGCAGTAAGTTACGAAACCAATAACAACCCCTGATATAAAAACTTGTTGTGAAACCAAAGAACCCAAGAACACTCAAAACAATTGAGAATTGAGGTTTATGGGAGACAACAGTTCAAGAACTGTTCGTTTTTTCTCTTCTAGTTCACAAACAGTCGAGAAGAAAAAGAGGTGAAGAGAACGAGGTTGGTTCTCCCTCTTTTTATTTGTCGATCGGTAGTACTCGAACCAATTAAACATGTTCTGGACAAAGATCTCAATATGAACAGGATAGGTTCGAGTATGTGACCCGCACGTGAACTGACTAGGGCTTGATTGTTTTTAGAACAACTTAAGTCATCATATTTGGAGCAAGGCTCAACAACTACAATAATTCGCAACCTATGAGGATCAGACATGTAGCGACAGATCTTGAACACCATTACACCAAGAAAGAGTTTCTTTCCAACTACTATTACATCTTACAATATTGAGAGAAACCCAAGGAACTGTTTTTATAAGATTTTCAAAGAACATCCAGAGAGCACAAGAAACATCGTGTTTCTGATTTCTTATTTTACACCTTATAAGAATCAGTTTCTGCGGATAGTTTTCAGTATAATATAGTGTAGATGGGGAAAAACGATTTGCTGGTTCTTATGGAATTGAGGAGACAACCGTGCGGAGAAGACTCCTTGAACCGAGCGAAACACTTAACCTCATACAGATGCACTTCAAGAAGGGAGTGCTTTACATTCGAGAGATCAATCTGTAGGACTCCGGCCTAAACCAAGACAATGGTTGTTCCAGAGTCAATTCGGTCACAAGAGAGGATGGGTCGATCTGTAGGAGGGAAGCTGAGAAATGTGTGAGATCAATGGTTATCGAAGATTGTTGGTGTGTTGTGTATTTTGCATGAAAATAGTTTCTGAATGATTGAGTTTACTCAATTGATAGTAATTGCTAAGACGATGAGTTCGTGTAAACGAAAGACTGTCATCGATAATTGTCTGTTTCTCAATCCTGGATTCCGAGAACTATTTTTGTTGAAAACACAGTAGACACCTTGATCCCATGAAGTGTGACAGTTGATGGAGTCAAAGAGTACGGAAGTGGACATCGTGTTAAAACCAGTTGCTCATCATGCGGAGACTTGGTTGATTTTCCATCCACTACTTTGCTAACTCCTCCAACTGATTGCACGACTTGCTCACATTCTCATCGTGTGTATGAACACACGTGTCGTAGACCGCCAGACCAAAATCCTAGTTAATATCCCCCCATGTGACACGATTGATGTGTCGTGATTGTGGAGTCTGCAAGGAAGACGTGTATTTAGTTAGTCAGTTGCCGACTTTATGGGACGATGAGTCCTTGTATTGCTGAATCGAACGTGATTTGCAAATGTTCTAAGACTCATGAATTGAACGTGTATGTTGAGACAGAGGTATAATTCTCGAGTAAATGTTGATAGTTAAGGTGAGCAAATATTGCTCATTCAATGGATTGTTGAATATTGATAGTTGAACCAATATTCCTTAGTCTGGGCAATTATTGCTCATCTGAGCAAATGTTGCTCGTTTGATGAATTATTGGTAACAGAACCAAATAAAATATTAATTTAGAATACTGGTAATTGAACCGAATATAATTAATTAAAATGTTGATCATGGGATCAACGTAAAATTATTAGTGTTTGAATCTGCTCAAAATTATGTTTTGCAGAGCTTTGGATCCGAAACCCTAATTTCGATCAATTGATGATTTATTGAAAATCAACCACGGAGTGAAGGAGGGACCGATGATGTAGATTTTATATAACCAAAATTAATGATTAAATGAAACCTAGTTTTATCCGCAAGCGCACAGGTCAATTGTAATATAGATAGCAAATGCGGTTCGTTCCCACAGGGAGTGTGAAATACCACTACTAATTAATATTAAGAATAACTAATCAACAAGGTGATGTTTAACAATTTTTTAGAAGTTCGAGACGAAATGAAATAATAAAAACGTAACCAAAATGGGTAATGGGTTATTAGGATTTTCGATTTCCACCAATTCAATCATATAATTTCTACTAATCTCTATTTATTACTCAAGACAAATTTCGAAATCAATCTCATGCCTCGGAAGATTGTATGTTAAATTCTAAAATATAGTTTCTCCGCTGTAACCTCCTTCGCTTCATGGGTAGTGATTCTAACGCATTACCTATCAATCCTAAAGCATATCACGTCAAGGGATTTAACCAAAACACGAAATATCAATTGAAAAGCATAAATAATCAAGAAAATCACATAATCAATTAATCACCAAGATATATGAAGAGAAATTACTAGTCAATGAATTATTATTAGAGATATCATCGTAGTGTTTAAACAATTATTTGGCTTCCATCTAAACTCTAATAAACGATTTAGAAAACCATGGAAAAAATAAAATCAAAACCACAAAACCCTTGTTTCTCCTCTACGGCTCTGTAGCCGCAGCTCCTCTTCGTCTCCCCAAAACCGGCCTCTCTTATTCTCTGTCGGTTTTTGGTCTTTATAGTGCTGCGAAGAAATCCCCGAAAGGCTTAACAGCCTTCTGCCTAACGGCTAATGGGCCCAATTTAATACCAGCTTGATTTCAGCACATGTCCAAATTCAACCAAATCTTGGCATCTACCAAATTCTGTTCATCTCAGAACTTTCTTAAGTTTATTTCTCTGAACTTCACTTTCGCTGTAGGGGCCCTTACAGCATCAGCTCCACCTTATCCTGCTTGAATGACGTCTCCATCATGTAGCACCCAGCAACACCATCTCCTGATCTCGACTCTTTCATCTCTGCCATCAGGTTTCTTCGCAACTGTGCATTTACATTCTGCCACATCTCCGTTTCCTGACTCCATAAACATAGCTCCTGAAAATCCTCCCAGATTCGTTTCAACTTCAACAGCTCCACAAAACTCCCATTCTTCTTCCAGTTGTAGTCGATCACCACCAGTTTCGACTTAATTGTCTTGTACAGCTCATGAAGCTAACACCAGTTCGATGCTATACATGCCAACACTCGCAGTAAGAACTCACTTCAGAGATGAGCTCTATACAGCCAACACACCAATTGATATTCGCTGCCTAAAGTACCTTCCACCATCAGGACCTTTCAACTACACGAGACCCTCCACATTCAGTACATGTTGCTCGGTATTATTCCATTATGGATTAACACAACAGCAAACACCACCAGCTGCAACTTCTCTGACCGTCTCTCAACTCGGCCATTAACAACTCCGGCCACTGTTGTCGTCACCACTGCCACCAACAGTTCACTCTTCTCTTCTTTTGCACTTCTTATTTTCCCCATCACACTCGAGCCAATCTCAGTTGGCTTCTAATCCTCTCCATTTCCTTTAGTCACATGTAGTACACACAGTCATCTCAACTTTTTTAAACACCAGATTTTTCATTACCAATTACCAACTCCAGTACCTACATCCGGCCACAACAACAACTTCGATTCGCTTAACACACTGCCTCAATGTGGATCCATCTCACGAGCCAACATCCCCATCTGCTCTTGCGTCATTGCTGATTCAAATCCTCTTTTGAACGGCTAGTACCCATTTCAGCCTTCGAATCCATGCATCACCACTATAAATTCAAACCAAATTTATATGAAGTGGAAGACCACAGCACCACCTGCAATCGAACCATACCAAACCCCACAAAACACGACAGTAAATTCTTCTTCTTGCTGTCGTCTCGATAGAGTTTCCAGCCGAGCTCAAAACCAAAACAAATTGAACCCTAAATCTCAATATATTAGTGCATGCATCTGCTCGATCTCCATCACCATTCATAAACCAGTTCAGCCAACAACTCTCTGCTTCATTCATCGATCATAGCAGCTGAACCTAGCTTGGACACATCAAACCCCACTCAGCAGCAGCTTCTTTGTTTCGTCGCTGCAAAACTAACGTCAAGTGCAATCTGAAAAACCCATTACTGCCATGGATCTGCAAGTGCCTTTAAGCACTGTTGTTGCCGTAATTATTTCTCAATGAGAAATGTAAACTGAACCCACATCTTCGACTACAGCAGCCATCGGTTGCAGTAGCTAAGCCATGAAACTACTCAATCAATCACTGATCACAATTCAATCCATCTACAAATTTAATAACGTCTCCCATTATTCTCCAAACACCTGCAGCAACTGGTGTCACTCCCAAGACGATCCGGTTTCAGTTTATGTAATGAAATCCCCAACTGTTGATGTTGTTGTTGGAAGAAGTCTTCATCTCATCGTCTGGACCTCTAGCTGTTGTCACTGGAAGTTATCTACTCAAGGGATTCATGCTTGAGAACGCAAAGACATTCTTTACACAGCCGTGGAATGACTTTGGTGCTGCTGATATATATAGAGATACCAGGCCAGCTATGTTTTGTCATTTTTGTTGCAAACGCCAATGTTTTAGCTTTTTATGCTCCCGATAATCAGAATTGCCTGTACTTTCTGTAAAAGCACTAAAATAGTGTTGTTAGCCACAATATCGAGTCCTAACTAATATAAATATGGGTATAAAATGCAGCACTTACGTGCTTATCAACCGACTACATGGGATGATGAGTCGACCGTGTAACACCCAGATACTCAAGTGAGCAAAATACCAAAGTCTCTTGAAGACCAGTTGGTGAAAAGATGGTTAAATGCTGGTTTAATCCTTCATTAAAATAATGTTCGTCTGAACCTTAGGTGATAAAACCTAATAAATTATGAAGAGATGAAAGACCGACCAAGGGGTCACGAAACCGGCCCTGGTTGGTCACGGGATCGACTGACTATCATTTGATGAAATCCCAAGTTGTTTGGAAGAGTTTGAACCTAATGTGAACAAATTAGGTCAAATTATGAAAATATGTGGGACCGGCTCCTTGCAAGCCAAAGAGCCAACCTTGGTCGGTCAAGGTAACATGCTCATGTCATCAAGTGTTCGTGTCTCAGTCCTGAGAATTTTGATATTTTCTGATATGTGTTTGAGAAACATTTTGAGAAAATATGAAGAAATCAAGGATTTTGCTGAAACTGAGGAAACTTCATAAGATGAAGGAAATAATAATAATAAAATGAAGGAATCATGAAGTGTGGGACCGGCTATGGCCAAGGCATGGCCGGACGGCCAATGAACCCGGTCCCATGGCATTTTTCCTAAATTTATATTATTTTCATGATTTTAGGAAAATATCATGAAATCAAGGAGTTTCCTTGAAGTAAAGGAGTTTCCATGAGATGAGGGAAATAAATAATATTAATAATAATAAACTAAGGGCGTGTGGGACCGGCTAGGGACCGGTCCCGTGAGTCTCCCCTAATTTTATATTATTTTCATGATTTGAAGGAAATATCATGAAATTAAGGGATTTCCATGAGATGATGAAAATAATTAATAAAATAAGGAATTACAAGGTGTGGGACTGGTCAGGGCTAGGGCATGGCCGACCGGCTAGTGACCCCGGTCCCATGACACCTTTCCTAATTTTATGTAATTTTTGTATAATTTCCTTAATATGAAGAAAATACCATGAAACGAAGGAGTTTCATAGGATTAAGGAATTTCCATGAGATGATGGAAATAATTAATAAATAAGGAATTACAATGTGTGGGACCGGTCACGCAAGGCTGGCCGGCTAGTGACCACGGTCCCGTGACACCTTTCCTAATTTTATGTAATTTTTGTACAATTTCCTTAATGTGAAGGAAATACCATGAAACGAAGGAGTTTCATAAATTTAAGGGATTTTCATGGGATCAAGGAAAAATAATAAAATATGATAAAATAAAGGGAGAAGCGTAAGACCGATCACGGTGGCGTGATCGGCCGGCCGGCGGGCTGGGTCCCCTTAGACGCCTCCTTTAAGTATTTTATTGTTATTATTTTCTCCACGGTTTGATCGTTCCTTCGTGTTATTGAATGTTCATTCGTGCATTCAGGTGCTCGTTAGTGCATTTATTGCTGAATATATTTGCACCATTTTCTCGGGGCTTACTCGATGGTGGCTCAGATGCCCGTACATTGAATATTTATTACTAACCCATGGAATTCTGCTGGGAATAACCATAAATTGAAGTAATGAAATATTATGCAGAGTATTTTTCTAGGAATTCAATTGATGAATCTTACGACTAGAAATAATTAATTGGTGGCTATATACTAGCAGGCATGCTGTCTAGGAGCATTATAATTATTCGGAAATCGAGGTATGAGCTAGCTGAAGCAGAACGCTCGATTTGAATGTTTATTCTGTAAAGTCAGGGAACATTGCAACGTCCTGAAGACGTAGTGCTCTATACTAGTGAGTAATACATCTAGGATCAATCCAATCATTTCGATTCCTTACAGAAGTAATTATTGAAGTTGATCAGTATTCGTGAGATATGACGTTGCCTCAGCTGAGAGACTACACATCTACATATGCTCTGAGAGACAGTATTCTCAGTCAGAGATTCTTGTGGCATGAGCTTTCATGCTTCGATGAGAGACATGAGCCTCAATACTCATCTGATTGCTGGATCAGGAGCATGTATAATTATGGTTTTATAATTTTAGCCCTTGTTGAAAACCCACCATCTACACATAGGTAAACTCTTTTGATAAAAAGAGACACCCTAATTTCTTCATAAGAAGAGACAATACTATCATCTTGGCAAGATGTATCAGGAATCGACCAATGAATTGATTCATGCTTCGAGGCGGTGCAGTCGGAAGACTTAGACTTAAACTTTTCTTGCAAATCATTTAGTTTGTTACAACTAGTTGAATTGCACATAGGAGGAGAATTGCTCTCACTGATTAGTAAATCAATGTCAACCTCAACATAAACATTATTCATCATAACTTGGTTTAGCTTATCAAGAGATTCATGCTCTTTCTGGAGAAACAACTCAACATCAAGAGATAAGTTCTCAAGCTTCTTTTCAACCCCTGAAAACACTTCAAGGGATTTTAAGCCTGGTGGAGGATTAAATAGAATTTCTTCTACAAATTTTATTAAATCAGTCATGGAAGAGAATTCTGAGATCCCTGGATCTGGTGGTGCATTTATAGAGACAATATTTTCCATCATCAGGTCGCTACAAACACAAACTTATAAGGTTTTTAAATGTGTTTGCCTGCTCTGATACCAATTGAAAAAGCGGGGGTCTAACAACCACATCCGACATTTCGCTTAGCAATCTGTATGGACCAACTCCAATATACTTTCAAGATAAACAACTAGACTCAATCTTGATTCCCTTAGCTGATCTCACCCACAACTAAGAGTTGCTACGATCCAAAGTCGACGACTTTAATAAACAAATCTGTATCACACAGAAAAGTCTACGGTATTAGATAAATATGTCTCCCACAGAAATACCTACGAGTTTTTGCTCCGTCTTTTGATAAATCAATATGAACAGGAACCAATTGATAATCCGGAGATATATTCCCGAAGAACAGCCTAGAATTATCAATCACCTCACAATAATATTAATCGACTAGCGAAGAAGATATTGCGGAATCACAAACGATGAGACGAAGATGTTTGTGACTTCTTTTAATCTTGCCTATCAGAGAAATCAATCTGAAGTCAATCTTACGATTTTACTTAGTACGATAGAAACGGCAAGATCAGATCACGCAACTACAAAGAAAATAGTTGGTATGGATTAACAATCCCAATGAAGTCTTCAAGTCGTTAAACTACAGGGTGTTAGAGCATTGCTCGTTCGAAATCGCATGCGTTGCTATCTCAAACATGTTTGTCAATGTTAGTGATCAAAACTATAAGTATTGATTTCTAATCTACTATAGCTAAGTCTCATACTAGGATAGAAAGTGTAGTTGAGCTCAACGACTTCATGGCGATTCATCATACAAGAAGAAGAACTACTCAAGGAACCGGTGGAACTTCTCGACAAAAAGGTATGTGAAGACTTGAACTTATCTGTCACTCAAAAGTATATCTACTCTATCTCCTATTTTTTGAGACAAAAAGTCGTATGCTATATATAGACTTAGATTATACATATTTGGTATCTCGATCCGAGTATACCTCGCCTATCTATATCTCTAAATATGTGTTGGTAAGTGTTTCGCTTCGACCATGTTTATCTTTACCTAGTGATGAAAGTCATGATATGTTTCAATCACTTTGAAAATTTCTTTGACGAGAAATGGTGTAACAACTGTATAACGTCCTCTAAGAATGTTTCAATGGTTGGAATGAGAGTTTAGATTACATAACCAATGATGGACATAAGTATTGTTGTGGAAACACATATGTGCATAAGTCCTGTCCCTTGAACCAAAGTTTGCGAACTTTGTTGATCAAGAGAAATCAGAAGAATGGCTTGTTGCCAAGTCCGCGAACTGCCGAACTTCTCATCCCGAGAAATTCTGCTGGAGTTGACAAACTTGTTGCGTGAGTACCAGTCTGCGAACCGGCGGAAAGTCTTTGCCGAGATTTCCTGCTGAAGTTTGTAAACTCTGCCCGGTGGCTTAAGTCCGCGAACCTAGTGTGCGAAATTAAGAAGGTTATATATCTGAAGATGATTTCCGAACTTAAACTTATAAATACTAAGGAATGCTTTACAAACCGTGGCTATAAAGTTCATAAACCGATTCGAGTGAATCAAATCATTTTTGCTTCAATTATGTCTTGTGTAGTACATAAGATTTCCTTGCAATTGAACAACTCTCTAACTAGTTCATTTGAAGTCATTTGAACTAGTTATGGTGAAGAAGAATATGGTTGGTATGAAATGCTCATATGGCTAACCTTTTGGTTAACTATTGTTGAACCAACAAATGTACACGTTTGGGTACGGTTAATAAACCTAGAAGCGTGCATTTCATTTGTGTATAACAAGCTACGTTGTCGATCTAACGGTTGAGAAATATTAGCTTTCGATCTAAATCAGTTTTTCATCTAACGGTGGATATTGTTTGCTTTGTGACCAAGGCGAAACCCTGATTTGAAAGACTATATAAATGAGACATCTAGTATTGTGCAAAACTAATCCCCACACTTCATGTGTGATACTAGTTTGCGTGCTAGAGTCGATTCTCCTTTAACCTTTGGTTTTCTTCTTCTAAAACCATGTTAACGACTTAAAGACTTCATTGGGATTGTGAAGCCAGACCGATACTACTTTTATCGTAGTTGTATGATCTTATCTTGCATCTTCTATCGTACGAGTACAATCAGATTGAATGGCTTGAGATTAGTATCTCTGATAGAAAAGATATAGAAAGTAGTCACAAACATCTTCGTCTCATTGTTTGTGATTCCACAACATTTTGTTTTGCTACCATACGATTAGGATTGTTGTTAGGTGATTGATTTATCTAGGCTGTTCTTCGGGAATATAAGACCGGATTATCAATTGGTTCCTGTTCACCTTGATGATTATCAAAAGATGGAACAAAAACTTTAGGATTTTTCTGTGGGTGACATATTGATCCTTTGGTAGACTTGTATGTGTGAGACAAATTTGTTTATTGTCAAAGCCTACGATTTTGGGTCGTAGCAACTCTTAGTTGTGGGTGAGATAAGCTAAGGGAATCAAGTGCGCAGTATCCTGCTGGGATCAGAGGCGTAGGGAGTACAACTGTACCTTGGATCAGTGGGAGACTGATTGGGGTTCAACTACAGTCCAGTCTGAAGTTAGCTTGAAGTAGGCTAGTGTCTTTAGCGGCTTAACACAGTGTGTTCAATCTGGACTAGGTCCCGTGATTTTTCTGCATTTGCGGTTTCCTCGTTAACAAAATTTCTGGTTGTCTGTGTTATTTCAGTTTCCGCATTATATTGTTTTATCTTTATAATTGAAATAATACAGGTTGTGCGTTATATCATCAATTAGAGTAATCCAACCTTTGGTTATTGATTGTCATTGATGGATCATTGGATATTGGTCTTTGGTACTATCCAAGTTATTCCTTGTATTTGATTAGTACTCGCAGTTTCTGTTTGAGGAAATCAAATCAAGAGAGAGATATATAAACTCGTTGATGTACTTTTAATTGATTGAGTCTTGTTTATTCTCTTAAAAGTATATTCGAGGTTGTCCATATAGATTGCTAAGCGAAATATTGGATGGTGTTGTTAGACCCCCGCTTTTTCACAGGGTCTCGATAGAAACCTAAGGTTAAAGGAGAATCGACTCTAGCTAATACAACTAGTATCACACATGAGGTGTGGAGATTGGGTTTCCCAGTTGCTGGAGTTCTCCTTTATATAAACTTTCAAATAAGGGTCTGCAATCAATGTTATCTTAGTAACAAAGCATTCAATATTCACAGTTAGATGAAAACCTGATTAGATTCAAGCTAATATATTCCAACCGTTAGATCGAAACTTAGCATGTTACACACAGATGAAATGCACGTTTATTTAGGTTTGTGTAACCGTACCCAAACATGTACACTTATTTGGTTCAACATTAGTTAACCAGATGGTTAGCCATATGAGCACTTACATATTAAACATATTCTTCTTTACCATAACTAGCTCAAATGACTCAAATGAACTAGTTACAGAGTTGTTCAATTTCTTAGATCTTATAGAAGTATACAAGACACAATCGAAGCAAAAACGATTTGATTCACTCAAATCGATTCATGAATTTTATAGCCACGGTTTGCAAACTTGCATTCCTTAGTTTATATAAGTCTAAGTTCATGGATAATCGTTTTCAGAAAATAACCAACTTAAGTACGCATTTTGGTACGCGGACTTAAGTACCTGAACTAAGTTTGTTTTAAGTTCACAATCTCCGGCAGAAATTCACGGGATGTGAACTTCCGACAGTACACGGATTTTAGTTCCGGTTTTCCTGAGCACCAAAGTACGCATACTTTGGTTCAAGGAATAAGGACTCACACATGTATGAGTTACCACACAATGTTTATATCCAACCATGGTAATATAATCTAAACTCTCATTTCAATCATTGAAACATTCTTATAGAATGTTATATAGTTGTTATTCACAAACCATTTTTTCGTGGCTATAATGTTCATGAATTGATTCATGTGAATCAAAATATATTTTGCTTCAATTGTGTCTTGTATACTTCTATGATAATATAAACAATTGAACAGCTCTAGAACTAGTTTCATTTGAGTCATTTGAACTATTTATGGTTAAGATGAATATGGTTGATATGAAAGTGTTCATATGGCTAACTTCGGTTAACTATTGTTGATCCAACAAGGTGCACATGTTTAGGTACGGTTATTCATACCTAAATGAAGTCGCTTTTCATTTGTGTGTAACAAGATAAGTTCGATCTAACTGTTGAAAGATATTAGATTGAGTCTAATCAGGTTTTCATCTAACGGTGAATACTGAATGCTTTGTTACCAAGGTAACATTGATTAAACCCTTATTTGAAGACTATATAAAGGAGAACTCTAGCAACTGGGAAACCCAATCCACCTCTTGTGTGATACTCGTTACGACTAGAGTTGATTCTCCTTTAACCTTAGGTTTTTCATGAAACCCTGTAGGTTAACGACTTGAATACTTCATTGGGATTGTGAAGCCAGACCCAACTATTTTCTCTGTAGTTGTGTTTTCTGATCTTGCTGTTAGAGCACTGCTCGATCGAACTCGCAAGCGTTGCTATCTCAAGCTTGTTGTCAAGTTTAGTTGCCAAAACTATAAGTCTTGATTTCTAATCTACTTATAGCTAAGTCTCAAACTAGGACTGAAAGTGTAGTTGAGATCAAAGACTCCATGGAGATCATCATACAAAGATGAAGAACTACTCAAGGAACTGGTGGAACTTCATCGACTAAAAGGTATGTGGAGACTTGAACTTATCTATCACTCAAAAGTCTATCTACTCTATCTCCTATCTTGAGACAAAATTCGTATTGCTATATAGACTTTGATTATACACATTTGTTATTTCGAGCCGAGTTTATCTCGCTTATCTATTTCTCGGAATATGTGTTGGTAAGCTTTCGCTTTGGCCAAGTTCATCTTTACTAGTGACGAAAGTCATTTAAGTTTCAATTACTTGAAAATTGCTTTGACGGTTTGCAAAAGATTGCATTCCTTATTATATAAATGTATTAGTTCATGAATAAACCGAATTTAGAACATAACCTACTCAAGTATGCAAACGAGTACGCATACCTAAGTAGTCGGACTTAGTTTGGGTTCGCCAGTATACGAACGGGTACGCATACCTTCCAAACTCAGCGGAAATTCCCGGACCTGAACCTCACGCCAGTACGCGTACCGGTAAGCGTACAAGGTTCCCGGACTTTCACTGAACCAACCAGTACACATACGGGTATACATACTATGGTTCCCAGACTTGGATTACATATATGCAAGTACACATACTATGCTTTATCCAATCATGCTTAAGTGTTCGAAACTCCATATCAATCATTGAAACATTCTCGGAAGACGGGAATAGATGTCTCACACAAACTATTAGCTTCAAAGCAATTTTCAAGTGATCGAATGATCAATACGAAATATTCTGAGTCTACATCAAATGACTGTTTCACACAAATCATGTAAGATGTTACCATGCGATTTTCACATGATCATGTTTTGACTTTCGTCAAGAATATAAGGTGAACTTGGCCTTTAGATTCAGTATTTTCATGAATCAAGAAATATCTGACGATCTTTTCGGCAGATGGATAATAGGTATTATCCTTCAAATTATATTTTTCAGCAAGATTTCTGAAAAACTTGAGCTCGTTATAGTCATCTGAATCTGACTTTTTCCCCATATCAGTTTGTTTTCCAATAAACCCAACATAGTTAATATTATTGTGTTCCACTAGTGAACTTACAGTACATAGCTGTTTATCAATTTTTGAAAAAATCTTTCTTTAGGAAGTATATCATCTTATTGATCAACGTTAACTGAATCAGACATTAGATTCAATTCTTATAGGTTGGATCGCACCAAACACAGACTGTTAGATCTTATCGTGTTTGCTTTCTCTGATACCAATTGAAAAGACGAGGGTACCCAAATATACCTCAAGCTAAAACTTTTCCTACCTATAAGTCCTTTCTCCGAAAGTGACTGTCTATGGACTGAGTCGAGACAATACAACTAATCGTTTCACACTTCGTGTGATCGTCTATGGATACGAGATCGAGAGAATATAACAACGAAGTATGTTTACTTGATATTATAGGTTCGGACTTAACCAAACACTATAGGATTGCTTATCAAGTAAATAGGAATTAACGTTTGTGTAATTTACTTTAATTATAAAAA
Source organism: Papaver somniferum (assembly GCF_003573695.1). Classification (NCBI taxonomy): domain Eukaryota; kingdom Viridiplantae; phylum Streptophyta; class Magnoliopsida; order Ranunculales; family Papaveraceae; genus Papaver; species Papaver somniferum. The sequence continues at coordinate 15,127,052 of NC_039359.1, read as the reverse complement.
AACAATTATAATGCGGAAAATAAAAGTAAATGACACAACAAGATTTTGTTGACGAGGAAAACTGCAAATGCAGAAAAACCCCGAGACCTAGTCCAGAATTGAATACTCTCAAGATTAAGCCATTACACAAAATTACACTAACTTCGTATAGTTGAGACCAAGTAACTAACCCTATAGGTCACCTAGTTCCGTATGTATTCCCACGCCTCCAACTTATAAATAAGTCACGTACTTGGATCAATCCTTTTGGTTCGTATTCCAAACAGTAAAGGAACAAGAAATATGTTTGGTATCAACTCTATTCAACAAAGTGATATGAGTCGGACAAAGGCTCCCGTTTATCTCAACGTAAACTCCTTCGTCAGGTCTAGATCTATCTTATGTTCAATCACCCAAAGGTAACCGATTAAGATTAAGCCAACAATACCTTTAATCCTAAGAACCGTGTTGATGCCGATCTACTCAATTAATCAATCCAATCTACCACAAGGATAAACCGAATATTAATTGGATCCTCTTTTACCGAAAAAAGTATGCACACCAAAGATTGTAAAACCCAAGTCAGATCTTCAAATAATTACCAAGGAAACTACAAGTAGTTTTATTTTGATATGTTACCAAGGAAACAATTGTCCGAAACAATTTTCCCACTTTAGTTTAGCAAACCAAAAATCAACTAAGCATCTTAGTTCCTTTGCTAAACCGATTGTATAAATACAGTCGCTTATTCGATAAGACCAAAATAAAGATAACTCTATTTTTCTTATCAGGTTCTAATTATCCATAAACTTATACCTTTCAATTTTAAACAAGACAAGTACTAGGTTAGTTAACTAGCATTTCTTGTTAAGGCATCTGATTAGACTTAAAAAACAGAAACCTCACTTCGATAAATCTAACTAAGATCAGAATTAACTTAGTTTCTCTTATCCGGAATCAAATTGGACTAAACAACTCATCCCGTAAACCTTTTCTTTCGTTAAGCCATAAATAATTTATACAAACCAAATAAATCAACTTGCATAATTATTCACCTCAACCGAAAGCAATTGAAACAACATAGGCATTAAAGCACCGCAATTGCATGGAAATTTTGTAAGCCTAAACATTTGATACCACACAATAAAGCAAGATAACAATAGTTTTTCTTAACCGGAACCAATTGAATCACACATACATCCATACACACATAATGGAATAAACATCAATTGTACCGAAATTTTGTCAAGCAAAAGCAATAAATATATATGAAATAAACTCAGGCTTTTCTTAAACAGGAAAACGATTAACTAACAAACTCGTTACCTCAAATTTCACATCCACTTCTCCAGTATGTTTGCATCTTCGTCCAGGGAGAATTGATATCGAAATATTATCATGTTGTCATCCTTATGCAAAACAAAAGAATAACAACAACCAACCTTTACCAGAGAAAGGTTGAAAATCGGTTTTAATAATTGCAAGCAAAAGTTGAAAATCGTCGAAACACATATGCTTTTATGCTTAACCAAAACCGATTCAACATATTGTGACTTTTTCACATATTGTTTCTACCAGAACCCGTCATGATTCTTTGATAAAGCCTACCAACATGGGCTAGAACTTAATCCTGCTAAATCAAAAAGTCACCCGAACCACAAGGGTTCACAACATTATGAGATCGAATATCAAGGTTAGAAAACCAAAATCAAACATCCCATAAACATACATGGCAATAAGATAAAAGCATTCAAGCACATGCTATGTAAAACGAAAACTATTACAAGAAAAATTATAAATCAAATAATTTTATTCATAATAGTTTTATTTATAATAGACTTATACAATCATTGAAAGAAATCAAAAATTGATGTCTATTTCTGGATTAAGTATTACAGTATATAACTTAATCTCTAGTGGTGCTCTTGTTGTTCACTGAGGTTTCTTCAGTGTTCAAACTTTTAAAGCATGTCTCAAGAGACTTGTCCACAACTCTTCTCTGTTTTTCGAGAACTTCAAGTTGAAGCTTCAAATATCCAAGTTCACCTTTCATCTCTTTTATTTTGTCTTTTAGTTCACCCCGATATTGAACCAAAGAAAAGAAATTTCCTATGAGTTCTTCAAACTCATGCATAACTTTACTCATACCATCTGTGAGAAACCACTTCGTAAAATCTGAATCATTGACAGCAAAAAGACATGATTCTTGTTGAGGTCTAACAGAGTTAGGATCAGGATTTGATTCTTGAGATAATCTATCAAGGAAAGACAGTAATCCTAAGAGAAGAACAGAGTTTTCGAAAATATACACAAGTATTTTTTTTCAAACTTCTCTAGGAGAATCAAAATATATTCCAATATCTCTTATTATCGAAAATGGGAACTACCATTAACATGTGCCCTTTTTTTTTATTATATGTGCTTTTCTCATCCAATATTAAGAGGACAGAAAGGGATGAGAGTGAAAAATTTTGATACAACTAAGTTGCATCGGAGTAAGCTTTTTCCATATTATATTGAATATCAGAAACATGGTTCATGTTTCTCTTCGGGAATTTCTTCCCAAAATAATTTCTCCCAAGACGATGATCTTTTCTAACTCTAGAGATATGATCATGTGGAGAAACTGTACTAATGTGAGAATTTTCAGAGATAGATAAATCTCTCTTAATTCTTTCAATGAGATTTTCATAAGATTTTCTCATTATAAGGACTTCCTTATTATCCACATTAGTGTGATTGTCTAAAACAATTATCGGAAATTCCTGATTGTTTCTTTTGGCAGAGATTCTCTCTTTCCCTTTCTTCTGGAGTCGTTCTTCATCAAAACTAGAATTTTTTCGATATGGGTGAGAAGGAACCTTTTTCCAGAAGCGATTATCAACTCTTTTCTCTGACTCTTTCGAGTTGATCTCATAGGGATATGGTATAATTTGTCTTTCTACTAAGGAATGATCTTTCAATTTTTTAAGACAAGAAACTTCCTTCAAAATTTTTACCACCGTATGTTGAAGAAGTATAAGTTTCCTGTCAAGTGACTGAAAATTGTATTCCTTAATATCACCATCACGGAATCGGTTCAAAGTTTCATTTGGACAAGATTTCGATTGATCATCAGTAGATCTAGAAGCTGGTTTCTCATCCTCTTCTAACTTGATGTAGTTAGGAAAACTACCATCATCTTGATCTGTTTCAGATGTGATTAAACCGGTTTTATCACAGTCTGTAAAAGTCGAGCAAGGACTTTTAGTTTCCTCATTATCAGAATAAATCACAACATCATCATTAGTTAGTATCATAGGACGGGTCTCTTTATCTAAAGTAAGAGATTTACCAAGAGCATCTAGTTTGACAGTGAGATCCATTTTCTCTTTGGCTAGACAATTCAGTTGAATGTCTTTTTCTCTGATCTCCTGTTTAAGAAGATTTGACTCTGTCTTTAATATTAGTACTTTAGAAGACAGAGATTGTATAGGCTTTAGGAGTTTTACCAACAATTTATCAACATCTTCTCTTTCATCAGAGATAAACATAGATGTTTTCGTAACTCCTGGATCATGAGTCAACGAAGTAGTAACATCTTCAAATTTTGAGTATTCAAACTCTTGCATAATGTTAACTGAATCGTATATATATTCAATTTCTTATAGATTGGATCGCACCAAACACAGATTGTTAGATATTTTTGTGTTTGCCTGCTCTGATACCAATTGAAAATACGAGGGTACCCAAATATACCTCAACCTAAAACTTTTCCTACCTATATGTCCTTTCTCCGAAAATGATTGTCTATGGACTGAGTCGAGACAATGCAACTAATCGGTTCACACTTCGTGTGATCGTCTATGGATACGAGATCGAGACAATACAACAACGAAGTATGTTTACTTGATAAAAATGTTCGGACTTATCCAAACACAATAGGATTGCTTATCAAGTAAATAGGAATTAACATTTGTGCAATTTACTTTAATTATAATAAAACAATTATAATGCGGAAACTAAAAGTAAATGACACAGAAAGATTTTGTTAATGAGGAAACCGCAAATGCAGAAAAACCCTGGGACCTTGTCCAGAATTGAATACTCTCAGGATTAAGTCGCTATGCAAAATAACCTAACTTCGTATAGTTTAGACCAAGCAACTAAACCTATAGTTCAACTAGTGCCGTCTGTATTCCCACACCTCCAACTTATGAATAAGTCACGCACTTGGAACAATTCCTTTGGTTCGTATTCCAAACAGTAAAGGAACAACAAATCCGTTTGGTATCAACTCTCTTCAACCAAGTGATATGAGTCAGACAAAGGCTCTTCTGTTTATCTTAACATAAACTCTTTCGCCAGGTCCTTAGATATACCCTATGTTCAATTACCGAAGTAATCATTAAGATTTTGCAATCATCACTCTTAATCCAAAGAATTGTATTGATGCTGATCTACATAACTAATCAATCTAATTTCATCACAAGGCGAAACAAGTATTGTGCACACCAAAGATTATGGACCCCAAATCATACATCTTCAGTATCTTCTTTGTCTTCAAATCTTCTTAGATCTTCAATAAATACTTGCACACAACAACTTGAATCTCTTGTAATCAATCACGCACAGAATGGAGTCTGTTAACAATGGATTATCACAAGATCGTCTTTAGATCTACAAACAGTCTAAATATCCTTGTCGAAACTCTGAACTAGTTTGAGTGAATCTTATATCAGGAGAGAAGATCCTCAAGCATAAACAAACTAGGTGCAATCAAAGTTCAACTACCGTTAGTCAATCAAATCAATCGAAAACAAAAGATAAACCACAATTATCTAGTTTCCCACCAACGATACTAATAGATATTCTCAATCCCAAAGAAGATTTTAAAACGAGTGGCCGTAAGAGATTTCGCCTAATTAGGTTACTCACCTCTCCGAATAGGCGGCTTTACCGGTAACATCACAACAAGAGGTAGTTTGTTGTTACGAAGGATTAGTTTGCTAGAAATGTAAACTTCAATATTTATAGACAAGGAAGTTTGGACACCAAGGAATTTCCAAAACCGAAAATATTCTCAAGATATTCATTAAAGCACAAATTTGGTTTCCATAATTCTTGGAAATGCTCTTTCCAAAAACAATGATCGAAATCTCTTGGAAAAACTCTAATTATTAAATGCACATTACTAATTCTTATTTTCCTAAAAATAAAATTAATAACCTTAATTAAAAGATTCTTAACTTATTTATGTTTCGGTCCTGGGATTCTCTTCCCTTAGCTATTAAGGAATAACTTTGAACAATTAAAAATTTAACATTCACAGCACGTGTTCAAAGTATGTCGACATCCTTACTTTGTAAGTCCTCTTTCATACTTACAACCTTGAAACCGATTTTCCACACTTCTAAACAAGTTTAGAATTGGTTCATCTGACTTTCAAGAACTATGTGATTGATCAAAGAACATTCAATCACAAATCATGGGTGTAACAGTTCTACCAAAACAAGTTTCGGTTCTACCTCCATGTGAGTATTGCGCATAGTCACACTAGCTTTCCAAAATTCGGTTGACTAGGTACTAGGATCGGTTCCCCTTGTTGCACCTCATACAACGATCGATTCCCATTTGTGATGTATTGCACCTCTTACTAGGATCAGTTCCCCTTTACCCAGATTTGGTCAGACATAAAATCACAAACTCGATCATACCATCTCAGGTGATTACTTAATATCGGTTTCCCTAATAAAAGTCATACCAATACATAAGTCAGGCATTTGTGAATAGTTTTACCAAGAACAAAAACAAGTCATAAACGGTTGTACTAATCACACATATTGGTTGTTCACAAGATACAATGAATAACAATACCAATAACACCTGGCGATTTCCTTTTCGATTCACAAACCAAGTTCATGAATTTACTTCCTTAGAACACATGTAAAACATTGTTCCCTAGGATGAAATTCTCACCTCATACCCATACATAATCACAATAGAATTTAAACGATTATGTCGATGTCTTATCTACAAAGTTTAATGGTTAAGCAATAAACCTTGTATTGTATTCATTAATACTATGTCTATCTAGAGTTCAATCATGCTTCGCAGTTTTGTTTTCAATATGCACGACTTGAAAGATACGTTAGGGAATGAAACATTTCAAGTCAAATATCACTAACCTCAAGTGGAAGGATGATGTTGTCGTTGTAGATCCTTGGTTCTTCACATCTTCAGGTCTTCGCAATACTTGAAATGTCTCATATCCTAATACTTTAAATCTAACCTATACGAAGTTGACTCTAGTACATAATCAGGCGACTCTTAACATGAGTTTTGATTCACTAAAATATGATAACCAAACTTGATATACCAACGCTTGGTGGGTTCAACCGAGGAATGCTCTAACACAACCTATACAAGACCCACTGTGTATAAACCTCTTGGAGATACAATCACTCAAGGAATATTTCAACACAATGTCCACTTTATATAGGGTTAGTCAGTATCAGCCTAACTCGTGAATTAAATATCAAATGCAAGTGGAGAAAACCAATACACTTTGTGTGATTGTCTATGGATATGGAATCGATACAATACAACGACAAAGTGATCACTTGATAAAAGGTACGAAAATAACTGAAACCAATGGGATCAATATCAAGTGCCCTGTTAATGTACAAAATGCAATTTACTTTAATTATAATAAAACAATTACAATGCGGAAATTAAAAGTAAATGGCACAACAAGATTTTGTTAACGAGGAAACCGCAAATGCAAAAAAACCCCGGGACCTTGTCCAGAACTGAATAATCTCAGGATTAAGCCGCTATATAAAATCTAAACCAACTTCGTATAGTTGAGACGAAGCAACTAAACCTATAGTTCACCTAGTTCCGTATGTATCCCTGCGCCTCCAACTTGCAATAAGTCACGCACTTGGAAAAATTCTTTTGGTTCGTATTCCAAACAGTAAAGGAACAACAAATATGTTCGGTAACAACTCTTTTCAACCAAGTGATATGATTTTGACAAAAGGCTCTTTCGTTTATCCCAATAAACTCCTTTGTTAGGTCCTTAGATCTATCCAATAACAATTACCAAAGTAATTGTCAAGATTTTGCAACCAATACTTTGAATCACAAAGAATTATATTGACGTCGATCTACACAACTAATCAATCAAATCTATCACAAAAATAAACCGATTATAGTTGGATCCTTTTCCAGACAAAACAAGTATTGTGCACACCAAAGATTATGAACCCATATATCTTCTTTGTCGTCAAATCTTCTTCTATCAAACACCTGCACACAATCAACTTGAATCTCTTGTGATCAATCATACACAGAACGGAGTCTGTTAACAATGGATTATCACAAGATGTTTTTAGGACTACAAACAGTCTAAAGATCCCCGTCGAAACTTCGATCTAGTTTGAGTGAATCTTATATCAGAAGAGAATATTCTCAAGCATAAACAAACTAGGTGCAACCAAAGTTCAACAACCGTTATTCAATCAAATCAATTGAAAACTAATAATAAACTGCAATTATCTAGTTTCCCACCAACGGTACTAATAGAGCTTCTCAATCCCAAAGAAGTCTTTAAACCGAGCGGCCGTAAGAGATTTCGCCTAATTAGGTTACTTTCCTCTCCGAATAGGCGGCTCCACCAATAACAACACAACTAGGTAGTTTTGCTGGCTCTGAGGAACAATTTGCTTGAAATGCAAACTTCAATATTTATAGACCAAGGAAGTTTGGACACCAAGGAATTTCCAAAACCGAATACTTTCAAAGATATGCAATAAACACAAAATCAGTTTTGGGATCTATACCTCAATCTAAAACTTTTCCTACCTATAAGTCCTTTCTCCGAAAGTGATTGTCTATGGACTGAGTCGAGACAATGCAACTAATCGGTTCACACTTCGTGTGATCTTCATGGATACGAGATCGAGACAATACAGCAACGAAGTATGTTTACTTGGTAAAAAGTTTCGGACTTAACCAAACACAATGGGATCACTTATCAAGTAAATAGGAATTAAGGTTTTGTGTAATTTATTTTAATTATAATAAAACAATTATAATGCGGAAAATAAAAGTAAATGACACAACAAGATTTTGTTAACGAGGAAACCGCAAATGAAGAAAAACCCCAAGACCTTGTCCAGAATTGAATACTCTCAGGATTAATCCGCTACACAAAATTAAACCTAACTTCGTATAGTTGAGACCAAGAAACTAAACCTATAGTTCACTAGTTCCGTCTGTATTCCCACGCCTCTAACTTATGAATAAGTCACGTACTTGGAACAATTCCTTTGGTTCGTATTTCAAACAGTAGAGGAACAACAAATCTGTTTGGTATCAACTCTCTTCAACCAAGTGATATGAGTCGGACAAAGGCTCTTCTGTTTATCTTAACATAAACTCCTTCGCCAGGTCCTTAGATCTATCTTATATTCAAATTACCGAAGTAATCTTTAAGATTTTGCCAACAACACTCTTAATCCAAAGAATTGTGTTGATGCCGATCTACTCAACTAATCAATCCAATTATATCACAAGGACAAAACCGATTATAGTTGGATCCTCTTTTTACCGAAACAAATATTGTGCACACCAAAGATTATGAACCCCAAATCATATATCTTCAATATCTTTTTTGTCTTCGAATCTTCTTAGATCTTCAATAAATACCTGCACACAATCACTTGAATCTCTTGTGATCAATCATGCACAGAACGGAGTCTGTTAAAAATGGATTTTCACAAGATCGTCTTTAGAACTAACAACAGTCTAAAGATCCATGTCGAAACTCTGAACTAGTTTGAGTGAATCTTATTGTTTGAGGATGAAAACAATTTCTGCTGATTTCGGTAATTTCGAGTGTGTGGGTGAGAAACGAGTCTAAACCCTAAACAATGCATTGCAAGGGAGTACTTTGATTCGAGATATCAATATGTACAAATCCGGCTTAAACCAAGAAATGGTCGTTCTATACTTGATTCGGTCACAAAGTGAAGGAGAAGGGTTGGCCTAGGAAGGGAAGCGAAGAGAGTTTTGAGACCAGAATAGTTGATTCGGGAAGAGTAGTTGTTTGACGACTTGTATCAGAAAGTGGAAAGCTAACAAGTGATTTATGAGTGTTGTATTCTCCTGACCAAAACTTGTTCTTTGGTGGAAATAGGTGAGACCTATTTATACAAGTCGCAACGAAACGTACCCTGGTCTCGTAAGAAGTGCAAACAGTTGAGTAAATGGAAGAAAGCGGTAACGGGTAACGCCTGAAATTGATGTTTCTATAATGAAGGAAACGTTTCACCATTACTTGTTGTATTTACTAACCGCTTCACTCTTATGACACTTTCTTGTAACGGACGTAGTGTACGCCTCACGTTGTAAGCCGCCAGACCAATACCCTGATAAGCATCCCCCAGTTTGTGACATGTTTTGATGTCTCGAGTGTTTTTTGCAGCATGTTGCTATTTTTTGGCAAGTTGAGCTTGGGAGGCTTGCCGGCTCGGTGGTGACCTACGACGGTCGAGATTTTGCATCTTGAGAGGAAGGTTAGCCATTGATTGTGGTTACCTTTCGTTGGTATACAGTGGCGTGTCCACGGTGCATGCTCTTGGCGTAGCTAATTAGGGTTTGGTGCCGTGCCATAGAATTGGCATAGCTAAGTGTGCGCCGTGGCCAAAGAGTTGGCAGCGTAGCCAAAGGTTGCCACAAGTCGTTTGGTTTAGTGGCGAGCTTGTACGGCTGAGATTTACATCTCAGAAAGAAGGATAGTTGTTGATTGTTGCAACCTTCCGTTTGGAAGCCAGCGGCATGGAGGCATGGCCGACATGGCTTTGGTGTGGCCAAATTAGGGCTTTGGCACCGTGGCCAAATTAGGGTTTTGGCACCGTGGCCAAGAGTTGGCACCGTAGCCAAGAGATTTCCACAAGTCGTTTGGTGACAAGTTTGTACGGCTGAGATTTGCATCTCAGAGGGAAGGGTAGCCGTTGATTGTTGCAACCCTCCGTTTGGCAGCCAGCGGCATGGAGGCATGGACGATATGGCTTTGGCACCGTAGCCAAGAGATTTCCACAAGTCGTTTGGTGGCAAGTTTGTACGGCTGAGATTTGCATCTCAGAGGGAAGGGTAGCCGTTGATTATTGCAATCCTCCGTTTGGAAGCCAGCGGCATGGAGGCATGGCCAGCGTGGCTTTGGCATGGTTTAGGCGCGGCCAAGCTAGGATTTTGGCATAATTTTAGGAGCGGCCAAAATTAGGGCTTGCCATTGGGCCAAAAGTTGCCACGCGTTTGGTGGCGAACTTGGACGGCTGAGATTTGCATCTCAGAAGGAATGATGGTTGTTGATTGTTGCAACCCTTCGTTTGGCAGCCAGCGGCATGGAGGAATGGCCGGCATGGCTTTGGCATGGTATAGGCGCGGCCAATCTAGGATTTTGACATAGTTTTAGGCGCGACCAAAATTAGGGTTTTGGCATAGTTTAGGCGCGGCCAAAATTAGGGCTTGGATTGAGCCAAAAGTTTCCACTTGTTTGGTGGCAAACTTGGACGGCTGAGATTTGCATATCAGAAGGAAGGGTGGTCGTTGATTGTTGCAACCCTTCGTTTGGCAGCCAGCGGCATGGAGGCATGGCCGACGTGGCTTTGGCATGCCTTTAGGCGCAGCCAAGCTAGGATTTTGGCATAGTTTTAGGCGCGGCCAAAATTAGGGTTTTGGCATAGTTTAGGCGCAGCCAAAATTAGGGCTTGGCATTGGGTCAAAAGTTTCCACGCGTTTTGTGGCGAATTTGGACGGCTGAGATTTGCATCTCAGAAGGAAGGGTGGCCGTTAATTGTTGCAACCCTTCGTTTGGCAGCTAGCAGCATTGAGGCATGGCCGACATGGATTTGGTGCAGAGGTGTGGCTGGCATGGCATGCCATTGGCACTATGGTGCGGATGGCATGGTTGGTATGCCTTTGGCGCGGAGATGTGGCTGGCATGGCATGCCATTGGCACGGTGGTGCAGCTGGCATGGTTGGCATGCCTTTGGCGCGGAGATGTGGCTGGCATGGCATGTCATTGGCACGGTTGTGCGGATCGCATGGTTGGTATGCCTTTGGCGCGGAGATGTGGCTGGCATGGCATGCCATTGGCACGGTGGTGCGGCTGGCATGGTTGGCATGCCTTTGGCGCGGAGATGTGGCTGGCATGGCATGTCATTTGCACGGTGGTGCGGCTGGCATGGTTGGCATGCCTTTGGCGCGGAGATGTGGCTGGCATGGCATGCCATTTGCACGGTGGTGCGGCTGGCATGGTTGGCATGCCTTTGGCACATAGATGTGGCTGGCATGGAATGCCATTGTCACGGTGGTGCGGCTTGCATGGTTGGCATGCCTTTGGCACGGAGATGTGGGTGGCATGGCATGCCATTGGCACGGTGGTGCGGCTGGCATGATTGGCATGCCTTTGGAGCTGAGATGTGGCTGGCATGGCATGCCATTCGCATAGTGGTGCGGCTGGCATGGTTTGCATGCCTTTGGCGCGGAGATGTAGCTGGCATGGCATGCCATTGGCACGATGGTGCGGCTGGCATGGTTGGCATGCCTTTGGTGCGGAGATGTGGATGGCATGGCATGTCATTGGCACGGTGGTGCGACAGGCATGGTTTGCATGCCTTTGGCGCGGAGAAGTGGCTGGCATGGCATGCCATTGGCACGGTGGTGCGGCTGGCATGGTTGGCATGCCTTTGGCGCGGAGATATGACTATTAGGGTTTAGCGTGTTGAAACCCTAGTTTAAAATATGTGGCACGCGTGATTGGCACGTTTGGCTAGCATGCGCGGCTGGCATGTGCAGAGATGATGCCAGTCAGTACCGAGGACACTGCCGTGGAGCATGGCATATAAAAAAGGTACCCCGGTAATTTTACGCAGACAAGTTGAATGGTTCAATAAATGTGCTAGTGGTGACATTATTACTCAATTGTGACGTCACTGTCTGATTAAGGTTTTACAATTTTAACCCTAAGCTAAAAACCACCATCAACACTTATATCATAAGAGAAGATCCTCAAGCATGAATAAACTAGGTGCAATCAAAGTCCAACCACCATTAGTTAATAAAATCAATCGATAACAAAAAATAAACCGCAATTATCTATTTTCCCACCAACGGTACTAATAGAGCTTCTCAATCCCAAAGAAGACTTTAAAACGAGTGGCCGTAAGAGATTTCGCCTAATTAGGTTACTCTCCTCTCCGAATAGGAGGCTTCACCAGTAGCAACACAACAAGAGGTAGTTTGCTGTTACGAAGGATTAGTTTGCTAGAAATGCACACTTCAATATTTATAGACAAGGAAGTTTGGACACCAAGGAATTCCCAAAACCAAAAATATTCTTAAGATATTTATTAAGGAACAAATTCGGTTTCCACAATTCCTGGAAATGCTAATAATTATCAAAATCTCTTGAAAAATCTCTAATTAGTAAATGCACATTACTTTCTTATTTTCCTAAAAATGAAATTAATAACCTTAATTAAAATATTCTTAACTTATTTATGTTTCGATCTTGGGATTCTCTTCCCTTAACTATTAAGGAATAACTTTGAACAATTAAAGATTAACTTTCACAACACGTGTTCAAAGCATGTCGACATCCTTACCTTGTAAGTCTTGTTTCATACTTACAACCTTGAAACCGATTTGCCACACTTCCAAACAAGTTTAGAATTGGTTCATCTGACTTTCAAGAATTATGCGACTGATTAAGAACACTCAATCACAAATCATGGGTGTAACTATTCTAGCAAAACAAGTTTCGGTTCTACCTCCATGTGAGTATTGTGCTTAGTCACACTAGCTTTCCAAAATTCGGTTGACTAGGTACTAGGATCGGTTCCCCACATATATATGGTATCTAACTTATATGTGTTGCACATGTCCATAAGATTAATTCCCCTTTGCCTAAAAACGTGTTGCACATGCCCATATGATCGGTTCCCCTTTCTGTTATAAACTTGCTGCACCTCATGCAAGGATCGATTCCCCTTTGTGATGTACTGCACCTCTTACTAGGATTGGCTCCCATTTCCCCAAATTTGGTCATACATAAAATCACAAACTCGATCATACCATGTCAGGTGATTACTTAAAATCGGTTTCACTAATAAAATTCATACCAATACATAAGTCAGGCCTTTCTGAATAGTTTTACCAAGAACACAAACAAGTCATGAACAGTTATACTAATCGCACATATTGGTTGTTCACTAGATATGCAATGAATAACAATTCCAATAACACCTGGAGATTTCCTTTTCGATTCACAAACCAAGTTCATGAATTTACTTCCTTAGAACACATGTAAAACATTGTTCCATAGGATGAAATCCTCACCTCATAACCATACATAATCACAATAACATTTGAACGATTATGTCGATGTCTTATCTACAAAGTTTAATAGTTAAGCAATAAACCTCGTATTGTATTTCTTAATACTATGTCTATCTAGAGTTCAAAGTATAAATGATTGTATCAATAAATATATGTAAGAATTTTTATAGTTTTGATCTGTTCGGAAAAATCTCGATTATATACGGTCATAATGAGTATAAAGTATAAATGATTGTATCAAAATTTTAATTTTTTAAAAATATAGAAAAATATTATTCTTTTAGGCAAAACGCCACTTTTTTTCCTTTTCTTTTAATGCATGCACAATATACACATGCATATCCAACGCGCGTTTTGTTTAAGCATTGTGCATCAATTGAAAGGATTTTACTTTTTGGTGCATCCCCGACACGGTCAATATTTTGATGCATAGACATCGTGTGAATTATGGACGACATAGAAAAAAGAATCCGATGATTCTACATGTATCATGTGGAATCCTGTGAAAAATCCTTGTAAAAAATTGAAGGATAGATTTTGAGGAACTCTAACGATAGAATTAGGAATGGATGAAATGTGTCCCTTTCTTTCTCTTACAACGTGTTTGATTCGGAAAATTTTCCTGTCAAACAAATCATTTTCCAAGTGACACATAAAGGTTTTAGGTTTTTGCATTTGTATATGTTGACTCAAATACCGTGCAATTCAGTTGATTTGTCATAAGGTTTTTTTTATGATTTTTGTTATAGAAAAAACTGATTTGTTTAGGAGGAAAGCATTTTAAAGGGAAAGCTACTATTATTAGATATGTATAAGGGGAAATAATAACTGAATTTGACTTTTGCAAATGATTTTATATTACCAAATTACCGCATGACCAAACCCATATTGATTTGCCTAACCGTGATCACTGTAATAGCCGACAAAAGATTTTTCATCCAAAGAGAAAAAAGATACGGGTATTCTTCTGGATCTTCTTCGTTAAATTCTTATCATGTTCTTTGATGGCTTGAATTTTATTTTATATTACGAATGAATCATCTCATGTTCTAGCTCTTTCTTGGTGTACTCCAAAATTTAAATCAACCTAAAGTCCGTAACCGGTAGAAGTTCAACTTTACCTTCTCCATTTTCTTTTGATTTCATAAAATGGTTTGTTATGAAAGCGTGACATACTTTAACATAACACCTATTTATGTAGAAGAAGTGTTTAGGCTGGTGAAGCCGCATCATTTTTTGCCCACACATTGAGAATTTTGGCTTTTCAAAAAACATGAATTACTCGGGAAATCAAATGGCATCAATCATACGACTGCAAAATATTTCCTATTGCTTGATTGTAAGAAATAGTGTTCATAGATAGATGACTAATATCTTTCCTAGTGATATTTATTACTCCATCTTCGAACTAGCATAAGAAAATCTATGATCCATACAAAATTTTTAATATAGATATCTCAATATCAAGGGGCAGCTTCTTCACTCATGTTAGTTTTTTTTTTTGAGAACTTTACCTGGAGAAAAAGATAGAGTTTAATCATAAAAATGGTGGTTTAGGTCTAGGTTAAGACCGATCAAAATATAAGGTTAGGTTAAGTGGAGGACAAAACGGTAAACATCGATGTTTTGTTAAGGGGGAAGACACTTTTTTACTTCTCCCCTTTAATGACTCAAAGTCAAAAGAAATATACCGTAGTCAAATATTTTTAACTTTCCCCTTAATCAAATCAGCTTTCCCTATAACAAAAATCGGTTTTTTTACGTTTTAATATTATGGGCCTAGAATTGATATTCTGACCCAACTGCGATAAGCATCAAGATCAAATTTTGGAGCTCAGCTAAAAGCTAATCTATTTGTTTTCGAACGCCTTTTGATTTATTCAACTATAGTTCAACGTATCCGTTATACTATATTTTATGTACTCGTTGTATCAAATTTGTGAGTGAACGACTGGACTACTAATGCTACCAGGGCAAGTGGTAGGAAAACAGAAGAAATGAGTGAGCATCATTAATGTCTTCACATGATGCTTCCAACCAACTATATAAGACTCTAAAAAAATGTATAATCAGCATAATTATGATTCCAGGAATGTTTTATCCGGTTGCAAATTGGAATTTGAGTGAACTGTCGTCCATTGGCATTACTGGCACAATGCAGATAGGGTTCCCATAACTTGAGGTCTGCTAAGGAAAATGTGCAATTAGTCAGTCAGCTTAGCGCAACAAATTTTATTTTTAAGGTTTATCTGATCCAAATCATGTGGGGTTCCATAACAGTCTGATTTCATTCTTTTTGTTGTTGATTAATAGAGAGATATACTTCACTTAGATAAGAGAAGAATGTATAGAGATTTTACGGGAAGTAGAGAAAGTTAGAAATAAAGAATAGACGTCCCATTTAGACAGCACAAAATCAGTTAAAAAGACCAAAATCAACAATTCTTATATGAAAAGGACATTTAGATTTTGATACTGTGGACAAAAATGTAAAAATAGCCGGGATGTAAACAGTTTCATCCTACTTATTTTCAAATACTTTTTTTTTTATTTTTAATTTACGTCGGGATGCATCCAGTTTCATCTTTACTATTTTTTAAGTTTAAGTCAAGATGAATCCAGTTTCATCCTTGCTATTTTTTTAGTGTCCATTTCACCATACTAATTTTTACTCGTCCATTTAAACCATGTTTTAAAAATATTTGGACAAATGACCCATTTTCCGTTTAAACAATGCCTTAGCTCGGGAAATTGAGCTCGAGGTGGTAGTGGAAGTTAGACTGGTCTGATGACACAGGTGGTTAAGCCACTTAAGCGAAGCTAATTTGTGGGACCAACTGGACTTGTATAAGTTCTTCGGTTTTGCTAACTTTGGGTGACCGTGATAGCTGGGCCTGGGGGTTACCATGAGGTGGTAGCGGAAACAGTAGTTTTCTTTTGTAGATTTCGTGGAAACAAAACAAAACCAATATGCAAGTACAGTGGTTGGCCGAAGGTTGGGGTGTGCATCGGACGGTTGCGGATTAGGGGTCACCCGCAACCAAACCGTCAAAATTACGGATTTGAAAAATTGAACCGTAACCGGTCCAATCACCCGCGGATTTGACATCCACGGATTAACGGGTGATGCGGACCGGATGCGGATTAATCGCGGATTCAGAATTTAAAAAAAAAAAAAAAGTCTGCTTATCTGTGAAAATCCCTTCGTATGGTTAATTGATCTCTCTATTTATGTTAACTCACTATCTCACTCCCATGATAATAAATTAATAACAATGAAGCAAATGCCAAAGTTTTGTTGCACAACATTATGAGTACAATATATACTTATTAGGTAGTAATCTTAATTAACACTGCAACTGATAAGTGTAGTGACCTTTAATCATTTGATGTAGCCCCTTGTTTTTGAAAATGAATTTAATTTCCTCTATGAATTGGCAAACAGCAGGATAAATTTCCTGGATTAGTGCTTTAGCAGGATTCTTGTCCACATTAGACCACCTTTGGCGGATAATTAACTGCTACCTTGTTTATATTCAGTATCAAGAGGAGGGCACAGCTTCTTTTTCCAGTAGTTCTCACAATGCACAGAGTGGATCACATGCAAGCATCGAGAAGCTTCAAAACCTTCAGTTTCTTCAAGAAGATTATGCAGATCTTGAAATGTTCTCTGAAGAGGACGAACCTCTTATTCCCAGTAAATTAAATTAGAGATATCTAATCTAATCTAAAATCTAAAACTCAATTTTTGCGGGTGCGGGTGAATCCGCGGATTTCAAAGTCCAACCGCAACCAAACCGCTAAACCTTACGGATTTGAAAACTCAACCGTGTCCGATCCATAGACTCTTGCGGATTGGTTTTCGCCCGCAATTTTGCGGACGATTACGAGTGAAAACCGCGATTTCGGTTTTTCTGCACACCCCTACCCGAAGGTTAGGGGAAGAAAATGAAATGAGAAATCCACCAAAAATCGACTGAAAAATGAAATCCATGGCCCATGAGAAACCACGTTGCCAAGCATAGGGTTACACATGGGACGGGACGGTACGTGTTTTTGCCTGGTTCAGTACCTGTACCTCCCTATGATCAGTACATGTACCTTGTTATTTTACCTGTACCTGTGAAGTACGGGACCGGACGAGACCGGCTCTTTACCTGTAAATCTTCGGTTGCTAAATTCTGGAAGCTGCTAATTGATAATTGCCGTTGCACAGGTAAAGACGATTTGGAATTGGGCTATGATATATGGGATTCCTTGGCCTCTCTGGAGCAAGTCAGGTCTTAGTAAAGATAGCAAGTCTGATTTGCAACCCATTATGATGCACGAATGTACTTTAAGAAAAATCTAGGAGGCCTATGCTAGAATTTGCATTGAGATCGATATATACTAATTATTCTTGTCCTAGTAGTGTTCCCTTACTGATTGATGTGAAGTTACGTCGGAACTGTCTATTGAACACCAATGAAAAGCTATCTTCTGGGCATTCTTTAAATCAATGTCGTAAGAAGGTTACCAAGATCAAATCCCGTTGGATACCTAAAACTTACCCGAGTGAGAATGAAACAGAATTTGAATACAATTAGTGGATTGCAACAAGAGTGTGGATCCCTCATGATCTTACTCGTTGATGGATCAACACCTATTTTGGATGAGATTTTACAAACAGGAATAACAGCTCATGGAGAAACTGGATAGGATATAACCCCTATAATCAACGGCCAGGATTTAATCCTAATATCAACGGATATAGATCCTCGGTACTACGGAAAGAGACGGAAATAGCCTAGAACCGTTACTTGTACCTACTCTAGGCACGGTACCAGTTTTTGGTAGTTGTACCTGTCCCATCTGACTGCGGTTCGGGTCGGTTCCTGCGGTTCTGGTAAGGTTCCATGGGATGGGACGGGACGGTTCCCGTGGAGCCGTAGCCAAGCACATCATCTTTGTTTGGGTGGCGTCACACGCCTTACGTCATCACCCCTGATGGAATAAACTGGACTTAAATGAACATGGTCTTCGTCAATGGTTCTGTCAGAAAAGCTACCTAAGACAGATAGCAAGTCAGTATGGGTAGTTTAGTCCGAATACAATTCCCCAAAATACCAACATGTCTATAAATTAATTTTTCTGATCAACGGAAAATTATCATTTTCAAAGAAAAAAAAAATATCAGAAAAGAAGGGTGAAAGAGAGCTGTTTCGTTAAGATGAATAAAGAGATGAGAAAAAGATCTGATAAAGAGAAAGAGGAATTAGTGAATGATGAAGACGTGAGAATTGAGAAATTTTATGAACTGATTAGAAGTTTTCAAAGAGGAAAAAGAAGAAACGAGTCAAATCATTATGAAGAGTTGAGATTCAAACAGAATAAGAAGAGAAAGAGAGAAAAACAAGATGAAGATTTTGGTGATGGTACTAATAATGGCGGTGAGAATGAGAAGGGAGAAGAAAGATCAATAATTTGGGTTCCATCTTTTAAATGTGAAGATTTTGATGATCATCGAGATCAATTGTCTGGAAATTATCGGCAAGCAGGAACAAGCAAGAGAGAAGTGGACGATGAAAACAAAAAACAAGGATTCGAACAAAATAGATTAAACTTGAAACTTACTCTTTAGTTAATTACAGTAAGAAGATTACTACTTAATCAAATAGTTAATATTGCTATTAACCTTAATTTAAATTTCAGTTTTCAACTGATTAATGTCATTGAAACTTTTACTTCTAATAGAATTGCAGCGATTTTTGATTTATTTTCTTGAAGAAGTTGATCTTATACAACCCTTAAAAGCCAGACTGAAATCTTAAACATTATTACAATTTCTAGTTCTGATTTGATCCCAATGACCATGAGGCTCTATGGTATGGAGAAGAATTCAATAATTTTGTGCCTTGTTAATATGACATTTTATTTGATGGTATTGATTGTGTTATCAATCGCTACATACCTCCTAAAGTTAAGCCAAAGGATGAGATTGGAAAATATTATGTGAACAATTGTTAAAAAGTTTGCAGAAAACTGAACTCTATTGAAAATGGGACTAATTTGAAGTGTTAGCGTTTACGGAGCCAATTCTACTTGTTTCAGGTTTACAGGCCATGTGAAAAACAACTGCCCACTTTAGAAGAAGGCCGGTTTGGTTTATCGTACTGGATAAAGTTGTGTTTCACAGCTGACTTTTGTATACTTACTACATTGGTTGTTGTTTTCCATGCATTCCGTTTCTTTCACGATTTTTATTTAAATTTCCCCGAAGGTATGTTCGCGAAAATTTAGGTAATTTACTTTCGGTGGAATATTTGGTTGCTTTCCATGCGACTACGACTTGAAGGTTTTCATGGAGTTTGATGCTAACATTGTAGTGTTCGGTCCAAAATGTCCTAAGTACTAGCGTTTCAATTACTTTTAGATTTAGATTCCTTAAAAACTTCCAAGAATTTCTAGTTTAAAATACGTGCTAGTTTCAATTATGCCGTGACATAAGGGGGTGACGTATGTAGGGACGTAGGGGGCAAGTGGCCATACTTGCACTCCCACCCACCTTATTCTGTCGAGAAGAAAAGTAGTAGCAAGCAATGTAGTTAATATCGGATACCGATTTGTCTCGGCAGAGAACCGGTACACTGATATAACATTGTATCAGAGAGATTTCGGTTTCAAATATCGGTGCAATATCGATTCTAAATTTTATGCGTAATAATACATATATCCCAACCCAATTTTATATGCTTAATAATATTGGCCAGATTTACAACTTTAAAAGAAAAGTTAAAGGATAAAGAATAGGTTTAGGTTAAATCCAAAGCCTTGTGATTTCCATCAACGTGTGCAATTAACAAAAGAAAAAAAAACTTCTCATCAACAGTCATCATATCTCCAGCGTCTCTTCTCCGGTTTTCCCTAGCTCTCTCTTCTGGTACAAAGTTTCAGAATTTTTTTTAGCAAAGATTTATATTCCATTAAGCCAAATGAAAAGAAACCAAATAATTACCAATTTAATCAACCAGAAGCAACTTTTGATTATTTCAATTTTCACCGTCAACTTACCAAACACCAGCCGAACGAAGTTTTGTGCTAGTTTTTAGAGAAATCATAAGATGGATTTGTGTAGAATCACTAAATGGTGGTCTTTTTATCTCGCCAGAGATTACTTTGATGATATTTATTTTTCTCCAGGTTTGATTTTCTATCTCACCAAAATGAAATTTGGGACGATTTTTGACCGAGTTATACCGAAACAGCCGATATTTTTGGGCAGAATCTCGTCTCGGCGATATGTAGATCTCGTCTCGCTCCACTAGCGATAGCGAAATAATCGACGATATCTCGGCCGAGATTGACTACACTGGTAACAAGTATAAAAAAAGTCCAGCATGTATTTACCAATTCATATCTGCTTCCATTCCCTGTAGGTAACTAAAATTTTAACTGGTTAGGTGTGTTTCTCTTAGCTATGTGCCACTGCCAGCTTTAAAAAAACAAACAAACAGAATATACCATCAAACCAAACTTTAACCCCACTTCCATCAATTAACCTATCTCATATCTTTGGTTTTGTCTTGTGAGTTAACCGAATTTTTATTCTAACAAAAGAAAAATCGAAAAGAGCTAGTATTCTTTCACCAATGAAATACTGAGTAGTCATTTTCATGGCAACTAAAATCGAAATGTTCATTCATTCGATATTTTGTACTAATAGTAGACTTGTTATAAATGATGTAGAAGTCTTCGTGGCATCACATTTTAGGATGCTTCAACTGCCTCGTGACGTAAGATGAATGACATCACATTGATCACAAAGCATAGTGGTGGTTGGATGGGCAAACTCGTAATCTAAAGATTCTTGCTTTAAATATCAGGATTGCTGCTTTACAGACCAAATTATGGTTGCTTCATTATTTATCATTTTATTTTCCTTTAGTTTCACACTTTCATCACTCTCTCTCTCTAGTTCTCTTTTTTCTATTTGATCTTTTTTTTTGAAGCACCCATCTTTCGCTATCTCAAAAATGGATGTAGAAATGCCATCACCCGTTGATGTTGAATTGGAAGAAGAAATCGAAAAGAAAACCGAACTATTTTTCGCCGTGATAAGAAATATTAAAGAAGCTCGCGAAAGACAGTCAGCAAGTCATAAACTAAAGAGATCATCATCGTTGATGGAAGATGAACGAGAAACAAAGGTAACAAGGAATAAAGAACCAAAGTTAGTTTGGAATCCGTCATTTGAATGGGAAGATTTTGTTGACAAGAGTAATAATAAGAAGGATCAAGATTCGCCACCAGTGAAAAATGACTCTACATTTGGTTCAAGTTCATCTAAAGGGGAGGAAGAAATGATCAAAACTACTAATTGTGGTAACAGTAATGGAGACGGAAAGCAAGGGTTAGATCTCAATCTTTCACTCTAGAAGTCTGTCAATTGCGCTAATCACACTTGCTTTATTTCTCCAGTAAAACAAATTGTCGTACGTTATTTCCTTAACTTTGCTGTTGTTGTTGTGCACACACTTCATTTGCAGTTATGAAAGGTCTGGTTTCTTTGGTTCGATTATTGGTCGACTACGTCAGATTACTTGTAGTGCTAGACTGCTAGCTAGACCAAGTACGATGTTAAAGTTAAAGGTCCTAATTCTTCCTTGTTTAGTGAACTAAAAAATACTAGGAAGCAAAGGAATCGATGTTAACGTATGATCAAAAAGTGACATTAACCTAATCGATATAAAAAGAAGAAGAAATTCGAGTAAAAACACACATGTACTGAACATCCATATGCGTGTCTGAGTAAGAAGCCTGTGATTAAATAACTAGGGTACACATACTTGCGTTTTGAATAGGAAAATTTGTTGATTGGTCCAAAGCCCATATAGTTATTTATAGTAAGATCCAACCAGAATTTTTTTTTTATCCGGAGGTCCAAAATTAATAAAAAAATAGAAATGACCATAATACCCCCTACTACCAAACGTGTGTGTCTACACTGCTTACAAATTTGAGTACATATATGCCGCACTGCTTACAAATCTGAGTACATATCTGTCGCACTGCTTACAAATTCGAGTATATATTCGCTGCTTACAATTCGAGTACATATCTGCTGCACCGCTTCCAGGTAAAGTACATATCTGTTAGAATCAATTATAAATAAATTAGCACATATTTCAGTATTGCGCATACGTACTCATGGATCAAACAAAAAAAGTGACAAAACTCTGAATAAAACAGAATCGAAAGAAGTTTCTATCAGTACGCCTTATACGTACTGGGTATTCATGAAATAAAAATCAACTGCCTGTAAAAAAGGATTGATGAATCCTCCAAATGTCAGAGTTCAGTGCCTTACCTCAAGCCAAACTGATGTAGTTTCACTTCCTGTGAACAGGTATTGACCTAGAAAGATGGTGTCTCCTTTCTTTACTGCCTGCACAGAATCATATAGCTTAGGATAACATAGTCACACAGGTATCGCAAAGACAACAATTGGAAGGTTCAAGGGAACATCTACACTGTCATCCTTCTTCCTAATCATTGTTTTCCAATTTTACGATATACATCAACAGAATGCAAACATATTCGAATTATGTGACAACAATTCCCAAGCCCAAACTGAAATTACACTACGATTTAACCAAAATTTCAGCACACCTTTGCTAATCCTTCATAATTGATTGGCAATACATCTGAAGTTGCTTCTTTATCTTGATCCGGAGTCAAAACAACCGATAATTCAGCCTTCAGTGCAATCGATTTTTCACTTTTATTAAGAACTTGCAATTCAGGGCCTATTGTATCTAGCATAACCTGAAACAAGTGAACCACAAGATATGCACATTTATTATCAATTTTCACTCTATAATCCATAATAGCAATTCCAAAAAAATGATTCAAAAACTGCAACAACAACGAAGATCATGACAATTCCTAAAACAATCCAATTCAAATCAACAAAACTTACAGCACAGAGCTTCTTAGTACTCTTAACAAGTATGATTAGTATGATTTTGAGAAAATAAAGAAAGAAAATAACTAGAAAATCAAATTGAGAGTTCAAATAAGCTAAAACCATCAAAATCTAACCAAAAAATCAAATAATTACGATCAAGATTCATAAAAACAGTACGTCATATACGTACTGATGTTTAATACACAAGCAAAAACTGAAACCAAACATATAGAAGCATAGTAAACACAGAAAAATCAGTACGTCATATACGTACTGATGGTTAATACATAAAACTAAACTGAAACCAAACCAAAAGCCAACAAAATGAAACTAAAATTCTAGATTTACAAACGAAACAAACGTAAAACATGATTTTATAATTAGATCTGGACTATTTTCATCAAAAACCTTCAGTACATCATATATGTACTGATGATTAATACACAAAAGCAAACTACAAACAAACCAAAGACCAACAAAACCGAGTTAAAACATCAGATCTAATAATGAAATGAACATAAAACATCACTATCTATCTAGATCTAAAGTATTTTTACCAAAATTGAAGTAAAAAAATTAACGAATCAAGCATGAAGATCATAAACACAAAAAAACTGAATTTAATTCCTCTTTTCGGAACCTTAAAATCTGAATTTTGAATTCTTTTTCCCATGAAATCAAGAGATTTGGATCTCAGATTAAGATAGAATCAATAAAAAACTTAAAATAAAGATCAGTATAGGTAAATCAACTTACGAAATACCTCAGAATCAAAACAAATATTTCAGTATTACATATACGTACTCATGGATCGAACCCATAAATCAATTAAAAAACGCTGATAGAATCCAAAAACAATGACAAAACTTTGAATATAACCGAATCAACATCAGATCTAATACCTAAACATTAGATTTTGCTATAAACATAAAAATTTCTCTAATCCGAGAAGAAAAAAAACCTAAATTAAAATTAGCTTTTGAAGAAGAAAGGAAAAATGAAAACCTAAACTATACCAACAGTAAGAAAGTGAACCTACCGATTAATCTTATTTTGAATTCACGAATTGATCAACACCTCAGAAGATCTTCATAGCCGGAGATTTTCACCGAACCACAAATGAGAAAATGAAGAAGAAGAAGAAGAAGAATAGATCGAGAAATGAAGAAGAAATGGATTTGGTTACTGCTTTATATACTTAAGGGTGTTTTCGGTATTTAAAAATACGTCCTCATATGTTCCACACGTGTACAGGACCTGGGCTTAAAAAATTTGGTCCATTTTCATGTTTTCTTTTAATTATGGACCTCTGATTAGTGGGCTTTAATGGGTGGACCTGCCACTAACTAAGAACACTATAATGGTACCTATTGGTAATTCCTAGTTTTGAATATGGAGAACAACATCGGAGTGTTGGATATTTTCATCAAACCCTTAAATTGTAGGCGCTATCACAGTTAGAAAACCAAACAGAAACATAGTTTTCCAACAGATACCATTGTTGCATGTTGAAGGAAGAGATGTCTATTGGCTCTGAAAAGATGCGTGTTGGAGATGAAAAGTCATCTTGAGCTGATGTTAAATTCTCTATAAATGACGCCCTAGTTTTCCATTCAAAACACATCTAAACTCTCTATGTATTCTCTCTAAAAAGCATTATCAGAAACTAAACCTGTGTGTTCTTGGTTGGTCAAGGTTGTACAAGCTTTGAATCCAACATTGTTGTGGGGCTTCAAACATCCTGCCGGCAGCATTCATTGACCTATTTATACTCGCCAATCTAATTGGGAAGGGTCGAATAATTGTCGAAAAAAAATCTATTATCAGAACCTTGAACCCAGAAACAACATTCTTTTCTTCACCCTGTTTTAATGTCAATTTTCCAACATGGAGATGGAAAAGGTACAGTGGCAATGGTGCTGTTTGGAATATGGATGTATGATAATCGCGATTTCAAGGAGGAGAAATAATAGGTTAGATGAAAGATGATACTAAACTGAATGAAATTGGGAACTACCGTCTACCTAGCCCATAGATTCACTGATCATAAAGGTGGAAATAATACGGAAAATGCGTCATTTGTCCAAATATTTTTAAAACATGGTTCAAATGGACGAGTAAAAATTATTATGGGTGAAATGGACACCAAAAAAATAGCAAGGATGAAACTGGATTCATCCTGACTTAAACTTAAAAAATAGCAAGGATGAAACTGGATGCATCCTGATGTAAATTGAAAATAAGAAAAAGTATTTAAAAATGGGTAGGATGAAACTGTTTACATCCTGACTATTTTTACACTTTTGTCCATTTAAACAATATCAAAATCTAAATGTCCTTTTCACCAAAAAATTGTTAATTTTGGTTTTTTAACCAATTTTGTGGAAATATTAGATCAAATAGTAAAGAGACTGAGACAAGAGGGAAGAGATGAATGCATAATTTCTCTTTCACTATCATTTAAGATGAAACATTAATACCAGGGCCAAACATTAATACCAGGGCCAAACATTAATACCACCGACGACGACTAAACAACCTAAACATCCAGAAAACCAAAGAAGAATTCAGTATCTTTTAATATGATTTTTTTTTTTTTGAAGCATAATATGAAACTTGTGATGGACCAATGGTAGTACACTGGTACTCTTAACATTATATTATTTTGATCGGCAGTACTCTTAACATTATTGATGAGAGACAACTATTTAGTGTATTTATTAGAAGAATCTTGGACACGCAAGACCTGAGTAAAAATGTTAATCACCTGTTTAAATGGTACGTAAATACAGGAAATCATCAATAAGCTCCTCGGCGAAGTGATACCTAATGGTCATATGCATCATACGAGGATAACATGATTGGAAGCAAGAAAAATAAAATTCTTGTTGTCACAAGTCAAGCGTAAGTGGGTGAAAGAGAAAAAATAAAAAAAAAAATATTCTTTCCGTTTCCAAAAGACAGTCCGCTTTGAGTTTGTTAAAATATTAAGGAGACCGTGGTAGTTTAATGCATCCCTTTGGTTATTTGTCTAATTTATTTGGATAAAAATATTAGTAATAAAAATTATCAAAAATTGTTATGGGATTGCAAATAGAAAATAAAAAAAGAAAGCTAAAAGGAATGAAGGATATATTTGTTTCCTTAATTATACAAATCTCATTAATATTTTAGATTGGGATCATTATAAAAGAATTTATGAGTATAAAACTTTAAGGGTATATTAGAGAGTTTATTAGAAAAATATAACTATAAACAGAAGCTGGACACAATTTTGAAATAGACCAAAATGGAATAAAGGACGGTCTTTCAGAAACAGAGGGAGTAGATAAAAAAAGCTCTGCTTCGTCATCCTGACGGAAGCATCCAATTTCTCTTCATGTTCTCTGCAATTCAATTCCTGAAAATCTATCTTGGGGCTATTTTGCGTTTTCTCCCTCCAAGATCGCTAATTAGTGTTTCCTCCCCAAAAGATTAAAATTAGTGTTTCCTCCCATCGTTAAATATTCCGTCCAACCAAAGTTAGCTGACTCATCAGTAATAAACACGTGGCAGAAAAAAAGACTTTATTTTCATAAAATACCCGAAACACCCTTATCTTCTTCATATCATATCCTTATAGACAAGCAAAAAA
The DNA here is from genome assembly GCF_003573695.1 of Papaver somniferum. Taxonomy (NCBI): domain Eukaryota; kingdom Viridiplantae; phylum Streptophyta; class Magnoliopsida; order Ranunculales; family Papaveraceae; genus Papaver; species Papaver somniferum. Next base: position 15,100,104 of record NC_039359.1, on the reverse strand, counting down.
AACTGAAATTTAAAATTGATCAGTAAAGAAATTTGGAATAGTTGATTTCTATAATTATTAAGTAGTAAAGAAAAAGAAGAAGAAATGGATGTGGAATAGTTGACTAGGATTTGTCGGTAGGTCAGAAATCAATCAAGATCTAGTTCATGAAAATGAAAATTAAACTAATTGAGATGTAGCTAGTGCTGTACAATTAAATTCATTAATACAAATGATGAGAAATCACCTCTCATTCACCTTTCGCATCTCCATCTACACTTACCTAATACGTTTTGGTATGTTTTGATCTATTAATGATTCTACCATCATGTGTATCAAGTTATTAACTAACCATTCATAGATTTTGCTAGATTCAAGCAGCACCAACGGAAAGATTTGAGGGTTTTCGAATCGGTGAAGATTTTGATTGTATTTGACCTGAATTGTATGCCGGAAAATTAGATCTAATTTATTTGTCCTTCAAAAATTTGATGAATGAATGGGTTTCAAGGTGGTCCGTGTGTTTGGTTAATAGTGGTGTCTGAGATTGGGTTTTACCCAAATACGGTGTTGAACAATGATATCATTTGGCATGGTCTTGAGGGTGGACTGATGGTAATTCGATTGAACTGGGTAGGAGTGCCTGTGTTAAATGGTGGTGGTGGCTAGAAGCTCATGTGATCTGTAATTGGAGCTTTTTGACAGAGATGAACACCCAGCAACACGAGCATAAAAGGTAATTCGGACTGTGCCGGAAAAGGAGGAGAATATTTGATATTCTTGAGGGTATTTTGGGAAGATCATGAAACACGTGTACAATCTACGCCACACGTGCACAGGTGCTGACTCAATTAACCGAGCAATGGATGGAAAAACTAACGATGGGAGGAACCACTAATTTTAATCTTTTTGGGGAGGAAATGCTAATTAGCGATCTTGGGAGGGGAGGAAACACAAAATAGCCCATCTATCTTACTAGCATTCACCAATTAGCTCCCTTTCTTGTGATCATTATTGGTAGTTATATCATATACACAACTTACTCCATTTTCAGTACCGCCTTTGATCGAAAGTGCTTTCAAACAAGATTTACTTCACTAAAAACAATTATAAGAAAACATTCAACAATCTCCAAATCAAAAGTAAACAATTCATTAAATTCTATTCAAAAAGTTTCCAAACCAACATTCATCATTACATCCCAATTCTTCGCTCAAACTGTTACATTACTACTACTTCTAAACAAACTAGCACTTGTCTTGTACAAAAAACCCTGATTCGTTTTCTTCATATCCTAAACCACCACAAACATCACCTTCATTACCAAACAACTAAAACTGAAGGAAAAATTATTACTTACCAGAATAACATTCAGAACCCCACTACCTGTACACATCAACTTCACCACCAAACTAGAATGAAAGCCGACAGAAGGATTAAGAAGGAAAACAAAATACTTACCAACATCTGCAACAAAATAAAGAAGAACAGGTGCAAGATCAAGCATCGGAAAAGCTGTTTTATTAAAAACTTGGTGATCGTTTTCAAGCTTTATTTAAAACCTGAAAATCTAGCTATTTCCGACACTTGCAAAGAGACTACCAAAAGTCATCTTCATCAGTGCCCCATCCTTCCTCCTCATATATCTCACTATCATCACTGTCAGATGTCGCAGGTGAAGTATTATCCGAAGATTCATATTCTTCATTGCCAGTATCTTCTCCAGGTCCCTCCTTATCAATCTCATCCTCTAGCATCTCCTCATCTTCAAACCTCTTCTCACCTTCCTGCATGGTTCTTGCGAAAATCTTCGGATTTGCAAGCTCATACTCAAACCTTTTTTTCAATTTCTGATCATGGTACTTCTTCATTCTCATATTCTCTTCTGCAACATCTGAATCAAGATCACTGGTATCAATCTCTACTAGGACATACTCAAAACCTTCATCTGACGCTTCTGATTCACTTTCAGTCGCACTCCCATACTTTGGCATCTGGAATGCTTCTCATCCCACTCTCAATTTTTTCCCTCTCTCCTTGCAAGATACTTTGGTTCCCATGCAGCATATAGTTTGTCAAGCCTCTCTTCTTCTCTTTTACGAATCCTCTCTTTTACGAATCCTCTCTTGCTCTTCTCTTTAATGGATCAACTCATGTGCACGCCAGTCAATTTCTGCCTGAATATCATCTCTCAACTTCTGAAGCTTTGCAGTATTCAAGGAAAGAGCGAGATTTCTGGCATGTTCGTACTCTGCTGATGACGGTGGTACAATCGGAAATCTCCCCTCATCGGCTACGGGAAGATTCTGAGCATTTTGATCTGCCATTATCTAAATCTATTTTCTCTCCTCTAATTTTTTCCCTTTCTGGTCATAAACACAGAGAAAACTGAAAAAGCGGGGGTACAACAACCACACCCAATATTTTGATTAACAATCTGTATGGACTAACTCCAATATACTTTCAAGAGAATCAACTAGAATCAATCTTAATAAAGTATATCAAAGAGTTCTAATATCTCGATTTCACAACGTAATCAGCAAATCGAACAGATAGAAATCCGTGAGCCTGATTATTATGTGAAATAACTTGAACGGTACCAAAGACCAATGTTCAAGTGTCAATCAATGTAAATCAACAACCACAGGTTGGATATTCTAATTGATTGATCTTAACGCAGAACTTGTGATATTTCAATTATATAAACAAATATAATGCGGAAAAGAAATAACACAGACACCTGAAATTTTGTTAACGAGGAAACCGCAAATGCAGAAAAACCTCGGGACCTAGTCTAGATTGAACACACACTGTATTAAGCCGCTACAGACACTAGCCTACTACAAACTAACTTCGGTCTGGACTGTAGTTGAACCCCAATCAATCTCACACTGATCCAAGATACAGTTGCGCTCCTTACATCTCTGATCCCAGCAAGATACTACGCAATTTATTCCCTTAGCTGATCTCACCCACAACTAAGGGTTGCTACGACCCAAAGTCGAAGACTTTAATAAAAAAATCTGTATCACACAGAAAAGTCTATGATAATAGATAAATCTGTCTCCCATAGAAATACCTACAAGTTTTGTTCCGTCTTTTGATAAATCAAGGTGAACATGAACCAATTGATAACCCGGACTTATATTCCCGAAGAACAACCTAGTATTATCAATCACCTCACAATAATCTTAATCGATGCGGCGAAAGAAGATATTGTGGAATCACAAACGATGAGACGAATATGTTTGTGACTACTTTTATATTTGCCTATCGGAGATAACAATCTCAAGCCAATCTTTACGATTGTACTCAACACGATAGAATCAACAAGATCAGATTACACAACTACAAGAAAGTAGTATCGGTCTGGATTCACAATCCCAATGAAGTCTTCAAGTCGTTAACCTGGTTTACGAGAAGAAACCTAAGGTTAAAGGAGAATCGACTCTAGCTAATATAACTAGTATCACACGTAAGGTGTGGGGATTAAGTTTCCAAGTTGCTAGAATTATCCCTTATATAGTCTTTCAAATCAGGGTTTGCAATCAATGTTAGCTTAGTAACAAAGCATTCAATATTCACAGTTAGATGAAAACCTGATTAGATTCAAGCTAATATCTTTCAACCGGTGGATCGAAAACTTAGCTTGTCACACACAAATGAAATGCACGATTTTAGGTTTGTGTAACCGTACACAAACATGTACATTTGTTGGTTCAACAGTAGTTAACCAAATGGTTAGCCATATGAGCACTTTCATATCAACCATATTCTTCTTCACCATAACTAGTTCAAATGACTCAAATGAACTAGTTAGAGAGTTTTTCAATTGTATAAGTCTTATATAACTACACAAGACAAAATCGAAGCAAAAACGATTTGATTCACTCGAATCGATTCATGAAATTTATAGCCACGGTTTGCAAATTGCATTCCTTAGTTAATTAAATATAAGTTAACAAATTATCATCTTTAGATATAATCAACTCAAGTACGCCGACTTAGTTCGCGGACTTTAGTTCCCGGAAGGAGTTCAGAAACTCCAGCAGATATTCTCGGGATGAGAACCTCCGCCAGTTCGTGGACTGAGTTCACAGCTCTTGTTCCGGTTTTCCTGATCAACAAAGTACGCATACTTTGGTTTAAGGAATAAATACTTATACATATATGTGTCGCCACACTATGCTTATATCCAACAATGGTTATATAGTCTAAACTCTCATTTCAATCATTGAAACATTCTTAGAGGACGTTATATAGTTGTTATTCACAAACCATTTTTCGTCAAATCCATTTTCAAAGTGATTGAAACATAACATGACTTTCGTCACTAGGTAAAGATGAACTTGGCCAAATCGAAATCTTACCAACACATATTTCGATAAATAGATAAGCGAGATAAACTCGGCTCGAAATAGCAAATGTGTATAATCAAAGTCTATATAGCAAAACGACTTTTGTCTCAAGATAGGAGATAGAGTAGATATACTTTTGATTGATAGATAAGTTCAAGTGTCCACGTGCCTTTTAGTCGATGAAGTTCCACCAGTTCCTTGAGTAGTTCTTCGTCTTGTATGATGATCGCCATGGAGTTCTTGAGCTCAACTACACTTTCTATCCTAGTCTCAGACTTAGCTATAGTAGACTAGAAAATCAGGACTTATAGTTTTGATCACTAACATTGACAAACATGCTTGAGATAGTAACGCATGTGAGTTCGATCGAGCAGTGCTCTAACAATCTCCCCCTTTGAAAATTTTAGTGACAAAACTATCAATACATATGTAATACAAAAATAAATCAATAAACTTGTGTAGCTCCTATTCCACATGCCTAATCTTCAACATTACTTTAAATCTTCGTCACTTCCAATCACTCCAATGATCCCAAAGGTTGTAAGTTCAACATCATCGTTGTTGAAAATCCGTACCTATAACAATGAGAAAACAAGTATTCTCAATCATTGTTATACAATGTCATAGTATTATTATACAGCGTCAAAGTTCAATTGTATCACAACTTCAACAACAATACTATCGTGATATGTATCACTCCCCCTTAGTCGATACTCCATATCACATGGAAACCACTCCCCCTTACATAATGATCTGAAAACCATATGTATTTGTAGTGTGAACTACATATTAATTCTCCCCCTTTTTGTCAATAAAATTGGTAAAGGTACGAAAACGGGATTCTAATGAAATTTCCAAAAGAGACATTTCATGACCAAAAGAAAACACATATCAACTTGTTTAGATGCAATCATAAAGCCGAAGCTAAATGCTTTCATCAAGGATTTCATAAAGATACAAGATAACTCCTATAATATTCCACAACCGCACTCCCCACAAAGATTTGGAAATTAAGCACAAGCTCAATTAAGAACTCTCCCCCATAATATGTCATTCCAAAGAACAACAAGAGCGACCTTAATTTCAAAAGAAAAGAATGATTTCTTTGGACATAACAAATCACATATAGATATGAATTTGAATCCAAAAATACTCAATTAGATAAATCATAAGAGAACCCATAATAATCTAATCGGAAATATACAACCTAATTAATCACAAAATGTGATGAATTTAATTGATCATGCTCGACATAAGAGAACTTACGGAGCCTCACAGTATAACATAAAAATATGGATCAGGGAAGATCAATACTGCGGAATATACAAGGATTCATTCTATTTTCTGTCACTATTTGCACAATGACATACAATAGACATAATCCTTGTCAACAAAATATTTTAACCTATCTTCCATCAATAAATGACATAATAGGCTTAACTTTTGTATTGTCAAAAGTTCATTCATTCTTTTATCAATACATGCATATCGACATATGAAAGACTTAACTTTTGACAAGCTATGGGACAATCATAGTTCATGGACACAAACACACATATCCCATAACATATTGCAATATATAAAACCATAAAGATTAATACTGCAAAAATCATCTTTCAAACAATTTTAGAATTTAAACAAATAAACCTAAAAACATGAAGATGAAAATGTTGGACATAGCTATGTGTAATAACAATAATGGATATTCCTAACTCTAGTTATCCTTCTCAAAAACAAGAATAAATTCTCATAAGAAGTTTCCTAGGCATCAAGACAAACTCGTAATGTACATATAAGATGATTTGTCCTTAAAGGGTAGTATCAATCTTTTTCTCCCGGTTTTACACCAAGAATAGCTACCAAAGGCGTATTAAAAGATTTTCTTAACAAAGAATAACATACAAAGTCATTAACGACCATGCACCATAGTTCACATAAAATGATTGTGAACATTCAAGAATCCCACAGTAATGTGTACTACCGCCCATTCTTGAACTTCCTTCTTTGTTATTCACCAACAACATTCTTGTAAAATCTAAAAATGAGCTTAGAAGAGTATTACTCCAAGAATCCAAGTGCCCAAGTTCAAGAGAAGTGGTATAAGTTCGACGAACCAGAGAAAAACACTCAAAAACAATATACGGGACAAAAACCAACCTCAACTCCTCCAAATTTAGGATTTCTCATCATCATTTTGAATAAAATTAAAATATAAAGAGGATTCAAAAAGAATGAGGTCATTCCGAGTTCGGACGAAGAAGTTACGGCCAAAACAAATTTACCGAATATCGACATCAAGTATGCATACGGGTTTGCAAACGAATTTCGTATCCTGGAGCAGGATGCAAACGAGTATACGTACTTAAACCCCCGGATTCTGATTTTAAATGATATTATGCATACCTAATGTGTGTACCATGTAGTCCAAACATCCCGAACTATTATTTTCAAACCTAAACATTTAAGAATCTTAAACACAGATCAAGTTAGGTAGAAATGAACGATAAGAAAGGTACGTGAATCATTATAAGTTATCTAAGAAAATAAATAAAAGTACAAATTTTTTTCAAGTTTATAGACATACCTTTTTAGATGAATCCAATTGAATTCTACAGCCTTACCAAACATAATCTGTGCGCCCCAATTCCTGTGCTTCCCTCACCGTATACATAACAGGGTATTCCTTGGTGGGGATGCACTTACAACACACTCAAGTTGTGTTAAGGTGAAAAATGTCTTGCTCACCACAAGTGACTTTTGGATTATCATGAAAGAGATCGCTTTTAGAACCTTTCACATCCAAATTCATCTTTCCAAAGAATTTTTTAAGTTCCAACATCATGGATACTGCCTTCTCCATAGTCATGGAATTTTCTGAGAGATCATTCATTTTCACACTCAAAGCGTCATTGACTTTCTTTGGAACTCACTTATGAGTATGTTTAGAAAAAAACGGAACCTTCTTCCCGTTACTCTCTTCAAGATTCTCGAAAGAGGATTGGATTGACTATTCTTTTGCAAGTTAATCTTTCTCCAACCGGGAATATCGGATCTTATCTTCGTCTTTACGAAGTTATCCTTTTGATAACCATTACGATTGTGAAAAGGATTTGTATGAATTTTATAGGAAAATATAGGTTTATCACAGAACTGATTTCTTTGCCTAAAGGTTGGACAGTTACAACCTGTAATGTTAAGGGGATCAGTCTTAACATATGATCTTGGTTTCACAACTTCTTGTGATTACCAAACAAGAACATCATGAAGTTTCTCATTCTTTATACGGACACGACATCTCCTTTCCAGGTGACCTTTATTTCCGCAATAGTGGCAAACATAAGGAATGTTCTTACCTCGATACGTGAGTCCTGACTTTGGAGGTTGATATATTTTGCTCTTTTGAACCTTAATTGCCGGGTGAAGGTATTTCACTTTTGCCATAAGTGGAAACTTTTTGTTGAGAAGAATCACTAGCCTTGACAAATCTTACCTCTTTGCTAGTACTTGGAGCATATATTCCCTTATAGCCCAATCCTCGTGTATCACGATGATTTTTGCTTACTCCTAGCATAGTGGTTAATTTGCTTGAACTAGTATTGAACTTTTTCAAGTCATCTTCCAACATCTTGATTTTATCAAGAGCAGCAGCTAAATCAGCCTCATGGCGTTTTTTTCGAGCGAGATAAGCGCTTTCTCTGTCATCAAAACTTGTTTGTTGAGAGTTAATCCTTGCTTCAGATTCTGTAAGTTTCTCTTCCAACAAAATATATGTTTGATAAAGATTATCACATTCAAGTGACTTCATACGTAGGTTTTCCTCAGATCACTAAGGATCGATTTGTTTGAACGATTCGAAATAAAATACATGCATAACATCTTCTCAATTTCTTGTTTGTACGACAGAGATTAGTCAGAAAAGGTGTGACATGAGAACGTGTCATCTTCTTCTTTTCCAACGAATTCAAAAGCTTAACATACTTCGAGACTTCCTCATCGACATCTCTATCAATATCTGAGTCACCTTCGTCAGAAAGTTCATCCAACTGTTCTTCTAGGAGTGTTTCCAGTTATCAACAATTTCCGCATGTTTAGATATTAACTTAGATGTGATAGTTCTCTCAGGAGAATCCAAGCTTTGAAAATCATCTGGTAATTTCTGAACTAGTACGTTATCAGAGATAGACTCGTCCATATAGTCAGATTGCTACAAACACAAACATATAAGGTTTTAAACGTGTTTGTCTGCTCTGATACCAATTGAAAAAGCGGGGGTACAACAACCACACCCAATATTTCGATTAGCAATCTGTATGGACCAACTCCAATATATTTTCAAGAGAAACAACTAGACTCAATCTTAATAAAGTATATCAAAGAGTTCTAATACCTTTATTTCACAATGTAATCAACAAATCGAACAGATAGAAATCCGTGAGCCTGATTATTATGTGAAATAACTTGAACGGTACCAAAGACCAGTGTTCAAGTGTCAATCAATGTAAATCAACAACCAAAGGTTGGATATTCTAATTGATTGATTCAAACGCATAACCTGTGATATTTCAATTATGTAACAAAATATAATGCACAAAAGAAATAACACATAAACCAGAAGTTTTGTTAACGAGGAAACCAAAAACCACAGGACCTAGTCCAGATTGAACACACAATGTATTAAGCCGCTACAGACACTAGCCTACTAAAAACTAACTTCGGTCTGGACTGTAGTTGAACCCCAATCAATCTCACACTGATACAAGGTACATTTATGATCCTACGTCTCTGATCTCAGCAGGATACTACACACTTGATTCCCTTAGTTGATCTCACCCACAACTAAGAGTTGCTACGACCGAAAGTCGAAGACTTTAATAAACAAATTTGTATCACACAGAAAAGTCTATGGTAGTAGATAAATCTGTCTCCCACATAAATACATACAAATTTTGTTCCGTCTTTAGATAAATCAAGGTGAACAGGAACCAATTGATAAACCATAATTATATTTCCGGAGAACAACTCAGTATTATCAATCACCTCACAATAATCTTAATCGACACGGCGAAAGAAGATATTGTGGAATCACAAATGATGAGATGGAGATGTTTGTGATTACTTTTATATCTTGCCTTTCAGAGATTACAATCTCAAGCCAATCGTTACGATTATACTCAACACGATAGAATCAGCAAGATCAGATCACACAACTACAAGAAAGTAGTATCAGTATGGCTTCACAATCCCAATGAAGTCTTCAAGTCGTTAACCTAGTTTACGAGAAGAAACCTAAGGTTAAAGGAGAATCGACTCTAGCTAATACAACTAGTATCACACGTAAGGTGTGGGATTAGGTTTCCTAGTTGCTAGAGTTCTCCCTTATATAGTATTTTAAATCAGGGTTTGCAATCAATGTTAGCTAAGTAACAAAGCATTCAATATTCACCATTATATGACAACCTGAATAGATTCAAGATAATATCTTTCAACCGTTGGATCGAAAAATTAGCTTGTTACACACAAATAAAATGCACGATTTTAGGTTTGTGTAACCGTACCCAAACATGTACATTTTTTGGTTCAACAGTAGTTAACCAAATGGTTAGCCATATGAGCACTTTCATATCAACCATATTCTTCTTCACCATAACTAGTTCAAATGACTCAAATGAACTAGTTAGAGAGTTGTTCAATTGCATGAATCTTATATAACTATACAAAACACAATCGAAGCAAAAACGATTTGATTCACTCGAATCGATTCATGAACTTTATATCCACGGTTTGCAAATTTCATTCCTTAGTTAATATAAATATAAGTTCACAAATAATCGTCTTTAGATATAACCAACTCAAGTACGCGGAATTAGTTCGCGGAATTAAGTTCTCGGAAGGAGTTCACAAACTCCAACAAATATTCTCGGGATGAGAACCTCCGCCAGTTCGCGGACTGAGTTCACAGCTCTTGTTCCGGTTTTCCTGATCAATAAAGTATGCATAATTTGGTTCAAGGAATAAGGACTTATACACACAATGATTATATCCAACAATGGTTATATAATCTAAACTCTCATTTCAATCGTTGAAACATTCTTAGAGGGCGTTTGATAGTTGTTATTCACAAACCATTTTTCGTCAAAGCCATTTTCAAAGTGATTGAAACATAACATGACTTTCGTCACTAGGTAAAGATGAACTTGGCGAAAGCGAAAGCTTACCAACACATATTTCGAGAAATAGATAAGCGAGATAAACTCGGCTCGAAATAGCAAATATGTATAATCAAAGTCTACATAGCAAAACTAATTTTGTCTCAAGATAGGAGATAGAGTAGATATACTTTTGAGTGATAGATAAGTTCAAGTCTCCACATACCTTTTAATCGATGAAGTTACACCAGTTCCTTAAGTAGTTCTTCATCTTGTATGATGATCGCCATGGAGTTCTTGAGCTCAACTACACTTTCTATCCTAGTCCGAGACTTAGCTATAGTAGACTAGTGTTTGAGAGTGAAAAAGGTTTCTGCTGATTTCAGTAATTTTGGGTGTGTGGTGAGAAATGAGTCTAAAACCTAAACAATGTACTGCAAGGGAGTAATTTAGATTCAAGAGATCAATATGTACAAATCCGGTCTAAACCAAGAAATGGTCGTTACAGACTTGTTTCGGTCACAAAAAGAAGGAGAAGGGTTGGTTTTTGGGAGAGAAGCGAAGAGAGTGTTGAGACCAGAATAGTTGATCCTGGAAGAGTAGTTGTTTTGTAACTTGCATCAGAAAGTGGGAAGCTAACAGATGGGAAAGCTAGCAAACGTTTTCTGAGTGTTGTATGCCCCTGACCAGAACTTGTTGTTCGGCGGAAATAGGTAAGACCTATTTATACAAGTCGAAGTGAAACGTACTCTGGTCTCGGAAGAAATGGAAAAAATATGAGTTAATGGGAGGAGGTGGTAACCGGTAACGCCTGGAATTGATGCTCCATAAAAGAAATCGTTTTACCATTACTCCCTGTATTTACTAACTGCCTCATCCTTATGACATTGTCTTGTAACGGGCGTAGTGTACGCCGCACGCTGTAAACCGCCAAACCAATACCCAATGAGCATCCCCCATTTTGTGACATGTGTTGATGTATCGAGTGTTTTCATGGAAAACATGTAGCATGTTGCTGTTGTTTGGCAAGTTGAGCTTGGGAGACTTGCCGGCTCGGTGGTAACCTTCGCCGGTCGAGATTTTACATCTTGAGAGGAAGGGTAGCCGTTGATTATTGCAACCCTTTGTTTGGTATCCAGTGGCATGAAATCATGGGCCGGCATGGATTTAATATGGCCTAGTTTAGGCGTGGCCAAAAGCTAGGGTTTTGGCATTGTTTGGGCGCTACCAAAACTAGGGCTTGGCGTCGAGCCAAAAGATTGCCTTGCGTTAGCTGGTAACCTTGGACGGTTAAGATCCGTGTCTTAGATGGAAATGTATCCGTCGATTGTTGCAAGCCTTCGTTTTGGAAGCCGTGAAGGGAAGGCCGGCATGGTATGGCTTAGGCGCAGCAAGGTGGCTAGCACGACATGCCATTGGCACATGTGCATGGTCGGCATGCCTTGGCGCGGTTTAGGCGTGGCCAAAACTAGGGTTTTGGCGTTGGGAAAAAGGTTACCATGCGTTGTTTGGTGACCTTGGACGGCTAAGATTTGCATCTAAGATGGAAGGGTGGTCGTTGATTGTCGCACGCCTTCATTTTGGCAGCCGTGAGGGGAAGGACCGCATGGTATGGTTTAAGCGCGGCAAGGTGTCTGGCACGGCATGCCATTGGAACATGTGGCATGGTCGGCATGCCTTGGCGCGGTTTAGGCGTGGCCAAAAATAGGGTTTTGGCGTTGGGCCAAAGGTTACCATCCGTTGGTTGGTGACCTTGGACGGCTAATATTTGCATCTAAGATGGAAGGGTGGTCGTTTATTGTCGCACGCTTTCGTTTTGGCATCCGTGTCGGGAAGGCCGACTTGGTATGGTTTAGGCGCGTCAAGGTGGCTGGCACGACATGCCATTGTCACATGTGGCATGGTCGACATGCCTTGGCGCGGTTTAGGCGTGGCCAAAACTAGGGTTTTGGCGTTGGGACAAAGATTACCATGTGTTGGTTTGTGACCTTGGACGGTTAAGATTTGCATCTAAGATGGAAGGGTGGTCGTTGATTGTCGCACGCCTTCATTTTGGCAGCCGTGAGGGGAAGGCCGGCATGGTATGGTTTAGGTGCGGCAAGGTGGATGACACGACATTCCATTGGCACATGTGGCATGGTCGGCATGCCTTGGCGCGGTTTAGGCGTGGCCAAAACTAGGGTTTTGGCGTTGGGCCAAAGGTTACCATCCGTTGGTTGGTGACCTTGGACGGCTAATATTTGCATCTAAGATGGAAGGGTGGTCGTTTATTGTCACACGCTTTCGTTTTGGCATCCGTGACGGGAAGGCCGACTTGGTATGGTTTAGGCGCGTCAAGGTGGCTGGCACGGCATGCCATTGTCACATGTGGCATGGTCGACATGCCTTGGCGCGGTTTAGGCGTGGCCAAAACTAGGGTTTTGGCGTTGGGACAAAGATTACCATGTGTTGGTTTGTGACCTTGGACGGTTAAGATTTGCATCTAAGATGGAAGGGTGGTCGTTGATTGTCGCACGCCTTCATTTTGGCAGCCGTGAGGGGAAGGCCGGCATGGTATGGTTTAGGCGCGGCAAGGTGGATGACACGACATTCCATTGGCACATGTGGCATGGTCGGCATGCCTTGGCGCGGTTTAGGCGTGGCCAAAACTAGGGTTTTGACGTTGGGCCAAAGGTTACCATGCGTTGGTTGGTGACCTTGGACGGCTAAGATTTGCATCTAAGATGGAAGGGTGGCCGTTGATTGTCGCACGCCTTCGTCTTGGAAATCAGCGGCATGTAGCGGGGCCGGCATGGATTTGGCATGGAATCGTGGATAGCATGGTTGGCATGCCTTGGCGCGGAGGTGTGGCTGGCACTGGATGCCATCGGCACATGTGGTGCGGCTGGCATGGTTGGCGTGTCTTGGCGCGGAGACGTGGCTGGCATGGTTGGCATTCCTTGGCGCGGAGACGTGGCTGGCATGGTTTTCCATTGGCACGGTGGTGCGGCTGGCATGGTTGACATTCCTTGGCGCGGAGACGTGGCTGGCACGGTGGCGCGGCTGGCATGGTTGGCATGCTTTGGCGCGGAGACGTGGCTGGCATGTTTTTCCATTGGCACGATGGTGTAAGAATTTAGGGTTTGGTGTACGAAGGTGATGTCGGTCAATATTAAGGGTTCTACCATGGAACATGACACATATATATGTAAAAAAAAAAGGTACCCTGGTAATTCTTACATAGGCATGTTGAATGATTCAATAAATGTGCTAGTGGTCCTAGTGACGTCGTGTCAGATGTAAGGTTTTACGATTTTAAACCTAAGCTAAAAACCACCATCAACAACTAGAAATCAAGACTTATAGTTTTGATCACTAAGATTGACAAACATGCTTGAGATAGCAACGCATGCGAGTTCGACCGAGCAGTGCTCTAACAAAAACTACTTTGGCTATGATAATCTCTTGGCTAAACATTCCTTTAAAGACCATATTGTGCCTATTAACTTTCATTTATGGCGCTTGGATAAGCGTCATGTCGCTTTGTTTCCCACGCCCATTCAAAACCATGCTATTCTTTTCACTCTCATTATCATAATTGCCCTATAAAAACCTATTTTCAACACTAAGAAATATCATAATTATTACTCCCTTTAGAACTTCCATTAAGGGAGGTATGGTAGGTCATCTAACTTTGAGAATAAATTTTGGGGCCTAATTAAAATCTTGTGTTTTATGCAGATTAGGAGAATGCATCACCTATTGAGAGGCATCATTGAGGTTTGGAGGATATCTTCCAAGTGGGTTATCTCCAAACCAATTTAGCCATCAAACCTAAACCCATTGCCAAGAGGCATATGATTAATCAGAACCACAAACCACCACATAACTTTTCCCTCCATTTCCATCATTTAAACCCTCACCACCCTTTTTGTTATGCCACTACCATTATTACTTTTGGAAGCTTATACCACCATACCTTCGTTTATCTAAAAAAAAAGACAAACCCATTTATGATTCACCATCCTACAACCTCATCATGCTTACGTACAAATTTCATATACCCCAGAAAAGTTCTCAATAGATCATTGGTTTTGTATATAGTTGGCTCTCTTATCATATAACCCACGTGAATTCAAATACCCCAACTCTGTCTTTATATAAAAAAATATGGGAAGGATAGAGACAACTCGTATGATAAATCCTATCTCCAAAGTAGAAGTAGCAGCATAACAACAACTACTTTACACCAATTTTCTTCTGAGAATCTGTCAAACTATATAAATCAGATTTATCATTCCCTTTTTAAGGTTCAAGTGCATAAAATAAAACCTATTGTCATCTCTTCATCCATATAGCCTGTGAACTCTATCAGGGTAGTACCCATAAGAGATTTCTTTCTATACATCTTCATATCATAGTTCTTATCTGTGCCTCTCACCCCAACCAATCTCTCCTCATATATATCTAATTTATATATCAAATGAACATATCTAATCTACAGATAATTCTCAAAAGATAAACCAAGAAATTCAAAACCTTTCTACTAAAATGGCTGAAAAATAAACTTACCTTCTACTCTTTCTGAACCAGTTTTTATTGACAAAACTGTCATTCTAGCTGAATCTGATAGCAATTGGAAGTGGTGTATGGTAGGATACCTATGTTGTGAGACTCTTATCCCCACCTCTTCAATCCGCTACTACATCTGTAACCAATGACCTCTTGCTCGATCTCCCACTGTGACAACATTTAGTGGATTACGCAATAAAGTTCTCATTCGGTTCTTAGGTGAAGATGATTTTAACAGAATTAACTCACAAAGGCATTGGTTTGTCTGTGGATATATAATGGTGTTGAAAGTTATTCCTCCAGAGGGACGACTAGAAAATTATCAACTTTCTTTCACTGAAGAACTTGTGTGGTTTATTCTGTGCAACATCCCTAAAAAATGCACTAAATTTGAAGATCTTCAAAAACTTACCTTCAAGATAGGAGAACTTGTTGAAGCTCGTGATCCTTATGGAAATCATCCTTTAAAGAAGAATGTCAAGGTGTGTGTTAGGATCCCAGTGCATAAAGCTCTACCAGTAGGCATCCCCTTGCTTACCAGTGGAAGAACTCAACCATTCCTCATTTAATATAGATATACTAAAGTTCCAAGATATTTCTGCACTTCATGTCGTGTCCTTGACCATAAAGATATAAATTGTCCTTCTTGGAAGTTGAAACCGAAATATATTAAGGAGGTTGCTTCATCTAGCAGCAAATATATTCTTCCTGCTGTCTCAAAACTCATGATGCCGTCACCACCAGAAAATAAACAATCTGTCTCTACTTCTACCGCAATAACGGATACAATCATGCAATAAACTGAGATTGTACTAGATACTCAAGTCGAGTCTACTACCTCTCTTATATGTGATAAAGGAAAAGCCAAGGAGAAGATTCAGAAGATAGAGGACACTGCTCAGAAGGGTTTATCAAACATGTTTTCATATGGGACCTTTTTGTCAATCGATTCCACAACTATGAAGATCTTTGATGTTGGTCCGATTCAGCAAAACTCGACTCAGCAGAATAACAGATTACCAATTAACTTCAAACAGGTTACCACTCAGAATATCACTCTTGAAGCCTCTGTCACTGGCTCTGAACCGGTTATTAGTGGTCTGATTCGAACACCAAACTCTTCAAGAAGATTCAAAGCTGCTACTGTTCCTAGTCACTCACCAATCATCACCAGAGGAACTCTCATTTCAGCTGATCACGATGCCCTATCAAACCTCAAAAGGAAGATTAATCCTAGAGATGACCTGAGGAAACGTACAAGAGCTAATCTAGTTTAGATAGTCTAGTGGTCATCCAAGAACAAGATTTCACTGAACCTGATTATGCCCAACTTTGCCCACCCATCACCAAATTGGGGGAATTACCTGCTATCAATCTCTCCAAGTGGTCTCTCAATACCCAACCTTTGATTGATTCTTATGGAAGTTATAATGTACCTGCTGATACTTCTCCAAACAACAATGATGTCCGCAATAATTCTCATCACAATACTGCTACTTCTAATCTCAATTTCTCCCAAGATACTTCTAAAAGTGGTGATACTACCAGTGCTTCTCTTGGAGGTGGGTATGATTCCACCCCTCAGGTAAACTCAACCCCTTCACCCCCCCTTAATTGATTATAATCCAACCATACTCATAAATCATTTTCCTGTCAATAATGTCAACTTTCTAGCTTGGAACATTAGAGGATTAGGTAAAAAAACAGCAAACAAGGAACTTAGTTTGCTATGTAGAAATGTCAATACTGATATCATTTTCTTATCTGAAACCAAAATGAACAAATATTTGTCTGTTAGGAAGCTAAAAAAAAAGGGTTTCCATTGCACCTTTAATTCTCTAGTGTTGGAGAAGTGGTGGTCTAGTTCTGGCCTGGAAGAAGGAAATTCAACTTAACATTATATCCTCTAGCTTGAGGGGCATCTATGTCACATCTACAGATATTATCCACTCTAAAACTTGTCATGTTCATATTATGTATGGTGAACGCAACAGTTGTCTGAGGCATGGTTTCCGGGAACAACAATGTCAATTGTCTAATGCTCCTTTAGATGAAGCAGTTTTCTCTATAGGTGATTTTAGTGCTCTCCTGGTAACTGAGGATAAGAATGGTGGCTTAGAGGTTGATGATTCTGATTTTTCAAACCTTAGAAACTTCTGTTCTGTTTTTAACTTACATGATCCTGGTTTTTCTGGTCCTAGATTTACTTGGTCTAATATGCAACATGGTCCTGATCTTATTCTTGAAATATTAGATAGATGTCTTATAAACCAGACTGCTGAGGATTTATGTCATAAACTATGTGTAAACAATTGACCTAGAGACTCCTCTGATCACTGCCCAATTCATATAGGTTTCAATTATGTGGATGTTTGCATGCCTAGACCTTTCCACTTTATGGATATATGGATTGAAGATCCTACTTGCAGAGATATTATTGCTAGTTCTTGGTCTGTTAATGTTGTGGGCTCTCCTGCCTACAAACTAAAAACCAAAATTTTAAGTACCAAGATAGGTCTTAGGGATTGGAATCAATATTCTTTTGGTAATATTCAAAACAATATATCTACCATTAGAAAATATTTGGCTGAGGTTCATATCTCCAACCCTACTGACACTAGCACTACCTCTAGGCTCAAAGCTAGACTAGAGTATCTCTACACTCTTGAGGAACTTTATTAGAAGGATAAATCTAGAAAGGTTTGGCTCATGGAAGGTGACAGAAATTCACCCTATTTTCATAGAGTAATCCTCTTTAGAAGAAAAATAAATGCCATCAGTTGGATTAAAGATTCCTAAAATACTATTCTAAATGATAGAGGTAGTATTGGAACTTCCTTTATAAATTATTTCAAAAATCTACACTCCTCCCACCCTCAGCAATTTCAGGATGAAATTCTCCTTGATCTTCCTACAAAATTTTTTGCTGAGGACAATTCTCTTCTAAATTTGCCTCTCACTCCTGAGGAAATAAAGAATGATGTTTTTCAAATGGAGGGGAAAAGGCTCCTGGCCCTGATGGTTTTACTGGTTTGTTTTATCATAAACACTGGATATTGTAGGGGAAGTTGTTATTGACATGACCCAAACTTGCTTTAGAACATGGCATATAGCTAAGGTTTTTAATCATACCAATATTGCTCTTATTCCCAAAGTTCCTCTTGCTGAACTTGTGTCTCAATATAGATCTATAGGGCTTTGTAATTTCATTTACAAGATTCTTTCGAAAACTCTTGCAAATAGACTTAAACCTTTCATGAATACTATTATTTCCCAAAACCAAAGTGCCTTCATTCCTAAGAGGAGTATTTCTGATAATATTCTGCTAGCAAATGAGGCCATATTTGCTATTAATCATAATGAAAAAATTGAAGGTATTGGAATTATTAAACTGGACATGTCTAAAGCCTACGACAAATTAGAATGTCTTTTCTTGAAATCGTCTTGACTATAATGGGTCTTTCTAACCACTAGATTAAACTCATAAATCAGTATGTTTCTACAGTTTCATATTATGTCTTACTTAATGGTAGTTCTACTGGGTTCTTTCAACCTGAAAGAGGTCTGAGACAGGGGGATCCTTTATCCCCCTATCTCTATATCATTTGCTCTGAAGCTCTATCTTCTTATATTAATAGCTTTTCTAAAAAAGGTATTTTGGAAGGTATCAAAGTTTGTAAAGATGCTCCAGAAATGACACATCTGTTGTTTGCTGATGATTCCCTTTTGTTTTCTAAAGCTACTATCCAAAACTTTCAAATGATCAAAGACTACATTCAAAAATATTGCTTGGCTTCAGGCCAAGAAATAAATTTTGACAAGTCTGGCATTCTTTTTAGCAGGAAAATTCCTGAACATAGGAAAGCTCAATTGGCTAATATTCTTGAGATAAAAAACAGGGATTTAGGAGAAAAATATCTTGACACTCTTACTGTGTTTCAAGCTTCAAAAGTTTAAACCCATATGGGTATTCTCCAAGATGTGGATGCCAGAATTTGTATCTGGCTACATAAGCTCCTGTCTCAAGCTACTATAACTACCTTGATTAAGCACATTGGTCAAGCCATCCCCTTTTTTCAAATGGGAGCTTTCCTCATCCCTAAACACCTGTGTAAACAAATGGATTCCCATCTTTGCAAATTCTGGTGGGAAGAGACTTTGGATCCTAAATATATGAACAACATCTATTAGGGTGGGACATTTTATGTGCCCCTAAGGCTGAAGTTGGTTTGGGTTTTAGAAAGGCTGAATTAAATAACCTAGATATGCTAGCTAGAAATGCTTGGAGAATTCTTGAAAATCCAAATTGTATGGTAGCCACTGTTCTTAAAGAAAAATACTATCCTAGAACTGATTTCTTGAATGCCAAGTGCACTGGTAGATACTCTTGGACTTGGAAGTGTTTGTATGCTATCAAAGAACTCATTAAGCCATTCATCTCCTGGATAGTTGGGGATAGTCAGTTCATTGACCCTTGGTGTGACAAATGGATTCCTACCTTGGGCTCTGCTAAACCAAACCCTTTGGTCCCACCAGACCCTAATATTAAAGTATCTTATTTTACTGATCCTTCTACCAGAACTTGGAATTTGTCTAGATTAAACATTCACTTTAATGATGCTTCTGTTAAGAAGATTATCACCATTCCCTTAAGCCAGTTACACACTCCTGATAGGAGCGCTTGGGATATTTCAAAGAATGGAAAGTTTTCTTCAAAATATGCCTACATGGTTCTAAGAGGTCTTAGGTCATCCCCTTGTAAAAATATTTGGATGCGTATTTGGAAAATTAGGGTACCATACAGAATCCAAGTCTTTACATGGAAAACTGCTAGAAATGCTCTCCCTGCTAGAACCATCCTGCATACCAGAATGCCTATGCATAGTGTTGATTGTGCTAGGTGTAATGATCCTCAAGAATCTATAATGCATACTTTGGTCCTCTGTCCCTTTGCTAGCCGAGTCTGGTTTCTCTCTGATTTTTGCATCAACACTCATTTTTTCCATAATAAGTCTTTCACTGATTGGTTATTGTTTTGGTTAATTGATCCCTTATCTAGACTCCCTGATGAGGCTCAGTGTCTCTTTGTTACTATCTTGTGGTCTCTGGACTAGTATGAATAACTTCATATTCCAAAATCTGAAAGAAACTCATGTTGCCGTCATAGCTAGAGATAGAGTCATTCTTCTAACTAGAAACCCTGTTTTATTGTTTCTCCTACTACTCCCGTTAACCTTTGTGATAAATGGATGCCCCCTCCTTTGGTTGGATAAAATGTAACACTGATGGTGCCTATGATGACGTTTCTGGAGTAAATGCTGCAGGATATGTGATGAAGGATTTATCAAGCAAAGACTCCTTTTGTGCCTCCCTGGTCTTTGAAGTAAAGTATGTCGAAGAAGCTGAAGCTAGAGCTATTTTTGCAGTCCCGAAGAAAGCCTTGGAGCAGCAGTTAACCCGTATCATTGCCGAAAGTGATGCAAAGACTCCCATTGATCAATTTTCAGCTGGCCAGTTTGATGGAGACTCGCGTACGGATGATATTTTCAAGGACATTCAGTTTTTTTCTTCTAAACTAGTGGCTTGTATTTTTAACTTTCAACCACGTATTTGTAATTCTGTTGCTCATGATATAGCTCAATGGGAAAAAACAAACAATGATATGAACATATCTTAAAAGTACATAAATTTGATTTACTTGAGCATCTATAGATGCCAAAAACCTAAATTCTTTTTAATTGGGATTCCATAGATTGCAGGATGCTTATTAGCAGACTAAGATACAGGGATGGACTTAGGGTCTTTCCTTGGGCAGTGCAGGAATGTCATTGATCTGCAAGGCGGTCGAAGGTCACGACAAATTTTTTGAAATAAAACACGTAGTTCGGGGAGAATTATGATTCATTGGCAATGCTAGATAGATAGGTAAATAACGGAAACATGTTGGTTAAATGGTCATGCACCAATGACATTATTTCCGTATTTATTCAAACTTAATAGGATAAGGAAGACACTATATAAGAAATGATGATGATGTTAATGATAATAGCTAGAATTTTTCTCTCAATAGAATGCTTAAAGATTAGAAAATTGAAGGTATCCTTTAAATTTAATACATGCTGCAAACATCAACGACAGTGACCAAAGACTCTGGCAGTCAGGTAATAAAGTTTTATGTGTAGCTACTTGTTACAAGGATTTAAAAAGACGATGGTTTATTGATGTTCTCGTACAAATGCATATGGAACCTAAGGATACCTCATAAAGTCATCATTTTTTCCGGATTGATACCTAACTACTTTGGACTCTTACAAAAACACTATTATGGTAAGTGAATGTTTGTTGTGCAAGAAGGATGCAGAATCAAATCATCACATATTCTTTCATTGTGAGACCACAAGATTAGTTTGGCATTACCTTCTGACTTTTATAATCTAAGTTGGGTATTTTAAGCTTCAGTTAGGAGCACAGTCTGGGAATGAAGGAAAGAGAAGACAAATAGCTCACACCTTGTAAGAAAGAGAATTTGGGATATCTACCTTTTTGCATTTTGGTGGGCAATTTGGATCGAGAGAAATGCACGTCTTTTTAATGGAAGATACAAAACCTGGACTTTATTATTGACACTGTGAAGGTTTGTGTACAATTGGTATGTTGGCATAGATATATTTCAGAGTTTTTCTTTGGATACAATATTACATAACTGGGATGCAGCCATGAGATTGTAGAAAAAATTTATAGTTATAGAAGCAAAATAGGAGATAATTGTGTTCAGATTTTTCTTTTTTTAGCTTTAAGCAAGGTTTAAATTTTAATTATTTCTTATAACACGGGCCAAAAATTAATTAGTTAAAATAGAACGGCTAAAAGAATTTTTTTTTTAAAAATTCACATAGTAAAATGATATTCTGCCAAAAACAGGGATACGTTATAGCCTAGGTTAGCCCCTTGCTAGGCCTGTCCCCGCTAAGGTATTAAATTATTTCCAAAAAGAAAAACAGATTGATATCCCATTGCCAGGACTACCAGCCCAATCATTCTTGTTTGGGTTTGATGTTTAATCGTGGTCTCGCTCGTTGTTAGAGTTCTTTATCAACCTTAGCATGGGGGTCTTCCTCGTTTATTGAATCTGGTATGTTTTAACTTTTAAAATTGTTTTGATCGATTCAAAATTTTCATGTTATTGTTTTTGTTTGCTGATCAATACCCGTCATATCTATCAATCTTCTCTCTAGTTTGCGTATTTTTCTTTTCTTTTTAGGTTTTGAATTCTCCGCAACTTTGAAACTGTTTGTTTTTCTGTGACTATCTCTCTAGGGTTTGGTTTTACTCTTTTCAATTGTGAGCTTGATTAAGATGGTAAGTTCTACTCTAATCCCTGGTTTTAATAAATTTTAGTTTTTCCTTTTCTGGTTATTACTTGTTTAATTGTTCGTTGTTTGTACTTTTATCTCCCTTCTCTTGTTTAAGCTCATTAGTATTTTCTTTTTTCTCAGTAATCTTATTAGGTTCTTTGTTTTTACCCCTTTTTCTGCTTTTTTTCTTTGCTTAGAGTTGGGAACCTTCTTTCTGTGGTGTTTTTCATCCCGAATGGTTTTCAAATAATGTTCTTTTTGAGCTTTGGTTCTCTCAAAAGAGATTTTGCTTTCGTGATTTTGGAGAATTGTTCAACATTTCCCTCTCCATATCTCAAAGGAGAGTTACATGCAATCAACCTCACTAGTAGTGTGTCCGAGAATGATCTATCCCAATGGAAATTCAGCCTCATTGGGAGGCTTGATCTGAACAAGATCAAACTAATAGAAGCTAAAATGCAATTGACCAAACAATGTAATGTTAAAGGTGAAGTAAAGGTCATTCCTATTGCAAGGTTTTTTCTTTTTTTTTATCAAGATAGATAATGAAAATGCTAAGACCGGAATTTGGGCAAGCACATGGAAAATTGTAAATTCAGAATTACAAGTAAGAGATTAGGAGTCGAGATTTAATCCCGAAAGTCAGAGAACATCCCTGGCTAAGGTTTGGATTGGATTTACAGGACTAAGCTTGGAATATTGAACAGAGGAAAACCTGCTGGCAATGTCAAAATCTTTCAACGGTCTCATCAAGGTAGATAAAAACAAATTTTCTATGAATTTTAGTTTCTTTGCTATCGTTCTAGTTGAAATGGATTTTGCTAATAAGATCCCAGATCGTGTTTGGGTGGGAGATAGTGATGATGGCAGTGATGTATGATTTTCGCAAACCACAAAGTTCCTAAATTTTGCTCGCATTGCAAAATTGTGGGACATTTGGTCTTGGGTTGTAGGTCAATCAAAAACGATGCGACTAATAAGATTGTGGATACTAGTGTTCCTAATGAGATTGTGGACACTAGTGTTCCTAATGAGATTGTTAAGAAGAAAAAGAGGAGATCTAACAAAAGTAAGGAAACTCTTGTGATGGAGGAGGTACAATAAGATATTAAGATGGTTGTTGACAAAAGTGAAAAGGCGAGGGTACCCAAATATACCTCAAGCTAAAACTTTTCCTTCCTATAAGTCATTTCTCCGAAAGAGATTGTCTATGGACTGAATCGAGACAATACAACTAATCGGTTCACACTTCGTGTGATCGTCTATGGATAAGAGATCGAGAAAATACAACAACGAAGTATGTTTACTTGATACAAAGGTTCGAACTTAACCAAACAAAATAGGATTGCTTATCAATTAAATAGGAATTAACGTTCGTGTAATTTACTTTAATTATAATAAAACAATTATAATGCGGAAAATAAAAGTAAATGACACAGCAATATTTTGTTGACGAGGAAAACTGCAAATGCAGAAAAACCCCGGGACCTAGTCCAGAATTGAATACTCTCAGGATTAAGCCGCTACAAAAAATTACACTAACTTCGTATAGTTGAGACCAAGTTACTAACCCTATAGTTCACCTAGTTCCGTATATATTCCCACGCCTCCAACTTATAAATAAGTCACGTACTTGGATCAATCCCTCTGGTTCGTATTCCAAACAGTAAAGGAACAAGAAATCTTTTTGGTATCAACTCTATTCAACCAAGTGATATGAATCGGACAAAGGCTCTTCCGTTTATCTCAACATAAACTCCTTCGTCACGTCTAGATCTATCTTATGTTCAATCACCCAAAGGTAATCGATTAAGATTAAGCCAACAAAACCTTTAATCCGAAGAACCGTGTTGATGCCGATCTACTCAATTAATCAATCCAATCTACCACAAGGATAAACCGATTATTAATTGGATCCTCTTTTACCGAAACAAGTATTGTGCACACCAAAGATTGTAAAACCCAAGTCATATCGTCAATATCTTCTTTGTCTTCAAATCTTCTTAAATCTTCAATAAAAACCTGCACATAATCACTTGAATCTCTTGTGATCAATCACGCACAGAACGAAGTCTGTTAACAATGGATTATCACAAGATCGTCTTTAGAACAAACAACAGTCTAAAGATCCCTGTCGAAACTCTGAACTAGTTTGAGTGAATATTATATCAGAAGAGAAGATTCTCAAGAATAAACAAACTAGGTGCAATCAGATTTCAACCACAGTTAGTCAATCAAATCAATCTAAAACCAAGATAAACCGCAATTATCTAGTTTTCCACCAAGGGGTTGCGCTAGAGCTTCTCAATCCCAAAGAAAATTTTAAACTGAGCGGCTGTAAGAGATTTCACCTAATTAGATTACTCTCCTCTCCGATAGGCGGCTACACCAGTAACAATAACAAAAGAGTAAATCTGTTGTTACGAAGGGTTAGTTTGCTAGAAAGGCAAACTTCGAGTATTTATAGACAAGGAAGTTTGGACACCAAGGAATTTCCAAAACCGAAAATATTCTCAAGTTATTCATTAAAGCACAAATTCGGTTTCCATAATTCCTGGAAATGCTCTGTCCAAAAATAACGATCGAAACCTCTCGGAAAATCTAATTAGTAAACGCACATTACTAATTCTGTAATTTCCCTACAAAATGAAATTAATAACCTTAATTAAAAGATTCTTAACTTACTTATGTTTCGATCCCGGGATTCTCTTCCCTTAGCCGTTAAGGAATATCTTTGAACAATTATAGAAATAAACATTCACAACACGTGTTCAAAGTTTGTCGACATCTTTACTTTGTAAGTTCTCTTTCACACTTACAACCTTGAAACCGATTTTCCACACTTCCAAACAAGTTTAGAATTGGTTCATCTGACTTTCAAGAACTATGTGATTGATCAAACCAACATTCAATCACAATCATGGGTTTAACGGTTCTACCAAAACAAGTTTCGGTTCTACCTCCATGTGAGTACTACGTATAGTCACACTAGCTTCCCAAAGATTCAGTTGACTAGGTACTAGGATCGGTTCCCCACAGATATATGGTATCTAACTTATAGGTGTTACACATGTCCATAGGATCGGTTCCCCTTTCTGCTATAAACCTTGTTGCACCCCTTACAAGGATCGGTTCCATTTCCCTTACTAGGATCGGTTCCCTTTCCCAAAGGTCAGACATAATCCAATCATACCACAGGTGATTACTTAAGATTGGTTTTACTAATAAAAGTTATACCAATACATAAGTCAGGACTTTATGAATAGTTCTACCAAGAACACAACAAGTTGTGAGCGGTTATACTCTATTACACATATTGGTTGTTCATAAGATATGCAATGAATAACAAAACCAATAACTCCTGGCAATTTCCTTTTCGGTTCACAAACAAGTTTATGAACTTACTTCCTTAGAACACATGTAAACATTGTTCCCTAGGATGAAATCCTCACCTCATACCCATACATAATCACAATAGCATTCAAATGATTATAGCGATGTCTTATCTACAAAGTTTAATGGTTAAGCAGTAAACCTCGTATTGTATTCCTTAATACTATGTCTATCTAGAGTTCATATATGCTTCGCATTTATGTTTTCAATATGCACGACTTGAAAGATACGTTAGGGATTGAAATAGTTCAAGTCAAATATCACTAACCTCAAGTGGAAGGATGATTGTTGTCGTTGTAGATCCTTGCTTCTTCACATCTTCAATACTTCGCAATACTTGTAATGTCTCATATCCTAATACTTTCAAGCTAACCTATACGAAGTTTAACTCTAGTACATAATTAAGCGACTGTTAACGTGAGTTTTGATTCACTAAAATATGACAACCAAACTTGACATACCAATGCTTGGTGGGTTCAACCGAGCAGTGCTCTAACAATCTCCCCTCTTTGTCAATTTTAGTGACAAAACTCTTACATCATATGGATAAACAAATTATAAGAATTCATTGCGCTTGATTCCCGATTCAACAACACAGTAAAACTGCTTACATTCAATCCTTGAAAATGCCGTTTTTGACATTATAATAACAAAGCAAATACTCCCCCTAAGGAAGATAAATAGATATTCAATCCGCATGTCTTTGTTATACCAATCAATATGACATGTTACTCTCCCTTAGTCTGTGCTTTCACTCTTTCGTTAGATAAAACATTCAAGTACCAATGTTCTTTTTCTTAGCGATGCCAATCAATATATAATCAATACCAGCACCACCTGTTTACTCCATATATTTCTCTCCCTTTTTGTCAAAAAAATGACAAAGAAACGAAGAAATAAAGGATAACACGAAAAGAATCTTACAAATCTCAGAATAGACTTGCAAACCTGTAGAGTTAGGCACGAGGGTTCCACACATCATGTTCTGATAACCACTATCAAAACCGAAACTACAAGTAGTCTTATTTTGATATGTTACCAAGGAAACAATTTCCCGAAATATTTTTTCCCATTTAGTTAACAAACCAAAAACAACTAATCACATTAGTCCCTTTGCTAAACCGATTGTTCAAAAACAACCGCTTAATTCGATAAGACCAAAATAAAGATAAACTCCATTTTTCTCATCAGGTTCTAATTATCCATAAACTTAGACCTTTCAATTTTAAACAAGCCAAATACCAGGTTAGTTAACTAGCATTTCCTTGTTTAGGCATTCGATTAGACTTGAATAACCGAAACCTCACTTTGATAAGACAAACTAAGATCAGAATTAACTTAGTTTCTTATCCGGAATCGAATTGGACTAAACAACTCATCCCGTACACATATTATCGTTAAGCCATAAATAATTCATACAAACCAAAATAAATCAATTTGCATAATTATTCACCTCAACCGGAAGCAATTGAAACAATATAGACATTAAAAGAACCGAATTACACTGTAATTTTTGTAAGCCTAAACAATTGATACCATACAAAAGCAAGATAACAATAGTTTTTCTTAACATAAACCAATTGAAACACACATCCACACACACATCATGGAATAAATATCAATTGAACCTAAATTTTGTTAAACAAAAGAAATAAATATATATAATATAAACTCAGGCTTTTCTTAAACAGGAAAACAATTAACTAACAAGATTGTTACCTCAAATTTCACATCCACTTCTCCAATATGATAGCATCTTCGTCCAGAGAGAACTGATATCGAAATATCACCACGTTGTCATCCTTATGCATAAACAAAAGAATAACAACACACCTCAACCTTTATCAGAGAAAGGTTGAAAACCGGTTTTAACAATTGCAAGCAAGAGTTGAAAACCGTCGAAACAGATATGCTTTTATACTAAACCAAAACCGATTCAACATATTGTGACTTTTTCACATATTGTTTCTATTAGAAACCCTCATGATCCTTTGATAAAGCCTACCTACTAGGGCTAGAACTTAATCCCGCTAAATCAAAAGTTCACCCAAACCATAAGGGTTCACAATATATGAGATTGAATATTAAGGTAGTAAAACCGAAATCAAACATCCCATAAACATACATAGCAATAAGATAAAAGCAATTAAGCACAAGCTATTTAAACCGAAAACTATCACAAGAAAAGTTACCAATCAAATAATTTTATTCATAATAAGATAATTTTATTCATAATATGCTTTATTGAAAGAAATCAAAAACTACTGTCTATTTTTCTAGAAGGGATTTAATCTTCTTTTGCTTGCTCAGAAGAGTCTTCTTTAGATACAATTACTTGTTCTTTTTTTAGGAACTCATCATTGATTGCTACAATTCCTTCCAGAGTTTCTGGATCATTTCTGTATACAAACATCAATTGTCTCTGAATACAGTCTAATTGTCTTCCAAGACGCAGAATGTGA
This sequence comes from Papaver somniferum, assembly GCF_003573695.1. Lineage (NCBI taxonomy): Eukaryota > Viridiplantae > Streptophyta > Magnoliopsida > Ranunculales > Papaveraceae > Papaver > Papaver somniferum. The sequence continues at coordinate 15,071,860 of NC_039359.1, read as the reverse complement.
AACATGAGATCTCCATTACTGTATATTTGATCATGAGAGATTCTTGATCCCTTTTGAGCTCCATACATTCGGTTAATGACTCCTTGAGAGATATTTTTAATAACATTATCATCTCCAAAGATGTTTCCCATTGTTTTTCACATGACTTGGTGATGAGACAGGGATATCCAAGATTTCTATGGAATCCTGTAACATTGAGAGATTCAATGATTTTGAATATTTGATTGATAATCATTCCACAGATATCAATCTGTTTCTTGCCTTCAAGGAGGTAAAAAATCATTTTAGCAAAATCTTTATTCCATTGAGAGGAATCTCTTGATCAAGCATAGAGAGTACGACCAGTATACCGAAAATCCTTAAGTATAAGGGAACGTCTTTGATTATCATTCTTCCCTTTTTCCATCAACATTCTTCCCAGTAATGAGTTTTGAAATATTATCGTGCTCAATTTCAGAACCTGTGATCATATGCCCTTTCACTTTATAGTTAATGACTTCTGATATCATCTTTCTGTCAATATGAAGAATCGAACTTCCAACCAAGGTGCTAAAAGTAAGTTTTTTATGATTTATATTGTGAATATTACCATAAAATATTCTTACAGCATCAGGAGAGTATTTTTCATATTTCCCCAAATTCGATCTTGAACAAAGTTCACATAGCTGGTTTCTGAAACATCTGGATCGAATCGTTTTTCTTCAGTGAAGCTAGTTCCCTTCAAGCTTGATATCTTCCAAAGCATGTACTATCTACAAAATTTGTAAAGTCATGCTTTCCTTTGATCAAGTGTGGATTCTTGATTTTCTCAACTTCTTCAGAAGATAAGAATTGATTTGAGACAAACTTGTCTTCATCAGAGATCTCTTCTTTTGTTTTCCTCTTTCCCATACTTGCGATAATATGAGAATCCCTAGTTACGGTTTTGAACAATATCCCCCAATATGTTCGAATACATAGCAAGAGGTTATCTTTTATAGGAAGATTTGTCAACAAAAAACTGAAATAACTAGTTTTAGGAAATACACCCAAAATCGGAAACCGTGGCTTGTGGGGAAACAATTCCGATTTTGCATCTAGGTCTTTCTTTTGGAAAACCGGTTTTCTATGGACTGGATCTTTAGCTTGGGTTGATTCCAAGTTTTTGTCCAATAGTCTGTGTACTCTTTTATTACCAGAATGTGATAATATTACTTGAAGTTTACTAGAGTATACAAAGAAACTTTTGAGGAAAATATGATATTTGTTGGAAATATCATCAGAATCAAAGACCACATAATATTTCAAAAGATCACTTGCTTCATTAAAACAGTTGTGAGGTGCATGAAGCAATCCATTGTTAATAAAATTATTAACTGAAAACTTATTCCTTAAAGGAATACATATTTTCCAAAATCGCATCCTAGAGAGCGAAGCATTGACAGAATCATATCTGAAATTATGCATGTATATACTTTGGTAGTCCGACCAAAATATATTTAATGTTCCATATTTAATAGGAACACAATATCCATGGTTCACACAAATCATATGAGGAATCTTACGCATTTTCAGGATACAACATGTTACATAGGCCTTAGTACCATGGTTACTCAACAAAATGATATACAATCCTATGTTTACCAAAGGAACATGTAAGTCACTCAAGACATACATAAGCATGATCCCAAACATATTTAGGAATAGGAGTATTAAATACTTCATACGTGATTTTCACCACGATTTTGTAAATTAATCAAATCATGCAACTACGTTAAATGAATCAGACATAGGTTCAATTCTTATACGTTGGATCGCACCAAACACAGATTGTTAGATCTTTTCGTGTATGCTTGCTCTGATACCATTTTAAAAGGCGAGGGTACCCAAATATACCTCAAGCTAAAACTTTTCCTTTTCTATAAGTCATTTCTCCGAAAGAGATTGTCTATGGACTGAATCGAGACAATACAACTAATCGGTTCACACTTCGTGTGATCGTCTATGGATACGAGATCGAGACAATACAACAAGGAAGTATGTTTACTTGATACAAAGGTTCGAACTTAACCAAACAAAATAGGATTGCTTATCAATTAAATAGGAATTAACGTTCGTGTAATTTACTTTAATTATAATAAAACAATTATAATGCGGAAAATAAAAGTAAATGACACAGCAAGATTTTGTTGACGAGGAAAACTGCAAATGCAGAAAAAACCCGGGACCTAGTCCAGAATTGAATACTTCAAGGATTAAGCCGCTACAAAAAATTACACTAACTTCGTATAGTTGAGACCAAGTTACTAACCCTATAGTTCACCTAGTTCCGTCTGTATTCCCACGCCTCCAACTTATAAATAAGTCACGTACTTGGATCAATCCCTTTGGTTCATATTCCAAACAGTAAAGTAACAAGAAATCTGTTTGGTATCAACTCTATTCAACCAAGTGATATGAGTCGGATAAAGGCTCTTCCGTTTATCTTAACATAAACTCCTTCGTCAGGTCTAGATCTATCTTATGTTCAATCACCAAAAGGTAATCGATTAAGATTAAGCCAACAACACCTTTAATCCGAAGAACCGTGTTGATGCCGATCTACTCAATTAATCAATCCAATCTACCACAAGGATAAACCGATTATTAATTGGATCCTTTTTTACCGAAACAAGTATTGTGCACACCAAAGATTGTAAAACCCAAGTCAGATCTTCAATATCTTCTTTGTCTTCAAATCTTCTTAAATCTTCAATAAAACCTACACACAATCACTTGAATCTCTTGTGATCAATCACGCACAGAATGGAGTCTGTTAACAATGGATTATCACAAGATCGTCTTTAGAACAAACAACAGTCTAAAGATCCCTGTCGAAACTCTGAACTAGTTTGAGTGAATCTTATATCAGAAGAGAAGATTCTCAAGAATAAACAAACTAGGTTCAATCATATTTCAACCACCGTTAGTCAATCAAATCAACCGAAAACAAAGATAAACCGCAATTATCTAGTTTCCCACCAACGGGTCACGCTAGAGATTTTCAATCCCAAAGAAGACTTTAAACTGAGCGGTCGTAAGAGATTTCACCTAATTAGATTACTCTCCTCTCCGATAGGCGGCTACACCACTAACAACAAAAAAGAGTAAATATGTTGTTACGAAGGATTAGTTTGCTAGAAAGGCAAACTTCAAGTATTTATAGACAAGGAAGTTTGGACACCAAGGAATTTCCAAAACCGAAAATATTCTCAAGATATTCATTAAAGCATAAATTCGGTTTCCATAATTCCTGGAAATGCTCTGTCCAAAAATAACGATCGAAATCTCTCGAAAAATCTAATTAGTAAATGCACATTACTAATTCTGTAATTTCCCTACAAAATGAAATTAATAACCTTAATTAAAATATTCTTAACTTACTTATGTTTTGATCCTGGGATTCTCTTCCTTTAGCCGTTAAGGAATATCTTTGAACAATTATAGAAATAAATATTCACAGCACGTGTTCAAAGTTTATCGGCATCTTTACTTTGTAAGTTCTCTTTCACACTTGCAACCTTGAAACCTATTTGCCACACTTCCAAACAAGTTTAGAATTGGTTCATCTGACTTTCAAGAACTATATGATTGATCAAACCAACATTCAATCACAATAATGGGTTTAACGGTTCTACCAAAACAAGTTTCGGTTCTACCTCCATTGAGTACTACGCATAGTCACACTATCTTCCCAAAGATTCAGTTGACTAGGTACTAGGATCGGTTCCCCACATATATATGGTATCTAATTTATATGTGTTGCACATGTCCATAAGATCGGTTACCCTTTCTGCAATAAACCTTGCTGCACCCCATACAAGGATCGGTTCCCTTTTCCTTACTAGGATCGGTTCCCTTTCCCTTACAAGGATCAGTTCCCTTTCCCCAAGGTCAGACATAATCCGATCATACCACAGGTGATTGCTTAAGATTGGTTTTACTAACAAAAGTTATACCAATATGTAAGTCAGGACTTTGTGAATAGTTCTACCAAGAACACAACAAGTTGTGAGCGGTTATACTCTATCACACATATTGGTTGTTCATAAGATATGCAATGAATAACAAAACCAATAACTCCTGGAAATTTCCTTTTCGGTTCACAAACAAGTTTATGAACTTACTTCCTTAGAACACATGTAAACATTGTTCCCTAGGATGAAATCCTCACCTCATGCCCATACATAATCACAATAGCATTCAAATGATTATGGCGATGTCTTATCTACAAAGTTTAACGATTAAGTAATAAACCTCGTATTGTATTCCTTAATACTATGTCTATCTAGAGTTCATATATGCTTCGCAGTTATGTTTTCAATATGCACGACTTGAAAGATACGTTAGGTAATGAAACAGTTCAAGTCAAATATCACTAGCCTCAAGTGGAAGGATGATTATTGTCGTTGTAGCTCCTTGCTTCTTCACATCTTCAAGACTTCGCAATACTTGTAATGTCTCATATCCTAATACTTTCAAGCTAACCTATACGAAGCTTAACTCTAGTACATAATCAAGCGACTGTTAACATGAGTTTTGATTCACTAAAATATGACAACCAAACTTGACATACCAACGCTTGGTGGGTTCAACCGAGCAATGCTCTAACAGAAAGTGCATTGCCAGTTAAAGAGGGGACAAAAACCTCTTCAACGGACTCTTCCCTTCCACCAAGGTTTAAAAGTCATAATAGATATCATGAGTTGGGAGAAGAGGAGGAAGTGTATAATGACCCAACCCTCCATGATACTATCCCCACTTAGCCACTACGGTTATCCGACAGTGTGGGATTTTCAAAGGGCGCTGCTGCGATAATATAGCTGTAGCTTCCCGAGAATCACCCATCCTTGGATTACTCTATCCCGAGCACGCTTAACTGAAGAGTTTTATGCCAACTTTGAATCCAATTATTCTGAAAATTCCTCGGTGTTACGGAAGGACAAACCATTACTTACATTACAATCGGTGAACCTTACCCGCCAAATCGGGGTATTACAATACCACCGCCTTAAGTTGGAGCCGTCCTCGGCTCTGGAATATATTCATGCCCGGATCTCGACGTTCCCTTCCCCTCATGAGACCAGTACCTGGCATATCTCATACAACGTACTCTCTTACCCTCGACAGGTGACCCGTCATCGGCTCCGATACCATTTGTAATGACCCGAACCTCCACCGATAGTATCCCCACTTAACCACTACGGTTATCCGACAGTATGAGATTTTCAAAGGACGTCGTTATGGTAATCCTGATGCAGGTTCCCGATAGGACGCCTATCCCTGGATTTCTCCCTCTCGAGCACGCTTGACTGCAGAGTTTTCTGCCAACTTTGGGTCCAATTATGCTGACAAGGACTCAGTGTCACGGAATGACAAACCATTACCTATATTCCAAGCGAACCCTACCCACCGAATCATAATATTACAAAGTAGATAACATGTCTTGACCTTTCAAAGCTTTAATAAGTTGAAGCCTCGCTTCCTCAAATTGTTTTAGAAAATCATAAATAATATTAGTAGCAATCATCTATTATTGTTCCACATCTTGATGATCATATGCAAAATATGAATTCATATTAGGATGATTCTCATAAGTATTAAATTCATCAAAATTATCTTCCCCAAGAGTTCTTTTCTTATTTCATTTTAACCAGATACCACTGCAATTGTTGTCAAGAGATTCTACCATGTTTTCGTGAGACAGAGTACGAGACATAAATATACGATTGATTGCAGAAATCCTTGAGAATTCTCAACACAAGTACGAGATATTTAAGGTCTCAAGATGTACTTCTAAGGTTAAGGTCAGTTCGGTGACCTTTTTCCTGGAAGCAAAGTTTATATTCGGAAACAACTAGTTTCCTTTTATAGAACAAACAGTCTGTGAACTATTTGATTTACCCAAGAGTTTTGAACTATCGTAAACATCATTTAGAGAGCACGTGCATTTATGTACTTAGGAAAACTACTGCAATTATGGCTCAAAAGAGATCTTCTTCTATGATCACAGGTTAACCATCAAGATTTAAATATGAACAATGTGAAAAGATTATTAGTCTTAGATCACATAAATTTCTTAGGTCAATAAACGAACTCTCTTATAGATCCTGTTTTCGTATCTTTCTTAGGAGTCAGATAGGCAAGGAGTTTACAACACAAGAACTTGTTGACACCCACATAAAGTCAACAATATTGACGCTCCAGGAGTCCAGAAGATGTGGTAGCACCTAGTCATGAAGACTAACGATAATGGTGCAAAAAAATAGCAATGCAATTATTTGACTATTGTACTCAATATGTAACAGTTTGAGAATTTGGATACATCTTTTATGGAGAAATAGCTCGACAAGAAGAAAAATGCCAATTCTTTCTATGATACACAATAGAAAAAATAACTAGACATAGCCAATATTCCAATAAATATTGAGACGAAATACACAGCTCATCATAAATTAGAACTATTTGTAACAAATAGAACACATGTTTAATTGGTAACTCTCATCCAACATGATTTTTCTAAATGAGGTTCCAAGGCTTGTAGGCTCACGCTCCTCAGAAGGGGTATGCCAATGTTTTGACTTATTTCTGAATCTAGCGCTTGAGAGATTACCTTTAGGACTCGAAAAATTATCATAGTACCCATTATCATTATGGACGGAGATGAAGTTGGAACTTTTACCTGAGTTTGGAAGTTTAGAGGAGCATGCTAACCTGCATATGATATATTTGTATCCTGGTGTTGATGGTGGTTTTTAACTTAGGGTTAAAATCGTAAAACCGCACATCTAACATGACGTCACTATGACCATTAGCGCATTTATTAGACCAATCAGCATGCCTACGTAAGAATTACCAGGGTACCCTTTTTTGTGTCATGTTCCGTGGCAGAACCCTTAACATTGACCGACATCATCTATGCCAAACCCTAATTCTCATGCTACCGTGCCAACGACAAACCACGCCAGCCACGTCTCTGCGTCACGGCATGCCAACCATGCCAGCCGCATCATCGTGCCAATGGAAAACCTTGCCAGTCACGTCTCCGCGCCAAGGCATACGAACCATGCGAGCTGCACCACCGTGCCAATGGAAAACCTTTCCAGCCACGTCTCCGTGCCGAGGCATGCCAACCATGCCAGCCCCACCACCTTGCCAGCCACGTCTCCGCGCCAAGGCATGCCAACCATGCCAGCCGCACCACCGTGCCAATGTCAAGCCATGCCATCCACGTCTCCGCGCCAAGGCATGCCAACCATGCCAGCCGCACCACATGTGCCAATGGCATGCCGCGCCATCCACCTTGCCGCGCCTAAGCCATGCCATGCCGGCCTTCCCTTCACGGCTTCCAAAACGAAGGCGTGCGCAATCAACGACCACCCTTCCATCTTAGATGCAAATCTCAGCCGTCCAAGGTCACCCACCAACGCATGGTAACCTTTGGCCCAACGCCAAAACCCTAGTTTGGCCGCGCCTAAAACATGCCAAGGCATGCCGACCATGCCACATGTTCCAATGGCATGCCGCGACATCCACCTTGCTCCTCCTAAGCCATGCCATGTCGGCCTTCCCTTCACGGCTTCCAAAACGAAGGTGTGCGACAATCATCGGCCACCCTTCCATCTTAGATGCAAATCTCTGCCGTCCAAGGTCACCAACCACCGCATGGTAACCTTTCGCCCAACACCAAAACCCTAGTTTGGCCGCGCCTAAAACATGCCAAGGCATGCCGTCCAAGCCACATGTGCCAATGGCATGTCGCGCCATCCACCTTGCCGCGCCAAAGCCATGCCATGTTGACCTTCCCTTCACGTTTGGAAAAACGAAGGCGTGCGACAATCAACGACCACCCTTCCATCTTATATGCAAATCTCAGCCGTCCAAGGTCACCAACCAACACATGGTAACCTTTGGCCCAACGCCAAAACTCTAGTTTGGCCGCGCCTAAAACATGCCAAGGCATGTCGACCATGACACATGTGCTAATGGAATGCCGCGCCAGCTACCTTGCCGCGCCAACCACCTTGCGTGCCTAAGCCATGCCATGACGGCTTTCCCTTCACAACTGCCAAAATGAAGGCGTGCGACAATCAACGGCCACCCTTCCATCTTAGATGCAAATCTCAGCCGTCCAAGGTCACCAACCAACACATGGTAATCTTTGGCCCAAAGCCAAAACCCTAGTTTGGCCGCGCCTAAAACATGCCAAGGCATGCCGACCATGCCAGATGTGCTAATGGCATGCCGCGCCAGCAACCTTGTCGCGCCTAAGCCATGCCTTGCCGGCCTTCCATTCAGGGCTGCCAAAACGAAGGCATGCGAAAATCAACGGCCACCCTTCCATCTTAGATGCAAATATCAGCCTTCCAAGGTCACCAACCAACGCATCATAACCTTTGTCCCAATGCCAAAACACTAGGTTGGACGCGGATAAAACATGCCAAGGAATTCCGACCATGCTACATGTGCCAATGGCATGCCGCGCCAGCCAACTTGCCGCGCCTAAGCCATGCCATGCCGGCCTTCCTTTCACGGCTTCCAAAACGAAGGCGTGCGACAATCAATGGCCACCCTTCCATCTTAGATGCAAATCTCAGCCGTCCAAGGTCACCAACCAACGCATGGTAACCTTTGGCCCAACGCCAAAACCCCAGTTTGGACACGCCTAAAACATGCCAAGGCATGCCGACCATGCCACATGTGCCAATGGCATGCCGCGCCAGCCACTTTGCCGCTCCAAAGCCATGCCATGCCGGCCTTCCCTTCACGGCTGTCAAAACGAAGGTGTGCGACAATCAACGACCACCCTTCCATCTTAGATGCAAATATCAGCCGTCCAAGGTCACCAACCAACGCATCATAACCTTTGGCCCAATGCCAAAACCCTAGTTTGGACGCCGCTAAAACATGCCAAGGAATGCCGACCATGCTACATGTGCCAATGGCATGCCGCGCCAGCCAACTTGCCGCGCCTAAGCCATGCCATGCCGGCCTTCCCTTCACGGCTTCCAAAACGAAGGCGTGCGACAATCAACGGCAACCCTTCCATCTTAGATGCAAATCTCAGCCGTCCAAGGTCACCAACCAACTCATGGTAACCTTTGGCCCAACGCCAAAACCCTAGTTTGGCCGCGCCTAAAACATGCCAAGGCATGCCGACCATGCCACATGTGCCAATGGCATGCTGTACCATCCACCTTGCCGCGCCTAAGCCATGCCATGCCGGCCTTCCCTTCACGGCTTCCAAAACGAAGGTGTGCGACAATCAACGGCCACCCTTCCATCTTAGATGCAAAATCTCGACCGTCGAAGGTCACCACCGAGCCGACAAGTCTCTCAAGATCAACTTTCCAGAAAACAACATGCTACATGTATTCCATGAAAACACTCGAGACATCAACACATGTCACAAACTGGGGGATGCTCATTGGGTATTGGTTTGGCGGTTTACAGCGTGCGGCGTACACTACGCCCGTTACAAGACAGTGTCATAAGGATGAGGCGATTAGTAAATACAGGGAGTAATGGTAAAACACTTTCTTTTATGGAACATCAATTCCAGGCATTACCAGTTACCACCTCCTTCCATTTACTCATCCGTTTTCCATTTCTTACGAGACCAGAGTACGTTTCACTTCGACTTGTATAAATAGGTCTTACCTATTTCCACCGAACAATAAGTTCTGGTCAGGAGCATACAACACTCAGAAAACGTTTGCTAGATTTCCCATATGTTAGCTTCCCACTTTCTGATGCAAGTCACAAAACAACTACTCTTCCAGGATCAACTATTCTGGTCTCAACACTCTCTTCGCTTCCCTCCCCAAAACCAACCCTTCTCCTCCTCTTTGTGACTGAAGCAAGTCTGGAACGACCATTTCTTGGTTTAGGCCGGATTTGTACAGATTGATATCTTGAGTCTAAAGTACTCCCTTGCAGTACATTGTTTAGGTTTTAGACTCGTTTCTCACCCACACACCCGAAATTATCGAAATCAGCAGAAATCATTTTCACCCTCAAATAATTGGCGACCACAGTGGGAGATTGATCTTTCGGTTACAATGTCAACTTTCAATCCTCAATCTCATATTTTGACCCAGACGTCAGGACGGTAGAATCCAAACGACCGCCCAGGGATCGACGACTCAGTTACCAGACGGCCCGGTTACCAGTCATGACACGACAAGGGATGACTATGGACTTTCCACGGCGGTGCTTCCCACAAAATTCGGTCTTACACCCGGGAGATTCCTTTTCATCAGGAGATCCGAAAAACCGAGTAAGTCTTTCTAGACAAAATACATGGTCTACTACTTCAAATCTTCACAGGGGAGATAAAAAACCGATAGCCATATTTTTCCGTGTTTCATGCTTTCTACCATCGCACAACATTCACAATTACATGACTTCCCTGGGGTACTCATGCCACTTATATTCATAACCAAAAACATCAATATTCTAAAACAGTTTATTCCAAATAATAATCCAAAACCCTCAGGGGTAATACTTGTCTATCTATCCAAAAATCCAGAAAATCAAAACATAAACCAAGCGCGTTGGTTGCCTTTCAAAAAAAAAACAGTCACCTACTCGTACGTGCCTACTTTGCATAATAATGATTACCCGTCACTATTCATGAGGTAGCCGACGTTACTACGGTGATATTCGGAGAGGAATTGTTTATGACGAAGTGTTTCCACAAGTTTATGAAAGGCATACCCACGGCTAGGTTTTACACCAGTTCAGAAGAAAAATATTTTTACTGATTTATGGAAGGCATACCTATGGCTAGGGTTTGCACCAAGACAAGAAAACAAGAAAACAAATTGAAAGAGAAACGCTGGATTACATAACTGGAATATGCTTGTCCACTTTATTGCTACCGCTAACACCAGGACGTGAGAACAAAGATACGAGATAAAAAGGAGAGCCAACCCCTTTCATACGCATAACACTTTTGGAATTTCAATAAGGAAATGATTTCCTATTTGAGCTACGTATGGAAAGAGGCAACTGGCCCGTAAGAACAAGTCCGTGCCACGCCAAGCCAGCGTCGTGCCAAGCCAAAAATCCGCGCCATGCCCATCCGACAGTCCGCGCCATACCAAATCCAAGCCAGCATTCATGCCAAGCTATTGTCCACGCCAAGCCAGCGCCCATTCCAAGCCGATCCAGCGCTAACAACTTGCATCTTTCCAGCGCCAGCAGCTTGCATCCTTCCAGCGCTAACAGCTTGCATCTTTACAGCAGCTTGCATCTTTCCAGTGCCAGCAGCTTGCACCCTTTCCAGCACTAAAAACTTGCATCTTTCCAGCTCCAGCGCTAACAACTTGCATCTTTACAGCAGCTTGCATCTTTCCAGCGCCAGCATCTTGCATCCTTCTAGCGTTGCTTTTGAACGCCCAGTAGAAGGGAATCAGCAATCTAATTTCATTACACGAAAAGATCAGGAACGAGGATATACACGAAAAGATCAGCAATCTAATTTCAACAATCACTACAAATATGGAAACATGTAAACCATATTTGAGGACTGAGGATATACACGAAATCCCTTCACTGTCAAAGCTCAAAAGACACAGTCAACCAAAAGGCCATAGCCGCAACAAGGTCATCTACTCTTCAAGGGCGCAGCGCAAGAATATCATTACCTCTCTGTCTAGAAGACGCCTTCAACACTTTAGGATGCCGCGGAGGATCCCAAGCATGCTCATAGGAAAACAACTTTAGAGACTGAAGAAAAATGCGACTGGGGACTTCTCTTCGCGGTCCATCGAAGACCATCAAAGACTCATGATATAACTCCAGAGACGCGGCTGAAACATTTTCTTGAAGAAACAGAGGGAGCCATGATAAACAACATAACTCTCTCATTCCTACATCTTCGCTATCCAGAATACTTCGTCCATGCGATATCCTGAGCATCCCAGTGTCACATCCATAAGAGTACGATAAGCTTGTATCAAATCACGTGGACGTGGATTCAAAGCGATGCAATGAAAATAGGATACACATGGGGACTACCAGCATGAGACGCTTTCACTCCCCTCAACCAGGTTATTTCTTATTTCAACATCATCACTGTCGAAGTTTCACGAGCCGCAGGAATTTCTCAACACGAAGCCGTACATGTACACCGAAGACTTCAAGAGCACGCCATAAAGATACATTCACATATTCATCCATGCCATCGGATCAAACCGAAGTATAACTGGGGACTTCTTACCACATCTCATTCCATACGATAGTCCAAGATTCATAAGATGGTTCGAAGGATGTCGCTTGGAACAAAGTCCTGGGAGACTTGATAGCATCACATCGACAACAGAACGTCTCCCTATTTCATCCAGGGGCGCCAGAAGTTTTCGACCATACAAGCATTCACAGCACATCATCATCACGATCAGAAGGTCCAGGCACTGAACAACCTAAAGCCGAGGATGGAACGACACCACGACCACAATCTCCAAGATTAACCCTGACATGATCGTTGCCGAGCATATATTCCATCCATCCGTCCCAAGAATGCAATGGAGTTTGGTAAATTTTGGAATCCACGGGAGAGACACTGCAGACGAAAGCGCGGATACAAACGAGCAACAGAAAAATAGAAGAATGTCAATACCTTTTTTCATACGGACGAAGTTTCTAGAGTATTGCACAGAATAAAGTTCCCTTCTTGCTCCATGAACGGGAACAGATGACTCGGCGCGACTATGCTACCCCGGGCCCGCAACATCCCTCTTAAATTCTTCTTGAGTTTCACTGTCGGGCCGTTTTCACCTCCTAAACGAGATCAAAACCTAAATATTCCCGCGTAAGGAGATAGGAGCGGACCGTCAAAATCCGAGTTCGTACGAGAATTCTACAACGATTTTAGTAAGGAGCGCTAATTAGGGTTTCGGCATCCCAAACCCTGATTTCGACAAAGTTGCCAGGCGCCATCACTACGATTTGATAACCCAAGATCCAACGTCATCACCATCGTTTGGTAGCCGAAGTTCTGAAACTAGTTTACACCATTCTGCGGACTAAAGACAATTTCCACCATTCCGCTGACTGAAGCCAGTTTCCTCCATTCCAAGCCGACCAATGCCTGCGGCTCCCATTCCAAGTCGACCAACGCCTGCGGATCCCATTCCAAGCCGACCAACGACTGCGACTCCCGTTCCAAGCCGACCAACGCCTGCGACTCCCATTCCAAGCCGACCAACGCCTGCGACTCCCGTTCCAAGCCGACCAACGCCTGCGGCTCCCATTCCAAACTGACAATCTACATCTCACCACTTCACGGTCTAGCCAGCAACACCACAAGTAGAATCTATGCAAGGATGCTAACACGAGAATCACGAACTCTCCTTACCTCTCGAAAAAGGTTAGTTGGGTCTTCTTGACCATCTTTTCACGACTTGTCATTTCGATTTTGTCCTCGCCTGTCACCATCTTATGCTTACCTCGCAACAATGCTCCTGTTCCGAGTTAAGCAGGGGACTTAATATTGATGGTGGTTTTTAGCTTAGGGTTAAAATCATAAAACCGCACATCTGACATGACGTCACTATGACCATTAGCGCATTTATTAAACCAATCAGCATGCCTACGAAAGAATTACCAGGGTACCTTTTTTTTATGTGTCATGTTCCACGGCAGAACCCTTAACATTGACCGACATCATCTATGCCAAACCTTAATTCTCATGCTACCGTGCCAATGGCAAACCTTTCCAGCCACGTCTCCGCGCCAAGGCATGCCAACCATGCCAGCCGAACCACTGTGCCAATGGCAAACTGATTAAGATTTTTGATTGTGATTGTAGTAAATAGGATTCGTTTCAGACTTGTGAAGGAAATGGAATTTTTAGATTTAATAAAAAAAATATATATACAAAAATATTAACAATGGGCGAGAGGTACTGGGATTAAGGATTTGTCCGAATTCACTACACAGGGTTCATTCATATATTCTTTGACAATTTAAAACTCAATAAAATTAACATGGACTCTGATTTTTCCAAGATAGATTCTCAAAACATCGATTGTAAGTCCTAAGCATGATGTATCAAAACACCTAAACTAAGCATACATCATCAAATTAAATAACAACCAATTAATTCAAATCATATTTCAATTTTAAATTAATGCAAAAGTCATAAAAAAGAATAAAATAAATTTACCCGTGTATGAAATTCACCCTCCTCCGTCGTCCCAGTGTTGGGTTTATCTCATCATGATAAAAACACGCTCAAAATATTTATTTATTGCTCAAATGGTGTTTACAATGAAGAGAAGAAAAGAAAATGGTGTAAACATCTAATGTGCGACCCACATGAAGCATCACAAAAGAACGAAAAAAGAGAAGTGCCATTGTCGCTGTGGTTCTAAGACCCACACCTACGACCCACGCATGTGAGTCTGTTTCACTGTTGATAAACGACTGTTCCTGCGAGTCTGTTCTTCGTGTTCTTGGTGTTCTTCATCATCAGCAGGAGCAGAAACAGAGTTTCATCAACTCTTGATTTCTCTCTCCTGAGCTCTCCTATCGACCCCAAACTCTCGACACCCCTTCTAGGACACCCAGGGAACCTATTTATACCCAACAGCGATAAGAAATCACGCTCATTAACTCTCCATGATCCTCCATTACTCGGTGTTAAAAGAAAATATTTTTCGAATATTTTCTTCCCTGAAATGACTCTCCACGCGTAAACAGCTTCTGATACTCCTTTATTTAGCTTCTACACGCATCTTCAATGACTAAGTGACATCCAAACACGAGCATCACACATCAAACTTGCTGAAAATCCGTTAATATCATTTTCAAACCCGTGTTTCCCTGATTTCTTCCACGTGATTATCCAGCCAAATTCAGTCGAAACAATCATCCATATCAGCTCTGTTGTGATATATTACATCTTTCCACAAAGTTTCAGCGATTGAATCGCACAAAATCACGTCCAAATGCAATCGAGAAAATCTGCCAGTGAAAAGCAAATATTTTCTCGCCAAAATATTTTTTTTGAATTTGTGAAGAAGGTCACCCCTTATCCAGTGGTCGCCCCCTTATCCATTGCAGGAGTCCGAATAACACATGTCCCTTGGGGTGCCTTTAGTAATTTTTCTGAGGTGTTTCCAACACTTTTTCTGGATTCCTCCGGTGCATTTCTGGGGTGTTTTAGTACTCTATCCTAGGGTGTAAAACATCACTTTTCGAGCCAATTTCGCCGCAAGAGCTTATTTTTCCAAAAAAATCTACAAAAATATAAAATAACACAATAAGTAGTTAATCGTGTCTAACAATACAGAACATTGAGAACAAAATAGACACATAAATGCGTCTATCAAATACCCCCAAACTTATTATTTGCTAGTCCTCGAGCAAAATTTATTTTTGAAAAGTGACCGAGTTAATCTCGGGTGGGTTTATCAGAGGTGTACCCACAAAAAATCATTTACTCCAAAACCTAGCTATCTACGCAGAACCTTGGAAGGCACTAAAGAAGCTCCTTGGTTGGCATACAAACATTGACTATAGGAGGAAGTACCCTGATGCGAAATTCCAAAATTCATATATAAGTGACAGAGCTCTACTCAGATAGTTTCACTATGGACATCATAACCGGAGTCAAAACTAATCACATAGATAGATAATGAGATGGATATAGAAAAACATAGATGGTTTTGATGTTTACTAGGTGAACGGTGTTTCCCATATCTGTCTGAAGGCCACTACTAGGATGAACCTATCCTAATGGACTGAGATATCGGTCTGACTAATATCAACACACTGGCATATACAAGGGAACCAGTGATTGACTACATAGAACAATTTTTTTTAATTTTGATTAACGGCATGAATAGATCTTTTGGATCCAAGCGCATGCTTCTTGTCAGCAGATTACATGATAGTTCCCACGGGTCCTGCATTCCACGCTTGCTTAGGCGACGGAGACAGAGAGAACACACACATATTGCTATCCAAGTGTTAATGTTTATTCCGATTGGTCTAATTGGTATGGTCTTTTTTTTTTTTGGTATCTCAATCACTTTATTCCACCCTAGCAGTGGTAACAACTTGATTCGTGGGCCCCACCTACTCTCTTAGAGAAACATAGTTTAAAAACAAAACAAAATAAGAATAGAAGTGAAAAGGACTCAAAGAGATATGGTGAAACTATCATGTTATTACTAACACCTGAGCTCTGTGCTTTTATGAATAGACTCTTTCGATGTTTCCATCTAATCAGATTGGTTCCTCAACTCCTATAACCAAGATGTTCCCATCCACTTAGATTGGTTAGTGCCAACCTTAATAAGCATAAATTTATAGGCTCTGGAGTTTATTTATGTATTCTGCAACTGAAAAGTTTCTCCCATACCCCCAAACTTAAATCTAACATTGTCCTCAATGTTCTAAAGATAAAATTAAAAGCATGAACAAGGGGAGAAATTGTTAGTATTTGAAGCAAAAAAGTTAAGGAAAGATATTACCGTGTTGCATGAGATTGGGTTACCTTCCAAGAAGCGCTAATTTTAAAGTCTTCAGCCATACATCAGAAGGAATTAGTCATCTCATAGAATCAAAAATTAACATTCGAAATAATTGTGGGTCTTCAAAACCAAAAAGAGCTGACCAAAGGAAACTACAATAACCCAAGAAAGTGAACAAGGATAGCATGCCCTTATCTAGTTTCCAGATTAAGATATTTATATCTAATTGTGGTTCAGGTTCAGGTTCTATGAAAGGGTCTAAATAAAATATTTTCATTGGTTTTGTTTCTTCATAGGTGGGATCCGAATCATTAGGTCCTAGAGTCTGGAAAAACTCAAATAAGAACTTAGAAGCACAAAACAATAACCTAAATAATTGAGTATCCTCTAAGTCAATCAGGTTTGACTTACATAACTGACCACAATGAGAGTAGTGGTCATTCATAAGAAAATGTGTCGATTCTATCAACCTAAAGTACTTAGGCTTAGTCTCAGAACTTAATAAGTGACACATTTGAAATTTATACGTTCCCACAATTGGAAGCAAACTATTTGGTGGGAAAACAAATTCAATCTTGGTATTATTTCCTGGGCAAACCACATCAACCAGAGGATGGGTTTTTAATGACTGAACTTCTTCCTGGACATCATTAGGTTCGGGAAAACGAGTATGAAGGTAATCTTGTAAAATGGTCGAGGCAGAGATATCAAGTCCAAAATGAGGGATCTTTGTAAGAGATAAAGGTATGGCACAAGGAGAATGATAATCACCCCCAAACTTAGATTTTTGGGTATCTCTAGATAGACTAGCTACAATTTCCTTAATTTCTAGATCATTGGAATCCTGAAAATAGTCAATTGCTCCTTCGAGGTTATACTCAAGCGACGCATCCTTACTCATATTTAATAGCTCTACGAGTTCATTTTCTTCGTCTAAGACTATTGTTTTTAAGTCGCTAGACTCTAAAACAGCATTTTCGGAATAAACCCGTTCCTCTAAAGCATTATCGGCCTCGTAATCAAAAGGAAAAACTACATCGTCTAAAACGGTGGTATCCATAATCAAATCCTCGTCCTTTTGAATAGGTGAATAATCATAAAAATTATTTGGATTTGAACTAGAATCATTATAAAGCTCAATTGGATTAATAGATTCCTGATCACTACGCCTACACATTTCAGATTCTTCATTACTACTATCCCCATCATAATAGTACGAAGATGATTGAACCTTATATAAATAAGTAGTGTCTTTTATTCTAACCCCGTCCTCTAAATTAGGCAAATATTCACTATTGATATCAAGGGTAGAATTAGAAACACTATTTTGGAAATTTAGATCATTTCGAGCAGCATTAGCTAACTTTTCATTTTCTTCCTCTAGACGTGCCTGAATTTCACTGAGCATAACACTTATACGTTCACTACTCTCGTTCATCATCTCAGAATACCGTGTACACTCTTCTTTTAAACTATTCATTGCAACTAAACGTTTATACGTCCTTTTAATCCGTTGTTGGGTCTCTTTTAGAGAAGGAACATGTTCAAAAATATCATAATCAGGACTAGTTTTTAAGTAATTTTCCAAAAACGCGTAACTAGTACTATAATGTTCCTGATTTTCTTGCTCGTAAGACCAATTCGCGCGTGGATAGTAATTGGGCTCACTATGGTATGAACCATAACCTTGAAAAGGATGGCGTTCCCAACCACTATTCCCAACATGGTCATAGAAAGGATGATGTCCATATTCAAATTCAGGTCGATAATCATTGTATTGGATTCTATCATACCAGTTCGACATTTTTAATTGCAAGGGAATTCTACACAATCACAAACAAGGATGACTCGACCAAATCAAACCTATAAAATCTAGCAAACAAAAAGCATGATGGCTCCACTTAGATTGTTTCTAGACCAGCTTCTAATCCTTGGAAAGGGAATTAGTTACAATTTAAGAAAACCCCTCTGGAATCAATCCAAGTCAAAGTAAGTTGAATTGAGGCGAGGGAAGCTCAGTGGATCTTTGATACCCAAGGCCTCACCGCTATCACAAGGCGGCGCAATCACGCATTCAACTCACAGAAACCATCATGAACTTCGAAGTATGCTAAAAGAGTAACCACTATTTTTCGAACGACTTTCCTACTAAGCTCGTTACCCTATAGGTCTCGTTCTAGTCAAAATTTTAATCTTAGGTTCGCGTTTGGTTTCGTTTTCCTAAAGCGGGCAAGAAGGAAACGGTGATGAAATCCGAGTCCTTATCTTAATTTGGACAGGCCTTGCCCTTTACTAGAAAATTAAAACAATCGTATTCAAATCCTCGACATATATTCACCTTAAGGCATACAATAAACCTTCTGACAGGGGATTCGTGGGTGTTTCGAAAGCTTACCTCCCGTACCAGACGGGCGCAGAACCGCTGAAGTCGACTCGGGCCACGACTCCTATGTCATGTGCGAACCCGAGGGGCCGAGACGATATTGTAATTGTCGTCCTTCCCTACAAACAGTTTTATATTTAATGTACCCTTCCTTAGGGTTTAAAAAAAATAAAATAATTGTCCAAGTCCAAAGTCCAAATAAAGTGCAAAAGAAAAGAAAAAAATAAAAAAAATAATAATTACAAAAAATGGAAGGTCTCTAAAAAAAATAATAATAATAATAAATAAATTCTCTCTCTCTCTCTCTTTTTTTTAATTTTTTTCTTTCGCTCTTTTTTTTTTCTTTGTCTTTTTCCTTCTCTTTTAGCTTTAAGCTTTGATTCCAAGTCTTTAGTACCCAACTTCAAACCTGTAATATAAAGACACACCCAAAGAAACGTAAAAAGAACAAATGAAATAAAAAAAAAAACCTAAAAATTCTACCTAAGCACAAATCTGCGTCGGCGGCGCCAAAATGATTAAGATTTTTGATTGTGATTGTAGTAAATAGGATTCGTTTCAGACTTGTGAAGGAAATGGAATTTTTAGATTTAATTAAAAAAATATATACAAAAATATTAACAATGGGCGAGAGGTACTGGGACTAAGGATTTGGCCGAATTCACTACACATGGTTCATTCATATATTCTTTGACAATTTAAAACTCAATAAAATTAACATGGACTCTGATTTTGCCAAGATAGATTCTCAAAACATCGATTGTAAGTCCTAAGCATGATGTATCAAAACACCTAAGCTAAGCATACATCATCAAATTAAATAACAACCAATTAATTCAAATCATATTTCAATTTTAAATTAATGCAAAAGTCATAAAAAGAATAAAATAAATTTACCCGTGTATGAAATTCACCCTCCTCCGTCGTCCCAGTGTTGGGTTTAGCTCATCATGATGAAAACGCGCTCAAAATATTTATTTATTGCTCAAATGGTGTTTACAATGAAAAGAAGAAGAGAAAATGGTGTAAACAACTAATGTGCGACCCACATGAAGCGTCACAAAAGAACGATAAAAGAGAAGTGTTATTGTCGCTGTGGTTCTAAGCCCCACACCTACGACCCACGCCTGTGAGTCTGTTTCACTGTTGATAAACGACTGTTCCTGCGAGTCTGTTCTTTGTGTTCTTGGTGTTCTTCATCATTAGCAGGAGCAGAAAAAGAGTTTCATCAACTCTTGATTTCTCGCTCCTGAGCTCTCCTGTCGACTCCATACTCTCGACACCCCTTCTAGGACACCCAGGGAACCTATTTATACCCAACAGCGACAAGAAATCACGCTCATTAACTCTCCATGATCCTCCATTACTCGGTGTTAAAAGAAAATATTTTCCGAATATTTTCTTCCCTGAAATGATTCTCCACGCGTAAACACCTTCTGATACTCCCTTATTTAGCTTCTACACGCATCTTCAATGACTAAGTGTCATCCAAACACGAGCAGCACACATCAAACTTGCTGAAAATCCGTGAATATCATTTTCAAACCCGTGTTGCCCTGATTTCTTCCACGTGATTATCCAGCCAAATTCAGTCAAAACAATCACCCATACCAGCTCTATTATGATATATTACATCTTTCCACAAAGTTTCAGTGATTGAGTCGCACAAAATCACGTCCAAATGCAATCGAGAAAATCTGCCAGTGAAGAGAAAATATTTTCCCGCCAAAATATTTTTTTGAATTTGTGAAGAAGGTCACCCCTTATCCAGTGGTCGCCCCCTTATCCGTTGCTGGAGTCCAAATAACTCATGTTCCTTGGGGTGCCTTTAGTAATTTTTCTGGGGTGTTTCCAACACTTTTTCTGGGTTCCTCCGGTGCATTTCTGGGGTGTTTTTAGTACTCTATCGTAGGGTGTAAAACACCATTTTTCGAGCCAATTTTGCCGCAAGAGCTTATTTTTCCAAAAACATCTACAAAAATATAAAATAACACAATAAGTATTTAATCGTGTCTAACAATACAGAACATTGAGAACAAAATAGACACATAAATGCGTCTATCACAAACCTTGCCAGCCACGTCTCCGCGCCAAGGCATTCCAACCATGCCAGCCGCACCACTGTGCCAATGGAAAACCTTGCCAACCACTTCTCCGCGCCAAGGCATGCCAACCATGCCAGCCGCACCACCGTGCCAAGGGCAAACCTTGCTTGTTACGTCTCCGCACCACCGTGCCAAGGGCAAACCTTGCCAGCCACGTCTCCGCGCCAAGGCATGCCAACCATGCCATCCGCACCACATGTGCCAATGGCATGCCGCTCCATCCACCTTGCTGCGCCTAAGCTATGCCATGCCGGCCTTCCCTTCATGACTGCCAAAACGAAGGCGTGCGACAATCAACGGCCACCCTTCCATCTTAGATGCAAATCTCAGCCGTCCAAGGTCACCACCAACGTATGGTAATCTTTAGCCCAACGCAAAAACCCTAGTTTGGCCGCGCCTAAAACATGCCATGGCATGCCGACCATGCCACATGTGCCAATAGCATGCCGCGCCAACCACCTTGCCGCGCCTAAGCCATGCCATTTCGGCCTTCCCTTCACGGCTGCCAAAACGAAGGCGTGCAACAATCAACGGCCACCCTTCCATCTTAGATGCAAATCTCAGCCGTCCAAGGTCACCAACAAACGTATGGTAACCTTTGGCACAACGCCAAAACCCTAGTTTGGTCGCGCCTAAAACATGCCTAGGCATGCCGACCATGCCACATGTGCCATTGGCATGCAGCGCCAGCCTCCTTGTCGCGCCTAAGCCATGCCATGTCGGCATTCCCTTCACGGCTTCCAAAACAAAGGCGTGCGACAATCAACGACCACCCTTCCATCTTAGATGCAAATCTCAGCCGTCCAAGGTCACCAACCAACGTATGGTAACCTTTGGCACAACGCCAAAACCCTAGTTTGGTCGCGCCTAAAATATGCCAAAGCATGCCGACCATGCCCCATGTGTCAATGGCATGCCGCGCCAGCCACCTTGCCGCGCCTAAGCCATGCCATGCCGGCCTTCCCTTCACAACTGCCAAAACGAAGGCGTGCAACAATCAACGGCCACCTTTCCATCTTAGATGAAAATCTCAGCCGTCCAAGGTCACCAACCAACGCATGGTAACCTTTGGCCCAACGCCAAAACCCTAGTTTGGCCGCGCCTAAAACATGCCAAGGCATCCGACCATGCCGCATGTGCCAATAGCATGCCGCGCCAGCCACCTTGCCGCGCCTAAGCCATGCCATACCGGCCTTCCCTTCATGGCTGCCAAAACGAAGGCGTGCGACAATCAACAGCCACCCTTCCATCTTAGGTGCAAAGCTCAGCCGTCCAAGGTCACCAACCAACGCATGGTAACCTTTGTCCCAACGCCAAAACCCTAGTTTGGCCGCGCCTAAAACATGCCAAGACATTCCGATCATGCCACATGTGCCAATGGCATGCTGCGTCAGCTACCTTGTCGTGCCTATGCCATGCCATGTCGGCCTTCCCTTCACGGCTTCCAAAACGAAGGCGTGCGACAATCAACGACCACCCTTCCATCTTAGGTGCAAATCTCAGCCATCCAAGGTCACCAACCAACGCATGGTAACCTTTGGCCCAACGCCAAAACCCTAGTTTGGCCGCGCCTAAAACATTCCAAGGCATGCCGATCATGCCACATGTGCCAATGGCATGCCGATCATGCCACATGTGCCAATGGCATGCCATGCCGGCCTTCCCTTCACGACTTCCAAAAAGAAGGCGTGCGACAATCAACGGCCACCCTTCCATCTTAGATGCAAATCTCAGCCGTCCAAGTTCACTAACCAGCGTATGGTAACCTTTGGCCCAACGCCAAAACCCTAGTTTGGCCGCGCCTAAAACATGCCAAGGCATGTCGACCATGCCACATGTGCCAATGGCATGTCGCGCCAGCCACTTTGCCGCGCCTAAGCCATGCCATGCCGGCCTTCACTTCACGACTGTCAAAACGAAGGCGTGCGATAATCGACGGCCACCCTTCCATCTTATATACAAATCTCAGCCGTCCAAGGTCACCAACCAACGCATGGTAACCCTTGCCCCAACGCCAAATCCCTAGTTTGGCCGCGCCTAAAGAATGACAGGGCATGCCGACCATGCCACATGTGCCAATGGCATGTCGCGCTAGCCACCTTGTTGCGCCTAATCCATGCCATGCCGGCCTTCCCTTTACGGCTGCCAAAACGAAGGCGTGCGACAATCAACGGCCACCCTTCCATCTTAGATGAAAAATCTCGACCGTCGAAGGTCACCACCGAGCCGGCAAGTCTCCCAAGCTCAACTTGCCAGACAACAACAACATGCTACATGTTTTCCATGAAAACACTCGAGACATCAGCACATGTCACAAAATGGAGGATGCTTATTGGGTATTGGTTTGGCGGTTTACAGCGTGCGGCGTACACTACGCCCGTTATAAGACAGTTTCATAAGGATGAGGAGGTTAGTAACAGGGAGTAATGTTAAAACGCTTTCTCTTATGGAACATCAATTCCAGGCTTTACCAGTTACCACATCCTCCCATTTACTCATCCGTTTTCCATTTCTTACGAGACCAGAGTACGTTTCACTTCGACTTGTATAAATAGGTCTTACCTATTTCCACCGAACAACAAGTTCTAGTCAAGAGCATACAACACCAGAAAACATTTGCTAGCTTTCCCATATGTTAGCTTCCCACTTTCTAATGCAAGTCACAAAACAACTACTCTTCCAGGATCAACTATTCTGGTCTCAACACTCTCTTCGCTTCCCTCCCCAAAACCAACCTTTCTCCTCCTCTTTGTGACCGAAGCAAGTCTGGAACGCCCATTTCTTGGTTTAGGCCGGATTTGTACAAATTGATCTCTTGAATCTAAAGTACTCCCTTGCAGTACATTGTTTAGGGTTTACACTGGTTTCTCACCCACACACCCGAAATTACCGAAATCAGCAGAAACTGTTTTCACCCTCAAACACCTGCTATGACCAAGTTCATGTTGGCCAGATGAGACGTTTCTCCAGCAGGTGTCTCTTCGAGTTTCTTCGGTACAATATGAGTACCTTTACGAACCCATACTTGTGAAGGATTTTTTGAGTTCTTCTATAAACGATACTAGCTACAACATTTGCTACTCGTTCGAACATTAGTAGAGTAAGCATAACTGATATTCCTGGAAAAAGATGGAATACCAGTACTAGTTTTTGAACCGAATGGTTTAGACTTTCGAATATCAGTTACACCTTTTAATATGATATTTAAGGTGTTTAGGAGATGAACAAACTGGTTATTTCCAGTCTCAGCTTACACTTTCTTTGAACGTATCCTAATGTATTCCAGGAAAAACACATCTTTTGAGTTCTGACGGGATAAAAAGTCATAGAATTGACATACACGTTTTTAAAAGAATTCTTCCTTCTTAGAGAGATCGTTTTTTCTTGGTCATAAAAATTCAACTGTGCATCTCTAGGCAAAGTAGAACAACTTTGCTTATAGACTTCTGAAGAAGATTTCATTAGGACATTATGAGTACCAGTATCACTTTTTCTAACTCTTTAATTTTCTCAGAAGCCGCAAACGAGGCACAATCTTTGGATTCACAAACGTTACATGAATCAGGAGGAAACTTCAATATACATTTGATTTCTAAGGCGTTTTCCTCAAGTTTGGCCTCAAGTGAGATTATATGCAAATCCAGGTATGTTATGTTCTTCAATGAGAAATCTTATTTTTGAATCTCGTTCATTCACCTTACCAATAAGAGTTTTGACTTTGTGTTTCAGCCTATTGACCCTGGAAGACTGAATTCTAACATGTTTTAGAATCTCAACACTTTTCTTGGCCGCTTCTCAATATAGTTCTGAGTCAGACTCATCAGTAAGATAGTAGGGATAATACTTGTCAATACCTTGTTGTTTTATCGGAACAAAATGTTTATTTATTTTAAATATGGGAGAACTGATCTCATTAATAGAATCCATAACATCGGTTTCAAACTAGTGGTACGTTTCTAGAGTCTATACTCTTGTTCACAGATCGTCATAGACACGAACTTATTAGCTCTTAACGTGTTTTCCTGCTCTGATAGAAATTAAAAATGAGGGGGTACCAAGTACACCTCCAACATTTTCTTTCAGAAACCAGTATGGACAAAACCTTAACATAATTCCAAGTAGACCAACTTAATGATCCCTGAACAAAATTATATAAAGAGTTTATATTTGTTTCTCTCACAATCAGAATGTTACCGACAAGGAATCCCTGAACCCGATATAACCGTGAGAGTACTTGGACGATTCCAAAGATAAATATCCAAGTTCAATCGATTCGTATCCAAATAATCGTATCGGAATTCTGCTAGGTATGAAACTTGTTATCTATTTTTCAAGATACGAGTTCAACAAGAACAAGTTCTTTTAATCGATCACAATCAAGATGGACGTATCTACTACGGTTGATTACGTATTATTTGTGATAATATTATTATAAAGATAAATAATATAATGCGGAAAAGGAAAAACACAAGACACCAGAAGTTTTGTTAACGAGGAAACCGCAACTACAGAAAAACCCTGTGACCTCGTCTAGATTTGAACACCAAACTGTATTAAGCAGCTACAAAAATTAGCCTACCATCATAAATTCGGACAAAAATGTAGTTGAGACCGAATCCACCCTCCAAATGATTCAGTTATAGTCGCGCTCCTTACGTCTCTTAAATCTCACAAGGTTCAAGACAATTGATTCCCTTAACTGACGTCTTTTACATCCTAAGAGTTGCTTCAACCTAAGTGAAAACTTTTGATACCAACATGCTTTAACATATAAGAATATTTGATTTATGTTTAGATCATGAGATCAAGGAGGGGAAATCCTTTTGCAGTAGCAAAGCTAGCAAACCTCACAAATTTGGTACTTTTGGCTCCCGAATAGCAGCCTAGATTACTAACCACCTCACAAGAAAAATCTTAGACGAGTTCAATTAAGAATCGTTATCAGATATTTATCTTGTGGAATCATAAATTCTGAGACAAAGAGAACTTTGCGATTTCTATCTATCTCCCCTGAAAGAGATTACGAAGACCTCGATGACAGAAAAGCAAGATTAGGATACACGAACTATCAAGGTAAAAGATAGTCAGACATGGCTTCACGAATCCCTAAGTGAAGTCTTTAAGTGGTTAACCTAATTATATGCTTCTTAGAGGAAACCTAGGTTAATAAAGGACAACTCTAGTATACAACTAGGCCACACGAAAGTGTCAGAGATTGAATTTCCCAGTTATTTGAGTCTCTCTATTTAAAGACTTTCATATCGGAGGTTGCTTAAGATTCAAGATAGGATAGCTTAGGAATCAGGCAAACACTTCATCTAGTTAGATGAAACACTGGTTAGGGTTTCACATAATCATGTGAGAAATTCGACTTGAAACCACATAGTAGAATATACATTACGGTCAGTTGTAGCCGAACCAAATGATAGTTCATGGTCGGTTAACCATTTGAACCATAAGCTCATCCATATTCATTTTACACTTTAGACTTTAATCTTGATGCACAATCACAAGTGATTAAGTGATCAAATATGTATTAGAGGTTTTTTCAAGATTTAATCAAATGCCAAATGTATTGTGGAAAATAGTTTGAAGTGCATACGAAAATATTCAGCGGGGATGCTCTGCATACCGGGTATGTGTACCAACCCAAATTGTGAAATCAGACTGCCAAGGTACGTGTACTTGGTATGTTTACCCTTGAGGTAATTTTCCAGACATACTATTTTGGTACACATACTGGGTATGTGTACCATAAGTCGGTTTCCGAACTCAGGCTATTTTGGTATGCGTACAGGGTACGTGTACCATAATCCAATTCACGAACTCATGATGTTTTAGTATACGTACTGGGTACGTGTACCATGAAATCCGTTATTGAACTAGAGATACCCTGGTACGCGTATTGGGTATGTGTACCACTGATTTGGAACCAACACAATTATGTCGGTACGTGTACTGGGTAAGTGTATCGTCCTGTATCCATAATCTAAGTAGTTCTATATATCTTATAATCAATCTGAAACATTCCCAAATGACATCAATGACGAATTTCATCGCTCGAGTTATTTTCAAATGATCAACTTGAATCATAACTTAGTTCACAAACAAGAAATTGTTCTTTAACTAAATTCATCAAGTATATGAATGACTATTGCTTGAATCATATTTCGAGATTTTAACAAGACTAGCTTGACTTGAAAATTCTTCTGTACAATGTTTAAATTCCACGTAGACATAGGACTTAGTCTCATAAAGATAGAACGGTGATCATGTGAGTAAATAGAATGGTTCAGTTTTCACCTTTTGTTGATGAAGTTCTCCAAATATCTTCGGATGATCTCCATCTTCTATAGGTGAATCGGTGATGTCTGATACTCAACTACACACTTCTAATCCTAGTTCGAGGATGTTAAGTGTATATTTTGCATATATTTAGTGTCGAATCCATGCTAGTAATTGCTATATATTCTTGTGAATTATTGTATATTACTCTTGTTTTCTCTTATTTATATTTTTCTAGGTGAATCGTCCAAAAGAAGTGAATTTGCACGTAATTGTGCAATAAAAGAAGTTAGCTATAAGTGGAGAAGGGCCAAATACCAAGTATAGCTCGTTCATATCTAGGAGCCTTGATATCATCTTGAAGAGGACGAAAAGACGAAGCCAATGGAAAAAGAATAAGGTCATTCCGACTTCGTATGAGAAAGTTACGAGCAAAAGAATATGATAGAGTTGTCGGTTCCACAGAACTGACAGTACAACGAGAATGATGTAGGAAAATGCACTGTAAGTCTTACAAGACTGACAGTTGAATGAGATTACTAAGGGCGCCTGGTTTAATTACTCGGGGCACTTCATCCTTATTATATCCCAGCAAACCGTAGATGGTGCTGATTATCGAGATGAAGATGGAATTTGGCTGCTGCCACTGCCAGCGACAGACGGAAGAGAAATAGATAGTTAAGGGTCTGTAATGGCTAGACGAAGTCGAGATGAAGAATGAGAAGGAATTGTTGCTGGTGACGACTGACGAGAAGGGTTACGGCTGAAAAGCCAGCTGAGTTAGAAAGGAAGATCGATAATGCTGGCAGTGAACAGATTGAATGGGAGTTAGAGCTTGGCCTGAGCTCATGATGCTCTCTGTTGAATGGTGACTGCATGGTGGAATCTATTGAGGTCATGGAGTTGCCAGCGACAGATGAAGATGGAAGTCGAACCAGAGTTGAAGAGAGGGAATGTCGAGCTGGTGATGGAACTCGAGCTTGATATGCTGCTGCCGGTGATTGAGATGGAGTTGGCAGTGATGCTGTCGAGAAGCAACGGGGGAGTTTATAAGGAAAGCAAGGAGACGCTGGGTTCTGCTGTGATGGTTTTATAGAGCTGTTACCGTTAATGGTTGTTGAGGGAGCTCGATCTTATACAAGTCAGGGAGAAAGAATTCCCATAGAGAGTCTGATATTCCGAGAATGGAGGAGTTGAATCTGTTAGTCGAGGAGGAAAGTAGACGGACTGAAGAGTAGCAGTTTTATCCGAGCTCTGTTAAACAGAGATGCCGACGCCGGTGTCGTGATGATGGGTGTTGCTGGCAATGATGGCAGTGAAGAATGGTCTTGGCTCGAGTCTCGGTGATTGGTTGATGACGATGGGAATGCTGTAGTGTGGGTAGGTATGGTAGTTTTACTTCCATTGATGAGAGTTGAACTGTGATGCTGTCTCGATGAAAGTAGGAATCCATGGTCGAGTTAATAAGAATACATGGAAAGAGTTTTGCCGAGTAAAGTGATAGTACGAGAGAAAAAAGAAGAAAAGATCGAGGAGAAGTTACGTCTTGAAAGTCCCAGACGTAATTGGAAAGAAGAAAAAAACCAAGAATGTACGGGAGAAGTTACGGCCGGATAGTCTTGGCCGTAAGAAGAGAAGGAGAAAATAAGCTGTCAGTTCCACGGAACTGACAAGCCATTACTAGATCAATCAAGTAAGTGGGCTGGGCTTCTTAGACTTATGCGCAGTCCAATATCTAATGTCCGCGGCCAGACTTTGGCAGAGACTTATTTTGGGAATTTTTGGCGAGATTTGGCAACCCTTTGACGATGCACGGGGCTTCTACTATTTGGATACCTGCATAAGAGACATTTCTTGACCTGATTATGATATATCACACATCTCATAATACACTTATTCTTCATTAATATTTTAAGGTTTACCTCTTTAGGGGGAAATCGGGTAATTGTATAATCATGAGAAGCTAAACTTTTATTGATTAAGGATGAATTCAATGTTTTAGACGTGATCTTTATTGGTTAATACAAGTTATTCGGAGTTTTAATCAAATCATCGTTTGTTTTCACTATTTCTAGGGTTTATGATTGATTTATTAGATTATTTGGAGTGCACGCTAGATTGATTTTTTTAATCATTCTACTGCTAGTAAAGAGTTAGGATATCTGTGTAATTGTTGAATAATCCTTACACAAGTAGAGAACGTGAGACCTCGCAGAGGGATTCTGTGGAGCAATCGTGTGTGAAGAAAACATTAGTAAGTGGACCTTGCGCTAAACGTCTAACTGTTAGGATCAACCTAAGTTCACATAGCATAAAGCTTCTAATTGGATTACACCTTGAGTGCGCTACTACTTGGTGGTTCGGTTGGATACAACTTGATATGCGAGCTCTTCGATATCCGGTTACAAAAGGAACTTTGGGGATAGCAGTGCTCTAGCTGCTTTCCTACGGTTGGTGATGAATGGTTCTAATGAAGAAAGATAAGTATACTATTGAGTCAACGTTTGGTAACAGCGAAGGAATCCTTGATCATCTTTCTATTATTTGTTTCTTTTTATTTTACTTTGGTTCAACCAATCCCCTTTGTTTTATCTTATTTTTCTATCTAAATAACCTATCAATTACACAGCTCTCTGTGGGAACGATCCTTACTACCGCTATATTATTTATTTAATTAATGGGAAATATCTCGATTAATTTGTTGTGGTTACGACATGCATCAGAGACTTGACTAAATGTAGACTAGAAATCAAGATATAGTTTTGTGCGACTAAATTTGACAACAACCTTGAGATAGTAAAATTTACGAGTTCGACCGAGCAGTGTTATAACATGTGCATTAAATGAATTTCGTTCAACCACCTACTACTTTTTTCCATACATCCATTTTCTTACGCTCCACTATTTTAACAATATCGTTATTTTCTTTCAAAAAATTCTTAAATATTGAATTCTGAGGTTAATGATCGTGCTGCATCCTGAGTTTCCTTTTTTTTTTTTTTTTTTTTGCTTGGTCCGTCATATCTCTCTGCATTTTCATTAATATTAAGATAGAATTATCATGTTGGTTTGAGGATTTCAGTTTGTTTTTGGTGAAAATAAGGAAACCTAGGTTGTTGAGAAATATTTATAGTCTCATAAATAGTGGCGAATCCAAGGGGGAGCCAATGGGGTCACTGGTCCCCCTAAAATTTCTGAACTTGTACACGCATCCATATATATTTAGATATTTTTAGTCATAAAACTTTTTTGGCCCCCATATAAAATGTTAAAAGTTATAAAGTTACATGCACCCATATATATTTAGATATTTTTAGTCATAAAACTTTTTTGGCCTTCATATAAAATGTTAAAAGTTATAAAGTTATTTTTATAGTTTTCGTATATTTTTTGTGTAGCTTTGAAACCGACTCCTTATATCCCATTATATTCGTGAAAATTAAAAACTTATCTAAAATTAAGGAGATCTAATGTATCACAAATCCTATTTTATAGGAAAGTCAACAAAATTTCTTGTGTGTATGAGACTTTTTCGGATTATGATACCGTAGGTACGATTTCTAATAACCATGAATGCCCCTACTGAATAGTCGTCCTGGATTCGCCACTGCTCATAAAGTGATTCCTTTGGTAATTGTTATTCATTCAACAGATCAGGTTATATCGATTCGGTTTTCTAAGGATGTGGAAACAGTCTTTGTGCTTGAAACTCACATTTCTTGTTCTTTGCCATTCCTCTCGAGTTTTTCGGTACTGCAATTTGAACATTTATAAGTTAGTTATTATAATTTGGAATGTGATATACCAAACAGACTTCAGTAAAACCGCTTGCTTTGCAACCATTCATTTGTATCATTAGAGCTTCCAAACTGTTCATGTCTTTGACGATTGTATTAAAACGACCTGACAACCCAACAACCTCATGGCTTTATGTAATCCTAGTTTCCTGACTAATTTTTTTTTAATATTCCTTCATAACGTATTATGTTGTTGTTGAACACCATTGATAGGATCAAATGTAAATACTATATAACCTCTGCAAATAGATTTAACTTCATCTAAACTATATTTTGGAGCTCGAACTTTTGCTGATGGACCATTTTTTGTTGAAGTATTTTGCGTTTGTGATGAACTGGCCATTTTTTGTGGATTTTTATTTCTTATGATTTAGGGAATGAAATTTTGAAAGTGAAAATGAACTTATAAGAACTTTGTATGTATTAGAGTTGAAAATGGTCGAATGTATAAGGAATGAAATTGAAGTCGTGAGATGAAACTAGCCTTTATCTACTCATAGAAGTCTGGTGTTGATGGTGGATTTTTGAAGAAGGGCATATTCGTAAAATCACATCGGAAACATCTCTGATCAGTATCAGTTTCTTATATCTTCACAAAGAGTGAATTGCAGTTCTGTAATATCATGACAATAATAATATATGACGACGATTTTAGGTGTTTTTTTTTCTCAGGCAAAACTTTTAATATTCCATATATTTCATGATTAAAGCTGAAAGACTCAGCACATCTGTTGAATACGGAATTCACCTCTGGTGTCTGACCCAGATTAATATTCAAGATAAATATTGAAAAAGCGGGGGTCTAACAACCACACCAAATATTTCGTTTTGGCAATCTGTATGGACAAACTCCAATATACTTTCAAGAGAATCAACTAGACAATCAAACTCAATATTTAGAAAAGCATATCAAAGAGTTATATCTCAATTTCTCAATTCAATCTGCAATCAAACAAATAGGAATTTGCGAGCCCGATTGAATAAGAGAAATAACTTGGACGGCATTGTTAGAGCATTGCTCGGTCGAACTCGCATGCATTGCTATCTCAAGAATGTTTGTCAATGTTAGTGATCAAAACTATAAGTCTTGATTTCTAGTCTATTATATCTAAGTCTCGGACTAGGATAGAAAGTGTAGTTGAGCTCAAGGACTTCATGGCGATTCATCATACAAGAAGAAGAACTACTCAAGGAACCGGTGGAACTTCTCGACAAAAAGGTATCTGAAGACTTGAACTTATCTGTCACTCAAAAGTCTATCTACTCTATCTCCTACTCTTTGAGACAAGAAGTCGTATGCTATATATATAGACTTATACACATTTGGTATTTCGAGCCGAGTATACCTCGCCTATCTATATCTCGAAATATGTGCTGGTAAGCTTTTCGCTTCGATCAAGTTTATCTTTACCATGTGACGAAAGTCATGATATGTTTCAATCATCTTGAAAATTGCTTTGACGAGAAATGGTGTAACAACTACATAACGTCCTCTAAGAATGTTTCAACGATTGAAATGAGAGTTTAGATTACATAACCAATGGTATACATAAGAATTTTTATGGAAACACATTTATGTATAAATCCTATTCCTTGAACCAAAGTTTGCGAACTTTGTTGATCAAGAGAATCGGAAGAATGGCATGAGCCAAGTCCGCGAACTGCCGAAGTTCTCAAACCCGAGAATTTCTGCTGGATATGACAAACTACTTGCGTGAATCTAAGTCCGCGAACCCAGTCCGCGAACCGGCGAAGTTCTCAAACCCGAGAATTTCTGTTGGAGTTTGTAAACTCTTTCCGGTAACTTAAGTTCGCGAACCTAGTCTGCGAACTTGATAAGGTTATATATCTGAAGATGATTTCTAAACTTAAACTTAAAAAGACTAAGGAATGTAGTTTGCAAACCGTGGATATAAAATCTCATGAACCGATTCAAGTGAATCAAATCATCTTTGCTTCAATTGTGTCTTGTGTAGTACATGAGATTTCCTTGCAATTGAACAACTCTCTAACTAGTTCATTTGAAGTCATTTGAAATAGTTATGGTGAAGAATAACATGGTTGATATGAAATGCTCATATGGCTAACCTTTTGGTTAACTATGATTGAACCAACAAGTGCATACGTTTGGGTACAGTTAACAAACCTAGAAGCGTGCATTGTCAAGTGTGTGTAACAAGCTAATTTTTCGATCTAACGGTTGAGAAATATTAGCTTGAATCTAAATCAGGTTTTCATCTAACGGTGAATATTGAATGCTTTGTTACTAAGCTAACATTGATTGCAAACCCTGATTTGAAAGACTATATAAAGGAGACATCTAGTATTGTGCAAAACTAATCCCCACACCTCACTGTGATACTAGTTTGCATACTAGAGTCGATTCTCCTTTAACCTTTGGTTTTCTTCTTCTAAAACCAGGTTAACGACTTAAAGACTTCATTAGGATTGTGAAGCCAGACTGATACTACTTTTATCGTAGTTGTGTGATCTGATCTTGCATCTTCTATGGTACGAGTACAATCAGATTGATTAGCTTGAGATAGATATATCCGATAGGCAAGATATAAAAAGTAATCACAAACATCTTCGTCTCATTGTTTGTGATTCCACAACATCTTGTTTCGCTACCATACGATTAAGATTGTTGTAAGGTGATTGATAACTCTAGGCTGTTCTTCAGGAATATAAGACCGGATTATCAATTGGTTCCTGTTCACCTTGATTATTATCAAAATACGGAACAAAACCTTTAGGGTTTATCTGTGGGAGACATATTGATCCTTTGGTAGACTTGTCTCTCAAAGCTTGCGATTTTGGGTCGTAGCAACTCTTCGTTGTGGGTGAGATAATCTAAGGGAATCAAGTGCGCAGTATCCTGCTGGGATCAGAGGCATAGGAGCATAACTGTACCTTGGATCAGTGGGAGATTGATTGTGGTTCAACTACAGTCCAGTCTGAAGTTAGCTTGGAGTAGGCTAGTGTATGTAGCGGCTTAATACAGTGTGTGTTCAATCTGGACTATGTCCCGGGGTTTTTCTGCATTTGCGGTTTCCTCGTTAACAAAATTTCTGGTGTTTGCGTTATTTCTATTTCCGCATTATATTTGTTTATATAATTGAAATAATACAGGTTGTGCGTTTGAATCAATCAATTGGAAATTCGACCCTTGGTTGTTGATTGATATTGATTGATCCTTGGATATTGGTCTTTGGTACCATCCAAGTTATTCCTTGTATTTTATTAGAACTCGCGGTTCTTGCTTGAGTAAATTAAATCGAGAAGAGAGATATAAACTCGTTGATATACTTTTAATTGATTGAGTCTTGTTGATTCTCTTAAAAGTATATTCGAGTTTGTCCATACAGATTGCTAAGCGAAATATTGGGTGGTGTTGTTAGACCCCCGCTTTTTCAGGTATCACAAACCAATATGCAAGTGTCAATCAATTCAATCAACAACCCAAAGGCCGGATTCAAGAACTGATTGAACTTAACGCACAACCTGAGATATTTCAATTATGTAAACAAATATAATGCAGAAAAGAAATAACACAAACACCAGAAATTTTGTTAACGAGGAAACCGCAAATGCAGAAAAACCCCGGAACCTAGTCCAGCTTTGAACACCACATTGTATTAAGCTGCTACAGTTGCTCTCCTTACATCTCTGAACCCCAGCAGGATTCTGCGCACTTAATTCCCTTAGCTGATCTCACCCACAACTAATAGTTGCTACGACCCAAAGTCGAAGACTTGATAAACCAATGTGTCTCACACATTAAAGTCTATTGATATAGATAAATTTGTCTCTCACAGATATACCTACAAGTTTTGTTCCGTCTTATGATCAAGGTGCACAAGAACCAATTGATAAACCGGACTTATATTCCCGAAGAAAAGCCAAGTATTATCAATCACCTCACAATAATCTTAATCGTATGGAAGCGAAACAAGATATTGTGGAATCACAAATGATGAGACGAAGATGTTTGTGACATCTTTTAATCTTACCTATCGGAGATAAATCTCAAGCAAATCTTAGAAAAGATAATACTCAATCACATAGTATAAGTAAGATCAGAACACGCAACTACAGAGAAAATAGTTGGGTCTGGCTTCACAATCCCAATGAAGTCTTTAAGTCCTTAACCTACATGGTTTTGGAATAAACCTAAGGTTAAAGGAGATCGACTCTAGTCGCAACTAATATCACAGAGGAGGTGTGGGATTAGGTTTCCCAGTTGTTATAGTTCTCTGATAAGTGCATAATTCATATGATTTTAGTGTCCATTACATACTTGTTTTAGCTATTATTCTTGCATGTATTCATATTATTACTATTGTTTTCTCTTATTTGCCTCTAATAGGTGAATCATCCAAAAAGGAGCTACAAAGTTCTTAAAAGATCTAAGGAGCGAAGTATTCCAAGTATCCAAGTGCCCAAGTCCAAAAGAAGTGGAAGAAGTGCGACGAAAAGGAGAAAAACGCTCAAAATCATGAGAAGGGCCAAAGACCAATCCTAACTCATTCAAATTAAGGATTTCTCATCATCATATTGAAGAGAATTTAAATATAAAAAATAATGCAAAAAGAATGAGGTCATTCCGAGTTCGGACGAAGAAGTTGTGGCCAAAACAAGCTTTTATCGAATACCGAAAATAGTAAAGTATGCAAACGGGTACGCATACTTTAATTCCGAAAATTTCTGCTGGAATTTGAGGTACGCATACCGGTACGCATAGTTAACAAGTATAAAAACGGATACGCATACTTGTGAAGGCCTAAGGTCACGTTTAAGGTCTTTATTTCGTATTTTAGGGTCGGGTTCTTGAACTGAACTAGATACTTGATGGCCAAGCAATGTAAACCTATAAAAATAAGTATTAGGCCTTTCACATAGGATCAAATGTATAATCTCATATCACAAGTTCTATATCAAAACCTAGAGTTTACTCCTTTAAGGGGAAACCACCATTGTTAATCTTCTTTGTAATATGAGTAGCTAAATCCTTTGTTGATTAAAGATGAATTCAATGTTCTAAGCGTGAAACGTTATTAATAATACAAGTCTGTTTGAGGTTTTTATTATCATTGTTTGTTTTTACCATATATAGGGTTTATGAGTGGTTCTTAAATTGATTTGGAGTGCACGCTCGATTGATCTATTGATCGTTCTATTGCTAGTAGAAGTTAGGAGATAAGTAATCGTCTAATAACTCTCTACACAAGTAGAAATCGCGAGACCTTACAGAGTGATTCTGTGGAGAAATCGTGTGTGAAAAAAACACCAGCAAGTAAACCTTGAGCTAAGAGTTTAACTATTGGGATTAACCTAATTCAGAAAGCCTAAAGCGTTCGATTGGATTACTCCTTGAGTGCGCTACTACTTGGTGGTTCGGTTGAATAGAATCTGATATTGGAGAGCTTATGTATCCGTGATATAAGGAGTTTTGGGGATAGCACTGAGCTAGATGTTATTCTACGGTTGATGATGAATGGTTCTTACGAATAATAGATAAGTATATTAATCCAGCTATCGCTTGGTAACGGCGAAGGATTCCTTAATCATCTCTTCAGGGACTGAGGTTGGAATTTCATAGAGAGATATTGAGGAGAGTTGTCCCATAATCTCATGGGAAGTTTTGGATAAGAAATTTTTCAAAGCATTGCAACTCATCATCTTGAGTCGTACCTTCTCAGTAGTGCCTTGCAGAGTAATCTTCTTTCCTTGGTAAATGAATGAAATGCACATCTAAGAGATATTAAACATTACACCACCTTGCTTCCTTAGCCAGTCAGCACCAAGCACCATATCACACCCTCTTAAAGGCAGCATCATCAAATCTTCAGAGAATTTGTGAACTTGCATGGACCAATGAAGTTGGGAGCAAACACTAGTACTAAAAGTTCTGTGTCCATTAGCTACAGTAACCAACATGGGAGCTGTCTGTTCTATCTGAAACTTTAAGGACTTGACCAAAGCACAATCAATGAAACTATGAGTACTTCCAGTGTCGATGAGAATTTATATCTTCTGCTTCTTAATGGTGCCTGGGATTCTAATTGTATCTCCATTTACATTGCCTGTGAGAGCATGGAGGGATATTTCCATGTCAGACTCCACTAGAGATTCCACAGCTTCTTCACAAATTTCTTCCTCTACTTCTTCAGAAGATTCAGGTTGTTCTACTTGCACCATGAACAATTTATGCCTCTTCCATATATGTCCTTGAGTGTAAACAATATCACAATTATAACACAAACCCTTCTCTCTTCTTTCCCTCATCTGTTCTTGAGTCAATCTTTTTATAGGTGGTATTGGGGGACTGGACTTTGGGGTAGTGTTACCAGATCTTGGTGTGAAAGGAGAAGAAGTTGTAGTAGAAGTTGGGATTGGCTTAGGTGGGAATTGAGGAGTAGTAGTCTGGTAAGACTTGTTGAGGGTAAATGAGATGTTAAAAGGCCTTTGGAATTGCTTGGTGGGTTTAGCTTGTTGCACACATTTCTGTTCTTGCATCCTAGCTAGTAAAAAGGCTTGTAAAGTAGCAGGACGAAACATGAGTACAGAGTTTTTGATTTCAGCCTTCAGCCTGCTGATAAAACTCATCACAAAGTATTGTTCAGTCAAGTGAGGGTTACTGTTCATCATAAGAGCCTTAAGAGCTTCAAATTGCTCAAAGTACTCCTCTACAGTGGTGACTTGACACAATTTGTTAAAACTCCCAATAAAGTTATCATCTACAGGATTTTCAAATCTAGCACAAATACCCTCAGACAGCTCTTTCCATGATAAAAAAAGGTTTACCAATTTGAAAGTTAAGAAACCATTTATCAGCCTTACCCTCAAGATAAATAGAAGATACACTGACCTTCTGATGTTCCTCAGTATTATGGATCTGAAAATACCTCTAACTCTTTTGTACCCATCCACGTGGATTCTCTCCATCAAACTTAGGAAAATCGAGCTTTGGAGTACGTTGTTGTCTACTATAAGACGTCTCTCCTGCAAAGTCATGACCAAATGGAATGTTACCTTCTGGTGGTGTAAATCCAAGTGTACCCAAAATTCTTGGATCGCCATTGTTGCGTCTAGAATTCTGAAGTAGCTCAGCCATTTGACTGGCTAGCACATCAAAACTATTACTCGTTTTCTCATGAAAAGCTTTTGAATCTGTTGATTGTTCATCTAATTGTGGACTCAGATTTGTTACTTTAGCATCTATATCAGTGAATTTCTGTAGGTTC
Organism: Papaver somniferum; assembly: GCF_003573695.1. NCBI lineage: Eukaryota > Viridiplantae > Streptophyta > Magnoliopsida > Ranunculales > Papaveraceae > Papaver > Papaver somniferum. The sequence continues at coordinate 15,033,538 of NC_039359.1, read as the reverse complement.
TGTCTATGAAAATCAAATAGCTCTTTGATTGTAAAGTTATTGGAACCCATTGTTTGAAGGATAGAACGGCTCTGATGCCAAATGTACTGTTCTTAGTATAATTTATATCAAGATCCAGGAATTAAAGAAGAAATATAGAAGAATCAGAGGAGAGCAATGAAGGATTAGACAAACAAGGTAAAGAATTAGACGAGTAAGAAGATGAAGGACTGGTTCAGGTGAACACAACAAAGGATAGGAGTTCATTCATTTCAACATAAGTCCCTCTCTCTCTGTCTATTACAACATAAATACTCTCAAATCATAAGCCCTACTATCGACCACTCTCAGCTAAACACGCATCAACATATGCTCGGCCAGCTACCTCCCTAAATTACCCAACCAACACTAATTACCAAGGCACCCAGGAAAATACTATGGGCACCCCCCATGCTAAAGCTAACACAATATAACTAGGTACATGACAGAGAAACATAAAACTGCAAAAATAAAAAGAAAGTTATTCAGTAATGATTAATTGCGAGGATGAATCTTTCAAACGACTACCATAGCTGAGTTTCGCATTCAATTATGAACATATATAATTAAGGATTGTAGAATGATAAAGTGGAACTTAATCTATAGTTGTAAAAACTTGTTTCAACCTAAAAAGGTTTAGAGTATCATCCTAAATAGCTCATAATTAACTCCAAAAGATGAAGTCTCAAGAATGCAAGAATCAAAGAGTATTTTTATTATTTATTTATTTTATATGCAAACCAAACATGCTTAACTACTCCCCCACACTTAAACTCAACATTGTCCTCAATGTTCAAAACTGAAAATTCTGATTTCTGACATAACAACCCTGAAAAACTCGAAAACTGTAAAAATGGGTAGGGAACTAGGAAAAACATCCTAAATGAAAGTTGGTCTCCTACGTATTTTATATAACGTGTCAAAAGGGAGCAGTGTTTCGATAAACGGTCTGACACTGACAGACATGTAATCTGAAAAAGTTCTGTAAAAATACCGAAACTCAAATGTCCAGGCCAATCGGTCCAACTTAACAGACTCCAAATTCAGATTTTCTTTTTGGAAAAGAAAGGTATGTCTGTCCTCTTTAAAAGTTGGGGTCAACCACTCAAGTTGCACTCCGTATAAGTCTCGAGAGCTGTTTTCGTAGCAGGTATGCATTCAGAATTTTTCTGACGAGAATTTGCCAAAACTTTCATTATGGATATAGGACTTTGTAAATCTAAGATGGGAATGCAAGATATGATATGCAAAACTAAGAAAAACTGAAAATAAAAGGGATAGAGATAGAAAAACGATGGGTTGCCTCCCATATAACGCTTAGTTTAACATCGCCAACCCGACGTTATTGTTATCGTCCATACACCAATAAGATAAAAATTAGGTAATCCTTCCAAATAACAATTTGCAGTTCCAATAACAGTTTCACAAAAACATTAGCACAAAACATAAATATTGAAGCTACACTTTATTGAAGTTTCCCCACACTTAGTCCTTTCTACACTCGGAAGTGGATAAAGAACATAGAATTGGGGAACTTCAAAAGGTTCCTCAGTTTGGTGAACCTGCACCATACTCGAATCAAACACATCAAGTGGTGGATACTTAGAAGAAAAATAATTCATTAAAACTTTGGAAGCACACAACTCCAATCCTAAGTGAGCTATTTTCTTAAAGTTGGGTTAACAACTCTTAGAGAAGCTACTTTAATTGGATGGAAATGATCAATAGATACATAATAATGCAAAGGATTAGACAAACCTTGTTTCGGATCCTCATTCGTAATTAACAGTGAATTATTTACCTCAAGTATATCGTAGTCCTCTATCGAACTATAATTATCTAGTTCAATTGGGTCTTCCACGACTTCAATCAATTTGGTTTCATTCTCAATCTCCCCAACAACTTCATCATAGAAATCGGAATCCTCTCCTAAAACGTATAGTTTATTTATGCAACTCCAAATTTCTTCGTTTGAGTACGTTACACCATTTATAGAAATAGATATGTCATACCCAATATCCTCCTTTTGAATAGGCGAAGAATCTTTATTATGATCTGGAGTTGGAATAATATTATCTTTGTTGCAAGGATTTTTGAGATGTGGTTCATCTTCATCGGAATCACTGTCAACCTCAAAATCATCAACATCATAACGACGCTCGAATTCCATGTCTATATCCTTGTTAATTTCGTCAAGAATCTCTTGTGATGCACCGGCTTTTTCTAGCTGCTCCTGTTGCTTAAAAAGTTTTCTGACATTAACACGCTTTCCACCGTTGTGCACAATCTCCTCTTTTGGAAAGAGTGAAGGAAAAACACGATGAAGAGGAATAGGTTTTGATTGAGTATCATAAATTTTCATCTGCACATTACTAGAAAACAATTGATCAGAAGCATGACTATCCTTCCATCCTTATGATTGTTCACTTACATGCTCGTCATAAGGTTGTTGACATGTATGAGAATATTCATAAGGTTCCGTGGGATATTAATCATAGCCAAAAGATTGCTTTTGATTATACCCATACGATAGTTGGTAGTTTTCATGTGAATGAGATTGAAAACCATATAGATTACCACTATTATATGTTGATTGGCTTGTGCTTCGTACATGTTATTTCCGTAAGGAAACATGACGACTCACAAGAACAAAAGAGAAAATAAAAACAAAAATAAAAACAAGCTAAACAAATAAAAATAAATTAGTGACTGCTCATCGGAAACGTCGCCAAATTTGATGGGTTGTCGTAGGCACAACAAGTTAATAAATATATTTCTCACTAATTAACTGGTAATATAGTTGTAGTAAGAGATCGTTCCCACAGAGAGCTTTGTAATTGATAGGTTATTTGATCAGCAAGATAAAGCAAATAACAAAGGGGGTTGGTTGTAAGATAAATAAAAAGATTATAAAACTCATTCATGAGTTCCCAGATATATTTGATGAGCCAAAATAGTTACCTCCCACAAGGAGTTTAGATCACTCAATTCCACTGAAACCAAATTCAAAACCAGTTAACCTTAGACCATATAACTGCCCCTACATACAAAAGGGAGTTGTAGAGAAATTGGTAAAGGAGATGTTAAAATCTTGGATTATACAAAACAACCATAGTCCATTTGACTCTCCAATATTATTAATCAAAAATAAGTACAATTCATGAAGGTTTTGTGTGGACTATAGAAGGCTTAATGAGATTACTATAAAGGATAAATTACCTATACCCATCATTGATGAATTGGTGGATGAGCTACAAGGGTTTTTCATATTTTCAAAGAATGATCTCAGGGATGGATACCATCAGATCAAAGTTTATGGGCCAGACATTTACAAAACTTCCTTCAAGACTCACCAAGGGCATTATGAGTTCAAGGTGATGCCCTTTGGACTCACAAATGCTCCAGCCACCTTTCAAGCACTTATGAATGAGATATTCCAACCTTACTTAAGAAGGTTTGTGCTAGTATTCTTTGATGACATTTTGATTTATAGCTCCTCAAAGCAAGAACATTTAGAGCACCTTCAGATTGTGTTTTCCCTACTAAGGAAGCACCAGCTATATGACAAGTTATCAAAATGTTGTTTTGTCCAGAGAGAACTAGAGTACTTGGGCCACATTGTCACAGCAGATGGAGTAGCTGCAGATCCCAACAAAATTGCTAGTATGAAGAATTAGTCATTGCCCAACAACATCAGAGAGTTGAGGGGATTTCTTGGCCTTACTAGGTATTACAGAAAGCTTTTCCAAAGTTATGGAGCTACATGCAGGCCACTCACTAACCTTTTGAAGAAGAACTCCTTCTTATGGACAGAAGAAGCCACTAAGGCATTTGAACTATTGAAGCTTGCCATGACCCAGACTCCAGTATTAGCACTACCAAACTTCACCAAGCAGTTTACCGTAGAAGATGATGCAGGCAACAATTCTATTGGGGCAGTCTTAACCCAAGAAGGTATACCCATATCTTATTACAACAAACCATTGGTACCTAGATCCATGACTCATCTACTTATGAGAAGGAGCTGTTGGCTGTTGTAATGGCAGTAACTATATGGAGACATTATCTGCTGGGGGGTAAATTCATCATTCAAACAGACCACCGGAGCATTAAATATTTCTTAGAGCAGAAAATAACTACAGTACTGCAGCAAAGGTGGTTGATGAAGTTGCTTGGTTTTGAATATTAGATCAAGTATAAGAAGGGGACAGAGAACATTGTTGCAGATGCACTGTCAAGAAGGCCACACCCTTAGGCTAGATGCAATGTATTGGCACTATCAAGGCCTCAATGGACTCAAGAATTGGTCAATATCTACTATCAAGATGCAAGAGCACAACAGCTTATTTCCCAGTTGTTTTTAGTGCCAAAAACTATGGAGCAATATACTTATACTGATGAGATGCTAAGGTACAAGAAAAGATTGTATGTGGGAAGCAGCAACAACAACAGAACTACTATACTAGAGTCAGTTCATGCCTCAGCCATTGGTGGTCACTCAGGGATTCAGGCCACTTACATGAGGGTTAAAATTTACTTTTATTGGTCAGGTATGAAAAAAAGATGTACTCTCTTATGTCTCTTCTTGTGATGTATGCCAAAGAAACAAGGGAGATCATCAATTTCCAGGAGGACTGCTTCAACCATTGCATGTTCCAGACCAAGCATGGCATCATATCACCATGGAATTTATTGAAGGACTTCCATTGAGTGAAAGAAGAACTGTCATCCTTGTAGTGGTGGATAGGCTAACTAAGTATAACCATTTTATTGGGTTGCAACATCCTTATACAGCAGCAACTGTCGTCAAGGTATTCTTGGATCAAGTGTTTAAATTACATGGATTGCCAGCATCAATTGTGTCAGATAGGGACAAGGTGTTCACAAGTAATTTATGGCAACACCTCTTCAAGGCACTTGGTACTAATATAAATTTAAGTACAACCTACCACCCCCAAACTGATGGGCAGATAGAGAGAGTAAATGCTTGTCTAGAAAATTACTTGAGGTGTATCACAGGTCAATTTCCTAAGAAGTGGTTTCATTGGCTAGCTTTGGCAGAATGGTGGTATAACACAAGTTACCACACCATCCTGAAGATGAAACCTTTCAAGGCTCTCTATGGGTACAACCCACCACACCTAGCTTTTCCAGCGACAACAGTCACCTCAGTAGCTACAGTAGGGAGTTAAATTAAGGAGAGAAATTCAATGCTTGATCTCCTCAAAGAAACACTGCATAAGGCACAAGAAAGGATGAAATTCTTTGCAGAGTAGACAGAGTTTTTGAGGTTGGTGATAAAGTCTATTTGAAGCTTCAACCTTACAGGCAAGCATCTGTAGCCTTACGCAGGAATTTTAAGCTATCTGCAAAATACTATGGGCCATTTACTATCTTACAGAAGATTTGAGCAGTGGCTTACAAGATTGACCTGCCAGCCAGTGCCAGAATTCATCCTGTCTTTCATGTCTCACAATTGAAGAAGCATATTGGTCAAGCCATCATTCCCTCACCATCTCTTCCCATAGTGGACCATGCAGGCCAGATCATAATGCAACCTGAGAGCATCTTGGACACCAGATCAATTACTCAGAAGAACAAGGAAGTATTATAGCTTCTAATTCAATGGACAAACTCATGTCCAGATGATGCAACTTGGGAAGATAGGTCCAACATTGCAGCTCATTTCCATGAATTCATGGTAGTACATTCTCCACAATTGATCCTTGAGGACAAGGATCAGTTTTAAGAGGGGTGAAATATCATGTACCTAGTTATATTGTGTTAGCTTCAACAGGGGGGGTGCCCATAGTATTTTCCTAGGTGCCTTGGTAATTAGTGTTGGTTGGGTCATTTAGGAAGTTAGCTGGCCGAGCAGATGTTGACGCGTGTTTAGCTGAGAATGGTCGATAGTAAGGCTTATGATTTGAGAGTATTTATGCTTTAATAGATAGAGAGAGGGACTTATATTGAAATGAATGAAATCCTATCCTTTGTTGTGTTCACCTGAACCATACCTTCATCTTCTTACTCGTATAATTCTTTACCTTGTTCGTCTAATCCTTCCCTGCTCTCCTCTGATTCTTCTATATTTTTTATTTAATTCCCGGATCTTGATAAAAAATGTACTAAGAACAGTACATTCTCCAAAGTGATTTGGTGGGATCCTGATACTACCGTGGATGTTGTATCATGGTAATCATTGGTTGAGTATATAAAATCCCCATAGACAATTGTCTTACACTCATAAAGAGTGAGCCGAAAAAAAAAGAATTTTTTTTACAAGGCTCTTTTTTCATTTATCGACACTTGGATAGAAATACGTGTGAAATGTTGTCCCTGTCTCCGTCGCCTAAACAAGCGTGGAACACAGGATCCAAAGAAACTACCATGTACTTGCTGAAAAGGAACATGCTCTTAGAATATCTAATCATGTGGTCGATGGAAATAAAACCTATCATCATTATATAGCAAGTCAAAATGACTATTGATGAGGTTCTTGACACTTGGGTGGCAGTATGCGTGAAACGTTGTCCCTGTCTCCGTCGCCTAAACAATCCTGGAACGCGGGATCCAAGAAAACTATCGCATACTTGTTGAAAAGGAAACATGCGCTTAGAATATCTAATCATGTGGTCAAGTTAAATGGGTGTTTCTCCCAACTATTGCGTTATAAATAAGAAACCTTTGACGACATTCATACAGTAGTGTGGGTAACATCTTTCACTTTAGTTAACATTTGCACACTTCCCTTTCCTATTTCCATTTTTTTATCTATCCATGTGATTTCAGTATGCGAGTGTTGTGACAAACGTTGCAAAAAGTATGATGACTATCTTAGTACAGTTTTTCAATCAGGTTGAATGTCACACGCAAGTAATTTCTTATGTGTGATGATTGGAATGTATGTGGGATCTTTGCAGCTAAAGAACTTATGCAAGCTAATTATTTGGCTTTCTACTTTGTGTCTATCCTTAGTTATTCCAAGGCGAGAAATTGGAGTAGGTTTTGTGGGTATACCTCTTGTAAACCCTCACGAGACTATAACTCGTCCACTAGGGACACCTAGGGGTTTAAAAGCTTGTTATACATGCTAAGTGTAACCGCATTCTCAACGAGATCGAGTTGTTGTATTTAGGATTAGTTTTATTTAGTTTGCTCGAGGACTAGCAAAATATAAGTGTGGGGGAATTTGATAAGTGCATAATTCATATGATTTTAGTGTCCATTCCATACTTGTTTTAGCTATTATTCTTGCATGTATTCGTATTAATACTATTGTTTTCTCTTATTTGCCTCTAATAGGTGAATCATCCAAAAAGGAGCTACAAAGTGCTGAAAAGATCTAAGGAGAGAAGTATTCCAAGTATCCAAGTGCCCAAGTCCAAGAGAAGTGGAAGAAGTGCGACGAAAAGGAGCAAAACGCTCAAAATCAAGAGAAGGGTCAAAGACCTATCTTAACTCACTCAAATTAAGTATTTCTCATCCTCATCTTGAATATAATTGAAATATATAAAGAATACAAAAATATTGAGGGCATTCCGGGTTCGGACGAAGAAGTTGTGGCCAAAACAAGCTTTTATCGAATACCGAAGATAGTAAAGTACGCAAACGGGTACGCATACTTTAATTCCAAAAATTTCTGCTTAAATTTGAGGTACGCGTACCGGTACACATATTTAACAAGTATAAAAACGGGTATGCATACTTGTGAAGGCCTAAGGTCACGTATGGGGTCTTTATTTCGTATTTTCGGATCGGGTTCTTGAACCGAACTAGATACTTGATGGCCAAGAAATGTAAACCTATAAAAATAAGTATTAGGCCTTTCACATAGGATTGATTATAATCTCATACCACAAGTTATATATCAAAACCTGAGGTTTACCCCTTTAGGGGGAAACCACCATTGTTAATCTTTTTTGTAATATGAATAGCTAAATCCTTTGTTTATTAAGGATGAATTCAATGTTCTAAGCGTGAAGCTTTATTAATAATACAAGTCTATTTGAGGTTTTTATCATCATCTTTTGTTTTTACCATATCTAGGTTTTATGAGTGATTCTTAGATTTATTTGGAGTGCACGCTAGATTGATCTATTGATCGTTCTATTGCTAGTATAAGTTGGGAGATAAGTAATCGTCAAATAACTCTCTATACAAGTAGAAATCGTGAGAACTTACAAAGGGATTCTGTGGAGAAATCGTGTGTGAAAACAACACCAGCAAGTAAACCTTGATCTAAGAGTTTAACTACTGGGATTAACCTAATTCACACAGCCTAAAGCATTCGATTGGATTACACCTTGAGTGAGCTACTACTTGGTGGTTCGGTTGAACAGAATCTGATATTGGAGAGCTTCTGTACCCGTGGTATAAGGAGTTTGGTGGATAGCACTGAGCTAGCTTCTATTCTACAGTTGGTGATGAATGGTTCTTACGAACAATAGATAAGTATATTAATCCAGCTATCGCTTGGTAATGATGAAGGATTCCTTAATCATCTATTTTCTTCATTGTCTTTCTATTTATCTTACAACCAACCCCCTTTGTTATTTACTTTATCTTGCTGATCAAGTAACCTATCAATTACACAGCTCTCTGTGGGAACAATCTCTTACTACCGCTATATTACAAGTTAATTAGTGGAAAATATATTTATTAATTTGGTGTTCCTACGACAGCCCATCAGTTTCCTTTATATAGTCTTCAAATCAGGGTTTGATAGCTTTGGAACAAAGCAATCAATATTCACCGTTAGATGAAACCTGATCTAAGATCCAAGTTAAGTCTTCTTGAAACCAAAGCAATATCTCTCCACCGTTAGATGGTCTTAGCTTGTTATACACAAATTTTATCACAACTTTGACAACAATACTATGGTGATATGTTTCACACCCCCTTAGTCAATACTTCATCTCACAATGAAAACCACTCCCCCTTAGGTAAGGATCCGTGAACCATATGTACTTGTAGTGTGAACTACACATTAGTTATCCCCCTTTTTGTCAATATAAATTGGCAAAAGTACGAAAACTAGTGGGATCCTAATAAATTTTTCTTAGAGATTCTTCATGACCAAAAGAAAACATATCAACTTTGTTTCGATGATTTCACATAGTCGAAACTTAGTGTATTCATCAAGGAGTTTATAAAGATACAAGAAAACTCCCACAATATTCCACAGCCGCACTCCACACAAAGATATGGCAATTTAGCACAAGTTCAATTAAGAACTCTCCTCCGTAAAATGTCATTCCCGAAAAAACAACAAGAGCGACCTTACTTTCACAAGAAAAGAAGGATTTCTTTGGAAATTAACAAATTACATGAACATGAATTTGTATCCAGAAAACTCAATTAAATTAACCACGAGAGAACCAATGATTAATTTAATCGTAAATGCTCAACATAAGTATGTGTACATGTTTGCATACTTGAGTGGGTTAAGTTCTAGAATCGGTTGTTCCATGAACTAATACATTTATATAATAAGGATTGCAATCTTTTGCAAACCGTGACTATTATGTTCATGAATTGAGTCGAGTGAATCAAACTGATTTTTCTTCAATTGTGTCTTGTATACTGCCGGGGATTTGTTTTTAGATTAATTTTTTAGGTTTTTTTTATTTATTATGTACAATATTTTCATTTTTTTTTAGATTTTTTTTTCTTTTTATGCGTTTCTTTTTGTATTTATTTTCAGGGACTTTTTGAGGATGATGACTTTTTTTGAGGAGACGTCACCTAAGATGACGCTGGCGGAATATAAGCGTAGAAAGTCAAATTATCAGGAAACCTCTTCTGAGATGACGCTTGAAGAATATAAGCGTAGGCAACGGTATGGAGTTTTTGATCCACATGTGGTAAGTGAAGAATCTCCTCTAGAGATATATGAGAAGTATTATAAACACACACCACTTAGTTTGGACTTAAGATTGAGAATTCTGGAATGTAAAAAAATTATTTAATGATGATGATGATCAGTCTTGTAGTGACTCTCTGGTCGAGGCAGAATTTTTAGATGACCATGTGAATGATTGTGTAGATGATTTGTCTAATTTATTAGAAGAATCCATCATGCAAGATATTTCACCCGACTTAGAGGTTGTTTCTAGTCCCCTAGACTTCCAAAAGTTTCCTAATTTAGGGTTAGAATTGCGTGCTTCTAAAGTGTTGTTGGATTACTTTACATCTAAGTACCCAGAAGAATTGTCTTTTTATGATACCGTGCATGAGCCTATTGACAATTTCCCTGTCCCAATAGTATCCCCATATTATGTACTATACTCACTTCCATGTGAAGTAAAAATTAGGTTTGGGGGTAATCCTCTATTTCAGACAGTTTCAGTGTCCCCGCATTTTCATAAGTTAGTTGTGAAGCTATCGTTTGTAAATACTGTATTTTGGGTTGATCCCCAAATTTTCAGGCTGTTAATTTTTGGGGATCCATTTTTGTACATTCTAATAGGTATTTTTATTTTATTTTTTATTTTTATTTTTTTTTACTTTTTGCATTTCCCATCTTAATATTTGCGTTGGATGACTCAATTACATTGAGGACAATGTAATGTTTAAGCGTGAGGGAGAGGTTAACTTTTTACTTTATTTTTTCAGGAAATTCCTTGCAAATCATGACCAGCTGTGTAGCGGGTCTCTTTCTCTTTATCCTATTATATGACCAGCTGTATAGCAGGTCTAAAAAAAATTATTATGATTGTTAGGGTTATGACCAGCTGTGTAGCGGGTCTTTTTCTTTTTTCTTGCATGTTATGACCAGCTGTTTAGAAGGTCTAAAAAAAAAAGTTGGTATGACCAGCTGTCTAGCGGGTCTCTTTCTCTCTATCTTATTATATGACCAGCTGTGTAGCAGGTCAATTTTCTGTTTTGCTCGAGGACTAGCAAAATATAAGTGTGGGGTAATTTGATGCAAGTGTGAAGCATTTTCACCCATAACTACATTCGTTATGACTAATATAATCATTAATAATCTTATTTTAAGTCTTTTCAACGAAATAAGCTCTTTTGGAAAAATAGCCCGAAAAAGTGTTAAAGGCAACCAGAGGAACTGATAAAGGCACCCATCATTTCAGATACGTGCACCCAACAAATGGATAGATGCACCCTCTTCTTCTTCATTTGAAATAGATTCACATAATTTATGGGAGATCTCAAAGATTTAAGGAAAAGATATCTTCTTGCCTATTATACAGGAAGTTTTCATATCTTGAAGTTAAAAGAGATAATATATTGATGAGTTTGTTTTTATTGAAAAGGAGAAAGAAAATCTGTGGTTTTATTTATAAATAAAAAAAGATAATATCCTCAGGATTTTATTCTAGCAAATAGAGGAAGATGTGTGATAAATGGAGAAAGAAATTATTACTGAGATATCTTTCATTAAAGAGAAGATTTGGTGGAGTTATGGAAGAATATTTGAAAAGATGTTTGAGTAATGGGTTATTGTGTATAAATAGGGTGCTAATAGGACCAAATAGGCATCCGGAGAGGGGGGAGTTTTGGAAGAGCAAAATAGTTGCGTTTATTTTTTCTTCATTTTCACCATTGTAAACACTTTTCGAGCAATAAAATAATATTTTAAGAGTGTCTACAACATGATGATCTAGACCCCTACACTGGGTCGAAGGAGGAATCCGAATTTCATACATGGGTAAATTTATTTTATTTTCTATATGACTTTTGCACTAATTAAAATAGAATTATGATTTGAATTAATTAGTTATTATTTTATTTGATGGGTCATGCTTGCTTAAATGTTTGATGTCCCATGCTTATGATTTATAACTAATATTTTGAGAATCTACTTTGGCAAAATAAGAGTTGATATTATTTTTATTGAGCGATAATTGTTGAGAATGAATAATTGAGCCTTATGATATGAATTCGGTGGAATCCTAGTCTCAGTAGCTCTCTTTTATTATTTTCGTTAAACCTTTAAATTTAGTCTTCACAAATCTTAGAGTTCGAATCTTATATTACTAAAAAAACAATTAAAAATCTGATCATATACTTCTATGAGAATTTAAACAATTTCATAACTCTATAACTAGCTTCATTTGAGTCATTTGAACTAGTTGTGGTTAAGATGAATATGGTTGATATGAAAGTGTTCATATGGCTAACTTCGGTTAACTATTGTTGAGCCAACCTAGTATACACGTTTAGGTACGGTTATCCATATCTATATTCGGGTCATTTATGAGATGACCTTGTCGAGCGATAGGCAAAATTTGAACTATCATTATAATAATTCTTTCTCCTAAACTTAGGATAATAACGATCTGAGTTCTTTAGGGGAGCAAGCTTAGCCAATCCGTTTGATACAAAAGAAAGTGCATCTTACGAACTTTGCATCCCCATTGCAAGTGCCTTTTATTACCACAATAATAACAATGTTTAGTAACATAAGGAGTATGAGTTTTAATGTTACCTTTTTGTGGATCTACTTGCCTTGGATCTCGACGATTTTTCTTCTTCTTCGTATCTTTGTTCAACGTTGTTGCTTTCTTGATATTAGCAAAAGTGTTTTCTTTGATTGTTGCTGGTTGAACACAATTCTTATGCTTAACAGGCTTTCTTATTTACAAGAAATAGTATCATTTTTGTCATTAGTGGAAGCCTCTGGTTGAGAAGAATTTGTAGCTTTAACAAATTTTATCTCATTGTTATCGTTGGAAGCACTTGTTTCCTTATATCCCAATCCACGTGTATCACCATGATATCTTCCTGCTTCTAACAATGAGGATAAATTGTTTCTGCTACCATTGGACTTTTTCAAGTACAATTTTTTTCTTCCAACGTCTTGATTTTATCAAGAGCACCAGTTAGATCAGCCCCAAGGCGTTTTCCTCATGAGAGATATTCACCTTCTTTCTCTTCAACACTCTTTTGTTGAGAATTAACCTTTTCTTTAGATTCAACAAGTTTCTTTTCCGGCAAAAAGATATCTCTTCGAAGATTTTCACATTCTAATTTCTTAGAATTTAGCTCGTCTCTACGATCTTTAAGAAGAGAGTCACTGAGGCAAAAACCAATATAGTATCCTTGGAAAACCTTCTTTAGTTTCTTGTTCTCACGACAAAGAGGAGTCATAAAACCAAGAAAATCCGAAGTTCTCAGCTTTTTATTTTTCAAAGGATACAGTAGTTTATAGTATTCTGAGACATCCTCTTCTACATCACTTTCAAAATCTGAGTCATTATCATCGGAAATTTCGTCCAACCTTTCTTGTAGAAAAATTTTATAGTCGTCATCAGTTTCTACATCATTAACAGGATTAACTTGTCTAGTAGATTCTCTTGAGACGATTTCATGACGGTCTTCAGATATTAAATCGTATATGCCATCATCAAGTGTTAATTCAAAATTCATTCAATTCTTATAGGTTGGATCGTATCAAATACAGATTGTTAGATCTTTTCGTGTTTGCCTGCTCTGATACCAATCGAAAAGACGAGGGTACCCAAATATACCACAATCTTAAACTTTTCCACCTGTTCTCTTACTGAAAGTGATTGTATATGGATTGAGTCGAGACAATACAACGAATAGGTATTTACACTTTGTATGATCGTCTATGGATACGAAATCAAGACAATATAATAATCAAAGTGTGATTACTTGATAATAGGTTCGGACTTAACCAAACTCTATAGGATCACTATCAAGTAATATGGAGTTAACGTTTGTGTAATTTACTTTAAATTATAGTAAAAACAATTATAATTTCGGAAAATAAAAGTGCAAGATTTTGTTAACGAGGAAACCACAAATTCAGGAAAACCTCGAGACCTAGTCCAGAATTGAATACTCTCAAAATTAAGCCACTATACAAAATCAAACCAACTTCGTATAGTTGAGACCAAACAACTAAACCTATAGTTCATCTAGTTTCTTCAGTATCCCTGCGCTTCCGACATTCAATAAGTGCACGCAATGGAACAATTCCTTTGGTTCGTATTCCAAACAGTTAAGGAACAACAAATCTGTTCGGTAACAACTCTGTTCAATCTCCGTGATATGAGTTAGACAAAGGCTCTTCTGTTTAATCTAATAAACTCCTTTGTCGGGTTTAGATCTATATATCCAACAACTACCAAAGTAGCAGAGTTTAGATTTTGCAATCAAAAATAGAATCTACCAAGATACTATATAGTGATGCCGATCTACACAACTAATCAACCAAATCTATCAAGGATAAACCGATTATAGTTGGATCCCAGCCGATCAAGTTTTGTGCCCACCAAAGATTATGAAACCAATAAGAAATCTTCTTTGTCTTCAAATCTTCTTTAATCTTCAATAAACACCTGCACACCAAAACTTAAATCTCTTGTGATCAATCACGCACAGAACGGAGTCTGTTAACAATGGATTATCAGAATACGTCTTTAGATCTACAAGCAGTTCTAAAGATCCCGTTGACACTTCGATATAGTTTGAGTTAATCTTATATCAGAATAGAAGATTCTCAAGAATAAACAAACTAGATGCAATCAAAGTTCAACAAGCGTTAGTCAATCAAATCAAATCGAAAACTAATAATACTGCAATTATCTAGTTTCCCACCAACGGTACTCGTGGGGATTCTTGATCCCATAGAAGTCTTTAAACGAGTGGTCTTAAAAAATTTCGCCTAATTAGGGTACTTTCCTCTCCGAATAGACGGCTCCACCAGTAACAACATAACAAGGTAGTTTTGCTGGCTCTTAGGATAGTTTTCTCGAAATGCAAACTTGGGTATTTATAGACCAAGGAAGTTTGGACATCAAGGAATTTCCAAAACCAAATATTCTCAAGATATGCAATAAATGTCCAAATCGGTTTTCATAATTCCTGGAAATGCTCTGTCCAATATTAACCGAAATCTCACTATAAAATCTCCAATTAGTAAACGCACATTACCAATTTTTATTTTCCAGAGATATGCATTTTAATTGCTGGTAATTAAAAGCATATAAAATTAACAACCTTAATTAAAAGATTCTTAACTTATTTCGGTCCAGGATCTCCTTTAGTTACTAAGGAATATCTTTGAACAATAAAAGATAAGAGTTACTGAACATGTTCAAAGTATGTCGACATCTTATTTCTTTGTAAATCCTTTTTCATATTTACAATCTTGGAACCGATTATACCACACTTCCAAACAAGTTTAGAATTGGTTCATCTGATTTCCAAGAACTATGTGATTGATCAAATATCAATACACTAATTATGGGTTTACGGTTCTACCAAACACAGAATTGGTTCTACCTTAATATGGTTACTGGGACCGGTTACATCAATTACCAGGATCAGTTACATCAATTACCAGGACCGGTTACCATATTCTCATGGTATTACTTGTGATCGGTCACACAAGTTACCAGGACCGGTTACACCAATTAAAATGATCGATGACACACTCTTTTGTGATTGGTCACACCGATTACTAGGATCGGTTACACCAATTACTAGGATCGGTCACACCAATTACAAATATCGATTATACCATCTTAGGTGATTACTTAGGATCAGTTGAACTAATAAAAGTCATACCAATACATAAGTCAAGCATTGTGACTAGTTTTACCAAGAAACATAACAAGTTATGACCGGTTCTACTAACTCACACATATTGGTAATCCAAAGATATGAAATAAATAACAATACTAATAAGCCTGGCGATTTCCCTTTCGATTCACAAAACAAGTTTATGAATGTACTTCCTTTAAACGGATGTAAACATTGTTTCCAAGGACGAAATATTCACCAATACCCATACACATGATCACAATAACATTCATACGATTATGTCGATGTCTTATATACGAAGTTCAAAAGATAAGCGTTGTACTTCGTATTCTAATTCCTTAACACTATGTCTACTAAAGTATAATCATTCACAGCTTCGAAGTTAAGTTTTCGATATAGCAAGACTTGAAAGATACGTTAGGAATGAAACAGTTCAAGTCACAATATTACTAACCTCAAGAAAAAGGATGATGTCGTCAATGCAGCTTGTTACTTCTTCACATTCTTCAAGTCTTCGAGTAATACTTGTGTGTCTCATATCCTAATAACTTTCTAGTTTAACGTATACGAAATTGACTCTAGTACATAATCAAGCGACTCTTTAATTGAGTATTGATTCACTAAATATGACAACAAAACTCGACATACCAACGCTTGGTGGGTTCAACCGAGCTATGTTTTAACAGCGATCCTTCGATAAGCAACATCACTTTCTTCGAAGAGGACCAGATGGCAGAAGAATGACATAATCGAGCTCTGTAACTGAGTGTACGTATCAATGACTTCGAGTTCAAATGATGCCTTGTGGACACATGTGTTGCTGCTAATGTTATTCCTCTCAATACCCTAAGAGCAGATAAATTTCAAAAAAGAAAGATTGTTCTTCAACTGATTGTAATGACCGATTTTGAAGGAAATAAGACCAGCTCATATGGATACACATACTTAGATCTGAGAGTAGGACCGATCTACTCAACAGTCAAATGCCATGTAATCGAGAAAGAACCCGATTATCACATGATCCTGGGGCATACGTGGCTTCATGATAACAAAGTTGTCCCTTCGACTTATCATCAATGTATGAAGGCAACGAAAAGGTCATCCGTATTACAGCATCATTGTCACCTTATGCTCCCGTTTATGATGCTGAATATTTCGAACCACAAGAAGGCATCCTTAATCTACCAAGCAGAATATATAGCACATCGCTTCCTAGTTGGACATCAATCAAGGAAACTGATCAACCGTCATCTTCAACGAAGAAAAGGGGAATCTCAAAGTCATCAATCTCAGGTAAGAGAGGATGCAAGTTCTTGACCAGCCATGACGTGGAAGGGAAAGTCATTTACCATCGACAAGATTAGCAATTAACATGGGAGGCCAGTGGAAGATCTCCCCTTCCAGAATAATGCTATCATCTTGAAGAGTCGTTTGAAGAAGTCCAAGATGCTCCTTGACGGTTGCAAGATGGCACCGATTCCACGACTGATATTCTCGAAACGGTCAACATCGAGACAGATGAAAATCTAAGACCCATCTTGATTAGTTCAACTCTGTCATTCAAAGAACGGACATGGTTGGTGGACTTGCTGAAGGAATATCAAGATATCTTTATTTGGACGTACGAAAATATAACGGGTTTAGATGAAAAGCTGGTCACTCATCATCTTCATATTACTTCTGGATCTAAAACTGTCAAGCAGCCGCCTAGGAAATTTAGGCACGACATCGAGGAACATATCAAAGTTGAGATTCGGAAACTATTAGCTACATGATTCATCAAGCCCATTCAACATCGGACATGGCTAGCCAACGTTGTTACTGTCAGAAAAAGGAATGGTCAAATCAGATGCAGTGCAGATTTCAGAAATCTAAACAAGTGCTGCCCCAAAGATGATTTTCCTTTACCCAACATTGATATGATCGTTGATGCAACTAGCGGTCATGGGATGTTCTCGTTCATGGATGGTTACAGCGTATACAAGCAAATCAAGATGTACGAGCACGACGCCATCAAAATAATATTCAACACTCCCATTGTAAACTTATATATATATATATTACATCTCAATGCCTTCTATCCTGAAGAATGCAGGAGCCACCTATCAGCGGGCCATGACTACGATCTTCCATGACATGATGCACAAGCAAGTGGAGGACTATGTCGACGATGTTGTTATTAAATCGAGAACCTGAGCATCCCACTTGGAAGTTCTACGAAAAGTCTTTGGAAGACGCAGAGACTACAAGTTGAGAATGAATACTCTGAAATGCGTCTTTGGAGTATCTTGGAAAATTCCTAGGGTTCCAGGTGACTGATGAAGGAATCAAAGTTGATTCGGATAAGACGCGGGCCATTACCACCATGCCTCCACCATCGACGGTGAAAGAACTTCAAAGCTTTATGGGAAAGGTAAAATGTATAGACGTTTCATTCCTGGATTATCTAAACTCATTACATCATTCACTCCATTGTTAATGAAAGGAGCAAGTTTCATCTGGACATCTACTCAGCAAGATGTTTTCCAAAAGATACAGCAGATGATGTTATCACCAGCTATAATGAAATCCCCTGTGCAAAGACGGCCATTGTTCCTTTATACTGCATCTAGCGAGGTTGTTGTTGGAGTACTCCTTGCTCAAGAAGATAATGGAGGAATTTAGTGCCCAATCTACCATTTCAGTCGTACATTGAGGGATGCAGAACTCATATTCCCCAAATCTAAAAGAGCCTACCTAGCACTAGCTCATGCCATTCAGAAGTTCAGATACTACTTGCCGTTAAACATGGTTATACTAGTTGCTAAATCGGATCCGATAAAGTTTGTACTATCTAAACCAACTTTGATAGGAAGACCCCCAAAGTGGTTGCTCCAGATGTCAGAGTTTGATATAGCATGTGTCTATCCCCAAGCGATCAAAGGCCAAGCAGTTGAGATTTACTCGCATCCTTTCCAGGAGAAGATGTTACCATGATACATGAAGACATACCCGGAGAACTTCCAGAAATTTTGGTCGTTAGGGAAGAAACATGACTGTTGCATTTCGATGGTTCAACAACACCCAGTAACAATACATAAGGAGCAGCAGGTGTGGTCTTAGTATCTCCAGTCGGCTAAGTCTTCTCACACTCATTCAAACTGGACTTCCACTGCACCAACAACTCGTTAGAATACGAAGCCTTCTTGATAGGGTTGTCATTGGAAAATCAAGCAGGAACTACACACCTGGAAATAAGAGGTGATTCAAAGTTGTTGATCAACCAGATGAACGACATATATTCTCTTAAGGAGATTTCTCTTGCTCCGTTCAAAGCTGGAGCAAAAAGATGTTAACAGATGCCTCGATCATCCATACCGTTCGCACCAATAACAGGCATGCTGACTGTCTGGCAACGCTTGCTTCGAAACTATAATTTGAAGGGGCAGAGAAAACTATATCAATGTAGAGACAGTCAGTATTGTCCATATGGCTCATACAAGACGAAGATGTCAATATAAATGATTGGAGGACACCCATCATCCATGAATTGAGCAGTTCTCTTTCGGAAGGGAGCATCGGCCTTAAACGGCTAAAAAGTTTCTTCTTTCTTCATGGAGAACTCTATTATCGTAACCCAGATGGGTCATGAGCACGATGTATAGGAGATGACGAAGCACAACAACAACTCAATCGTATGCACGACAAAGTATGCGGACAAACATTGGTGATAACCCTTCACATGAGACTTCAACGCCTTGGTTGTTATTGGCATACAATGGAGACACAATCAATGCTACTGCAAGAATCATGCCTGAGTTTCCAGTTGCAATCGCATCAACTTGAAGCTTTGACTATTCACCATGTTGCGGACTAGAGAGAGCCTTACATCAAATACCTTCGTGATAACAACCTACCATCAGAAAAGAAAGAAGCAGTTCAGCTAACCCAGAAATATAAGAGGTTCGTCTTTCGTTATGGAATATTATATCGCAAAAGTTTTGGAGGAAATCTACTGAGATGCCTATCAAAACATGAAATCCAATAATCTTAAAAAATATGCATGAAGGGGAACATCAAGGAAAGAGGAAATTATTTTTCCAGATTCATGAGAAATATTACTGGCCGACCATGGAAGATGATGCAACTTCCTACGTTCAGAAATGTCATCAATGCCAGGTTCACGACAACCTCATTCACACCGCTTTCCTTCCATTACATTTTGTAAGCAGTCCATGGACCTTCCACAGTTCTGTACTGGACATATTTGGCAAGATTAACCTTGCATCATCAAAGCAACACAAATGCATTACTACAACAACTAAGTACTTCACCAAATGGGTCGAAGCTATTCCTCTTCGAAGAACTACTAGTGTCACTATCGCAGCATTCATCAAGGAATATATCATATACAGATTTGGTGTTCCTAAGAACATCATCACAGATAATGGCATCCCTTTAGCAAATAAACACGTAACTGAGTTGCTCTAAGAGCACGACGCTAAGAAAATTTTCTCTACACCATATTATCCGCAAGGGAATTGGAAAGCAGATAGTACAAATAAAACTTTGATATGGATCCTTAATCAAACGGTTCATAATAATACAATGACTTGGCACGTGAAACTACCTATGGCATTGTGGGTGTATCGGATTGCTCCAAGGAGTCTAACCGGAACTTCCAGCCGAGATTAAGATTCCTTCAGTAAGGATTGCAATGGCTAGCAGGGTACAGTGGGATGAAACTGAAGTATCAAATGCCAGAGTTCCCGACCTAGATGCGCTTGAATCAAGAAGGTACAAAGTCGATAAATATGTAGAGGCACACAAACTAAGGGTTTCTAAAGCATATGAAAAAACGGTAAAACTCGGAAATTTTCAAGTAGGATATTTAGTACTGAAAACTGCAAAACATATTCAACAAGACATGTACACTACAAAAAATTTGCACCTAAGCGGGAAGGTTTGTATGTGGTCATCAAAACACCACCCAGTGGATACTACAAAATCCTTGTTGTCAATTGAAGTATCTAATGAACTATAATCAATGGAAAGTGGATCAAAACATATTATGCCTAGTCGTAGGACGACAGTTTAAATGTTAGAGTGTAATTTTATTCCTCCAAAGAGCAACTCTCTAAATTCTCCACAGTTCATCAAAAAAAAAAAAACAGATTGCATCAATATAAAATTTCCATCAATAAAACCTTACTCAAGAAAACATTCTGAAATGTAAAACCAAAACCCTCTAAAGTATCCCATCCGACAACAAGTAGTTCATGTTGTACACCATCTCGAGCCTCTTCTGATAGTTTTCAGTCTTTATCCTCAAGTATTGAATCGCCTTGTCCACCCTTATGGACTCCATATCCAAAGCTTTTTCTTCCTCTATGATGGCGTTTGCGGAAGAGAGTATATTAAGAACAATGGCTCCTCTGTCAATCTTAGTGATTCTGAGTCGACGACAGATCTAACCAACATTGAATATGAGATCTTCATAATTGGAGATCATGTCGTCCCACCTGTACAGTTCCTTGTTGCTGACATCGCGAAGGATATTCTTCTCCATCTCTTCAATTACGAGTAAAACTACAACAGTCACGAAAGTCTATGGAAAATTCCTCTATACCTCGGTGGTGGAAATATGGTCATACCTCTTCCAGATCTTGATATACATGGCAGCGTAACACTTAGATACAATAAATCCACCTAAGTTTTGGTTGTTGCGACATGAGTTCTTCAAGTAAAGATCGAAAGGAAATCTAGCAGCTGGATATCCATGGATAGAGATGCCCAGTTCAAACTCAGCAGGGTTGGCCAACATGGGAATCTCATTATCATCATCATCAGTAGTATCCTTTTCGTCATGCTTCTCTTCAGCATCAACACGGATGTTGACCTACCAACAAAGAAAACGTTAGTACTCTACATGAAGACCCTGATTAAATTTTGAAAGAGAACGCTTACTGCTACTGCTCCAGTGGCGGCTGTTCGAGCAGGGGCTTTGATGGTCTTTTTGGGTCTCAGATTATAAAGAGAAGAAGAAGAAAGCCGATCTACTTTCTCCACCTGCAGAAGATTGATCAGTTATCAACCATGAAGATAAAAGGACAGAAAGCAATATCTCTTACCATATGGGCATCTGCGTCTCTATAACTTGAACGAGATTCAAGGGATGATGCACTACTGTCAGACATGTTACGACGGACGAGATGTTGTTCAAAACCTTTCTAAAGTTAGAAAAGTTCAAAGATGAGGAAGATGATATATGGATACAAAACTTTAATCTGTTGAAGATCAACATATGGTGATGTAGATGGTGGATTTTCAACAAAGGACAAAACCGTAAAATCATGATACATGTTTCTGACACGGCTTTCAGGCATTTGACGATTCATATTTTACGAAGCCATGATGAATATGCATTTCGGAAGGCCTCCACTAGCTGGGCGTTCGATACCTCGCATTTCATCATGCCCTCTATGTAGAATAACATAATTGGGCAGTTTTCCGTAAGATTGAGAGCAATAATACCTTCAGGACGTCGGTGATACTCATTGTTCCCTGACTACGTGAGAGAGAGACCCCTCTACATAGAAGAACGATTGGGCGGTTCTCCATAAGATTGAGAGCAATAATGCCTTCAAGACGTCGGTGACACTCACTGTTCCCTGACTATGTAGAGAGACGTGTACAGACCCAGGCGGTTCTCCGTAAGATTGAGAGCAATAACGTCTTCAGGACATCGTCAACACTCGCTGATTCACTGACTATACGCAAGATATTAAATTCTACCGTGACATTCACCACTGAATTCCTAGAAGATAATCTATCTTATCTCATTACTCCTATTTCATGATCGAAATGGTAATAGATAGATGTATTACTCTGATTTCATGATCGAATCCACGACTGATCTCATGAAATGGTAATAGATATTGCTCCGATTCTCATGAAATGGTAATATCACCACTTATTTTATTACTCTGATTTCATGGTCGAATCCACTATCCCATGGAATGGTAATACCTATTTTATTATTCCGAATTCATTGTCGAATCCATGACTGATCCTATGAATTTATAATAAAAAACTACTCACTTTTATTACTCGGTTTCATGAATCATTCTCCACTGAATTTCATAAATTAGTGATAAATACTCAACAATCGGGCATCTGGACTACCACTGAGTAAGCCCCATAAAATAGTGCAAGTGTACTCGACAATGATACACGAACGAGCACCCAAATACGCGAACGCACATCCAAAATATGGACAAATGAGGAATCCCGCACAAAACAAGAGAGAGAAAATAACAATATTAAAATAATGGGGAAGCACCCATGGGCCGGGCCCACCGGCCGGCCGTGGCCGGTCCCATGCTTCCTCCATTATTTTTCCTTATTTTTGTTGTTTTCATAAACTCATGAAGACTCATCCATCTCAGCAACTTTCCTTGTTTGAGAAAAACTCATGGTTTCTCCATATTTTGTGGTTTTCCCAATTTTGTGTAGTTTCACCAAAATAATAATAATAAAAAATAGGGAAAGATGTTGCGGGACCGGGCAACTTAGACGGTCGGCCATGCCCTAGCCTGTCCCACACTTTGCAATCCCTAATTTTTTGTAAATTGTTATTTTTCTCATTTTGTGAAACTCCCCTGTTTGCAAAAATCATGGTTTCTCCATATTTTCTCAAATATTGCGCAAACCATGAAAACGCCAAAAGTCAACATGGTCACACGACCGACTAGGCTACTCACAAAAAGTATATTAAAATATTATTATTTTAATATTCACAAAATAATGATCAAACGAGCATACTTGCTCATTCGAGCAAAATCGAGGATTTCAGTCAAAGATCGAACTCTTCTGAAAATCCGAAATATTGCTCAAACACACATCAGAAAATGCTGAAACTCCCATGACTGAGACACGAGCATTATGGATACACGGGCACGCTCCCTTGACAGACCAAGGGCGACTCTAAGGCTTGCAACGAGCCGGTCCCACACGTTTTCACACTTTTGACCTAACTTGCGCAATTGCTCATATTGGGTCCAAACTCTTCACAACCAACTCAGAGTTTTGTGCAAACACCCATCAACGGTCCCAGGACCACCAAGTCTCACGCTAGACTCATTGTCTAAGTCAGTCAACGTGACTAATTAAATGCACGCTTGTCATGCAGGCTCCACGATTTGTGAGACATCAATCACGTCACAAATGGAGGATATCACTTAGGGTTTTGGTCTAGCGGCCTACAGCACGTGGATTCATCCACAACAAAAAATATGAGTAAGACGTGTCAACGGCTGAAGGAGTTAGCAAAGTAGTGGATGAGTGATCAACCAAGTCTCCGCACGACCTGGAACTGGTTTCACCACGATCTCCCACTTTCCCACTCTTTCACTCAAGAAACCTTCACGCTTACAGGGATCAGGGTGTTCATCATTCTTGCAATATAAATAAGTCCAAAATCGAGGACAACAAAAAACATTATCATCATCGATATTCGTCTACAAAAAACTCGATTAAAAACTTATTCACAGAACTCAACTTCAGCAGTTCACCAAAAATTGCAGAAACCTTCAACACATCCACAGTCCTTGGTATCACTGATCCACACAATTCTCAGCTTCCCTCCTACAGATCAACCCATCTCCCTCTTTGCGACCGAATTGACTCTGGAACGTCCATTGACTTGGTTTAGGCCGGAGTCCTACAGATTGATCTCTCAAATCTAAGCACTCCCTTTGCAGTGCATCTGTGTGAGGTTGAGAAATTTGGTTGGTTCGAGGAATCTCCATCGCACGGTGATTCCCTCATTTCCTAAAATACCAACAAACCGTTTTTCCCCGTCCACAGATTGGCGACCACAATGGGAGATTAATCTCTCGGTTGCAATCTCACATTTTCGCGAAATGGTTGATCTTAGATCAAGTTCAGTTACAAATCCTAACGCGAACATCGCTAGCACTAGCAACAACGGTGGTATTACAACAATTGTGGTGACACTACTCCTCCTCGAGCCAATGTCGAAAATCATCCTATTTTTGGCCGGCACCCCGAGGAAGTCAGAGAAAATCCACCCACTATCGTCGATCTCATGAAAGTCCAGGAAGTTCTCGCTAAAAATCAAACTGATACGGCTGCTACTCAGAAGGAGCTATGTAACTACCTCAAAGCTCTTACTGACAAGATGTCAGACAAAACTCAGGAGAAAGTAAAAGACAAGGAAACATCTCCAAGCACGGATCCTGAAGTTATTCCAGTCCACGACGATGACGAGGCCCACAAAGCTATAGAACCCGCTGGTTTCATCACTCGTGAGGAGCTAGAACGTTTTATGGAGAATCGGGGAAAGGTCCATGCACCGTCTATGCACCATCATCAACCTCCATACCCCGCTTCTACGCAAAGAATCCCCCTCCCAAAGGGATACACTTCTCCAACGTTCACACTCTACAATGGAACGGGGAATGCTCGAGAACACGTTTCCCGATTCTTGGAAGCCTTAGGAGAGCATGAACACAACCATGTTGTCCGTCTGAAGGAGTTTTCAAAATCCCTGCGGGTCGAGCATATACTTGGTACAACAACATTGCACCAGGGAGCATATCGAATTGGGGAGAAATGATTAACGCTTTCTACAGGAAATACTTCTTTGTTTCTAAGCAAGTTACCCTTTCCGACTTAGGAAGGATGGCTCAGAAGAATACTGAAAATCCGAACGACTATGTGAAGAAGTTCAGAATTCAAGCTTTGGATCGTCATGATCCTAATGTTACTGAGCAACAACTAGTGGAATTGTGCATCAACGGAATGATTCCAGTCTATAGAGCCTTATTGGAAAATCTCTGATTTCAAACTTTTTCAGAACTTCATGAAGCGTCCAAGAGATCAGCAACCACTGCTCCATATTTGTTATAAGGAACAAAAACTGTCAAAGTCGAGGAACCGAACGCTCGAAGCAGCACCAACGGGCGTTTGATCAACAAGAAGTATAACGTTGAAGCTTCCATGAATGTTGCTGAAGGGAGCAAGAGAAAAGCTGAGACACAACAACACAAGAATGCTCCTCCGGCGTCTCACCCTCCAAAAACACAAAGGAAGGACAACCAGACCAGAAACACGCAACCACCAGTTCAGCCTCAATAGAACGATCAGGAAGCGCCTGACTTCCCTTTTCCCATTGAAGAAGTGATCGAACTATTAGAAGTCTGGATTCAAGATGGTGCAATCAAATTACCTTTCGTCAAAAAGGAACCAACTGAGGAACAAATGGAAAATGCACGCTACTGCCATTTTCATAGGTATGCCAGTCATCCAACAAGTGATTGCAGAACTTTGAAGCGCATATTCAAAGAAAATGCCGACTCAGTGGAATTGGGAACTGAAGGAGTGCACAGAAATCCTCTCCCGATCAGAACGTTTGCACTCTCCGAGCAACCGATCAAGGAAGCAGTTCAATCCCTAATTGAGCATATCTGCGAGTTGTTGTACTAGTCAAAGGCCCAAAAAACATGACATGTTTACTGTGCTAAACCACATTGTGTCAGGGAAACGACTAATAATTCAGGAGACGCTCCATGAAACTCCAGCAACAGACAAAGATATGTATGACTAGGGACTTCTCATTACAGTCCATCTCAAAGGAAATGAATTCAAGCGAGTGTTGGTCGACGTTGGCACTACTGTTAACATCATCCCCTTGAAAACTCTCAGAGTTGCTGGCATCACTCGACAAGAAGCAACTCATGCACCTATCTCAGTCAGAGACCATGAAGGAATCTCTAGGGATGCTTACGGTTACATCATTCTCAAGATAAGGAATGATTCAATCTGGACAGAAACTAAATTCTTCATAATTAAGGAGGATCCAGGATATGACATGGTCCTTGGGCGAGCATGGACTCATGATGGAAAAGTTGTTGCGATATCTTCATCTTCAGCTGCACATTTCTCCGTGGAAGAAAGATCTGACTCAGAAGATGACCAACCATTCGAGCATTTGGGAAAAGTTGAAGCCTTGATGGAAATCACACAAAAACCTGAGGAAAGAGCCCACGAATTCGTCAGAAGGTTTTGCACTCAGGCAAGTCTTATTCCCCCTGATGCATATGTATTACCAACTTTCAAATATGTTACCCTAGTACGGGGACTCAGTTTTACTCAAAACCTAGCTATCACCAAACGTTATGAGTGGCTATTTTCGCCTCAGCAATACTTCACTAAGTGTTTAGATGCAGAACCTCTCAAAATTCAGCACTCCACCAACACGGTCATCTCCAGAATAATGGCCGAGTTTGATAAACAGTATCCTAGATGCTTTCCTCTGCGCGAGTGTCCACATGTACCACAACCATGGAACTCCACTGCTCGGGGAATCCCAAATCAGCAGAAGATATTCAAGGCGTGTAAAACCAAGCCTAACAAATTCTAGGAAGGAGAATTAGTTCTTAAGGCAGCTAAACGTGATCTCCATTCTGCAAGGAGCTCCAATTGGGAAGGACCTTTTATGGTTGCAAGATACATAATTGGAGGATAATACAAGCTAATCAACATGGATGGCAGGACCATACCAGTAATTCATGAGAATTGGCTCAAAGCTTTTGATGTCTGAGGTATTCGACAATTCAGACGTTCCCTGCCAGACACAGAAATATTTGGTTTGCTTTTAGGATTTTCTTTCACATGTATTTTCAATTCCTCCAAAACGTTTGCAATACTTGCATCCAGTATTTGAATTCAGTAATTTACCAAAGTTCTTTATTTAAGAAAAAATATCTATCAGATCCAAAATTCAAAAGAAAATCCTCAGTCACTCATGAATTCAAAACCAATCAAAAATTCAAAACCAAAATAAAACCTCACATCTCTCAGAAGTTCAATGTTCGGAGATTATCGGAAGAAAATTAAAGAAAGCCGTCAAAGTATGATTTCTGCTTCTCAGCATTCTCCAAGACTTGCAAAGCCGCTCTCTCCAACTCCATCTTTTTGGTCAGCTCATCAATCTTGGTCATTTTCTCCATCACGACGTCACTTGTAAAAGGGATGTTCTTCACTACTGCATCCTTGATGGTGTTGATCTTCTGACGAAGCCACTTCAAGTTAAAACCAAGTCTCTCAGAATTCTCCAGGTTGTACTCCCAATCAAAGAGTACATCTTGAGTAACAGTATTTATGGCCCTGGTTCGTATATCATCTATAACACGCACTATGTTTCCTAATTGCATTGTCAAGAAGTAGTTACGTTCAGAATCTCTTGTAACGATAATATGGCCATACATCTTCCACAACTTATCATACATGCTGGCATACCCACTGGTAACGCTGAATCCACCAACAAATACATGATACGGGAGTGAAGCACAAAATGGAGTTTCACAAATAATCCCTGCATTGGGATATTCGTGTATTACTACACGATTCTCAACTACTGGAGCAGCCTCTATTGTCATGGCAACATCCTCTTCTGGGATAGTCTCTTCTGTTCTTGGCTCGGTTTCGACAGTAACTGGAGTCTCAGTTTCCTCTAAAGCTTCAGCAGCGATATTCTCATAACCTGGAGGTGCAGAGCTGGTGATGCCACTGCTTCGAATCACCACATTGCTCGAATTATCAACATTGATTCCGTCATTCTCAACTTAAATATTTGGTACCTTATGTGAAGATTACATGGGATTAGAATGATTCAAGCATGGAAATCAAAGACAACCATAAAATTCAGAACTTAAGTGAACCAACATCATCTTAGTTCCTTATTATGCACCCAAGCAATGCGCAAATAGTGTAGAAGTCATGAAACACGTTTTCAAACAGGCTCAGCTGAAGAGATTTTACACTGCCCTGTATTCAACGGCGAACTGGGAGAAATTTGTAAGGAATATAAGGTTGGGTCATACACCATTCTCTTCATATGGATTTTATCTACAACATATAAAAATTTCATATCAATCGGATGAACGATCTAGGAGATGTGGCCAAAACATCGGATAATATGCAATCTGAAAAACTTCTGAAGGTTTCTTGGAAGTTCACTATTTCGCCTTTTTCAGGCCCTAAACATGCTCAAAGTTCAAAAAAGCTTCTTCGAAAAAACTTGGAAATTTCCTGGGCTTGAAGATACATATGCAGACTGCGAAAATATGATTTCAGACGAGGATTCTACAACGTTTCTAGTAAAATCTGAAGTCTAAAATTTTTTGGTGACGTATTTCGGCAAAGTTGTCCATAAATTTACATGGATTCTCATTCATTCATTCAAAAATCAACAATTTCATACTTATATGAAGAAATTACAGGAGATATACTTACTAGAGAAGTCTCTAAATCATTTGAAGGCTCGGCAATGCCGGAATCTCCATTGGCAACCCCGTCATCTTCATTCGTTTCGGGATTTCGGGAATTCTCCATATTATCACGTCCCAAAGAGGAGTGTACTTCATCAACATTCTGCTTATCTATAATGATTTCCTCTTGTATCCATCAAGAAAAGTCATTATTATTTCATTCAAGGAAATGCTGAAATCACTTACATGAAAGGATACTCACATCAACCTCTCCATCGATATTGGATTCCTGAATTGTTTGTATGGAGGAAAGACGAAGACCATCAATAATAGATGGAGCAAAATTCTGAAACAAATTAACAGCATTCTTTTGGAATTCTAATTGCATGGACGATAAAATTGCAACGGAAATGCTAACAACTTACCAAAGAAGCGGCTGGAGACTGTGTATTATTCGTTATCATTCTATAATTCATCCTACTCCTTCTTTCTCCACCCTGAGGACTGTCTTTCCATTCAGAGAAGTCTACATGAATTCGAGGCCTCACAACACGATCTCCCTACAATGAGTTGATCGAAACAATCAAAGGTGCGATTATCATGCTTTTACGAAAATCATAAGAAAATATCTAGCTGTGAAGATTCTGGAGATATCTTCCTTTTATCACCACTGGAAAGAGGTTTCAATCGTGGGAGATCCAAGAGTATTTCAGCATAAGGAAACACTCGTGTCGGAGATTTGATGTCCACTGCAAGATTATATAAGCGTTCGAGTTGCTGATTCCATAATTCTGCATAATCTGGAGTTACATAAATATCCCGGTTGGTAAAAGAAGACACATAATCATTTCTTTCCACATGTGTGTTATCCAAATGAGCCTTCAGATATTCAACCAATAGTTTATTCATTCGATGACCTGGAGCGCACTGATCGAGACCCATTTGTCGAGCTTCTCTGTCGATATTATATTCTTCCACCTGGAATTCTCCTTGCATCGCTAAAACTATGTAACCCGGAGTGCAACTCAGCATAAAAGATTTCTCTCCATCACTCAATTCAGTGTCGGACTTCAAAGTGATAATCTCTTTAGTATCATTGAAAGTGATCAATTGCGAGAAGAAGGGAGGAATTGTCGTCCATGGACGAAAGTTGAACTCAGATTCAGTGTCTAAAATGCTGGCGAGACATGTCTTTTTCCGTGGTCTCTTTGTAGACCAGCGCATAATCCTAGCACTATCTTTCTCAAGGATGACATGACGGGTATCCACCTTGGGTCCTTGCAAGACGCTACGGGGAGTTGGGGCATATTTCTCAAGGTGCTCCTATATTAAGGCTTGGAGGAACGCGGTATTAGAATATGTCTCAATCTTCATGAAACCATTGGAGACGCTGGAATCCATGATTAAAGAATCCAAATTAGCAAACAGTGAACCCATAAACAAACTACCAATGAGAAGTTTCTCACCTTTAGCCATTTTTATAGCAAAAGGGATCACAAACGGCTTCAATAAATGTCCATTGTCTTCAAGTATGTCTCGGGAGAGCCACAAACATAAGAGAGCAGCAGTGTTCAAAGTATCAGGTTCTTCAGGAATCACGTCTCTCGGCCACCAGTGTTTCAGCCATCGAGCATAGAAGACTATGGGTGACTCATTGAGCTCTTGCATTTTGGCTTCCAGAATACCAGATATTACATTTTTCTCCATTAAGAGCTCTTCAGGGAAATTACCAGTAACTGGGAGATGCAATAAAGCGACTACATCTTCCAAGGTGACAGTGAATGCTCCCCATCTGCATATGAATGTGTGAGTAGGAATGCACCAACGGGAAAGCAGAGCCACCATACCTGGTATGTCGTGATTGATCACTAAATCCCCAGTTGCTTGAATAGCTCGTGTCACTTGTGCACGATCCATCATAGTTCTTACATGACTATAGACCAACATATGACGTGCCCATCCGGAGAAATGCGCCAAGGGTTTTCGAGAAAGTTTGAGTTCCACGTGAGAACCCAAGTAGTGCTTCCCACTCAAACAAAACCTAATTATCGCTGAGGAGTTACCAGCTTGTTCTGGGTAGTGCTTCTGGGATTTATGAGCAACCGAAATGCGTAACCTGGAGGACGCCTTTAGGGTTTGTACTGAAACACGAAGAATTCGTCATTAGCATTTGGGATGTTCTTGGTTTTATCCTCCTTTCTCCTAGAAGACCTGGAATCATCATTCCTGGAAGATACATCAGCATAAGCATCCTCTCCATAAGCATCCTCTCTAGAAGCATCCTCTCCAGAGAGTCCTCCCTGGAAGACTCTTCCCTAGAAGCATCTTCAGATGCGTTGTCCTGGTGATCAATCATCTTTACAAAGTTGTTGTGACATCCACACATAAATTTCATCAGTGGAATTAAAGTGAAGGAATAATCATGATCCTCACATCAACTTCTACAAAAATGGTAATCCTCAACTCTTACCTATTTACGATTTCACGAACTTAGTGATAACAACGTAAAACTTTAAAAACTTGCTTGCTTCTTCAAACCTGCAAGAATGAGCAAAATTTAAAGTCAAACACCTGACTTTTCATGAAACCATGAATGATCCATATAACCTTCCATATGAACATTCGCTGATTTTTACGTGCACACACACTAGAATCACCAAACTCATGCGTACACTACGAGTTAATGAACTCACCAAATACTGTTTCCTTTTAGCAATTTTCCATAAATCAAAGTTTGATTTTTCTTTTTAAACAAAACGTGAACAGGTCACGTAATTTAAAAAAAATCGTGAGTTAATAACTCACTCAACTTATATAAAAAAAAAACTTTTGCTCAAACGAGGAATCGTCTATCAAAAGAGGGTCTTTACTATTTTTGTAAAAGTCTACATGTTCCAAAAAAAGTTTTGAAATTTCACATATAAATTTTATCATGAACTACAGGTCTTTTCAAAATTCCTTTAAATCTAAAGATTGTTATTTACTGCTTCTACTACGAACGGACCTATGTCCCTAAAAGTATTTGTGAAAGTTCATGATTTCAAGATAAATTTGGGTTTTCATGAACCCTCATATACAAAATTTTCTCTACTGCAACTAGACCATGTCTATTCAATAATATATGTGTCTCTTTCATATTAGGGATTTTTGCTCGTTTCTTAAATTATTGAACGAACGTCCATACGTATTTCCAAAAGCAACAAAATTTCATAAAACCTACGCATACATGCACACATGGAATTTTGTTTTCAAAAACTCATGGAAAATTCATGAAAACACACACAAAAAAAAAATACGCACCTGGTCGTTGCCGGACGGAAATTGGTCGGACGGTCGTCGAATGCCGGCGATTGCTTTTCCTGGAGTGGAAAATTCTTCTCCTCCTGTTGCTCAGACGTGAGGATGATGGGGAGCTTGTCGGTCAAGTTTGGAAAATTCAAAAAAAAAAAAATTAGGGTCTCTTCCCTGTTATATCAAATTTATTTCCAAAACCTAATAAAACATGGGTTTCCTTTTCTGGATTCGGGCCCATAAATCCTAAATCGACCAAAACTGGACTTCCCACCGACCAATCAGCGATGCTTCACCTCTCTATACTCACGAAATTGCACTCAATCAACTATCAGAGTCCTCACTCGCACGTTTGCTCGTACATGACACCATTGGAGTAAATTGAGGATTCTGAAACTACCTTTGTAGACTGAGTCCAACCGCTGATCTCTCGTCGACTGAAAATCACCATTTAATGCTTACTGCGGAACATGATTGTCCCTCACTAAGAAGGGGACTTAATGTAGATGGTGGATTTTCAACAAAGGAAAAAACCGTAAAATCATGATACATGTTTCTGACACGGCTTTCAAGAATGTGACGATTCATATTTTACGATTCCATGATGAATATGCATTTCGTAAGGCCTCCACTAGATGAGCGTTCGATGCCTCGCATTTCATCATGCCCTCTATGTAGAATAACATAATTGGGAGGTTCTCCGTAAGATTGAAAGCAATAACGCCTTCAGGACGTCGGCGATACTCACTGTTCCCTGACTACATGAGAGAGACACCCCTCTACATAGAAAAACGATTGGGCGGTTCTTCGTAAGATTGAGAGCAATAACGCCTTCAGGACGTCGGTGACACTTACTGTTCCCTGACTATGTAGGGAGACGTGTATGGACCCAGACGGTTCTCCGTAAGATTGAGAGCAATAACGTCTTCAGGACATCGTCAACACTCGGGGATTCACTGACTATACACAAGAGATTAAATTCTACCGTGACATTCACCACTGAATTCCTAGAAGATAATCTATCTTATCTCATTACTCCTATTTCATGATCGAAATGGTAATAGATAAATGTATTACTCTGATTTCATGATCGAATCCACGGCTGATCTCATGAAATGTTAATAGATATTACTCTGATTTCATGGTCGAACCCACGGCTGGCCTCATGAAATGGTAATATCACCACTTATTTTGTTACTCCGATTTCATGGTAGAATCCACTATCCCATGAAATGGTAATACCTATTTTATTATTCCAAATTCATGGTCGAATCCACGACTGATCCTATGAATTGATAATAAAAAACTACTCACTTTTATTACTCAGTTTCATGAATCATTCTCCACTGAATTTCATAAATTAGCGATAAATACTCAACAATCGGGCATTTGGACTACCACTGAGTAAGCCCCATAAAATAGTGCAAGTGTACTCGACAATGATGCACGAACGAGCACCCAAATGCGCGAACGCACATCCAAAATATGGACAAATGAGGAATCCCTCACAAAACAGGAGAGAAAAAATAACAATATTAAAATAATGGAGAAGCGCAATGGGTCGGGCACACCGACCGGCCGGCCGTTCCCTAGCCGTAGCCGGTCCCATGCTTCCTCCATTATTTTTCCTTATTTTTGTTGTTTTCATAAACTCATGAAGACTCCTCCATCTCAGCAATTTTCCTTGTTTGAGCAAAACTCATGGTTTCTCCATATTTTGTGGTTTTCCCAATTTTGTGTAGTTTCACAAAAATAATAATTAAAAAAAATAATAGGAAAAGGTGTTGTGGGACCGGGCAACTTATCCGGTCTGCCATGCCCTATCCGGTCCCACACCTTGCAATCCCTAATTTTTCATAAATTGTTATTTTTCTCATCTTGTGAAACTCCCCTGTTTCCAAAAATCATGGTTTCTTCATATTTTCTCAAATATTGCGCAAACCATGAAAACGCCAAAAGTCAACATGGTCACATGACAGACTAGGCTACTCACGAAAAATATATTAAAATATTATTATTTTAATATTCACAAAATATTGATCAAACGAGCATACTTGCTCATTCGAGCAAAATCGAGGATTTCAGTCAAAGATCGAGCTCTTCTGAAAATCCGAATTATTGCTCAAACACACATCAGAAAATGCTGAAACTCTCATGATTGAGACACGAGCATTATGGAGACACGGTCACGCTCCCTTGACCGACCAAGGGAGACTCTAAGGCTTGCAACGAGCCGGTCCCACACGTTTTCACACTTTTGACCTAATTTGCGCAATTGCTCATATTAGGTCCAAACTCTTCACAACCAACTCAGAGTTTGTGCAAACACCCATCAGCGGTCCCACGACCACTAAGTCTCACGCTATCTTGTTCGATTCCCCATTTTTCTATAATTAGGCTTTTTCACCTAATGCACAATCGAGCACTATTTCAATAAATGATGAAACTGACATTTAATCGTCATTCCTTCACCAACCGGTCAACTCAGGACCCTGGCGTACGCTCACTCGAGCAATTGGGCATCACATGGACGTCCATAGTCTCATGTGGTCGGTCCCTCCTTCGCTCATGACCTATTTTCAGCAATTCGTCATTTAATGAGCAATCGATCAAAAATTAAGGTTTTTGAACAAACGCTCAACAAATCATCATTCTGGGCAGTTCAAACACTAAATATCCAGCAAACAATACGGGGATTAATTATATAATATTTGGTAATCTACCAATATTTTGATTAACATTTTATTGGATCATGACACCAATAAATAATCCGTCGAATTGAGAAATCACTCAATTGCTCGAATATTGACCCAACTATCAATATTCAGTAATTCGTCGAATTGAGCAATACTTGCTCAATTGCCGAACTATCAATATTCAGTGATTTATCAGTAACCCGTCGAATTGACCAATCGCTCAATTGCTCGAATGTTGATCCAACTAGCAATATTCAGTAATTCGTTGAATTGAAAAATACTTGCTCAATTTCCCAACTATCAATATTCAGTAATTCGCAATACTTGGTCAATTGCTCAAATATTGATCCAACCATCAACACCCAGTAATTCGTCGAGAAATACTTGCTCAATTACTTGAATGTTCCACTGAGCAATTCGTCATTCATGCTCAATTCAACAAAACCTAGACTCATTGTCTAAATCAGTCAACGTGGCTAATTAAATGCACGTTTTTCATGCAGGCTCCACGATTTGTGAGACAACAATCACGTCACAAATGGGGGACATCACTTAGGGTTTTGTTCTGGCGGCCTACAGCACGTGGATTCATCCACAACGAGAAATGTGAGTAAGACGTGTCAACGGTTGAAGGAGTTAGCAAAGTAGTGGGTGAGTGATCAACCAAGTCTCCGCACGACCTGGAACTGGTTTCACCACGATCTCCCACTTTGTCACTCTTTCACTCAAGAAACCTTCACGCTTACAGGGATCAGGGCGTTCGTCATTCTTGCAATATAAATAAGTCCAAAATCGAGGACAACAAAAAACATTATCATCATCGATATTCGTATACAAAAAACTCGATTAAAAACTTATTCACAGAACACAACT
Source organism: Papaver somniferum (assembly GCF_003573695.1). NCBI lineage: Eukaryota > Viridiplantae > Streptophyta > Magnoliopsida > Ranunculales > Papaveraceae > Papaver > Papaver somniferum. Next base: position 14,997,849 of record NC_039359.1, on the reverse strand, counting down.
TCAGCAGTTCACCAAAAATTGCAAAAACCTTCAACACATCCACAATCATTGATATCACTGATCTGCACAATTCAGCTTCCCTCCTACAGATCAACCATCTCCCTCTTTGCGATCGAATTGACTCTGGAACGGCCATTGACTTGGTTTAGGCCGGAGTCCTACAGATTGATCTCTCGAATCTAAGCACTCCCTTTGCAGTGCATCTGTGTGAGGTTAAGCAGTTTGGTTGGTTTGAGGAATCTCCATCGCATGGTTATTCCCTCATTTCCTAAAAAACCAGCAAACTATTTTTCCCTATCCACAGGTGACACGACATATACTTATCTACAGAAAGCAATCAAGTTAGTTGCGCTTTTATTGGAACTTTAGATTTCAAATGAAGATTATACAGAGTACGTGAAGACCAGGGACACTAGGGACTGGTATTAGTCAACCATGGATACTCAACATCATATGCTAGGTGCATGTGTCTCTACTACCTTATGGTTAGTCCGAATCATCCATCGGTCAAGGTATGTCGTGTCTAACACCATGTTAATAATTTCACAAATAGTAAAAGTGGTGTTTTCGCAATAAGATGATACTCGAGGAAGACAACCCATATATCTACTATGAAAATATAAATGCTATGTAGGATAATGTTTTTCGAGACCCATGGAGAACGAGCAAATGGTCCAAGGGTTCGAGAATGTGTTCAGCCACAACTCTGTCAGAAGCCTTTTTGCACTGCCCTGTACAAAGTGAATAACTGGGAGCAATTGGTAAAAAATACAAACATGGGTCATATTCCACTCTCTTTGTATGAATGTTCTCTATGACATATACAAAATTCAATCTAATTGGATGAACGAGCTAAGATCCGTGGGTCAAACGATGAACATCGTCACTACTGAAAACTTTCTGAGATTCTCCTGGAACTTTTTGTTTCGATGATTTTATCCCCTAAACGAGCTTAAAATTCAAAAATCTTCTTTACTATTGATGGGAATTTGTCTGGGCATGAAAAAGTTGGTGTACACTGATAGACACATTTTTGTGTCTAAGTTGTCCTCATTTTTCTCTATGTTGGTACTCGATTTTGTACTTATTATGGTGGTTTGTGTGTTTGTAGGAATTTTTGGGAAATAAATATTTTTGGAAAAATCGGCTCGAAAAAGTATGCGGACCCCCGGAGGACATTTGCTATGCGGACTCTCACTTTGGTTAAGGGGCACCTCAATTACTATTTACACCCTAGGGGGAACTGCTATTAGCACCCCCATCTCTGTTAGGGGTATGTCGTCCCCTTAATTTGAATTTCCAGTTTGGCGGGAAACTGTTCACAAGCTATGGAAGAATTAGGGTTCGCATTTTGGACGGGAATCAAAGATACTCAATGGCTGGGATTTGCTGGGATGACGTGACTAGTCTTAACAGGCATGGTATGGTTGATTTCGTCATCTAAAATTGGCTAGATTCTCGGTGAGAAGAAAACAGAGGAGGGGAGATATTTACGAGTTGCACAAGATATTCATGGGGTTTCCTGTGCGCAATAGAGGATAACGTGTGTCTTAACAGAGTTTTACTCCAACTGGGACTGTGTCAACACCAGAAAACGCGTGAAGAGTTAAATCATGGAAGAAAATATCCGGAAAATATATTCCTTTACTGCTGAGTAATAAAAGATTTCTGGGAGTGATTGAGCGTGATTTATTGGTGATGCTGGCTATATAAAGGGTTTACGGGACTCATAGAGAGGTGACGAAGTGATTGGAAGGGAATAGAGTGAAGAAATGGAGAGATACGTAGATTTGTTGCTGCTTCCATTAGAGAAGAACACGAAGAACAATAGACTGCACAGAGCAGTCGTTTTTCTAGTGTCTTTTTTTTTTTGAATTTCTGTAACACCCAAGATACAACATTTATCTTCACTGATTGAGACGCATATAGTAACAGCGATTTCTGCAACATCTCACCAGCGTTGCAAATCACTATTTTATTATAAATCATCTTTAAGCACCTTTTTGAGCAATAAAAGTAAATTTTGAGCGTGTTTCCAACATGATGAGCGGCGAAAAGTTCCCGGTGACCAAGGCAACGGAGGAAACTATTCTCTTACGCATGATTGGTAATTTTCTTTCAGAATTTCAATAATTATTAATTTAATTTAATTCACCAAGATCACTATAAGTATATGTTTTTATAAGATGAAAATGGTTTTCTTAATTAGTTGTGAATCAATTTGATGTTTTATGCTTAGAAATAATTCTTCGATAATTCATGCTTAGGGATGACAATTCAATGTTTGGAAACCTTACAGATTATAAGTGAGTTAATGTAAAAAAAGAGCTTTATAATAATTCTTGAAATATTTTTTTTGTCAACGAATTAGTTAAAAGAATAGTGGAATCCGGAGTCTTGGTCTAGTTTTAAAATCTTCATATCATTTTTTTATTTTGAGTTTGCTATATTTTTAAGTTTCATTAAGTCTAAAATCTATTACATTCACAAGTCTTGAACGAACTATTACTACAAAAACATTGAAACCCCATCATACACCGTCAAAACCTGACGTCGGACGAAGCTTTTACAGTGTTTCTACTAAGGATACTATTTCTGGATTTTTCAAAAACGAATTATGACGAGATTCTTCTCATGCGTATGTGTTTTTCATTCATTCGATCAATCATGTCATACGAAAAAAACGATAAAACAAGCAATCAAAAATTGTCATTCAAAAGAGTCCGCATGGACCAATGGTAGAATTACTGGAACACTAAAGTAGCATCTACAGAACTACAAAAATAAAATATACTCGTATCGTTCAAGAGGATTAGATGTCAGATTCATCACTATCCTCGCATTCATCATCATCCATCTCTTCTTCAGGGTCTTCTTCTGTATCAGATTCAGAATTTTCTTCAGGGTCTTCTTCCAAACAATCGTCTGGATCATTGTAAGTCATATATGAATAATCACCTTCCTCTTGTTCCGCTCTAAGATCAGCTGCAACTACTAGTTCAGACTTCACATTAGGAGGACACGGTGCAACTTCGAGATCAGCAAGTTTCCACTTGGGAGAATGGTTGACTATATAATCAAGGTATGATGCAACACCATCAACGTGAACATGTTGTTCCTCCCCAGCTTCGGGTCTTCTTTGTTCAAGACGATGACGCTTTTTCTGGTATTCAACAAGTTTTTCATCCCCAACTTTTCTCCTCTAAAGGATTTCGTTATGAACTAATTCTTTTTCTTTCGAGATTGAATCTAAAAAGGAGTGAGTACGTAATGTAACACTTGTTTGAGAAGAATACACCACAGAGGTTGTAGGGGATGCGAAGGAAGAAAAGGATGCGAAAGAGAAGAAGTTATCTTGAGGAAGTTTGAAAGAAAAAAAAAGAAAAGATGAGTTACTATATAAAGAGATTATTTTAATAACTTGAATACTAATCAATGTCCCTTAGCAAGAACGACAATAGACTGCTTATATAGGCATGAATAATAATCTAAAAATAACAGAACTCTAAAAGAAGAAATAGGAAAAAGAATAAAACAGGAAATACCAAAATTGAGAAACAAGTAAGAAGTTTCTAGAAATGTTCTACATCAGCCACTCCCTCTTGAAAGAACTCGTCCACGAGTGTTGCTCAAATGTCTCCATGAAAAGTAAAAATCTCTTGAACATTGAAAATGTTAGAGATATTCTAGTTCTAAATGAAGTTCAATTACATAAGCACTATCACTAATCTTTTTCAAAATCTTGAAAGGACCATACTTCTTCATCTAAGTTTTGTTGTATGTACCTGTAGGGAAACGTTCTTTTCGAAGATGAATCATAACCAAATCTCCAAGCTGAAAAGCTTTGAATCGTCTGTGTTCATCTGCAATGGCTTTGTAATTTTCGTTAGAATCTTCAAGCTTAGTCTTCATTTCTTGGTGAATTTTTGCATCCTTATCTATCATCTTGTCAGCTCGAACGTTAGCTTTGGAAATCTTGGGTAGAACCACTAAATCAAGAACATGATTTGGCACTTTTGAGTAAACAATTTCAAATGGTGTTTTCCCGGTTAAACGATTGAGTGAAGTATTGAATGCAAATTCCATATGGGTAAATAAGATATCCCACTGTTTTTCTTGATTGTCAGTTATCTTAGCTCTAACAAATTCCCAAGAGAATGATGAACAACTTCAGTTTTTCCATATGTTTGTGGATGAACAGTTGTGTTATACTGTAATTTAGTTCTAAGTCTCATCCAAAGAGATTTCCATAAGTAGCTTAAAAACTTAGTATCTCTTTCGAAAGTAATAGTTATAGGCACACCATGCAGACGTACGACTTCCTTGAAAAATAAATAAGATACGTTAGAAGCATCTGTCGTCTTCTTACAGGAAAAAAAATGAGTCATTTTGGAATATCGATCCACAACAACCATAACAGAATCGTGGCCAAGTCAATGCTAACATCAACCCAAGGATCTTCAGGAACTGGTAAAGGAGTATATAGACCAGTATTTTGAATCGTACCTTTAGAACGCTGATAAACCATGCATTTCTGAACAAACTTCTGCACATCTCGTTTCAAAGAAGGCAAAAAAAATCTCTCTTAAACTAGAGAAATTATCTTATCTTTACCAAAATGTCCACCAAGACCACTGCCACGCAATTCTTGAATTAAATGTAGACGCAAAGAACCTTGAAGACAAAGTCGATTATCTTTAACAACAAAACCATCTTGAATCAAGAAACCAGTTTCTCCACCACCTGTGGTTCCACATTTTTCCCAAATATCCTTAAAATCTTCATCAACAGGATAGACTTATTTGATGAAATCAAAAGCTACACTCCAATTGCTAAGAGTAACAAGAAGATGAGCACGTCTACTTAGAGCACCAGCTACTTGATTTAATTTCCCACTTTTATGTCGAATGGAAAATGTATACTGGTTGATAGTGGACAACTACCTATCATGCATTCTGTTTAATTTTGTTGATGTTTTAAGGTATTTTAAAGCTTGATGATCGATATTGACCACAAGCTCTTTATGAACAAGATAAGGATGTCACTGCTTCAAAGCTTGAAATAAAGCAATCAATCCAAGTTCATATGTAGACCATTTTTTTGTATCAGAATTCTTTTCACTATGATATGCAATTGGATGTCCCTCTTGAGATAATATAGCACTAATGCCAATCACTGAAGCATCACAATCAATCTCAAAAGTCTTGTTAAAATCAGGCATAGGAAGCACAAGTGTGCTGCATAATTTTTCTTTAAGAATATTGAAACTCTTGTCTGCTTCTTCAGTCCAAAAAAATTTCTCTCCTTTTAAGTAATCTGTGAGCCCTGCAGTAATCGAACCAAAGTTCTTCATAAAACGTCTATAAAATGATGCCAAGCCATAGAAACTTTTAACATCCTTAATACACGTTGTTGTAGTACATTCTTTAATTTCTTTCACCTTTGTTTCATCAACTGCAATACTGGCATCAGAAATAATATAACCCAAGTAGGTGACCTTGTTTAAGTGAAACGTACACTTCTTCAGATTTGCATTTAACATATTATCAGCAAGTACCTCGAGAACCTTGGAAAGATGTACAAGGTGTTCATCTTCATTACAACTGTAAATTAAGATATCATCGAAATAAACAATAACAAAATGTCCAAGAAATGGCTGTAGAACCTGGTTCATTAGACGCATGAAGGTACTTGGAGCATTTGATAAATCGAAAGGCATTACTAGCCATTCATATAATCCTTCTCGAGTCTTAAAAGTTGTTTTCCATTCATCACCAATACAGATGCGAATCTAATGATATCCACTTCTCATGTCAAGTTTAGTGAAAATTTTTGCACCAACTAACATATCAATCATGTCATCAATCCTGAGAATAAGAAATTGATATAGAATAGTAATCTTATTAATGGCTCTGCAATCGATGCACTTCCTCCAACCACTATCTTTCTTGCTTACTAAAAATGCTAGACTTGAACAAGGGCTCTTACTTAGCCTGATAAGACCTTTTTGTAATAATTCATTTACTCGCCCTTGAATAATTTCATATACAGTGGGACTTAAACGATAATGAGCCATATTAGGTAAAGAAGATCCTGGGATTAAATCAATTTGATATTGAAGATCTCTTAAAGGAGGTAATGAGGTTGGCAATTCATATGGAAATAAAGCTTTGTATTGGCGAAGTAATGGTCGTACCTTCTTTGGAATGTCTACTTCAGGTTTAAGGACTTCATGAGAACTTAGTGTATGAGAATGTAAAGATTTGACAATGGAAGTCATTAACGCACTAGTTTTCCATCACCGTGTTCTTTGGAAACTGCAACATACTTGGACGGAACCAAAATCTTCTTCTTTCCATCCTTGTAGAAGGTATATGTGTTCTAAAAATAGTTATGAACAACACGTATGTCATATTTCCATGGTCTGCCAAGAAGTAAATGTGCTGCAATCATATTGATTACATCACATAAAACTTCATCTTCAAATCCAATGAATGAAAACTTAACAAGACACTGATGTGTTATGTCTTGAGATGAAGAGTTATTAACTCATCCAACAGAATATGGATGAGGATGTAGAGTTACTGGTAAACCCAAATTCTTAAGTACATCAACTGCAATGTAGTTATCTATACTTCCACTGTCAATAATCACATCAACTATTTTTCCTCCAAGTGAGCATTTAGTCCTGAAAATATTATTACGTTGTGAATAAGAGGGTTGAGAAAGTAGTAGTGGTCGTATCATTCTGTAGATGGGGAAAAACGATTTGCTGGTTTGTATGGGATTGAGGAGATGACCGTGCGGAGGAGACTCCTTGAACCGAGCAAATGCTCAACCTCACACAGATGCACTGCAAGAAGGGAGTGATTTAAGTTCGAGAGATCAATATGTAGGACTCCGGCCTAAACCAATAAAATGGTCGTTCCAGAGTCAATTCGGTCAAAAGAGAGGATGGGTCGATCTGTAGGAGGGAAGCTGAGAAATGTGTGGGATCAATGGTGATCAAAGATTGTATGTATGTTGTGTATTCTGCGTGAAGAAAATAAGATAAATTCTGATTGATCGGACGATGGGTTCTTAACATCTTGTTTGTCTGCTTTGACCAGAGATGTTCTTGTTTTTCAATCATGATTCAGAGACTTATTTATATTGCCAGAATTGTAAACACCTTGATCCCATGAAGTGTGACAGTTGCTAAAGTCAAAGAGTGGGGAAGTGGAAATTGTGTCAAAACCAGTTGTTCATCGTGCGGAGACTTGGTTAATTTTCCACCCACTACTTTGCTAACTCCTCCAACTAATTGCACGACTTACTCACATTCTCATTGTGTGTATGAACACACATGTCGTAGACCGCCAGACCAAAACCCTAGTTAATATCCCCCATGTGACACGATTGACATCTCGTGATTGTGGAGTCAGTTGCTGACTTTATGGGACGATGAGTCCTTGTATTGTTGAGTCGAACGTGATTTGCAAATGTTCTGAGACTCATGAATTGAACATGTCTGCTGAGACAAAGGTATACTGTCGAATAAATGTTGATAACTTAAGGTGAGCAAATGTTGCTGAATTGTTGAATATTGATAGTTGAACCAATATTCCTTAGTCTGAGAAAATGTTACTCATTTGATGAATTGTTGGTGGCAGGACCAAATAAAATATTAATTTAAGATACTGACAGCTAGGCCGAGCATAATAATAAAAGTGTCGATCACCGTAAAATTATTGGTGTTTGAATCAGCTCAGAATTATGTTTTTGCAGAGCTCTGGATCCGAAACCCTAATTTTGATCAATTGATGATTTATTGAAAATCAACCAGGATGACAAGTCGACCATGTAACACCCAGATGCTCAAATGAGCAAAATACCAAAGTCTCCTGAAGACCAGTTGGTGAAAGAATGATTAAATGCTGGTTTAATCACTTATTAAAATAATTCTCGTGTGAGTGTTAGGTGGTAAAACCTGATTATGGAGAGATGAGGGACCGACCAAGGGGCATTGGGACCGGCTCTTGGTGATCGTGGGACCAGCTGATGGTCGTTTGAGCAAACTCCAAGTTGTTTGAGAAGAATTTGGACCCAATATGAGCAATTGAGCAAATTAGGTCAAAAATATTAAAACATGCGGGACCGGATATTTGCAAGCCCTAGAGCCGGCCTTAGCCGGTCAAGGAGACATGCCCACGCCACCATAATGTCTGTGTCTCGGTCCTGAGAGTTTCAATATTTTCTGATGCGCGTTTGAACAACATTTTGAGAAAATATGAAAGATTCAGGGTTTTGCTGAAAGTGGAGAATCTTCATGAGATGATGAAAAATAATTAATAAAATAGGGGATTGTAAGGTGTGGGACTGGATGTGGCTAGGGCATGACCGGCAGACTAGCAAGCTCGGTCCCGCAACACCTTTCCCAATTTTATGTAATTTTAAGTATTTTCCCTGATGTGAAGGAAATACCATGAAACTGAGGAATTTCATGAGGTTAGGGAATTTCCATGAGATTATGGAAATAATAATAATAAAATAGGAAGTTACGAAGTTCGGGACCGGCTACGGCCAAGGCATGGATGGATGGACAATGAGCGCGGTCCCATGACGCTTTCCCTAATTTTATAGTGTGGAGGAGTTTCCATGAGATGAGGAAAACAAATAATATTAAAATAATAAGACATGGGCGTGTGGGACCGGCCACGGCTAAGGTATGGCGGACGGCCAATGAACCCGGTCCCGTGAGATTTCTCCCTAATTTTACATAATTTTCATGAGTTGACGGAAATATCATGAAATCAGGGAATTTTCATGGGATGAGAGAAATAATAAAATAATAAGGAACCATGAGGTGTGGTACCGGCCACGGCTAAGGCATGGCCGTCTGGCTAGTGGTCCCGGTCCCAAGACACCTTTCCTAATTTTTATTATTTCTTTGATACGAGGAAACACCATGATTAGGGAGTTTCCTTGAGACGAAAGCGATTTGTTTAAATGAAGGGATTTTCATGAGATCAGGGTGAAATAATAAAACATGATAAAATATAAAATTAGGCGTGGGACTGGCCACGACGTGACCGTCCGGCCGGTGAGCCCAGTCCCCAGCGCCTTTTCTAATATTTTATTATTATTTTTTTCATCATATTTTGCATAGGTTCATCGTTCCTTCGTGTTTTGGAATGCTCGTTTGTGCATTCAGGTGCTCGTTTGTGCATTATTATTGAATACACTTGCACCATTTTAGTCGGGGCTTACTCGATAGCTGCTCAGATGCCCATATGTTGAATATTTATCACTAACCCGTGGAATTCTGCTGGGAAGAACCACGAATTAAAGTGACGAAATATTATGAAGAATCGTAGGATATTTCTGAATATTCAGTTAACGATTAGAAATAATTAATTGATAGCTATCTACTAGCAGGCATACTGTTTAGGAGCATTAATTGTCCGAGAATTGATAGATATGAGCTTGTTGAAGCGTCATATTTCTTTTATATAGTCAGGGAAAACATTGTTGCGTCCTGAAGACGTTGTTGCTCTATACTAGCAGGAAAGTTGTTTAGGAGCCGTCCAATCTTTCGATTCTATATAGAAGTAATTACTGAAATTGCTCAGTATCCATGAGATACGTCGTTTCCTCAGCTGAGAGACTGCACATTTGTATATACTCCGAGAGACAATATTCTCAGTCAGAGATTCATGCGGCATGAGCTTTCATGCTTCAATGAGAGGTATGAGCCTCAATACTCATCTGATTGCTGGGTCATGAGCATTACAATTATGGTTTTACGATTTGAACCCTTGTTGAAAATCCAACATCTACATTAAGTCCCCTGCTTAGTGAGGGATAGTCATGTTCCTCAGTCAGCACAAAATGGTGATTTTCCAGTTATGAACGAAACAAGTAATTAAACTTAGTCGTAAGATAAGATGTTACCATATTTTCTATCGCGCGAGAGAACCACGGATTGAACGAAGATCTCAGTGGAATGACAGAGCATAAATTGATGTAGAACCGCTGGCTTGGTGATGGAACCTTGGTGGGTTTAGGATTCACGGGCCCGGGCCCAAGAAAAGAAATCCTTGTTTTAGGAACAGACACTCGTTCGTTTGTTAGTTTAAGGAACAAACAAAATAGACCTCAGTCTGATGATATAAAATTTTGTCTATGAGATTTCACGAAAACCAAAATTTTATTTTTGTAAATATGTGAGATTTCACAAAGTGGAATAAACTCTCGTTTCAAAGGTGGATGCTCGTACGAGGGAAAAGTTTTTTTTTTTTTAATAGACGTGCGTCTGTTAGTAAAAAAAATTTGTTTATGAGCTTTCATGATTTTTTTTTATCTTCGAGCTTTCAGAAATCTTTGAAAATATACTCTCGCTTCAAAGACAGATGCTCGTGCGAGGGAGCAAAAATATATAATATATAAATTTACGTGAGTTTTACGTTAAATATCTATATATTTTACAAAATCATGTATTGATTTTGAACAACTGTTGAAAGTAGACCATTATACATGGTGAAATAATGTTTGTATGTGAGTTTTCACAATTGTAGAATGGACGTCTGTCTAGTTTTTGAAAAACCAGTGGATGTTAAAATTCACGTGGGTTGTTCACGGTTTTATGAAAATCAAGTCATGATTTTGAATAATGAATTTTGCTCGTCTTTGCAGGTTTGAGGGAACGAGCAAGTTTTCAAAATTCAGACGTTATAATCACTACAAACTAGTGAAATTGTAAATAGGTAAGAGTTGGATTGTGACCATTTTTGTTATGCTTTTGTTATTGGTGTATCCATGAATCCATGTCTTTCGCCTCAGATAGGGGTGACTTCTGGTTACAACCACTCTTCTGGCTCTTCTAGGGAATGCTCCAAAAATATCAAGTCAAAGATGAAGAATTCTGCAGATGCTCATGCCGAGGTGAATCAACCACTCAAAGATGTTGGAAAAGTGATGCATGGTACGTCTCTTGATCGTCTGAGAGTGATTCGTGTTAAGATATATGCTTGTATCTCAACAGCAGCAGAAGCACCGCCGACTTCGGAAAGTGATACTAACGGCTGAAGATGAAGTTCGGCCTTGCGTTGATGGTGCAGCTCCTGATTCAGATGTGGATGAATGAAGAATTTCATCATCAGAAAATTCAGAAATTAGGTTTTCATTGAAAATGCTGTAGAATCTTTATACGATGTCCGTTTTTGATGATCTACCCATGTTTCTTCATCCTCAGAAAATTTCCAAGCTTTAGCAAAGAAAATTTTCAGCTTTTGAGCATGTTTAAGCCCCGAAATTGATGAAACAGTAAACTTCCAGGAAATTTTCAGGAAATTTTCAGCTGTCATATAGTCCAATGTTTCAGCCACATCTCTTCGCTCTTTTATCCAATTATTGTGAATTTTGGATATGTTTTAGAGGACATCCATAAGAACATAATGGTATATGACTCGTACCTAGATTCGTCACCAGTTTCTCCCAGATCGCTGCTTTGTGCGGGACAGTGTAAAATCATCTCAGACGAGCTTGTTGTAAAACACTCATGTTGTGTCTTTAGACCATTCACTTATGTCTTGAACGGTTGGTGAAGGATTTTAATGACATTGGCGCATTTGATATCAGGACCCGTGATTGATACATGAGCATGGTGCTTGCAGTGCCATCTTGTTTCTGAAACCTTGGTCACGGGACCTTAACTGAAGTTGCTCTCAAGAGGGGATGATGTAATGACCATGGTTGTATCTCTTGGTTGTAGAATTCGTTTCATGATGAATGATTAGCGTAGGTAAACTTGGTGCCAGTCACGAGTCTTGGACTGTGAACTGATCGTCATGATCAGCGGACCGTCAGTCTCCAGTATTTTGTTAAATCTCTCCCTTTATTTTTCCCTTCTTCTGGAAAGACCTAGTTAGAGGACCCAGGTACAAAAAACTTGATGTAAACTCCTAGGTGTTCGAAGTAGGAGGTACCTTGATGAAGTACTTAGCGAAAATACCTAGTGGACATTGATCGACTGTAGAGGTTATGAATCCCGTCCACGAATTTATGCTTGCATGTTGTATGCTCTGGAGGATGTAGGAACCTCATACGTCGTCGAAATTCGGTGCTTGACCCAATTTGGAGTTGTCTAGGTCTGCCAACGAAGCGTGCACATTTGTAACTTGTAATCCCGTACAAGTTTTCAGATTCCATGAACTTGAGTGTGGAGGCCATATCTTTCAGCTCGTATGTCCAATTGATGCGCCCTTTTGGTATGTATTAGAAGAGACATAGACGAACATATTTTGTTGAGGAAGTATTGTCCCATTCCTCACTCATTGGTACGTTTTTGTAAACCCATGGGCTGAAGTATGTTGTATCTCGTTTGTAAAGGTGATGAGAACATCTTGTAGAAGACTTGGAATTGGGCCCGCCTGTTGTGCAAGCTTCAGAAAGACTTTCATGTGAACATATTTCATGTCTACACACCTTGATATGAATCATTAATGCTTGGAGAAGTCCAATCCATCGAGTAACACTTCAGAGAAGTATAGTTGATGAAGCTGGTCATGAGGATGTTTCCCCTGAGACCGTCGTTGATGCTCGATCACTATAGAATTTTCTCCAGAAATGCTTGTTGATGCCTATACTATGGTCGGATTTGCTCCAGAGACCGAAAAGGCTAGATACATGATTATCGACATAGTCTTTACTCCTTCATCCAGTGAGCCTTACATTCATGAACTAATTGATGAGTTGAGCGTCCCTGAGATGAGGGTGTAGGGTTTAACCCAAATTCTCCCGAACCTTTACTGTGAAGTGCCTTGTCAGGGAATCGATGTTGTTGCGGCATATAGCAGCAACAGTCTTCATTCTTTCCAATAGGATCAAGTCCCCAGTATATGTTGAAGGAGTTTGTACCATCCATGGATAAATGATGTTGCATCTGCTTTAGAAGTCTTATCATGGGATAATGAAGACTTATCGATTGTAGTTCAGTTACACTTTGATCGTGCTATTGTTGAATCAGTGTGTCATCATCGAGATATTTGTGCTGAATCCAGATACGCTATTATCGAAGGTGTACTCTTTGATTGGGAGTACAATTTGAAGGCTTCTTAGATGCTTGAGCATTGAAGCGTACATTCCTTAAGTATCGAATGTCTTAGGGGTTTGATCATCTCGTCCCTGGAGTATCTTCTGTTGATTTAGCATACCTTTCGTTGCGGTAGTGGGATTCGACACTTGTGCAGACATCAGAGCTTTATGATTTTGTGGAACACATGGACTTGCAGGAGAAACACCCAAAGTGTTCTTTGCCATGTTTGGATATCATATCAGTAATGAATGTTTCAGTGCTTGATTCGGAGAAACGTCAGATTCAACCACTTGGTAAAATACTAATGCGGTGAAGCTACCATTCATAACGTCTTGCAGAGTTGCTAGCAGAATTGAGTCCCCATGTAGGATAGCATGTGAGGAAATAAATGACATAGACATGGAATGAGACTTGCCTGAGTGAGGAACTTCTTGATGAATTTCTATGCATCTTTTGCAGGTTCTTGCTTCAACCTCGTCAAAGTTTGAAATTCCTCCAAGTACTCTGATGATGGAATATCCGTCAAATCTCCTGGATCAGAACTTTCTTCGTTGGAGAGATGTGCAACCAAACGCGCTTTGTCAGTAGCCATCTTCTCAGCATGGATCCACGCTCGTCTGAAGAACATGTCATATCCTGGATCTTCCTGATTATGTGAAACTTGGTTTCTGCCCAGGTTGAACTTATGTTCACTTTGAGAGTGATGTATCCATAAGTGTTTTCGAGCGTTCCTTCAAGGTCTCTGATAGAGATGGGGTCACGAGTATCTTCTTGTCGAGTGATGCCTGTGGCTCTGAGGGTTTTCAGTGGAATGATGTTGATGGTGGCGTCAGCATCGATCAACATTCTTCTGAATTCATTTCCTTTGAGACGGACTGTGGTAAGCAGTCCCCAGTCGTGCATCTCCTTGTATGTGGATGAAGGTTCAAGGAGTATTTCCGGGATGGACAGGTGTCTGAAACAATGTAATTCAGTGTTGAACATGTCTTTCCTTTGTACCTTAGACAGATAGAGCAATTCACAGATATGCTCGATCAACGATTGAACTGCTTCTTTGACTGGTTGTTCGGAGAGTGTAAAGGTTCTGATTTGGAAAGGATTCTACTCCTTCAGTCCCCAATTAAAGCTATTATGGATCAACCTTCTCTTTGAAGATGTGCTTCAAAATATTGCAGTTACTTGTTGGATGATTTATGAATCTATGAAGGTGACAGTACCTAGGATTCTCCATTTTTCTTCAGTTGGTTCTTTCCTGACATATGGCAACTTGATTGCACCATCCTGGATCCAGACTTCTAACCATTTGATCACCTCTTAAATGGGAAAAGGGAAGTCAGCTTCTGCTTGATCAGCTTCCACGTTGGGTTGGAGCTTGTGCATTATCCTTCCTTTGTGCTTTTGAAGGAGATGAGGAAGTATGCTTGCGTTGTGGCTCGGCTTTTCGTTTGATCCCTTCTGCAAAAACGTTTGTGGAAGGTTGGAGGTTGTACTATTTGTTGATCAAACGTCTGCTACCTCGAGTTTCTCGTGGTTCTTAAGCTTTTGTAGATTTATCTCTCTCTAGTAAAGCAGGTGCGGTAGTTGCTGATCTCTTAGCTGCTTCATGAAGTTCTGAAAAGGTCTAGAACCGGATATTTTCTAGTAAAGCTCTGTAGACCGGTATCATTTCATTGATGCACAAGTCTACAAGTTGCTGCTCTGTATCATTTGGATCATGACAGTCCAGGGCTTGAACTTTGAACCTTTTCACATAATCATTAGGATGTTCTTTACTCCTTTGGAACATCCTTCCAAGATCAGAGAGGGTGAGGGTGATTTGCTCTGAAAGGAAGAAATATTTTCTGTAGAAAGCATTAATCATTTCTTCCTAACTGGTGATAATTCCTGATGCGATGTTGTTGTACCATATGTATGATCTTCCTGAGACTTTGAGAATTCCTTCAGACGGACGACATGATTGTGTTCATTCCTAATGATTATAAGAATCGAGAGACATGTTCTCGAGCATTTCCTGTTCCGTTGTAAAGCGTAAACGTTGGAGAAGTGTAGCCTTTCGGGAAAGGAGTTCTCTGTGTGGCAGCAGGATATATGGAGGTTGGTGACGTTGGACAGATGATGTCTTATCTTTTCCTCGATCCTCCAAAAAGCGCTACAGGTCTTCACGAGTGATGAAACTTGCAGGTTCCTTTGATGGCGAGTCATCTGCAGACCTGCGGATTTCTTCATCATCTACAACATGGATTGGAGTGACTTCAGGATCAGCAGCCAAAGATGTTTCTTTGGATTTTCCTTTCCCTTGAGTTTTCTCTGACATCTTGTCTGTAAGAGTCTTGAGATAATTGCCTAATTCTTTCTGAGTGGCAGCCATGTCAACCTGATTCTTGGCAAGAGTTTCTTGCACCTTTATGAGATCACCATGGTAGGCGGATTTTCTCTGACTTTTTCAGGGGACCGGCCGAAGAGAGGATTGTTGATGGCGCCAGTACCGTCGTTTGCAGGGGTGATCACTGGAGCACCAGTATTCGGAGGAGTAGTATTGGTAGGTTGCTCTGGAGGAGTGGTATTAGCAGTACCACTAGAGCTTGTAATGTTAGGTTTAGGTGTTGAACCCGAGTTGGTAACTGAACCAGACCTAAGATCGACCATCTTTCTGAGAACTGAGATTGCAACCGAGAGAATGATCTCCCATTGTGGTCTCCAATCTGTAGATGGGGAAAAACAATTTGCTGGTTTTTACGGGATTGAGGAGATGACCGTGCGGAGGAGACTCCTTGAACCGAGCAAATGCTCAACCTCGCACAGATGCACTGCAAGAAGGTAGTGCTTTAAGTTCGAGAGATCAATCTGTAGGACTCCGTCCTAAATCAAGACAATGGTCGTTCCAGAGTCAATTCCGTCACAAGAAAGGATGGGTCGATCTGTAGGAGGGAAGCTGAGAAATGTGTGGGATCAATGGTGATCAAAGATTGTAGGTGTGTTGTGTATTCTGCGTGAAGAAAATAAGATAAATTCTGATTGATCGAACGCTGGGTTCTTAACCTCTTGTGTGTCTGCTTTGACCAGAGATTTTCTTGTTTTTCAATCATGATTCAGAGACTTATTTATATTTCCATAATTGTAAACACCTTGATCCCATGAAGTGTGAGAGTTGCTAAAGTCAAAGAGTAGGGAAGTGGAAATTGTGTCAAAACCAGTTGTTCATTGTACGGAGACTTGGTTAATTTTCCACCCACTACTTTGCTAACTCCTCCAACTAATTGCACGACTTGCTCACATTCTCATCGTGTGTATAAACACACACGCCGTAGACCGCCAGACCAAAACCTTAGTTAATATCCCCCATGTGACACGATTGACATCTCGTGATTGTGGAGTCAGTTGCTGACTTTATGGGACGATGAGTCCTTGTATTGTTGAGTCGAACGTGATTTGCGAATGTTCTAAGACTCATGAATTGAACATGTATGCTGAGACAAAGGTATATTGTCGAATAAATGTTGATAACTTAAGGTGAGCAAATGTTGCTGAATTGTTGAATATTGATAGTTGAACCAATATTCCTTAGTCTGAGCAAATATTGCTCGTCTGAGAAAATGTTGCTCGTCTGAGCAAATGTTGCTCGTCTGATGAATTGTTGGTGGAAGGACCAGATAAACTATTAATTCAAGATACTGACAGCTAGGCCGAGCATAATAATAAAAGTGTCGATCACCGTAAAATTATTGGTGTTTGAATCAGCTCATAATTATGTTTTTGCAGAGCTATGGATCGGAAACCCTAATTTTGATCAATTGATGATTTATTGAAAATCAACCACAAAGTGAAGGAGGGACCGGCTACATGGGATGAAAATTCGACCATGTAACTCCCAGATGCTCAAAGAAGCAAAATATCAAAGTCTCCTGAAGACCAGTTGGTGAAAGAATGATTAAATGCTGGTCTAATCACTTATTAAAATAATGCTCGTGTGAGCGTTAGGTGGTAAAACCTGATTATGGAGAGATGAGGGACCGACCAAGGTGCCATGGAACCGGATTTTGGTGATCGCGGGACCAGCTGATGGTCGTTTGAGCAAACTCCAAGTTGTTTGAGAAGAGCTTGGACCCATTATGAGCAATTGAGAAAATTAGGTCAAAATTATTAAAACATGCGGGACCGGATATTTGCAAGCCCTAGAGCCGGCCTTGGTCGGTCAAGGAGACATTCCCACACCACCATAATGTCCGTGTCTCACTCCTGAGAGTTTCGATATTTTCTGATGCGCGTTTGAACGACATTTTGAAAAAATATGAAGGATTCAGGGTTTTGCTGAAACTGGGGAATCTTCATGAGATGATGAAAAATAATTAATAAAATGGGGGATTGTAAGGTGTGGGACCGGCTATGGCTAGGGCATGACTGGTCTTCTAGCAAGCTCGGTCCCGCAACACCTTTGCCAATTTTATGTAATTTTAAGTATTTTCCCTGATGTGAAGGAAATACCATGAAACTGAGGAATTTAATGAGGTTAGGGAATTTCCATGAGATTATGGAAATAATAATAATAAAATCATGAAGTGTGGGACCGGCTATGGCCAAGGCATGGCCGGCCGGCCAACGAGCGCGGTCCCATGACACTTTCCCTAATTTTATATTATTTTCATGATTTTTGGGAAATATCATGAAATCAAAGAGTTTGCTGAAACTAGGGAGTTTCCTTGAAGCGAAGGAGTTTCCATGAGATGAGGGAAACAAATAATATTAAAATAATAAGACATGGGCGTTTGAGACCGGACACGGCTAGGGTATGGTCGGCCGGCCAATGAACCCGATCCCGTGAGTTTTCTCCCTAATTTTACATAATTTTCATGAGTTGATGGAAATACCATGAAATCAGGGAATTTTCATGGGATGAGAGAAATAACAAAATAATAAGGAACCATGAAGTGTGGGACCGGCCACGGCTAAGGCATGGCCGGCCGGCTAGTGGGCCCGGTCTCACAACACCTTTCCTAATTTTTATTATTTCTTTGATACGAGGAAACACTATGAGATTAGGGAGTTTCCTTGAGACGAAGGAGATTTGTTTAAATGAAGGGATTTTCATGAGATCAGGGAAAAATAATAAAACATGATAAAATATAAAATTGGGCGTGTGATTGGCCACGGCCTGTCCGGCCGGCCGGTGAGCCTAGTCCCCAGCGCCTTTGCCAATATTTTATTATTATTATTTTTCATCCTATTTTATATAGGTTCATCGTTCCTTCGTGTTTTGGAATGCTCGTTTGTGCATTATTGATCAATACACTTGCACCATTTTAGTCGGGGCTTGCTCGATAGCTGCTCAGATGACCGTATGTTGAATATTTATCACTAACCCGTGGAATTCTGTTGGGAAGAACCACGAATTGAAGTGACGAAATATTATGAAGAATCGTAGGATATTTCTGAATATTCAGTTAACTATTATAAATAATTAATTGATAGTTCTATACTAGAAGGCATGCTGTCTATGAGCATTAATTGTCTGAGAATTGAGATATATGAGCTTGTTGAAGCGTCATATTTCTTTTATATAGTCAGGGAAAACATTGTTGCGTCCTGAAGACGTTGTTGCTCTATACTAGCAGGAAAGTTATCTAGGAGCCGTCCAATCTTTCGATTCTATATAGAAGTAATTACTGAAATTGCTCAGTATTCATGAGATACGTTGTTGCCTCAGCTGAGAGGCTGCACATCCGTATATACTCTAAGAGACAGTATTCTCAGTCAAAGATTCATGCCGCATGAGATTTCATGCTTCAATGAGAGGCATGAGCCTCAATACTCATCTGATTGCTGGATCAGGAGCATTACAATTATGGTTTTACGATTTTAACCCTTATTGAAAATCCATCATCTACATATTCCTATGTAATGATCTCCATACATCTCACCAACTTCATTTTCTTCAATATTCTCATCATCTTCAGATCCTTCTAATTCACGCATGGTCTCATCAACCAATCCATTATACTTACGTAAATCTTCGTGACTATCTTAAACCAACCCATGAAACCTACGACACTCAGTAGACGTATGTCCACGTACTTGGAAATTCTTACACTTTTCTCCCCTAAAACCATAAGGATTCTGTGATTTGGGTAAAGGTGGAAAAGATGTTTGGTCCTTAGTGGAAAAACGAGTGTTTTGGTTGTAGCTTTGACGAGACGAAATTGGTGTCTGTTGTACGGACTGAATTTCAGTTGGACTAGGAAGGATGTTGAGAATTAGTAAAATTTGGTGATTGATTTTGTTGTCTAGAAGAATAACATGCACTGTCTACACGATAACATGGACTCTCATAGTAATTATTATCTGAAACAGGAGGTTTGAAATTACCTTGTAATCGAGTATTCTGTTTAAATGGAGACTTTTGAGAACGAAAAACACGATGTTCTACTTTGATGGATTGTTGTATTGCTTTAACCATGGTAAATACTTATTAATTCATTCCTTCCTGAACCAATCGATTCAAACCTTCAATAAATCTAGCTATAAGTTGTTCTTCAGTTTCGTTGAGTTCCTTACGTGCAACTAAGTTGTAGAACTCATATACATATTCTTCAACCAATCTTGCACCTTGCTGACAAGTCTGAATCTTTACAAAAAAATTTTGTTTGTAATCTCTTGGAAGAAATTTATTCCTCAAGAGATCTCTCATTCTTGTCCATGAACGTACTGGTAGCTTATACCATAATTCTGACGATCTTCACCAAATTTAACCCACCAAGCAGCAGCACCTCCTTTTAGCTTGTAAGCTACAAGCTTAAATTTAGAACGTTCAGGTAAATCCATGAATTCAAAAAGGGAAAAAACTTCATAAAACCAATCTAGCAACTCATCAATCTTGAACTTTCCACTGAAAGTGGGAATATCAGCTTTAAGCTTGTATTCTGGTAAAGATCCATAAGGGTTTTGATTTGACTGAAGGCGTTTATCTTCTGCCCGATTCTTTTCTAAATTATATTCGGTATCATCTTCCTATGTACTGCTAAATTGAGGATTTGCAAACTTCTTATAAGAGGGATGGATGAATCCTGCATATCGTTTGTTCTTGTATAATTTTTTTTGAAACTCTTCTGGAGTATGAGAATCATAGACAAAGTTATGTTTCTTTCCATCCTTGGAGACATATTTGGACCTTGGTGGCTTTCTTCTCCCTGTGATTTGTTTTCAGCATCAGATTTATCTTCACCTCCAGATTCATTTTCATCTTAAGTTCTTCCTTTACCATCAAAATTTATTTTAATATTTACCCTCTTTATACTCTTTTGTATGTCTTGTAGGGTACTGGTCATGTTTGCACTGTAGTCTTTGTACTTAGCAATTGTTTGAGAAGAATACAACACGGAGGTTGTAGGGGATGCGAAGGAAGAAAATGATGTGAAAGAGACGAAGTTATCTTGAGCAAGTTTGAAAGAAAGAAAAGATAAGTTACTCTGTAAAGATTTGTTTTAATAACTTGAATACTAATCAATGTCACTTC
Source organism: Papaver somniferum (assembly GCF_003573695.1). NCBI lineage: Eukaryota > Viridiplantae > Streptophyta > Magnoliopsida > Ranunculales > Papaveraceae > Papaver > Papaver somniferum. The sequence goes on along the minus strand of NC_039359.1, from coordinate 14,977,267 downwards.
ACAAGAACGACAATAGCATGTTTATATAGGCATGAATAAGAATATAAAAATAACAAAACTCTAAAAGAAGAAATAAGAAAAACAATAAAACATGAAATACTGAACTCGAGAAACAAGTAAGAAGTTTCTAGAGATGTTTTACATCAGTACGACAGCATACAATTTTTATACGGTTAAGAGGCATATATTTTATCAATCTTTCCAGTTTGTAAAACAAATATACAAATCGGGAATGGCATCTCCAAAGGTATTCATCCTTGTTGTTTTGGTTATTCTATGGATTGGTTTCTTTGAAGAGTCAGTATTATAAATATGATTTGGAGATCCCATGGTCTGTTATGAAGAAGATGGGAACGAATATTCAAAGTCAACACAGAATCGAATATAAGAGATTTTCTGAAGTAAGAGATAATAAGGCGAACACGAATTTTCACTTATTTACAATGCTTCAATTAATTACCTACGGTGATATTACAAGAGTTGATGCTACAAGGACTTCCTCTTTTCTGCACTGAAGATGATTAAAGTACCTACGGAGACGATTGAAGCAGCGAAAGTCAAAAATACGGTATTTTGAATTAAATCTTCATTAATTAATAAAAAATACTAAAATATTTTTTTTTGTTTTCCATGATTGATGAACGATGTAGCAGAGAAAAAGAGAAAAAAAACACCAGAAGTGGTCGATGCCTGCGCCGAAACTTAGCCGACCGGCGGGAATTCAGGAGGGTTTTTGCTACCAACGGTCGGTGGAAGGAAGAGAATAGAGAGGGATCCTGATGCCGATCGGTGGTGGTGATGAGAGAAGGTGAAAAAATTAAAAGGGTATCACTCCCTTTTATATGTATTATTAGGTTTTCCTAATTTCAGTCAAATTAGGATTCCTCATTCAAGCAGCGCCCGTGATATACACGGATCAAAATGGTCCTTCTACCAACAAAATCAGCATGCCTCATCAATTTATGCTCCCGGACGATGGCCATGTATTATGCAAGAGCTCATACGTCTGACTATTACTCCTTCAACGATCGTTCAACATGATTAGGGCATTATTGGATGAGAATTCCTGGTAACGTATGACAACTGAGCCTATTTATTCATTTTGCTTATGTTAGTAAAAATCACCGTTTATATGCATACTGCGGAACATGACTTTCCCAAACTAAGTAGGGGACTTAATGTTGATGGTGGATTTTTGACGAAGGTCATATTCATAAAATCACATCGAAAATTATGCATCCCTGATCAGTATCGGAATCATAAAAAGTTTATATCTTCACAAGGAGTGAATTGCAGTTCTGTAATATCATGACATTAATAATATATGACGACGATATTAGGGTTTTTTGAGGCAAAACTTTTAATATTCTATATATTTAATGATTAAAGCTGAAAGACTCGGCACATCTGTTGAATTTGGAATTCACCTCTGGTGTCTGACCCAGATAAATATTCATGATAAATATGATGTTGATCACATCATATCTGAAGCTATCAAAGGTTCTTAGACATGCGTCATGCTAGTGCAGAGCAACCAATTAATTAATTCTAGTGTTGTATTCATCAGTTGAATTCCTAGAAAATATATGCTAATTAAACCCTAATATTCACTTACTCATATCCTTGGTTTTCTCAGCTGAATCCCATGGCATAGTAATGGATATTCACCTTTCGGGAAATTGGGGCACCCTCGAGTAAGCCCCGAGCAAGAGACATGGGTGTATTTAGTAATAATTCTTAAAGGAGCGTCAAAAAACATGGAAGAACTAGGATTAGAAGTTTGATCAAAGAAGGAAAGGGAAAAGAGAGAAAATAATAGGAATCTTGAAGGGTAGGCCCAAATGGCTAACCCGCCGTCCATGCCGCCGGTTCTGGCCGGCCCTGCCCATTTTTTCCTTATTTTATTGTTATTATTATTATTTTAGGGTTTTTCTCTTTCAAGGACTTCCTCTTTCGATCAAGACTCCTGAAACTTCCATATTTCTCCATGAACCATGTGGTTAGCAAAGCAAGTGATCCCGCAACTATCGTGCTTTGTCTTTGTACCATCATGAGAAATATTAAAATAACATTATTTTAATATTTTTATTAGTGGTCCTTCCACCGAGAGTTTCAGTCAAACACAAATTCATCATACAAGGATGAAATAAGGCTCGATGGACCATCAGAAAATGCCAGAATTCTCAGGATTGGTCCGTGGACTGCATGGCTACACGGTCATGCCTCCATGACCGGTCATTGCCGGCCCTTTGGCTTGCAAAAATCGGTCCTACCTCTTTTGATGATTTTTGACTTAATTAATCATCCAGAGTCCATATTTGGTTCAAACTCTTTCCTGCAACTCGGAAGGTCATCCACTTACCAACGAACACCAAGGGTCGGTTCCACACCCCTTGGTCGGTCCCTCTCTTTCCATAATTAGGTTTTACTACCTATTGCTCAGTCATGCATTATTTTAATAATGATTAAACAACAATTAATCATCCTTTCACCAACTGCACTGCAAAGGATTTTGGTAAATGCTCAGTATAGTGGTAGGATTGTAAAGATTACCTACGACTATGTCAAACTGCAATTGAACAACGTCTATAGTAGACAGGACAAAAACAGGTCGATCCCACGAAGACAAGGTGGGTGTGGAGTTGATTTCGAAGTTTCACAATACTGATTCAAATATAAAGTGCACAAGAGTTGTTTTGTCATGTCGATACGAGAAGATGATGATGGATATTACAAGAGTAAACTAAAAATGCAACAATAAAGATGTTAACACAGAGAATGGAATCACTAGGATTATCAAATCCACCACTAATTCACACTATGTTATTCAAATAATTATACCACTCTTGTCCTTGTAACATATAAGGAAGATGTGTCAAGTCTACCACTTACCTAAGGTGTTTCACCAATGGATATATCAACCGCAACTAAAGTATCAATCCGGAGCATTAACTGTCTAATTAAGCACAACTAGTCAAGGGATTCATAACAGTCTCTAAGGCATGAGTGCGGCACTATCAATACAAGGTTATCCTAACTATAATGGATGCCTGACATACACTGTGATAGCAAAGTATTGAAGCACTAAGATTGAATCTATCCTAGAACATTTTAAGCATTCAAGAACAACACAAGAAGTAGGAAAACACACACAGACAAGCTATGGTTTCATCTAAACCCTAGCAAAGTAATTTAGAACATGATTAAGATGACTAAAACGCAATTGAATTTAGATAACTAATTGGTCCAACTCAAATTGGATTCCTACATAATTCACAGAGAACCCTATTTATACCCAGTTCTCTTCTCAAATACTAGAATTGATAAATTAGAGAACAACCCCTCACTCGAATTATGTTTTTCCGACAAACCCCCTCTGCAATTCTTCCTGCAACACTTGATTTGATGTTTGCTTTTAGCTATTGAGGATAACCCTAACTCTGTCTCTCTCAATCATAGCTCATAGAGTTACTGTTTTAGGGAAGAAGCTATGATAGAGACAGAGAGAGACTAGGAGGTCGATTGATGGCTCTTGATCAGAGATTTGTCGGGGTGGAATGTATTGATGGAGAGATTGATGAACTGATGGTTTTTCAGGGTATGGAGAAGATGAAAGTACGGAGAGGGGTGTTTGGTTCTGCTCGAGTTTGAGAAGAAAATATGCGGATATGGTGTTGATCAGGAGCAGCAAACGTTGATGTACACTGTGGAGATGCCTTGGATGCTCAGAAGCTAGGTCAAATCCGATGGATCAGATTGTATTTGGGCTTGGGTCTTGTTTCCTCTCTCTTCTGGGCTCATATCTTCTTCAAGGCTAGGAATCTCAAGCCCACTTCTAGTTTAGGTCTTGCAAACAACATTCTTCACTCATGGACGAGGTGCAGAAGATATTCTTCACTTGCCGATAATGTGCATAAATTATTTTTCACTGCTTTCCAGCGGGAGCCTTTGTTGTCTCTCTTCCATTTTCACCGTTTCTCTGCTCTTTTGGATTCTTAATTCATCCAAGCTTTATTTGGTACTTAAAAACACAAAATTAATTAATACAAGTAGTTATTCTTGAAAACAAAGAAAATACAGAATTTGGGATAATATATGATTTTATAGCGCAAAAGATGAGTTAATTGCCAATAAAAAGGTGTAGAAATATGCACAATTTGGCACTCACCAAATACCCCCAAACCTGAATTTTACTTGTCCTCAAGTGAAACAGAAATTAAGAAATCTTAATTATACCACTGTCGCTGGTCTCTCGAATGCATTTAGCGTATGCACTAAGCCTTTAAACCCCTAGGTGTCCCTAGTGGACGAGTTGTATTCTCGTGAGGGCCTACCAGAGATGTACCCACAAAACCTAATCCAACTTCAGAGCATGATAGAGTCCCAAGCATCCAAGGAGCTATGAGGACATAGAGTTTCTGCATGCTAGTGACAAGAAGTCAGAAATACCAAAAGAACGCATTCTCATCCTTAAGAGTTGAGCGAGAAGTAACCATACCATATGAAAGAATTCGGGTTCAAGAGTGATCACAAGCCTCGACTTCTGCCTCTCCAATAAGGTTTTATGATAATTTCACTCAAAAGACCGCTTTTTAAATCTCTCATGTGTGCAGACAGGAATAAAGAGAGAAATCCTGCACACGTTGAATGATTGGAAGGAGAACCTTCCGAAATAATTTATGGAGACTCCGCAGAATTGTGGACAAAAAGAATCTTTTTCTGATGATCTCTAAGAAAAGAAATCAACCATTAGCAAGGATGGGAGTACTCATTTACCTTCACATCTGATCCTCATTCAACACCACTCTCACAACATCCTTAGAAACGTCTTCCGTCTTCGGTCTTCAATTGTTGATGATGAACTTCTGAACTTCTTAGAACCTTGACAATTTCTAATTTTTCTCTTCAATTTCCTTGTTGCTTGAAATTTCCTATTAAATTCTTCTTTACCATGGTGTTTATTAAACAAAACTAAAAACAAACAGTAACTAATTAACTTTTTTTTAAAAAAAAAAACCTGAAAATAACAATGAAACTACTAAAGTCATGGATGAAGGACTTTATCACTTAATTCTTCACAACCTGTATTGTCTTGATTTTATGAACTTCACTAATTTTCATCTTTTCATGTTTTCTTTGCTCTTTGTAAAATACCTTTTCAAATGTGTATAGAATTCTGCTCTTTGTACTGTATCTTCACTTTTGAATAGGAACTTGAATGGTTGCATGTAAACCTTGGACTTTCTTCAACTTTCTTCATAGAATCTGACGTTGCTTTGCTTGTTGATGATGATGTGTTTCTATGGATCTGTTGATGTTGTCGAGTGAGAGAGAATGGTGCTAACTGCAAATCAAACTACAAGAAGGAGTTTTCATCTTTAGATGGCATCCTCATGATTGACAAAATTAGCACTCAAGAGATCAAAAATATTGTTGAAAGTGGTGCGAAGTTTGGTAGCTCACCATTCCTACCCAGAATTGACGGTGACACACACTCTAAAAGGACTTTTTAGATAGTCACAAAAATTGAAGGTCGGTGCCTTGCTTGATGTAAAATAGGTAGTCTCCACTAAGGGTGATCACGACTCTACTACCAAATATCTTTGCAGCACCTAATTCGCCCTCCGGCATGGTTAAATCTAACTTTAACGCTCTAACAACCAAGAAACCCGATTGTGTTCTCCAGTATTTCCAAGTTCAGTTATTTCGCTCAGACTCTCTATGTAAACATAGCTAGAAGCATGCTAGTGACTCTAAGATCTCTAAAAGTTGGAGGTTTTATGCATTTTTTTTTTAAATATAAGGAAAGGAAAAGAATAAAAACTCTATATGCACACTGAAAACTCTATATGCAAAACACTCCCCAAACCTAAATCTAACATTGTCCTCAATGTTTCAAAAGATGATAAGAATTATACCATGAGAACTATGATGAGTAGAGAAAAGGTAAGAGATTATTGGATGCAAAAGGATGGTGCTAAACCAGAATTGAATGAATGATTTGAAAGCAAACAACATGAGTGCAAGACAAAAAATTTCGGTTAGCACACATAAAAAACTATGCAAAAATAAAAAGAAAAGGGAAAGAGAATGCACTTTTAATCCATAAGTATGTACACGGGTGGACCAGTTTAGTCCACATAAACAGGGTCTTCCAAGTCCATGGTCTCAATTTCTGGTGGAAGTGGCTTCAGAAATGGTTTCAATCTATGACCATTGACCTTGAAGACGTTCTTGTTTGCTGTATTTTCAATTTCAACAGCCTCATGAGGAAAAACATCACGTACCAAGTATGGACCTGACCATCGAGAACGTAATTTTCCTGGAAAAAGATGCAACCGAGTGTTGTACAATAAAACTTTTTGACCAGGTGTGAAACGCAAAATGCGTTTGTCTTGAAACACTTTCATTCTATGTTTATACATTTTGGCACTTTCATAAGCATCATTCCTTAATTTTTCTAACTCATTGAGTTGAAGTTTCCTTTGGGTGCCAGCCTTATCAAGATCAAAGTTAAATTTCTTTACTGTCCAATATGCTCGATGTTCTAACTCGACAGGTAGATGACAAGCTTTACCATACACACGTCTATAGGGGAACATGCCAATAGGAGTCTTGTATGATGTTCTATAGGCCCACAAAGCATCATTTAAACGTAAAGACCAATCTTTCCTAGTTGGATTAACAGTCTTTTCAAGAATATGCTTAATTTCCTATTAGAAACTTATACTTGGCCACTGGTTTGTGGATGGTAAGGTGTTGCTACCTTATTAGTGATTCCATACTTGCACATAAGTGATTCAAAAGGTCTATTGCAAAAATGAGTACCACCATCACTGATTATTGCTCTAGGTGTTCCAAAACGAGATAAAATGTTTTTTTTAAGAAAATAAAGAACTACTTTATGATCATTTATTTTGGATACAATGGCTTCCACGCACTTAGAGACATAATAAACAACAACAAGAATGTATAAATTGCCTTCAGAGTTGGCAAACGGACCCATGAAATCAATACCCCGTACATCAAACAATTCAAAAATCAAAATAGGTTGTAAGGGCATCATGTTTATTCTTGAGATACTTCCTAATTTCTGACATCGTTCACAAGCAACACAAAATGCATGACTATCTTTGAACAACGATGGCCAATAAAAACCACTCTGCAAGATCTTTGCAGAAGTTTTCTTGGAACTAAAATGGCCTCCACATGCATGGTCATGAAAGAAAGAGATGACATATCTTTGTTCAGAATTGGGGACACATATCCTTATGAGTTGGTCAGGGCAGTATTTAAACAAGTATGGGTCATCCCAAAAGAAGTATTTCACTTCAGATAAGAACTTGGATCGGTCTTGTTTAGACCAATGCAAAGGCATTCTACCAGTAACAAGGTAGTTAACAATATCACCAAACCAAGGCATTTCGGACACAAGCATCAATTGTTCGTCAGGGAATGATTCTCTAATAAGCAAGGATTCATCGACAGATTCAACATTCAACCTACACAAGTGATCAACAACAACATTTTCAGACCTTTTCTTATCTCGAATTTTGAGGTTAAACTCTTGTAGCAAGAGTATCCATCGAATTAGACGAGCCTTAGCAACTTTCTTAGACAGTAAATATTTCAATACATCATGGTCAGAATATCTGATGACTTTAGATCCTATCAAATAAGATCTAAACTTATCCAATGCAAACACAACAACTAGCAATTATTTCTCGTAGTTGAATAATTTAGTTGAGCATCATTAAGTGTTTTACTAGCATAGTAGATTACATAAGGGAGTTTATCTACTCATTGACCTAAAACAGCTCCTACAACATATTCATACGCATCACACATAATTTCAAATGGTAAGGTCCAATCAGGTGGTCTGACTATAGGGGCAGACGTGAGAAGAGCTTTCAATTGCTCCCATGCTTCCTTACAAGCATCATCAAAGACAAATGCAACATCTTTTGCAAGAATACTACACAATGGTCTTGAAATTTTACCAAAGTCTTTGATGAACCTCCGTTAAAAACCAGCATGGCCTAAAAATGACCTTATCTCCCTCACAGAGCGAGGTTGAGGCAAGTGTTGAATGAGATCAACTTTAGCTCTATCTACTTCTATGACTTTTTCAGAAATGATATGTCGTAGAACGATGCCTGAGTTAACCATGAAATGTCATTTTTCCCAATTAAAAACCAAATTCTTTTCCTTACATCGAATCAGGACAAGAGTAAGATGATGCAAACATTCATCAAAAGAAGACCCAAAGACAGAAAAATCATCCACGAAAATTTCAAGAAACTTTTATACCATGTCAGAAAAGATGCTCATCATGCAACATTGAAAAGTAGCGGGTGTATTACACAACCCAAAAGGCATACGACGATAAGCAAATGTTCCATAAGGACAGGTAAACGTGGTCTTTGGTTGGTCTTCGGGTGCTATGTGAATTTGGTTATAACCCGAATAGCCATCTAAGAAACAATAATGACTATGTCTTGACAACCTTTCTAACATTTGGTCAATGAAGGGAAGAGGAAAATGATCTTTCTTTGTTACTGTGTTCAATTTCCTATAATCAATAAAAACTCTCCATCCTGTGGTTACACGAGTAGGGACAAGCTCATTCATTTCATTTTGAACTACAGTAATGCCGGACTTTTTAGGTACAACTTGAATAGGACTGACCCACTGGCTATCTGGAATTGGGTATATGATACCCGCATCAAGCAATTTCAGAATCTCACCTTTAACAACATCTCTCATGTTGGGGCTAAGTATCATTTGCATTTCCCTAGATGGTTTAGTGTTTTCTTCAAGATTTATATGATGCATGCAGATTGTAGGACTTATACCTTTAAGTTCTGAGATGGTCCAACCTAAGGCTTCTTTATGCTCTTTAAGCACTTCTAAAAGTTTACTCTCATGTTTTGTGTCTAAAAATGATGCAATAATAACAGGCAAAGTATCAGAAGGACCTAAGAAAGCATATTTCAAAGTGTCAGGAAATGGTTTCAAATCAAGCTTAGGTGCTTCGTCGAGAGAGGGGGCAGACTCGGAATCATAAAGTGGAAGTGGATCCACAACATTCTGACATTTAGCAATATCCATGGGTGGTACAGATTCAAGCAAAGAGTGGACTTCAGTAATGTACTCAGAATCAAAAAGATCTAAGTCAAAATTATCTAAACATTCTTGCAAAGGATCCACAGATAATATGTTAGGCAATGAGTCTTGAATAAGACTGTCAATCATGTTAATCTTGTGCAATTCATTATATTCAAAAACCATAGGTTGTTGACTAACACGAAAAACATTCAATTCCACAGTCATGTTACCAAATAATAAATTCAGCACTCCATTACGACAATTTATGATAGCATTGGACGTCGCCAGAAAATGACGTCCTAAAATGATAGGAATGTGACTATCTGGGTTTTGCACAGGTTGGGTATCTAGCACAATGAAGTCCACAGGGAAATAAAATTTATCAACCTTGATTAACATATCTTCAATGATACCTCGAGGGATTTTTACAGATTTGTCCGCTAATTGTAGCGTGACAGGAGTGGGTTTCAGCTCCCCAAGACCTAACTGCTCATATACAGAATATGGCAATAAGTTCACACTAGCATCTAAGTCTAACAAAGCCCTATCAATTGTATGTTCACCTATTGTGCAAGTGATAGTTGGACTACCAGGGTCTTTAAACTTAAGAGGGGTCTTGCTTTGAATAACTGAACTCACCTGCTCAGTAAGAAAGGCGCGCTTGTGCACATGGTGTTTCTGTTTTTGTGTGCATAGATATTTCAAGAATTTAGCATAAGCAGGTATCTGTTTGATTGCCTCGAGAAAAGGAATATTTATATCGACTCTCTTAAACATTTCCAACATCTCGTTGTATTAGTGACTCCCTTTTTGCTGCACCAACCTTTGTGGGAATGGATCAACAGGTACAAAAGATGGTAAAGGAACATTGACATCATTGGAATTCTTAGAGTCACTATCATGCTCAGATTCCTTTTCTACACTAGATCTTTTTTGTGGTGTTGTGTGCAATGGTGAGTCCGGTTTAGAGTCATCCGACTGAGGTTCACCTACATTGTTAGCAACAAATTTTCCATTACGAAGAGTGGTGACAACATTCACTTGATATTGTGAGGACTCATTGCAACCTGACGTACTTTCCTGAAATGCATTTTTGGGAGTTTGTTGGGGTTGTATAGGGAGTTTACCTTTTTCTCGCTCATTTAGTGCATCACAAATTTGGCCCATTTAAAGTTCTACACTTGAGAAACGTTGGTATGTGGTCTTGTTTAGTTGCAACATATTTTGGGTCAACAGACCGACACTATCTTCAAGACTAAGCTTTTTCTCTACAGGGTATTGTGTGTGTGATTGCACTTGAGGGTTTATAGGATATGAGTATCCTTGATTATTACTAGTTGTACCCCCTTGTACAGGCCCTTTAGACCAAGAAAAGTTAGGGTGATTTCTCCATCCTGGGTTGTAGGTCTGAGAATAAGGGTTATTCTCTTGCTTATGATACAAAGCATTGGCCTGCTCGACCTTAGACTCTTGAAATGCATGTAAGTCTGGACATCTATCCACTAAGTGGTCTGAACCGTGACATGCTGCACAATGGGTTGTCTAAAAATTTTCACGGAGAGTAGGGGCAGAAGTTTTCACATTCTGCAGCTCTAGTGCTATCGCTTCTACTTTCCTAGCCAGGGACGTAATCTTTGCATTTCTCTCAAAGTCAGGCTCAGTACTATGGACTTTAGCTACAGGAGTAGTCTTGCTAGGTTCACAAATGGACTCCCACTGTTGAGTTTTTTCAGCAACTTCGAATAAAAAATCCCAAGCCTCTTTAGAACTTTTATCAATAAATGCAGCAATGCACATTGACTCAACTGTGGATCGGGTACTGACATCTAGACCTTCATACAAAATTTGCACGAGTCTCCATTTTTCAAAACCACCTTCATACAAAATTTGCACGAGTCTCCATTTTTCAAAACCATAATGAGGACATTGGAGCAATAATTCACTAAATCACACTAGATATTTGGCCAATGTCTCACCCTCTAATTGCACAAAACTATTCATACTTTGACGAATTGCCACGGTCTTATGGTTTGGAAAAAAAAAATTTAAAAATTCTTTTGTTAACTCTTCCCATGTTCCGATGTATTGTGGTTTTAGTGCATTTAGCCAAGACTTGGCTTTCTCTTTTAAAGAGAAAGGAAACAGTCTCGGTTTGAGGGACTCTTCCGGCATTTGGTCGAAACACAGAGTTCCACGGATATCTTCAAAATCTCTTACATGGTTGTAAGGGTTTTCAGCATCAACCCCTCTAAACACAGGAAGCATGTGAATTGTGCTTGCTTTCAGTTCAAACTGGCCAACATCAGCTGGTAGAATGATGCAAGAGGGTTGGCTTGCTCTTGTTGGGTACATGTACTCCTTCATACTACGGTCTTGGTTTAATTCTTCACCAATCATTTCAGATTTGGTCAGGACTGTCTACCTCAGAACTAGAAATATCAAAAATTTCTTCTTGGCTAATTCTTACTAGGAGATTAGTTTAGTCTCTAAAGGTCACTATCATAGCCTAGCAAGCGTGACAGTTAGCATTTATAACACTCTGGACAACCAACAATTTTCGAAACAGGGCGGAAAATACTCATGTAAACCGAAGGCTAGCTTTTGGACTTATTTAAAATCTCACAGACACGTTGACTAATACCCTTATGTTGCAGGGATATGCACAACAATACCAACAGTTAAAGAGGTTTTATAACGGTCAGGTATTAACTAGTTCAATGAGTTGGATGGTATGACAATCACATAAACATTAAGAGTAAAAAGAAGTTGAAGAACAAACCGCCGGTATAAACCGGGTTTAGGCAATTCCACAAAGTTTCCTGCTCCGTTTTCTTCCTTTCCTTGTTTTGCAGAGATAGTTCGCAGGCACCTGCTGGCTCAAAGGAGAACTTCAGTACATGGACATATGAAAATCATGCAAAGAACTACTGAAATAGTGAATTTTTACCACTAGCAGAAAGAAAGAACTGTGAACTATATTGACGTATCACTGAAAACTTAAGCAATCAACAATTGAAAGATTTGCACAAGACAGAAAGGGGCCGAAAGTATGGACAAGCTTCCAATGGAAATAGTAAAGATATGAATGCAGGAATGTTTAGTATGTTACAGGATGCTGAATATGAACAAATGGACTAACTAGTCTACAATACAACAACACAGCTACAGGAAGTAGCAAACCACATACTGAAATACAACAGATAGTTCAATATGTTAAACAACACACATGAACAATATTGTATCACGGGATAATGATGCTGGTATGAGAATGTACTGTGACAGAATGCAAATGATAGAAAAATTATAGTTAAAATACTACAGAACAAAGCTACAGATTGTAATGACTAATAAAAATCTACAACTAAGATGGATATATTACAGGTGATGGTTGTGATACAAATGATTATGACTGAAGTTAAAGCTACTGCTAACAGCAAGATGCAGATTATATAACAGCACAACGTCACAAAGTTACACTACAACAGCTGAAAAACAACAATCTAACATATATATACAAATAGTAACTAAAACCAGTAAAGTGAAGATAGAAATCTCAGCTACACCGCTACCGAGTCCCCGACAGGGGCACCAAAAACTTGGTAGGATTGTAAAGATTAGGCCTGTCAATGGAAGAATATCCGTCGGATATTTAGAAATCCGATATCCGACATGTTAAGCACTACTGGATATTCGATATCCGATAATATCCTATAGGATATCAAAATCAGATATCGATTCCGATAGGCTAAGATGTCGGATATCCGATAAATATCCGATAGTATCCGGTTATAACAAAAAAGTTTAAAAACCCTTGTAAAATATTTTCATAATTGACACTTATGGGATATTTATCCGACAATATCCGATAATATCTGATACTAGACTCGAAATTAGGATAAATTACAAATAAGTTCCTATACTATCGGATATCGGATATTAACATTTCGGATGGGGTCTAATCCGTTTCCGATATGTTAAGGAAGAAATATCCGATAAAATATCCGATCCGATATCCGATAAAACGGATAAAATCCTATAGGATCTCGAATACTCGGAAACGGATACCGGATATTGGACAAATATTGACAGGCCTAGTAAAAATTACCTACGACTATGTCAAAATGCAAGTGCACAACGTCTATAGTAGACAAGACAAATACAGGTCGATCCCACGAAGACAAGGTGGGTGTAGAGTTGATTTCGAAGTTTCACAATACTGATTCAAATATAAAGTGCACAAGAGTTGTTTTGTTGTGTCGATACGACAAGATGATGATGGATATTACAACAGTAAACTAAAAATGCAACAATAAAGATGTTAACACAGAGAATTGAGGCACTAAGATTATCGAATTCACCACTAATTCACACTATGTTATTCAACTAATTATACCACTCTTGTCCTTGTAACAAATAAGGGAGATGTGTCAAGTCTACCACTTACCTAAGGTGTTTCACGAATGGATATATCAATCACAACTAAAGTATCAATTCGGAGCACTAACTGTCTAATTAAGCACAACTAGTCAAGGGATTCATAACAGTCTCTAAGGCATGAACTGCGGCACTATCAATACAGGGTTATCCTAACTACAATGGATGCCTGACATACACTATGAGAGCAAAGTATTGAAGCACTAATATTGAATATATCCTAGAACATTTTAAGCATTCAAGAACAGCACAAGAAGTAGGAAAAAACACAGATACAAGCTAGGGTTTCATCTAAACCCTAGAAAAGTAATTTAGAACATGATTAATATGACTAAGGGGCAATTGAATTTAGATAACTAATTGGTCTAACTCAAAATGGATTCCTACTCACAGAGAACCCTATTTATACCCAATTCTCTTCTCAAATACTAGAATTGATAAATTAGAGAACAACCCCTCACTCGAATTATGTTTTTCTACAAACCCCCTCTGCAATTCTTCCCGCAACACTTGATTTGATGTTTGCTTTTAGCTATTGAGGATAACCCTAACTCCGTCTCTCTCAATCATAGCTCTTAGGGTTACTGTTTTAGGGAAGAAGCTATGATAGAGACAGAGAGAGATTAGGAGGTTGATTGATGGATCTTGATCAGAGATTTGTCGAATGGATTGATGGAGAGATTGATGAACTGATGGTTTTGCAGGGTATGGAGAAGATGAAAGTACGTAGAGGAGTGTTTGGTTCGGCTCGATTTTGAGTAGAAAATAGGCGGATGTGGTGTTGAGCAGGAGCAACAAACGTTGATGTACACTGTGGAGATGCCTTGGATGCTCAGAAGCTAGGTCAATCCGATGGCTCAGATTGGATTTGGGCTTGGGTCTTGTTTCTTCTCTCTTCTGGGCACATATCTTCTTCAAGGCTAGGAATCTCAAGCCCACTTCTAGTTTTAGGTATTGCAAACAACATTCTTCACTTACGGACGAGGTGCAGAAGATATTCTTCACTTTCCGATAATGTGCATAAATTATTCTTCACGGAAGATATTCTTCACTACTTTCCAGCGGGAGCCTTTGTTCTCTCTCTTCCGTTTTCACCATTTATCGGCTCTTTTGGCTTCGTAATTCATCCAAGCTTTATTTAGTACCTAAAAACAAAAAATTAATTAATACAAGCAGTTATTCTTGAAAACAATAAAATACAGAATTTGGGATAATATATGATTTTAAAGCGTAAAAGATGAGTTAATTGCCAATAAAAAGGTGTAGAAATATGCACTATTTGGCACTCATCAATAGCATTCAGATACTACATGGAGGTCCATCACTCCAAGAGCCGGTCTCTCTATCATCCATTGGTTGATTCTCAGTTGATCATTCTGAACAGGTTCAAACACTAATATCTTAATGTTGATCCAGCAATCAATATTTTAATTAATTAAATAATATTCGGTCCAGCTACCATTATTTTTAATTAATATTTTATTTTGGTCTTACTGTCAATTATTCATGATCTAGCAGTACCTCTCTGACCATCAATGCTCCATCTGTTAATGCCCTAATTGCTTCAACTAGCAATGGGTCACGACCAACAAGGTTCAGAACCGTCACCTCTGGAGATATTGATTCAACTATCAATATTTAATTGCTCTACAGAGAAATATTCCTCATATTGATTCGGCTATCAATACTTGAGTAGCAGTATTTCTCATGTTGATTCAACTTTCAACATCCGGGAATTTAATACTGATCCGACTATCAGTATTTCATTGGTCCATCGACCATCATTTGGTTCGTCAGTCGACCACTATTTTAATCTCTCCTCGTCATTCGACTGACTCATGACACATAGATCGAGAAAGATCTTCTATGATCATTCAGTAATGATTATTTTCATAATTGCTCAATGGACCAACATAATGGTTTATGATTGATCCAACAATCTCATCAGACCATATCTAAGTCATTTGATTATTATTATTGCTCCAACTAGCATAATGATGTGTCACGGTCATCAGTGACCTAATTCAATGTCTAAGAGCATGTCGTTGTTCCAACAGTCCATGCTCCATCCATCATTATATTGAACTTCGTCTGTTCAGTTCATAGTTATGACTCAAAGTCTTAGGTCAAAGGTTGACCACATAAAATACGTCTGCAAAACAGACTTTCACATGAGACATCAATTCATGTCACGTTGGGGGATATCACTAAGATTTTGGTCTGACATCCTACAACATGTGCGATGTGAGGTACATCCACGATGAAAGTTGTGGTAAGTCGTGCTGGCAGTTAAGGGAGAAAATGGAATAGTGGATGGTCGATCAACCAAGTCTTCCATGCAACGTGGAAGTGGTTTATGCACGATCTCCCACTTCCCCATTCTTCATATTCCTTCAGCTGTCACCACTTAGAGGAGATTTATGTGCTGCAATAAATAGGTTTCTGAAACCTATGCTTTGATAAGACTAAAAAGACTTAACGTAAGCAAACCTACGGAAGTCAAAATATCAAACACTTTCAGAAGGTTTCTATCGTCTACACATAGAATCATCTTCACAAAAATTCAACACATCATCAACAAATCAATCTCCATTGATCCACACAATCTCAGCTTCTCTCCCTACAGATCGAACCTTCTCCTCACTTGTGACCAAATTGAACCTGGAACGACCATTGCCTTGGTTTAGTCCAGGGTCTTACAAATTAGTCTCTCGAAATCAAAGTACTCCCCTGTGGTACATTTTTTTAAAGGTTCAAGAGATTTGCTACTTCGAGCACCTGATTCAGCGAGCACTTGCCTCCTCCACCACTTTTTACCAGAAACTCACAGCTGGTCTTCTAAACAGAGCCGACCCTCGCGTATGTATAAGACCGAATCCATTCGATTTCTTAAATGGATTACTAATCCTTAAATTTTCGAGGAATCCTTTGTTAGCGGTTGTGAATGACTGACTTTTTATCTTTTCGATCTTGGTTCTGAAGGAACGACCTTCTCTTAGCCGATCATATGAAGTTTAACCGCTCGTCTCAGGTTGAGTCGATCGACTCAACTTAAGATGGGATGCGCAAATGCTCAGATATGAGTAAGGCTGCACATGGTCCGGTACGGGACGGTTCTCTTATGGAACCGGTCCCTGTACTTGGTGTTGACCGGTACCTCATTTTGAGGACCGGTACCTGTACATCCGGTACAAGCCCGGTACATGGTTTTTACACATTCCAGTTATCAATGAGAAAAAAAATCAGATGCAAGTTCTAAAAAGAAATCCTAACTAAAAGCTAACTCTACGGTTCAAATCATAGAGTTTCACAAATTCAACATACCAAATTACAATGAACAAATTTCAAAATTCATCCTCAACTGATTTGTATACATCTCCAATAACACTTTTCAATTAATTTGTTTCCACCAGTTGATGTCTCGTCTTTCACCAAATCAATATATTTCACTTCAACTCAAAGTATAAACCACCCTCAAAATGGACAAATCCATCTCCATTGCACACCTCGAATCTTATAAATTGACACAATTAATCAACAACAAGCATAAATAAAAAAAATTTAGACAAAAACAAAACAAACTCTGCATTCTTATATATGTCTGCTAGTAATCAAAGATCTCAAAATTCAATTCGTTAAGCAATAACAGATGTAATTCAACACCCATGTTTCCAAACAATCTAAAATCATCAAATTCATAAACACCAAATTACAATTACCTATTGTTGTTTAATTTCAACAGAATCAATCAATTCAAACCTTGATATCCCAAATCGATCTAAAAAAATGATAAATCATACATGCAATTAATAAGAACTAAATCCCATTCAATAAACTAACCAAACATGAAATAAATAAGAACTCTAAGTCAATTTATAGCTATACAAATTACTGAGAATAAGGGAAGAAGAAGGTGGTGGTGGCTGTAATAGATTGGTGGTGGTGTCGCCGAAGAACATAATTGACTGATTGAGAGTATAGAAGATGGAGCGATTTGGTTATAGATTTATAGTGGTGTTGCTGAAGAAGAAGTGATTTGGTTATGGGTTAACAGAAGACGAAAGAGGAGGAGGAGTAAAAGAAGGATAAAGAACAATGAGAGATTTGATTGAGAGTAATTGAAGGAAATACCTAGTATCAACGACTAGGATTCACAGATAAATCAAAGGCTAGGATTTAACAGGGAATTTGGTCAGGTACTGGCCGAGAATTTGCTGAGAACCGGTTCATGTATCCATTCTACACCGGTTCTCATTTCCATTCCCGCTCCCTGTACCTCGTTCCTCGGTTCCGATTCTTTTTTTCCGGTTCTAGCCAGGTATAAGGACAAGAGACCGGTTCTTGTAGTGTAAGGTGGAAACGTGCATATTAGCTTGTTCGCTCACCCCATTGGAATTACTCTAACATAAAGAGGTTTTCTTCTCTCTTTTTTTCATGAAAAAAAGTGAATGGGAATTGGATTCCCAGGAAACTGGTTGTCATTTCCAGGGGTGTTCGTTCATTCACATGATTGTCATTTCCTCCGCCCAAATACGTCCCGGGCTTATATATAATACTATCTCCGTCCCATTATTAATTGACCTAGTAGCACAATTTAGAAATGATTTATCTTCCAAACTATACCATGATATTCATAAATTTTATATCATTGAAAAGTATTTTAAAACACCTACATAACGAGTATAAACATGGCTGTCAAATTATATATAATCAATTATTAATTAGGCAAAATTCAAAAACAACTAGGTCATCTAATAGTGGCGGGGAGTGAGTATTATACAAGTACCATCGACTTTAAACTATAATTACGACTTCAACCATCGGTGTAAAGAAACCAAGTAGGTACTACTTTCACAGTTTCCTAGCCATCTCCTCTCGCCTTATTCCTCCGTGAACATAGACGACGACAACACATCCTGAAACCTTACCATTTTTCAATCAACTTTAATTTGTTTATTCAGCTGGTAAGGTTAGTGAACTCTAAACCATAAATTATTCTCTCAAACTGGGACAAATAGTCACCGATTTTCTACTCTTATCTAACCTAAAAATGTGACTTTTGCTTCCCAGTTTCAGTTACAATTGCTTTTCAATTCTTATACAATGTTATCAATTTGTGGGGTTTGGTCGAAATGTATGTTCATACCTATTAGTTTTTAAATTTCTGAATATTAGTTTTTAAACTTGTCAACTTAAGTTGTTTGTTGATTTTCCTAAGAGAAGAAACATGTTCAGATTTCAAATTTAATAAGACAAAAGAGGATTAACTCCATGTTTATATATATGTATATGTAGCTTGAGTTGTTGTTATGGATTCATTGTTGGAAAACTAGGTCACCACATAACACAGTTTCGGTATACAGTTCGGGTAGGGTTTAGATTCATCAGACATTTTTATGATATTAGTAGACCTTTTGTGGGAGGTTAATCACGGTACATCTTCTTATGGGTTTTCCCAGCAGATTCATGTACCATACTAAGCGATTAAGTCTCTGAGTATTTTGTAGTTGCACTTAACCAGAAAAATGAAAACTAATGATCTGTGAATTGTTAATCAGGCTGTCTAAGGAGACTTAAAGTTTATAACTAACAAGTAGTTCAAGGGATTTATTATTAGATTCTGAATCAGGTGAAATCATACTGTATTTTGTCATCTGTATATTGTTGTGAGGTTCTGTTATTAGACTCTTAGAAAATGCAACTCGATTCATGAAGTACCATTTTGGTTATGGGGTTCAAGGATTTCAGATGTTAACTCTGCAGTGCTCAGCAAAGCTTGTTTTTTCTTTCATTGATACATGTAAACATGAGTTACAACCACTTACTTGTACCACCTTGAAGCAGTGACATCCTTGGATAATTTTTAGAGGTAACAAGGTTGCTGCAGCTTTAATAACTGCACTGTTATCACCTCAAAGATCACTTTAAGTCATCCCTATTTCATTAATCTATTATATAGAGCTTGCAATATGGATTCCCCTAGCTTTTAGATTTGATAGTGGTTGGTCCATTATGTCCCTATTTTGTTTGTCCATTGTTCATCACTCCTAGTCAAGTGTGAATGAAATGTATAATCTGAATTCATGAACCATGATGCAGGTTGCAACACAAGGTTTTAATTTGGATGAATTGAAATGATTGTGTAAATGAATGTTCTGGGGTAGCATCTTATTTGTGTCAGCTTAAGGAAGTATGCAATGAAAAGTTTGTTTTGCATGCATCAATGTTTCGTATCATCTTGGAAAGTATGTTTGTGCACATCGAATGTCTGAGGGGACGTCTTCTCAGCTAAGTTATGAATTTTTAGTCTGGGTGAGTGCAATGCTTCAGAGTGGGTGTGATGGTGTTCCATGGCAATTATGGATTATTTAGTCGTAAGGTACAAGTGGCAGGCGCGTAGCACGTGCAATTTCACTTGTCACGTCTAAAAGAAATCTATTATATTCAATCTCTAATCTGGGTTACAGCTCAATGATGTAATTATTTATCCTTACTGGAACAATAGTCACTGAAATGAGTACCTGTAAATAAATGAAATTCTATACTATCAAACTGGTTTTGATTATATTGTTTCTGACGTGTTTTCTTTAACGGGATTTGTCATTGTGTCTCAGTTTGGAAAATATGCCTTCTATACAGACTGCATTGCCTCCTGAACTCGTCAATAATGCCCGAAGAGTTAGTATTCTTTTTCCTCTCCTTTCACTAATGTAGTTAACATACTTGTTAATGTTTTATTCTAAAGATTATTGATATTCTGATTGTATTTTTGGTAGCTTTATCGGGAGTGTCTAAGAAGAGCTAAATATGTTGGTCATAGAGTAAGCTTCTCTTACTATTGTTCTTTACTTTACCATTCTAAGATATGTTATTTCCGCATTCTTTGATCATCTAATTGCTTTGTACATCACACATTGAATATGATTGTAGCCGAATGTTTATCGAAATATGTAAGCATCTTCACCACAACTGATCATATGAAACATTAACCGAAAGGTTTTCCATTAGGATGTGAACTAGATACATACAAATTACATCTATCCTGAAACAAGATAGATCAGTCCCCGCACAATCTCTCAAAGCATGTTTGCAAAGGGAGTTTTGATCTATCTATTTCACACTCCATACAAAGGACAAACATCTGTATTTTCCATTTGATCAGTTGCAGGAATTGACCAATACAGCATTTGTAGATGAAATATGGTGTAGGACCAGCTTTAATGTGTTATTTAGAAGTTTTTGGTGGCTGGGTCAATGAGAGAAAGATGTATCAGACCGCCAGTTCTCCCCTTTTTTAGGTAGAATGATCTGATTCTGACTATTATACCTTAAACATAATTCTTCATAGAGGAAACTATTCGATATGAGTATAGTGTTGCAGACACCCCAGAGTGGGTTTGTAGGAGGTTTAGATTATTGTCTCTCATGTTAAAGGCTTTACGAAGGGTTTAGAAGATACATTAGCTTCTATAAGATATACTACTATTTCATTTGGTAACCAGCCATTCTGTATTGCTTTAAATGCGGGGTGTTAGTGGCGCACACTGATCGAGTAACAAAGTTGGGGACTTTGTTTCATTGTTTTTCCTGTTGAATGCCCAACAAGCATTCAATTTCTAATTTCTGCTTGTGTTAAACATATAGACATAGAATATACTTCTATACGTCCAGTTCTGTTTCCATGGATTTGAAAACTGATGTGATGACTGTCTATTTTTTTATAAATCTTGCAGCAAAATAATACTCCGCTCCTGGTGGATATGATAAGGCAGCAATTCAAGAAAAACATGCTCGAGACAAATCCAGAAAAGATTCAGACCATGATGGATGCGTGAGTTTTAAGTCACCTTGATAATGCTTTTAATTCTTTCATATTAAGTTTATGGTCGTCATGTTTTTGCTGCTTCAAGGAGCTAGAAGCTGGAAATTTCATCTAATTGTATGGTGTATGTCTTCAGTGCCGCAAGAGGACTGATTAATCATATGCTCCTAGAGTCCGAACAGATAACTGGGCGCAAGTTAAGCAGCAAAACTTGACTACATATTGTTGCAGTTCTCATGTCATGTTTCTGTTTTTCCAAATCAACAAATTTCATTTATTCTACTCTTACCAGACTGAATAAATTTCTGGTTTTTGTGTTTACTGGACTATAGAGTTAATCTCTTTTTTGGGTCTTCCTGAGTTGTCTGACCATTTTCAGTATCACCTGGCATGTAAAATCCAACATTGCTGATTTGCGGATTCAGCAAGTTGGTTATATTTATGCTTGACCATGAACTTGAGCAAAAATTTATTTCAGTTGTGGTAGATTTATACTTTCAATCATCCAAGGAATGTCTCACGGGCCAAAAGATCTCCTGTCACAGAGATTTCAGACTAATAGGCCTGAAATCTGTAGTCGGAAGGTCTCTTTCTCACTCTCTCTTAGATCCAAACCGCATTCCATGGATGTGTTCAATTTCTGCGCATGAGCACTGCAATTATGTAGTTGTGAATGGTTGTCCCAAGTTATCTGTCACATCAGCAAACATTTTGAGTGTCTTTCCCTTCAAAGTAAGAGTGATGGTGATGCTACTTATTCCCTCCAAAGTTTTCACTGTATCCAGGCCTCAGGGTTACCCAGGCAGAACGTATTGGGGAAAAAAAGTAAGAAAATCTCTTTCCATGCACGATGAGACTAAAAGAACATTGGAAAAGCTAAGTCAATGGGTTGAAAACAACATGATGCAAAAACATCCAAAAATGAAAACCCTCTGTAATTGAGATGTTTTGGTCACCATTCAATGTCTCTTCTCATCATAATTAACAGGGATTTATTGAATGAATGAATGAATGAATTGCATCCATTCCTTTCTTCAGAAACATCATTTCTCTTCTTATCAGCTATCTTATTGTTCTGTTGCAGATATTCACTTTAAACGTCTTTCGAGTTAGGCCTTTTGGTCGGTTTTCTAGTAAGTGGATTACTACAAGAAAGAACGTCAGCCAGAAAACATTTTCGATCATGAATCGAATGTCTAGAACTAGCTTGATTGTCTAGAAAGATAAAGAGGGTTTTATAGGCTCTCATGAAATCATTGTTCACTTAAATGATTACATTCTTTTTCTTTATTGCTAAGCCAGATAATTTTTGCAAATCATTACAGGTTTACGTATGCCAATAGATTTTCTTTTTCTTTTTCTTTTTTCCAGTACTGTATACACAATAGGAAGTTATCGACATCCTTATAATGTCCTCGAGAAGCTAATACAAGATTATACACTTGATGGTTGGATATACTAACAAGTGTCATCCTTCATATTCTGAATACGCCTATGCCTTGCTTGTTTTCGGCAAAGTTTAGCAGCTGCTTGGTAGTAGACTCAAAATTCTCTGTAAAAATTCAGTGTCAGTTGCATTTATAGTGCTGCGAATTTTGACAATTAGTAACATACCAAGCAGGGACCATAATTTTCTAGGTTCGCAGAACTCGTTCGTTAATTTTCATGTTGCCTTGTCCATTCATCTCTATACTCGTTGAAATGTTTGATTAAAAGAAGATCAGAGTAGTAGTTTGGATACTTGACAACTACAATTCAGACTAAAACACACTGTTGGAGGTCTTCGAAAGGTTCATGAATGTTTGATGGTTTTCCTTTAGCTGTTAGCACTCTGCAAGTATGAATCTATGGTCAGTTTACCTTTGGTAGAGAAAGAAAACTAATGCACATATTTATTTGACAACAAATCTTGTCTAAATTGGAAACACAAATTTAGAAATGAAAAATATATTAGAATTATCTCTATGGTTTAATCATTACAGTCTTCTCGGGTAAGAGAAGGAAGCTTAAACACATGCAGAACAAGATTTTACAACAAATGTTAGCCAAACTCCAACATCACAAAGCCACACAAAGACGAAGAGGCTAACGTAGAGCCAACAGAAGAAACCACACATAAAGCTAGTACAAGTATTTTTTGCCCTTAATGAGTTGGGGTTTGTCCCAATTTAGATGGTCTCGCTTCTGCATCTCTTGGACTAACTGGCATTCTTCCCCCAAAACTTGAGCTTCTTAGTTCATACACGCGGGGACTAGTGAGTGATTTGTCCATAAAGCTTTGGCTTCGAAAGCTTTTTGGGTCTCTTGGGGTTGAGTTGGAACTTGTTATCTTAGGACTGCACATCCGACGAACTTCACCACGGCTTCGAGTAAGCATCTCATCTAGAATCTCTGCATCGTCTGCAAAAGGAGCTCTGGAAACCTCCCCCTCCTGATATGAAATACGCTTAAATATTCAGTATAACTTCATTATTCCTTACAATAGGCGATCTTTAGGAAAAGAAACGGATGTAGCTTATAGGAAAAAATCTTACACATGAGATGTTGAACGGTAAAGCGGGCGCTTCTTCATATTCTGCTGCATCTAAATCTTGAAGGTGCACCCCTTTGAAAAATTTGGGGAGTATGTATTGTCTTACAGGAACCAATAGCATGATCATTAAGGGGAATAACACCCCAGCTATTGGAATCCATGTAATTCCGAAACAAATTAGTAAGTAAGTTGTCTGAAATAATGTGAAAGTCAAAATTGTTTTGAAAGGTACAGTTTCTACAAAAGTGGCATGGTACTCCTCAAGAACCCTGAAATAAGCAAAAAAAGAAAAAAAAAAAAAAAAGAGGGTTATTTAATGAAAATGAAGAAGAAAAAGGAGAAATGAAATTGACCACAACGGACAAAGTGATGGAAAGAATTTTTACTTGTATCTTCTACTTGGAGCAGTGAAGATTAATAAGAATCTCTCCCAGAACTGATTTCCGGGTAAGCTCTCAATGGCCATAAACGCGAAATAACCCCACAGTACAGAGGTTGGAATCATTTTAAGTAAAGGCATAGCTGCAACACAGCCTCCCACCATGGTTGATTGAAGCAAGTTACTAACTCGTTGTTCTTTGACCTCAACAGGTAACAAATCATCAATCTCTTTTTCAACATCAAATACCGTCTCATCAACCGGGGCATCGATGTGTCCCACAGTAGAAGCTAACTGAAGAGTTGTCCCTTTTAATTCCTTTAATCCTTGCTGAAAAAAAAAACATTATTTAGGCAACAGCGCTACTGGTGATGACTTGATAACTTGTATGGTAATGAAGTTTACTCCACAGAAGTATCATAAAATTAAGACTTGTATATGCACAGACTGATCTAATTTTTCTACTTTCAAGGCTATTTATGATCAATACAAAGAAATGCGTAGTTCTCTTACTCGAGCAGATGGCTCTTGGTAGATTAATGGACTCTGCATCTGTTGATAAGCTTCTTGCATATTGCCGTAGACTTCTCCCAAACTTGCATTATCCTCCAT
Source organism: Papaver somniferum (assembly GCF_003573695.1). Taxonomy (NCBI): domain Eukaryota; kingdom Viridiplantae; phylum Streptophyta; class Magnoliopsida; order Ranunculales; family Papaveraceae; genus Papaver; species Papaver somniferum. The sequence continues at coordinate 14,952,379 of NC_039359.1, read as the reverse complement.
ACTTCTCTTGGCAGTGACCACTAGTTTATCTCGAAGCAACTGCATATCAAGTAACGTTCATGTAAGTACAAATTTAAGTAGTTGCTCAGAGAGAAATTTGTTGCTGAAAGTGAACCATCTAAGGAACGAAGAAATAAATGATCATCAATAATCCAAAATCTCAAAATCTTTGATGATTATTCATATTGAATCTTTTGAATTTCATAGCTAGATAGAAGTTTGGATAGCGGTTACCTGGTGTTTGAGAGTGGCAAGACTCTTTGTATGCATTGGAGATTGTGGGATGACGCCGTTAGATGGTGGGATACCAAGAAGACCACATAATAGAGTCTGCAAACCGAAACCATCAATTTTGCTTTTAACTGTATGCTAACTAACTTATACTGTAAGATACAAAATGGAGAATAAACAAGAAAGAATGCAGGAATGAAGAGATAGATGTTTACCAGGAATCCTAAAAGAAGTAAATCGTAATGGAAAGAAGATGGTTTTCTCAAATTGAACTCGCTTTGCTGTGCAAGTTGAGATGCTACACTATGGTCAAAATAATAAAGCACTGCGATCATCGTTGCTGGGATAAAAGCTCCAAATATATAAAGGATAGGCACATTTAGCATGTCCTGCGAAGCCAAAGAAAAATACTTTAGGGATACTTTATCCTCAGACTACACGAAGTAAATAACATTCTGGTTATTAGCTCAAAAGAACAGAAGAAATTGTATACATATTTACAAGATAGAAACATAATACTATTTACATCGAAAAGCTTAGTTGACAATTATACATACTTTGACGACTGTCCAGTTAGCGTAGGCACCAGGCGACCACGGATTTGGGCTGAAGAGCCGCCTAGGGATACCATGTGGAACATTATTGGCTGGGATATATGAAACAGCAGTCCAAACAAGAACCATCAAAGGCACACCGTAGTCTGCAATGATACCTCGAACCCACGCTGTGAAAAGAAACCAATGTCAGGCTTTCGGCTTTCCATATAGAAGAATCTTTCTTTTTTAAAATTCAACAAGATTTAAGGAGCACTAAGAAACTAAAGAAAAATCAAATTCGCATATATAGATACACTTGCCAGAGCCATATCTCCATGATCGTGCTTTCCGACTTTTCAGTCCAGTGAGTAACAAACCAAATGACATAATTAATGCAAACATCCCATTTGAAAATCTCCATGATGGACTAAACTCTGGTAGGTCTGGATTTTCTCTTCTTGGAATGCGAAATTCATCAATAATTCCCTACAGGACAAAGATTACACATCACAAGTAAAAATCAAGTTATTGTCAGTTAAGACAACACCCAGCTCTTTTCTAGACAAATATTCTAGCCCAATCAAAATTAATGCAGGAGGTCAATAGTTTATGGACAAAAGAAAGTCTCTACACTCTAGTCAATTAAATATTCTGAGAAACTGAAAAAGAAGAAAACTTTCTGATTCATTTTCCTTACTCTAATTGCTTCCTGCATAAAGAGCATAGCAATAAGCAGACCAAAAAGTTCTCCAGCCACACGAGTAAATCTATTGATGATGGAGCAAGCCCCCAAGACAGCCAGTAAGAATAGCAAGGCTGCAGACCATACACATACCCTGCCCATTTGAAGAATCATGTAAGTTCTACGCAACAGAATTCTAATTAGAAAGTAGTGAAAATTCTCATTAAATAGAATAGGGAAACCCTGCATTCACCATCGATAAACAAGACAAAGATAGCATACCATGCAGACCATGCAAGAAAGAGCTTTGGTCCCAATTCAGGTCTATCTTTAACAAAGTTGAACATGAAAGTGTACATAAGCACGGTGGGCTCAGCAACTCCAAGAATCAGCAAAGGCTGACCTCCTATAAGTGAATGTATTATCCCACAAAGTGCAGTTGATGCTAATGTTTGAACCGCGGTCAGAACTCCATCTGCCAGTACAGATAAACTTACATAAGCTACTTTCTCATGAGCTTAGTCTACGATTATTTACTTTTACATCTAATTAAGCGCTACTCCTCGTAGCATGCTGAAACATAAAAGTTGTGCAAAGCCCCTAAAAGCTAAAAAAAAAAAAAAAAAAAAAAAAAAAAAAAAAAAAAAAAAAAAAAAAAAAAGCGAAGACTTTGACATCAAGTAATCTCTCAATCTATTAAAGATAGTCTGATTGGATTTACCAGTGCTCCTGTCCAATTGTTCGCCGAATGAAATAACTGGTATTGCTGAAGCGAAAAATATATATGTTGTAGGAGCCAAAATTCTGCAAACACACAAATTATGGCTAAACTATCACAATATCTCTACCCAAAAATTGAACCTAAAAGAAATCAGATAATGTAGTAATTCCATTAATACCCAGTTTCATCAGTACCCAAACACAGATTTCTCCAAATAAAAAGCACAACTAGTACACACCTTAAACCAGCACTGAAGCCACTAGTCCAATCTTGCTTGTAGCATTTCAGCCTTCCTTTAATGTCATTCTTGATTCCTTGTAAAGGAACAAAGGTCTCCTCCATGGATTTGTTTGTATAATCACAGGACTAAGCTCTCTTGATTTAATAATGGGTTTGGATTAAAACTAAGAAAATACCCCCTAAAAGGGATAGAGAAGAAAAATCTAAAATCTAGATAAATTTACATGATCAGATAACACTTCACGGAAATGTAATGAGACAAAATGAAAATACTCACTCACAGAATAAGGCTAATTTACATGATTTGAGATCTTATCACAAAATATCAAACAAAACAGAAAAAAACTCACACAAAATCAAGAAGATTCAAGTGAATGGCAGATACCCAGATTGCAAAAATTAGTCTTTAACTCAAAAACACAAGAAAACATTCAAAACCCAGACTTTATATTATCATTGTTTCTCAAAACAACAAGAAGAAATCAAAAGGGTTTTGGATTCAGAAAACACCTAATAAGCCAATAGTTGTATTTTGCAAAATGAGGAGGTAGACAGAGAGAGGGAGATGGAAAGTGATGAAACTACTACACAAAAGAAAGTATTGTAGGATGTTGGAAATATATAGGCTTTTGAAAAGGGTGTGATGTAAAGAAAGGAACTGTAGATTTGATTCAAGAGTACATACACATTCAATGTGGGAGTGTCAAAAGGGATGAGAATCAGAATGAATGTATTTTTCACTGTCAGTGACTGTAATTAAAATCAAAAAATTAATAATCAAAAACAAATGTAAAACCAACACAGTTTAAGTAGAAGACTTAAACAAGGAAGAGGGATCTGTAGAAGCTCAAATGTTTTTTTTTTTGTAGGGAAAAGGAAAAGGAAAAAGAGTAGCTCATAAAGTGGGATTTTTCTTGTTCTTTTACTCTTTTGAGTGATAAGTAAGTAGGTATTGTGATAGAGAGAGATAGGGAGGACTGACTGCCAGTGCCAGTCCATAACAAGCTGGCTTGGAAATACCCATGTACTTTCTTTCTCTCTACTGTATTTTTTTTCTTCAATATATTTTTTAAATATATTAGAGAGACTAGTAAGAAACTTATATTTTAGAGAGGCTCTGAGCGCGTAATCTATAAACAAATAAGAAACATATATAAATGGCGGCAGACAAAGGCCCGAGGCAGGCAACCAATGACGAATCAACCGTATAGTATTATTTTGGTTGTTTTCTCCCGTCCGATCTTACTCATCAAATCTGACTCAAATCACCTAATTCATCCGGATGTAACTTAATATGTTTATTTTTTTAATCAGATCTGACTCAAAAATATGAATCAACAGTATTTTGCTATCTATCGTGGAATCAGCAAAGATACAAACATATTGTTAGACAACACTGCTATGACAAATGTAACAACAAACACTTGTATCTCATTATATACTCCCTACGTTTTTTTTCAAGTGATTGTGGGAAGAATATACAGCAGTACTGTGTTTCTTACTAAAGATTGAAAAGGGTAAAACAATTTCTTTTTCACTAGTATTTTTAATTTTGTTTAGTAGTAAAGCATGAAAGCAAAGTAGTATTATGATGAATAATTATTGAGGCAGGGGTCCATTTTGTTTTCGAAGTACCTACTGTAGTCTATTTCTGTATCATCACAGAAGACGTAAGTATTAGACTTTATGTTTAGTTCACGGCTTCAAATGAATTAGAAATAGCAAATGTTATCTCGCGATTCTTTCCTAATAAAGTACTCACTTACGATCACACGGTGGCAATAGAAAATGCTGCTAATATCCTTACGAGCCTGTTAATTACATAAAGAATGAGCAATATGATGACTCATTATCTTTAGGCCTTGATTTTTCGCATAGGTAAAGATCAAGAAAAGAAATGACTCAAATGAGTATCAGAGTACGTCTTTCTCAAAAAACCTATTATAGGGGTTCCAAGGATTTAATTTTGAAGGCTCTTATATTCAACTATCTTAAATATGAATGAGGGGACCTAATTTATTATCAAGAATACAAAAATACCCTCTGATAACCTAAATCTTAAAAAAAAAATCGTATCTTCTTCTTCCTTTCTTCTTCTCCTCCGTCGCCTCTTCTTCCATTTTGTTTTAAAAGACGATTGATCTTCGATTCTCAGCCAGTAATAACTTTAATTTGGATAAGAATCGAAAACCCAACCCTTTTTTATTGTGTTTGATTCATGAATAGGTTAGATTTAATTAAACTAGAGATTGAAAAGTTAGTTTCAGAACTGACTACGGTTGAGAAATCAATATTTCCCAGCTGTATGATTGATTTACGGTGGGAAAATATTGATTTCTTCACCGTATAAATTTTGTACGGTTGGGAAAATATGAACTCCCAACCGTAAGTGAGTTACCTAACTTTTGTATACGGTTAGGGTTTCCTAACCGTAAGTTACCTTGGCTTTGTATACGGTTGGGAAAATATGAACTCCCAACGGTATATTTTATATACGGTTAGGTTTTCTAACCGTAACTTCAATTCTCAAAAGAAAAAAAAAATTATCCGAATTTTTGATTTTCAAATATTAACTATAAATCAAATGATTAGTCTAATCTTATCACAAATTTTGCTTAATTTAGTTAACCTAATCATTAGTTGTTAATTAATCATTGGGATAAGGGGTTTTGAGATTACTATTTGATGACCCAGCCTTTTGTCCTCTTGTGAGCCGTCAAAATCAAAATTTTGGAGCCCTTATAATAGGTTTTTTTCTCAATATTGGCTTTTGATAATTGTGTAGGTCGTACTCTTAAAACATTCCACGACGCCATTTTATGTGAGCTCCTGAACCTGGCTTTTCTGAGGCCTATTCAGTTTTTGTTCCCGACCATGGGAGGTGTCTAAATTGGATGATATTACTGAAATACCCTCCGTTGAATCCTTTTAGTAAGACCTAAAACTCTAATTTATTTCATTCCTAATTCATCTTTCTTCTTCGCTTTTTTTCCTCTTTTTTTAATTTTCAAACGAAAACATCATTTATTGACGACTCCAAAAACAATTAATCGTTTTTTTCCTATATAATGTTGAAGTTATGAAGATTTAAATTGTTCATTGGAGTTACTTATCCAAATGTGATTAGTCCAGGAATTGCTCAAGCAATTCGAAATAAAGAATCGAAAAAGAAAATGGTTGCGGAAGACGATCAAACACTGAGCGCAATACAAGCAGAAAGAATGGTTCGAATCAGGTACTTTTCTATCAACTCAATCCTCTAAATTAGGTTTTAATAACACGCAATCACTCAAAAATTAAAAAGTTGGAATCAAAGTTCTTTGGTTTACTAGAGTCGGTCTATGTTAATGTACCCGTAAAGCGATTGCTTTGTGAAACAGTCGTTGCTCATCCCCGTCTACCGATTATTAAGTGTTTTCTAGTTGAAGAACATCTAACCAGAATCGGTCAATGTTCATGCCCACATTTATTCTTTCTTGTATGGAAGAAATAACCATGTTTTTGTTGGCTATTAAAAGTTGGTTTGCGTGGATGTCTACATAAACTTATTATATAGTTTGTGATGTCTTAACCATCAGGCCCATAATTGGTTTATGTGAATTTCCATATAGACCGATTCTGGGTAGAGAAATGGCCAAATTTTTTGGATAAGCTTTAACCTAGGATCGGTTTTTGTAAGCACTTATATGAACTAATTTTTTTGTGTAAGTTGGTGGGAATCAGTCTATGTAGATGTATCGTTCTGACCGACTCTAGATTTAGAATTTGTAAATTTATTTGATTTTGATTGTTGTTTGTCGTGTAATGTCATATTCTCTAGGGAAAATTAGAGAAAGCAAAAGCAAGCCGAAAAGAGAGCGAAGAAGAAACATGATCTTGCTTCTCCTAAGAGTTTGGAACGTAATCGAAAGAATGGTAAAAATTTGTTTGGTGAACATTGTAGGGGATCGGGGTAAAATGAAAGCGCTCATCATCTATTATGTAACTCAAATAGAGCTTCCAAAACGAGAAGAATCTGATTCTGGTACACCTAGTGAAAAACAAAGTGGTGACAAATAAGTTAGTGAAGAAAAAAGTGATTTCAAGGAAGGATATGAAGAAAAAAATGATGAAAAAGAAGGTGGTGGGAAAGAAGGAAAAGGAGTTCAACAACAACAAGATAACAAACGAAAAGCTCAAAAGAGTCAACTAAAAAAGAAAGGGGAATACATTCCCAAGATGGAGATAATATTTCCTCATGACCTTAATGATCCTGATTATAGGTTACCCAATGATAAAGGAGGTACGAACAGTGTTAGGTTGTTGTCGTCTGCGCAACTATAGTAATTATCTCAATTTTATGCTATGTCTCGATCTTTTGTTTTAGTTATCACCTATTATCTGTTTAGTATTTTGATTATTATTTGTCGGTATGTTTTTTAGATCATGCCAATTATTAGAGCATAGCTCGGTCGAGCTCACAAGTGTTGATATATCAAGATTGTTGTCAAATTTAGTTGATCAAAACTATATCTTGATTTATAGTCTATATTTTAGTCATGTCTCGAATTAGGATAGAACTGTGTAGTTGAGTACCAGGCTTCACTGCGTTCACCAATTGAGGATGGATATCAACTGAAAACTTTAGAGGAGTTCATCGACAAAAGGTATGTGAAGACTGAATCATTCCTATTTACTTAAGTATTCACGATTTTATCTATGAGACTAAGTCGTATGACTAAGTGGACTTAAATTACAGCACAATAGAAATTTCGAGCCAAGTTTATCTTGTTGAATATTTTTCTAGAAATATGAATTAAGATATAAGCCAATCATCAACTTGATAAATTTAGTTAAGAAAAATTTATTGTTTATAAACTAGATCATTACTCAGGTTAATCATTTAAAAATAACTTGGAACGGTGATATGTGTAAGATAATCATTGACGTTATTCGGGAATGTTTCAAATTGATTGTTGAGAGTTTTTAAAACTACTGAAATCTGGATACAAGGATAGTACACGTACACTGATTGGTTCCGGATCAGCGGTACACGTACTGGCGTAGGTCTAAGTTCGGTAACGACTTCTTGATAGACATACCTGGTATGCATACCAAAAAGTTTCGATGCTTGTGAACACAAGGGTGGTACACTACTCAGTATGTGTACCGAAACGCCCTGGATTTTAACTGCCTTAAGGGTACACAGACTTGGTAAACGTACATTGGCAGAGTCTCTTTACCCAGTCAAACAGTTTCAGATGCATTTCAAAGTATTTCTATGAGATATTTGGCATTTGAAAAATTCTCTAAAACACACATAAGACATAATTGATCACATGTTACGTGATAGTTGTATATCAAGTTAGTCTAAAGTGTTTGATGAAAATGGCTAAGCTTATTATGTTCGTATGGCTAACTTTGGTTAACCGTTCTTGAACAAACTCATCGTATATGTTTGGTTACGGTTTATCCTTATCCAAGTGTATATTCTATTTGTGTTTATCTCAAGCTAAACCATCTAACGGTGGAGAATGATTACTTGATTACCAAATCATCTTAGCTTGAATCTCAAGTCGAATTTCATCTAACAGTAAAAAATGTTTGCTTGATTACAAAGCTATCTTATCTTAAATCGTCAACCTTCGATCTTCAAAGTTTATATAAAGAGAAGCCCGAGCAGCTGGGAAATTTAATCCCGACACTTCTGTGTGTCCTAGTTGCTAACTACAGTTGATTCTATCTTAATCTAGGTTTTCATTTTTACCGAGAAACATAATTAGGTTCAACGACTTAAATACTTCACTAAGGGATCCGTGAAGTCAGGTCTGACTATCTTATCTTTGATAGTTCGTGTACCCTGATCTTAATACTGTTGATTGAGCTTTTAGCTCCAACATGTAAGATTTATAGAAATCACACATTTCTTCGTCTCAAACTTTGTGATTATCTCTATCACGATATTCTTAATTGATATCAAGTAGGTTTTTCTTGTGAGGTAAATAATAATCTAGGCTGCTCTTCGGGAGTCGTAAGTACTAGATTTTCAGGTTTGCTGGACCTAGTCTACTGCAAAAAAAATTCCTATCTCACCTGATCTAACGATCACATGGAAATCAAAATAGGATTATCCGTGGGAGACAGATTGGTTTAAAGTCTTCGCTTAAGATGAAGCAACTCTTAGGATGTAAAGGACGTCAGCTAAGGGAATCAATTGAGCAGAGTCTTGCGAGATTCAAGAGGCGTAAGGGGAGCGACTGTAACTGAATCGCTGTGAAGGTGGGTTCGGTCTCAACTATATTCCATCCTGAAGTTATTGATAGTAGGATAGAGTCTGTAACGACTTAATACAGTTTGGTGGTCAAATCTGGATGAGGTCCCGGGGTTTTTCTGCAGTTGTGGTTTCCTCGTTAACAAAACTTCTGGTGTCTGTGTTATTTCTTTTCCATTTGTTTATCTATATAATTAAAATATCACAGTTTGTACGTTAATCAATCAAAGTAGATATATTAATCCTTGTTTGTTGGATACGACTTGATTGATCTTGGATATTGATCTTTCGAATCATCCAAGTACTCTCACGGTATAATCAGGTTCACGTACTTGTTCCTGTTTTACTTTTTATTGTGAGAGAAAGAGATATAGACTCTTTATATTATTTCTTGATTAAGATTCATTAAGTTGTAACTCTCTGAATTATATTTGAGTTTAGTCCATACAGGTTACCGAACGAAAAAGTTGGTGGTGTACTTGTACACCCGGTCTTTTCACCAATGATATGCATCTCCTTAAGACACGAAAATCACTAGATAAAATGGATTTATATGGCTACTGGATAAAGAATCTCAAGAAATCTTTGATCTAGTAGATTCTACGGGGTTGTTGGTTATTGTCAAATATGCGGTGGTTGAAAATGACAAACCTCTTGTTTCTGCATTCGGCAAGAGATATTACGGGGGTATGGATACTTTCCATCTTTCGGCTGGCGAAATGACAGTAATTTAAAATGATGTGCAGTTGATTAGGGCTCTAAGTGTATGAGGTAAATCCGTGACGGATCCCAACTATGTGAATGAGCTTGAATGGACAAAGATTTACGATTTCACTAAGAGGATATTTGGTTGGGATGGTAGAAATACTAAGTCGGGGATGCTAGTAGGTTCAGGGAAGCAGAGAGTATTCAATCTCACGAGCTTGAGGGAACGATTCTCGGGAACAAAGGAGCTTCGTAAAAAGGAAGAGTTGACTGCGAAATATATCAATGTTACAGCTCATGCATGTGTCCTCTACATCTTGGGAGTTGTTACTTTTACTGATGTTTTTGATTGTCGTGTGAATTCCAATTATATACAGTTATTAAAACCCCTAAACAAAGTCCGCGACTAATCTTGGGGATCTGGGTTCCTTGCACACTTGTTGAACGATTTGAGAAAGTATTTTTGGGATGTCATGAACCAAATCCGAGGGAATTATATCACTTTTATAGGTAATTTAACTGGTGAAGTTATTGTATTATATTTATGTTACTATTTTCATTTCCCACTTATAGTTTTATATTGACGCAGGTGTGGATATGCTTGCACTTCCTAGAGCTTGCTAAAAAGGCCCACGTGATAAGCGGGTGGAACGGTGCTTGGTATGGAGGTTGATACTTCTTCAACGGTAAGACGAAGAGTCAAGATAAGTAATTTCTGGAGTTGAAACGCCATATGAACAACATGACGACGAAAGATGTTGTCTTTCACCCTTACAAGGAAGCATTTGCTGGAAGAAGGATGGTTGGGTGCGAGGAATAATGTTATATTGGACCTATTTTCAACCCCGAAGGATATGCAATGTATAAGCCGAGGATAGTGGAAAGAAAATGCGACAGTTTACAGAATATCCCAAGATCTGAGTACCTCGAGTTTAAATTGGATAAGTTCAAATGAGTCTTTTGATATCAATATTGAGGCTGTTCACAAACCTTTACCAGTATATGTGGATTGGGATGATATGAGGTACAAGATTAATATGGTGGGTGGATATCCGAAGATAGGTGATGAGACATTTTCGGATTACTTGCCTTGGTACATCAATATTTCTCATACTAGTTTAATACGAAGAGATGATAGGCCCTTCATCAAGGACCGAGATAGAGCTCTCGATGTTTTGGTGCATATTGTTATTCCCTTATAGTTATTTAAATGATTTTGGCATGATTTAGTAAATGTTTTTCATTCAGACGAATCAGACTTTGGATAAACCAAGCAATAGGAAGAGCAGAAAAAGTTAAGGAGGAGTTAAGAATTGAAAAGTATGAAGATGAAAATGATGGTGCATCATTCGGGGAAGCGTTGGATACGATGCCAAGGAGGAAAACCAATGCGGTAAGAAGCGCTCGGGATGAATCAAGCACCGGAAAAGAATGAACTGCTAAACAATGCTGAGGTGGTCGTGGTGGAGATGTTGATTGTGACGAAAATGAAGATGAAGAATAATGGATTCTTGTTTTCCAAACTTATGTCTTTAGCTATGGATGCCCCTTAACTTATGTTTGTTGTTCGCATTAAAATATGTTATGTTATGTTATTTTTGTTGGTCTATGAATGAATGAATTTGGTTGGTTCTGAAATTGTTGTGTTTTTCTAAGACGCGACAAAAAAACTACAATTTGGGCAAAAAAAAAAATACAGGAATTATGGTTGTTTTTTAAAATATAATCGGTGGGTGTATACCTTCATAAAAACCAATTGTAGCTTTTCAACATAACTTAACTTTGTAGGATTTCAAAATCGATTCATATAGACATCCATGTAGACTGATTCTGAATTGATATCCATTTTGAAAGGCTGACAGAATTGATCGATATAGAAAATCTTATGCACTGATCCTTGTAAGTAAAAATGCCATTTTTTATGTATGTTTTTTAGTGTAGAACCGGAGGATGTGGACATTCCTAGAAACCAATTACAAACAACCAGCAGTTGTTTTTAGCTTATAATCGGTTTACGTGGAAACCCATATCGAATGATTCTAGTAAGTAAAAGTCCCATTTTTTTGTATATTTTTAGGATAAAATTGGTGTACGTGCATACTAGTATCCACCGATTAAAACAAAGATAATGTTAAATGTGCATAATAAAATCGGTCTATGTGGACATTGATATAAGCCGATTGTTGGAATTGATTTCAAAATAACCAGCCGTTGAGTGTTCATCTATGTAAGGACAACCTCTTTCTCAAGCACATTTTTCCTCAAACTTGCAATTTTAAGCCACTCCTACTTCATCCACTACTCAAATAGGTCTTGGGAAATGGCATGGTAACCTGAAGAAGATAAGGATCTCGTGAAATAATTCATTCCCGTCTTCCACGAACGCCTGAATGAACTTTATTCAATGTTTTGGAAAAGAGACAAAAAATTCTATTATGAGAGCACCAACAATCGTAGAAATTGAAGATGAATATACTTAGCATTTAGGTTCGATTATATCAAAGAAGATATGTGAGAGTTCCGTAAGTTAGAAAAATAGTTACCGAATATCATCCAAAATCTCCTTGTAGGGAGAAAGTGAGTAATTCAATATGTTTATCCCATTTTCATCATCTGGTTTTTGTATACTAAAATGTAATTAATTTAGTTTCAGGTCGAAATATTCAATAGCATATCGCGATACGCGAAGTAATATAACGTGTTGAAAAAACTTGTTCGGCAGTTCATCAACGATGTATTAATGTGAGAGATTCTAGAATACGCATAGTAAATTATCTTTTGTAATGCTCTAATCTTCTAAACTATGTATGCTTATTTCCCAAAACTATGAATGAATAATTTATTTATGAAAGTATAACTTAATCAGTTTAGATGTACATCCACAAACCCCGATTCTTACGAAAAGTCTTTATATTAAGTAATATCTACCGATTCTAGTGTTCTTCGTGCATGACATCAACCCATGATCGGCATACGTGGACATGAACATCCACAGATTCTTGGTTGATGTTTCTACAAAAGAAATCAATTAACAGTAGTTAATTCTGAGTTACAAAGACTAAACATCAATTAGTCTACCGTATTGGGGTAAATTAGCCATTAAGAAAAATAGCCAGTTAAGGGGTTTTTGAGTTTACTTCATAATGATTCGTTTTGTCTTCTAGTGGTAGGACTCAAATACTTAAGGTAGGCCTCAAACTATATAGGCTCCTGAACCACCTAATGTTTCAAGATTACAGGCTCCCAAATCATCTTTCCGTTCATATATAAACAAACAGTTCTATCTACATGATAACTGAAATAAAGAAAAGAACAAACATAAAGAAAAGAAGAAACAGCCAGTTGGAATCATTACTTTAAACCTTATAAAATGAACAATTATTCAGAGTTGAATTGCGAAAGGAAACATGCACAACTAAAAGAAACAAATTTTCATGGTTAATTGCGAATTAGGTCACTCTCTTAAAACGCCTTGCATCTTTCTATGTAATTATAGAAAAATCTCAGTTGTACGGGAATACCCATATGATAAAACAACCGAGAAAATTCTCCATCTCAACCGACATATCCCATCTGGGTTTAAATCTCAATCCGGTGAAAAATTATTAAAGACTAATAAAATGTTCTTCAAATAAGCAACCTTCTGATGAGACTAAGGAATGCACATGGGCTAAGTGACCCCAAAAAAAAAAGATATGTAATGACATTTTTTTAAAGCTAATTTCATATGTTCGCAAGAAACTAAGAAAGACGAGTTTACCAATTCAGAAATTCAAGTCCTCGTGGGTCCTAGATTTTTTTATTGGTGATGGATTCCTTTCATAGGAACCTCTGGTGGCATTAATTGCTTTTAAAAAAGAATATTTTTGATGTTATAATGATTTATTCAAATGAATATATACTTTATCAATGGTTATTAAAAATAAGGTTGCCACCTCTTTCAGTCGGTTACTTACGGTTGTTTACAATTCAAAGAATCCAATATGAAGTCAAGATTTTTTGAGAGGAGTTGTTTTATTTGAATAATATCCATAGTCTGTCATGGATGGTGGTGGGTGATTTTAATGTGATTGGTTTTCCTTGTGAGAAAATAGGAGGTACGGTTTTAACAAGTTTTTGTGCAAATATTTACGGATTTCATTAATTCACACAACAATATTGATTTACCTTTGCAGGGGTCTCTTTTTACTTGGGAAAATTGGAAGCTATGGTTAGATATATTAATCCCTTTTCCTCGAGCTTGGATTGGATATTTCCATATGTGATGTAAATTACTCTCACTAAGGCTACTTTTGATCATATAACTTTGATATTAGAAAGTTTTAAGGAGGAACGACGTCCTCCTTTTCAGGTTTGAAACAATGTGGTTCTGTGTTCCGAGATTTTAGATCAGTTAAAAATTGGTTGACTGATATTCAAGTGGAATGGCCAGCAAGTACTAGACTTCGGAGGAAGCTTCAGCTTCTGAGCAAGAATATCAAGTCTTGGGTTAAATAAAAATTTTGGCATGTGGATATTCAAATCAGCAACTCTGCTAAAGAGTTGAATAATACCATGTTTATTAAAGAAACCAGGGATCTTACTTCTTCTGAAGTTGTTGAGCGATCTCATTTGAAGGCTTCTATTGATAACCTTTTTTGTACGAAAGAGAAATCTGCAAGGAGAAAAGAAAGAAATACTTTTATAAGGTTGGGTGCAGTGTAGTCAAAATCACTCTCCAAGGCCGATTACTCGCCGAGTGATCACTACAAGCTGTATGACCGACGCGATTTCCGATTCCAAGCCATTTCCGATTTTTAGCCATTAATTAAGGCGGACAATTTTGTCGATTTGGACCGATGTTTGAGCAAAACGAGTTTACGATTTTTCCGAGTTGGCGTTCTATGCACTAAAATCAAAAAATAAAAACTTCGGAACCCCTCAGATAGGAGTTATCAAATAGAAAAACCTCTAAATACATGATAAATACGTTCAATATAACAATATTACACACTTAATTACATGACAGTGTTAAAATTTTAATTTTAATTAGGTACAAATCATGACTAATGAGCAGCAATATATAAGTCTCTAATAAATTGATTGTGAGTGTTATACCGAGTTTTGGCGATTTCCAAGTCCGACCTTATTGCTCCTCGCTCGAAGCTCCCCAGCCGAGTAGGACCGAGAAACTATTTCGACTACTTTGGTTGGGTGATAGAAATACTTAAATATTTCCATTAGTATGCCTGTTTTCTATAAAGAGCAAACGAAATTGTTTGTTTCAATGCAGTTTTAACAACGTGATTGTTGTGAGAGAGAGAACATTAAAATGAATGTTCTATATTTATACACTTCTCGTTTCGCTGAAGATTTTGATCTCAGATTATTAACTGATGAAGAGTTGTTTGATACAATCACGCAAGAGGACGAGGAGGAGCTTGAGGTTTATATTAAACCTTTATTTGTATAGGAAATTTTGATAGAATTAAATAATTTGGATAAGAAAAAGAACATGAGGCTTATGTTTACCTTATTATGTTCTTCAAGAAATATTGGGATCATTGAAAACTGACGTGTTTGATGTTTTTTTTCGGAACTTCACTCTACTAATTCTTCTCCAAAGTCATTAGTATTAATTACATTGGTCTTATTCAAAAGGGAGATCAAACAGAGATGATAAGACATTATAGACCTATCAGTTTGTTGTTTAATGTTTACAAGATTGTGGCAAAGGTTCTAATAAATATACTGAAAGAATTGGTAGAGGAGGTAATATCATTTTATCTTGCAGTTTTTCAAAAGGATGGAAAATCCATGATGGTGCTTAAATTGCAAATGAATTGGTCGACGTCATCCTTAGAAATCACCTTAATGGGTTTGATTGTAAAGTTAGAACTTGAAAAGGCTTTTCATATACCATATTGGTCGTACCTTGATTATATTCCTCGAGCAATGAATTTAGGTAAAAATGGAGAACATGGATCAGTTATTGTGTTTATACTCTTTCCTTCTCGGTTATTATAAATTTTGGATCTTTGATAGCATTCGAAGCAGTAGAAGGCATGTCAAGGAGACCTCTTTCACTTTTATGTTTAGTTTCGCAACATAAGGCTTTACCTGGAAGCATGAGATTTTGTTACCAAATCTCTCAAACAGAGAAGACTAGGTTTTAAAGAGACTAATAAAATAAACAAGTCAATGATAGCCAAAATAGCTTGGGGTTTAGTAACATAACCTAATGATCTTTGGTCCTCTATTCTCAGAGATAAATATTTTTTTAATACTTTTATCTTTTGTACAAAAAACATCATAATAAGTCATGGATACGGAGATGCATTTTGCATGGAGTTTCTCTTATTCACCAATACAGCTACTAGGGTGGGTGCTGGTGAGCTAATAAATGTTTAGTATGATACTTAGATACTATATATCACAGATAACCTTTTATCCCATTGTGGATCAAAAAGTAATTCATTAACACTTGTTTCTGACCTAATTAGAAACAAAGAAGTGGAATTGAAGGAAAGTTAGAAACAACTTCCCTGCTATCATTGTTGATAAGATATTGATAAAGAAGACATGTTAAAAGTTAATAAATTAATATGGTTTTTAACCGCCAATGAGGAGTTTATAGTTAAATCAATGTATGATAAATTACAAAATCCTGCTATAGACATCCATTTAAATGTAGTTTCAAATTTCTGGCCAGGTTGTTTTATTCTGCAACAATTTTGAAAACTAAACATATCACGGAAAATCAAAGTATTCATGTGGAAATGCATTCACAATGTATTACCAGTTAGGAAGAAATTAGTATATATCATTAAGGAAATTGACATGAAATTCATTTTCTGTAATCATTCATATGAATCTTTAAAGCATCTGTTTTTTTTTTAATGCCACTATGCTGAATCAGTATGGATATTGCCTCCAATGATAAATATGAATAGTGATAGAAATATATATTCTCCCTTTTTGGAAATATATTCAAATTGGATTGCAGGTACATGTGGAGTAGAAATGTAGGTAACAAAGTGATTGAGGTAATGGATACTAAGTGTTAGTTCATCTGGAAAGAGAGATACAATATGATATTCTATAATACAACCAACACTATTCTCCAAGCCTCATAAGCTATACAGAGACACGTTAACTTATAGTTTCCTACAAAAAACGATACATATGTCTGTAATATGGAAAATTCTCATTAGTTAACTAATATAATCTAAGAATGGCAGTTCTAGCTATAATCCTTTATAGGGATGGATAACACCTCTTAAAGATCAGTTTAAACTGAATTTTGATGCTTCGTGAGTCAATAAATTGATTAATTCAAGCCGTGGTCTAATTTTTTGTAATGATATAGGTGAAGCCGTCACAACTAGATATGGGACCTTCGTTGCAACCAACCCTGAAGAGGCAGAAGCTCTAGCAGAGTCTGTTGAGAATTATGAACTTTACCTAAAACCTATAATATGGGCTAAATCCTGAAGCTACGGAATTTCTGGGGTGAAGGGAATTGTCAGAGAATTATGAACTTTATCTCAGGTTTAAACAATATTTTTCAATTGAGAAATCAAGCAATTATCAATAAAGCAGTGAAGATTTTGGAGTCGTCCATAAATTTTCTGCGTTTTATATTTGTAAGGATGAATAACCAGGCAGCTGATATAATGGCTAAAAAGGAAAGGAAACATAACTATCTGGAACAACAATGGATGAATGTGCATAATTATCTTTTTTCAGTGCTTTTAACAGATAAGATGCATTTGAATTCTGAATGTAGTCATGTAATGATACCGGAGTAACAGATTCTGTTGGGGGATTCAACAAAACTGCAAACCTCTCGTAACTATGTTTTGCATTCTGGTGCTAAATTATTATTTTTTTTTTAAAAAAAATCCTTTTTTTTTCTTTCATGTTTTAATATAATCCTTCATTTTTAAAAACAATATTCTCTATCTAAATCTCCATTGTACTTCAAAAGATTGCGATGCTTTCACCCATTCAAGTATAGTTCGGAAACCGTGATTTTTATAGAAGAAAGAGATAATACAATGGGTTATTTGGCTTTTGATACTTACATTTTGTCCAATATTAGTGTTTGGTCTAACATTTGTCCAACTTAGGATTTGGTACTTGAAAATAACGTTGACCTATGTTGACTGTGTTAAATATTGACTTTCGTTAAGAAATTGAATTAATTGAATGTTTTGTCAAACACAGTCAACACAGGTCAACGTTATTTCAAGTACCAAACCCTAAGTTGGACAAATGTTAGACCAAACACTAATGTTGGACAAAATGTAAGTACCAAAAACTAAATAACCCCACAAAATAACACCCAATCATTGCATTGGGAAAGTGCAAAATCAATAAAAAGGAAAAATAGAGATGATATAACTTGCATTAAAGAACGCAAAATTAACATAGATTTAGCAAATATGCATTTATTGAGAGTGAAGTTTTACATTCTTCAATACAAATTATACCGTATCTTCTATTTTTTAATTGGTTTTGCACTTCCCCAATATATTAATTCGGTGTTATCTAATGAGTGCACAACAATTAAGATGCCCATAATGGGCTCTAATAGAACTAATGAATCATCATCGTCCTCAAATCAACCTTCTTCCAATCATTATGTGCATGTTACTTGGCTTTACAAAATCCATAGATCCCTTTCTCACTCTATATTTCTAATTCCAACCTGTAGCAACCGTTGAATTAATTGGTGGGTAACCCTCCAATAACAATATAATTGTAAGGGAAAAATATCGTTTGGTCTTTTTTAGGTGGGCCCATGTCTGTTTGGTCCTTTAGGAAAACGCCTTTACTGTTTGGTCCATAATTATTTAAAAATATTAAACTGACAAAAGTACCTTTCCGTGTTAATTTTTACTTATTTTCTTGTACCAGTTCATTCCAAAAATGAAATCCATATAAAAACCTATACAAACCAGAGTTCATTCCAGAAATGAAGTCCATATAAAAACTTTAAAAAACATTACTTCATTCCAGAAATGAAGTCCATATACAAACCAGAGTTCATTCCAAAAACGAAGTCCATATAAAAACCTAAAAAAACAGACTTCATTCCAGAAATGAAGTCCATATAAAAAAACAGACTTCATTCCAGAAATGAAGTCCATATAAAAACCTATACAAACCAGACTTCATTTCTGGAATGAACTCCATATAAAAACATTAGTAGCATCATCTTCATCTTCAACAACAGCAGCAGCAACAAAGAACTTCATCAAAATTCATCGTCGTCATTCATCTTCAACAACAACAGCAACAAAAAAAGACGAAAAACACCAAAATCTGCATCTTCTTCATCGATTTCAACAACATCATATTCATCGTCGTCTTCAACATCATCTTCATCGATTTCATCATCTTCAACGTCGTCTTCAACAGAAACAAACAACATCATCGTCTTCATCTTCTTCTTTATCAAGACAACAACAGAAAAAACCCTAAAAACAGAGTTCATCTTCATCTTCAACACAAGCAACAATAGCAACATGAGATCGTCGTCGTCTTCATCAAGTATATCGGGTTCGTCATCGTCTTCAACATCAAATTTGATCAAATCATCAAGAACAAAAAAGAAAAGAGAGAGAGAAAAGTAGATCTGGAAAAGAAAAGAAGATGAGAGAGAAAGTAAATCTGAGAATGAGATACTTTCTAGTAATTTTGGTACATATGTGGCCACTCTAGGACCAAACCATTATTTTCTAGGACCAAACAATAATATAAGGATATTTCTGCCACCACACAATGAAAATTACATCATCCATGACATCACCCTAGGACCAAACCATAATTTCTAGGACTAAACTATAATATATTTTCCCAAATAGGACCAAACAGACACATGACTGAGTCCACTGGACTAGATTCTCTTTAATATATTATTCACAGGACCATATGGTATTTCCTACTAATTGTAAAAGAAAGGTTTCTTAATAAGAGTTTGGACAATAATTCATTATTTTTGGATTAGTTAAATGGCTTAATTATGTTTTACACTTTCTAATTTGACGGGTGGTTCTTCGATTCTAACTTCCAAACACATCAAATAACTTCAGTTCAGTTTATAGCTGGATGGAATATCCCTAGTCTTGGTATTAGGTGTGATAGAGGTTACAACCGTCCCCGAGGCTAGTTCAATAGTTTGCTCATACTTTTGGTATTTTTATTCAAATCGGGTTTCTCTTAAATGTGCCTATATAACTCGTAAAAAATAGATGCTTAAACTAACTAAACAGACTTATGATCATTCTGCATAACCCGTAAAATTATGCAGAATCATTTTATATAACCCAAAATAATTGGATGAATTATCAAATCCCTAAATCAATAACAAATTAATACATTTTCTTTTTCATAATTAAATATATGTAAGATATTTAATATAGTTGATGATTTTGAAGAATAGTCAATATCCTCAATCAATTTTAGTGTCATCATAATTGAGGGAAAGAAAACATCATCTTAGAGATTTTTTTTATAGATTGTATTATGGAGTTTTAGGAGATTTTTATAGATTGTATTATGGAGTTTTAGGAAAATATTGATTCTATGAGAAGAGTCCAAACCTTAGTTAATTCCGTTTGGACCGGTGTTGTTGTGGAGATTTTTTAGGGAAATTATTAGAATATATACCATCGACTAATTATTTTATAATCACGATTGAGAAAAGAAAATATTTTAAAATAAAGTTAGAATTATGATTTATTTTGGTTTTTGGAGAAAAAATATGACTAGGGTTTATAATTAATCAATAACAGTGAGACAACAATTAATTATTATGAAGTCTGATTTAACAAAAAGAATGATTGTTTTGATTTTAAGCAAGAAATAGGATTAAAATAAAAAGGTTAGGAAAAGAAGACTTGTTTAGTTTTTCATTTTGACTAGTTTTTTTTTAACTAAAATGATTTTGAATAAAAAATAGTATTAAATGCACGGGCTATATTTAGGAGAAGCCTTAAATCGATCCTACATCCTAGGTTCTAATTACTAAACTAGACTTAGCATGCCGCTACATTCTCAAATTATTACTCCTTTCATTTCATTTCCGAGATAGTTTAGTAGTTCCTTGCACAAATTAAATGATAGAGAGGCATCATCTTTTTTTCTTTTTTAACATGACGAAAATTTTATTGATAGTAGTATAAAAAAATATATATAATTTCAAGATAAAATATCAAGATATTGACATATTGTTGGTAGTTCTATGAATTTATTAGAATATTAAACAGAAAATAGGCTCGTCTTGCTAACCTTAGTGTTTATCATCATAAACAGCAAATGGTGAAAGAGGTTAAACTAGTGTTTCAAACATTATGCATACATGAAGAGCTGACTTCCAATGAGCTCAACGACGGTGGTTTCATGATAGTATAAAAATCAGAAGCCTACATTTCCATTTCCCACATGGTTGTCAAATCTGTCCCCGTGTAATCGTCTCTCTCTTTATTTAAACGAAAAAAAAAAACTTCAAAAATTATTTTTTAGACGGAACTTTGTCCTTTAAATCTAATGCACGTTGATGCATGCTTTGAGTGGAAAACACCGTTAAAGTCAATGGCTTCTATAATATAAAAAAGCAGTGCAAAGTTTGTGCAAAATCTTCCATTTTCTTAGTTTAGTTTTTCTTTTCCTTTAAAAAAAATAAAAACAAAGGTTACAGTGAGTTTAAGTACAATTCAAGAAACCACAAACAAACATATATCGTATGCGAACAATACCGATAATTCTAATAAAAGAAAGAAAATAAATTTCAGAAAAGATTAAATACAATTATGAAAGAGTCGAATAAATCGGAAAAGTAATGGTTTTTTCAGAATATATTCCAATTGATCAAGGGTATATTAATTAAATACCTTTAGTTTTGACACCCAACAAACATACCCTTATACAACAATAGATATACCTCTATCATTTAAAAACCTTATCCATTAAAAAATAGATTACCTCAATACCCTCACTTAGTATTATTTTTCATTTAAAAACCTTATCCCTTTACAAATTTCTTTCTTTATTACTACACAGCTACCACCACCACCACCACCGTCGCCACCACCGCCTTCAAAATTCAGAACAAATAACTAGAAAATATTCCAGTTCAGTTGAACAATGGAAGTGGGATCAACAATGGAAGTTGACCCAAAAATTCGGAACTCAGGAACAATGTTTCCAGATTATAGTGTCAACAACCAAAGTTGATCCCTTTAAGTGGGATCAACAATGAAAATTGATCCACAAAAAATGGGATCAATAGTTGGAGTTGACACCATTTATATGAGTATGTTTCCTGTAAAAACCAATAAAACTGGAACCTGCAAACTGACATATCCTTAAGAAACACAAGAACATGCATAAAAAATAAATCAGAATGTATGCCATTACAAACATAACAAGTACAAACAAAAAAGCATAAAAAAAAAGAAACATCCAACTAGTATGAAACCTAGAAAAGATGCAAAAAAAGCTATCGTGAATCAACTTCAACACATCAAGCCCTTTCGTGCTAGAGCAGTGAATCAAAAATCTCTGCAACAACCATCTTTGGCCTGCAACAACCAAAGTTCAATAAGAAAAAAAAAAGACATATGCGAATGAGTGAACTTGGCGTGAGTCGAACACGCATCATCTGACGTGGAATCAGTCATGCTACCATTGCACCATAAATTCAACATTTACAACTATAAAATCCAACAACACCACCACTACCATTAGTCGAATAACAATACACAAACACAAAAAAGCAAGAAATTAAACTAATTTTTTTTTAACAAACATGATTTAAACTACAACCATGACTATATTAGTCCAAGGAAATTCTGTCAACAGTAGGAGTCAGTAGTTGATCCCATAAAAAATGATGTTAACAACATGAATTTTTCCCATAAAAACTGAAGTCCAGAGATTTTTCGACCATGAAACAAAACATCAACGAAAAAACATCAAAATGATCCACCAACAACCTAAAAATCTAAAAATCTAACTGCATACAAAAAAAAATCTGTAGCAAACATGGTTTAACTACAAGCATGATTATACTAATCCAAGGAAATGTTGTTAACAAATAAGAGTTGATCCCATCAATTGTAGTTGATCTATAAAAATTGAAGACTTTTACTACCTTCACTGCAACTACACCTGCCACAATCACCACCACCACCACTACAACAACATCCAGTACCACCAGTACAACACCAAATATACACAAATCACCTAAATCAGTACCAGTAAATAATTGAAGACAATCATATATAATTGATTTCGCTGAATTTTATTGAATCGAAATCAAAATCACAAGAAATTTATACTAGTTTAAAAATTAAATTGATTGGTTACCTTTCCATTTAATCTTCATGTCGATTGATATTAAGATCACATCTATCTATCTTCAAAAATCGATTTTCATACCATATCATTAATTTTCCATATCTGAAAAATTAATGAAATCGAAATTATCAAATCTCACTTGGAAAAAAATAAACAAAAATGTGGAGATCGAGATAAAGATGGCGATGGTGGTGATGTTGATGGTGGTGGTGGTAATTAATGGTGATGGCGTCGGAGATACAAATGGTGGTGCTAGTGCTGGTGGCTGCAATGAAAATGATGGTGGTGCAAATTCGATTTTGAGATCTGAAATTAAAAGAAATAGAATGATTTTTCTTTATAACTTACTAATCTATCAAGGAAAAATTGAAATCAACAATTATGATGGACCGGAAAATTATGCCTGGCATGCCTAGGCGCGCATGCCATAACTTCTCCGATGCGCCAAGATGATGGTACGATCTGGGCCTTAAAGCTAGGTAAATGCACGTCCATTTTTCCTTGCAAATATGCTCGGGGAGCATGATCCAGCTAACTTAGATTCCACACCGTTCTAAACTTACCCTTGTCCGTAAAAGGGTAGAAGGCCATAAGGCCAAGGCCAATGCATTCTTGCATGCATCACTGGCTTCTCTTACCAACTCTGTTTAGCTTGATAGGAAGTATGAGCATCCAAGGAGTGGAATGCAACTTACCTCATCAAGTTTGGCCACAATCATCTCTTGCATCGAGCTACCGAGCTTAGATGATATGAAGGGCCATCGTGTTGGACCGGAAATGCTGCAACTCATTGGGGCTGCCTACGTACCCTTCTCTACTCTAAAGGGATCAAGCACAGAACATAGTTCATCCTCGAAGGGTCAGCAACTTAAGCCAAATAAGTTTGCAAGGCTGTGGCCTATCAACAATGGTAATGGCCTGGTCCGTATAGGCCGTTCCGTCAAGATGCACAATGATTATGCATCATCGATTCCGGGACATGGCATAATGATGCCTAAGCATAAAATGCGCTCTTTGCAAGTCTACACAACTATAAATGAGCCTTAGGCATCATTTATACTCTTCCGTCTAAGCTAGGAAGCTTACTTGGTACATAGTCCGCATATGCACCTTCAACCAACTACCCCTCCCTATATATGTTAACTTGCAATTTATACAACTAGTTAAAGGGGAGCAAATTAACATGCTTGCTTCACTATTCATTCACAATGATTGCCTACTAGAACAATGATTGCGTGTAATGATTGCGTATGTGCATAATGATTACGTGTAATGATTGCGCAACACTCGTTCGGCCAGCCCTCTCTGGACTGATGCACAATGATTATGCGATATTGGTTATAAGCCAATAACCTTCGTAATGCGCAATGATTTCGCTGCAAGCTCAAGGACATCTACCCAGCTAGCCTAATGCATCATGATGATGCAACATTGGCTCTAGGCCAATATTCCTCTTAACGCGACAGAAACTTGAGATGTAGCTTCATCTCATGCCATGGCGCATCCTTCAGCATACGCCATGATAAAAACACGGGGTGTTGCAATTATAGTGATAGATCTGCAGTTAATAGTGAGGGACGTGGTGGTGGCGATGGCGACGACGGAGCTGGTGGTGGTGGTTGCAGAAGCTTCAATGGTGATGGTGGTGGTGGCTGTTCTCGGGAGAGAAGGAGAAAGAAGTTTAGATCTGGAAAAATGAGAATATATAAAGTATTAAAAGAGGAAGGGTGAATATAGAAACAAAATAAATGTTAATGGACCCCTGATGGGCTTATAGATGGAAAGGGGTATATCTATTATGTGATAAGGATATTTGTGAAACCTATCAAAATAAGGGACATTTATATAATTACCACATTGATCAGATGATTGGAATATATTCTGAAAAAACCATTACTTCTCCGATTCATTCGGCTCTTTCATATTTGTATTTAATCATCTCTGGAATTTATTCTCTTTCCCTTTCATATTAATTGTCTTCGTCAGACAGAGATGCTCCAAAGGAGTGATTTGTACAATTTTTCTTCTTGAACTTGTAGATGAATATTCCGATGACCAGAAACTACCATCGACGAACTTAAAACTTAAAATTTGTAACCAATAATACCGATTAACGACAGTAAAAATCACCATAATAGTGATATAGACCTTGTCGTCAACCGACAAGTGATGAACATAAAAATATAAACCCTAAAAAACTTAAATCCCTAGATAATACAAGAAGAAACAAGATAATATAAACTAAGAACTAATTACTATTGGTACTGCCCAGAGCTACTTGGATCTATAAAGATCCAACAGATTTGAGCAGTTTGAAAGCTGCCGAACAAAAGAGTTTTTCTACGCTGAAAATCGCCTCTATAGTGGGAGAAAACTGGAGAGAGAAAAGAGGAGAGAATATGAGCCAATTTTCTAAGTTTTTTGAAAGGCCGATGTGGGACTGTTAGATAACCTTCTCAATTTCGTCGCTAATTTTTTCTTCATGATATAATATGAAAGAAATTCTATAATTTACATCAAACTAGGATGTTGCTTATTGCGAAAATTTCAAAAACACTAGCTTTATCACCCAGTGACATGTTTCAAGTTATAAAACATGAAGTCACAGAGCTTTTAATAGTTATAGCAACAACCATACATGGCTTGACGATCTCTCGTGAGTTTCTTTGCTCTCCATCCCAAGTCGATATTGAACTCCTTAAGTGACTCTATCACAAATAATCAATCACCAATAAAGATAACATCAGAAGTAACTTTCAATTTCAAAGGCCACTCAATCACATCTCTGACTTTAATGCATTCAATTTTTTTAGACCATGTGGTCAATCAAGAGGATGCTCTGAAATGCTGACATTCTCCATTATCATCCAAGAGGATTATTGATGACCCATACGTTCCTGAATAACAATCAAAACAAGCATCAATTAGAATGATTTTCTTACTTTTACGAAATGAACTTTGCAAGACAATAATGTTATCAACACCACGCCTTGGAACATATAACATATACCATATAACGTTATTTTTTTCAACTTAAGACAGTTGGAATGAAATATTGAAAAGACGAGGGTACCCAAATATTCCTCAATCTAAAACTTTTCTTACCTATAAGTCCTTTCTCCGGAAGTGATTGTCTATGGACTGAGTCGAGAAATGCAACTAATCGGTTCACACTTCATGTGATCGTCTATGGATACGAGATCGAGACAATACAACAACGAAGTATGTTTACTTTATAAAAAGGTTCGGACTTAACCAAACACAATGGGATCACTTATCAAGTAAATATGAATTAACGTTTTGTGTAATTTACTTTGATTATAATAAAACAATTAAAATGCGGAAAATAAAAGTAAATGACACAACAAGATTTTGTTAACGAGGAAAACGCAAATGCAGAAAAACCCCGGGACCTTGTCAAGAATTGAATACTCTCAGGATTAAGCCGCTACACAAAATTAAACCTAACTTCGTATAGTTGAGACCAAGCAACTAAACCTATAGTTCACCTAGTTCCGTCTGTATTCCCACGCCTCCAACTTATGAATAAATCACGTACTTGGAACAATTCATTTGGTTCGTATTCCAAACAGTAAAGGAACAACAAATCTGTTTGGTATCAACTCTCTTCAACCAAGTGATATGAGTCAGACAAAGGCTTTTCTGTTTATCTTAACATAAACTCCTTCGTCAGGTCCTTAGATCTATCTTAAGTTAAATTACCAAAGTAATCGTTAAGATTTTGCAATCAACATTTCTTAATCCAAAGAATTATGTTGATACTGATCTACTCAACTAATCAATCCAATTCTATCACAAAGATAAAACCGATTATAGTTGGATCCTCTTTTTACCGAAACAAGTATTATGCACACCAAAGATTATGAACCTCAAATCAGAAATCTTCAATATCTTCTTTGTCTTCAAATCTTCTTAGATCTTCAATAAACACCTGCACACAATCACTTGAATCTCTTGTGATCAATCACGCGCAGAATGGAGTCTGTTAACAATGGATTATCACAAGATCGTCTTTAGAAATAACAACAGTCTAAAGATCCCCGTCGAAACTCTGAACTAGTTTGAGTAAATCTTATATCAGAAGAGAAGCTCCTCAAGCATAAACAAACTAGGTGCAATCAAAGTTCAACCACCGTTAGTCAATCAAATCAATCGAAAACAAAAGATAAACCGCAATTATCTAGTTTCTCACCAACGGTACTAATAGAGATTCTCAATCCCAAAGAAGACTTTAAAACGAGCGGCCGTAAGAGATTTCGCCTAATTAGGTTACTCTCCTCTCCGAATAGGCGGCTTCACCAGTAGCAGCAAAACAACAGGTAGTTTGCTGTTACGAAGGATTAGTTTGCTAGAAATGCAAACTTCAATATTTATAGACAAGGAAGTTTTGACACCAAGGAATTTCCAAAACCGAAAATATTCTCAAGATATTCATTAAAGCACAAATTGGGTTTCCATAATTCCTGGAAATGCTCTGTCCAAAAATAATGACCGAAATCTCTTGGAAAATCTCTAATTAGTAAATGCACATTACTAATTCTTATTTTCCTAAAAATGAAATCAATAACCTTAATTAAAAGATTCTTAACTTATTTATGTTTCGATCCTGAGAATCTCTTCCCTTAGCTATTAAGGAATAACTTTGAACAATTAAAGATTAACTTTCACAACATGTGTTCAAATATGTCGCATCCTTACTTTTTAAGTCCTCTTTCATACTTACAACCTTGAAACCGATTTTCCACACTTCCAAACAAGTTTAGAATCGGTTCATCTGACTTTCAAGATCTATGCGATTGATTAAGAACACTCAATCACAAATCATGGGTATAATGGTTTTACCAAAACAAGTTTCGGTTCTACCTCCATGTGAGTATTGTGCTTAGTCACACTAGTTTTCCAAAATTCGGTTGACTAGGTACTAGGATCGGTTCCCCACATATATATGGTATCTAACTTATATGTGTTGCACATGTCCATAGGATCGGTTCCCCTTTGCCTAAAAACGTGTTGCACATATCCATAGGATCGGTTCCCCTTTCTGCTATAAACTTGCTGCACCTCATACTAATCACTAATATTGGTTGTTCACAAGATATGCAATGAATAACAATACCAATAAAACCTGGCGATTTCCTTTTCGATTCACAAACCAAGTTCATGAATTTACTTCCTCAGAACACATGTAAAACATTGTTCCCTAGGATGAAATCCTCACCTTATACCCATACATAATCACAACAGCATTTAAACGATTATGTCGATGTCTTATCGACAAAGTTTAATGGTTAAGCAATAAACCTCGTATTGTATTCCTTAATACTATGTCTATCTAGAGTTCAAACATGCTTCGCAGTTTTGTTTCCAATATGCACGACTTGAAAGATACGTTAGGGAATGAAACAGTTCAAGTCAAATATCACTAATCTCAAGTGGAAGGATGATGTTGTCGTTGTAGCTCCTTGCTTCTTCACATCTTCAAGTCTTCACAATACTTGTAAAGTCTCATATACTAATACTTTCAAGCTAACCTATACGAAGTTGACTCTAGTACATAATCAAGCGACTGTTAACATGAGTTTTGATTCACTAAAATATGACAACTAAACTAGACATACCAACGCTTGGTGGGTTCAACCGAGCTATGCTCTAACAATCTCCCCTTTTTTCAATTTTAGTGACAAAACTCTTATATCATATGGATAAACAAATTTCCAGAATTCATTACATATACACTTGATTCCCTAATTCAACAACACAGTAATTTGCATACATTCAATCCTTAAAAATGTCGCTATTGACATTATAATAACGAAGCTAATACTCCTCCCAAAGGAAGATAGGTAGATTTTAAATCCGCACGTCTTTGTTATACCAATTAATATGATATGTTACCCCCCCTTAGTCTGTGCTTTCACTTTTTCGTTTAGATAAACGTTTAAGCACCAATATTCTTTTTCTTAGTGATACCAATCAATATAAAATCAATGCCAGTATCACTTGTTTACTTCATATATTTCTCCCCCTTTTAGTCACAAAATGACAAAGAAACGAAAAAATAAAGGACAAACCTAAAAGAATCTTACAAATCTCAAAATATACTTGCAACCTGTAGAGTTAAGCACGAGGGTTCCACACACCATTTTCTGATAACCAATATCAAAAACCGAAACTACAAGTAGTTTTATTTTGATATGTTACCAAGGAAACAATTGTCAGAAACAATTTTCCCATTTTAGTTTAGCAAACTAAAAATCAACTAAGCACCTTAGTTCCTTTGCTAAACCGATTGTACAAAAACAATCGCTTATTCGATAAGACCAAAATAAAGATAACTCTATTTTTCTCATCAGGTTATAATTATCCATAAACTTAGACCTTTCAATTTTAAACAAGACAAGTACTAGGTTAGTTAACTAGCATTTCTTGTTAAGGCATTAGACTAGACTTGAATAACCGTAACCTCACTTCGATAAGTCTAACTAAGATCAAAATTAACTTAGTTTCTCTTATCCGGAATCGAATTAGACTAAACAACTCATCCCACAAATATTTTATTTCGTTAGCCATAAATAATTCATACAAACTAAATAAATCAACTTGCATAATTATTCACCTCAACCGGAAGCAATTGAAACAACATAGACATTAAATCACCGCAGTTGCACCGAATTTTGTAAGCCTAAATAATTGGTACCACACAATAAAGCAAGATAACAATAGTTTTTCTTAACCGGAAACAATTGAATCACGCACATATCCATACACACATAATGGAATAAAACATCAATTATACCGAAATTTTGTAAAGAAAAACCAAAATATATATGAAATAAAAATCAAGCTTTTCTTAAACGGGAAAACAATGAACTAACAAGATTGTTACCTCAAATTTCGCATCCACTTATCCAATATGTTTGCATCTTCGTCCAGGGAGAATTGATATCGAAATATCATCATGTTGTCATCCTTATGCAAAAACAAAAGAATAACAACAACCAACCTTTACCAGAGAAAGGTTGAAAATCGGTTTTAACAATTGCAAGCAAAAGTTAAAAACTGCTGAAACACATATGCTTTTATGCTAAACCAAAACCGATTCAACATATTGTGATTTTTTCACATATTGTTTTTATCAGAACCCCTCATGATTCTTGATAAAGCCTACCAACATGGGCTAGAACTTAATCCTGCTAAATCAAAAAGTCACCCAAACCACAAGGGTTCACAACATTATGAGATCGAATATCAAGGTTAGAAAACCGAAATCAAACATCCCATAAACATACATAGTAATAATATAAAAGTATTCAAGCACATGCTATGTAAATCGAAAACTATCACAAGAAAAATTATAAAACAAATAATTTTATTCATAAATAAGATAGTTTTATTCATAATAGACTTAATAGAATCATTGAAAGAAATCAAAAATTGATGTCTATTTTTCTGCAACTCAGTACCCTTCATAGTCTTAAGTTTTCTTGCGCTTGACAGGGATAACTCTCTGAATTCCCTGAATCGATCCTTGATTGAAGACTAATTCTTCAATCCCGTGGAAGTTAGGTTCCTCCTCGTATCTAGTTTCTTGAGAATTTGAGCTTGAACTAGTAAGGATTTTTCAAGGCTACGTTTCAGCATCAAAACTTCCAACTTGGTTTCGGCACAAGTTCGAGCCATCTTGTAAAATTCTTTTTCATAATCGATCATACATGAAGAATGATTCATATTCATATAGGAAGCGGATTTGTTTCCATTGAAACTAAGATGACCGAAAGAGTCACTAGCCATTTTTTCAGCATATCTTTCTGAAACTTTTGAAGAAAGCTTAGCGTAATAATCTGATGTTTCCATGAATCCAGGTTTCAGACTGAAAACCGAAACACACAATAATACCGAAACTTATATAAAAATAGTTACTAAAAACTTGTTAATTGATTATTGAAATCAAATATTCTCCCTTAACAGAAAAACGAAAATTTTAATATTAAGGATTTTAGGAAAGTGCGTTCCTGTGAATATATTCATAAACCTCCAAAGTTTTTTCGAACTATTCCACAATATATACTGAACTCATCAAACTTAGTTGGAACATTTCATGAATCAGTGCATTTCCTCCAGATACTAAGTATCTGAATGAGACAGATTAAGTTTTCGACGGTTATCAGGAAATTGCTTCTTGCCTGATTTATTAAGAACCTTAATACTTTCTGACAATAAATAAAATTTATCATAGAAATTACTATCATCAAGATATTTAGGAATTACTTTTAGTGTTGATGATCTGGAGACATGGCCAACTTCTTCTTTCTGCAGTTTCATGATCTTCTTTGGTATCCACTTCGTGGAGTTTGTAGCCTTCTGATCCTTCTTCCCTTTGTGATGAAATGTTGAAGAATTCTTTTGAGAATCCCTTGATCCGGGATGATCATGTGTTGTGTATGGATTGTTTAGATGAAGTTCTCATATTAAGCCTTGGACTGGAGTTTGATAAACGTCGACAGTCCTTAATTACATGACCTTTGTTTCCATAATAAAAACATCGTCTATCATGATGTTTAAGATGATGTGAAGATCTCTGGTGATAGTAGTTCAACTTTTTATTTCCTGGGAAAGCCATGTCCTTTTTACAGGAAGGATACTTCTTTTGAACGCCCTTAAGGTTGGCATTCTTCTTTCCTCCTGTAGGATGGTACAATCCAGAATTCTTGGATTTTGGGAGGGATGTATCCAACAGATTTTCAGACATCAATAAATACATATCATCCTTTATCCTGTTGACATGTTCGGTGACAGTCTTTATCTCAGAGTCATATGAGATTTTTTAAGGCATTGTATTCATCTGTTGCTGTTTTTCTCAAGAGCTCAGTTTTCTTTTCTTGATCAATACTTTTCTTTAACTTGTTTTCTAAGAAATTGATCTTTGAGGAGGAATTGATCTTAAAAGATTCTAAGTCAGTTTTACATGATGACAAATCACGTTTGAGCTGATCATTTTCAACTTTCATATGACCCAAGTCTTTAAGAAGTTTTCCTTATCTTCTTAATGTAAGTGCGAGCTCAGTTGCACAAGAAAGGAATTCTTTCCTTAGTTCATAAAGTTGATATGTTTTTATGTTCACATAATCAACATATTCTTTATCATCAAGTGATTCAAAATCAGACTCATCGACTGACCTAACTTAACCTCTTCTTGAGAACACACAGACATATTTTCAGAAGAGCAAGTGGAGCTTACAGAAGACATCCCTTCTAAGCATTTTCGGAAGTTAAATCCAAGATGAGTTTTTCTCAAACCTTGTGCCACGTTAACAGAATCATCCATTGGATTCATTCTTACAGGTTGGATCGCACCAAACACATATTGTTAGATCTTTTCGTGTTTGCCTGCTCTGATACCAATTAAAAAGACGAGGGTACCCAAATATACCTCAATCTAAAACTTTTCCAACCTATAAGTCCTTTCTCCGAAAGTGATTGTCTATGGACTGAGTCGAGACAATGCAACTAATCGGTTCACATTTCGTATGATCGTATATGGATATGAGATCGAGACAATACAACAACGAAGTATGTTTACTTGATAAAAAGGTTCGGACTTAACCAAACACAATGGGATCACTTATCAAGTAAATATGAATTAAAGTTTTGTGTAATTTACTTTAATTATAATAAAACAATTATAATGCGGAACATAAAAGTAAATGACACAGCAAGATTTTGCTAACGAGAAAACCGCAAATGCAGAAAACCCCCGGGACCTTGTCCGGAATTGAATACTCTCAGGATTAAACCGCTACACAAAATTAAACCTAACTTCGTATAGTTGAGACCAAGCAACTAAACCTATAGTTCACCTAGTTCCATCTGTATTCCCACACCTCCAACTTATGAATAAGTCACGTACTTGGAACAATTCCTTTGGTTCGTATTCCAAACAGTAAGGAACAAAAAATTTGTTTGGTATCAACTCTCTTCAACCAAGTGATATGAGTCGGACAAAGGATTTTCTGTTTATCTTAACATAAACTCCTTCGTCAGGTCCTTAGATCCATCGTATGTTCAATTACCAAAGTAATCGTTAATATTTTGCAATCAACACTCTTAATCCAAAGAATTTTGTTGATGCCGATCTACTCAACTAATCAATCCAATTCTATCACAAAGATAAAACCGATTATAGTTAGATCCTCTTTTTACCTAAATAAATATTGTGCACACCAAAGATTATGAACCTCAAATCAAAAATCTTCAATATCTTATTTGTCTTCAAATCTTCTTAGATCTTCAATAAACACCTGCACACAATCACTTGAATCTCTTGTGATCAATCACGCGCAGAACGGAGTCTGTTAACAATGGATTATCACAAGATCGTCTTTAGAACTGTAGATGGGGAAAAACGATTTGCTGGTTTTTACGGAATTGAGGAGATGACCGTGCGGAGGAAACTCCTTGAACCGAGCAAATGTTTAACTTCACACAGATGCGCTACAATAAGGGAGTGATTTAAGTTCGAGAGATAAATCTGTAGGACTCCGGACTAAACCAAGACAATGGCCGTTCCAGAGTAAATTTGGTCATAAGAGAGGATGGGATGAGCTGTAAGAGGGAAGCTGAGAAATGTGTGAGATCAATGGTGATCGAGATTGTAGGTGTGTTGTGTATTCTGCGTAAGAAATTTATGAATGATTGAATTTTACTCAGTTGAGAGTGATTGCCCAGACGATGAGTTCGTGTAGACGAAAGATTGTCTGTATGAACTTGTCGAGAAATTCTTGACTGTTTCAATCATGATTTAGAGGCCTTTTATATTGCTGAATTGAAAACGCCATGATCCCTTGAAGTGTGACAGTTGCTGGAGTCAAAGAGTGGGGAAGTGGAAAATCGTGTTGAAACAGTTGCTCATCGTGCGGAGACTTGGTTAACTTTCCACCCACTACTTTGTTAACTCCTCCAACTGATTGCACGACGTTCTCACATTCTCATCATGTGTATGAACGCACGTGCCATAGACCTCCAGACCAAAACCCTAGTTAATATCCCTCCATGTGACACGATTGATATCTCATGAATGTGGAGTATGCAATACAGACGTGTATTTGGTTAGTCAGTTGCTGACTTTATGGGACTATGAGTCCTTGTATTGCTGAGTTGAACATAATTTGCAAATGTTCTGAGACTCATGAATCGAACATGTCTGCTGAGACAGAAAATATCATTGTCGAATAAATGTTGATAACCTGAGCAAACTGTGCTGCTGAATCGTTGAATATTGATAGTTGAACCAATATTCCTTAGTCTGAGCAAATATTGCTAGTCTCAGAAAATGTTGCTCATCTGATAAATTATTGAATATTGATAGTTGAACCAACATTCTTCAGCGTGAACAAATATTGTCTATTTGAGCGAATGTTGCTCATTTGATGAATTGTTGAATATTAATAATTGAACCAATATTCTTTGGTGTGAGCAGATGTTGTTCATTTGAACAAATGTGGCTCGTCTGAGCAAATGTTGATTTAAGATGCTGGCATCTGAGCCGAGCATAATTATTAAAATGTTGACCACGGGATCAACGTAAAACTGTTAATATTTGAATCTGCTCAGAATTATGTATTTTGCAGAGCTCTGGATTCGAAACCCTAATTTTGATCAATTGCTGAATTGATGATTTATTGAAAATCGTTCATGATATGAAGGAGGGACCAGCTACATGGGATTATGAATCGACCGAGTAGCTCCCAGATGCTCAAGTGAGAAAAATACCAAAGTCTCCTGAAGACCAGTTGGTGAAAAGATGATTAAATGCTGGTTTAATCATTTATTAAAATAGTGCTCGTGTGAGTGTCGGGTAGTAAACCTGATTATGGAGAGATGAGGGGCCGACCAAGGGGGCATAATACCGTCCCTTGGTGATCATGGGACCAGCTGATGGTCGTTTGAGCAAACTCCAAGTTGTTTGGGAAGAGTTTGGACCTTATATGAGCAATTGATCAAATTAGGTCAAAATTGTTAAAACACGTGGGACCGAGTCTTTGCAAGCTTCAGGGCTAGCCTTGGTCGGTCAAGGAGACATGCTTGTGTCACCATAATGTCCGTGTCTCAGTCACAAGAGTTTCGATATTTTCGGATGCGCGTTTTAGCAACATTTTGAGAAAATATGAAGGATTCGGGGTTTTGCTGAAACTGGGGAATCTTCATCAGATGATGAAAAAATAATTAATAAAATAGGGGATTGAAAGGTGTGGGACCGGTCATGGCTAGGGCATGACCGTCCATCTAGCAAGCTCGGTCCCGCAACACCTTTCCCCAATTTTATGTATTTTCCCTGATGTGAGGGAAATATCATGAAACTGAGGAATTTCATGAAGTTAAGGAATTTCCATGAGATTATGGAAATAATAATAATAAAATAAGGGGCGTGTGGGACCGTCTAGGGCATGACCGGCCGGCTAGGACCCGGTCCCACGAGTTTCCTTAATTTTACATGATTTTCATGACTTGAGGGAAATTTCATGAATTCAAGGAATTTTCATGGGATGAGGGAAATAATAATAAGATAATAAGGAATCAAGAGGTGTGGGACTGGCCACAGCTAGGGCATGGCCGGCTGGTTAGTGAGCCCGGTCCCACGACATCTTTCCTAATTTATCATTATTTCTTTGATACGAGGAAACACCATGAGACTGGGGAGTTTCCTTGAGACGAAGGAGATTTTCTCAAATGAAGGGATTTTCATGAGATCAGGGAAAATAATAAAATATAAAATTAGGAGTGGGACTGGCCACGGCACGACCGGCCGGCCGGTGGGCCCAGTCCTCCAGAGCCTCGATTAATATTTTATTATTCATTATTTTCTTCTTATTTTTCATAGGTTAATCGTTCCTTCGTGTTTTGGAATGCTCGTTTGTGCATTCAGGTGCTCGATTGTGCATTATTGCTGAGTACACTTGCACCATTTTGGTCGGGGCTTACTCGAGAGCTTCTCAGATGCCCGTACGTTGAACATTTATCACTAACTCGTGGAATTCTGCTGGGAAGAACTGCGAATTGAAGTGACGAAATATTACGAAGAATTGTAGAGTAGAATATTGTTGAATATTCAGTTAACGATTAAAGATAATTAATTGATGGCTCTGTACTAGCAGGCATGCTGTCTAGGAGCATTGATTATCTGAGAATTGAGAAATATGAGCTTGTTGAAACGTCATATCTCTTTTATATAGTCAGGGAAAACCTTGTTGCATCCTGAAGACGTTATTGCTCTATACTAGCAGGCAAGCTGTCTAGGAGCCGTCCAATCTTTCGATTCTATATAGAAGTAATTACTGAAATTGCTCAGTATTCATGAGATGTGTCGTTGCCTCAGCTGAGAGACTACACATCTACATAACTCTGAGAGACAGTATTCTCAGTCAGAGATTTCATGGCACGAGCTTTCATGCTTCAATGAGAGACATGAGCCTCAATAGTCATCTGATTGCTGGATCAGGAATATGTAAGATGATGGTTTTACGATTTTAGCCTTTATCGAAAACCACCATCTACATTAATTCCCCTGCTTAGTGAGGGACAGTCATGTTCCTCAGTCAGCACTGGATGGTGATTTTCTAGTTATAGATGAAATAAGTAATTGAACTTAGTTGTAAGATAGAATGTTACCGGATTTTCGATTGCACGAACGAACCATGGCTTGAACGAAGATCCCAGTAGCGTGATAGAGCATCGACCGCAAATTGGTGTAGCACTGCTGATGTGGTGATCGAACCTTGGTTGATTTAGGATTCATGGGTCCGGGCCCTAGAAGAGAAATCCCTGTTTTAGGAACAGACGCTTGTTCGTTTGTTGGTTTAAGAAACAAACAAAATAGACCTCAGTCTGATGATATAAAATTTTGTCTATGAGCTTTCACGAAAACCATTTTTTTTTTAAATATGTGAGATTTCACAAAGTGGAATAAACTCTCGTTTCAAAGGTGGATGCTCGTACGAGAGAAAAGTTTTTTTTTAATAGACGTGCGTCTGTTAGTAATAAAATTTTGTTTATGAGCTTTCATGAAAATTTTTTTATCTTCGAGCTTTCAGAAATCTTTGAAAATATACTCTCGCTTCAAAGACAGATGCTCGTGCGAGGGAGCAAAAATATATAGATATATTTTTTTACGTGAGTTTCACGTTAAATATTTATATATTTTGTAAATTCATGTTTTGATTTTGAACAACTGTTTAAAGTAGACCATTATACATGGTGAAATAATGTCAGTATGTGAGTTTTCACAATTGTAGAATGGACGTCTGTCTAGTTTTTGAAAAACCAGTGAATGTTAAAATTCACGTGGGTTGTTCACGGTTTGATGAAAATCAAGTCATGATTTTGAATAATGAATTTTGCTCGTCTTTGCAGGTTTGAGGGGAACGAGCAAGTTTTCGAAATTCTGACATTATAATCACTACAACTAGTGAATTTGTAAATAGGTAAGAGTTGGATTGTTACCATTTTGTTACGCGTTTGTTATTGGTATATCCATGACTCCATGTCTTTCGCTTCAGATAGTGGTGACTTCTGTTTACAACCAGTCTTCTGGCCCTTCCGGGGAACGCTCCAGAAATATCATGTCAAAGATGACGATTTCTACAGATGTTCATGCCGAGGTGAATCAACCTTTCAGAGACGCTGGAAAGCTGATGCATTGTATGTCTCTCGATCATCTGGGAGTCGTCCGTGATGGAATCAACGCTTTCTTAGCTTTAGCGGATGCAAAAGAGAAGCGGGGACGAGATGAGTTATTACTGAAAAGGAAAGCTGAAGATGAAAGGCTTGCATCTTATCAGCAAAACGCCGTCGGCTTCAGCAAATGAGACTAACGGCTGAAGATGAATTCTGATCTCGCACGGAAGGCATAGCTTCTGATTCAGATGTAGATGAATGAAGAATTTTGTCATAATTCGTCATCAGAAAATTCAGAAGTCAGGTCTTCATTGAAAATGTTGTAGAAGCATTGTCCGATGTCGGATTTTCGTGATTTACCCATGTTTCTTCATCCTCAGAAAATTTCCAAGCTTAACGAAGAAGATTTTCGGCTTTTGAACACGTTTAAGGGCCGAAATTGACGAAACAGTAAACTTCCAGGAGACTTCTAGAAATTTTTCAGCTGATATGTAGTCCAATGTTTTGGCCACATCTTTTTGCTTGTTTCTCCAATTGCTATGAATTTTGGATATGTTGTAGAGGACATCCATACAAAGATAATGGCATATGACCCATACCTAGATTATTCTCCAATTTCTCCCAGCTTGCTGCTTTGTGCGTGACAGTGTAAAATCATCTCAGGCGAGCTTGTTGTAAAACACTCATGTTGTGTCTTTAGACCATTCGCTTGTGTATGGAACGGTTGTTGAAGGATTTTAATGTCATTGATTTATTTGAGATCAGGACCCCTTGATTGATACATGAGCATGGTGCTGGCAGTGCCATCGTGCTTCTGTCAGCCGTAGAAACATCATTTCTGAAACTCTGGTCACGGGACCATAACTGAGGTTGCTCTAAAGAGGGGATGATGTAATGACCATGGTTGCATGTCCTGGTCGTAGCATTCCTTTTATGATGAATGATTAGACATGAGAGTATGGTGCCACAGGTCTTGGACTGTGAAACTGATCAGCATGATCAGTGGACCGCCAGTCCCCAGTATTTTGTTAAATCTCTCCCTTTCGTTTTCCCTTCTTCCGACAAGACCTAGATAGAGGACCCGGGTAGAAAAATTGATGCAAATACCTAGGTGGTCGAAGTTGGAGGTACCTTGATGAAGGACTTAATGGAAAGACCTGGTGGACACCGATCGACTGTGGAAGTTATGAATCCCGTCCAAGAATTGCTGCCTGCATGTTGTATGCTCTGGAAGCTCTAGGAACCTCATACGACGTCGGAATTCGATGCTTGACCCCAAATTTTGAAGCTAAGAGACTGAGTTATCACATGAGAAAAGAATCACTTAATTTGGAGTTGTAGAGGTCAACCAACGAAGCGTACACATTTGTAATTAATAATCCCGTACAAATTTTTCAGATTTCGTAGACCTGGCGGTAAAGGCCATATCTTTCAGCTACTATGTCCGATTGATACACCCTTTTGGTATGTTGTATAAGAGACATAGAAGAACATCTTTTATTGAGGAAGTATTGTCCCATTCCTCACTCATTGGTACGTTTTTTTAAACCCATGGGCTGAAGTATGTTGTATCTCATTTGTAGAGGTGATGAGAACTTCTTTTAGAAGACTTGGGATTGTGCCCGCCTGTTGTGCAAGCTTCGGAAAGACTTTCATGTGAACATATTTCATGTATACACACATTTATATGAATCATTAGTGCTCGGAGAAGTCTAATCCATCGAGTAACATTTCAGAGAAGGCATAGTTGATGAAGCTGGTCATGAGAATGTTGCTCCTAAGACCGTTGTTGATGCCGGATCACGATAGAATTTTCTTCAGAAATGCTTGTTGATGCCGATACTATGGTCGGAGTTGCTCCAGAGACCGAAAAGGCTAGATCCATGATTATCGACATAGTCTTTACTCCTTCATCCAGTGAGCATTTACATTCACGAACTAATTGATGAGTTGAGCGTCCCTAAGATGAGGGTGTAAGGTTTAACCCAGATTCTCCCGAACCTTTACTGTGAAGTTCCTTGTCAGGGAATCGATGTTGTTGCGGTAGATAGCAGCGGCAGTTTCCATTCTGGATGTGATCCCTGAAGAGAGGAAGTTCCTCAGTCGTGCATGGGATTGCGATGTAGAGAGACCCGTTGATGAAGTTTCATGGAATCACGTCAGGTCGCAATAACTTGTTGCGTGGATAACATTTATTGAAATATAATTGATTTCTCCAAATAAGATCAAGTCCCCGGTGTATGTTGAAGGAGTTTGTGCCATCGATGGATGAATGATGTTGCATCTGCTTTAGAAGTCTTATCATGGGATAAATTCAGTTACACTTTGATCATGTTGGTGTTGAATCAGTGTGTCATCACCGAGATATTTGTGCTGAAGCTAGATACGCCATTATCAAAGGTGTACTATTTGATTGGGAGTATAATTTTAAGGCTTCTTAGATACTTGAGTGTTGAAGCGTACATTCCTTAAGCATTGAATGTCTTAGGGGTTTGATCATCTCGGCCTTGGAGTATCTTCTGTTGATTCAGCATCCCTTTCGTTGCGGTAGTGGGATTCGAAACTTGTGCAGACATCGGAGCCTTCTGATTTTGTGGAACACATGGACTTGCAAGAGAAACGCCCAAAGTGTTCTTTGCCATGTTTGGACATCATCTCAGTAATGAATGTTTCAGTGCTTGATTCAGAGAAACGTCAGATTCAACCACTTGGTAAAATACTAATGCGGTGAAGCTACCATTCATAACGTCTTGCGGAGTTGCTAGTAGAATTGAGTCCCCATGCTAGGATAGCATGTGATGAAATAAATGACATAGACATGGAATGAGACTTGCCTGAGTGTGGAACCTCTTGATGAATGTCTATGTATCTTTTGCAGGTACTTGCTTAAAACTCGTCAAAGTTTGAAATTCCTCCAAGTACTCTGATGATGGAATGTCCGTCAAATCTTCTGGATCAGAACTTTCTTCATTGGAGATATGTGCAACCAAAGGCGCTTCGCCAGTACCCATATTTTCAGCGTGGATCCACTCTCGTCTGAAGGACATGTCATATCATGTATCTTCTTGATTATATGAAACTTGGTTTATGTCCAGGTTGAACTTACGTTCACTTTGAGAGTGATGTAGCCATAAGTATTTCCGAGCGTTCCTTCAAGATCTCTGATTGAGATGGGAGCATGAGTAGATTCTTGTCGAGTGATGCTTGTGGATCCGATAGTTTTCAGTGGAATGTTGTTGATGGCGGTGCCAGCATCGATCAACGTTCTTCCAATTTCGTTTCTTCTGAGATTGACTGTGGTAAGCAGTCCCCAGTCATACATCTCTTGGTCTGTGGCTGGAGGCTCAAAAAGTATTTCCGGAATGGACTTCTTGACACGATGTGGTTCAGTGTTGTGAACATGTCTCTCCTTTGTGCCTTCGACAGATAGAGAAATTCATATTCGACGAAGGATTGAACTGCCTCTTTGATAGGTTGTTCAGAGAGTATAAAGGTTCTGATTAGGAGAGGATTCTTGTGTACTCCTTCAATCCCCAGTTGAAGCTATTGCGGATCAACCTTCTCTTTGAAAATGTGCTTCAAAATATTGCAGTTGCTTGTTGTATGATTGATGAATCTATGAAGGTGACAGTACACGGGATTCTCCATTTCTTCTTCAGTTGGCTCTCTCCTGATGAACGATAATTTGATTGCACCATCTTGAACCCAGACTTCTAGTAACTCGATCACTCCTTCATGAGAAGAGAGAAGTTTGAGTATGTCCGATCATTTCCCCGTTCGTTGATGCTGGGTCAAGGTTTGTACATTTCAAGATTGGTTATCTTTCTTTGGTACTTTCAGAGGAGCTGGAAAAGTGTGCTTCCGTTGTGACTCATATTTCAATTTGCTCCCTTCTGCAATAACATTTGTGGAAGGTTAGAGGTTGTACTGTTTGTTGATCAGACGTATGTTTCCTCCAGTTTCTCGTGGTTCCTCAGTTTTTGTAGCTTGATCTTTCCAGTAAAGCAGGTGCGGTAGTTAATGATCGCTTAGCTGCTTCATGAAGTTCTGAAAAAGTCTGGAACCGGAGATTTTCCAGTAAATCTCTGTAGACCGGGATCGTTCCGTTGATGCATAAGTATACAAGTTGTTTCTCTGTGATATATGGGTCGTGGCAATCCAAGGATTAAACTCTGAATCTTTTCACATAATCATTGGGATGTTCATTGCTCATCTGAAACATTCTTCCCAGATCAAAGAGAGTAATTTCCTCTGACACGAAGAAGTACTTTCTGTAGAAGGCGTTAATCATTTCTCCCCAACTAGTGATGCTTCCTGGCGCGATGTTGTTGTACCAGGTATATGCCCTTCCTTTCAGGGATTTTGAAAATTCCTTCAGACAGACGACATCATTGTGCTCATGTTCGCTCAATGCTTCCAGAAACCGAGAGACATGCTCTCGAGCATTGCCTGTTCCATCATACAAAGTGAAGGTTGGAGAGGTATAACCTTTTGGAAGAGGAATTTTTTGCGTAGCAACAGGGTATGGAGGCTGGTGACGATGGACATGTAGTGCCTTGTCTTTTCCACGGTCCTCCAATAGGCGTTCCAAATTTTCCCGAGTAATGAAATTTGGTGATTCTTTCGCTGATGGATCGTCTGCAGCTTTGCGGACTTCATTGTCATACACCGTATGAACTGGAATGACTTCAGGATCAGCATCCGAAGATGTTTCTTTTCCTTTTCCCTTTTCTTGAGTTTTCTCTGACATCTTGTAAGTGAGCGTTTTGAGATAATTGCACAACTCCTTCTGTGTTGCAGCCGTGTCTGTTTATTCTTGGCAAGATTCTCTTGCACCTTCATGAGATCACCTATGGTAGGTGTATTTTCTCTGACTTCTTAGGGATGTCGGCCGAAGAGAGGATGAATTCCAGTGTTGGGCTGAGGAGGCGTAATGTCACCACCATTTTTGGAAGCAGGAATGGTTTCTGGGATACCATTATTGTCATTATTGATAGTGCTAGCGTCGTTTGTATTCGTAACTAACCCAGACCTAAGATCAACCATCTTTGTGAGAACTGAGATTGCAATCGAGAGAATGATCTCCCACTTTGGTCGCCAATCTGTAGATGGGGAAAAACGATTTGCTGGTTTTTATGGAATTGAGGAGATGACCGTGCGGAGGAGACTCCTTGAACTGAGCAAATGCTCAAACTCACAAAGATGCACTACAAGAAGGGAGTTCTTTAAGTTTGAGAGATCAATCTGTAGGACTCCGGCCTAAACCAAGACAATGGCCGTTCCAGAGTCAATTCGGTCACAAGAGAGGATGGGCTGATCTGTAGGAGGGAAGCTGAAAAATGTGTGAGATCAATGGTGATCGAGATTGTAGGTGTGTTGTGTATTCTGCGTAAGAAAGTTCTGAATGATTGAATTTTACTCAGTTGAGAGTGATTGCTCAGACGATGAGTTCGTGTAGACGAAATATTGTCTGTATGAACTTGTCGAGAAATTATTGTCTATTTCAATCATGATTCAGAGGCTTTTTATATTGCTGAATTGAAAACACCATGATCCCGTGAAGTGTGACAGT
Organism: Papaver somniferum; assembly: GCF_003573695.1. Taxonomy (NCBI): domain Eukaryota; kingdom Viridiplantae; phylum Streptophyta; class Magnoliopsida; order Ranunculales; family Papaveraceae; genus Papaver; species Papaver somniferum. The sequence continues at coordinate 14,909,404 of NC_039359.1, read as the reverse complement.
TTTTAGAGTCAACGAGTGGGGAAGTGGAAAATCGTGTTGAAACAGTTTCTCATCGTGCGGAGAATTGGTTAACTTTCCACCCACTACTTTGCTAACTCCTCCAACTGATTGCACGACTTGCTCACATTCTCATCGTGTGCATGAACACACGTGTCGTAGACCGCCAGAACAAAACCCTAGTTAATATCCCCTCATGTGACACAATTGATATCTCATGAATGTGGAGTCTGCAAGACAGACGTGTATTAGTTAGTCAGTTGCTAACTTTATGGGACTATGAGTCCTTGTATTGCTGAGTTGAACATAATTTGCAAATGTTCTGAGACTCATGAATCGAACATGTCTGTTGAGACAAAAAATATCATTGCCGAATAAATGTTGATAACCTGAGAAAACTGTGATGCTGAATCATTGAATATTGATAGTTGAACCAATATTCCTTAGTCTGAGCAAATATTGCTTATCTGATGAATTATTGAATATTGATAGTTGAACCAACATTCTTCAGCGTGAACAAATATTGTCCATTTGAGCGAATGTTGCTCATTTGATGAAATGTTGAATATTAATAATTGAACCAATATTTTTTGGTGTGAGCAGATGTTGCTCATTTGAACAAATGTGTCTCGTCTGAGCAAACGTTGATTTAAGATGTTGGCATCTGAGCCGAGCATAATTATTAAAATGTTGACCACGGGATCAACGTAAAATTATAAATGGTAGAATCTGCTCACAATTATGTTTTTTGAAGAGCTCTAGATTCGAAACCCTAATTTTGATCAATTGCTGAATTGATGATTTATTGAAAACCGTTCATGATATGAAGGAGGGACCAGCTACATGGGATGATGAATCGACCGTGTAGCTCCCAGATGCTCGAGTGAGCAAAATACCAGAGTCTCCTGAAGACTAGTTGGTGAAAAGATGATTAAATGCTGGTTTAATCATTTATTAAAATAGTGCTCGTGTGAGCGTCAGGTAGTCAAACCTGATTATGGAGAGATGAGGGACTGACCAAGGGGGAATGAGACGGGCCCTTGGTGATCATGGGACCAGCTGATGGTCGTTTGAGCAAACTCCAAGTTGTTTGGGAAGAGTTTGGACCCAATATGAGAAATTGAGCAAATTAGGTCAAAATTGTTAAAACACGTGGGACCGGGTCTTTACAAGCCTCGGGGCAAGCCTTGGTCGGTCAAGGAGACATGCCCGTGTCACCATAATGTCTGTGTCTCAGTCCTGAGAGTTTCGATATTTTCTGATGCGCGTTTGAGCAACATTTTGAGAAAATATGAAGGATTCAGGGTTTTGCTGAAATTGGGGAATCTTCATGAGATGACGAATAAATAATTAATAAAATAGGGGATTGCAAGGTGTGGGACCGGCCATGGCTAGGGCACGACCGACCAGCTAGCAAGCTCAGTCCCGCAACACCTTTCCCCAATTTTATGTATTTTCCCTGATGTAAGGGAAATATCATGAAACTGAGGAATTTCATGAAGTTAAGGAATTTCCATGAGATTATGGAAATAATAATAATAAAATAAGGGGCGTGTGGGACCGTCTAGGGCATGACCGGCCGGCTAGGGCCCGGTTCCACGAGTTTCCTTAATTTTACATGATTTTCATGACTTGAGGGAAATTTCATGAATTCAAGGAATTTTCATGGGACGAGGGAAATAATAATAAGATAATAAGGAATCAAGAGGTGTGGGACTGGCCACGGCTAGGGCATGGCCGGCTGGTTAGTGTGCCCGGTCCCACGACATCTTTCCTAATTTATCATTATTTCTTTGATACGAGGAAACACCATGAGACTGGGGAGTTTCCTTGAGACGAAGGAGATTTGATCAAATGAAGGGATTTTCATGAGATCAGGGAAAATAATAAAATATGATAAAATATAAAATTGGGCATGGGACTGGCCACGACACGAACGGACGACTGGTAGGCCCAGTCCCCCAGCGCCTCGATTAATATTTCATTATTCATTATTTTCTTCCTATTTTGCATAGGTTCATCGTTCCTTCGTATTTTGGAATGGTCGTTTGTGCATTATTGCTGAGTACACTTGCACCATTTTGGTCGGGGCCTACTCGAGAGCTGCTCAGATGCCCGTACGTTGAACATTTATCACTAACCCGTGAAATTCTGCTGGGAAGAACTACGAATTGAAGTGACGAAATATTACGAATAATCGTAGAGTAGAATATTGTTGAATATTCAGTTAACGATTATAGATAATTAATTGATGGCTCTATACTAGCATACATGCTGTCTAGGAGCATTAATTATCTTAGAATTGAGAAATATGAGCTTGTTGAAACGTCATATCTCTTTTATATAGTCATGGAAAACCTTGTTGCATCCTGAAGACGTTATTGCTCAATACTAGCAGGCAAGCTGTCTAGGATCCGTCCAATCTTTTGATTCTATATAGAAGTAATTACTGAAATTGCTCAGTATTCATGAGATGTGTCGTTGCCACAGCTGAGAAACTACACATCTACATATACTCCGAGAGACAGTATTCTCAGTCAGAGATTTCATGGCACGAGCTTTCATGCTTCAATGAGAGACATGAGCATCAATAGTCATCTGATTGCCGGGTCAGGAATATGTAAGATTATGGTTTTACGATTTTAGCCTTTGTCGAAAATCCACCATCTACAAGAACTAACAACATTCTAAAGATCCATGTCGATACTCTGAACTAGTTTGAGTGAATCTTATATCAAAAGAGAAGCTCCTCAAGCATAAACAAACTAGGTGCAATCAAAGTTCAACCACCGTTAGTCAATCAAATCAATCGAAAACAAAAGATAAACCGCAATTATCTAGTTTTCCACCAACGGTACTAATAGAGCTTCTCAATCTCAAAGAAGATTTTAAAACGAGCGGCCGTAAGAGATTTCGCCTAATTAGGTTACTCTCCTCTCCAAATAGGCGTCTTCACCAGTAGCAGCACAACAACAGGTAGTTTGCTGTTACGAAGGATTAGTTTGTTAGAAATACAAACTTCAATATTTATAGACACGGAAGTTTGGACACCAAGGAATTTCCAAAACCGAAAATATTCTCAAGATATTCATTAAAGCACAAATTGGGTTTCCATAATTCCCGGAAATGCTCTGTCCAAAAATAATGTCCGAAATCTCTTGGAAAATCTCTAATTAGTAAATGCACATTACTAATTCTTATTTTCCTAAAAATGAAATTAATAATCTTAATTAATAACCTTAATTAGTAAATGCACATTACTAATTCTTATTTATGTTTCGATCCTAGGATTCTCTTCCCTTAGCTATTAAGGAATAACTTTGAACAATTAAAAATTAACTTTCACAGCATGTGTTCAAAGTATGTCGACATCCTTACTTTTTAAGTCCTCTTTCATACTTACAACCTTGAAACCGATTTTCCACACTTCCAAACAAGTTTTAGAATTGGTTCATCTGAATTTCAAGAACTATGCGATTGATTAAGAACACTCAATCACAAATCATGGGTGTAATGGTTTTACCAAAACAAGTTTCGGTTCTACCTCCATGTGGGTACTGTGCTTAGTCACACTAGCTTTCCAAAAATCGGTTGACTAGGTACTAGGAACAGTTCCCCACATATATATGGTATCTAACTTATATGTGTTGCACATGTCCATAGGATCGGTTCCCCTTTGTCTAAAAACGTGTTGCACATGTCCATAGGATCGGTTCCCCTTTCCGCACCTTATACAAGGATCGATTCCCCTTTGTGATGTACTGCGCCTCTTTCTAGGTTCGGTTCCCCTTTTCCCAGATTTGGTCAGACATAAAATCACAAACTCGATCATACCATCTCAGGTGATTGCTTAAGATCGGTTTCACTAATAAAAGTCATACCAATACATAAGTTAGGACTTTGTGAATAGTTTTACCAAGAATACAACAAGTCATGAACGATTATACTAATCACACATATTGGTTGTTCACAAGAAATGCAATGAATAACAATACTAATAACACCTTGCGATTTCCTTTTCGATTCACTAACCAAGTTCATGAATTTACTTCCTTAGAACACATGTAAAACATTGTTCCCTAGGATGAAATCCTCACCTTATACCCATACATAATCACAATAGCATTTAAACGATTACGTCGATGTCTTATCTACAAAGTTTAATGGTTAAGCAATAAAACTCGTATTGTATTTCTTAATACTATGTCTATCTAGAGTTCAAACATGCTTCACAGTTTTGTTTCCAATATGCACGACTTGAAAGATACGTTAGGGAATAAAACAGTTCAAGTCAAATATCACTAAACTCAAGCGGAAGGATGATGTTGTCGTTGTAGATCCTTGCTTCTTCACATCTTCAAGTCTTCACAATACTTGTAAAGTCTCATATACTAATACTTTCAAGCTAACCTATACGAAGTTGACTCTAGTACATTGATTATAGATTTTATGCGGGTTGTAGTTGTAGTGGTAAGGGGTATCGTTCAAACTCGAACTTGTGAAGGTGAAGGATTTTTAGATTTAAAAATAAAAATATATACAAAAAAAAATATTAACAATATGGGCAAGAGTACTGGGACTAAAGATTCGGCCATTTTTCATTTTCAAGTGGTTCAGAATTTAATTCTAGGCGATTATAGTTCAAAACAAAACAAATATTAACTCTAGTTTATTGCCAAGATAGATTTTATAAAATATTACTTGTATTTCTTAAGCATGGCATATCAAAAATCCCTAGGACTAAGCATACTCCATCAAATGAAATCACAAGTAATTAATTTAAAATCTTATTTCAATTAAAATTGGTGAAAAAAGTAAATAAAGAATTAATTTAAATTACCACATGGATGAAACACGGCCTCCTCCGTCGTCCCAGTGTTGGGTTTAGCTCATCATGTTGGAAAACCTCTCAAAGAATTTCATTGATGCTCAAAAGTGTTTTACAATGAAGAGAAAGATAAGTAAATAGTATTAAACAAGATTATGCGACCCACAAAAGGCGTCCAAATAAACGACACAGAAAAGGTGCTATTGTTTCTGAATCTCTAAGACCCACACCTACGACCCAAGCATGTGAGTCTCTTTCACTGTAGATGAACGACTGTTGCTGCGAGTCCGTTCTTCGTGTTCTTCGTGTTCATCAGCAGCAGCAGCAGCAGAAACCGAGTTTGGGAAAACTCGAATTTCTTCTTCTCTGGACCTCCTTTCGACCCCAAACTCTCGACAGACCCTATGTATAACATTAGGAACATATTTATACGTAATTGAACCATTGAATCTCCTCCATTAATCCAAAAAATCTTCCCATTACTCGGCAGTGAATGAAAATATTTCCGATATTTTTTTCTTTAATTCCCTGATTTGTTACGGATTGTTCCATGTTTTATCTCTTCTCACGCGTCATCCTTGAGCTGTAGGGATTGTTTCCATCCAATAAAATCAACCCATGCACGTCTCTTCCATCCAAGAATTCCAAGAATAGAATATTTTTCTTATTTTAGAATATCTTCCCTGATTTGATTACCACCGCTTATCTAACCAATTTTGACCGAATCCAACACCCATACCAGCTCTATCTAGGCCCTAGGAACAAACCCATTTAATTTGGGCCATTGAATCTCCTTTAATCCCGTCCAAACTGCCAACCCTAAATCTGCCAGTTGATAACAATTTTTCCCGCCAATTTTGGTTTTTTTGAATTTGGGAAGAAGATGTCATCCCCCCTAACCAGAATTGGGGTGCGAATATCAGATGCCTTGGGGTGACCTGGAGGTTCCCCTTAGTAATTAGGTTACCCCTTATTTAAAAGCGAGAGTCCGAATAACACTTGTCCTCCGGGTGACAAAATCAACTTTTCGAGCCGAATTTTCCAAAAATGTTTATTTCCAAAAAATACCTACAAATACATAAAATAACAAAATTAGTACAAAATCGAGTGCCAACAATATACAGTATTGAGATCAAATTAGACACAAAAATGTGTCTATCAAATACCCCAAAACTTATTATTTGCTAGTCCTCGAGCAAAATTTATTCTTGAAAAGTGACCGAGTTAATCTCGGGTGGGTTTATCAGAGGTGTACCCACAAAAACCAATACTCCATTCCCTAGCTATCTACGCAGAACCTTGGAAAGCACTAAAGAACCTCCTTGGTTGGCATACAATTATTGACTCTAAGAGGAAGAACCCTGATGCGAAATTCCAATTGCTGTACACGAGTTTGCACTCAAGCATACTAAAATTCATATAAGTTACAGAGCTCTACTAAGATAGTTTCACGATAGACATCATACTCGGAGTCAGACTAATCACGTGAAAAGATTAAGAAGATGGAAAGAAAAAATGTAGATGGTTGAAAAGTGAACGGTGTTTCCCATATCTGTCTGAAGGCCTCTGCCAAGATGAACCTAACCTAAATGACTGAGATACCGGTCTGACTAATATTAACACACTGGCATATACAAGGGAACCAGTGGTCAATAACTTAAATCTAGATCAACAAACTGGCAAATACAAGGGAACCAGCAGTTGACTACACATAACAATAACTATTTTTTTTTTTAACTTAACGGCATGAATAGATCTTTTTGATCCAAGCGCATGTTTCTTTTCAGCAGATTACACGATAGTTCCCACGGGTCCTGCATTCCACGCTTGCTTAGGCGACGGAAACAGGGAGAACACACGCATATTGCTATCCAAGTGTTAATACTTATTCCGATTGGTCTAACTGGTCCGGTCTTTTTTTTTTTTTTTTTTTGAAAAAGGTAACTCAGTCACTCTATTTCACCCTAGCAAAGGTAACAACTTGAATCGTGTGCCCCGCCAAATCACTTGAAACAAAAGAAAACTAAAAATAGAAAGTGAAAAGGACTCGACAAGATATGGCGAAACTATCATGTTATTTCTAACACCTGAGCTCTGTGCTTTTATGAATAGACTCTATAAATGTTTCCATCTAGTCAGATTGGTTCCTCAACTCCTAAAACAAAAAATTTTCCATCCACTTAGATTGGTTAGTGCTATCCTTAATAGGCGTAAATTTCTAGGCTCTGGAGTTTATTTATTATGCAACTAAAAAGTTTCTCCCATACCCCCAAACTTAAATCTAACATTGTCCTCAATGTTCTAAAGATGAAACTAAAAGCATGAACAAGGAGAAACTGTTACCATTTGAAGCAAAAAGAGTTAAGGAAGGATATTACCGTGTTGCATGAGAATATTGGGTTACCTCCCAAGAAGTGCTAAGTTTAAAGTCTTCAGCCAGACATCGGAAGGAATTAGTCACCTCATAGAATCATATAGAAGTAGTCGGAATAACTGTGGGTCTTGAAAACCAAACAGAGCTGACCATAGGAAACTGCAGTGAACCAAGAAAATGGATAAGAATAGCATGCCCTTACCTAGTTTCCTGAAAACTATCGCTAATTGCGGTTCAGGTTCAGGTTCTATGAAAGGGTCTAAATAGAATATTTTCATTGGCTGCGTTTCTTCATAGATGGGATCCGAATCACTAGGTCTTAGAGTCTGTAAAAACTCAAATACGAACTTAGAATCACGAAGTAATAACCTAAATAATTGCGGATCCTCTAAGTCAATCATATATGACTTACATAGTTGACCACAATGAGAGTAGTGGTCATTCTTAGGAAAATGTGTCGATTCTATTAACCTAAAGTACTTAGGCTTAGTCTCAGAACTTAATATTCGACTCATTTGAAACGTTCCCACAGTTGGAAGAAAACTATTTGGTGGGAAAACAAAGTCAATCTGGGTATCATAGCCTAGGAAAACCACATCAACCATAGGATGGGTTTCTAATAACTGAACTCCTTCATGGACATCATTAGGCTCGGGAAAACGAGTATGAAGGTAATCTTGTAAAATGGTCGAGGCACAGATATCAAGTCCTAAGTGTGGGGACTTTCTGAGAGTTAAAGGTAAGGCACTAGGGAAGTGATAATCACCCCCAAACTTAGAGTTTTCAGTGTCTCTAGATAGACCTCTAATTATTTCTTGAATTTCCGTATCTTCAGAGTCCTTAAAATATTCAAGAGATTCTTCTAAGTTATTATCAGGTAGTGCATCTTCACTCATCTCTACGGGTCTATCTTCTTCTTCCAAGACTATTGTTTCTAAGTCGCTAGACTCTAAAACAGTATTTTCGAAATGAACCCGTTCCTCTAAACCACTATCGGCTTCGTAATCAAAAGGAAAAACTACATCGTCTAAAACGGTGGTATCCCTAATAAAATCCTCGTCCTTTTGAATAGGTGAATAATTATAAAAATTATTTGGATTTGAACTAGAAATAATATAATCATTATAAAGCTCAATTGGATTAATAGATTCCTGATCACTATGCCTACATATTTCAGATTCTTCATTACTACTATCCTCATCATCATAATAGTACAAAGATGATTGAACCTTATCTAAATAAGTAGTGTCTTTTATTCTAACCTCGTCCTCTAGATTGGGAAAATATTCACTATTGATATCAAGGGTAGAATTGGAAACACTATTTTGGAAATTTAGATTATTTCGAGCAGCATTAGCTAACTGTTCATTTTCTGCCTCTAAACGTGCTTGAATTTCACTGAGCGTAACACTTATACATTCACAAGTCTCATTGAATATCTTAGACCGTTGTGTACTCTCTTCTCTTGAACTAACTGCACGTTCATACTCCCTTCGAATTTGTTGGTAGGTTTCTTCTAGAGATTGAACAGGTTTAGAAATGTCATAATCAGGACTAGTTTTTAAGTAATTTTCCAAAAACGCATGACTAGTACTATAATATTCCTGATTTTCTTGCTCGTAAGACCAATTCGTGTGTGGATAGTAATTGGGCTCACTATGGTATGAACCATAACCTTGAAAAGGTTGGCGTTCCCAACTACTATTCGCACCATGGTCATAACACTGATGATGTCCATATTCAAATTCAGGTCGATACTCATTGTATTGGCTTCTATCATACCAGTTCGACATTCTTAATTGCAAGGGAATTCTACACAACCACAAACAAGGCCGACTCGACTCCACCAAAACAAACCTAAAGATTTCTAGCAAACAAAAAGCATGATGGCTCCACTTAGATTGTTTCTAGACCAGCTTCTATCTTTCGAAAGGGAATTCGTTGCAATTTGAGCAAACCCCTCTGGAATCAATCCGAGTCAAAGTAAGTTGAATTGAGGCGAGGGAAGCTCAGTGGAGCTTTGATACCCAAGGCCTCACCGCTATCACAAGGCGGCGCAGTCACGCATTCAACTCATAGAAACCATCATGAACTTTGGAGTGTGCTTAAAGAGCAACCAATATTTTTCGAACGAGTTTCCTATTAAGCTCGTTACCCTATCGGTCTCGTTCTATTCCAAATTTTAAAGCTTAGGTTCGCGTTCGGTTTCGTTTTCCTAAGGCGGGAAAGAAGAGAACGGTGATGAAATCCGAACCCTTATCTTGTTTAGGCCAGGCCTTGCCCTTTACTAGGAAAATAAAGACAGTCTGGTTCGTCCTCAAACAATTATCACCTTAAGGCAGACAGTAACCCGCTTGCAGGAGATTCGCGGGTATTTCGATTGGACTTACCTCCCGTACCAGACGGGCGATGAACCGTTGCCGTCGACTCGGGCCACGACTCCTATGCCGTGTGCGAACCCGAGGGGCCGAGACGATATAGTAATCGTCGTCCTTCCCTGCACACAGTTTATATAATTTTTTTTTTTTTAATAATAATACCCTTCCGTAGGGTTAAAAAAAATAAAGTCCAATTGTTTAAAGTCCAAAGTCCAAAATATTTTTTAAAAAAAAAATTACAGTTTTCCTCACACACTCTAAAAAAATTAAAAATTAAAGTTAAATCCTAAAATTGTCCTTTTTTCTTCTCTTTTCGCTTTTCGCTTTAAGCTTTTTCCTCTCCAAGTCCTTAGTGCTCCACTTCGAACCTGTAAATCAAAGACGAAAAGACAAAGTAAAAAGGAACAAATAATAAAAATAAAAAAATAAATAAACCTAAAAATTCTACCTAAGCACAAATCCGCGTCGGCAGCGCCAAAATGATTATAGATTTTATGTGGGTTGTAGTTGTAGTGGTAAGGGGTATCGTTCAAACTCGAACTTGTAAAGGTGAAGGATTTTTAGATTTAAAAATAAAAATATATACAAAAAAAATATTAACAATATGGGCAAGAGTACTGGGATTAAAGATTCGGCCATTTTTCATTTTCAAGTGGTTAAGAATTTAATTCTAGGCAATTATAGTTCAAAACAAAACAAATATTAACTCTAGTTTATTGCCAAGATAGATTTTATAAAATATTACTTGTATTTCTTAAGCATGGCATATCAAAAATCCCTAGGACTAAGCATACTCCATCAAATGAAATCACAAGTAATTAATTTAAAATCTTATTTCAATTAAAATTGGTGCAAAAAGTAAATAAATAATTAATTTAAATTACCACATGGATGAAACATGGCCTCCTCCGTCGTCCCAGTGTTGGGTTTAGCTCATCATGTTGGAAAACCTCTCAAAGAATTTCATTGATGCTCAAAAGTGTTTTACAATGAAGAGAAAGATAAGTAAATAGTATTAAACAAGATTATGCGACCCACAAAAGGCGTCCAAAATAAACGACACAGAAAAGGTGCTATTGTTACTGAATCTCTAAGACCCACACCTACGACCCAAGCCTGTGAGTCTCTTTCACTGTAGATAAACGACTGCTGCTGCGAGTCCGTTCTTCGTGTTCTTCGTGTTCATCAGCAGCAGCAGCAGAAACCGAGTTTGGGAAAACTCGAATTTCTTCTTCTCTGGACCTCCTTTCGACCCCAAACTCTCGACAGACCCTATGTATAAAATTAGGAACATATTTATACGTAATTGAACCATTGAATCTCCTCCATTAATCCAAAAAATCTTCCCATTACTCGGCAGTGAATGAAAATATTTCCGATATTTTTTTCTTTAATTCCCTGATTTGTTACGGATTGTTCCATGTTTTATCTCTTCTCACGCGTCATCCTTGAGCTGTAGGGATTGTTTCCAGCCAATAAAATCAACCCATGCACGTCTCTTCCATCCAAGAATTCCAAGAATAGAATATTTTTCTTATTTTAGAATATCTTCCCTGATTTGATTACCACCGCTTATCTAACCAATTTTGACCGAATCCAACACCCATACCAGCTCTATCTAGGCCCTAGGAACAAACCCATTTAATTTGGGCCATTGAATCTCCTTTAATCCCGTCCAAACTGCCAACCCTAAATCTGCCAGTTGATAACAATTTTTCCCGCCAATTTTGGTTTTTTTGAATTTGGGAAGAAGATGTCCTCCCCCCTAACCAGAACTGGGGTGCGAATAGCAGATGCCTTGGGGTGACCTGGGGGTGCCCCTTAGTAATTAGGTTACCCCTTATTTAAAAACGAGAGTCCGAATAACACTTGTCCTCCGGGTGACAAAATCAACTTTTCGAGCCGAATTTTCCAAAAATGTTTATTTCCAAAAAATACCTACAAATACATAAAATAACAAAATTAGTACAAAATCGAGTGCCAACAATATATAGTATTGAGATCAAATTAGACACAAAAATGTGTCTATCATACATAATCAAGCGACTCTTAACATGAGTTTTGATTCACTAAAATAGACAACCAAACTAGACATACCAATGCTTGGTGGGTTCAACCGAGCTATGCTCTAATAAATATTTGTAGTAAGTTTTGTTGGGGTCAGGTCGCTGATAATTCAATATTACATCACATCTACGCTCTAAACATATCACCTAATGTAAGAGGCTATGTTTGTTCAACTTTCATCATGGGTGTATAACAGATAACTTATCCTTTCGTGAATAAATACAAAATTTTAATCCATAATTGAAGGGTATGGAATATAGAAAGAGATGTTTACAGTGCCTTTTAAGGAAGAGGAGGCGGAGGTGTTGTTGGTGGAGAATAAAGACATGTTAGTAGGTTTCGTGGTGGCGTGGAAGTTGAAGAAAGAGGTGTTGGTGGTTCTTGTGGTTCTGGTGGGGGACGAAAAGGAGGCGGTGGAGTCAAACATGGTGTTGGTAGAGGATCAATACATGGTAGTGAGTTTAGCATTACTATGGAAAAAAAAAGGAGGATGTGATATTGATCCTGGTAAAGAAATAAGATAAGGTGAATTTGTTATTGCTGGAGAATCAGTACATGATAATGGGTTTGGTGGTGGTATGGATATATAAGGAGGTGGTGGTGGTCAGGAAGGAGAATACCACATAAGATGAAAAAAAAGCGAACAAAAGAAGAGAAGAGGAATATTTATTTTATTGTAAACGAGAAGAAGAACGAAGAAATAAAAGATATGTTATATATTGGAAGGTTAATTATGGAATTATTAGAAATTAAAAATACTTCTCATTTTCGTGTTTGGTTTTCTTAATAAAAGTACATCCACGATTCGACATGGACGAAGATCAAGTTCTTCTTCATCAGAAAAATGAGTCTAGGATTTTCGGGTTAGTCACTGCATATGAAGAACTTTTGGACAAATCACTCCCTTGTCATAGAAGCATCTCTTTTCCAAGAAGAAAATCTATGAAAATGATCGAAATATAATTTCGAGTACCACTTCTTCACCAATCCCTAAGTATAAGATTTAGGTCTATCGTGATAGATCACGATTTCTCTGCGCGATTTATTTAAGCTTTGTATCTTCGTTTATATTTGTTTCATCATGTTATGATGTACTTGTTTTTCTTTAAAACCATCATTTAAACATTTTTTTTTGGAATAAAATGTTTATGGTTCGATGATCCAAAAAAAAAATTGATTTTGATTTTTTCTTCTTATAATTTAGGGTTTTATACCATTTTTTTTAATAATATGTTTTATAGATCTAACTTGTGGTTGTTTTTTTCTTTCTATGTAGTAGAGTATGGTTATCTTGGTGTTTTGCACCATTTTATGCAAATTTAAACCAATTTTTCTGATGAACCGTCTACAAAATTCCATACTTAAGCAATGTATTTACATGACAAATATTTTTCTGGATTTCATGATATTTAGTTGGGATCATTCATTCACCAAGAAGAATTCTCGAAGTGATACATCTACCGCGGGATTATCCCGAGGATAATCCTGCCAGAAAAAGATTTCTAGCGGATTCAACTAGGAGAAAACAAAAGGCTGTTAAAGGTGGAGCCCACGCCCTTTTCTGTTTCAGTCGGGACAAGAATCGGAATGATCCGTCGGTTCTTTTATCATTTCCGAAAGAGTTCAAAAGTTTCACTTCTAAAACTTGTAGTTTTGAGTTGTTTTTTTCATGCCATGTTTAGAAAGACTCAAATTAAATCGGTTTTTATGGGGTTTGGATTTAGGCAAGAACGTTAGCCAACAGTCCAGAGAAAGAAGAAAGATCCAAACAAGAAAAGGATTGAGAGATTGCTCTCCCTTCTTAAAACTGCTCTCCCTTCTCTCCTAAAAACAGTAACCCAAACCCTAGCCGCCTGAAACTTTCCCTGATCAGATCGGCTCCCTTGGAGTGGATCTGAGCAGGCCAATCAACTATAATCTCTTTGTCTCTTTTCCCAGCACTTCTTAGCTCTCTTAAAACTGCTCTCGTTTTCGGCTAAATCTTACTGATTTTGGGTTTTTGGATCTCTGTGTGTGAAAGTTTATTCTGTGATTTGAAGAGAAGAAATAAAATTAGATCCTATATCTTTGATACAAGTCCAAGTAAAAGCTTTTTCCACTTTAGATTCGAAATTTTCTCCCTATGGGTAGAACGGATATATATTTTGTTGTTGGGTTTCATCTAGAATTAGATTTACATGAATCTGTTTTAATTTTTGTTAGTTATGCTTTCAGTACTATGGGGTTTGTACTAGTTTTTACTTTTCCTTATTTTGTTCTTGTTATTATAGATCCTATGTCTTTTTGCCTAAAGACTGGTGTAGATTTTCATCCTCTCCGGCAGGTAAAGAAATTTTGTTGTGTTCTCCGGCGAAACTTTGCTTTACCAGCTGCTGAAGATGCGATCCAAGATGAGAATTTTGGGGTCTCTTCCTTTGGAGCTCATTGCATGTTTAATGAGGATGATCCAGCAACTTTATGACAGGAATATAAACTCCAACGAGTTTCAACAAGAAAAACATCAACAATTAAGGAAACAAAGGAAGAAACAGTAAAATCAAAATCATCAACAAGTTCATCAATTCCTACAAAGACTCCAATGCCGATTCGGGCCGATTCATCCCGAGCCAGACCACAAAAGACCGATTCAAAAGCCCACTGTTACTACTGCTCCTGTCACTCGAGACTTTGTTACTGCACTTGTTACTTAACACCCTGTTACTTTGTAAGATATTGGTATTATGAAAACCTTAGTTCATGTAATCTAGGTTTATATGTTCTTGAAATCATGAGGCTGGATTTGATCCAACCACTGCTTTGTGCAGTCAAACAAATTAGTTTTGTTTTAAAACTAGTTTTGCCGTCTGATACTATTTAGTCCTTTTGGGATTTTGAAAAGGTTTTTAGGTATGAAAACTTAGGAAGGTTAGTCAAGAATTGGTGGATTTATTATGGATTCGATGATGATGGTGTAATGATTTTGAAAACTCCTGTAACGGATTCCAATCTTTATACTCGGCTGCAGTATGTATTATTCTGACGGTTTTTTTGCCTCTTTTATGAGAAAAGAAAAACAAAAAAAGGACTTAATAGTGGCAAAATTTAGCTAGGAGTATATATATATATTTTCCTGAAACGGACATGCATGCATCTAGCTATAGATAAGCCTAAAAAACAATTTATGTTTTTGTCGACTGTCGGGTATGCCTGTATATAGTTTCCTACGCATTCGGTGCATGTATGCATGAAATGAAAACAACACACTACGTTTTAGTTACAAAAATATATAAATTGCTATCCAACTTATCTTTAAGTAATTAACTAATTCTAGTGCCCCAAAGAAAGTCATTTCACTCGTTCTCACCGATCAATACCAAGGTGCTACTACTGTAGGAACATCATGCGCCATGCGCATTATTCTTATATGAAATCTAGAATAAATTTTAAAAAATATCTTAGTTATATAGGATGATGTACAATTAGACATTTGATGACATTACACATTTAGCCTGGATTCTATTTGGATTAAGTAGAAAAGTACTTCATTTTCTCCTCCCTTCTAAAAAAACCCCAAGAGTTGTTTCATCTTTCTTGCTCAGATTTGGTCTAAAAGGAAGTCATGATTGGGGATATCAAAACTAATTGAGGATAGAGGAAATGACAAAAAGTGGATCCAAATATCCAATCAGGGTCACCCCTTATCTAAATACTTTTTTAAATCCTAATCTATCCCTCACTAATCAGGTTTAGTGGTTAATTAAAATTAGTAAAAATCTAAGTATTTGTTAAATGATTAGCGTGTATTTTTATTTGAATTAGGGTGAGTGAGGTGAGAGTAGAAGGAGGGAAAAAATATTTGAGAGGGAACTTTTTTTGGTGTAAATGAAGGATGATTGTGAAGAGAGAATTGTTGCTAAGAGGTTGAAAATTTGATTTTTTTTTCTTTGAATCCACCATTTTTGCAGCTGAAAAAGCTCGATGCCGGCATAATATTCAACCAAAAAACCATGCCGGCAATTGTTGGAAATTTTCATAATTGTTTTCCACTACGCAGAGTCTGTTACTTCTCGAGCATGCCGGTACAGCTACCGGCATGGTATGTTACTTGAATTTATTTGCCGGCACATGATGTAAAGTATCCAGAAACTTGAATTTTTTTTTCACTTGAGTACCGGCATTGATAGATTTCTATCGAGCATGCCGGCACTTAGTTACGACATTAAATGATAGTTACCAAGCATGAAGACACCATTTTCCGGCATGGTCTTCATCACTTCTGGCTATGTAAAATAATTATTTCCGGCATGGTCTCCATCACTTCTGGAATGGTCTTCATCTTTTCCGGTATGATATTCATCACTTCCGGCATGGTCTTCATCACTTCCGGCATGGTATTCATCTTTTCCGGTATGGTCTTCATCACTTCCGGCATGGTCTTCATCACTTCTGGCATGGTCTTCATCATTTCTGGTATGATATTCATCAATTCCAGCATGGTATTCATCACTTCCGGCATGGTCTTCATCACTTCCGGATGTAAAAAAAAAAATCAATTTCAAAGAGAGGAGCCGGTAGAGAAGAAGAAGACAATTTGAAAGGGAGTGGGGAAACTTTAAAATTTGAAAGGGAATGGGGAATTTTTAGGTTTCAAATCCCTAACCCTAAAAGAGATTAATAATAGGTGAAGATGGAAATGGGGGATATGATTTTGTTTTTTGATTTTAAGTTTTTTGATTTTTATTTTGAGGGAAGGGTATTTTTGTCTCCCAAAACACCCTTTAGCAAACATTATTGATTGGGGGAAGTAATTCATATCCCCCAATTAGTTTTCAAATTCCCCAATTGTGGGTTCCTAAAAGGACCAGATTTGAGCAAGGATTTCTTTTTTCTTTTATAGTTTTAAGTAATAGTTATCGAATAAGATGTATTTACATCATTTTTTGTGTCTTTCGACATGTTTCTTTGTCTTTTTGGGATGATTTTTCTTCGTCATTGTGGGATGAGTTCTTAAGTCTTTGATGGCTGATTCGTGGCTTGCTACTCTTGATTAAGAAACATCAACGATTCAACACTCCTTCCTTACAAGAGCGTCTCTTATCATAGAAGAATACAATCAAATCAAATGGTCGTAATTATTTCCGGATTATACCATCATCTTTCCCTTATACATAATCAAAAATTGGCCAAAAAAAAGGTAGAAAAGTTATGTTTTCCACGAACTCTGGATTACTTGATGAAAGCGGGTAAGGTAAACTCTAGCATTTGCTTATTGTGTAATGTTGAACAGGAAACCCATAATCATCTTTTATCACACTGTCCGGAGATTGGGAAAGTTTGGCAGTACTTCTTGGAAAGTTTTGGAGTAGATTGGGTGTTTTCAGAAAGTATCAAGACCAACATTTGGGAATGGTCAAATAAGAAGAGTAGCATAATGATAAAAAAAGATTCGCAGAATTCTCCCTTTTACAATTTGGTGGAACATTTGGATGGAGCGGAACTGCGGACTTTATAATAACAAGAAAAGGAGTTTCAACCATCTAATAGTTTCGATTAAATGTACTTTTTTAGCTGGTCTTTGAATGCTAAGCTTTTTGAAAGTTTTTCTTTAAGTGCTCTTCTATGTAATTGGGAAGCTGTTACAAGTAAAATCTAACTTCTATTTTGTTTTTGTCTAATGCTCATCGCTTTTAATACATAATCCTTTTTCTGTCAAAAAAAGAAAAGTAATGTTTCCAACAGATAATAAATTAGGTGCATATATCAATGCAGTGAATACCAGGTAGGTTCTAGGAAAATTTTCAGTAAAATATCAGCCTTTATTTTTAAATTTTATAACCAAGTAATATACGGCAAGCATTTTGCACAGTTTGCATATGTTAAGCTTCTATTGATATAAAGAAACAATACTAATTTTTAAGAAAAGTAAGAAAATCGAATTCTTTAAAATTTATTTTTATTACTGAATTTCCATATGTTAAGCTTGTCGCAGCGAGATTTCGGCCGCATCTTGGTGGAATCTCGGTTGTCTGTCTTAGGGAGTTCCTCGGTCAAATCTCGTCTCGCTGAAATTAAGAGATTCGTCTTAACGAGATGTCACCGTCTCGTCCAAGATTGACTTCACTAGTGTATATGAAAAGGAAAGGCTATCATCTACACCACCAATTTTCATTCATGAACCTATAAGACGATTTTCTTAGGCGATTTCAATAATTAATATCCAAGGACAACCTAGAATGATTTCTTTCAAAATCTGGATTTTAACATGAACAAGTCTTGTTTGTGTTGTTTTCCAAGAACCAAACTTTACAAAGTTTATTGACACACTCGTTTGCTTTTACTTCAATTGTAGAGAATTTTTATGCAGAAACAAAAGTAAAGCAAACACACCAAGATTTATTAATAAGGAAAGTAAAATGTTGGAGAAAACCTCGGGACGCAGTCTATACACGATATAAGTTGTTACACCTCTTACACAATCAAACTTCATATTATATGTAATAGAGACAAAGTAAGACCGCAAATTTATCCTGCTTCGGTCATATTCACGCACATGTAGAAATCCTAACATAGCACCAATTCTCTTTGGAATTTTTCTTGTAAATCTTTTAGTAGAACGCCAATTAATTTTAGAATATTCTCTTGTAAATCTTTTATCATAATGCCAATCATGTTTAGAAGATATTCCTCAAAAATTAGATTTTACACGTTTCAGAACCCAATTTATTTTACTTCCCAAGATCAACTAGATACTTTTTTTAGAGATATCTTGTATAAGATTTTTTATTAAAATCTATCTGATCTACGGTTTATGATAAATAATCCTTGAATGACCTTATAGCAGAAGAGAAATATCTTGGAATATATAAGGATTATTGGAATCACCTAGATATAGGTTCTGAAATTATCAAAGAAGATGACCAATGTGTGCTTTACAATCCCCAAGTAAAGTATTCAAAATCCCACCATTGTTCTTGAAGAACAGAAGAGGTAGAAAAAAACCTTTTGCAGATATACAATCTTCCAAGGGATAATTTGTATAACTACATGAATCTTCTTTATATAATGAATGACCAAGCCTAAGTTGACTGCATCCAAATCAAGTTCGCGAACTAGTTTCCTGATTCAGAAATTACTTTGATACCAAGCAATCTCAATGTATCCTAGAACAAATTCTTTCCTTACGTTGAGAGCTTTTCCTAAGTTGTACAATATTAGATTAGATAACTAAATAAACAATTACTAGCATAAGTTCTAATTTTTAACTATCTCTTAACAAGATAAAATTAATTACAACTTTGCTTAGAAAGGAACGAAAACATCAAAAATTAGCCAAAATACGTCAATAAATTGCGCGTGGAAGAGTAACCGCCTTTCCTAAGAGAAAAAACATAAAAAACTTGACTAAAAAAACTCTAACCATATTTTTGAGGTTGAGTTTGCGAACTATGGTTTTTGGGATCGCGAACACTGGGAAAAAGAACCGTTCGTGAGCTTTTCTCCCTCCTAAATCCGAAGCCAACGTTTAGTCACACTTTTTAAGCTTTATTACTTCACTCATAACTTCTTCGTTATACAACGGAATTAAGTGATTTTTGGCTTGTTGGATTCGTATTTTCTTCATCACAATATAGAGACCTTTTTAAAGGTTGACGACCATTCTCACAAAAACAATAGGCTCAATTCTCCTCAGATGTACACATAAATGTATATTTACCATCATTGGTATTAATTGTTCTGAAGAGTACGCATTCTGTGTCGATAGATGAAGAGGTAAAATAAACAAGAATATAAAAACAATCAAGTATTCGTGATTAACCTTTAGTGAAGTTCTCCACAAATGTCTTCAATCTTCAATCTTCAATCTTTAAGAATCACTTTGATTTTGTACTCTACTACCTAAACCTAAACTAGTCCAAAACCGATTTTAGAAGACTAAATCAAGAATATGTTTAGACATTAAATTTTGACAACTAACTTTTCACGCCAATAAAAACAGGTTTAATCAAGCATTGCCTTAACAACATATACCGAGGATTTCAACCGCAAATTTATGCGCTTTCCTTTCTTTGTTTTATTTTTTATAGGAAAATATCCCCGAGGCTTGGAAACTATTAGGGAACTAGATTATCTCACTAATAGAGCATGAGTAGTTGAACGCTTACCAAATTTTGATACCGGTGATGACACTAGGGGATGCTCCAGCCATCCCCAATTTTTTTTTTCTTTTTTTTTAAAGGGTCTTTTTTGTGGGGTGTAAATAGCATCCCTAAAAACTTAATACTGATCTGGCCCACTCAGTCTTTACAAAATTTAATTAATGATGAATCTGAAATTGTTGTTTTGGTAAAAACAAAATTATATAGTTCTTCGAATGCGTCGATTTTCTATTAAATATTAGAGCTCTATAAGTAAAATTACATAAAAATATTAAAAAAGAAGAAGATCACTCAAGGAATAAAGGAATAACACAACTATCTTCCAACTCACTTAACATAAGATGAAACATAAACTTAAAAATGAAAAGCCTGCACCTCTTCTCTCTACCAGGAAGAGGCTAATATGATATTGTAAGAAGTATGTTTTGCTAAGGCATTGTGAGAACCAAAAAAAGTAACAAGGCGGACACCAACTTCATCCTCTATACCATGTCTTTAGCTTCTTAGCTAGGTTGGATCATATGAAATTGGGAAGTGGTAATCCAAGGCTAAGTTTAGGGGTTCGACCCCGTTACTCTTCATTTCATTACCGTTATATTACCTAGCCTTAGTATCTATTGTTAGAGCAGATAAAGAGAGAAGAACCACGTATGCTCTTTGCTAGGCTTTGGGTAAAAGCAATATAATAGGAAGATCTCCCAAACGCAAAGAGGATTAATGCGCCAAATAGTTGAGCTTCCCATGTGAGTATACAAGCGACAAAGATCAAAAGCACTGAGTCAGGGAGAGAGTCCCAACTGTTGAAAACCTTGATCTTCCTGTTAGTCTATGAGCAGGATTTCCTCTTCTCCTTAACAGGACTCGAACATATCTGTATAAATCGCTTTGCCTATGAAAGCTACTGCAAATGAAGGCTTGTCGTAAATCGGGTCTCCCACTTTTCTTTGAGAGTATTCCACCTACTTCAGTTGGATCTGCTATTCTCTTAATTAAGGAATGACGTCATCCCTGCCTTTGGATTATAGTTAACACAACCTTCATCTGCTGGTTCGACTCCCTCTCCTTGGAAGTCTAGTCTCTTTGAGCCTCTCGCATACGCTCTCGTCTCTTTGAGCCATTCCCTCTGATTAGCTTGAATTGGTAGAGCCAAGAGGAAGATCTTGTTAGGATTTGCCTTTCATTTAAGCAGACTTCTATATCTTCTTCTTGTTCGCATTCTAACATGGAGTTTCCTTACGCCTCTTAACTTGAATCTCTTTGCTTAGTGCAGAAGGATGAGGTTCACCTACTGAACGTTCTATTTTAAAGTCAACTGGTTTCTGAAGAAAAAAAATTAACGCCGAGATTATGAAACAACGTGGGACTGAAATAATATTGTGAACATAATATTTCACGTGTTTTTTTTTTTTTTGTTTTACCTCCAATTCCTTTAGGAATTTTTTTCTCAAAAGTAAATAATTTTAGCAAAACTTAACTAGTTTATTGGGGAAGAAATTTGGATTCTTTCTCTGGACTGTGGTACATTCAAGGTTTCCAACTAGAGATTTGCTCAGAAAAAGAAGTCTTCAGATGCTTCAGAATTGTGTCTTTTGCAATGAAGATAAAACTGCAGACGATATTTTCATTCTCTGTGAGTTTGCTCAAAATATTTGAGTTCATTTTATTGAGAAGCTGAAATGGTTCTTTATTATATATAAGGATACAGTTTCTCTGATTTTGCAATGGTCCCCGCCATTTGACAGTAAAGTTCAGTCTCAGATTTTGAGTATCATCCCAGCATTGTTGGTGCTTCAGAGTTTTTGGAAAGAAGGAAACTCTAGAGCTTTTTCTGGTAAACAAAGTACTGCAGCTATTGTCATTCGCAAGGCTTAATATGAAATGTTCACTTGGTGTCTTGTGTTAAAGAGTTTGAGTTTTTATCCTTTTTAGATGTAATTGAAAATTGTCCAAGAGCTTACTTTAATCCTGCTAAGTTTAACTAGTCACTGGTAACTTTTCTGGCTTTGGATGATTTTGGTTTGTTCTTTTTTTCTTTCCGGACAGCAGTATGTTACTAGCCCGTTGTTTTCCTTTGTTTCTCTTTCGGGCGGTATCCCTTTTGCACCCTCATTTTTTGATCAATTTACTTCTTCTTTACCGAGCAAAAAAAATGTTGTTCTTCATCAAAGATATTAAAAAGATCAATTGGTCATAATTTATGATTCTTCGAATTTTGATGGATTTTTAATGAGATATGAGAAATTTATTCAAAGAAAGGGAGAAACAAATCGACCGACATGACTAGATTGATTGAGGGAATTTCCGAAGAAAACTCCAATGGTTAGACCAGTTCCTATGGTAATGTTCAAACTCAAAATTTTGTTGAGTCATGTGGATGGTCAAACGAGTTTCTCCACTATGGTAAAGCAGGGGAAAATGAACAGATTTGGTTTTCTAGGGCCCACTAGTATTTCTTTTTAATATAAAATATTTTGTAGGATAAAGATAAAAAATACTAAAAATATAATATTTAAATGAGATAAAATAGGATGAAGTGAGATAAAATAAGATTAAAAAGTAGTAAAATAATCAGGGATTGTACTTGGCATTAAACCAAGAGACGCGGGCGTCAATGATAAAATCGCTGGCGTTTTTGGTATGATCGCGCGTTGGTTCTTGCAACGCCGGCGTTCGTAGCAAGACCGTCCGTCATTTCCATAGACGCGCGCTGGTTGTTCCGACTCGATATTCAAACCAACAAATCTGTTAATTTGAACATCCATTTTTTATGTTTGTTCATTCCATATTGGGAGCAAAATATTCCATAGGAATTGCCCTTAGTCTGACATGATCTCTATCATTGGTATAGGTATTGAGGGTATGGTCCCAGCCACTTGTCACACTCTGGAATTCTCAAAAGAATCCCCGGATCAACTAGTAATTTCCAAAAGAAATCCTCCCTATGTTACGTAAACTCCTTGTAGTCCTTTTTCCATTAGCTTTTTGCTGGGGCATATGGAAGAAAAGACACAGCGGTTCGGCGAACGTATGCGAATCTTAAGTCAGAACAGCGAATATGCATGCGAATCTTAAGTCTGGGCATATACTTTGTATCAGGGGAACAACAACAAGCAAATTTCTTTAGAGCAACTGCAATGGACGAGTAAACCCAAATTTTCAGTCGAGTGGGCTGGCGTAGTGGGACGGACCATCGATCAAAATTTGATCAAAGAGTAAAATCCAGACCAAATTTGGTCTGCGATCAAGACCAAATCCAAATATAGTCGGGCGTTGATATAATCTCCGCTACACATCGGGCGTTGATATAATCTCCGCCATTCATCGGGCGTTGATATAATGTACGCTATACAAGGGGCGTTGATATAATGTACGCCTGAAACAGGGCGTTGATATAATGTACGTCCGATGGGGCGTTGGTAAAGGTGGTCGCGAGAAATGGGGCGTTCATATACTTAACGCCCCACTCCAATTTCTATTTCACAATTTTGATTTCTGCATGGGACGGGCTTTATACCTCCGCCCCATTATTTTTTTTTTTTTTTTCTGAAGCGTAGACTATACCAACGCCCCACTCGGGCGTTATCTTTACCAACGCCTGATCCCAGGCGTAATGTTTATCAACGCGGCACCAAATATACTCTTTTCCCACTACGCCACATGACGGACTAAACCCAAATTTGGTCTTTTTTTTTAGTCTTTGGTCTTTGGTTATACTCGCACCATTGTGGACGCTCTTAGAGCAACTGCAGTGGACGACTAAACCCAAATTTGGTGTCGAGTGGGCTGGCGTAGTGGGACGGACCATCGATCAAAATTTGATCAAAGAGTAAAACTCGGACCAAATTTGGTCGGCGATTAAGACCAAACCCAATTATAGTCGGGCGTTTATATAATATCTGCCTACCCGACGGGCGTTGGTATAATGTCCGCCTGTAGTCGCGCGTTCGTAAAGTTAACGCCTGATGCAGGGCGTTGGTATAATGTCCGCCTGGATGGGGCGTTGGTATAATGTCCGCCTGAATGGGGCGTTGGTATAATCAACGCCTGGCATGGGGCGTTGGTATAATGTCCGCCTGGATGGGGCGTACGTAAAGTTAACGCCGGACACCCAGGCGTTGATATAGTCATGAACCAAATTTGAAAAGTTTTGAAAACTTTTCTTGGGGCGTTGTCTTTATCAACGCCCCATTTTTTATTTTTATTTTTTATTTTTGAACCCGGGCGAACGTATAATCTCCGTCCCACACACCATGCGTTGCTATAGTTCACGCCCCATACAGGCGTTATCTTTATCAACGCCCCATATCAGGCGTTATCTTTATCAACGCCCCATGCCAGGCGTAATCTTTATCTACGCTGGACGACGAAGCGGACTTTATATCAACGCGCGACCAAATTTACTCGTCACCCGCTACGCCACAGGACGGACTAAACCCAAATTTGATCTTTTTTTTTAGTCTTTGGTCTTTGGTTATACTCGCACCACTGCAGTTGCTCTTAGGAGATCAAATTGGAGCATTTAGTCTTCAACTGAATTTAAGACGCCACCCTAACCACCCCATTAGTTTTGGACTGTGATCCTTGTCTCGAACTAGTTTTTTTTTTGTTTTGTTAGTGGGTGACGTACGTGAGCCATACTTGCATATCTTTATACTGGCATGACCTCTATAAATGGATAAGAAACGAGGCTATATAAACTAGCATTTTCTTTCTATTACTGGGACGCTAATACTTTAGCAAGTCTTCTTCCTTAAAAAGAGTCCGCACCCTTTTTCCCCACTAATCCCCACCTGGTCACTGCTACATCTGTATGGGCCTGTTCTTGATAAATTAAAGCATTTGTCGAA
Organism: Papaver somniferum; assembly: GCF_003573695.1. NCBI lineage: Eukaryota > Viridiplantae > Streptophyta > Magnoliopsida > Ranunculales > Papaveraceae > Papaver > Papaver somniferum. The sequence continues at coordinate 14,884,778 of NC_039359.1, read as the reverse complement.
ATGCTGCAACAGTACAAACATAATGAGAAGCTTTAGCCAAACTTTGGTTGGTTGTTTGACAAAGCCACAGTTGATTACCATCAACGATGGAGGGTTCTTTCCTTTCTTTTGTTTTCGGTTGTGACAATTCTCAACCATTGACTTAAGGTAGGCCCCTCTATAATATGATGATGCAATAAGACTTTCACACCTTCCCTACCCCATACCACAGTCCGAAGTTTGGCATCTCCTCACGCTCCATACATGTCTTTGTAGCTTTTGTGTATGTCATGAGATTCCTAACAACTCAATCCAATCTTGGCCACCTCCAATGCATGCACGTCAGGCTTTTTTTTTTTTTTTTTTTACTCTGTTGCATTTCGAAGGAGACAAAGTTAACGAGATGAAATAGTCGTATGAAATCCAAACTCATGAAATCTGAATGTATATACCAATAACTGTCGTTTGATATTAATCAATCAAAAAGGTGAAGAAAGAAATTCCAAAGTTTGGTTACGAGATTTTTAATTTTTTTTTGATCGGCATACGAGTCTCTTAATTTTAATCACGGTTAGTGTTTCGCCGTGGTAGAGAAAATGATTGAATTTGATGTTAGAAAAAACGTGTTTTGAAAAGCATGGATCATGACTTGATCCCTAGACCTATATTGCCCACTAGATATTTTTTTCATTTGAATAGATAAAACAATAGTCCACATAAACTAAAATCTTAAGAGTTTTAGACTTAAATACTATGGATTTTGCCTAAAGGGCATGGCCCTTTGGATCTACACAAGGTTGCTGAAAGTTTTTATGGCTTTTTCCTCTTGATTGTAACGTCATAAACACTATATAAGATAGTAGTTTTCATCTCATTTGATACACAACAGAGAAATATCTCTCCTTCTACTCTTCCTCTATTTTTCTTCTGTAAACATTTTTACTATCCAGTTTTCTCTGTTTTGAGTTTTGTTAAATCTCTGCTGCCAAGCTCTTAGAGTACTCTCTTTGTATGCTACATTGAGGAGTACTATCAGTAGTTGTATTCTGGAGGTGACTCGCCAACTGCTATAGCATCTCTCTACAAGAGGAGTAGCAGGCGATAGTGCCTTTAGGTCAGCGTATCTCATACGTGCCTCTACTAGTTCCTGCTACAGTGATCAGCGAACATCAATCAAGCATCGGTTTAAGCTAAGTATTTTTCCTCAGTTAATTACGATTGTTGTTACTGTCACCAACATTTGAAACATAATCCTTGAGGGTAGAAAAGTATTTTGGATCGTCTCTAAAACATCCCATAGCCAAATCCCAAATGGTTACGGTATCCCATGACAGCCTCTAAAACAAAGCCCAAAGCTAGTCATAAAGCATTATTCATGAAAGTCAATGAACCAATGCTTCAAAAAAAAAAAACCAATAATAATTCAAAAGCCTGAAGCTTGGAAGAATCACCCTCTATCATGAGGGAATGCTGAGCTCTGGAAAGCACTGCCTTACTGCGAGATGAGAGAAATTCCATAGGTTTCAGTAGGAAAGATAAATCAAGTCCTGAATATAGTATTGGAGGTTAAGGCTAGCATTGTTTTATGGTTTTCTAATTCAGACACATTTCACTTGCCCCCAAAGAGGTTAAGGCTAGCATTGACATTGTATTGTATATAATTCATAGAGTAAAATTTATTTCCAGGAAAAAAAAAAAAAAAAAAAAAAAAAAAAAAAAAAAAAAGGATAATATTTAAAACGAAAGATTAACAGAAGAAACAAGACATCAACTATAGTCGAAATGCTTTAGTTGTTATCATAATTCTGGTATGAGCATATAAAAAGTAAATGTAATAATAGGATTACTATGTTCAGATGAAACATTAGTGGTTGTTTGTACTCAATCACTTTCCTAAAGTTAGGAATAATTATTATCATCTAACTAAAGATTGAAGAAGGATTGATTTTTGGGATGACTACTGAGATGATTGTTGATTTTGAAGGGTGACGAGTAAGATAATGTGTTGATCTCAGCCAATCATGTATAGAAATCTTCTTTTCTTCCTATATGGAAAGGTTTTCCCTATTTCCCATCCCCACTTTTCCTATTTCCCATCCCCCTTAATTCCCATCCCTAATTATCCTAAGTACCACCTATATAAGATTTCATACGTCCTAAATACCATCTATTAAATTTTTATTTACACCTAATAATAAAACCACCCTACAACTAACAAATCAAGTTACTATATCCGATCTCCACCACCGGCCATTACTTTTTACATCAATCAAAATTATAATTGAGCATAATACACCAGATTTACTAGTGCATATATAGAAGGAGAAAATTCGGTGTGTAATTAGATCATATCATATTAAAATTAGTTGGATCACATATTGAGTTTATGTTTGCGCTATACTAATTCGGTCGTACACGAATTTTTTATTGGGTAGAATTTGGAAGCATGTTTATGTCCAGTTAGACAATAGGCACGTATGAACAAGGATGATGATCTTGATAGTGGAATTCATTCGTACTTTGGTTTAGAAATTTTGATCGTTACTTTGGAGAATTTTCTTTTGCTATTTTTCAAGCCAATAGTCATGGCGGTCCTGAAGCTTTTCGATTCGTTTGAGATCACCTCTTTCTTCATTTTCTGTGTTAGTACTCTTCCTTTTTATTGAATTATAGTCACTTTTAACTATAATTCTAATTGAAATAGATGTACCATAATAATTGATTGGAATCCAACTTAGGGTTTATAACTTGATTGTTTTTTTGTTTAATGGTAAACAAGATGGATTAACGAAGAAAAAGATTAATAAAAGTGGTAATTGTATTAGTCAGGGTCAATTGACTTTCATATGTGGTACTTAGGAAAAATCAAAGTTTAAAAGTAGGTTGATTTTAGAAATTGTGGAGGGGATGGGAAATAGGGAAAATGGGGATAGGAAATAGGGAAACCCTATGAAAATGACCAATAATTTTAGTCTTAAGAGTCTAGCTTCTAAGAGTGTTTGGGCTTTAGAATGGTTAACAAAAAAACAAATAATAGCTTATGCTAATGGTATTGGACCTTACTAAGTAATTTATATTCATCATTGATTCACAATTGACCAACCTTTAATCAGGGATAGTTTAATTTACAATTTTTACATAGCTTTACTCGCCTGTTATGTGATGCTGAACCAGCTCTTCACTCGCCTGTTGTGTGATGCTGTGTATTGCAAGCCTCTACCACTGACCTTTGCTCTGAATAGGGAGTAAGTAGTTTAACTGGGGAAAAAGAAGCCCAAGAATACTTTGCAGATCATATGACTATAATTTGGAGTAGTACGTACTGCATATCTAAAGCTCTTTGATGCACCCAGGACCAACAATATTAGTCATTCTGACCTTTACATATCTAATGTACTAGTAACTAGCTAGTCTCAAATGTGGGATGTTACATGAGGGAAACGTCGGATAAAAACATCGCTAAACACACATGGCTGGGCAGACTTAGCAAGAACTTCCATACATGCACACATAATATAATAAAAATCGGCCGAATGTGAAAGATTAACTGATTACGCGTTACAGAAGTAGTCGAACTTTAGATTTGGTGTAGAATATGTGCTGGAAAGTATATTCGAAGCGACAATTGTATTAGCAGCTTCAGTATAATGAGTTCCATCCCAGCTTATAAATTTGGCCCCCTCTTCACAAACGCCGCATTTTGGATGACCGCATATGTAGCTAGCATTGTAGTTATAAGGGCTCCCACCATGTCCGCAGCATGCCATTAAGGGACTCTTGAAACCTGAAAACAAGTACAGATAATAACATATGAACACACAAATTGCAACAGCGATAATTCATATTTGTTGCAAGATTTCGGAAAACTTACCATATTTGTTAGCATTGACAACGAGGTCATACTTAAGCTTGAATATATCAACATAAACAATTGTTGTTCCCTTCAGTTCTGTTCTTAGTTCTGCACAAAGTGCACGCAGTCCATCATTATAAACTTTAGCAGCATCATTGTAGGTTCGAATACATCCATGTCGGTCTAAAACTTTGATTTTCTCGCGAACTGATGTAAGCATTTGAGGTAGACACCCCAACGGTCCGGTGTTGTGGATCCAAAAATTCCTCCCACCTTCATCATATATAGTCTACAGCAAACCAAACAAAAGACCATCATGATATACCTTTCTGCAGATTGGAAATAGAAACGGGAACATAAGTTTTGGACTCACTTGAATAGCATCCTTAATCTCTGCGAGCATCTCGGGGATTTTTTTAACAACTCGAGCATAAGAAACATTTTTACGGAAGGTATCGGCAAGATCATTCTGTCCAATGTCAATATAATAAAGTGCATTTTTGAATCCTTCGTCATCGATAACTTTCCCTGAACCTAAAATGAGACAACCACTACATTTATCCAGTTGTCCATTTACATAGTATAGGAGAAAGGGGATTCAAAAGAACACTTGCAATGTACCTTTGGTAGCGGCTAATTGAGAAGAGTGATTCTTGAAGTGTTGGAATTGCATGATTTGGATGTTCAAGGCAAACGGAACGAACTTCGGTAGAGTTGATGATCCTACAACAGCAAAATTAGCGCCATTTGCAAAATCCGATCCTCTCATTGAATCCAGATATGGACTCAAATATCCCGTATTCAAACTTTCACCTACAAATATATTTGACAGCACCCAGTAATTATGTTGTGCAACAATTTGTCACGGCATTAAAAACCTAACAAAACATCAATTTTTTATGACTGTTTAGTAGTTTCACCCACCATATACATACAACAACAAAATGATAATTTTCTTGAATTTATATATGACACTAGTCTCTTAGAGGTACCATAGCCTGTTAAGTGACTTAAGTCCGTGACCAACTGACCATGATTGCACCAGATTCCGCCTAAAGAAACAGACACTGCCAGGATTGTGTATGATCCATTGACCCAATTACATTCTAGGCCACAAAATGATGCTTCACAGGTCTACTAGGCAACATATAAAGGAAGGGCCGGGCGCATTCTTGTGCTGTGGAGGTGGTACTCATGCTATTACTGCATCTCTTTTTGGATGGAATGCAACATTACATTACTTGAATTTCCTAGGACAAACATTATTCATGAAAATGGTCCCACCAAGTACCTAGCTAAATTATTCATCCCAACATCAGATGTGAAATCATTTGACTACTCAAGATTTCAAATTTCAAATCTATATCAGTCCTTTTCCTTTAGATTCTAGACCTGGATTTTGTAATAATGAGTTACTGTAAAATTTCAAATTTTAGCAAAAAAAAACTTCATTTTTTGAGCCAAAACAGTACTTTTTGTATTATTTAGATTCTAACCCAAACCTTACTTAAAACATTAACATTAGTTACTAAACATAAACCAACAGGAAATTATCGTGTACGCCACGCAGGATAACAAAATCTAATCTAAAACAATGTTCTTCTTCCTACAAGATTTCTTCTAGAATGTAAGAAAATCTACTAAAATAAATAAAATATATTAATTTAATCAGAAAATAAATATGAACTTACAGAGAAAATCAATAATCAAACGTCCATCAGATAAACGACCAGTTGAAGAACGGAAGAAAGAACGACCGTTTGGTAAATTAACATTGAACCCGAGTCCAGCAACAAGTCCACCCGTATCGGTATTTGAATCTCCAAAAGTAAATATTACCGGATTTCTCTTGCTACAAACATTAACCTTCTGTTGTAATTTTGATGATGATGAAGAAGATATCAGAACTGAAAAAATTACTAGCATCAACATTCCAGTGAAAGAACCCGGATGTTGATGTAGAGAAACCATTTCTCGGATTCTCTAGATTTTTCTTTACTTTCTCATTCTCTCTATCTTCTTCTTTTCTTTATTGTGGTTTTGGAAATGGAAAGATGGAAGATTTACAGCAGTAAAGTTGTTGTTAGATGCAAATAACAGTCCATCAAAACTTTTTATCTTGTACACGGGGGATAATGTTGGGACGGTAGTGAAAGTAGGGCCATTGTTTTGTTTCAAATGGCTGCAGTATCACCCATTTTTAAGACAGTTTTAACCACATTTCTCGGGGTATTTGTTTGGTCAATCTTCTCATCTTGACTTTTGATTATCTTTGACCAGCCGTTAGAGATAATAATAGTTTTGTAGCAGCTGGACACTTGAGAAATTGCAGAAAATGGTGATGGTTTTACTATCCAATGCATGTTTAAATTCAACAACTTGATTTATTTACTTCACACTGCCGTATGAGTTTGTGTAAAACTGTTGGCAATGTTCGATAGTGCATTGTTGTGTTTGGCCTGAAAAATTATAATCCTAACAAAAAAAATATATCTATTGATGGAAGTGGGATACTCTAGAAGATCCACTATGGGGAACGTGATGGCTCCGGCCAAAGTGGAAAAACAATGATAACCTGATAGGTATTGGGAACTAAAGCAAGAAAATACCAATTGGTCCTATAAATAATATACTAGAGACAGTCTAGTTCAGTGAATCTAGTCAATTGTCTGTTTGGTTTTATTTAGTAATATAAATTATAATTTGGTCCTAAAAATTATGGTTTGGTCCTAAGGTGATGTCATGGATGATGTAAATGTCACCTTGTAGTGACATAAATAACTTTTTGGATAAAGGCCATATATATAGTCAAAAAGTAAGATACAATAAATCATTATCAGATTTACTTTCTCTCTCATCTTTCCAGATCTAATCTCTCTCTCTTTTTCTTTCTTCTTCTTTTTCCTCCTGTTAATGTCGTCTCCATTTTTTTTCTTCTATTTTTCTTCCTGCTGCTGTAAACGATGTTGATGAAGGTGAAAATCGATTTAGATATTTAGATCGGTAGTTGTAGACGATGAATACGATGAAGTTGGTACTGTTGAATACGATTTTTTAGGGTTTTTTTTTTCATTTTTCTGCTGCTGTTGACGATGAAGATAATGAAGATATGTTGTTGCTGCTGCTGTTGACATGAAGACGATGGTGTTAATCTTGATTTTGATGATGAAGATGAAGAAGATGAAGACGATGGTGTTAATCTTGATTTTCTTTTTTCTGCTGCTGTTGACGATGAAGATGATTAAGAAGATGAAGATATGTTGTTGCTGCTGCTGTTGACGATGAAGATGATGGTGTTAATCTTGATTTTGATGATGATGACGAAGAAGATGAAGAAGATAAAGATCTGTTACTGCTACTGCCGTTGATGATGAAGACGGTGGTGTTTTTGAAGACGAAGATGTTGCTGTTGTTGTTGAAGACGACGAAGATGATGAAGATGATGATGTCGCAGTTCATTCCAGAAATGAACTCTGCCTTTATATGGAGTTCATTCCAGAAATGAACTCTGTTTTTATATGGACTTCATTTCTGGAATGAACTCTGTTTTTTTAGGTTTTTATATGGAGTTCATTTCTGGAATGAAGTCTGTTTGTTTAGGTTGTTATATAGACTTCATTTCTGGAATGAACTCTGTTTTTTTAGGTTTTTGTATGGAGTTCATTTCTGGAATGAAGTCTGTTCATTTAGGTTGTTGTATGGAGTTCATTTCTGGAATGAAGTCTGTTCATTTAGGTTGTTATATGGACTTCATTTCTGGAATGAACTGTGTTTTTTTAGGTTTTTATATGGAGTTCATTTCTGGAATGAAGTCTGTTTATTTAGGTTTTTATATGGAGTTCATTTCTGGAATGAAGTCTGTTTATTTAGGTTGTTATATGGACTTCATTTCTATAATGAACTCTGTTTTTTTAGGTTTTTGTATGGAGTTCATTTCTGGAATGAAGTCTGTTTTTTAGGTTTTCGTATGAAGTTCATTCCTGGAATGATGTCTGTTTTTTTATGTTTTTGTATGGAGTTTATTTTTGGAATGAAGTCTGTTTTTTTTTTAGGTTTTTGTATGGACTTCATTTCTAGAATGAACTGCTACAAGAAAATAAATAAAAATTTGTCAGTTTAATATTTTTAAATAATTATGGACCAAACAGGAAAGGTGTTTGACCAACGGACCAAACAGATATGGGCCCACCTAAAAAAGGACCAAACGATATTTTTCCCGAACTAAAGTGACATTATGGATTTATTTTGGGATATTAGTGGTCACTTTACATATGCAGCAGTGCCTAGCAATGCCCGAAAGTTTTCTTTTATACTTGGATAGTCCATGAAACTAACTAACCTTGAAAACCAATCTGAAAAGATAAAAAGGAGACACTACGCTAAGGCACAAAAAAGAAAATGTTATTATTTATAGGCTCAAAAATTATCTCAGATTCTGTAAGATCCATAATTATTTGAAATTATGAAAAGATAGCAAGAAGACACAAATACCATATTTATATTTGCATAACAAAGAATTTTCAGATTTTTTCTCTCCTTCATAAAGTGTCTGCATAACTCTTTATGCATCTTATGTTTTCAGGGGTAAAATTGGGAATCAAAGTATAATATTACATATCAAGAAAATCTTGTCTTGGAATTTTACAAATTCTATATGGCTGGAAATCTTTTATAAAGATCTACACAACCAAAACAACAATATCAAATTTGAATTTTTATCGAAAAAAATAGGAGGTGATTGTTCTTTTAGCAAGAAAAAAATAATCAAAAAATGGATACATAATCATTATGCATCCACCAAAAAGGATGTGTACCACATTATACAGAAACCACAAAAGACACATAACACATCATGTGGTCATTACGAGGATGCATCATAATATGCAGACATATTCTGGTTTATGCATCCACTAACTTGGTTATACAACTACTAAAATGATGTATATACCTAAAATATAACATTGCAATAAGAAAATAGAAAGCATAACTGAAATCACGAGGGTACCAAGTACCCCATAATATTTTTGGTATCATCCTGTAAGTCTGATACCTTGTGTGATTTAATATAGATAGAGTCTGTCAAGAAGATGGTGACAACAAGGTATACACTTGGTATATAGTATAAGTCTGAAACCGGACCTTAAACTGTAGGGATCAACCCAAGTGTTTGGATTAGAGTACAATTGCAATTACCTTAATTAAAACTAAATGATAAATATAATGAGAAAAGTAAAGTAAAAGCACACAACAAGATTTGTCAACGAGGAAACCACGAATGCAGAAAAACCCCGGGGCCTAGTCCAATTTTGAATACTCTCATAATTAAGCCACTGTATAAAGACTACTACTAACTTCGTATAGTTGAGACCAAGTAAACTACCCATAGTTACCTAGTTTCTTCAGTATCCCTGCGCCTACAACCAATCTGGCCAACACACGAAAATCCTAAGATAGAATCCACTATCTTAAGTTGCTTCAGCCGTTGTGAAGACTTCGAGCACTCAACTCTTCTGGATCATCTTCCGAGACAGTAAAGAACTAATATGTTCGGTAATCACTTTTTCAATATTAAGAAGTGAATCATAGATTATATTATTTAGTTCAAAAAATGCTCTTCCATTTAGTCTAATAATCTCCTTTGTTGGGTAAAATCTACCAAGATCTAGATTATCAAGATAATCAGATCTAGGTATACAAACTATCACATTCGGATACTAAAGAATACCTCCAAATGATAGTTTGTTGATCTAATAACTTTTTAAGAAGGAGGAGAATTCCTTTTTTTTTTTGTCTTAGTAACTTTCTAAATTGTCGTGCAGGTTGTATCAAAACTGCAATTCTCAGTTTTTGTATCTGAAGAACAAGTCCTAGTTACAACTTTAAGAGTAATACCCTCCTCATTCTTGAATTGGTATTCAAAGTCAAAGATCTTTAATTTACCAACTAGAGCGCTTCTAGATAGTGTGGAAAGATCATTAGCTTCCATGATGGTATGCTTTTTAGATTCGTATCTTGGTGGTAAAGACCTTAGAATTTTAAATACAATATCTTTATCTGAAATAGTTTTTCCTAAAGCATAAGAGGCATTCACTATTTCAGAAAGTTTTTGATCAAACTCATCAAAGGTATAGTCTTCATCCATACAAATATTTTCCCATCTAGAAGATAGGGTTTAAAGCCTAGCTTCTTTTTCAGAGGCATTCCCTTCAAATATGATATTAAGAATATCCCAAGGCTCCTTTGATGTTTTACACTTGGTTACATGATGATGGAGGTCTCGAGTTACAGCATGCATAATGACGTTTAATCCATAAGAATTTTGCTTCGAAAGCAATTTTTCTTAATTAGTGAATTCTTTCAATTCCTTTAGTCTAAACTCAGTGGTTGAGTTGTTGACCAGTACATTTGGGTGTACATACCCATCAATAACTAAAACCCAAGTGTTAAAGTCATGAGCTTGAAGAAAAGACTGCATAGCCATTTTCCACCATAGATAGTTAGAGCCATCAAACCCTGGAGGTACGTTAACCGAATCAATTATTATTTGATTCACAAATTTATAGGTTGGATCACACCAAACACAGATTGTTAGACCTTTTCGTGTTTGCCTGCTCGGATACCAATTGAAAATACGAGGGTACCCAAATACACCACAATATTTTTATTTGATCACAACCTATTCAATCTCTACTTTGTATAAACCCCTTGGAGCAACAATCACTCAAGGAATACTTCAACACAGTGTCCACTTGAAATAGGGTTAGTCCGGACTGGCCTAACACGTGAATGATTATATCATACAAATGGAGAAATCCAATACACTTTGTGTGATCGTCTATGGATATGAAATCGAAACCTTATAAGATAAATATCAAATTCCTAGTTATCATACAAGTGTAATTACTTTAATTATAATATAAAAACAATTATAATACGGAAATAACGTAAATCACACACCAGAATTTTGTTAACGAGGAAAACTACAATCTTGTAGAAAAACCTGCAACTTCGTGTAGACTATACTAAGTAAACTAAAATCCTAGTTACTCAGCTTCAGCAGTATTCTTGTTTTGATAATATCTAGCAGAACCGAAGTCCTCAATAGATATTTGATACCCAATATCCTAGCATAACAAACGTTCTCTTTAGGACTAGATCTAGTATATCTTCTTAATGATTCATAACAACTTCTTCTTCAAATCTTCAAAGTCTTCAATCTTAGATTTAATCTTCAAAATAATAACCTGCAAAAACAAACTTGATTCCTTATTGATTTGTCGTATAGAGCGGAGTCTGTTAACAACGACAAATCAATGAATCTATCTTACGGATCTAGAAAAACTTAGATCCGTAGAAACGTTAAATCTTTGATCTAGTTTGAGTGAGCCTTATATCAGAAGAGAAGGTTCTCAAGAATAAAATAAATAGGTGCAATCAAAGATTCAACCACTGTTAGTCAATCAAATCAATCGAAAAACAAAAGATAAGCTGCAATTATCTAGTTTCCCACCAACGGTACTAATAGATCTTCTAAATCCCAAAGAAGACTTTAAACTGAGCGTCCGTAAGAGATTTCGCCTAATTAGGTTACTCTCCTCTCCGAATAGGAGGCTACACCAGTACCAGCACAACTGAAATAGTTCTTACTGTACGAAGGATTAGTTTGGTATAAAGGCAAACTTCAAGTATTTATAGACAAGGAAGTTTGGACACCAAGGAATTTCCAAAACCGAAAATATTCTCAAGATATTCATTAAATCACAAATTCGGTTTCCATAATTCCTGGAAATGCTCTGTCCAAAAATATTGATCGAAATTTCTCGGAAAATCTAATTAGTAAATGCACATTACTAATTCTTATATTTCCCTACAAAATGAAGTGAAATACCTTAATTAAAAGATTCTTAACTTATTTATGTTTCGATCCTGGGATTCTCTTCCCTTAGCTATTAAGGAATAACTTTGAACAATAAAATATAAACATTATTGCACGAGTTCAAAGTGTGTCGACATCCTTACACATTAACCAAATATATTTTCGGTATATCTAATATTTTTAGAATAATAGAAAATTCGAAAAGATATTTTTGGATAATTTTTTGTGTTAAAAACAGAAAACGTGCTCGGATTTGATTGAAACTTTTTGTGGCCGACTGCACATGTTCAAAGGATCGGTTCCCCCTTGTTGCATATGTCCATAGGATCAGTTCCCCACATATTTATGGTATCTAACTTGTATGTGTTGCACATGTCCATAGGATCGGTTCCCCTTTGCCTAGAAACGTGTTGCACATGTTTATAGGATCGGTTCCCCTTTGCTACACCTCATACAAGGATCGATTCCCCTTTGTGATATGTTGCACCTCTTACTAGGATCGGTTCCCCTTTACCCAGAGTCGGTCATACACAAATCACAAACTCGATCATACCATCTCAGGTGATTACTTAAGATCGGTTTCACTAATAAAATTCATACCAATACATAAGTCAGGCCTTTGTGAATAGTTTTACCAAGAACACAAACAAGTCGTGAGCGGTTATACTAAATCACACATATTGTATGTTCACAAGATATGCAATGAATAACAATCCCAATAACGCCTGGCGATTTCCTTTTACATTCATAAAAAAGTTTATGAACTTACTTCCTTAAAACACATGTAGAACATTGTTCCTAGGATGAAATCCTCACCTTATACTCATTCATAATCACAGTAGCATTCAACCGATTATGGCGATGTCTTATCTTCAAAGTTTAATGGTTAAGCAATAAACCTCGTATTGTATTCCTTAATACTATGTCTAACTAGAGTGTAATCATGCTTTGCAGTTTTGTTTTTCAATATACACGACTTGAAAGACACAAGATAGATATGGAACAAGTCAAGTCATAGTTACTAACCTCAAGCTGAAGGATACTGTCTTTATTGTCTTCAATCCATCTTCAGATCTTTGTGATTAACTGGAGCACAACACTTCTATCATTTCTAGTATAACCTATCGAAGTTGAATGGAGTTTACATAATAGCGACTCGAGTTTTGGAACTAAATATGACAACCAATCCTGACATACCAACGCTTGGTGAGTTCAACCGAGCCGTGCTCTAACAATCTTCCCCTTTGTCAATTTAGTGACAAAACTCTATTACATATGGAGATAAACGAATTACAAAAATAACTCATTCTACATACGCTAAATTCACATTTTAAAAACACAATAACCTGGAGATATTCAAAAATAAATACCATTGTTGACATTATAATAACAAAGCTATTACTCCTCCTAAGTAAGATAGGTAGATATTCAATCCGCACGTCTTTTTATACCACTTCATATGACATGTTACTTCCCCTTAGTCTGTGCTTTCACTCTTTCGTTAGATAAACGTTCAAAAACCAATGTTCTTTTCCTTAGAGATACCAATCAATATAAAATCAATGCCAGTATCACTTGTTTACTCCATATATTTCTCCCCCTTTTTTTCACAAAATGACAAAGAAAAGAAAAATTAAAGGACAACACGAAAAGAATCTTACAAATCTCAAAATAGACTTGCAACCTGTAGAGTTAGGCACGAGGGTTCCACACATCATGTTCTAATAACCAATATCAAAACCGAAACTACAAGTAGTTTTATTTTGATATGTTACCAAGGAAACAGTTGTCCGAAACAATTTTTCCAATTTAGTTTAGCAAAAAAAAAATCAACTAAGCACCTTAGTCCCTTTGCTAAACCGATTGTCCAAAAACAATCGTTTCATTCAATAAGACCAAAATAAAGATAACTCTATTTTTATCATCAGGTTCTAATTATCCATAAAATTTAGACCTTTCAATTTAAAAAAAAAAAGACAAGTAATAGGTTAGTTAACTAGCATTTCTTGTTAAGGCATTCGATTAGACTTGAATAACCGAAACCTCACTTCGATAAGTCTAACTAAGATCAGAATTAACTTAGTTTCTCTTAGCCGGAATCGAACTAGACTAAACAACTCATCCCGTACACCTTTTATTTCGTTAACCATAAATAATTCATACAAACTAACAAAAATCAACTTGCATAATTATTCACCTCAACCGGAAGCAATTGAAACAACATAGACATTAAAAGCACCGTAATTGCACCGAAATTTTGTAAGCCTAAACAATTGATACCGCACAATAAAGCAAGATAACAATAGTTTTTCTTAACCGGAAACAATTGAATCACACACACATCCATACACAAATAATGTAATAAAATATCAATTGTACCGAAATTTTGTTAAGCAAAAGCAATAAATATATGCAAATAAAATCAAGCTTTTCTTAAACAGGAAAATGATTAACTAACAAATTCGTTACCTCAAGCTCCGCATCCTCTTCTCTTCAATGTTTTGTCATCCTTTCGCAAATACATAAGAACAACAAAAGAAACTTTTACCAGAGAAAGGTTGAAGTGGTTCTAACTATTACGTGCCAATAGTAATAAGCTAATACCAAAAACTCATATGTATACTATATACACAACTTATGAAAAATAAATTGATAATAGTATAATCGTGACTCACATATGGGATTAATTGTCATCATCCTTTTATGATTATTTGATTAAGCAAACCAAAAGTTTAGATATGAAACTCGCTAAATCAAAAGTCACAAAATCATAAAAAGGTAACCGATATGAATCTCATATAACGATGACAACATGGAGCTACATTCATTTGATCAAGAACGTTTAGCACAATATTCTGAATGTCAAGAGTATTGAAACTTATCATTCGAGGGTCATCATTGTGACTATCCTTTCATACCTTCCTGGTTTTCTTTAGAGAAGACTTTGGAATCCATTTAGAAATGGGTTTTACAGGAGAAGCTTTGTTCTTCCTATTATTTCCTCCTGAAATCCAAGATGAATCTCTTGAGGAAACATTAGGGTAACTGAAATGTGGAAAACTCTGAAAGTTAGCCTTTCTCCAATTTGGAACATCAGATCTAGTCTTTACAAAGTTATCTCTTTTTTTATTGTTTGAGCGATAATGAGAAAACTTTGTAGAAGCCTGACCATCAAACTTTGAACTATCATTACAATAATTATTTTGCTCATTTTTAGGACAATGATGTCCTGATTTAGCACGAGAAGCATTATTGAGTTCATCCAATTTTGCGAAAACACGTGCATCTATGGCTTTCTCATTCCTTTTACGGAATTTTCACCCCTTTCCAAATGTCCTTTATTTCCACAATAAGAGCAATGCTTAGTAACATACAAAATATGAGGCTTAGTGTTACCTTGTTGTGGATCCACTTGTATTGGAGTTTGACGGAATTTACGTTTTCCATCTTTTGCTGAAGATGAAGGTGCTATATATTTTTATCTAAGGAAGAGCAATCTTTTGTGGCAACGTTTGAAGCAATTTCTTCATCAGAGTCTTTAGGCTTTACAAACTTTGTATCCTTTTTAGCATTCAAAGTTTGTTTACCTTTGTAGCCCAGTCCTCGCATGTCACGAGGAACTCTATTTGACTTCAACATTGAGTAAAGTTGTTTTGTGCTACTATCGAACTTTTTCAAGTCCGCTTTTAGACCCATATTCTCTTTTTCTAATGTTTTTATTTTTTCGAGAGAATTATCTAAATCAACCTTAAATTTATCAATTTGAACTTTATAATCTAAAGAAATTTCAGATTCGGTAGAATTACTTACCTCAGTGTTCTTTAGGTTCTCCAACTCTGTATATAGTTTCCTTTCTCGATCATGAATTTCTTCGATTTGCTCTCTGTAACTTCTCATGGCTCTAAGATAGTCTTGCTCACTGCTGATAATCTCTATATCCTCATATAGATCATCAATTTCTTTTTCAATCTTTCATTTTCTTCACGAAGATCAAAGTCGAGTGCCTTTGGCTCCGGAGCTTTTCGATCATCACCTTTTTGTTTTTTGTATTCTTCCAAGACTTCAAGATAAGTTTGACCATTGCTTACACGTTCTATATCCTTATATAGAATATCAAGTTCCGTTTTAAGACTTTCATTCTCTTTGCAAATTTTATCACATTCAAGTGCCTTTGATTCTAAAGTTATTTCAGAATCCTTTTCAGGTGTGCATTCAACAGTTGCATGAAAATATTTGTTCTCTTGATCCTTGGAACAATTAGAGCTATCAGAATTATTTTGTTCTTTATTCTCTACACACTTCTGTGATTTTTGAGAAGGAGAAGAATTCCTTTTCTTTTGTCTTAATAACTTTCTAAATTGTCGTGCAGGCGTATCAACACTGCAATTCTCAGTTTTTGTATCTGAAGGACAATTCTTAGTTACAACTTTAAGAGTAATACCCTCTTCATTCTTGAATTGGTATTCAAGGTCAAAGATCTTTAATTTACCAACTAGAGCGCTTCTAGATAGTGTGGAAAGATCATTATCTTCCATGATGGCATGCTTTTTAGATTCGTATCTTGGTGGTAAAGACCTTAGAATTTTACACACAATATCTTTATCTGAAATAGTTTTTCCTAAAGCATAAGAGGCATTCACTATTTCAGAAAGTTTTTGATCAACTCATCAAAGGTATCGTCATCCATACGAAGATTTTCCCATCTAAAAGATAGGGTTTGAAACCTAGATTCTTTTTCAGAGGCATTCCCTTCAAATACGATATTAATAATATCCCAAGCCTCCTTTGATATTTTACAATTGGTTACATGATGATGGAGGTCTCGAGTTACAGCATGTATAATGGCGTCTAATCCATAAGAATTTTGCTTCGAAAGAAATTTTTCTTAATTAGTGAATTCTTTCAATTCCTTTAGTCTAAACTCAGTTGTTGAGTTGTTGACCAGTACTTTTGGATGAACATGCCCATCAATAACTAAAACCCAAGTGTTAAAGTCACGAGCTTGAAGAAAAGATTGCATAGCCATTTTCCACCATATATTGTTAGAGCCATCAAACCCTGGAGGTACGTTAACCGAATCAATTATCATTTGATTCATAACTTTATAGGTTGGATCACACCAAACACAGATTGTTAGACCTTTTCGTGTTTTCCTGCTCTGATACCAATTGAAAATACGAGGGTACCCAAATACATCACAATATTTTTATTTGATCAGAACCTATTCAATCTCTACTGTGTATATACCTCTTGGAGCAACAATCACTCAAGGAATATTTCAACACAGTGTCCACTTGAAATAAGGTTAGTCTGGACTGGCCTAACACGTGAATGATTATATCAGACAAGTGGAGAAATCCAATACACTTTGTGTGATCGTCTATGGATATAAAATCGAGACAATACTACAACAAAGTGTTCACTTGATAATCGAAACCTTATAAGATAAATATCAAGTGCCTAGTTAACATACAAGTGTAATTACTTTAATTATAATATAAAAGAAATTATAATGCGGAAATAAAGTAAAGCATACACCAGAATTTTGTTAACGAGGAAAACTACAATCCTGTAGAAAAACTCAGGGACCTAGTCCAGATTTGAATACTCAATGAATTAAAACGCTACAAAAAGTAAACCTACAACTTTGTGTAAACTATACTAAGTAAACTAAAATCCTAGTTACTCAGCTTCAACAGTATTCTTGTTTTGATAATATCTAGCAAAACCGAAGTCCTCAATAGATAATTGATACCTAATATCCTAGCAGAACAAACGTTCTCTTTAGGACTAGATCTAGTATATCTTTTTAATGATTCATAACAACTTGTTCTTCAAATCTTCAAAGTCTTCAATCTTCGATTTAATCTTCAAAGTAACAACCTGCAAAAACAAACTTGATTCCTTATTGATTTGTCGCACAGAGCAGAGTCTGTTAACGACAAATCAATGAATCTATCTTACGGATCTAGAAAAACTTAGATCCGTAGAAACGTTAAATCTTTGATCTAGTTTGAGTGAGCCTTATATCAGAAGACAAGGTTCTCAAGAATAAACAAACTAGGTGCAATCAAAAATTCAACCACCGTTAGTCAATCAAATCAATCGAAAAACAAAAGATAAGCTGCAATTATCTAGTTTCCCACCAACGGTACTAATAGATCTTCTCAATCCCAAAGAATACTTTAAACTGAGCGTCCGTAAGAGATTTCGCCTAATTAGGTTACTCTCCTCTCCGAATAGGCGGCTACACCGGTACCAGCAGAACTGAGATAGTTCTTACTGTACGAAGGATTAGTTTGCTAGAAAGGAAAACTTCAAATATTTATAGACAAGGAAGTTTGGACACTAAGGAATTTCCAAAACTGGAAATATTCTCAAGATATTCATTAAAGCACAAATTCGGTTTCCATAATTCCTGGAAATGCTTTGTCCAAAATAATGATCGAAATCTCTCGGAAAATCTAATTAGTAAATGCACATTACTAATTCTTATATTTCCCTACAAAATGAAGTTAAATACCTTAATTAAAAGATTCTTAACTTATTTATATTTCGATCCTGGGATTCTCTTCCCTTAGCTATTAAGGAATAACTTTGAACAATAAAATATAAACATTATTGCACGAGTTCAAAGTGTGTCGACATCCTTACACATTAACCAAATATATTTTCGGTATCTCTAATATTTTTAGAATAATAGAAAATTCGAAAAGATATTTTTGGATAATTTTTTGTGTTAAAAACACAAAACGTGCTCGGGTTTGATTGAGACTTTTTGTGGCCGACTGCACATGTTCAAAGGATCGGTTCCCCCTTGTTTCATATGTCCATAGGATCGGTTCCCCACATATTTATGGTATCTAACTTGTATGTGTTGCACATGTCCATAGGATCGGTTTCCCTTTGCCTAAAAACGTGTTGCACATGTTCATAGGATCAGTTACCATTTGCTACAACTCATACAAGGATCGATTTCCCTTTGTGATATGTTGCACCTCTTACTAGGATCGGTTCCCCTTTACCCAGAGTCGGTCATACACAAATCACAAACTCGATCATACCATCTCAGTTGATTACTTAAGATCGGTTTCACTAATAAAATTCATATCAATACATAAGTCAGACCTTTGTGAATAGTTTTACCAAGAACACAAACAAGTCGTGAGCGGTTATACTAACTCACACATATTGGATGTTCACAAGATATGAAATGAATAACAATCCCAATAATTCCTGGCGATTTCCTTTTCGATTCATAAACAAGTTTATGAACTTACTTCCTTAAAACACATGTAGAACATTGTTTCCTAGGATGAAATCCTCACCTTATACTCATTCATAATCACAGTAGCATTCAACCGATTATGGCGGTGTCTTATCTTCAAAGTTTAATGGTTAAGCAATAAACCTCGTATTGTATTCCTTACTACTATGTCTAACTAGAGTGTAATCATGCTTTGCAGTTTTTTTTTTCAACATACACGACTTGAAAGACACAAGATATATATGGATCAAATCAAGTCATAGTTACTAACCTCAAGCTGAAGGATAATGTCTTTGTTGTCTTCAATCCATCTTTAGATCTTTGTGAGTAACTGAAGCACAACACTTCTATCATTTCTAGTCTAACCTATCGAAGTTGACTGGAGTTTACATAATAATGACTCGAGTTTTGGAACTAAATATGACAACCAATCTTGACATACCAACGCTTGGTGGGTTCAACCGAGCAGTGCTCTAACAAAAATAAATCTAGACTATTTGATAATCCCTTGATGTAGTTTGAGTGACCATATTTCAGGAGAGAAGGCTCTCAATAATAATAGAACTAGGTGCAACCAAGGTTTAACAATCGTTAGCCAATCAAATCAATAACCAAAAACTAAAATAAAAATGCAAATTCTAGTTTCCCACCAACCGTACTAATAGACGCTTCTTGATCCCACAAAAGTCTTTGAAATAGCGGACTTAAGATATTTTTCTTAATTAGGTCACCCTCCTTTCCAATATAGTACTACAAGTGACTTCCTCATGGAATCATCTCCTGATTCATAACCATCATCATTATCTTTATTGTTTCTCTTCTTTGAATCTTTACTTCTTATTGGTTCACCATCTATATTAATGCCTTCTGAAAAAGTGGGGGTACAACAACCTCACCCAGTATTTCGCTTAGCAAACTATATGGACTAACTCCAATATACTTCCAAGAGAATCAACTAGACAGTCAGACTCAAACTTAAGAAAAGTATATCGAAGATTTATATCTCAATATCCTAATTCAATCTGCAATCAAACAAATAATAAGTTGTGAGCCCGATTGAATCTAAGAGAGATAACTCGAACAGTACCAAAGACCAATGTTCAAGGACCAATCAATTTCAATCAACAATCAAAGGTTGGATTTACCAATTGATTGATTCAACGCAAAACCTGTGACATTTCGATTATATAAAAAAATATAATGCGGAAAAGAAATAACACAGACACCAGAATTTTTGTTAACGAGGAAACAACAAATGCAGAAAAACCCCGGGACCTAGTCCAAATTGAACACACACTGTATTAAGCCGCTACAGACACTAGCCCGGTACAAACTAACTTCGGTCTGGATTGTAGTTGAACCCCAATCAATTCTCACACTGATCCAAGGTACAGTTGCGCTCCTTACATCTCTGATCCCAGCAGGATACTACACACTTGATTCCCTTAGTTGATCTCACCTACACACTTGATTACCTTAGCCAATCTTACGGAGAAATTAATCTCAAGCCTATCGGAATAACTTGGATGGTACCAAAGACCAATATCCAAGGATCAATCAATGACAATCAACAAACAAAGGTTGAATTACTCTAATTGATGATCTAAACACACAACCTGTATTATTTCAATTATAAAGATAAAACAATATAATGCGGAAATTGAAATAACACTGACACCAGAAATTTTGTTAATGAGGAAACCGCAAATGCAGAAAGCCCCCGGGACCTAGTCCATGTTGAACACACATTGTATTAAGCCGCTACAGACACTAGCCTACTCCAAGCTAACTTCAGACTGGAATGTAGTTGAACCCCAATCAGTCTCCCAACGATCCTAGGTAAAGTTGTACTCCCTACGCCTCTGATCCCAGCAATATACTGCACACTTGATTCCCTTAGCTGATCTCACCCACAACTAAGAGTTGTTATGACCCAAAATCGCAGGCTTTGACAATAAACAAATCTGTCTCACACAGACAAGTCTATCAAAGGATCAATCTGTCTCCCACAGATAAACCCTAAAGGTTTTGTTCCGTCTTTTGATAATAATCAAGGTGAACAGGAACCAATTGAAAATCCGGTCTTATATTCTCGAAGAACATCCTAGAGTTATCAATCACCTCACAACAATCTTAATCGTATGGTAGCGAAAAAAGATGTTGCGGAATAAAAAACAATGAGACGAAGATGTTTGTGACTACATTTTATATCTTGCCTATCGGAGATATCAATCTCAAGCCAATCAATATGATTGTACTCGTACGATAAAAGATGCAAGATCAGATCACACAACTACGATAAAAGTAGTATCGGTCTGGCTTCACAATCCCAATGAAGTCTTTAAGTCGTTAACCTGGTTTTAGAAGAAGAAAACCAAAGGTTAAAGGAGAAACGACTCTAGCATGCAAACTAGTATCACAGTAAGGTGTGGGGATTAGTTTTTCTCAATACTAGATGTCTACTTTATATAGTCTTTCAAATCAGGGTTTGCAATTAAGTTACCTTGGTAACAAAGCAATCAATATCAACCATTAGATGAAAACCTGATTTAGATTCAAGCTAATATTTCTCAACCGTTGGATCTAAAACTTAGCTTGTTACACACACTTGACAATGCACATTTCTAGGTTTATTATCCGTACCCAAACGTATGCACTTGTTGGTTCAATAATAGTTAACCAAATGGTTAGCCATATGAGTATTTCATATCAACCATGTTCTTCTTCACCATAACTAGTTCAAATGACTTCAAATGAACTAGTTAGAGAGTTGTTGAATTGCAAGGAAATATCATGTACTACACAAGACACAATTGAAGCAAAGATGATTTGATTCACTTGAATCGGTTCATGAACTTTTATAGCCACGGTTTACAAACTGCATTCATTAATTTTAAGTTTAAGTTCAGAAATCATCTTCAGATATATAACCTTAAGTTTAAGTTCAAGTTCGTAGACTAGGTTCGCGGACTTAAGTTACCGGGCAGAGTTTACAAACTCCAGCAGAAATTCTCGGGTAAGAGAACTTCGCCGGTTCGCGGACTTAGTTCGAGGACTTAGCTTCACGCAAGTAGTTTGTCAACTCCAGCAGAAATTCTCGGGTTTGAGAACTTCGAAAGTTTGCGGACTGAGTTCGCGGACTTGGCTCACGCCATCTTCCGGTTCTCTTGATCAACAAAGTTCGCAAACTTTGGTTCAAGGAATAGGACTTATACATAAATGTGTTTCCACAACAATGCTTATGTCCACCATTGGTTATGTAATCTAAACTCTCATTTCAATATTGAAACATTCTTAGAGGACGTTATATAGTTGTGACACCATTTCTCGTCAAAGAAATTTTCAAGATGATTGAAACATATTATGACTTTCATCACTAGGTAAAGATAAACTTGATCGAAGCGACAAGATTACCAACACATATTTCGATATATAGATAGGCGCGGTATACTCGGCTCGAAATACCAAATGTGTATAATCAAAGTCTATATATATAGCATACGACTTCTTGTCTCAAAGAGTATGAGATAGAGTAGATAGACTTTTGAGTGATATATAAGTTCAAGTCTTCACATACCTTTTTGTCGAGAAGTTCCACCGGTTCCTTGAGTAGTTATTCTACTTGTATGATGAATCGCCATGAAGTCCTTGAGCTCAACTATATTTTCTATCCTAGTCCGAGACTTAGCTATAATAGACTAGAAATCAAGACTTATAGTTTTGATCACTAACATTGACAAACATGCTTGAGATAGCAACGCATGCGAGTTCAACCGAGCAATGCTCTAACAAACTCCCCCTTTGTCAATTTTTTAGCGACAAAACTATCAATACATATGGAATACAAAAAAAAGATAAAGAAACTTTAGTAGCTCATATTCTACATGTCTAATCTTCAACATTCCTCGAAATCTTCGTCACTTCCAAGTACTCCAATGATCCCAAAGGTTGTAAGTCCTGTTGAAGATTCGTAGCTATAACAATGAGAAAACATAGTTCTCGATCATTGTTATACAGTGTCATAGTATTATTACACAGCATCAAAGTTCAATTGTATCACAACTTCAACAATAATACTATGGTGATATGTATCACTCCCCCTTATCCAATACTCCATCTCACATAGAAACCATTCCCCCTTATACAATGATCCAAAAACCATATGTATTTGTAGTGTGAACTACATATTAATTCTCCCCATATTTGTCAATAAAATTGGCAAAGGTACAATAACGGGATCATGATGAAATTTCCGAGAGAGACATTTCATGACAAAAGGGAAAAAAATACATACCAACTAATTTAGATGCAATCATAAAGCCGAAGCTAAATGCATTCATCAAGGAGTTTAAATATACAAGATAACACCTCTAAAATTCCACAGCCGCACACCCCTCAAGATTTGACCATTAAGCACAAGTTCAAAAGAAATCTCCCCCATTTGATGTCATTCCCGAAATAAAAACAAGAGCGACATTAATTTCACAATAAAAGGAGGATTTCGAAACAAAAATGACACTAACAAGACAAAAACAACTCTACAAAAACCGAACTGGAGTAAACCTTCTGAAGTTTCAAACTCAATTGCCCAAAAGATAGAAAGAAACATAGGGGCAAGAGTTATAGAAACGTTTTAATGAACCAAAACAACACCAGTATACTGCCGCAAGTGTTGAAACGTAGCAGTGTCTGATGGTTTGGTAAGAATATCAGCCAATTGTTGTTCGGAAGGCACAAATTCCATACTTATGATACCATTTTCATAGAGATCACGGATAAAATGGTACCTTATGTCAATGTGCTTTGTTCTTGATTGCTCAACGGGATTCTCAGTGATTCGAATCGCACTAGAGTTATCACAAAATATCTTCATTATTCCAGTATCAACTCCATAATCAGCTAGCATTTGTTTCATCCATAGGAGTTGAGTACAGCATGATCCAACAGCAATATATTCTGCCTCACATGTAGACAGGGATTGAGAATTTTGCTTCTTACTATGCCAAGCTACAAGATTCAGTCCTACATAGTAGAAACCCCCTGATGTACTGTTTCTTTCTTCTACACATCCTGCCCAATCTGCATCTGAATAAGCAGGAAGATCAGTGTTAGTATCAAAAGTGTAAGATAAACCATACCCGGCAGTGTGATTAATATATCGAATGATCCTTTTTGCAGCTGCAAGATGAGATTCCTTTGGATTTTCCTGAAACCTGGCACAACACCAACAGTGAAAGAAATATCAGGTCTAGTAGCTGTAAGATACAAAAGGCTACCAATAATAGATCGATACAACTTTTGATCCACTTTTGCTCCCTTCTCATCTCTATGTAGTTTACCGATAGTGGGCATAGGTGTCAATTTTGGAGAAGACTTACCCAGTCCGAACCTTGTCACAAGGTCTCGAGCATACTTCTCTTGGGATAAGTAAATTCCATCCTTACGTTGTTGGATTTGTAATCCTAAGAAGAATTTTAATTCACCAACATTGCTCATTTCAAAATCTTTAGCAAGAGAGACTTGGAAGTCCTTTGCAAATTTTTCAAAAGTTGACCCATAGATGATATCCTCTTCATAGATTTGAGAAATAACGACATCTTTCCCACTCCATTTGGTAAACAAAGTTTTATCAGCTCCGCCTCTTGAAAAACCTTTTCTAATGAGAGAAGTGGTAAAATTTTCAAACCAGGCTCTAGGTGCTTGTTTCAACCCATACAATGCCTTTTTGAGTTTTATCACATGATCTGGGAAATCAGGGTTTTCAAACCCCTTAGGTTGAGCGACTTAGACTTCCTCCTTTAAAATTCCGTTTAGGAACGCGGATTTTATATCCATTTGAAATAGCTTAACCTTAAGAAAACAAGCATGAGCTAACAAAAGACGAATGGACTCAAGGCGTGCCGCAGGATCAAAGGTCTCTTCAAAGTCAATCCCTTCGATATGTGAATATCCTTGAGCGACAAGTCTAGCTTTGTTTCTGACAATCGTGCCAAATTCATCAGACTTATTCTTGAATATCCATTTGGTACCAACAATATTGACATTTTAGGGACAAGGTACAAGTTCCCACACATCTTGTCTTTGAAATTGATTTAACTCTTCATGTATGGCATTCACCCAAAAGGGATCGTTCAGAGCTTCATCAATATTCCTTGGTTCTACTTGCGAAAGATAACAACCAAAATTGCACATATTTTGGAGTTGTCCTCTTGTTTTGGCTGTAGAATCTCTTCCTCCAATATTACTGTTGGGATCATGATTCCTTTGGACCCAAAGATGTCGTGGAGGTTCACGTTCTTGTTCGTCAGGAATGGCTTGATCAGTTCTCTTCTCCTCGTCACTAGAAATGTCAGGATCAATAACCGTTGGGATAACTTCAACTGATTCTGGAATTTCTTTGACTTTCTCAATTGTCTCGGTTGGAGGCAATTCAGCAGGAGGATTATCATGACGAAAGTTATTAATGTCGTCGATGATAACATTAGAAGATTCCATCATGACTTGTGTTCTGAGATTAAATACTCGAAAACCACGACTATCAGAAGCATAGCCAAGAAAGATACCATCATCACTTTTGGTGTCGAATTTTCCTTTCTGTTCTCGATCTTTCAGAATATAGCACTTACTTCCAAACACCCTGAGATAGTGTAGGTTTGGTTTCCTTCCGTACCACAACTCATAAGGAGTGTTAAGGGTTTTAGACCGTAAATACACACGGTTGATAAAGTAGCATGCTGTAAAAACAGCTTCTCCCCAAAACCTTAATGGTAAGTTTTTCTTATGGAGCATTACCCTGGCCATTTCCTGAATATTCCTATTCTTTCTTTCAGCAACTCCATTAGCTTGAGGAGTGATAGGTGGTGGGTATTGTTGAATGATCCCCAATTCGTCACAGAATTCAAATACCTTGGTGTCTTTGAATTCAGTTCCACGATCGCTTCTAATTTTCTTTAGTTTGCGACCTTGTTCGTTCTGGATCCTTTTAATAATAATCTTGAATTCACCAAGAGTTTTATTCTTATGAGATAGAAATGCAACCCAAGTGAATCTGGTGTAATCATCTACCATAACTAAAGCGTACTTATTACAAGCAACAGTGGGTTGTTGAATTGGTCCGAACAGATCCATATGAATTAAATCAAGTGGAGCTTTAGTGAGAATATCTCGAGATTATTTATGGTGAACTTTCGTTTGCTTACCCTTTTGACAGGCACCACACACACCTTCAATATTTGCATTGATTTTGGGAATGCCTCTAACAAGTTCTTTGTTAATGATCTTAGTTAGAAGACGATAATTGATGTGACCAAAATGCTCATGCCAAAGATGTGTAGATTCCACTTTAGTCAAATTGCAACGATTGCTACACTGAGTATCAAGTAGATAACAGTTGTTTTTACCACGAGTTCCTTGAAAAATTACTTTCCCAGTTTTGTCTACAATGTCACATCCATTTGTATTGAAGACAACTCGATGTCCTTTTTCACAAATTTGACTAATAGAAAGAATATTAGTAGTCATACCTTTTACGTATACTACATCATGAATTTTTGGAACACCGTCCGGTTTAATCGTTCCCTTATTTCTGATGTAGAAACAACTCCCATCTCCAAACGTTACAGGACCTCCTTCATAGTCAATAGACGAAACAAACCATGTGAGATCGCCTGTCATATGTCTACTACATCCACTGTCAAGAAACCATTGAAAAGGAGACGTAGATCTTAAAGCAAAGGCACCCATACTATTAGTACTTCTCTGTTTAGAGTTTCCTGATAGTTTTGTATTTCCTTTCAAAGTATCAAAAAGTTGTTTAGTTTTCTTACAAAGATTACTTGCAATAATCAGACTCTTTTGAAACGACATACAAATTTGTTGAAGGTTATTGGAAGAATCACAACAACAATGCGGGCCAAAACTTTGAAGTTTGTCTGAGTGGTTCCTAGTCATATCAGTTTTCACAACAAGTCGTTGATTACCATCTGATTAACGACTATTCTTTAAAGAGGAACAACTGGAGTTTCTCAGATTCGCCAAGGGACTATTACCAGATATTAAATCCTTAAGAATTGCAATTTCTGCAACAAGACCAGAGTTGATCTGGATTTGTTTATCCAACCCCTTTTGAAGAGTAACCAGTTTATCATACTTTTTCCTACGGTTGGTTTTTAAACATACTGAAGCGTCAATTGAGAATTTATGGTCCATATAGTCAGATCGCTATAAACACAGACTTTTGAGGTCCTGTACGTGTTTGTCTGCTCTGATACCAATTGAAAAAGCGGGGGTCTAACAACACCACCCAATATTTCGCTTAGCAATCTGTATGGACAAACTCGAATATACTTTTAAGAGAATCAACAAGACTCAATCAATTAAAAGTATATCAACGAGTTTATATCTATCTTCTTGATTTGATTTACTCAAGCAAGAACTGCGAGTTCTAATCAAATACAAGGAATAACTTGGATGGTACCAAAGACCAATATCCAAGGATCAATCAATGACAATCAACAACCAAAGGTTGGATTACTCTAATTGATGATCTAAACGCACAAACTGTTTTATTTCAATTATAAAGATAAAACAATATAATGCGGAAATTGAAATAACACTGACATCAGAAATTTTGTTAACAAGGATACCGCAAATGGAGAAAAACCCCGGGACCTAGTCCAGATTGAACACAAACTGTATTAAGCCGTTACAGACACTAGCCTACTCCAAGCTAACTTCGGACTAGACTGTAGTTAAACCCCAATCATTCTCCCACCGATCCAAGGTACAGTTGTACTCCCTATGCCTATGATCTCAGCAAGATACTGTACACTTGATTCCCTTAGATGATCTCACCCACAACTAAGAGTTGCTACGACCCAAAATCGTAGGCTTTGACAATAAACAAATCTGTCTCACACAGACAAGTCTATCAAAGGATTAATCTGTCTCCCACGGATAAACCCTAAAGGTTTTGTTCCGTCTTTTGATAATAATCAAGGTGAACAGGAACCAATTGATAATCCAGTCTTATATTCCCGAAGAACAGCCTAGAGTTATCAATCACCTCACAACAATCTTAATCGTATGGTATCGAAACAAGATGTTGCGGAATCACAAACAATGAGACGAAGATGTTTGTGACTACTTTTTATATCTTGCATATCGGAGATATCAATCTCAAGCCAATCAATCTGATTGTACTCGTACGATATAAGATGCAAGATCAGATCACATAACTACGATAAAAGTAGTACCGGTTTGGCTTCACAATCCCAATGAAGTCTTTAAGTCGTTAACCTGGTTTTAGAAGAAGAAAACCAAAATTTAAATGAGAAACGACTCTAGCACGCAAACTAGTATCACACATAAGGTGTGGGGATTAGTTTTGCACAATACTTGAATTCTACTTTATATAGTCTTTCAAATCAGGGTTTGCAATTAAGTTACCTTGGTAACAAAGCAATCAATATCCACCGTTAGATGAAAACCTGATTTAGATTCAAGCTAATATTTCTCAACCGTTTGATCGAAAACTTAGTTTGTTACACACACTTGACAATGCACGTTTCTAGGTTTGTTATCCGTACCCAAACGTATGTACTTTTTGGTTCAACAATAGTTAACCAAATGGTTAGCTATATGAGCATTTCATATCAACCATGTTCTTCTTCACCATAAATAGTTCAAATGACTTCAAATGAACTAGTTAGAGAGTTGTTCAATTGCAAGGAAATATCATGTATGCATACCGGTACGCATACTTAAGTACCCAGATTGAGTTTGTTTTCAGTTCACAAACTCCAGCAGAAATTCACGGGATGTGAACTTGCGGGAGTACGCGTACGGGTACGCGGACTTAGCTTCCGAATATCCTGAACCAGTAAAGTATGCATACTTTAGTTCAAGGATTTTGGACTTACACAAGTATGAGTTCACATACAATGTTAATATCCATTCAAGGTTATATATTCTAAACTCTCATTTCAATCATTGAAACATTCTTAGAGGATGTTAAATAGAGGATATTCACACACTATTTTTCATCAAAGCGATTTTTAAGATATTGAAATAATCAACATGACTTTCGTCACTTGTAAAGATGAACTTGGCCAAAGTGAAAGCTTACCAATAAATATTTCGAGAAATAAATAAGCGAGATAAACTCGGCTTGAAATATCAAATGTGTATAATAGAGGTCTATATAGCAATACGACTTATGTATCAAGATAGGAGATAAAGCAGATAGACTTTTGAGTGATAGATAAGTTCAAGTCTCCACATAATTTTTAGTCGATGAAGTTCCACCAGTTCCTTGAGTAGTTCTTCGTCTTTGCATGATGAACGCCGTGGAGTTTAGAGCTCAACTACACTTTCTATCCTAGTCCGAGACTTAGCTATAAGTGGACTAGAAATCAAGACTCATAGTTTTGGCAACTAAACTTGACTAACAAGCTTGAGATAGCAACACTTGCGAGTTTGACCGAGCATTGCTCTAATAATCTCCCCCTATGTCAATTTTAGTGACAAAACTATTAATACATATTGAATACAAGATAAATAAACTTTGCAGCTTCTCTTCCACATGCATGATATCCTTGGTTCTTCAACATTACTCGAAATATTTGTCACTTTCAAGTAATCCAATGATTCCAAAGATATTCAACTCAGCATCATCGTTGTTGAAGATCCATATCCATAACAATGATAAAAAAAAAGCTCTCAATCATTGTTACACACTGTCATAGTATTATTACACAACATCAAAGATCAGTTGTATTACAACTTTTACAACAATACTATGGTGATATGTATCAATCCTCCTTAGTCAATACTTCATCTTACATGAAAACCACTCCCCCTTACATAATGATCCGAAAACCATATGCATTTGTAGTGTGAACTACACATCAATTTTCCCCCTTTTTGTCAATAAAATTGGCAAAGGTACGAAAACTAGTGGGATCCTAATGAAATTTCCATAGAGACACTTCATGACCAAAAGAAAGCACATATCAACTTTTTGATGCAATCATATAGCCGAAACTAAATGCATTCATCAAGAATCTTATAAAGATACAAGATAACCCCCATAATATTCCACAGCCGCATTCCCCACAAAGATTTGGCAATTAGGCACAAGTTCAATTAAGAACTCTCCCCCATTAAATGTCATTCCCGAAAGAACAACAAGAGCGACCTTACTTTCACAAGAAAAGAAGGATTTCTTTTGAAATTAAAAAATCACACGAAACATGAATTTCTATCCAAAATACTCAATTAAATTAACCACAAGAGAACCCATGATTAATTTAATCGTAAATTCTCAACATAAGAAAAATTACGGAGCCGCACAGTATATATATAAAAAATATGGATCAGGGAAGATCAATACTGCGGAATAAACAAAGATTCATTCTATTTCTCATCATCATTTGCACAATGGCATATAATAGATTTAATCTTTGTAAACAAAAGTTCATCCTTTCTTCAACCAATATTTGCATATTGACATAAAAGGCTTAACTTTTGTTTGTCAAAAGTTCATCCAATCTTTTATCAACACATGCATATCGACATATGAAAGACTTAACTTTTGAACACGTATGGGACACTCATAGTTCGTGGGCGCAAACACACATATCCCATAACAATTTGCAATATATGAAACCATAAAGATTAATACTGCAAAAAAAATCTTTTCCCTTAGAAGGTAAAATCAATCTTTTTCGCCCAAATTTACACCAATAATATCTACCAAAGGCGTATAAAAATATTTTCAAAGAAGAACATTCAAAGTCATTAATGACCATGCATCATAGTTCACATAAGATGATTGTGAACATTCAAGAATCCCATAGCAATGCGTACTACTGCCCGTTCTTGAACTTCCTTCTTTGTGATTCACCAACAACATTCTTGTAAAATCTACAAATGATCTTATAAGAGTAATACTCCAAGAATCCAAGTCCAAGAGAAGTGGAACAAGTGCGACGAAATGGAGCAAAACACTCAAAAACAAGATACGGGACAAAGTCCAATCTGAACTCATCCAAATTCAATAATTCTCATCCCCAATTTGAAGAGAATTCAAATATGAAGAGAATGAAAAAAGAATGAGGTCATTCCGAGTTCGGACGAAGAAATTACGGCCAAAACAAGTTTACTGAATATCGACGTCTACAGGCAAGTATGCACACGGGTTTGCAAACGAATTTTCATGACCTGGAGTAGTATGCAAACGGGTATGCGTACTAAAACCCCTGGATTTTGATTTTAAATGATGGTATGCATACCTGGTAGGTGTACCATGAAGTAACATCCTGAACTACTATTTTCAAACCTAAACGTTTAAGATTCTTAAACACATATCAAGTTAGGTAGAAATGAACAATAATAAAGGTACATGAGTACTCTAAGAAAATAAAAACAAAATTATTTCTCAAGTTTATAGAAATACCTTTTTAGGAGAATCCAGACGAATTCTACAGCCTTACCGATCATAATATGTGTACCCCAATTCTTGTGCTTCCCTCACCGTATACAAAGTAGGGCATTCCTTGGTGAGGATGCACTTGCGATACAATCAAGTTGTGTTAGGGTGAACAATGTCTTACTCACCACAAGTGACCTTTGGATTATCATGAAAGAGATCGCTTTTAGAACCTTTCACATCCAATTCCATTTTTCCAAAAAACTTGTTAAGTTCCAACATCATGGATAGTCATGGAATTTTTTGGAAGTTCATTCCTTTTCACACTCAAAGAATCATTGGCTTTCCTTGGAACCCACTTCTGAGTGTGTTTTAAGAACAACCGAAACCTTCTTCCCGTTACTCTCTTCAAGATTTCTATGAAGAGAATTGGATTGACTATTCTTTTACAAGTTAGTCTTTCTCCAATTCGGAGCATCAGATCTTGTCTTAGTCTTTACGAAGTTATCCTTTTGATAACCATTACGATTGTGAAAAGGATTCGTATGAAGTTTATAATCAAATCTAGGTTTATCACAACACTGATTCATTTTCCTAAAGGTTGAACAGTTACAACCTGTAATGTTTAGGGGATTAGTCTTAACATATGATCTTGGCTTCAAAACTTCTTGTGATGTCCAAACAAGAACATCATGAAGTTTCTCATTCCTTATACGGAAACGACATCTCCTTTCCAGGTGACCTTTATTTCCGCAATAGTGGCAAACATAAGGAATGTTCTTACCTCAATCTGTATGTGCTATCTTTAGAGGTTGATATATATTGCACTTTCGAAATTTAACTGTCGGTGAAGGTATTTCACTTTTTCCATCAGTGGAAACCTTTTGTTGAGAAGAATCACTAGCCTTGATAAATTTTACCTCTTTGTTAATACTTGGTGCATTTATTCCCTTATAGCCCAATCCTCGTGTATCACGAAAATTTTTACTTGCTCCTAGCATAGTGGTTAATTTCCTTGAACTAGTATTGAAATTTTTTAAGTCGTCTTCCAACATCTTGATTTTATCAAGAGCAGCAGCTAAATCATCCTCAAGGCGTTTTTCTCGAGCGAGATAAGCGCTTTCTCTGTTATCAAAACCTGCTTGTTGAGAGTTAATCCTTGCTTCAGTTTCTGCAAGTTTTTCTTCCAACAAGAAGTACTTTTGATAAATATTATCACATTCAAGTAACTTCAAACGTAGGTTTTCCTTAGAATCCTTAAGGATCGATTCGTTAGAACGGTTCGAAACATAAACACCTGTGTAACATCTTCTCAATTTCTTGTTTGTACGACAGAGATTAGTCAGAAAATGTGTGACATGAGAAGTTGTCATCTTTTTATTTTCCAACAAATTCAAAAGCTTAACATACTCTGAGACTTTCTCATCAACATCTTTATCAATATCTGAATCACCTTCATCAGAAAGTTCATGCAACTGTTCTTCTAGGTGTGTTTCCTAGACTTCAACAGATTCTACATTAAAAGAATGTTTAGATACTAACCTAGATGTCACGGTTCTCTCAGGTGAATCCAAGATTTGAAAATCATCTGGTAATTTATGAACTGGTACGTTATTAGAGATAGACTCTTCCATAAAAATCAGATTGCTACAAACACAGACTTATAAGGTCTTTAATGTGTTTACCTGCTCTGATACCAATTGAAAAAGTGGGGGTACAACAACCTCACCCAATATTTCACTTAGCAATCTGTATGGACTAACTCCAATATACTTCCAATAGAATCAACTAGACAGTCATACTCAATCTTAAGACTCCAATATACCTACAGGGTCTCGGTAGAACCTAAGGTTAAAGGAGAATCGACTCTATCTTACACAACTAGTATCACACAGGAGGTGTGGGGATTAGGTTTCCCAGTTCACAGAGTTCTCCTTTATATAGTCTCCAAATCAGGGTTTGCAATCCAAGTTACCTTGGTAACAAAGCATTCAATATTCATAGTTAGATGAAAAACTGATTAGATTCAAGCTAATATCTTTCAACCATTAGATCGAACTTAGATTTTTATACACAAATGAAATACACGTTCATTTAGGTTTTTGTAACCGTACCTAAACGTGTACCCCTAGTTGGTTCAACGGTAGTTAACCAATGGTTAGCCATATGAGCACTTTCATATCAACCTTATTCATCTTCACCATAACTAGTTCAAATGACTCAAAAGAAATAGTTAGAGAGTTGTTCAATTGATTAGATCCCATAGAAGTATATAATACACAATCGAAACAAAAACGATTTTGATTCACTCGATTAGATTCATGAACATTATATCCACGGTTTGCATAGATTGCATTCCTTAGTTTATATATGTCTTAGTTCACGAATAAACTGTTTTTAGAAAATAACCCACTCAAGTTTGCATACCGGTACGCGTACTTAAGTACCCGGATTGAGTTTTTTTTCAGGTCACAAACTCCAGCAGAAATTCACGGGATGTGAACTTCCGGCATTACGTGTACGGGTACGCGAACTTAGCTTCCGGATATCCTGAACCAGTAAAGTACGCATACTTTAGTTCAAGGATTTTGGACTTACACAAGTATGAGTTCACGTACAATGTTTATATCCATTCAAGATTATATATTCTAAACTCTCATTTCAATCATTGGAACATTCTTAGAGGATGTTAAATAGAGGTTGTTCACACACTATTTTTCATCAAAGCGATTTTCAAGATATTGAAATAATCATCATGACTTTCGTCACTTGTAAATATGAACTTGGCCAAAGCGAAAGCTTACCAACACCTATTTCTAGAAATAGATAAGCGAGATAAACTCGACTCGAAATAGCAAATGTGTATAATCGAAGTCTATATAGCAATACGACTTTTGTCTCAAGATAGGAGATAGAGCAGATAGACTTTTGAGTGATAGATAAGTTCGAGTCTCCACATACCTTTTAGTCGATGAAGTTCCACTAGTTCCTTTAGTAGTTCTTCGTCTTTGCATGATGAACGCCGTGGAGTCTAGATATCAACTACACTTTCTATCCTAGTCTGAGACTTAGCTATAAGTAGACTAGAAATCAAGACTTATAGTTTTGGAAACTAAACTTGACAAACAAGCATGAGATAGCAACGCTTGTGAATTCGACCGAGTAGTGCTCTAACACCTTCAAAAATATCTCCATTTGAATATGTGTTCAGTCTTTCTTGCATGGTCCTTGCGAAAATGGACGGAATTTCCTTCTCATCCAGATATCGCTTGTACAAAGCATCCTCAGCTCTCAGTGCCTCCTTATTTTTTTCCTTCTCAGTAGAAAAAACCTCATATGAAGAACTTATATCTTCCACATGGTACTCATAAACTCTATCAGATTTTTCAGAGGCACTTTCAGTATACTTCCCCTTTTTCCTTTAGATATAATCATCATGAATGTCATCTCTTTCCCTCTTCTTCCTATCTATTCTTGCACATCTCTTCACCTTCCACTGAGCAATCTCTTCAGCATTTCTTTCTCGGTTTCTCTCATAATCTGAAAAACTATCTCGTCTCTCTATCTCTCAAACTGTCTTGTTTCGAGTCTCAAAGCATTTCGCTTTACAAACTCAAAAGTGTTTGAGGGTTGATTTCCATCCGGGTCATGTCCTCCCAATTTGACATTATCTCTTAATTTTTTTATTCTGTCTGAATCTTTTTCCTCTTTTGGTTTAAATCTTAATTTTTTTTTTTAAGAACTATCGATTTAAACCCCTTATATAAGCCTTAAATTTAGTTATTGATGGTCATTTAAGGCTATTGGTGAAATGTCTCGTCCCTTAGAAATTCACACCTATTCAAAGATATGTGCACCTTCTACATAGCCATCATTACTCCTCAAAACTCCAATTTCAAAGTCTAATTCTAGACATTTCATTAGCCGTAATTCCTCTTAGAATGGGTTCATTTGGGCACTAATTAAAGTTTTTTTTTTACAGATCCGAAAAAGGCAACACCTGTTGAGAAGCACTATTGTATCTTTTCTTCTCAACCTTATAACTTCATATCCATTAACAACTTGTTACAAAATTTTCCCTCCAAAATTTTGTTTCATACCACTTTTCAACCCATCCAAACTACATTGATTACATT
This sequence comes from Papaver somniferum, assembly GCF_003573695.1. Classification (NCBI taxonomy): domain Eukaryota; kingdom Viridiplantae; phylum Streptophyta; class Magnoliopsida; order Ranunculales; family Papaveraceae; genus Papaver; species Papaver somniferum. The sequence continues at coordinate 14,849,237 of NC_039359.1, read as the reverse complement.
TGGAGGCATAAATGAATAGTTTTTGACTTGATGGATAAAATACAAATGTAGTTATTTCTCAACTACCAAAGTATGTTGGCTGATAGCGTACTTGACTTGCGTCATGATGATTCAACGTAGGACTATTATCATTAAATCTATCTTATTATATCTCTCCATTTAAATTTACATGAGTAGATATGTTAATCTCTATGGAAGCCAGGAGAAAAGGAATATCAAAGTGTTTCCTAATGGAATCTTTAGACCGCATGCAAAACAAAAAAGCAATTAGACTTTCATCAATTTCATTCCCTTTTACATACACATAACACCTTCAACCCTCAAATATTTTCCAGTTTAAGGTTGAGTCTTTGATATCCTCAAAACCCTGTATTTATCTGAACATCAAAGTGCAACATCACATTCATAGCACATGCCTTACCTTGATCTGGCATTGTCTCACCCAGATATGTGTGTGTAAACACACCTCAACTACTCAATTCAAAAACCATTCATAACCTGTATTCTTCATCAATATTCTACTCAGGTTTTTTATTTATATGGAGACACTCAATACCCAAGAAGATACTCCTTTTCAGCTAAAGATATTCAGGACTTATCCTCTCAAGTGGCAGAAAAACTCGTATTACCTTTAGATCTCCCTTCAACCTTCACCGAATCGGTATTCATTGATAAAACTGTGGTCTTAGCTGAAAATAATAATAACTGGAAATAGTGTACGATAGGTATTGATGGTGGATTTTTGACAAAGGGTAAAACGGTCATTTCATGTGACTTTTCCTGCTAGGGGTAAACAAGTTCATACATCTACTTCCTTAGACTCATGTAAAGACACATAGTTTTCTAGGATGAAAACACACCTATATAATGCACACATAATCAAATAACTATATACAATAGATTATGTGGATGTCGTATTTACAAAGTCCCAAAAGATAAGCGTTTATACTTCGTAATATGTTTTTGTTAATACTTTGATTAAAATATTATGACCAAGTCTCACCACTAGAGTATAACATACAATATATACAGCTTCGCATGTTATGTTTTCAATACATCACGACTTGAAAGACACGTTAGGATTGGAAACAAGATCAAGTCAATATTACTAACCTCAATTGGAAGGAAGATGTCGTCGTTGTAGTTGTTACTTCTTCTCATTATTCAGGTCTTCGGAGTAATACTTGTACGTCTCAACATTTCTATACTTTATAGTCTAACCTAAACGAAGTTAACTATAGTATTTAATTAAGAAACTTCAGATGAGTTTTGATACTAAAATATGACAACCAAACTTGATATACCAACGCTTGGTGGGTTCAACCGAGGTATGCTCTAACATGTTGTAACTGGTAAAATGGTAAATTACTTCCACATCTCTACACGCATTAAAGACACGTATAGTGATAATCCACTACTACAAGTCAAAAAGTACAAAACTAACAGTGGTAAAAAATACCACTAAAAATACCAAACTTTTGGTATTCCAAGAAGGTGATCAACACAACAAAATTGAAAATTGCGCTAATAATTAGGAGTGAAATAAAACAATATTTCTAAAGAATAATTGAGCATCACGAAATTGATTAGCTCGATTATTGAGCAAAATAAATCTCAAAGACAAAGGATGGTGCAAAAAGAAATAAATCCTTTATGCAGGTACAAGATACCTAGTCTGACATGAAAAGACGAAATATCATTGAGTAGATAATCAGATCTAGCATATATTTGAAAAGATACTTACCTTTTAAAGGGAAAAGTGGACAGGTGTATCATCTAGAAAATCTTAAATTCCCAGAAGTAACTCGGGGAAGAGAGCGCACCTGAAGAGGCGCTCAGATATGCCACCTCATCTGAGGCAATTTGGAGCAATATCTAAAAGATGCCAGGATAACCCATCCAAAAACAACTTGAGAAAGAGTTCACACCTTAAGAGGTGCTCAGGTAATCCAACCCATTTGAAGAAACTTGATAATGGGAGTAACACCTAGAAACATGCCCAGATACCCATCCAGCTAAAAAGGCAAACCACACATGTAAAAACTATAAGCTACCAAAAGAGGTAGGAAGCAACTAAGACATCGAACCAGATAAGCTATCAAAGCAAAAATAAACTGAAGTTTAATAAAAGAAGTCTACAGACTTACTTTAACTAAACAGGGGCCAAACAGGTAGATGATAAAATATAGCATCTACCCAAGAACTGGCAGCTGAAGAGTAATACATCTGAGATATGAAATAAGACTCAAGGTCAGACGTAGAAGACCTGAACCAGATGGCCATTGACCAAGCCATAGGCGATAAAACAAGGCAGAGACACGAAGTTGGGTGCAGAAGAATTGAGTCTAGATGCGAAGCTAAGGAATGACCTGTAAACCAACCCCAGGTCGGTACAAGCACAAGGTGGGAAACTGTCGAAATCTAGGCTGTCACGTGCTAAATAATCTACATGTATTTGTCGTGTTCATGTTATGTATAGATAGCCGGAAAGGCTGATGATGTAAACAAGTTGATTCTGATCATAAAAAATAGAATCCAGACAATTCTCTCCCCCTCTCTCTGGTTCTCTTCTAACCGCCATTAACCTTAACTGACTTAGAAGATAATAAAGATATCCATATCTAACACCGTCGTAACCCTGATCGAAAATCATAGAAAAAAGCAGCTACTATGATCACACCCTGAATAGAGGAGAGCGATATGAAATTTTTGAATACGAGTTTGACGTATCTTCAGTAAGGATGGCATTGCTGCCACTAAGCTTGACTTGTCGAAGGTTTATGACAAGCTGAAATGATCTTTTTTTGAGAAAGTTTAAAAAAATGGGCATATCCGACTATTGGGTTAATATGGTTAACCATTATCTTTCTACTATATCTTATTCTGTTTTGTTAAACGATGTTTCATATGGTTTAATTAAATTAGAGAGAGGTTTGAGACAAGGAAATCCTCTTCTCCTCACGTATACATAATTTTTACCGAAATACTTGTTTGCTTATATTGTTTCTCTGACCAGAAAGGGTTTAGTGGAAGGTATAAAAGTCTGCAAGGATGCCCATGATACGTATTGATCTCTGTACCTTGGTGACTATTATTATAGAGGCGGAATTCAGAATAATAATAGACGAAAACTAGAAAACAGAACACACTAGAAACCAGATTCGAAGAAATATATCTCTTCTCTAGATTATGAATAAGAAAACTATTACAATTCTCTCTTTGTTACGCTCACAATCTCTCTAAATAGTAAATAATATTTAACTGTTTTACTAAGCTTGCTTTTACAATAATTAATTGCCTCACAAACTTATCTCTAGGTGATTTGTTTCAAAAACCTCCCTCTCTGATCTAGGTGTGTCTGTATCACAAACCACACTCTAGATGTCTTAGCTATGAGCTAAACATCTCTATTTATAGTTTTAGCGGTTTCTCAAACCTTATAGGAACCTATTTCCATATCTAGGAATAATTCCTTTTCTAGGTATATTTCCCTTTCTAAGAATATTACCTTGTCTAGGAAGTATTTCTTTATCTAAGAATACTACCTAAAAATCAGCATTCATTCCTTAAATTACAATTCTATCCTCAATCCTTCTTGAGGATCACTAGTTCCCGGAGAGAGGAATATACACATGCATCAGCCCAAGTATGAAAAAGCGGGGGTCTAACAACCAAACCCAATATTTCGCTTAGCAATATGTATGGAAAAACTCCAATATACTTTATAGAAAATCAACTAGACAGTCAGACTCAATCTAGATACAAGTATATCAAAGAGTTAATATCTCAATCTCTCGATTTGATCTATACTCAAGAAAATAGAAATCTGCGAGTCTTTATAAAAGAGAGATAACTTGGATAGTACCAAAGACCAATATCCAAGTGTCAACCAATTTAAATCAACAACCAAAAGGTCGGATATTCTAATTGATTGAACAACACACAACCTATGATATTTCAATTATATAACAAAATATAATGCAGAATAGAAATAACACAGACACCAGAATTTTGTTAACGAGGAAAACGCAAATGCAGAAAACCCCCGGGACCTAGTCCAGATTGAACACACACTGTATTAAGACGCCACATACACTAGCCTACTCCAAAATAACTTCGGTCTGGACTATAGTTGAATCCCAATCAATCTCACACTGATCCAAGGTACAGTTATGCTCCTACGTCTCTGATCCCAGCAGGATGCTACGCACTTGATTCCCTTAGCTGATCTCACCCACAACTAAGAGTTGCTACGATCCAAAGTCGAAGACTTTAATAAACAAATTTGTATCACACAAAAAAGTCTATAGTAATAGATAGATCTGTCTCCCACAGAAATACCTACGAGTTTTTGTTCCGTCTTTTGATAAATCAAGGTGAACGGGAACCAATTGATAAACCCGACTTATATTCCAAAGAACAACCTAGTATTATCAATCACCTCACAACGATCTTAATCGGCGCGGCTAAAGAAGATGTTGTGGGATCACAAACGATGAGACGAAGATGTTTGTGATTACTTTTATATTTTTCCTATCGGAGATATTAATCACAAGCAATCCTTGCAATTTTACTCGTACGATAGAATATGCAAGATCAGATCACACAACTACGAGAAAGTGGTATCGGTCTGGCTTCACAATCCCAATGAAATCTTTAAGTCGTTAACCTTGTTTAGAAGAAGAAACCAAAGGTTAAAGGAGAACTGACTCTAGCTATGCAACTAGTATCACATAGAAGGTGTGGGGATTAGGTTTCCTAGTTGCTAGAGTTCTCCTTTATATAGTCTTTCAAATCAGGGTTTGCAATCAATGTTAGTTTGGTAACAAAGCATTCAATATTCACCGTTAGATGAAAACCTGATTTAGATTCAAGCTAATATATTTCAACAGTTAGATCGAAAAACCTAGCTTGTTACACACAAGTGAAATGTATGATTTTAGGTTTGTGTAACCGTACCCAAACATGTACATTTGTTGGTTCAATAGTAGTTAACCAAATGGTTAGCCATATGAGTACTTTCATATCAACCAATCTCTTCTTCAACATAACTAGTTCAAATGACTCAAATGAACTAGTTAGAGAGTTTTTCAATTGCAAGGAAATATTATGTAACTACACAAGACACAATTGAAAAAAAACGATTTGATTCACTCGAATCAGTTTATGAACTTTATAGCCACAGTTTGCAAACTTGCATTGCTTACTTTATATAAACATGAGTTCAAAAACAATTGTCTTTAGATATAACCTAACCCAAGTTCGCGGACTGGGTTCGCGGACAGTCCGCGGACTTAAGTTCCCGGAAAGAGTTCTCAAACTCCAGGAGATTTTCTCGGGTCGAGAACTTCTGCCAGTTCGCGGACTGGGTTCGCAGACTGAGTTCGCGGACTGAGTTCACGGATCTTGTTTCGGTTCTCTTGATCAACAAAGTTCGCAAACTTCGGTTCAAGGAATAAGGACTTATACATATATGTGTTTCCACAACAATGCTTATATCCACCATTGGTTATATAATCTAAACTCTCATTTCAATCATTGAAACATTCTTCTATAATGTTATAATAGTCGTTAGACATACAGAATCGACTATCGTCATCAAAGCCATTTCCAAAGTGATTGAAACATAACATGACTTTCGTCACTAGGTAAAGATAAGTTTGGCCAAAGCAAAAGCTTACGAACACATATTTATAGAAATAGATAGGCGAGATAAACTCGGCTCAAAATAGCGAATGTGTATAATCAAAGTCTATGTAGCACAACGATGAAGATCCACCAGTTCCTTCAGCATTCCTTCGTCTTGTATGATGTTCGTCATGGAGTTCTTGAGCTCAACTACACTTTCTATCCTAGTCTGAGACCTTAGCTATAGTAGACTAGAAATCAAGACTTATAGTTTTGATCACTAACATTGACAAACATGCTTGAGATAGAAACGCATGCGAGGTCGACCGAGAAATGCTCTAACAAAGTATCACATATCTCATTTTTGTTGATGATTCTTTGTTGTTTTTGAAAGCTATTGTTAAAGATTTTCAAACCATTAAGGCTAAGTATCGTGGGATAGATTGAGCTGCTAGATTAGCCAAAAAAGTGTTGCACTTCAAAAAAAAAAGTGTTGTCTATTTGTTAACACTAGTTCTTTCTCCTAGCATGCATTTGCTCGCATTTGAACTAGTAGCGAGATAGTTGCATTAAATGGTTCAACGCAACAAAAATCACCTTTTCACTGAATGGTTCAGCGCATGGGAGAATATTCTAGGGCATCTACGCTGGATGGAAATGTGCTGGCAATGAGCGCTGAATGAAAACACGCACACTCTGAATTCACAGGGAAAAAAACATCCTAAAGTGGGCGAATTCACCAAATGGGCATTGTCATCCGTCACTTCACACAATTCACACTCAACCTTTATACTCTCACTAGATTAACTAGACCCCATCTCTCTGTTCTCTGTCTCTTTGTTTCTCTCTCTCTAGTATTTTTATTAACAAGTGTTGTTGGTACTATTTGTTTATTCATTCTCCCTACTTCAACTACTACTATTTAATTCTCTTTTTTACTTACATGTACGGTTCTTTTATCATTGGTTGGGAGAGGTAGTACTACAATAACATTGATGAATCAGTGACTAATAGAAATTTGATTTGGTGAAAAGGAAAATTATGCTGCGCTGAAAGGTTCAACGCAGCCGCTGAATGGTTCCGCGCGATCAACTTTTTTGACTATTCAAGTGCTGAATGGTTCAGCAACTAGCATGCTAGGTTATCACCACCATAGAACTTAGGAGATTGTCCTAGATGACGTGGACTGCTAATCTAGATGCTAGATTAGCACACCATAGGACTTAGCCTAAGGATTATCTTCAAAAATATTGCTTGGCTTCTGGTCAGGAAATAAGTTTTGATAAGTCTGGTATTATGTTTAACAAAAAAAATTCTGAGCATTTCATGTGTCAATTGTCTAACAATCTTGATATCATAATCGTTATCTAGGAGAAAAATATTTTGGTACTCCTATTGCTATTCAAGCTTCTAATATTCAAACTCATATGGGTATTTTTGTTTTATGTGGATATTAGAATTTCTACGTGGTTTCATAGAATTTTATCTTAGGATACTAGCTAGGACTACTTTGATTAAACACATTGGTCAAGCTATCCCTTTGTACCATATCAGAGCTTTTCTTATCCCTAAATATTTATGTAAGGGGATGGTTTTCCATCTCTGTAAGTTTTTGGCGGGAGGAAACCTTTGACCTGGTGTGACAGGCAAAGAAGCACAGAAGCTTGCAAGTATACAAGGCCAAGTTATGATATAGAAGGTAAGCAGGGGAAAGTCCACAGGGAGTGGGAGCAAACTAGAGAGAAACCTAAGCTAACAATGGAGACAGGGCACTATGGCAGTGAGCAAAGCAAGGTAATGTGGCAGATTCAAAGAACTAAAACAGTTACACAACAAAGCAGCACAGCAGAATAACAATAGCAAGGAACCAAGGCTATAAGCCAAGGGCAAGGTGAGGATTGTGCACTGATTTCAGTGCACAACAACTACAAATTGCAGGAATTTAAACAAGAAAAACAGGCAAGGAGAATAACTGATCAGGAAGCAAAATAGAACTGAATAGAGGTGACTGCAAAGGGATTGGTGGTTAAGCCAAGGCTTAGGATCCACCTTGTGTCCTAATCAAATGACATGTTTCTAGGTTGAGTTTGATCCTATGCATACATCTAGAAATAGAAGAATACTAAATTGCTCAATAGTTTGCCCCTAGCATTGGCTGTCTTTTGACAGCACAGCCAATCACAGGCACTATGAGCATTGGTATCTCCCATTTGATCAAGCAAAACAGGGCACAGAAAAACTATCCTAGCAACCTGTCAATTGACAGTACACAAGGCTTCAACTGAGCCTTAGCTTAGTGCTACTTAGCTCATGCTCAACATGTTACAAACACAAGCATTCATCATACAGAAATAATTCAAACATAACATAACAATCAACTGTTAATTGCATAAGAAGACTGAAATTGGAATTGCATAAAATTTTGTGGCAAATTCTCTACTGGCTAGTCCAGAGAGATACACAGTGTCCTTCACACACACCACATAATACCAATTTATACCCCCCAATTATCAGTTTAGGGTTCACAGCCCCTTTTCCCCAAAAACAGAAAATTAGGTAAATTTGGTTTACCTAATTTTGATGAGATACTCACTCCATCTCGTCGACCCACTCTCCAATTAATTCTTCTCGTTCATCTCCTGCTCCAATTGCTGCTCTAACATCAACTTATATCTTCAATTTCTCACCTAGGGTTTCAGTGATGAGAGATGAGAAATTGAGGAGATTAGTTGATGAAAAAAGAGGTAAAACGTGATAGTGATGATGGGTTTTTGGTTATAGGTAGAGTAGAGTGATTTGGTGGCGTAGATGGTGGAGTGATTTGGGGAGAAGATGGTGGTGATGGAGACGGACATGGTGGTATTGTTGCAGAGAGGGGGGGGGGGGAAAGATGGTGTCGATGGGGTTTGAGGAAGGGTGTGTTTGGCAATGGGTATAGGTATTAGGTACTAGGGTGTTGAGCAGTGTAGAGGATTTTGATGTTTCGCGAAGCTGGACCGATGGATGGGAAGATGGTAGGTGGATCTGACGGCGATGCGGAGGCAGGCGATGAGCGACCGTCGGATGAAGAGATACAACGAAACGAACGGTACTTGATGGAGTTAGGTACTGTAGTGTAAGGCGGAGATATCAAACTTCGATGCACAGCAAGGGAGCGACCGTCGGATGCGATGCTGATCCAATCTGACGGCGGGAATGGAGGGGGTATGGTATAGAATATGGGTTTGGGAAATGGTTTGGGCTTGGAAAAGCCCACTTCTTCTTTAAGAACAATTCTTCTTCTTGAGCCCATTTCCAGCTTTTTGGACGTGCGCTCCATTCTTTGCGGCTTCCTTGCGTAATTCTCCCGGCTTTTCACTACTTTTCTGCTCTTTTGCTCCGCAACTCATCCAACTTATTTATTACCTAAAAATGCAAAATTAAGTAAGAAAAATATTTATTCTTGAAAACAATGAAAATACAGAATATGGGATAAAATGTAGAATTAATGCAAAAGATGAGTTAAATGCCAACAAAAAGGGATAAATATACAATATTTGGCACTCATCAAATACCCCCAAACCTGAATTTTACTTGTCCTCAAGTAAAACAAAACTAAGGAAATCCTAACTATACCACTGTCGCTGGTCTCTCGAATGCATTTAGCGTATGCACTAAGCCTTTTAAACCACTAAGTGTCCCTAGTGGACGAGTTGAAGTCTCGTGAAGGTTTGCTTAGAACGTACCTACAAAGTTCTAGGTCAAAATATAAGCTCAGATTCCATCAAATGTGACATGTGCAAAACAGTTTAAGCTCACAGCAAAATGGAGATGTCAATCTAGCTATCGAAGGCACAATCCTAGCACTGATAACAAAAAAGACATGTGATAAGAGTGTAAAGTGTATCTACACATGTGTAAAGAAAGATCTGAAGTTATGACTACTAATCACCAAGAGATAGTTTCTCAGGCTAAGAACAAGGTCGAAATCTAGCTAGCTGTCCGGACTTTACGAGAATGTGTGAATGAGTTGGAGGTATTTCACAATTACTCGCGTTGTACATCAATGGCATACACCCTCCTTGCTTATTACAATGAAACAACAAAATGACTATTTACATGACTCTTATTTACATTGACTCTTTTTATTTTTGGAACAAGAGATGATGGAATTGATAAATACTTGATTTTTTTGTATTTTTCTGATATTTTTTTTTTTTTTTTTTTTTTTTTTTTAAAGGAAACACTTTTGATACATATACAAAAGGAAACAAAAATTACATGACACTTTGCAAGAGGTAGCCCTTTTTGATGCACCCAGTTAAATTCGATGGTTGTCTTTCTTAATGTAACCTCCACCTTCTATCCCAACCAACCAAAGAACAAGCTAGTCAAGTTTCGTTCAGTATTCTAAAGTGATTGGCAATCGTAACTTCCTATCAAACACCTTGAAGATCGAGGCCATACATGTATTGGTAGATCGTGCGCGTGCAAATTTCTTATCACTATGTGAATTGTGCTAGAATCAGGGTGCCTAAATATCTAGACTAAGACTCCTAATAATACATATTTGCACAAGAGTCAACATTTCAAGGTAAATGAGCTCCATTTTTATGATTTTTCATTTTTAATTTTTTTTAATTTTGATTTCAATTTTTTTGGAATTTTTCAATTTTTTCAAAAAGAGAAGGAGTTCGTTTTCAATTATAGCAAATTATCATGGTATCTACTCTATACCCCCAAACCTAAACTAAACATTGTCCTCAATGTTTCAAAATATGGAAAGAATTTAAAACAATATATGAAGAGGAACATGCTGAGTAGAGTAAAAGGAGAGAGAATACCCGATTGTACGGCGAAGCTCGATTAAAACTCCGTTATTCAAGGCAAAAATCCATCATATTAGGAGTCACAATGGATGAGCACAAAATATACACAAAGGAAATTTAACTAACACATTATCTACAAGAAAATTTGGTTTTTAATGGGATTGGACTTTTTGGAAAAAATTTGGTTTTGTTGGGAAACATTTGGTTTTGATGGGAAAACGAAAAATTTTGGTTTTTAGGGAAAGATTTGGAAAACTTTTTGGTTATTTAGGGAAAGAGTGGACCAGTTTAGTCCACATAGACTGGGTCCTCCAGGTTGGTTGTTTCAATGTCGGGTGGAAATGGCTCAAGGAATGGCTTTAATCTCTGCCCGTTGACTTTGAAAACGTTCTTGTTGGAGACATCCTCCAGCTCTACAGCCTCCATGAGGAAAAACTGTGCGTACTAGGTACGGACCCTTCCATCTGGAACGCAGTTTTCCTGGAAAAAGATGTAATCGGGAGTCATACAGCAAGACTTTCTGACCAGGAGTGAAGGATTTGCGCAGAATACGCTTATCATGAAACATCTTCATCTTCTGCTTGTACAGCTTGGCACTGTCATAAGCCTCATTTCTCAATTCTTCCAACTCGTTGAGTTGAAGTTTCCTTTGAATTCCAGCTTCGTCCAGAGAAGTTCAGCTCTTTGATTGCCCAGTAGGCACGATGTTCTAATTCCACAGGTAGATGGCACGGCTTTCCATACACTAGACGATAGGGGGACATGCCAATTGGTGTCTTATAAGCTGTTCTATAGGCCCACAAAGCATCATTCAATCTCAATGACCAATCTTTCCTGGACGGGTTGACCGTCTTCTCCAGAATGTGCTTAATTTTCCCTATTAGACACTTCCACTTGTCCACTAGTCTGAGGGTGGTACGGAGTAGCAACCTTGTGAGTTATGCCATACTTGCGTACTAAAGACTCAAAGTACTTGCGAAAATGTGAACCGTCACTGATGATAGCTCTAGGGGTACCAAAACGTGAAATATGTTTCCTTTAGAAATGAAAGTACCACCTTGTGGTCATTTGTTCTGGTTGCTATGGCTTCTACCCACTTAGAAACGTAATCAACTGCGACTAGGATGTACAACTTGCTGTCAGACATGGGAAATGGACCCATGAAGTCTATCCCCCAAACATCAAAAATCTCCACAATCAAAATGGGGTTCAATGGCATCATGTTTCTCCTCGAAATGCTTCCTAGCTTTTGACAGCGTTCACAAGCAACACAATAATCATGGCAATCCTTGAACAATGATGGCCAATAGAATCCACACTGCAAGATCTTTGCAGCGGTTTTCTTGGCACTGAAATGGCCTCCACATGCTTGGTCATGACAGAAAGATATCACATCTTTCTGTTCAGTGTTGGGGACACATCTCCTAATGATTTGGTCTGGGCAGTACTTAAACAAATATGGGTCATCCCAAAGGAAATGTTTGACTTCAGCCAGGAATTTAGAGCGGTCTTGTCTCGACCAACGTGAGGGCATCCTACCTGTAGCGAGGTAGTTAACAATATCAGCAAACCAAGGAAGGTCTGAGATAGACATCAGCTGTTCATCTGGGAATGATTCTCTAATCAGCTCACATTCATCAATAGACTCTAAAGTTAATCTAGACAAATGATCAGCAACCACATTCTCACAACCTTTCTTATCACGGATTTCGAGATCGAATTCCTGTAATAAGAGTATCCATCGAATAAGGCGAGCTTTAGCATCCTTCTTGGAAAGAAGATACTTCAAAGCCGCATGGTCTGTGTATATGATGATCTTAGACCCTATCAGATAAGATCTAAACTTGTCTAATGCGAAAACGACGGCAAGCAATTCCTTCTCGGTAGTTGAATAATTGAGTTGGGCATCATTAAGGGTTTTGCTAGCATAGTATAACATATGGTAGTCTATCAACTCGCTGTCCTAAAACAGCACCAACAGCATAATCAGAGGCATCACACATAAGTTCGAACGGAAGCTTCCAATCGGGTGGTCGGACTATAGGAGCGGTGGTGAGAAGGGTTTTTAATTCCTCCCATGCCTTCACACAAGCAGCATCGAAATTGAAGGCAACATCTTTGGAGAGAAGACTGCACAGAGGTCTGGAGATTTTGCTGAAATCTTTGATGAATCGCCGGTAAAAACCAGCATGACCTAGAAATGATCTGATCTCCTTCACAGAGCAAGGTTGTGGTAGATGTTGAATGAGGTCAACTTTAGCTTTATCCACTTCAATTCCTTTTTCTGAGATGATGTGTCCTAGAACTATTCCTGAATTCACCATAAAATGGCATTTTTCCCAATTTAGAACAAGGTTCTTTTCTTTACATCTGGATATCACGAGGGCAAGATGCTTCAAACATTCGTCAAACGAGGAACCAAAAACAGAGAAATCATCCATAAAGATCTCGAGAAAACTATCTATCATGTCAGAAAAAATGCTCATCATGCAACGCTGAAAAGTAGCAGGTGCATTACACAACCCGAAGGGCATACGTCTATAAGCAAACGTCCCAAATGGACACGTGAATGTAGTTTTTTCCTGATCTTCCGGAGCAATGTGAATTTGGTTATAACCGGAAAAGCCATCTAGAAAACAGTAGTGACTGTGTCCAGACACACGTTCTAGCATTTGGTCAATGAAAGGGAGCGGGAAGTGATCCTTCCTTGTTACTGTGTTCAACTTCCTGTAGTCGATGCATACTCGCCATCCTGTGGTTGTACGAGTAGGGACTAATTCATTCTTGTCGTTCTGAACTACAGTAATGCCTGACTTCTTAGGCACAACTTGAATGGGACTAACCCATTTGCTATCGGGAATTGGGTATATGATACCCGCATCAAGTAGTTTCAGGATCTCTCCTTTGACTACATCTCTCATGTTAGGATTAAGTCTCCTTTGCATTTCCCTCGATGGTTTGGCATTCTCTTCAAGGTTAATGTGGTGCATGCAAATGGTGGGACTAATTCCTTTGAGATCTGAGATGGTCCATCCTAAGGCCTCTTTGTGTTCCTTAAGTACTTCTAAAAGCTTACTTTCCTGTTCCGTGTCTAAACATGATGAAATAATGACAGGTAAAGTATCAGAAGAACCTAGGAATGCGTACTTCAACGTACTAGGCAATGTTTTCAATTCAAGCTTGGGTGGCTCAACAATGGATGGAATAAGCTTGGAATCAGAGAGTAGGGTGGTTCCACTTCATATTTCCTTTCAGTGACGTCCATTTGAGGTACAGATTCGAGCAGAGATAGGACGTCACTACAGTATGCATCATCATAGGAATCTGGGTTAAAGTTCTCCATACATGCTTGAAAGGGGTCGACGGATAGAATGTTAGTCAACGAATCTTGCATTAATCCTTCAATCATATTAACTTCATGCACATCATCATCATCAAGATTCACAGGTTGTTGACTAATATCGAACACATTCAATTCTACCGTCATGTTACCAAAAGACAGTTTAACACTCCATTACGACAATTAATGATCGCGTTGGACGTAGCCAAGAAAGGACGTCCTAAGATGACAGGAATGTGACAGTCTGGGTTTTGTACAGGTTGAGTGTCTAAGACAATGAAGTCTACGGGAAAATAGAATTTGTCAACCTTGATCAAAACGTCTTCGACCACTCCACGAGGAATCTTGACAGATCGGTCTGCCAGTTGTAGAGTGATAGATGTTGGTTTCAACTCCCCAAGACCTAACTGCTCATAAACAGAATATGGCAGTAGGTTAACACTTGCACCTAGGTCTAATAACGCTTTATTGACCGTGTGTTCTCCTATAGTGCAAGAAATTGTTGGACATCCTGGATCCCTAAACTTGGGTGGAGTTTTGTTCAGAATGATGGAACTCACCTGCTCAGCTAAGAAAGCACGTTTTTGCACATTGAGCTTGCGCTTTTGAGTACACAAGTCTTTGAGGAATTTGGCATAAGCAGGGATTTGCTTGATTGCTTCAAGAAAAGGAATGTTGATGTTGACTCTCTTGAACAGATCTAACATCTCATTGTAATGGGTACTTTTCTGTTGATAGATCAATCTTTGAGGAAATGGGCAACAGGAGATGAGTTGGCAAAGGGACATTCACAGCAGTAGAATTGTCAGATTTTCCAACTTGCTCAGATTCTTTGGTTTTCTGGGGTTGTGGAGACAGCGTGGAATTTGTATCAGATTCATTAGGTTCGCCCACGTTGTTCTCGATGACTTTACCACTTCGGAGGGTGGTAATGGCATGGATTTGATCAGGTGAGGTTTCAGTGCAGGATGTTGTGCCTGTTTGAAATATCCTCTTTGGATTTTGTTGGGGTTGGCTCGGAAGTTTACCCTTTTCTCTCTCACATATTTGATCCATCTTTTGATCTAGATTTTTCTGACTTTGCATCAAACTCTGGAACATTTCCTCTAGGGTGGATAATCTCTTGTCGGTATTGTGTTGAGGATATGATTGTTGTTGAGAGTTTGATTGTTGTTGAGGGTTTCTCGGGTGTTGATAACCTTGATTGTTCTGATATCCCTGATTGTTTTGATAGCTCTGATTGGGTTGAGATGGTCCTCCTGAGTGGGTCCTTTGACCATGAAAAGTTAGGGTGGTTTCTCCATCCTGGATTGTAGGTCTGTGAATAAGGGTTATGCTCTGGTTTTTGAAACATGGCATGTGCCTGTTCAAGCCTAGATTCCTGGACTGCAAGCAAATCTGGACAATTTTGGAATTGATGGTTGGGGTCGTTACAAGCAGCACAAACAGACGAAGCGACATGTTCTCGGAGAGTAGTGGTGGAAGGTTTTGAATTTTTATGTAGTTCTAACTCTTCTAATCTCCTAACTATTGATGCCATGTTTGCTCTTCCCTCAAAATCCGCTTCAATCCTAAAAGCCTTTGCTTCGGATGTAGTCTTTCTGGTTTCACGGATGGATTCCCACTGTTGCGTCTTTTCAGCTACTTCAATCAAGAAGTCCCAAGACGCGTCAGCAGTTTTATCTACGAATAGACCATTACACATCGACTCAACCGTTGTTCGGGTGGACACATCTAGACCTTCATACAAAATTTGCACAAGTCTCCATTTTTCAAAACCATGATGGGGACATTGGAGCAATAATTCATTGAATCTCTCCAGGTATCTAGCTAAGGTCTCACCTTCTAATTGCACAAAGCTATTCAGACTTTGACGAATTGTCGCAGTCTTGTGGTTCGGGAAAAACTTTTTGAAAAACTCCTTTATGAGGTCATCCCATGTCATGATGGATTGAGGCTGTAAAGCATAGAGCCAGGCCTTTGCCTTATCTTTCAGGGAGAAAGGAAAAAGCCTTAACTTCAGGGTTTCGTCGGACATTTGAGTGAAACGCAGAGTTCCACAAATTTCCTCGAATTCTCTCACGTGGTGGTACGGGTTTTCATTCTCAACACCTCTAAAAATAGGAAGCATCTGTATTGTGCTTGATTTCAGCTCATAATGGCCATTAGCCTCGGGTAGCACAATACAAGAAGGTTGACTGGCTCTAGTTGGGTACATATAATCCTTGAGGGTACGGGGTTCTCCCATTGTTTCTGGTTGATCTGGACTGTCTCCCTCAGAACTTAGAATTTCGATAGGTTCGTCTGGGTTAATTCTAACAAGTCTGTTTGTCTGGTCTCTGTAGGTCACAATCATGTCCTAGTAGGTACCTTAACTAACATTTCAGACAGAGCAATCGGAAACAATTTGGCCCACAAGGGTTATGAAGATTTGGTTTTGAATGGGTTTGGACTAACAAGGGATTTTGTTTTTGGTTTAAAATTGGGCTTTGGAAAAAAATTTTGAACTAAACCTAGCATAAATTAGCACAACTCATAAAAGAAAATAAAAACAATAATAATAATTAAGACAAGCCCATAAAGAAAAAAAAGAAAAATAAAAGAAAAATAAAAAAAACAAAAAAATAATTACAGTCCCAAATATAAAAAAAAAGAAAAAGAAAATAAAAAAATTATTACAATCCCAAATAAATAATTAAATTAATTATTACAAGCCCGAATTTGAATTTAAATGAGGCCCAAGTGGGTTAACTCATGGGTTAGGCTTACTTGTTTTTGGAGGGAAGCCCAAAAATAGGCTTTTAGTCCCCTTTTAGTTGCACAGCCCAGTTGGGCTTTAGGATCGTCCTAAGCAGCGCACGCTCAAGCCAGCAGCAAGTGCAAGCCCAGCGAGTACTAAGCCCAGCTCAGTTGGTTCAAGCCCAGCAGCAAAGGTTGCACAAGCCCGGCAGCAACAGAAATAGGCGAGCCCAGTTGGCTTGGCAGCAGCGCAGCAGCAGCAACAACAGCAGCAGGCTTTGGCTTAGCAGCAGCAGCAGCAACAGCAACAACAGCTCAGGTAACAGCAGATGGCAGCACCACTCCCCGGCAGCGGCGCCAAAAACTTGGTGTGACAGGCAAAGAAGCACAGAAGCTTGCAAGTATACAAGGCCAAGTTATGATATAGAAGGTAAGCAGGGTAAAGTCCACAGGGAGTGGGAGCAAACTAGAGAGAAACCTAAGCTAACAATGGAGACAGGGCACTATGGCAGTGAGCGAAGCAAGGTAATGTGGCAGATTCAAAGAACTAAAACAGTTACACAACAAAGCAGCACAGCAGAATAACAATAGCAAGGAACCAAGGCTATAAGCCAAGGGCAAGGTGAGGATTGTGCACTGATTTCAGTGCACAACAGCTACAAATTGCAGGAATTTAAACAAGAAAAACAGGCAAGGAATAACTGATCAGGAAGCAAATAGAACTGAATAGAGGTGACTGCAAGGGATTGGTGGTTAAGCCAAGGCTTAGGATCCACCTTGTGTCCTAATCAAATGACATGTTTCTAGGTTGAGTTTGATCCTATGCATACATCTAGAAATAGAAGAATACTAAATTGCTCAATAGTTTGCCCCTAGCATTGGCTGTCTTTTGACAGCACAGCCAATCACAGGCACTATGAGCATTGGTATCTCCCATTTGCTCAAGCAAAACAGGGCACAGAAAAACTATCCTAGCAACCTGTCAATTGATAGTACACAAGGCTTCAACTGAGCCTTAGCTTAGTGCTACTTAGCTCATGCTCAACATGTTACAAACACAAGCATTCATCATACAGAAATAATTCAAACATAACATAACAATCAACTGTTAATTGCATAAGAAGACTGAAATTGGAATTGCATAAATTTTGTGGCAAATTCTCTACTGGCTAGTCCAGAGAGATACACAGTGTCCTTCACACACCACATAATACCAATTTATACCCCCAATTATCAGTTTAGGGTTCACATCCCCTTTTCCCCAAAAACAGAAAATTAGGTAAATTTGGTTTACCTAATTTGATGAGATACTCACTCCATCTCGTCGACCCACTCTCCAATTACTTCTTCTCGTTCATCTCCTGCTCCAATTGCTGCTCTAACATCAACTTATATCTTCAATTTCTCACCTAGGGTTTCAGTGATGAGAGATGAGAAATTGAGGAGATTAGTTGATGAAAAAGAGGTAAAACGTGATAGTGATGATGGGTTTTTGGTTATAGGTAGAGTAGAGTGATTTGGTGGCGTAGATGGTGGAGTGATTTGGGGAGAAGATGGTGGTGATGGAGACGGACATGGTGGTACTGTTGCAGAGAGGGGGGGGGGGGGGGGAAGATGGTGTCGATGGGGTTTGAGGAAGGGTGTGTTTGGCAATGGGTATAGGTATTAGGTACTAGGGTGTTGAGCAAGTGTAGAGGATTTTGATGTTTCGCGAAGCTGGACCGATGGATGGGAAGATGGTAGGTGGATCTGACGGCGATGCGGAGGCAGGCGATGAGCGACCGTCAGATGAAGAGATACAACGAAACGAACGGTACTTGATGGAGTTAGGTACTGTAGTGTAAGGCGGAGATATCGAGGTTTGATGCGCAGGCAAAGAAGCAACCGTAGGATGCAGATGCGATCCAATCTGACGGACGGGAATGGAGGCGGGTATGGATATAGAAAATGGGTTTGGGTAAGGGTTTTGGGCCTTGGGTATGCCAAGCCCATATCTTCTTCAAGAACAATTCTTCCTTCTTGAGCCCATTCCTAGCTTTTTGGACGTGCGCTCCATTCTTTGCGGCTTCCTTGCGTAATTCTTCCCGGCTTTTCACTACTTTTCTGCTCTTTTCGCTCCGCGACTCATCCGAACTTCGTTTATTACCTAAAAATGCAAAATTAAGTAAGAAAAATATTTATTCTTGAAAACAATGAAAATACAGAATATGGGATAAAATGTAGAATTAATGCACAAAAGATGAGTTAAAATGCCAACAAAAAGGGATAAATATATACAATATTTGGCACTCATCATGACCCTAACTGCATTTTCTTGGTTGGGATATTTTGTGCTCTCCCAAGTCTGAGAGAGTTTTAGGGTTTAGGAAAGCTGACCTGAATAATTTGGCTATGGCTATAAATGTTTGGAAGTTTATTGAGAACCCTAATTGTCTGTTGGGTATTGTTCTGAAAGCTAAATATTTTTCTAAAACTGATTTTTTAAATGCTAAGTGCCCTACTAGCTGCTCCTGGACTTGGAAATATTTGCGTACTGTAAAATACCTTATTAAACCTTTTATCTCTTGGATTGTGGGAGATGGGCAGTTTATTCACCCTTTGTGTGATAAGTGGATATCAAGTTCGGGTTCTGCTTCACCTGATCCGTTGGTCCCTCGGGAGCCTAGTATTAAAGTCTCTTACTTCATTAATAGACTAGAACTTGGAATATTGGTATATTAAACTCCCACTTTGATAATGTTTCTGTTCAGAAGATTGTCACTATTTCCTTAAGCCAGTTGTGCACTCCTGATTGGAGGGCTTGAGAGCTTTCAAAGAATGGCAGATTTTTTTCTAAATCAGCTTACTTGGGACTTAAAGGACTTAGGTCTTCCCTTTGTAGTAAACTTTAAAAGTGCATTTGTGAACTTAGAATTTCACACCGTGTTCAATATTTGGAAAGCTGCTAGAAATGTTGTACCTTCTACAATTGTTCTTCATTCAAGAATACCTATGAGTTCTATTGATTGCTCTAGTTGTTCTGACCTCCATGAATCTGTTATGCCTACTATTGTGTTATGTCCTTTTGCTAGCCATGTTTGGTTTATTTCTTTATTATGTGTGAACACTTCTGTTTTCTTGGATAAATCCTTGATTGATTGGCTTGTGTTCTAGTTGGTAGATCCTGTTACTAGACAGACTGACGAATGTCAATGTTTATTTGTTACTATCTTGTGGTCTATTTTGATTAGCAAAAACAATGTAATACTGATGGTGCTTTTGATGAAACTTCCATGAATAACGGTGCAGACTATGTGACGAGGAACTTCTCAAGTAAAGCTTCTGTTGCGCACCAATAGTTTTTGATGTTTAGTCTGCGGCTGAAGCTAGTTGTAAAGAAAACTGTTTAACAAAAGCTTATCACATTGTCATCGAAAGTGATGCTAAGGATCTCATTGGCCAATTTTCAGCTGGGAGGTTCGATGGTAATCGAAGAACGAATGCTATTTTTAAGGACATTTAATTTTACTCCTCCTATTTAGTTGCTTGTCTGTTTACTTTTCAACCCCGATTATGTAATTTTATTGCTCATGTCTTAGCAAAGTGGGCTAAAACAAACAAACAATTCAGTTGTTGAGGAAAACTGTTACCCTTTATAAAGGCGGTTGCTTATGATAAAAAAAAATGAAAACATTGGGGAAAACTTCAATATTGCAATTACCAAGGAAAAAAAGCTTAAATTAATTTGAAACGGACCCGGTGCCAAGATTACATAATTGTCGTTAATATGCATGATTATACCCCAATTGGTACTGAAGTTATCAGTGCATTGATATAACAAAAGAAAATCAAGATTTCCAAAAAGAATCCAACGTTATAGGAGGTGTGGAATATTTAGTTGAAAGGATTTGTGAGGCAACTACACGGTTAGCCGCGTCGCTGTAGTGAAGTCCATCCCAAATTATAGATTGTGTCACATTGTCACAGATCGTGTAGCCAGGTTGACCACATGTTGCCTTCACGTTGTAATTGTTTGGTTCACCCCCATACCCACAACAAGCCTTATGCGGTTTTGTAAAACCTAAAACAAACAAAAACGATCGACCAATAAAAACATAATCAAAAGCGTTCTGCAATCAAGCTTTAAAGAACGAAAACGTCGACATTTACCGGCCTACCGGGAAAGAATTTGTATTTGCCCTGCTAACATGTTTATTCTAAACCTGTACCTCATTAGAGATGTGTTGTTGATCCCCTAAATTTATTTTCAAATAGTCAGAAATTATTTTAAAGGAAGATGAAGTTGATGTTGAGCCTAAGGGAAGTAAAACAATTAGACTTGAGACTTCTTATGAAACAGACTTCATAACATGCCCAGCTTAGTCTGAACCCCAGACTTGTAAAGAAGTATTGATATCTACTGAAAATTCATTCTGGTAAGAAGCTTCATTTAGTGAAATGGACTCGGTCCGTCAGAACCAGACTTGGGAGCTTGCTAGTTTACCTCCAGGGAGTAAGACCATGGGATGTAAATGAGTCGTTAAGAGAAAACGATAGGTAGGTGGAACTGTGAAAAAATATTAAGCTAAGTTGGTAGCTAAAGGCTATAATCTAAAACAAGGTGTAGATATCCTTGATTCTTATTCACTTGTGACGAGAATTACTTCTGTTGAGATGCTAATTGATATTGCTGCTATAAACAACTTGGAGATACATCAGATGGATGTTAAGACATCTTTTCTAAAATCGTGAAATAGATAAAGAAATTTACATAGACCAACCTGAGGAATTTGTAGTGAAAGGTTATGATGACAAATTTTGTAAGTTGAACAAAATTTTGTATGGTTTATAAAATAAGCACGTAAACAGTGACATGGAATAATGTGTAGTGGATTTAAGTTAATGAATCTGAAAAGTATATTTACAAGTAACTTGTTAAGGATACCTGTGTGATTGTATGCTTGTATGTTGATGATATGCTTATACTTGATACAAACATAGATGTGATTAATTCCACTAAAAACATGCGTTGAATGAGAACGTTGACTTGAAAGACTTAGGCCTTGTTGATGTAATCTTAGGGATGAGGATTAGAAAATAATCTAACATATGTAGTCTTTGTCATTCTCATTATTTTGAATTTGTGCTTAAGAGATACAATCAGTGTGATTGTAAGCCTGCTTGTACTCCGTACGATTATTCTCAAGAAAAAAGGGTAATGGAGTATCTTAACTTGAATAATCAAGAGTTATAGGATGTATGATGAATTTAATGAACTGTAAGAGTCCAGACATTGCCTATATTGTGAGTAAGTTAAGTAGATATAATTGTAGTCCAGAGCAATAGCATTCAGATGCACTGAGTAGAGTATTATGGTACCTAAAATACTCTATTACCTTTTATTTGATTTATCAAAGGTATCTTGCTGTCCTTGAGGGACTTTGTGTCGTTGATGAGTGCCAAATATTGTATATATTTATCCCTTTTTGTTGGCATTTAACTCATCTTTTATGCATTAATTCTACATTTTATCCCATATTCTGTATTTTCATTGTTTTCAGGAATAAATATTTTTATTAATTAATTTTGCATTTTTAGGTAATAAATAAAGTTCGGATGAGTCGCGGAGCGAAAAGAGCAGAAAAGTAGTGAAAAGCCGGGAGAAATTATGCAAGGAAGCCGCGAAGAATGGTGCGCACAACCTCATTTTCTACACACAAAAACGCCTCCGTTCTCAGCCATCAGATCAGTTCTCAGAAGCATCCGACGGTCGCTCCTTCATAGAGCATCAAAATCTGAAGTCTCTGCCAAGCACCACAGCGCTGAAATTCCAAGCCTTCAGATTAGATGGTAGTTGAATCCAACGGTCGCTCCCTTGCTGTTCATCAACGTTTGATATCTTCGCCTTACACTACAACACCTAACCCCATCTAGAGCCGTTAACTTCGTTGTATAAAAAAATATGACGGTCGCTACCAACCTCATCAGGAGGAACCATCCGATCCACCTACCAGCTTCGCGTCTCGCAGCTCAGAGTCACAGAACATCAAGACTCGATGGATTCGCTCAACACTCTAGCAACCGAACCTATACCAGCTAACCAAACACCCCCCTTCTCCCAAACAGTCGAGCCCCTCTTCCATCCCCTCCCTCTGCAGAGACACCATGTCGCCACCACCTTCTCCACCTCTGCCACCAACTCACTGCCACCACCACACCTCCACCATCATCACCCTATCACCCAACAACCAAAACCCATCTCCCCCCTAGCCCTCTAGTTCCCTATTTTCTCACTTTTTCACGCTTCTCTGCCTGAAACCCTAGGCGTGAAAGACTGATAAATTAGGCAACCTAGAGTTGCAATTGGCGCATGAGAAGAGGTCAGGGAGCAATTACAAAGCATGGGTCGACGATTTCAAGGATCAATTTCAAAGAAATTAGGTAAACCTAATTCAACTGATTTTTGGGGAAGAACCCTAATTTTGTAATTTAGGGAAATTGTGTCTGTGAACTATAAATAGAGAATGGGTGTGGTGTGAGAAGCTATGCTTGGAGTAGCCAACATCCAGGACTTTCATGTCCTGTTAATTTCAGTTCAACTTTAGTCCACAGTTCAATTTTGAGTGTTATAAAATCTTGTCAATTTCAGTTGTGATGTTTGCTCTGTTTAGTAGCTCAAATTTCATTTATGTTCATGTTTACTATTTACTGTTAGATGTTTGTGTTCATTGTTAATATTTGTTTCCTGTTAATGTTAAATGTTGTAGCTCACTGCCATGTAATGTTTACTGTTATGTGTAATTTGCTGTTAGTTTGATGGAATGCTAGGCTAGATATCTGTGAAGCATTGATGTGATTGTGCAATGGAAGAAATCAGTGCTCATAGCAAGCTGATTTTCTTGCCATTCCTTGTGTATGCTTAGGTTGCACTGTTGATTGAGCATTGGGAGAAATTAGTGCTCACTAGTGACAATGAGCAAGCTAATTCTCTTCCCATTCTTTTAGTATACCTCCTGTAATCTTGCCTTAGCTTAGCCTTGCTCTGTTAGCTTCACCACATCCTTGCCCTTGGCCTTAGGCCTTGGTTCATCTTGTTTTGTTCTTTGCTTTTGCCATGTGTTGCCCTGTTTGTGTTTCCTTTTGTTTATTTTGTTAGCCATCTTCTTTATTGCATTATCTTTGCTTTACTGCCACCTTTGCTTCTGTTGCTTTGCTCTCTTCCTCTGCCAAGCTGCTGCTGCTGCTGTGCAGCACTTGTGCTGCTGCTACTGTTGTTGCTGCTGCTTCCTGCAGCCAAGCAAAGGCCCATCTAACTGAGCCCAAAGCTCAGCTCATTTCAAAAGCTGAGCCCAATCCAATTCAGGCTTAACCAAAGCCCAGTTGTTTAACCCAAAGGCCTAGTTCTCAGTTCTAAGCCCACTGTCTATTGTTTGTACAATTGAGCCCAAGCCTAAGTTTAAAACCAAAGCCCATTTACATTTCAAAGACCAACTGAGCCCAAGCTCAGTTCATTTTATTGTGAACAAACCCATTAGTACTCAAAGCCCAAGCTAAGCCAAAAGGCTTCATAGCCCAATAGCAACTAGAACCCAAAATAGCTAAACACTCCAAAACACACCCGATCTCTGTGGATCGACCCGTACTTGCACGAGATACAACCGACGACCGTGCACTTGCGGTATTACTGTAGGCCCCCGTTTTTATTGCGCTTAATTTTATACATATCTCCGGGCCCACCAAGTTTTTGGCCGGGGATAATTTTTAGGACCTCTTTTAAAAGCCTACCAAGTTGATGGCGCCGTTGCCGGGGATTGGTGCTGTGTTTTATCTGTGTTTTTCTTAGCTATTTTTGCATTTCATTTCATAGCATTTGCATCTGCATCTGCTTCACTTCATTTGCTGTTGGACCTGCTGATTCTGAACCTGTTTTTCCTCTGCTGGGACGCCACCAAGGAAAAGAACCAAAACCCAACTGGGTTTTTGCAACAATATCAGAGCAGCTGGGCTGTGCTAAAAAGGTAAGCCTAAACCCATTCATTGAGAGAACCCAACCTGTGGGCTTCCAAATTTCTTTAATTGTGGGCTTGTAATAATTAACCCAATTTTTTGGGCTTTTTATTTTTCTATGTTAGGTTTGTAATAATTTATTTGTGGGCTTGTTGTTTAATTTGTGGGCTTGTATTTATTTTGTGTGGGCTTGTTTAAATTCTTCCATTTGACTTGTATTTTGGACTCTGGGTTTAAACCCAGCTGAGCTTATAACTGATTGTGGACTTGTAAGTGGACCTCGAAACCACAGTTTTAAAAACAAACGTCGGGCCTTAACCAACTGGGCCAAATTAAACTTTCAAAATTAAAACTTAGTGTTTCTTGGGCCGCAGCCTTCCTTCCATTTCATTAGAGGCTTGCACAGTGGGCGTGCTCCCATTTAAAAAAACCAAATTTTATTTTCTTCATTTTATTTAAAAAAAAAAAAAAAAAAAAAAAAAAAAAAAATTTTCTTTTGATCCCATTTTTAAACCAAATTTTCTTTTATATCCCACCAAAACCAAATTTTTAAAACCCGTTAAAACCAAATAGTGGGTTTTGTGTCATTTCAAAATGGACCAACCTCGTGCTCTCCATGAATACATGTATCCATCAATACAAATTCCATTATCATGTATTGTATTGCCTCAAACCAATAACCCTTTTAAAATAAATGCAAGCATGATACAAATACTTCCTATATTTCGAGGGTTCGATTCTGAGAACCCCTATACTCATGTAAAAGAGTTTGAACAAATTTGTCGGACTATGCAACCTGATCACATGTCCGAAGACTCTCTGAAATTGCATTTGTTTACATTTTCTTTAAAAGAAAGGGCCAAAACATGGTTTTACGGTTTGAGACCACAATCAATCACCACTTGGGAACAACTCACTAATCAATTTTTCCAAAAAAATTTTCCACACCATAGGACCATCGCTATTCGTCAAAATATTAATTGTTTTGTCCAATTGGATGAGGAAACTGTTTTTCACTATTTTGAACGTTTTAATGATTTGTTGAGTGAATGTCCGCACCATGGAATTGAGAAGTGGAGACTTGTCGTCATCCTCTATGAAGGACTAGACTTTAAATCTCGAACCATGGTTGAATCTATGTGTAATGGTGAATTTATTGATAAATCTGTGGATGATGCATGGAATTTTTTAGCCGAGATTGCAGAGAAAACCCATCAATGGGAATCCGTTAGGGAAACAGGAACAACACCACATGATATGTGTCACCCTCATGAATTAGAGTTTTATTCTTGTAATAGCTCCGACCTTAGGATTGAAAATTATCCTAGATTGCAAAATGCCTATCATGATGATGATGATGATTATGATGTTATGTTAGAAGAACATGTCTATACTAAAAATGTTATGGAACCTTTGGGTTCGAATACATTAGGCTTCTCTGCCCCGACCTTAATGCATGATATTTCTTCTAGTATTCCATGTGATGTTTCCCCTGCTGTGCCAATACACGAGAATAAATCTGTTGATGATGTTGATAATTCTGATTGTAATCTTGCCAATTTGATTGATGATTGTGAGCATGATGTGACATGTGTAGATGAGTTAGAAGATTTTGATTTGATTGATAATGATATGCCTATTCTTCTACCTAAGTCACAATTTGATGGCCTTCCACCCAACCTAGATTTGGTTTGTAACAAAAATTTTAAACCAACTTTTCTGAAAATTCCTAATCTAGGATTGGAACTGTGTGCTTCCCAAGTCCTCTTGGCCTATTTTGCTTCAAAATATAACACTTTTAAAGAGCCACAGTTGGAAATTGCATGTTTGCCCATCCCGAAAACAGTCCATTATGAGTTAGACCTTTTGAATCTTGAACCCTTAAAATTAAAAGATTTTGTGCTTAAAAGTAAACCTGTTGAACAATTTTGGTTTAGGGGTGATTCATTCGGTTTTTCACTCTCACTCCCATTTAAGTCCAATTTTAGTGTTTTGAAACTTTCTATGTCTCTACACTTTGTCTTTTGGGTTGATCCTCAACTCTTTAGATTGTTAGTGTATGGTGAATTTTTGTATATAATCCAGTAGATAAAATTTCTTAAAAAACCCTTTTGTTCCTTTTGTATATATTTTGCTAATCCAATATGATCTCGGCTGAAATATGTTGGATTTTTGCCTTGAATAACGGAGTTTTAATTCTGCTTTCGCCGAAATCGGGTATTCTCTCTCCTTTTACTCTACTCAGCATGTCCCTTTCCATATGTTGCATTTTAATCCTTTCCATATTTTGAAACATTGAGGACAATGTTTAGTTTAGGTTTGGGGGTATAGAGTAGATGCCACGATAATATGCTATAATTAAAAACGAACTCCTTCTTCTTTTTGAAAAAATTGAAAAATTCCAAAAAAATTAAAAAAATCAAAATTCAAAAAAAAAAATAAAAAATAAAAAAAATGAAAAATCATAAAAAAATGGAGCTCATTTACCTTGAAATGTTGACTCTTGTGCAAATATGTATTTTTATTAGGAGTCTTAGTCTAGATATTTAGGCACCCTGATTCTAGCACAATTCACATAGTGATAAGAAATTTGCACGCGCACGATCTACCAATACATGTATGGCCTCGATCTTCAAGGTGTTGGATAGGAAGTTACGATTGCCAATCACTTTAGAATACTGAACGAAACTTGACTAGCTTGTTCTTTGGTTGGTTGGGATAGAAGGTGGAGGTTACATTAAGAAAGACAACCATCGAATTTAACTGGGTGCATCAAAAAGGGCTACCTCTTGCAAAGTGTCATGTAATTTTTGTTTTTTTGTTATGTATCAAAAGTGTTTCTTGTTCTCAAAAATAAAAAAAAAAAAAAAAAAAAAAAAAAAAAAAAAAAAAAAAAAAACGATGTATATATTCAGAAAAAAAAAAAAAAAAAAAAGAGAAAAAAATATCAGAAAAATACAAAAAAATCAAGTATTTATCAATTCCATCATCTGTTGTTCCAAAAATAAAAGAGAATAGTCAATGTAAATAAGAGTCATGTAAATAGTCATCTTTTGTGTTTTGGTGTTGTAAGCAAGGAGGGTGTATGCCATTGATGTACAACGCGAGCAATTGTGAAATACCTCCAACTCATTCACAATTCTCGTAAAGTCCGGACAGCTAGCTAGATTTCGACCTCAGTTCTTAGCCTGAGAAACTATCTCTTGGTGATTAGTAGTCATAACTTCAGATCTTTCTTTACACATGTGTAGATACACTTTACACTCTTATCACATGTCCTTATTTGTTATCAGTGCTAGGATTGTGCCTTCGATAGCTAGATTGACATCTCCATTTTGCTGTGAGCTTAACTGTTTTGCACATGTCACGTTTGATGGAATCTGAGCTTATATTTTGTCCTTAGGTTTTGTAGGCACACCTCTGGTAAACCTTCACGAGACTTAACTCGTCCACTAGGGACACTTAGTGGTTTAAAAGGCTTAGTGCATACGCTAAATGCATTCGAGAGACCAGCGACAGTGGTATAGTTAGGATTTCCTTAGTTTTGTTTTACTTGAGGACAAGTAAAATTCAGGTTTGGGGGTATTTGATGAGTGCCAAATATTGTATATATTTATCCCTTTTTGTTGGCATTTAACTCATCTTTTATGCATTAATTCTACATTTTATCCCATATTCTGTATTTTCATTGTTTTCAGGAATAAATATTTTTATTAATTAATTTTGCATTTTAGGTAATAAATAAAGTTCGGATGAGTCGCGGAGCGAAAAGAGCAGAAAAGTAGTGAAAAGCCGGGAGAAATTATGCAAGGAAGCCGCGAAGAATGGTGCGCACAACCTCATTTTCTACACACAAAAACGCCTCCGTTCTCAGCCATCAGATCAGTTCTCAGAAGCATCCGACGGTCGCTCCTTCATAGAGCATCAAAATCTGAAGTCTCTGCCAAGCACCACAGCGCTGAAATTCCAAGCCTTCAGATTAGATGGTAGTTGAATCCAACGGTCGCTCCCTTGCTGTTCATCAACGTTTGATATCTTCGCCTTACACTACAACACCTAACCCCATCTAGAGCCGTTAACTTCGTTGTATAAAAAATCTGACGGTCGCTACCAACCTCATCAGGAGGAACCATCCGATCCACCTACCAGCTTCGCATCTCGCAGCTCAGAGTCACAGAACATCAAGACTCGATGGATTCGCTCAACACTCTAGCAACCGAACCTATACCAGCTAACCAAACACCCCCTTCTCCCAAACAGTCGAGCCCCTCTTCCATCCCCTCCCTCTGCAGAGACACCATGTCGCCACCACCTTCTCCACCTCTGCCACCAACTCACTGCCACCACCACACCTCCACCATCATCACCCTATCACCCAACAACCAAAACCCATCTCCCCCCTAGCCCTCTAGTTCCCTATTTTCTCACTTTTTCACGCTTCTCTGCCTGAAACCCTAGGCGTGAAAGACTGATAAATTAGGCAACCTAGAGTTGCAATTGGCGCATGAGAAGAGGTCAGGGAGCAATTACAAAGCATGGGTCGACGATTTCAAGGATCAATTTCAAAGAAATTAGGTAAACCTAATTCAACTGATTTTTGGGGAAGAACCCTAATTTTGTAATTTAGGGAAATTGTGTCTGTGAACTATAAATAGAGAATGGGTGTGGTGTGAGAAGCTATGCTTGGAGTAGCCAACATCCAGGACTTTCATGTCCTGTTAATTTCAGTTCAACTTTAGTCCACAGTTCAATTTTGAGTGTTATAAAATCTTGTCAATTTCAGTTGTGATGTTTGCTCTGTTTAGTAGCTCAAATTTCATTTATGTTCATGTTTACTATTTACTGTTAGATGTTTGTGTTCATTGTTAATATTTGTTTCCTGTTAATGTTAAATGTTGTAGCTCACTGCCATGTAATGTTTACTGTTATGTGTAATTTGCTGTTAGTTTGATGGAATGCTAGGCTAGATATCTGTGAAGCATTGATGTGATTGTGCAATGGAAGAAATCAGTGCTCATAGCAAGCTGATTTTCTTGCCATTCCTTGTGTATGCTTAGGTTGCACTGTTGATTGAGCATTGGGAGAAATTAGTGCTCACTAGTGACAATGAGCAAGCTAATTCTCTTCCCATTCTTTTAGTATACCTCCTGTAATCTTGCCTTAGCTTAGCCTTGCTCTGTTAGCTTCACCACATCCTTGCCCTTGGCCTTAGGCCTTGGTTCATCTTGTTTTGTTCTTTGATTTTGCCATGTGTTGCCCTGTTTGTGTTTCCTTTTGTTTATTTTGTTAGCCATCTTCTTTATTGCATTATCTTTGCTTTACTGCCACCTTTGCTTCTGTTGCTTTGCTCTCTTCCTCTGCCAAGCTGCTGCTGCTGCTGTGCAGCACTTGTGCTGCTGCTACTGTTGTTGCTGCTGCTTCCTGCAGCCAAGCAAAGGCCCATCTAACTGAGCCCAAAGCTCAGCTCATTTCAAAAGCTGAGCCCAATCCAATTCAGGCTTAACCAAAGCCCAGTTGTTTAACCCAAAGGCCTAGTTCTCAGTTCTAAGCCCACTGTCTATTGTTTGTACAATTGAGCCCAAGCCTAAGTTTAAAACCAAAGCCCATTTACATTTCAAAGACCAACTGAGCCCAAGCTCAGTTCATTTTATTGTGAACAAACCCATTAGTACTCAAAGCCCAAGCTAAGCCAAAAGGCTTCATAGCCCAATAGCAACTAGAACCCAAAATAGCTAAACACTCCAAAACACACCCGATCTCTGTGGATCGACCCGTACTTGCACGAGCTACAACCGACGACCGTGCACTTGCGGTATTACTGTAGGCCCCCGTTTTTATTGCGCTTAATTTTATACATATCTCAGGGCCCACCAAGTTTTTGGCCGGGGATAATTTTTAGGACCTCTTTTAAAAGCCTACCAGTCGTAAACTGGATAGTTGACTCAGAGGAGTCTAAGTCTACGAGTGGATATGTTTCACTCTAGCATCAGAGTTTGTTTTTGGAAAATTTACAAACAAACATATATTGCTCAATTCATTATGGAATCTGAGAGTATTGAGTTAGATAAAGCACGAGAGGGGGCCGAGTGCCTAAGATGTTTTTTAGAAGACATTCCTCTCTGGCATAGGCCTGTGCCAGCTATATCTACACTTTGTGTTATCCAAGATATAATAGCTAAAGCTGAAAATAACTAATCTCAATCGGCGTTATTTCCATTGATTGGATAAAGTCCAAGGAGAATATCGCGCAATCTTTGACGAAAGGTTTATCCCAAGATATAGTTAGAAATGCATCGAGGGGGAAGGGGCTTAAGCTCATAAATTAAACTTTCCATGAAGGATACTCAAACTTACTGACTGGAGATCCCAAGATCAAGGTTTCGAATGAGACAACTAATTTGTGGTGGGTAAAGGTAAACACTATCAGAGAATTTTATTCTCTGTCCCTTCCCTATGGTGTAGACGTGATAGTGTGACTGCATGTGAAGGATGACTTTTAAGAAGTCTTAATGAGTTCTATAATTTCAATTTAAGATTGAAGTAGGGTGTAGTAGTAACACTCTTTATGGAAACTCACCTATCTGAATGAGGAAGTGGGCCGCTTCCTATGAGAATATGAGCTTTGATTCTCTAGAGCATTCTGAGAAACAGGATATGTCCAGGGCCAAATTGGACAAAATGGCACGAGCTTGGCAGCAATCTTGGAGATATCACTCGTGGTTGTTATCACGAATTACATCAAATGCTAGCAGTTCAATACATAGTTCACTGTCTCTAACAAGTAATTCCGGTAGTATCTCACTAAGCAAAGGTTCAAGACCTCATGGACACCTCTGCCTAAAATGGTATTTCCTGCGCTTTTTATGTGATTTTCGTTTTGATGGTTTTGGTATTACTGGAACTTAGGACCTAAAGGTCACTAAGGGTTCACTAGTTCATGCTTTTTCACTTTGGTGAAAGATACCTATAGTCTCACCATGTGAGAACTAAAGATGGAAGCTCTTAATACTATTATGATTTATGCAATCCATAGTATGACCCTGGGGTCAACACACTTTTGTTTGAGGGAGAGGACGTAGAAATGACTAGTATGATTTCAATACTTGCACGATCAGTCTGTTTGGATCGTGAGGTTGGGATGTTGATTTACCAAGATCTATCTGTGTTTTCTTGTTTTATTGAGTTTTCATTCATGTGGGGATTGTTGGAAAAAGATTAATAAAAAAATAATTTTTTAAAGTTTTAGTAAAAAATTATAATTTATTGTTTTATTTTGTGAATGAAACTTTTTAGTCCCACATCGTGGAGTTTCCAATTTTTAGTAGTTTTAAGAAACTATATAAACCCTTTAGTCCCACATCGGGGAGTTTTTCTTCTTAAGTTGTATTTGTCAATTATATAAACAAATTCACTATTTTTGTGAAATCTATGGAAAAGGGGTTTCTCTATATTTAGAGGGACCCCCAAGGGAAAAAAAATATTTTATATTGTTTTCTCAAGCGTTCGAGATTTTCCTTTATGGTTTTTTCGGAGTTGCCAAGCTCAAGTTGAGCATTTACTACATATGCTACTAGTAGGTATATTAGGGTGTTTTATCCTGGAGATATCCGTCCTGTGAGGGCTATAGCATACTCTTGAGTGTAGCCGGGCGCTAATGTTTTAAGGGAAACGTGTTGAACATGTGACTCACTCTGTTTTTCCAAAGTTTTGCCTTGTTGCTGTTGCAGAGATATGGGGAGCTCATTCGTTTCATCAAATCGATCACTTCCATTATAAAGGAGCTAAGTATCAATAATTTTTGCTTATTTGATTTTTCCTTGTTTTTGATTATTGCACCCAACACTATATACACCATCAAGTACGACCTTTTCTCCAACTACAAAAGAAGTCAGCATCCCTGGATTCCGTAATAATATTCACACCAAAGTCAGAAAAAAATTAGAACACACAACCAAAAAACTATGTGTAGAAGTATACTCAGCATACCCTATATGAAGACACAATCAACATTTTTGGTTTCAATCTAACTCTTTTAGGAAGAGGAATGACAACCTTAGTCAAACACCCCCACACTTTGACACACTCATAAGAAGATCATCTACCTTTCCATAAATCATATGGAGTTTCATCTGATCCTTAAAAGGGTACTCTATTCAGGATATACTAGTTAAGAGGACTGCCTCCCCCCACAAGGTCGTAGGTAATCCAGAACTAATGGCAATTATCATCTCCTTAAGGATATGGTTGTTATGTTCAAGGCTTCTAGTTGGTTTTCAACTTCAAGTTTGTACATCTTAAGGCTTCTAAGGCATCATCCTTATCCCCAAGCAAAAATACAAGATTGTACCTCGTACAATCATATACCAAATTTATAAAATCATCTTTTACCACAGTGGTCTTCGGTTGAACTCATGTCAACTAGGCCTAACTAAATTAATTCTAAGGACTTAGAATTACTCTGAACATTTTTGCTAACAGTTTTTATAGCATATTTTGATTCTACACAGATTTCACTATTGTGCTCAAAATCCAAACTAAATTTGGGTACACAGCCTATGCTAGCCAGATTATGCATGGACTAAAAAGTTTACGGTTCCAAGTCTACCACGTAAAACATTCAATCACACAAGAAATCACAAGAATCAACTATGTTCACTTCATCAGTTTTTCCATTAAGTTTATATAGACCCAAAGTCCTAAAAATCTTGCCTAAAAAATCACTACCTAGTTACAACAAGTTTTAAGGTTTAACTAAAATTTTAGATCTTTTACCATCTACAACAGAACAAGATACAAGATTCTTGCATATGCTCGGAACATGAAACTTTCATTCAATGTGAAAATATTACAGATATGAGCTTCTGCTCGACCTTTCCCTTTTATGCAACCTCTGTCGTAGATGAGTTAATCATAAAGAGTTTCTCGACATCCCCTATCCTCTAATAGGAGGTGAAGAGGTATTTGTTTCAACAAACATTCTTGGTGGCTCCAGAGTCCACCTACTGGTCTCTCACATTGGTTATTAAAATAACTTCCGACATCATGCCACCGAACTCGTTCTAGTTTGTTTCAACTAAATTAGCATTAACTTTCTACTTATTAAGGTTTTTATGTTGTCTATGATTTACTGCCGTGTGGCCAGGAATTTTACAAAAATAACAATCACCCTTAATTAAAGTAATGCCGGATTCAGTTTTACGAAACATACCTTTCTTATGAATACTACGCTTAGAATTGTGTTTGATGTTCTTGTCTTTGTCATCTTTGGAAGATTTATGTTCAGCCACATGCGCCTGGTAGCCATGTCCCTTTTTAAATGTCATGTCACAATATTTGTTTATACTCTAACTAGGGAGACATTAGTTTCCCTACCACATCTACGTTGCTCCACCTGGTCAGCTTTTCCAACACACAGAACGTTGCATGTCGAAACATCGGCCAACCTCTGCTAAAACCAATCAGTAACATCCACGTGGAAACTAGCACCCTTACGTCAATAAATCTCCAACGTGTCTTCCAAATTTTGAATACCATATTCGAATCATCTCACAGTAAGTCTAGATTCTTCCTTTGATACGAAACGAAGGATTTAGTGCTGGTCTGCCATCATCTCTATAGATATTTCCACGTACATCATCATTAACACCTGTAGCTTAGTAGGTCAGGTAACGATACCAAATTCATAGCTTCCTTCGACTGAAATAAAATTTTCAGAATTATTCATGTACATGACGTACACTAGTTTAACTTTTAGTAGCACCTTAAATTTGGTCTCCACTTTCTTTGTTGTCGTCCACCCTTGCTTGTGTAATATCTTTTCTTCCAAATCATTGGTATAAATTCCACAAAACTTGTTAGTTGCCAGCATATTCACCGCCGGGAATCAAGATCGGTTATCATCCCAACGTGATCAGAGAACATGATTACCGTATGAAGAACACCCTCTTGATAAAACGTATCTTTGTTAATATCCTCAAGTTTATAAGGAACCAGAATTGTTTTAGGGTTCCGGAAGAAATCACCTCGTCTTGAGTTAAGAGTATCCCGTCGTTTTTCACATCCATGATTATTGCAAATCGATAATGTCTTAAGATTGTTGGGTGCAATAATCAAAAACAAGAAAAAATCAAATAAGCAAAAGTTATTGATACTTAGCTCCTTTATAATGGAAGTGATCGATTTGATGAAACGAATGAGCTCCCCATATCTCCGCAACAGCAACAAGGCAAAACTTTGGAAAACAGAGTGAGCCACGTGTTCAACACGTTGCCCTTAAGAAATTAGCGCCCGGCTACACTCAAGAGTGATGCTATAACCCTCACAGGACGGATATCTCCAGGATAAAACACCCTAATACGCCTACTAGTAGCATATGTAGTAAATGCTCAACTTAAGCTTGGCAACTCCGAAAAAAACCATAAAGGAAAATCTCGAACGCTTGAGAAAACAATATAAAATATTTTTTTCCCCTTGGGGTCTCTCTAAATATAGAGCAACCCCTTTCCCATAGATTTTACAAAAATAATGAATTTGTTTATATAATTGACAAATACAACTTAAGAAGAAAAACTCTCCGATGTGGGACTAAAAGGTTTATATAGTTTCTTAAAACTACTAAAAATTGGAAACTCCACGATGTGAGACTAAAAAATTTCATTCACAAAATAAAATAATAAATTATAATTTTTTATTAAAACTTTAAAAAATTATTTTTTTATTAATCGTTTTCCAACATATATCAACATAGACAACGACAACGATTGCATCTATAAATGTTGACCTCAATTCTTCACAAAGAGCCTTCAATCCTTTATTAAAAGCTATGGACACAACATTATGAACCTTATAACATCCAATTCGATCAAGATCCGTGTTGTTATGAGGATGACGAGCAAGCTCTCTCGGAACACAACCAAGTGGCCCGGTGTTGTGTATCCAAAATTTCTTGGCACCAAATTTATAAAGATTCTACATTTTTAAATCATAAGTCAGATAAATGAAATGCCTTCAAGAATGCATACATTCTTCTTGATAATGGTAACGAAGTACCTGAACCGCTAATTTGATTTCTGCAAGCATGGCTGGAATCTTTTTGATTACTGGTGGTGCAGTTAAGTTTGATAGATACAGGGCACCAAGAAGATCGTTTTGTCCGATGTCAATCATGTAAAGCGCTCTGCTGAACCCACTTTCGTTGATCATATCTTTGTGACCTGCATGGAATATAAATAAGTATTCTCGACTGCTGTTAATCCAAAATTGGACTACGCATAATTAGTTGCGAATTCTACCTTCTGAGAGGAGTTGAAGTGAACGGAGTTGGAAGTGATTGAACTGTTTAACCTGTACATCTAGTGAAAAAGGGGAGTATAGTTCAATGATGGTTTTTGAACCGGAGATGGCGGAATTCGCGCCACCTCTGAAATCTGGTGCCAATGACTCCAGAAATGGGCTTAGAAACTTCAGCTTCAAACTTTTACCTACAAATACAATGAAGATAAAGTTCCACACAAAACAATAATTAGGCGTCCATTAATGGGTACTTACAGAGGAAAATGTGGTGATAATTAATGGGTACTTACAGAGGAAATCGATAATTAGTCGTCCATCACCAAACCGGCCGGTACCCTTGTGGAAGAATGTGTTACCATGTGGCAAACCGATATAGACACCGGAGGCAGGGACATATCCACCGGTATCCGAGTTGGAATCTCCAAAATTAAACAAAATGGGTGATGCTGATTGAAGAGTGTGATGAAATTGAACAAAGAAAATACAGAGGAAAACATACAAGAGAGTAGAAGAACTCATTTCTAATACTCTATCTTACTACTGCAGCACTAAGCAGTGATTTTTATACATCATATCATGATTGAAGAAGAGATTTCCTTATCAGATTGAAAAATTATTTTCTAATGGTTAATTACATTCTTTATTAGTGGCCTATTTAATCAGTTTTTAGTGCTAGTTTCTTGGAAACTTTGTGTCAAGTTGGATTAAATAATTTAGACCTTGTAGATGACTTCTACTTACATTTTTTTATACATTTTAGTCTGATAAATTCACCAAGAGCATCCACAGTGGGCGAGTATAACCAAAAATTTGGGATGAGATCGTGACGCAGTGGGACGGAGTAAAGATCAAATCCCAGCCAAAGATCAAATTCCGGACCATATTTGGTCGCGACCAAATACCAAATCCTAATATAGTCGGGCGTAAATTTAAAGTACGCTTGTTGCTGGGCGTAAATTTAAAGTACGCTTGTTAACGGGCGGAGATTTAAATTACGCCCGATGAAAATTCAAATTAAAAAAAAAAAAAAAAATGAGGCGTAAACTTAAAGTACGCCTGTTGACAGGCGTAAGCTTAAAGTCCGTCGGGTGATTGATTGGGCGGACATTTGAGATACGCCCGATGAAATTTTTTTGGGGCGGATTTTTAAATTACGCGCGACCAAATTTTAATCGCCACCGTTACGTGACAACACGGACTAAACCCAAAATTTGATCTTTTTTTTGATCTTTGATCTTTGGTTTTGATCGCACCACTGCAGTTGCTCTAACCCACATGGTACTGGTTCCCTGGACTTTTTTTGTGTGCATTAAATAGTGTATACGGTTCGGATCAGATGAAGAATGACTAGATGGCTGAGAATGAGGTTTAGTGAAAACCTAAGTTAGACTAGACTTAAAAGAAGCAGTGATCAAAATGAGATTTGCAGGAATATAAAACAAAGTCAAGTGGATAAACTCATAAACCATCTCTTTTACTCCACAAGTCCACTTGTATAGATGAGAATCAGAGAGTGCCACTGCCGATAAGTAAGGAGATTCTAGTTGGCCTTGGGATTAATGGGATGGGACAAGAAGTCTCATCTTATAAATATCTTTTTGACCCCTGATCCGGTTACAGTGGGTAAGTTTGGCTTGTGGACGGCTTCAAATCGAAATATAATAGACAGACTTACAGTAAGGCTGGATCATTCGGAAATCTAACTTGGTTTTGAAATGGGAGCAACAAGTGTCAATGTGGGAGATACTTGCACTGACGGGTAACCAACGTATTACTTGTATTGAAAATGGCATTGTGGAACCCTATTCTGCAGCGCACACGTGGAGGACGATTAGGAGCCAAAACATGATATAATAATACAAATAATATAATAGCACGCACCGAATTAGTTCTAAGAATGTTTCAATATGACGCTAAGACACCTTTGTAATCAACCACACACTTTCCCCTTTTCATAAACCAAAGCGGTTAGATCAAGAGGAGGTCCTTTTTTTATTTTCTCTTCTCACTATTTTTTATAAACCAAAGCTGTGAATAAACATTTCACCATTTATTTACTCGTGGATCTAGACATCCCATTGACGAACCACGTATTTACTTGTGTCAGTCTTCCATTTAATTCTCTGCACTTTACCTTGTGTGTGATTTCTATTTACATCATATTTTATCTATTGTTCTATCATTTTAATCAATTGATTGTTCTTCCGGAAACGATAGTCACGGGCATATTATTATGGATGATGCAAATGCCGAGTTCACTGAATGGAAAAGGAAATTCAAGCATTTAAAAACCATGACCACTGGTGCAGTGGTGACGTGGCTTTTGAGTCGGTCATGTTGTACAGAGTAATCTTTATTCTTTTAGCAATCCGTGTGGGAGAGGTGGATCCAAGTTTTTGTGGGAGAGGATTCATGAAATAAAACCATTTTGGTGGATACAAGGAAGTCCAAGGAAATAACATACTTTGTCAACAATATAGAGCGATACTTCCTTGATGGTCGTACACTCGAAAAAACAGAATGTGACATTTAAGAGTACGTATATCTTTGGAAACGTCAAAGTCTAGTGAATGCCCAAATGCGATGATGAAAGAGACAAGAAAGAAAAAAGAAAAAAAATCCAGTTAATCAATCAATCAACATCATTTTAATAATCAACGTCAGGGTTTCCAAAATCTTTTGTCTTTAAATAATAATAGTGCAAGTTCTTCCGCCTAAACTCTACCGATACAAAATCTCCAATATCTGAAATTTTGGTTTAATCAAATTGGATTCAGCCAATTATTTGTTGTGGCGTGATTAATTTGAATCAATCTTGATTTTTATGACTATGTTGATGGTGAACATCAAGAACTACCAGGGGGAGTTGTTATTGATGGAGCTATAGGGCCTATCCAAGGTAGATCTATTGGCGAAAGCTTGATCGATTTG
The DNA here is from genome assembly GCF_003573695.1 of Papaver somniferum. Classification (NCBI taxonomy): domain Eukaryota; kingdom Viridiplantae; phylum Streptophyta; class Magnoliopsida; order Ranunculales; family Papaveraceae; genus Papaver; species Papaver somniferum. Next base: position 14,810,513 of record NC_039359.1, on the reverse strand, counting down.
TTGATATCTGTCTCAAAGCTTCCTTTACTGCAATTATCTCAGTGATGTTCTTGGCCTTCTTCTCGTGAAATATGGTTGTTTTTTAAGACCAGTTTTCAAACACAATTTGTCAGAACATTTTTCATGGGGGAAATTTTTGAAGTGGACATGGGGGACCAATAAAAAGTCGGCATTTATCCTTCATTTTTTGGCAGTTTCCAAGAAATTTAATTTTTGATTTTATCCTCTACCTTCTTTTTAAATCAGGGTAGTTTTTTTTCTCATAAATTGATGGCATCTTTAAACATGTTAAAGATCGATGTAATACTTTGAAATACCGATAAAAAGGGAAAAAATCTTAATTATTTTCATAAATTAGATAATTATACTAGATAGCAATCCTAGTGGAAAAAATCTATTTCCACTTGCACATATACAGACTATAAAACATTGATGCAGAAAATCAATAGCCCAAGTACATAACACCTTGTAGATATCTCGACAATACATGATCTGGGATGGATGGTAGCGAAATATATACGATAAAATCTTAAAAAACTTTCCAATTCTACAAGAAAATCCCAAACATCACTATTTCAACATTAGTCATTAAGTGATTTCATTTTGCGTAACTAAAATAATATCATAAGATGTAAAAATAGTTTTTTCCTTTTGCACTAGCGAATAAAGATACTAATTAAAAGATTGCACGACATTTAAAGAATGACAAAGTTATATAAAATCTACATATTATTACAGAATTGATGGCCTGAATTATTGTACAGTAGATATGACATCGTTATATAAAACCAATTAACAACAATTGAAATCATCGCAATCAACTAAATGCACATGAAATATATACTATCAATCATAAAAGAGAAGAACGAAATGTAGTGAGCTTATGGAGTTAATAGAGACAAACTAACTTAGTAGATTTACTATCACTTTCTTGGCAGGCATAAAACATCTTAATATCTTGACCTTGCAACACAATCAGAACGTAGAAGTCATTGTGAAGCACAAATGATACCCCACGCACATGTAACTTATTCAAGATTTGAGGCCAGTAGTTAACCTGAAATTTGAACCTTAAATGAAGTTCACAAATCAATTACAATAACAATCAAAGCTGAGACTAATGAAAGACAAAAGTATATTTCCTCGAATCATTTATGATCAAGGAAAAAAGAATGTAAAAAACGAATGTAATGAGATTATCTTTATTGTATTAAAGTTCAATTGATAGATGTAAACTAAAATGCTAAACAATTTTTAGTTTTGAGAGTTTTTTCTCCCGTGGAAGACTCTCTTTTTGTGTGTGTGTGTGTTTTTTTTAAATTTCTAAATGGGATGTTTAACGGTTATGTACGTTGTTGAATATCTTCGTTATCTCTTTCAGGAAATTCTGTTTCATGATCAACTTCGATGTTGTTGGGTTGGGTCGTTGAGTGAGACTTGATCTCTTCTAGAACCCGTAATAATGCTTATTTTGCAACTATACTTAGTTTCTCATTTCACAACCTTTTTTAGCTACCGATAATGCTAAGTATGACAACTCACTATAACATATGGATAGTATCACAATCAACAATTATGTTATTTTCTTGAGAATAAAAAAACTATAATACTATTTGATGCCTCTTTGGTCCACCTATTCAGGTAATAATGAGATGAAAGATCAGATAACTTTAAATGGTGAAGTACTTTCACAATATGAGCACATAATATGCTGAAAAGTTCAAATTATTTACAACTACACTGAAATGTAAAGTTGGAGGAGGTGATATGTACTGTACGAAGCGCCATTGCTTCAATATATATTGATACTTTATATATGCTTGTTGTTCCATCATCAATTTCAAGTTTGAGATCAAGGTAAATCATCCTCTTAAGTTGCGTCCGAAGTTCATTGGAAAGCTGACTAGTATATATTTCAGACTTTTGTTTTTTATATTATTTCCCGTCTGACGCCGGATTTGGTTTCGCCGATATAGATTTGTGATATGCCATTCTAGCCTTTTCATGTCGTGTATCCACAGCCTTATCATAGTGACACACAAATTCAGAAGGATTTTTTTTCTTCTTAAAATATTTCTTAAAGTAGTTTTTAATATTCTCGCTTGATTAGGTGTTTTTCATACCAGCACAAAAATGTTATCTCCCGTATACTTGTGCTCATTTCTCATGTAACCTGAAAAAATTCTTCATCCATTTGTTATGTTTTGACTCATATATTTCAAGCAGTTGCTCCCAATTTAACAGAAACGCATTCTCAATCTTGCAATCATAAATACACTTTCTAAAATCATTTGTAAATAACGCATGCATACCAAATATATTTGGTAAGTGCTTAACAATATTTTGATAAATATACCATAAATATAAACGGTGATGAATATTAGGGAATACCTGTTAAATTTCACTAGCCATCTGAATTGTCTAATCAATGAATATAGTTTTCATTTCTTTTCCTTCCATTACCTCTAGGAATGTTTCAAACAACCATATGAATGGGCTTTTAGTTTCGTACTTTAATAGAACACTTCCGGATAGTATAATGTGACAATTATTGTTCACCCCAACAATCAACACAAATGGCATGTCATAATCATTAGTTTTAAATGTGGTGTCGGAACACACAATATCTCCAAAAATATTATAATTTAGCCTGGATTTAACATTGCACCAGGAACAATTCATAATACGAATATTCACTATCAACTTGAATAATTTAAAAAAATGATTTATTTTCTTTTTGCTTCCTCTTAAAATAGACTGAAAGAACTTTTATATCACCTTTTTTTATCCACTCAATATGTTTTCCTTGCACCAATTTACAACGATTATCTTTGTTAGAGCACTACTCGGTTGAACTCGCAAGTGTTTCTATTTCAAGCTTGTTTGTCAAGTTTAGGTGTCAGAACTATAAGTCTTGATTTTCAATCTACTTATATCTATGTCTCGGATTAGGATAAAATGTGTAGCTGAGCTTTAGAATTCACGGCGTTCATCGATTGAAAACGAAGATCTATTAAGGGGAGCTTGGAGGAACTTCATCAACAAAAGGTATGTGGAGACTTAAACTCATCTATCACTCAGAAGTCTATTTTATTTTATATCCTATTGAGACTAAGTCGTATATCTATATATACTTTTACATTATACACATTTGATATATATTTCGAGATGAGTTTAACTCGCTTATATCTTTCTCGAATATGTGTTGGAAAGCTTTTTGCTTTAACTACGTTCATCATTATTCTTGACGAGTTTAATTGGAAACAATTTATTTGTTGGAAACTAAATAATGATTCAAAATATGATCATGTGAAAATCGTCTTGTAACATCTTACATGATTTGTGTGAGATAGTCATTTGATGTAGATTCATAATGTTTCGTATTGATCATTCGATCACTTGAAAATTACTTATAAGCTAATAGTTTGTGTGAGACATCTATTGTCGTCTCCTAAGAATGTTTCAATGATTGAAATGGGAGTTTAGAAAAATTAATCATTGTCTGGATATAGCACAGTATGCATACCCGTATGCGAACAGTTGTAAGAATGATTCAGGTCCAGGAACCAAGTATGCATACCCGTATGCGAACAATTTTAACTATCAAAGTCCGGGAACTAAGTTTGCATACCCGTTTGCAAACTGTTTCACCTGAATTCGGTCTAGAACGACAGTATGTGCACCCGTTTGCGAACTGTCGGAAAAGATCAAAGTCCGGAACTTAAGTTTGCGTACCCGTTTGCAAACTTATGTGATTAAGTTCTAAAATCGGTTAAGTATGATTCCATACTCATGAACAAATACATTTATAAACCAAGGAATGCAATCTTTGCAAACCGTGGCTAAAATGTTCATGAACTGATTCTTTTGAATCAATCTGATTTAGCTTCAATTGTGTTTTGGATACTTCTACGAGAATATAAAAAATTGAACAACTCTATGAGTAACACAATTAGATTCATTTTATTATCATTTGATCTAAAAATTTTAAGATGAATGTGGTTAACACAAAAGTGTTCATATGGCTAACTTCGGTTAACTGTTATTGAGTCAACTCAATATACACGTTTAGGTACGGTTACCCATATTTAAATGAAGGTATATTTCATTTGTGTGTAACAAGCTAAGACCATATAACAGTGGAGAGATATTTCTTTGGTTTTAAGGAAACTTAGCTTGAATCTTAAATCAGGATTTCATCTAACAGTGTATATTGATTGCTTTGTTTCAAAGCTATCAAACCCTGATTTGAAGACTATATAAGGGATAACTCTAGCAACTGGGAAATCTAATCCCCACACATCATGTGTGATACTAGTTGCATCTAGAGTCGATTCTCCTTTAACCTAGGTGTTTCCTAAAACCATTATAGGTTAACGACTTAAAGACTTCATTGGGATTCTGAAGCCAAACCCAACTATTTTCTCTGTAGTCGTGTGTTCTGATCTTATTTGTTCTATCGTGTTTAGTACTATATTCTCTAAGATTTGCTCGAGATTTAACTCCGATAGGTAAGATATAAAAAAGTAATCACAAAACTCTTTGTCTCATTCTTTGTGATTCCATAATAACTTGTTCTACTACCATATAGTTAAGTTATTGTGAGGTGATTGATATTTCTAGGTTGTTCTTCGGGAATATAATACAGGATTATCAATTGGTTCATGTGGGAGACAGATTTATCTATCAGAATAGACTTTTCTGTGGGAGAATTTTTTTTTTATCAAGTCTTCGACTTTGGGTCGTAGCAACTCTTAGTTGTGGGTGAGATCAGCTAAGGGAATCAAGTGCGTAGAGTCCTGTTGGGATTCAGAAGCGTAAGGAACGCGACTGTACCTTAATCAGTGTGAGACTTGGTTAGGAATCAATTACATTCCAGTCCGAAGTTAACTTGTAGTAGGCTAGAGTATGTAGCGGCTTAATACAGTGTGGTATTCAAATATAGACTAGGTCCCGGGATTATTCTGCATTTGCTGTTTCCTCGTTAACAAAATTTCCAGTGTCTGTGTTATTTATTTTCCGCATTATATTTTCTGTATAATTGAAATATCGCAGGTTGTACGTAGTTCAATCAATTGGTAAATCCAACCTTTGGTTGTTGATTGAAATTGATTGAAACTTGAAAATTGGTCTTTGGTAACGTTCAAGTTGTTTCTCATAATAATCAAGCTCGTGGATTCTATCTGTTTGATTTGCTGATTACTTTGAGAAACATAGATATAACTCTTGGATATATTTCCTTGATTGAGTCTGACTGTCTAGTTGATTATCACAGAATTATATTGCAGTTAGTCATTACAGATTGCCTAACGAAATATTGAGTGTGGTTGTTAGACCCCCGCCTTTTCAATCTTGAGTAAAATTTGGATTGTATGGTCATCCCACTTCTTCGCTCATGTACGAGAAAATTCTAGTTTCTCCAAATCTGGTGCAAGCTATATTATTTATTAGCATAGATTGAGAAGGCAGTATTTTTCTTTGTGATCACGACAAATGCACATTATCTTGAAAAGCAACCTCTTGGTTATGCTCTGTAGAAAAAACCACGATAGAATATGTTTCTTTGGAATTAATCCTAATTTGTATTCTTTCCATACAACCATTTCGCAGCATTGCTCGAGGTTTAGTTTGTGCCCCCCCTTGGGTGTATTTCGCTTCGCCTTCACGTGAAAAACAAGATATTCATCCAATAATAAAGACGATTGTTTTCTCACGCTAAACCCAACTATCCTTGCATAAGCATTATATAAATTCAAATGCATCATCATCGAATTTGAATTTTCTTCCTATTGTGGTTTCGTTATCTTCCACGGACCTACCAACAAGAATACTTTCTTCGACGTTCTTTCGAACAATCTTATTATCATATTCTCCGCCACCATGGATTCATTTGAATTAGTAATTTTATACAAATCAAATGAATATGGCTTCTTTTGTTCTTCCAATATGTTGAAAAAAAAAAAATTTGGTAAAATTTGAAAGTTACAATTGAAACAAAACTACTTAAACATGTTAGAAATATATCACAATTGTTCAAATCATCCAATAGATCAACATTTCATAAAATAATTTTTTTTAAAAAGTAAGAAAGTTAGTTGAAACTCCAAAATTTTACATATATATCTGCTATTATTCACGAGTGGTAAACCCGTAAACTTAAACTGTTTCACTGATTGCAAATCGAGCAAGCTAAGTTATTAGATTACTCATCAGAGTTTAATTAATATTAAAGATTTAGATCAAGAATTTACCTCTAGCATGAAGAACAGTAAATAAGAGGAAAAAAGAATTTGAGTTTTAAAAGTTAATAAAAAGATTTATTAAGAGAAAAATATTTTCTATATTACCATAGTACTACGTGAGATCGTATTCTTTCATTTCCTTTACTAGATTGTTTGTGCCGACGTTAATTTAGGTTAGTTGTTTTTATTGGATAACTAAGAAAATTTGTTTTCGATTTAGAGAAATTAAGGTAACTTAGGAGGATAAAAATGAAACTTAAATTTGTCGACTGTCAAAAAAATAAAAGGTAGATGTCGACTTTTTACTGGTCCCATATCCCCCGTTCGAGTTACTCCATCAAAATTTTTTCCTAGTTTGTCTACTGAAAAAACATGTTAAGAAATTAGTTGCATAATGACGAGAAGGGTAATCTCTCAATTCTTGTTCATCTTCACCATATCGAGATGATTGTTGATTCTCTGGTTGTAATTGGGGAAAAAAGTTAGTGTACTTAACTTGATGATGCATAATGAACTGGGAAAAAATATTGACAATTTTTTCATATTAGCTCAAAACTCCTTTTACTTTTGCGGAAACAAAAGTTAGATTTTTAAATCATGAGTAATGGCTCATTGATTAAGAGTATCATTCTAGTTTAATGTTTGATTCTCGACATACTTTTATTTTTTATGGTCATAATGTCAATCTTGGTAATGCCGTTGGTTATAATAATTTTGGATATAAGCCTAAGTCCAATAATTCAAAGAATACTCCTCATTTCAAGAATACTCAATATCAATAAGGTTCTTCATCTGATTGCAGTGGTCCTTTTGGTGATTCCAGTTCAAGAAAGTATTCAATCGATTTCTCCTAAATTGAACGCCAATTTTTTCAAAAAATGGGACACTATTTCAGTAGATGTTACTTCAAGTATCATACGCCACCTAAAAATATTGCCAATACTTCTAATACTTCTACTACCAGTGTTGTTGAGGTAAAACAAGCCTCTTCAAGCATACATATTGTTGAAACTTCACCTCAGGATGATCCTTTTTCTTCTTCAACTTAGTGGTCATCTGATTCAGGAGCTTCTATATATATATGACTTAGGATTTATCCATATTGGATAATGGCAAGGACAAGGTCATGGTTGGAAATGGTAAGACCTTAGACATCTCTCTTACTGGTTTTTCTGATTTGCAAATTTCGAAAAATAGTATTTGGTTAACCAACGTCTTACACGAGCCAGAAATGAAACATAATTTACTTTCCGGGGCAAAGTTTAAGAGAGATAACAATTGTTATTTTGGTCCTAATGGGTACAAAATTAGACAGATACACACTGACACCTTATTGGCTCAGGAAAAAATATCAATAATCTTTATCTTATTTCTCATATTCCTTTTTATCATTCCTCAATATAGTATTCCTTTTCTACATCATTAATTGTATCTTCTGATTTGTGGCATAGTATATTAGGACGTCCTTAAAAATAATATCATTCAACACTTACATTCCAATAGGGATACTGTGCTTAATTCTTCCAGGGCTTCTTCTTTATGTCATTCCTATCAAATTACTAAAAGTAAAAACTTGTCATTTCAATTATCTGATGCACATGCATCTACTCCTTTATCTTTTATTCACTATGATATATGGAGACTTCTCCCATCGTTCTTTCTTTATTTGGTCACATTATTTTTATGTATGATTTTTAACAGATTTCATTGGATTTATCCAATGTTGTGAAGTTTGATGCTTTGCAATGTTTCAAATATTTTAAATCTCTTACTGAAAATCTCTATCCCACCAAGATAGTTTATTTTTCAGCTGACAGTGACTCCCACCTGTTAAGGGTCTTTTACAAGTTTTTATAGAGTCAAGTTTTATTTTAATACATGTTGTTTAACTTTACTTGTCCAAAAGAGTACTAAGTTGATGCTTTTTTATGTACCACTAATCTTATAAACAACACTCCAACCTATACTCTTAACTTCCAATCTCCTTTCAAGTATTGTTTAATCAATCTCTTAATTACACTTTGTTAAAACTTTTTGCCTTTATTTGTTATCCTTTTCTTAGTATCTGATGGGTTTACTAGATTAATTTATGATTGTTCTTTGTTTGTCTTTACAAATGATTATGAAATACTGATAATCTTGCATTAAGTTGATGATTATTCTTACTGGTAGATCTGACAGTTTGATTGAATATCTGGTTAAAGCATTTAATGTTGACTTTCCATGAAAATACTTGGTGATATTCATTACTTCTCAGGCATAGAAGCTATTAGGTTTGCAGATTCATTACATAATTTATGAAGATGCCTCTATGTCCAAGTGTTCTTGATTTTATGTAATTGATAAAGATGCATATATGTACAAGTGTATCAATGCTAGGGACTGAGTAATCTTCAGTTAATTGACATTCGTATATTTCCATTAACAACAAGAACCAATTGCTAGAGCTCGAACCATTAACTTTAAATAAATTTTAATCTCACGAAGAAATCAAGCAGGATCTATGCAATGATATGAAAACTAACTACATGTTCTATTAATTTGACTTCCTTATTGAATTGGAGGAGTAAAAAACTTATAAAGATAAAACTTTCAACAAAGTTTCGAAAATGTGTATCGTTCCCTGGATATAAAAGTAGTTCTTCGAAGATTTAATACATTCATATCAAAGCCTTAGTTTTATCATATGTTGCGGTTATCATAAAAGAAAAAAGGATTGATGTTGTAAAGTTTCAAACGTTGTTTTCAATTGAAATACTTGCTTCCATTAAGTTTAGTTTCTTCTTGTATTTGATTTTGTGTTTGTTTTCCTTTTTGATTTTGTCCAGTTGGCTTTTGTTCGTCTCATGTATCCTTTGATTTTTCTCTGCAATAACGTTCTCTCCATCTATTCTTCCGATCATGAAAACCAACCTCACATGGTAGGGTAGTAAATCTCGAGAGATCTATTAATTGGAAAGAATAACAAACGTGTAAAATAGTGAGAATAAAAGTATTTGTCTAAAAAAGTATATTTTACACTTGCTTGCTAAATCCAACATGTTTGAATGTAAACCCTGTGACACCCCAGTTTCCAGGGCATATATCCTTTCAATTGAAGATTGTATTTTACTTTACAAACCTGAAACTTACATAACACTAATTGGTGTTAACAAATGTTGACCTTCAATTTTTGACTTTGACAAGACCAGATATTAGTTTTGGTGTAAACTATGTCGTATGGACCAATAACAGATGTTCATTTCAATCTTGTCAAAAGAATACTGAGATGCTTAAAAGGTATAATTGCAAATGGAACAACTCTTAGAAAATATAATATACATCCACTTAGTTCTTATACTGACTGACTGGGATGGTTGCGCTAATATTATTAGGTATTACATATGATTATGGTGTCTTTATGTGTTCTTCTTTGATTTCATGGTCTTCTAAAAAGCAACAAACTGTCTTTAGATCCTTAACTGAAGATGAATACAAGCGTTTATGTATTTTAGCTTCAGAATTATAGTAGCTTTAAAATTTAAAAATCCTGACAATTTCAGAGACTTGTATCCATTCAATCCCTAGACTTCAACTTAGTTCATTCATCTCCTGGAAGATTTCCTCTTTACCTCTGATACAGTTCCCTTCTCGCTGGAACTGCCACTTCCCTTTGCATATTTGACACAAGATTTGATAATTTTAGCAAGCTCGTGAGGAAACTTATTTTCCTACTTGAGACCATCGTCATTAATTGGAGGTTTCGACTTGGTCAGTATCTGCCACAAGAGTTTACCAAAGCTAAAGATGTCGACCTTGTGGTTGTAATTATTAAAAATCTTAGATACTTCAGGCTACATATACTCAAGTGTGCCGACGAATGGTGTCATATTCTCACCCTTTCATCTGGCTTCCCCAAAATCGCACAAAATAATCTCATTCTTTTTATCATTAAGAAGGAAATTCTCTGCAAAAATAACGTTGCATCTGTAAGATTTGGAATATTGCTCCGATAATTGTTAGGAGAAAAGATTATAGGATTAGCTATCTAGACCACTCGACTAAACTGAAAACGTAACAGACCAAATGAGACAGGCTCGACATGATTGTTCACACCATAACAAACTAGAGACCCAGCAATTATAAACACCTTAAGTGCATAAGGGAGTCCATTATTCTTGCTGGAATGACATTATCAATGAAACACCTTTTTGGCATATAAAATCAATCAAATACCGAATTGTGCTAGTATTTATTTGCCGTCACTTTCACCAAACAATAATATTGCAATCTATTTGAAGTATTTCAAATTGTCCCTTCATAAAAAATGACAGGGCACTTAGGACTAACAAGGGTTTACTCAATAAATACTTTTAGAGATTTGTAAAGATCTAAAAAGAGTCATGAAAATTAATAACTTTATGAGAGTTCAACAGAATTTGACAAAACTTTGTGGAGTTATGCAAAGTTATCTAATGTGTTACAGAGATTTGTAGAATCCTGAAGAGTTGCAAAAACAAAATTGATATAGCAATCTGCATGAGAAACACAAATTTATCATCGCGTATGTATTATACTAATTTCAACTAATTAAAAAATAAACAAATTATTATTGTGTATAAAACATCCTTCTTTAGTTTAACAATATATAATAAATACTACAAATAAAAATAGCATATATTTACACATTAATACATAATAATTAAAATTGAAAATGTTTGAAAGAGATTTTTAATAAAATTAAATATTATCACTAATCATATCATGGTGTAATTTATATGCATCTATTATATGAGTTTTATAGATTGTATATTTATGAAATAAAATAAAAAAAAATAAAAATATTTTTTAATTTTTTGGAAGTCTTCCAAAATCTTACATATTTTGCACGACTTTAATCAAAGCAAATACATACACAAAAGTCACTCAAAGTCTTGAAAATGAGTAAGTATACAAAGTCTTTGAATTTTCACGTTTTTAGCTAGTAATACAAACTTTAGAAGAATTTTTAGAATCTACAACCAGTAAACTTTGAAAGAAACTTTAAAAAGTATACAACCAATAACACAATACTTTGGGAGTCCATTAAAGTCTTTAAAAAAATACTTTTATCACTAAACCATCGGGTTAGTTGGCTGGAGAAAACTGGGACAGTTAGCTGTATTCATACTAGATGAGCTTCTCATCTTCAAGTCGTTATTTCAAGATGAGGTGCTCATCATTCCTAGAAAATGGAGATGCAATGAAACATCATCCAGGTCACTGATCAGAGATTTCTTACGTGAAGATGAAGCTGAAGTAATTGGTGGGATAGGTCTATTTTCAAACTTTGAGAGATATGATTCCTTGGAATCCCTGAATCATGTAGGTAGTGTTTCAACACTTCCAATTTGTAACGCATTGGCTTAATCAGATTCATTGGAATCACTGATAGTACATGGTAATTCGTCCCTTCTTACACTTAATAATTCCTAAACAGTATGTCTACGTATGTGGTGGACATGTTTGAAATTTATAGAAACCTCGACAACTTTTGTGAGTGAAAATGTGACATGAAACACAACTAAATGTTAATTTTGATGATCAGTTAGTTCTTTTGTTCACCAAAGGTCTCTGTTATCCTACATTCACAAAGTCTTCTTATACAATTGCTTGGAAATTCTTCTGTTGCTGAGGCTTTTAATTCTGCAAGCCCGTTTGACTTATGTCGAGTTTGTATTTTGTTTTTTCCTCTTCTGCTTCTTTAGAGAGAAGTTAATGGCAACTGCAAGATGAAACTTAGCTTATATAAAGACAACTCTCTTTATTGATGTTTAGAAAATCTCTCAAAACTAAACACAAGCTCTAATCTTGCTCATATGATCAACCACAACTTTGGTGATCATATATATATAGAACTATGAATTCCTTTTCCTAGTCCTATTACCTTATTACATGTCTTTCCTTTTCTTAGAACTAGATGACTTCTAATTCTCTTAGGATTACATCAATTTCCTAATCTTGTCCTAACCAGCTTGTTAGTGACTTCTATGTTGAAGTTTAACCAACATTCTCCCTGTTAAGCTTCAACCTTACCCGTGACATATCTTGTACTCCAATCAATTGTCTCATTTCTTCAAACTTGATCCGAGCTAATGCCTTTGTCAATATATCTGCTTTCTGCTCAGTTCGAGGTATGTGTTCTACGTTAATGACCTCCTTCTCGATGCATTCTCGTATGAAATGATACCTTTTGTGAATGTGTTTCGTCTTCCCATGAAACACTGGATTTTTAGTGAGTGCAATTGCAGACTTATTATCAATCTTGATGAGAACTTTTTCAGGTTCTCTTCCTTTGATTTCACCCAACAGTTCTTGAAGCCATATTGATTGTTTAGATGCTTCTGTTGCATCCATAAACTCAGCTTCACAGGATGAGAGGGCTACAGTGTCTTGCTTCTATGAACACCATGTAATAGGTGCTTCTCCTAGATAAAATATATGACCAGTTGTACTTTTTCCATCATCTTGGTCAATATTTTGACTGCTGTCACTATACCCAACAATTCCTTTTGATCCTCCTCGACCATACTTCAATCCATAGCTGATTGTTCCTCTTAGATGTCTCAATATCTGCTTTATTACATCACCATGAGACTTGCGTGGACTCTGCATATAACGGCTTGCTACTCCCACAGAGAAAGCCAAGTCTGGTCTTGTGTGTAACAAGTATCTAAGGCATCCAACATTTCTTCTATAACTCGTTGGATCAATCTCAGCTTCTTCTTGTGCCTTTGAAACTTTAAGTCCAAACTCCATTGGTATCTTAGTTGGATTACAAGTTTCAAGTCCTGCTTCTTTCAGATTTCTCCTTGCATAAGCTTCTTGTTTAATCTGAATCCCATCTACTCCTTGATGGACTTCTATGCCAAGGTAATAAGTGAGTTTTCCGAGGTTTGACATCTCAAACTTTGATGACATTTCTCTCTTGAACTCATTGATCACCTTAAGGGAGTTTCCAGTCAAAAATAGATCATCTACATAGACTGCAATCACAAGAAGCGTTCCCTTTTCTTCTCTTCTGTATACTGATGTTTCTTTAGAGCACTTAACAAATCTGATTTCTCTTAAGATTTGATCTAACTTTGTATTCCAGGCTCGAGGAGCTTGTCTTAGACCATATAGAGCTTTTGATAACTTATAAACCTTATGCTCTTGTCCTTTTACTTCAAAACCTTCTGGTTGTTCAACATACACATCTTCTCGCAATTCACCATGTAAGAATGTTGTCTTAACGTCTAAGTGGTGAATTTCCCATGAGTTTGATGCTGCTTCTGCTATTAAGAGACGAATTGTCTCTAGTCTAGCAACTGGTGCGAAAACTTCATCAAAGTCTATGCCTGATTCTTGAACGTATCCCTTAGCTACAAGTCTTGCCTTATATTTGTTGACAGTACCATCAGCATTCCGTTTTATTTTGAAGATCCACTTAAGAACAATCACTTTTACCCCACCTGGCTTATCAACTAGAAACCAAGTCTTGTTTCTGTTGATTGAAATAATTTCTTCTCTACATGCTTGTGTCCATTTAGTCGAGACCTTTGCTTCCTGAAAATTCCTTGGTTCATCATTAACAGAAAGTAGCATAATCTCACATTCTTCTGCAACTTGAAGAACATAATCCTCCAGATACTGTGGATTTTGTACCTGTCTTGTTGATTTTCGCAGTGGAATGGGTTGAGTTATTTCATCGATCTCCTCCTCCTCTTCTTCTTCTTCTTCTTCTTCTTCTTCTTCTTCTACTTCTTCGTTATTCTCAGTGTTTTCATTATTCTCTTCTTTTTCTTGATTAACATCATTGTTTCCATTGGTATTGATGATTATGGGTCCTTTGCCTTCATCAATTACTTGACCCCATCTCATGTGAAACATTCCTGGATCCCTACTTGGTCCATCATTATTTTCTTTCCAGTTCCAGTTTGCTTTTTCATCGAATACCACATCTCGACTCACTATTACTCTTTTCGTTGTTGGATTGAATAATCTGTAAGCTTTGGATCCAGGCTCAATTCCTAGATGCACAAGAGTCTGAGATCGATCATCCAGTTTCTTAAGAGTTGTAGAATCAACTTTGGCGTATGCTTTGCAACCAAACACTCTTAAATGATCTATGTTTGGTTTTCTCTTTCGCAAACTTTCATATGGAGTCATGTCTTTCAGAGCTTTCGTAGGTATCCTGTTTATTAGGTATGTAGAGTGTCGTACATCTTCTCCCCATAGATAATTAGGTACCTGCATAGCCTTTAAAGAACTTCTTGTCATCTCCATTAGAGTCCTGTTTCTCCTCTCCACCACTCCGTTTTGTTGTGGTAGCCCTAGAACCATCTTGTTCTGAGACATAGTTTTTAAGGTTATGAAACTTATGTGTCCTAACCTTGCGTGCCACTTCCATGTCTGATCTTTCAGTCTCATATTCAGACACAATGACCTTCCAATCATGAGACTTGTCTTGTAGAGTCTATTCTGTGAGCGTGAGACTCTAACTAAAAGTCTTCCACTTGGGTCATGAACTGTTAGATAATCTTGTCGCATTCTAACATCACATCCAACTTCTGTAGCTTGTCCTAAACTTAAAATGTTGCTTTGTAAGTTTGGGATGAAGTAGATGTTTGTGACAAGCTTCTGTTCTCCGGTCTTGCTCTGAAATAGAATTGATCCTTTCCCTTCAATTTATACAGAAGATCCATCCCCAAACTTCACTTGTCCTTTGATTTTCTCATTGAATTCAGAAAAGTAGTGTCTCTTACCAGTCATGTGATTGTTGGCTCCATTATCTAAATACCAGATTCCTTCTTCTCCATCCTTTGATTCGTAGTTCTTTGGTATTAGTTTCCTTCGTTTAAGAAGACAACTTCGTACATGAAAAGAGCTGTATCTGCTTCCCTTGTTTCATTTTTGTTTGTTTCTTCCACCTTTTGTATTCTTTCAGGGCATACAGAGGAGAAGTGTCATGGTTTATCACATCTGTAACAAATAATGTTTGATCTATCCTTCTTTTCTTTCCCTTGGTTTTGATCATTCTGACTTGTTGTTCTATCTTGTGAGTTAAACCTTCCTCCCCTTCCTCGGCCTCTGTTTCCTCTACCACCTCTTCCACGACCTCTTCCTCTTGTCGCAGAGTTTTGTTGGTAAGAGTTTGTGTACAAGAGTTTTCCTTGAGTTTCTCCATTGTTTTCTTCATCAAGGATTTTTTCTTCATATGCTTTCAATCTTCCAATTATATCTTCATAGCTAGTCTTCTTTAAATCTAAGACTTGTTCGAGAGAAGCTATGATATGAATATACTTGGATCTTGGTAAACTATTGTGAAACTTTTTTACCAGTTTATCTTCATCAATGGATTGTCCAAGTGACGCAGCTTTTGAGGCTATCTCTGATAGCTTTCCTGCAAAGCTATCAATAGTATCAGTGTCTTTCATCTTCACTCTTTCAAATTCAGACATTAAGGTTTGCAGACGGGCTTCTTTAACTCGATCAGCTCCGAGATTACGTGCCTTTATTGCATCCCAAATTTTCTTTGAAGTTTCCTGTTCACCAACTTGTAGAACAAGACATTCTGGTATTGCTTGAAAGAGTAATCCAATGGCAACATTGTTTTTGTCTGGGTCCAATGTACCAGGATCAATTGTTTCCCAAACTTTGTAGATTTTCATCAGTACCTTCATTCTCATGGCCCATACTGTGTAGTTTGTGGCGTTGAGGATTGGAACTTGTATTGATGGTGGCGTGAACTGTTTTGCACCCACAATGGTGGTTTCGTTTTCCATGGCTCAGAAACAAGCTCTGATACCAATTAATGGCAACTGCAAGATGAAACTTAGCTTATATAAAGACAACTCTCTTTATTGATGTTTAGAAAATCTCTCAAAACTAAACACAAGCTCTAATCATGCTCATATGATCAACCACAACTTTGGTGATCATATATATATAGAAATATGAATTCCTTTTCCTAATCCTATTATCTTATTACATGTCTTTCCTTTTCTTAGAATTAGATGACTTCTAATTCCCTTAAGATTGCATCAATTTCCTAATCTTGTCCTAACCAGCTTGTTAGTGACTTCTATGTTGAAGTTTAACCAACAGAAGTGAGGTTTTGCTAGATTTAAAAATCATTTTTTCACTTTCATAACTGGAATTCAGTAAGACTATCCAGAGAATACGTTAAGATGAAATTGACTTTCCAAATCTTGGTGTTGTTTATTAACTTTCACATACATTTGAAATGAAATAAAGAGTTCATTGTCACTTTAAATAAGTAAAAGATGTCATTTGACTAAGGTCTATAAAATGAAAATATTCATTAAAAAGAAAGTCCGGAAAACAAGATCAAATTTGGTACTATTATGGGTAAGGAAGAGATATTCTTTCGCCCAAAGTATACAAACCACTCATTAATCTCAAAATTGAAGACTAAGAGGCTAATCATTTTCCATGTGGAAACAAAGTAACCCAAACGGCTACTCATATGCCTCTTGGGAATAAAGGCAAGTTGATGAAAAAGAATTTCCTTGATATTTACTTGATGAGCGGCTAATCATTTGCTTCCCAAGACAATTTTTTAGTTTTTTCAATATACCGTTTTTTGTCTCTCTCCTAAAAATACTCACCTGCACTCTCCTTCTCATAATAGGAAACACACTCCTTCACATGGTCTCTTATCAATTTTGAAAGGAATCACATACCCCAGCTCTTATACAACAAACAAGTCTTTCGAATCACAAATATAATGTATGGAACGCAAGAGTACATGGGTGCGTGTGACTTCTGGATTTCTTTACGATCAATTTGTTCTCTCCGAGCAGGATGATGACCTTTTTTACCAAGGGATTGATTAGATCCGGTTTTTTTCTCTCTGACTTACCAGAATGACGATTCTTTGTACGAAACAAATGTGAAGTCTAGTCGCAGTGAGATGTTGTGAACCACTCATAATGCTCATTTATGAAATTTTAACGATTACAACTTTTGGAGAAACATCGTTTTACACACTTAAACAAAGAAAGTTTGAATTAGGTTTGAAAAGACTAAATGTGAAGCTGATGCCACTACATATTTTTCCTTGATATGCATGTTTAAACCCCAATCCATATTTAATAGACCTGAAATTATCAATCTCACATGACCCGTTCATCGTTTTTTTGTTGATAAAATAAAAGAGAATCAAGAACTCCAAAATGAAGCCAAGGTTATAGGTGGCGTGGAAAATTTTTTAGAAAGGATTTGTGAGGCAACTATACGGTTAGCCGCCTCGGTGTAGTGAAATCCATCCCAACTTATAGCTTGTGTTACATCGTTGCAGATTGTGTAGCCAGGTTGGCCACATGTTGCCTTCTTGTTGTAATTGTTTGGTTCACCCCCATACCCACAACAAGCCTTATGTGGTTTGATAAAACCTAAACGAACAGAAAATAAAATAAAATATGCCATTAGAAATATAATCCATGACATTATTAGCATATTCAAGTTTTCAAGAAACGAAATTTTTTCTACACTGTGTATGCAGCTGCTTACCATATCTTTTGTATCTGGCAAAAAGGTCGAATTTGATTCTATATATATCAACATAGACAATGGCTGCATCTGTAAATGTTGATCTCAGTTCTTCACAAAGAGCCTTTAATCCTTTATTAAAAGCTACGGACACATCATTGTGAACCTTATAACATCCAATTGCATCAAGATCCGTGTTGTTATGAGGGTGACGAGCAAGCTCTCTCGGGACACAACCTAGTGGCCCGGTGTTGTGTATCCAAAACTTCTTGGCACCAGTTTTATAAAGATTCTACATTTTCAAATCAAAAGTCAGATAAGAGCCAAATATTTATGCATTACCACTCTGGATCATGACAAGTACCTGAACGGCTAATTTGATTTCTGCAAGCATTGCTGGAATCTTTTGGAGTACTGGAGGTGCAGTTAAGTTTGATAGATATAAGGCATCTAAAAGATCGTTTTGTCCGATGTCAATCATGTAAAGCGCATTGCTGAATCCAGTTTCAGTGGTCATATCTTTGTGACCTACATGGGAAGAAGAAGTATTTTCAAAAATATTAAGTTTGTTGACTAAAAAAATGAACTGCGCATAATTTGTTGTGAGCTCTACCTTCTGAGAGGAGTTGGAGTGAACGGAGTTGAAAATGAAAGAACTGTTTAACTTGTACGTCTAGTGAAAAGGGTGCCCATATATCCATGGTGGTTTTTGAACCCGTGATGGCGAAATTTGCACCACTTTGAAAATCTGGTGCCAATGACTCCAAAAATGGGCTCAAGTACTTGACCTTCAAACTTTCACCTGTATAAATACAATACCATATAATGGTCAAAATATAATCAGTAAGACTAAGATCTTGAAAAGAAAATGTGATGATTATGATCGAAAGGGTACTTACAAAGGAAGTCGATAATTAGGCGTCCATCACCAAACCGACCGGTGCCCTTGCGGAAGAATGTACTACCATGGGGCATACCGATATAGACACCAGAGGCAGGGACATATCCACCTGTATCTGCGCCCGTACCTCCAAAACTGAATAAAATGGGTGGTGTTGCTTGCAAAGTGTGATGAAACTGAACAAAGAAAATACAGAGAAAAACACACAAGACTGTAAAAGAAGTCATTTCTAAGCTTCTTGCTGCTTTAGAACTGAGCAGTGACTTCTACTCATTATATCAGATATCCTTATAGCATCAAATATTGGAAAAGTATATTTAATGGTTAAATGATATTATTAATTACATTCATCATTAATTAAGAGCCTAATTAATTGGGTTTTGGTGTTAATCTCTTGGAAACGTTGTGTCAAGTTGAAGCCAGCTGACATGTATCTTTCATATGATTAGACCTCATAGATGACTTTTAGTTAATTTGCTTATATTTTAGTTGTGAACTTATGATTTATATTCACTAAATCACATGGTACTGGTTCCCTGGATTCATTTGACTTGGATATATACGGTGCAGATTAGATGAGAGTGTTTTAATGGTGGAGATTACGGAAATTGTATGCAACGGAACTCAGAGCTGCAATTATAAAAATCATATTAACAGAAATACCGTACAAAAACAGCAAGAATCGTCTGACTGTCACTTTAGCTTATACTCTCATTTATTGGAGTTTTGCGGCAAGTGGATGTTTAAAAAACTCAACTTGCAATCAGACACTAGGGGGGCATTGGCCCGGGAGATGCCATACCTCAAGAGCCACAGTTGTGTTACTGAGAGTAACTCTTCTCGCATCAATACCCAAGAAGACGAACGTGAAAACCAAAATGTATCAAAATGTGTCTCATTGATGAGATGAAATAATTTGTATCAAAATAATTTGCAATAAGTGTGTGAAGCAAAATAATTTGTATCAGGCTTAATCTAAAAGATGGCACATTGATAAGCACATACAATAAAATGCAGCCGACTTCTTGATACATGTAAATCATCAAAATCTAGTTTATGTTCAGTTCTGGTGTTTAGTTGGAAGGATTCAGTTGACAAGGAGACATCCAAAAGAAATTTACCTAATGTTGAACAAGTAGTCGGCTCTGCCGTAGCTTCTCGAGTAAGTAAATTTTCCTGCACATACAACATTTATGATGAAAATATTGCCATGTAACATAAAGCTTGAATGGGATGAAGATACATGTTATCAAACATAAGGAGTTTTCTATGTTAAGCAATTGCACCTTTCACTTAACCGTTCCATTGCAACAACCCTTTCACCTCTCCGTTTCATTGCAAGAATTTTAATTGCTAGTCTCTTTTTGTCCAAATAAACCGTACAACATTCCACACCTGTATCTGCCATCTTTTTAAGATGCAGGAGCTTTCCGAGTTCTGCACAAAGCAAATCAACAACTGGTCAGTACAATTTCATCAGCAAATCATATTAGTAGGATATATCAATTGGTCTTACAAATAATATATTAGAGAGAGGCTAGTCCAATTGACCTAGTCAATTCTGTTTGGTCCTATTTCATAATATAAATTATAGTTTGGTCTTAAAAATTATAGTTTTGTCCTACGATGATGTCATGGATGATGTAAATGTCATCTTATAGTGGCAGAAATACCCTTTTTGATAAATACCATATATATAGTCAAAAAGTAAGAGAGAATAAATCATTCTCAGATTTACTTTCTCTCTCCTATATTTTCAGATCTAGAATTTCTCTTTCCTTTTCTTGTGTTTTTTTTCCTGCTAGAAGCTAACAATGGCGTCTCCACTTTCTTTTCTTTCTTTTTCTTCCTGCTATTGTAACAATGGTGATTCGAAGGTGAAAATCATGTTTATTTTGTTGTTGCTGCGGTTGTATATGATGAAAACGATTTACAACGAACTCATCTGCTGCTATTGTTGAAGAAAATGAGTTTTAGGATTTTTTTCTTCTCTACTGATGATGTAAACGATGAAGATGAGTGTTGTTGATGATGAAGAAGATGAAGATGATTGTTGTATATGTTTTTTCGTCTGTTTTATTGGTGCCGATTTTTGATTTTTTGATGTTTGCTGCTCGTGTTGAAGATCTTGAATTTGATTTTTTTTTGCTGGTGTTGAAGAATGATGAAGACGAAGATGAAGTTAGGTTTTTATATGGAGTTCATTTCTGGAATGAACTCTGTTTTTTTTTAGGTTTTTATATGGAGTTCATTTCTAGAATGAACTCTGGTTTCTTTAGGTTTTATATGGTGTTCATTTCTGGAATGAACTATGTTTTTTTAGGTTTTTATATGGAGTTCATTTCTGGAAGGAACTCTGTTTTTTTAGGTTTTTATATGGAGTTCATTTCTGGACGGAACTCTGTTTTTTGTAGGTTTTTATATGGAGTTCATTTTCTGGAATGAACTCTGTATTTTTTAGGTTTTTATATGGAGTTCATTTCTAGAATGAATTCTGGTTTATATAGGTGATTTCTAAGAAAATAAGTAGAAATTAACAAGAGTTCATTTTGACGAATGAACTGGTACAAAAAAAATAAGTAGAAATTAACACAGAAGGGTACTTTTATCCATTTAATATTTTTAAATAATTATGGACCAAACAGTAAAAGCGTTTGACCAAAGGATTAAACTGACATGGACCCACCTAAAACAAGACCAAACCATATTTTTCCCATCATATTACAATAACTACTTGCGAAAATAACATATTCCTACCGAAGGGCCCACCAGAATTCTTGTGTGCATTGGTAATGCTTGCTTGACGAATTCCATAATTTTCTGAAAACGAATACAAACTTGAGTATAAAACTCTAGAAACCCTAAGGAATGATTAATTAGCTAGGGGCTGATTACCTTAACTTCTTTGAAGAGATAAAATCTCCTCAGTTTAAATTCCTTCACCTTCTGCTCCAACTCCACCTGAGTTTCTTTGACTACCAACGCGAAAAACAAGCAATTCCTTGCATTATTAAGAATAAAAGTACATTCTATAAAGAAAACAAAAGCTTACGATAATCGCGAAGACGATGATAAGCTAGATAATTCCAGCTTCTGGATACTAATCCGTATTCGATTACTGAATCAATGTCTAAATGCTCGAGAATGTCTACAATAATATCTACTGGGATACTGTCTAGATTCCCCATCAAATCTTACTTGGCGGGATATGAATTCTAGGTCTAGAGTTTTTTACGAGCTGAAACTCCCTTGATGTTTTGCCTAGTAGTGAAAGTATAGGTACGTATGGGTTTATAGCAAAGAGGTAGGAAGGGCCAGTTTCCGTATTTTGACACTATCTACAGCGCTGCTAGGTCGATACTCCTGACTTGTAGATTAAGTAGGGGCCGGGCCTTTCGGAATGGATGGACCGTCATATTCCTTTCGGTCCAAAGAAAAGAGAAGCGGAATTATACTACTAGGTGATACTGAGCTTACAAATTTGATACAGTGCCTTCCGGTAGAAGTGCCAACTTGTACCAGTGACACTCAGAAAACTGGCAACTTTTAAGCAAAACCGAACTGAAAAGACGATTCGAAATTTAAAGAGTCAAATGCTCCAAAATGAATCCAGAAATATCTTAGGTATGGAAAACTTTGTGGTTAGAATCTGTGACGCGACCACTTGATTAGCAGCTTCAGTGTAGTGAACTCCATCCCACACTATAGCTTGTGAAACATTCTCGCACATGTTGTAGCCAGGTTGCCCACATGTTGCTTTGACATTATAGTTGTTTGGCTCTCCACCATACCCGCAACATGCCTTGTGTGGTTTCGTAAAACCATAACTTTTGTAATTCGCGAAAAGATTGTATTTGATTTTATATATATCAACGTAGACAATGGTTGCATCCTTATACGTTGATCGTAATTCCTTGCATATAGCCTTCAATCCCTTGTTAAAAGCTTTTGCCAAATCGTTGTGAACCTTAAAACACCCGATCCGGTCAAGATCGGTGTCATTGTGAGGATGAAGCGCAAGCTCTTTCGGAGCGCAACCTAATGGTCCAGTGTTGTGTATCCAAAATTTCCTGGCTCCATACTTGTAAAGATTCTGCAATTCAAACTCAAAATCAGATAAAATATTTCTGGCCTGACTAATTTCATATTTATGTATTGTTCTTGAGATTTACCTGAACTGCTAATTTGATTTCTGCAAGAAACGATGGAATTTTTTCAAGCACCGGTTTCGCGGTTAAGTTTGACGCATATAGAGCAACTAAGAGATCATTTTGTCCAATGTCAATCATGTAAAGCGCATTGCGATACCCATGTTCATCTATCAGACCTTTCGAACCTATATGGAAGATGCCATTGATTAAAAGCCAGATTCAAACTATATCCCGGATTAAAAATGATTTATGGTCAATTGAGCAATGTACCTTGTGCAATGAGTTCGAGTGAGCGATTTCTGAAACGGACAAACTGCCGAACTTGTACACCCAACACAAATGGGACAAATTGGGGTAAGGTCATGCCACCGGTAACTGCGAAATTGACTCCGCTTTTGAAATTTGGTTCCAGGGAGTCCAAATATGGGCTCAGAAGCCTCAGGTTTAAACTTTCGCCTGCACATAAAATATAATTGTACAATACACACAGAATAATTGATCAAACTTTAATTAATAAGATTGAGATCTCAAATCAAGAAGAACAGATGGACAAGAACTTGATACTTACAGAGGAAATCGATAATTAGGCGTCCATTGCCTAACCGGCCGGTACCCCTGTGGAAAATGGGGCAATCCTATAGGGAGACCGGTGCCAGCAAGTACTCCTCCAGTATCCGAGTTGGAATCTCCGAAGTTAATCAGAATAGGTGATGATTTTTTCCTGTAGATTGCTTTTGATTGGGAATGGTTGGGAAATAGAAGAAAGAAAATACAGAGAGACACATACAGCAGAGTAGAAGAAGACCTCATCTTGTCTTATTACTACTACCTTATCAGTGACTTCTAACTGTATCATTTATTCACACACACAGTTTTCTTTATAAGCTCATCAGAATGGGTGAACCATGTTCACGCCAATTTCCATGGATTTTTTAATGCCAAGTCGATAAGATTATCAGTTGCATACTTAAAACTATTCGGTATTGGAGTTTGTGAAATTGCCAAGTTGTTGTTTTTTAAAGCTTCCATTCAAGTTGAAATCTTACGCATTTAACTATCAGCTAATTTGGTCGACTTTGCTCTGTCTTGATCACTTATTTTACAAGCTCATGTGTTCCAAGTGTTTTGCTGTCTATCTTCATTTATATATAAAATGCATTAACAGTACAAAACTGTACGACCAAATACTCCATATATTTGGTTCTAAACTTGGAACCAGATTCTCATGGTCTTGCTTATTTGAGTAGTTGATGAATTATATAGTGAAGATCAGGTATTACAGAAATAATCCCATTTGAGTTTCGGTGTAGAGTAATTTGTAGATAATATTCTGGATGCAACAAATGAATTGGCAGCTTCGGTGTAATGAACACCATCCCAGCTGATGCATTGTGTTCCTTGTGCGCACACGTTGTAACCAGTTTGACCACATCCAACCTTATTGTTCACGTTGTAAGGTGGCCCTCCATATCCACAGCATGCCATTAATGGATTCTTGAAACCTACACCGTCACAGAAAAACTCAGTGACTGCACACGGATGAAAATAGAGTTTTAAGAGCCAAGGTAAAAACTTGTAACCATATTTTGCAGAGTTGGCTATGAGATCATATTTGATGGCAAAGATATCCGTATAGACAATAGTTGCATTCTTCATTGCGGATCTTAACTCTTCGCAAAGGGCGTGCAATTTTTCATTAAAGGCTTTCGCAGCGTCATTAAGTGTTCGAAGGCATCCATGTTGGTCAAGATCTGCCGAACTATGATTTGTTGAAGAGAGTCTTTGAGGCAAACATCCCAATGGACCAGTATTATGTATCCAGAAATTCTTTCCACCATTTTGATATATAGACTACAGAGAGAAGATTACCAATGTCACCTATGAAGACATCAGAGTACTAAGTTGAAGTACAATTACAGAAATACTAACCCAAATAGCAGATTTGATTTCAGCAATGAATAATGGAATTCTCTGGACTACTTGGTTGTACGATAAGTATCCGAATGCACCAGAAAGGTCATTTTGCCCGATATCGAAAGTGTATAGCGCGTTTTCAAACCCTCGTTTGTTCACAAAACCTTTCTTACCTGCATCAAATGTTTCTGAGTTTAGAAGAAATTGTGCCTGATAGACATTTTACAAATATCCGACACAGAATGCACCCAAGGGAACCAATAGAAACATGGGTAGATAGCACACCTCGAGATACAAGTTCAATAGAGAGAGACCGGAATCTGCGAAACTGAAGGATTTGAACATCTAAAGAGAAGGGAACGTATTCAGGTAGAGTGGATGCGCCACTAATCGCAAAATTTGCTCCGTTACTAAAATTTGGATCCAAAGATTGCAAGTATGGTGTCAAATAGCTTGTATGAATGTGTTCACCTGCCAAATATGAAAAAAGATAGTACTTGTTAGTTCAATTTCAGTAGCTCATAGTGGATTAGATAGTCACGGTTCTGAAGTAGTCTAGCCCCAACTGTTAAATTAAATGTGTAGTACTTAACCACTACTAGCGCACCAATTAAGCTGACACAACCAAAGCCCGGTCGTCATTAAACAAGGATAAGGACGTTTATAAGTAATGACAGCTCCAGTTGAGCTGAACAGAGAGACTACTGAAAGCCTGGTTAGGCCACAGATATTCTTTTAGAGAATTGTGTGTTAGATCTAAAAGAAAGCAAGGGGATGGGTGACGAGCGAGGGAGAACCAATCGGAAATTGGTGTGTCTTTTATACTAAATATATACTTACAGAGAAAATCGATAACTAGGCGACCGTCAGATAATCGACCACCAGTGGAAGAGTGAAAGAATGCCCTGCCATTAGGTGGTCCAAAAATGGATCCAGTTCCAGCAGATAAGCCACCAGTGTCCGAATTGGAGTCCCCAAAGTTGAAAATAACTGGGTTTTTTGTGCACTGGGACTCGACAACCAGGACACCCAAAAGAAAAAGAGGAGAAAGAAGAAGAAGAATTGCAAAGATCTTCATTATACCAGTGCTAGTATAGTGAGATGACACTAGTTCATGTTCCTCTGTGTGTGTGTGAGAGAGAGAGAGAGGTTCTTGGATGGTCAAATTCGTGGTATCTTAAACCAAAAATATGAAGACAGAAGAATTCCTAAAAGAGACACATGCATTAATAGGACCAAGTGGTATGCTGCAATATATAGGTGAAGTAAATTCAGATGGGGACAATTGGTCTGCATAAAACATGGGGCTGTACAGCCTTGTGGTGCCAACTTCACACGGGACGGGTACATACAACCTGTCTTTAGTACGTTATAACAGTGTTATGATTGGGGAAACCAGTGAAAATTCACTTTAAAGATTTGGATTTTCTTTTTCTTATTATTATATGGCTGCACCAGCGTTATAAGTTAACACTATAGACTACAGCCATCACTAGTTATTGAATACACTTCAACTGTAAGGACCGACGGGGTACCACCACAGATGGATCTATACAAGATCATGATAATAGACCTGTAATGTTTTTTTGACAAGCCTGTAACATCACGACCGACATCATTTTCACATATAGTAATTACATGCCGTAGTCGGACAGATCTAATGACTTGAAATTCCCCATCACTGAACAAAATGAACCTTAACATGCACGGAAGATGAAGTCATGAGTCCATCGAATTAGAAAAAGCTGAAGAGATGGGAAGGCACTAAAAGTGAAAGGGAAATTTGTGAACTTACAGAGAAAATCGATCACTAGACGTCCATCAGATAACCGACCACCATTCGGTGGGGGAAAGAATGCGCGACCATGAGGTGGTCCAAAGGTGAACCCAAGCCCGGCTGAGATTCCGCCAGTGTCAGAATTGGAGTCACCGAAATTGAAAATGACAGGGTGATTGGTGCACTGTGACTTCACAAGGTCCACATAGAGACCAATTATGATGATCAACACAAGAAAACCATGAGTGCGGAAGGATTCAAGAGATAAAGGATCAGCTCTCTTCATTTTCCTCTCAGATTTTTTTTTTGCTGATTCTGTATTTGGTCCAAATGTATTAAGCTTGCATCTTTTATTTCTCTTTTTCAGGAAAAAAGACAAAGCCTCTCCATATCATATCACATGGAGCGAAGTGGTGGCATATTTCTTGCACAGACAACACTCATCAAGTCAGTGGATTTATTCTCTTGCTATCCACTCGGGACAAAGTGCATTTATTCAGTTGTTACAATAGATTTCTTTCATTGGACCAATATCCTGAATGGAACAAAATCTAAACCCACCAAGGGAAATAAAAAGAAAGAAGAAAAGAATTACCGGAAAAAACGAGAGAGAAAAAATAAGAAAAAGAAAATTACTACTCTTCTGTTTTATCTTCGGAGTAAACTGCAAATCTGGTAGACCATCTTGGTATCAGCTTTCATGTGCATATCTAGTGGTGAGTACCGAGTAGGGTTTCTTTAAATATTATGTGCAACACAGCCACAATCCCAGACTTTACTTGCTTCTCGAAAGATAACAATGAAAAGCCCAGACAGAAAGTACACGATAAATTTCTGTATTTTCTAATCTAATGATGAAACTTGAAAGAACAGGTTCAAAGGACCCATGACAAAGAAAGGGAAAAACAATGGGGTAATCTTACAACCAGCCGCTACACTAAAGTATCTCCCCGTACCCAAAAGAACCATAATATCCATGCACTACCTATAACAGCTGCCGTTCACGGTCTAGCTTCCCCTTGCTTCTTCAGATCAATATTAAGAGAACCAAACTTTAAGACAATTTCCTTCTCATCGCCAACCAAATTATTTTCAGCTTCATCCTTGGCACTGTTCGATTGACCGATATCAGGCTTAGACAGATCATTCAAACTAGGTCGTTGATCGACCACACCATTTAGTTGAGTAGGAGGTACCACTGCCGGCATAAAGGATGAATTGTCATAGGTTTTACCAAGATACCTTTTTTTCTCTTCCTGCATGATTTTCTGACGCTCTTCGTAGTACATGAAGTCATCAAGTAGAGATGTCTTTGCCAAATAGTTCTTAAAGATATTCAGCATGTCAATTCCTGGCTTGTGATGTATCTGCTTGATGCAAGCACTAAGCATGTTAGCAACAATTTCAAGACGATCAGAAACATTAAATAATAAACCAAAAATAAAGGCAAAAGATTACCTCTTGAGTATCTCTGCTATTTGTGACTGGCTTATTTTCATTGTTCTCTAATATAATATGTCGAAAGTTAGTGTTCGGAACATCCTTTATAAAGTGCCACTTCACAGGGAAACTACCGCTCCATTTGTCTTGCTGCCAGAAATTCATGTCTTTGTTAAAATCAACAGGACCTGTCATCTCTGCAACACCACAAAACTGCCCGCTTGCATTGACCTGCATCAAAATTCTTTCCTCAGCAAAACTTAAAGCATAAACAGTTGTACAACTAGAAAGTAAATAGAAAATGTGCAAATACACTATTTGTTTGTTTGCCAAATGTAGAAATAGAAACAAACCAAAATGATGGTAAATGCAGTATCCCAAATGATGACAGAAAACTTACAGAGAAGAATAGGAATATTGGGCATCCACTTGGCTTCCCAGCTGATATTTTCTGTGCATCTTCATAAGCATTCTCCAACCTCTTGTTTCCATTAGGAGTGCTTGACCACACGTTATACTTGATACTCTTATGCACATCATCTTCACTATAAGATTTGATAACAAAGAACTTGGCATCGACGTAGTTAACAGAGAAATCTTCTCGATTATAATTATCAGCACTGATAATGATGTCACCCTGTGAAATGGATGACACCCCTTGGTTTTTTAACCTATTCGTCCTAGGCCCCCTATTCTGTTCACCCAAGAGATCAGTGTTTCCATTTCCATATTTCAAATCCCCACCATAATGAAACCTTGGCTTGAACTTATCCACTACACCCCATCCGCGAGCATTTGATCCGAAGTCTGATAATCCATTCACAGACACAACAGCTTTTGTTGAGTTAAAAGTAGATGAAACACCACGCGGAATTTGATTAGCTACTTGAGTAGAGGCTGAAGTACCTGGGCTCTGAAAGCATGAGAAACAAAGTGCACGGAGTTAAGAATCGAGCATCCGGTCAGAAACCAAGCAATTCAAAATGTGAGCCTACATTTCAGAGATCCCTTTATTTACATTAGGGACAACCTTATGAAAGAGAAACTAAGCAATTCAAAATGTGAGCCTACATTTCAGAGATCCCTTTATTTACATTAGGGACAATCGTATGAGAGATTTTTTTAACAGCCTACATTATTCTAGATAGAACTTACATGAGGACACATTCTACTCATCCGACTCACCCCAGCTAATGGGATACATGGAGTTCTATCATCAATCAAGGAAATCAATGAAAGAAATTCTTGAAGTTTTCAAGTCCACACAAATACCCACTCGGCAGCACCCATTAAAACTACAACAAAAAAAGATGCTGCATTGGAATTGAAGGGAGCATATGCATGTATATCAAGGTATATTCTCTCAACTTAGGCACTTGTTTATATGTATTTCAGTCAGGACAGAAGCAGGAAAGAAACATGCAATAAGTTGAACCAGACAGAAGGCATACCTGAGCAATGTGTGGTAAAGCTGAATGAGAAACAGTACCAGATGCAACAGTTTGGATGGCTGTAGGGCGCTTAGCCAGAGTGGCACTAGATTTAGACCCCTCTGACCTTTTAGAGTATGGCTGTGACATATTGAGACCATTGTCCATGGCTTCTGCTCTTCCATCTGCTGCAGCTGGCCTCAATGGTGCTCTAGTTGTACTGACAGGCATGAATGAAGTGTTCTCTTTCAACCCTGCTCCATATGGCCCATTAATAATTGATGCACCAGCATTTAAGGAATGGGGATCCGAGGAACTATTTGGAACGCCATCAGCACCTGGTTGAAGAACAAGAGGGTAATAGGCAGATGACGAGGTGGGGTACTGATAAGCAGATCCAGGGTAATAAGTTTGTGAGCCTACATATGAGCCGTCAACTCCCATGTAAGCACCAGGAATGTAAGGATTGTATGGATTGTACGGTGATTGTGCAAATTCATAAGTAGGCGAAGTAGGAGTGTAGTATACAAAAGGCAAATTTTCAGTCTGTAAACCCTGCATCGGGATAAAGCGAGAGAAAAGGAAACATTAGAAAAACATGCTGACTGTTTAAATATAAAGGAGTATATTTTGTTTACAAGATTGAAATTGAAAATTTTACTCACTGCAATATGGAGATCTTGACCATCTATTCCAAAAAACCTAGGGTGGTCATCCCATTCGCTAGGTGAATCAAATCCTGACAATACACAATTATATCGATTCAGTATATAGCCAGCAAGGAGTACCAGATTTAGAGATTAAAATGATAACAGAAATTTATACCTGTACAGTAATATCCATAGTAATTAGTAGGAGAATAGTATAGGCCCTGATCAAGTATGAATTTCGGGGTGCCATCATTGCCCATGGCTTCTGCTTGTTCGAGAGGTTGAGCTGCAACTACAAATGGACTAGCCTCACTACCTTGTATCTGAAATTCAAGGATAAGATGTAAATATATTTAGTATTCCACCTTGACTCAATCCGAAATGATCCACAACAAATGAGAATTAAAGCACTTAAAAAATTTAATCAGAAAACTGAAGACCAAATGAAGTTTAAGCTGGAATGTGTTTTATATACAGTTTCTATGAGTCATTGTATGCAAGAACTGTAATACGATTTATAATTCACAATTCAAGTCTAGTAGCAAGGTCACATCAACTGGAGCAATATCACGATGGCCATTGGTCATATTAAGAAAAGTACCAGATGTGTTTCTACAGTTCCATAGTCAGAACCATCAACTTTTTCCATAACGGGATTACCACCCTGCACGAAACAATATAAGATACAGAGAAATAAAATCAATCATACATTATTCAAGCTTCCATGTTACAAATTTACATACACAACAAACGCAAGCCTTATATAAGGCTCTCCAATAAAAGAAAGAACGTTCACAGAATTTTACACAGTGATTTGTGTGGTCATGATAATGCGTATGTGTCTGTGAGGTGGTGGAGAGTGGTAGTTATTGCCAACAGTTTGGAATCAGGTAGACCTACAGACATCCATATATACAAGCCAAAAGGTTGTAAAGAGAAACATTTTGAGCTTCAATACAAAAAGAGCCAACAGTTGACTGGTTGATAGAAGTATCGAGCAATCAAACAGCTCAAATACACCAATTGCTACTTCAAAAAAACATGCCACTAATATATCTTAAGGAAAAAACCTAAGAAATAAGAAAAAACTTAGCGGGCCACACAAGAAAAATCAACGGAAGAAAATTTCCAACCCTTGGAGAAAAAAGCTTATTATAAAGATTGATACCAGAATATCATAGCCATAGTCATAATTAATCAAATAAATAAAATTATACCCCAAAGCATAAGATGTTTAGGTCAAAAAAGACCCAAACCTAGAATCCTTCCAAGAGATTATAGAAACTCAACCACCATGTATCTTCTCATTCAAATAAAACCAACACAATCATACAACCCAATAAACAACTCAATTAAAAGAAAAATATTTTTCCCCAAGTAGTACCTTCTATCAATAAACCCTCAATTTGGGGAATTTGAATAAGGAAAACCCAGAATTTAAATTAAACAGCAAGTGAAGAAAAGGTTTGAGAAGAGTACCAGTAAAATAGACCTAAATTCAGGCCATATGCATGTTCTGGAGCATGAAAATTAGAAAAATAAGGAAAATCCCTTGAGAAACGAATCAAATATACGCACCATTTTTGTCTTTGTAGAAGGAAAAACCCTAACCCTAGAAATTTGTAGAACAAATAAGAAGAATAGAGAGAAGAAAATAAAAAGAGATTCCAAATATCAAGTGTTTAAAAGAGCGTTGTATATTCCGCAATTATTACCATAAATACCCATAAACCCCTTTTTAATTACCTAAAATTGCCACTTTATTTTTTATGTTTCCTTCACCCCCACGATTCAACGACGTTGACGTAAACGCTGACGCGCAAATTAGACCACTGGGCCTTTCAGTGATGGCCCATTTATAAGATCCTTTTATATCATCACCACTCACCAGTCATTGATTTTTTGTGCTGCGGTGGAGCTGAGAGAAATGGGTGAAACCCCAGAATTCGTTTACAGAATCAGCACCAAAGAAGAATGGGATGAACTGCAAAAGAATGGGTCTACTTTTGGTGGAGAAATTGATAAGTCTACTGCTTGTTTTCACCTCAGCAAACTCAATCAGGTTTCCTTCCCCAATATCTTTCTTGATGATTTTTTAACTACTGAATTCATGGTCTTTGATCCTAATTTGGTTCAAATGGTATATACTGATAATTGATTTTATCAAATTTCGTATAGGTGAAGTCAACATTAGAGAATTTTTTCAAAGGAAGGGAAGATCTCTACTTGCTACAAATTGATTCTAAGAAGGTCATATTTCTAACTGCACTCTTAATTTTGTTGAAGATCCACTGAATTTCTGTTTATCTGCATAACTTTGACAGTATTAAAAATTTCATTAGGTCACTTGATTAGTTTTTAGGATTAAATGATTAATTCTCAACCCAAGAGACAAACTTATTACGAAATATATATAACTAGAACCTTTGGTGGTAGTTAGGAAATGCCCTTCAAGTTTTGGAATTATTGGCATGATTCTTCTCGAGTCTCGAATTATGGGCCTTATGTCCTCAAAATAATCTAATTCCAATGCAGTAGAAGCTCTAGATTAGGTCCAACTTGATCCTATGATTCTTACTTACATCTTTACTTCCAAGTGGATATAAGTTACAGCGAGGAAATTACTAGATTTATTGAACAAACACTCTAGCTTTCTTATATGATTTTGAGATCTCCATTATAGGCATTCAACCAGTCAAATATTTAGTGATACACAAATTTCAAAGCTTTTAAGCTTGGCGGAGAATGGTTCAGGCATTTGGGCTTGATACTTATATATCTGAAAGTAAAACAAGACTTGTATTGCAGGTAATCGCTGTCAACAGAACTACAACTACCCAGAAGACTAATAAGTCTGAAGACAAGAAAGAGTCTAAATCCAACTGACATAGTCTCCTCATTAACTCTCCAACATATTTTACAGCTGCAATGCAAATCTTGTTTTGATATCAGCCAGACGATTGTTTAAACACGCATCCTTCCTGTTCTTCTTTTTCTTCTCCAATATGACAGCTTCAACTTCAACTTTTCAACAACTTCATATGAATCACCTAACTAATGTCAAACTCAGTTGACTCAAACTATCTTTTGTTGTCCAAACCCCTTCGAAAAAGATATGAACTGCAAGGTTACATTGGTGGAACCCTACCCAACCCCCCACGTACCTATCCAAACTCTGATGATATTAATCGCGAGTTTACCAAATGAGAAGAGCAAACCATATCCTCCTTGGCTGGTTGTTATCTTCCCACACAGAAAGTGTCATGTCTTGTGTTGTGTTATTGTCGTTATCACAATAAGTATGGCAGACACTAGAAACACGATTTGTACCCAAACACGAGCTCATCAAATGCATCTCTGAAGAAAACTTCACATTCACAATCTTTGCAAAGGTGACAAATCAATGCAAGAATAATTTTCAAGAGCTAAACACAATTTTGGTGCGTTCGCAGCTTCAGGAAACCCGACCACTGAAAATTATTTGTAGCAAGCAGTTCTAGGTGGAATACATAAAGCTTATGCTGCAATTCTCAGGATATATCATAAGCTTTATCTACTCCACATAGAATTGAGTGTTGCAAATCATTTTTAGCAATGGGGTTTCCTGAAGCTGCGAGTGCATTAAAAATTTGTTTAGCTTTCTGAAATGCTTCTTGCATTGATTTGTTAGTGCCTGTCATACTTCTTGTAATGATGACAATCCCACAATACGAGACATAACACTCTCTGTGAGGGAGAATAACAGCCACCCTAGGAGGATCTGGTCTTGTTCTTCCAATTTGGTGAACTTTGGATTTCCCATTATCTGAATTTGGCAAGGCACATGGGGGCTTAAGTAGGGTGTTTTGACGTATTCTTGGAGTTTGTATCCTTTTCTGAGGAGGGGTTTGAACTGTGTTGTGCGCAGAAGATAGTTAGACATTGATGAGATGATTAATATGAAGTTGTTGAAGTTGCCATATTGAAGAAGAGTTGGAAGATGTGTGGTTAAAGAATTATCTGGCTGATACCAAAACAAGACTTGTATTGCAATTGTAATTCCACGCTTTTGTTGGAGAAAAACTCTTCGCTGTATATAATTGGACTAGGCTACACATTGGATAAGTATTGTTTTGGAATTTGAATAGTATAACAATCCGTAAAATAAGATGGAGGAGAACAAAAAGGGAGACTATTTGAGTCTGTTGTAGACTCTCTCTGGAATTCAGACTTAAGTCTTCCGAGTAGTTGTAGCTATGATGGCGTCGGTATCCTTGACAAAATAGTCACTATTCAGATGATTTGTAAAGGTAAATGCAACTGACATGTTTTATGTTGAAATTGTTTTGTTCTTGGAGGGAGAGTAACCCATGCAAGAGAAGAGAATCTACTCACAAGATTCAGACACATTTATTTTGTACAGAATGTAACTGAGTAGTGGTAGTTCTAATCTTTTATAGCGATCTAATGAAAGATAGTAAGAACCCAGACTGAGGTCTAGGAGATGAGAACTACTGATTCACCAAATAAAGTGATGTCTTTAGTCATTGATTTACAAAATAAAATAAAATTACAGCTCCTTTGACTCGTTAAGTGGCTGAACTCGTTTCAACCACTTTTTAAGGTCCTGACTGCCTCAGATATGGGATTTGTATTTCGGTTTCCATATACTGCATGTGTATCAGATAGGTTGTTTCCTCCTTTCTATTCATATGAGGGGTATCTCTATTCGAATTGATTGTCACATAACAAGTTGTATTACTTTATCTAGTCTGGTTTGTGAAGCTGCCTACTTCATATGTGATGAGCATGATGATTGAAATCATGATTCTAGGACAGTTGTTTATTCTCCTTGTTTTGATGCAGCTCGGGGATGGATTGGTTTATGAATCTGTTGATAGTACCAACTACTTCCCTCATTTCTATGGCCCATCCCGTACTTACATTCCTCTCCCTTTGGATGCCGTTGTTAAAGCTGAGAAATTGACTCTGTCGGGAGGCCAGTTCAGTTGTAGTTTTCTGGCTGATTCAACTTTGGATGCGCAGTAAAATTTGGTTATCCTGTACCTTTTACATAATCCATTGTGACCGTTGTGTACGTTGAATCAGATTCTGTATGGTACTTGCCATTATTCTTATCTTAAATTGAGTGAAAAATATCTTTATGAAATTAAATACAGGGCAATGTATTTCGTTTTCAGATTGGGATACGGAAGATCAGTCATATGGCCACCAGCGATCTAAAAGACCAACAACTACTTAGACCAACAATCACTCGAAGAGTGCTGAGAAAGAACTAAAAAGACCAACAATTATCTGATTATCTGAAAAGGGTCGAGGTAGTATACTTGCCACAGCATAATAAACATAAACATTAACATTAACCTATCAAGTCTCAACATTGAAAAAGAGCTACAGACCTGTATCTCCTTGCACATTCAATTTAAACACAAAATGGGGCACTTTCTCCAAAGTGCATGCAAGTGCAAAAGGAAACTCAAACACGCCAGGGCATGTCAGCCTAGCAAGCAATACAGCAACACATCCATTTCAGTAAGATGTGCCACCTAGTAGAAAAAGATGAAACAAAAAGCAAAGTTCGCCACTTCCACAGTCGAACAGCTTGAGCCCTCGACCATATAAGGCGAGACGAAATGTGCGTATGTAAACATATATTAATTATAACCCCGCGACTGTATAAATCTGAACACGAGATGTACTATACAATTTATATACAGCCACACACTGCTAAGCTGCCGATGGAGCCTTGATGTACTTGACTCCAGCAGCCTCGGACAAAACAGAGAGGAACAACTGAAAGTTGCCAGATTCAACCGTATCACTGGGGTTTTCAATCTCTCCTCCCTTCTTGACAGGCATCTTGTAATCTAAAGACTCATCGTTGTATATATCCCACCACTTCTTTACCAGCATCTTAATGTCTTCTCGTTGCATATTCTCTTCCTCTCCAGTGTACCTCCACGGCTTTGATCCCTATTATCAAAATCATATGTAAATACATCATGAAGCAACACTGAGCAAATATTCAACCAAGTGAAAATCAAAGTGAACAGAAACATCAATGTTAACGAAATGAAACAACACGCACCGCAGCACAGTAGTGCACGACTTTGACCTTGTCAAGCTCCACATTCTCAGGGTGACGCCATAACATAGCTAATACCAGATTGTACACTAGAGGAATGGGTTTGTAGATATCCCGAAAGTAAATGTTCAAAAAGTCCTGCAAATTTCCCCGCCAAATAAAACATGAGAAAAATGGTTAGCTTAAGCAAATCAAGATCGGTTAGTTACCCTTGATATTTTTAACATTGTCTTAGATTTACCTGCTCAGCAAAAGGAGTTGTAGGGGAGATTTTGAGCTGCTTTAGCAGGTCATCGTAAGTACATAGGTTGGGTTCAAAAAGGAACATTCCAGCGTTGAAGTAGAGAGCCGGAGGCGCGCCCATCTCAGCTGCAGGCCACTTGACCCTATCAGGGCATTGTTGGCAGTATCCAATCTTGTACTGAGGAGTGTGACTCCAAGTTTTCTCACAGAAGCAATCCTTTACAGCATAGAAGTAACCATCTGGAAGATCAAAGAGATGATCAATGTTTTCAAAGACTTGGATATCTCCATCCAAGTATATCATCTTGCTGTACTCCACAAACTACAAATAAACGTACCATTATCAGATAACTACATAAACAGAGGGCATTTAGGTAAAAAAACCTGCACAGCTTAGAAATATCCAGAACCTAGAAACAAAAAAAAAAAACGACCACTGCATGTATTCAAGCTTCCACGTGGCAGCAAAGATCCTCACAGGATTATTTATGCGAAAATTCTGAATAAAGAATCGTTAAAAGAAACTGACTAATCAAATTCATTAAATAAATCAAAAGTTACCTCCCAAATACGCAACTTAGAGTAGTTGATGACATAATAAGCCATAGCAAACTGAGTCTGATTTTCAGGTGGATAAACAGGTTCAATCTCACGGACAATACAACCTTGTTGCTCGAGTAAGTCACGATGCTCTTGAGGTACATCAGGTAAAACTGCAACAACTAATGGATACGCAGTTTTCACTTTTCTTAAACCTTTTGCTAATCCTACAACACCTTTAACATAATCTTTATTACCAGCTAAAAACGTAACATAAGCTCTACTATGTAAAGTTGCTTGTTTTGATGATTTAAGCCCAGCATTGGCTAGGGTTCTTGGTATGAGTTGTGGTGCCATGATATGATCAAGTAAGTGTTGAGAGGGAAAAAGAGTAAAAAGAAGTTTTTGAGATAAGAGTTTTTTGATAAGAGGTAAGTTGAAATCTTTGAGAGTGAATTGTTTTTGTTTTTAAGCTTTGGTGTAGGAAACTGATATGTGGGGTGGTGCTTAAATAAGCTTTTGAATTTGAAAGAGATGCGAGTCCAAGTGCTCATAAAAAATTAAAATATTATTAATTCCGATAATCTCGGGTAATCTAATGACATGTGTAGTAAGTATTTAATCTAACGGTGGTAACGTGTCAACTGGAAATTTCTCGAGTTATTAATGAGAAAAGACTGAGAGAGGGCAATGGAACGAGCTAGAGAGCCTAGAAGATTGTCATGTGTGTTTTTCAAAATTGCCCAAATCAGGACACGTAAACATATCTTTTTCCATAAATACCCTTTAAATATTTAAATATCATTCAAATGAGGTGTAAATAGTACGTGTCACTCAAGTGGGTCATGGTGATACTCTTCCCTTTGGTCTGTCGACAAGTCTGATAGGGAGTTATTCATGTCATCAGGTCTACATGGCACAATTTTAGACGTGTTGCTCGCCTAATGTTGCAATACTGAGGTGGGGTCGACTCTGGCAGTAAAGCGTAATCCAATGGCAAACAGTTGATAAACGGATTTGCAAAGTTTCGTCGGTGGGCAATTAGATTCCACTATGAAAATCTAGCAAATTTTTTTCTTTTCAACAAACATAAGATTTTATTAAACACTAACGGCTGTACAAGAAAATGTTATGCCCCTTTACAATATCTTCGACAATTATAGGTTTCAAGCTTAAACTACTGCAGCCTAG
This sequence comes from Papaver somniferum, assembly GCF_003573695.1. Taxonomy (NCBI): domain Eukaryota; kingdom Viridiplantae; phylum Streptophyta; class Magnoliopsida; order Ranunculales; family Papaveraceae; genus Papaver; species Papaver somniferum. Next base: position 14,772,435 of record NC_039359.1, on the reverse strand, counting down.
AAAGCATTTCTTTTTAACACGACTCCATTTTGTTAAATTGTCCGCCTCCCCATTATAACATCTATTACATAGTTACATTCAAAGTTATTATTACCCACATATAATAACACATCCTTCAAAATAGTTTTCGTTCTCCGGTCATAAGAGGATGTTTTGTTGCCCAAAAAATTCACCACGTCTTTACAGTCTGTTATAATTTTGATATTATCCACTCTTATCTCCCTTGCCCATTGTACAACTTTATAGATCCCTAATCCTTCCGCTGCATTTGGTCATGTGGTATATCCTGCAAAAGACAGAATGTCAGTAATCTTATTGTATCGCCGGTAGATGATTCCAATTCCATATGAACCATCAACTTCATTATAAGAAGCATCAACAATAAAACTTTCATGCTTTTCATTGTGATGTTCACTACCATTGCTAACCATGTTCCTATTTGGCTTTCTTGGTTTATAAAATGTTCCGACAGAGCTATTTTCCCAGTCATTTAAAAATCTTCTAATCTCTTTAGTACAATGTATTAGATTTTCCTTTGCCCTGTTAAACTTCACATCATTTCTATGATTCCATATATATTTTCCAGCAAATGACTGCAAAAACTTCTTTCCATTCCCAAAGTTCAGACGTAAACCACTTTCTTATCCCAGAAAAGAAATCTGAATCATAGCTTGGCTTTTGGATACCCAGACCAAACCACACTGCTGTAGTAAAAGGACAATGAAATTTCAGGCACATTTGCATTACATAAGAGGCAATGAGAATCAACATGCTTTAAAACTGAATTCATCTTTGCTCTCAGAGATAACACATCTGCAGTCATTTTCCATGTAAACAGAGTTACCTTGGGAATGCAGTTCATTTTACAGATTTGATTCCATATCTTATCTGAGTTATTATGATGTTCATTCGATAAGATACGATACGCAGACCTAGTCGTAAACTCACCATTTCTATTTTCCATCCACCTGAGCTTATCCTGATTATTACCCCTATATGGATTGATTTAATTCTAGATGCAATATTGCTTGGGAATACCGAATCAATAAGAGGTATATCCCAATTGCCTTGCATATCAATAAGATCTGAAACATATAATAACTCCTCATTTTGCCAATCCCTAAAGATACCCTGCCCAGGAATCCAATTATTTTTTGCAGTTTGAATATTCCTTCCACTGCCAACCTCCCAAATACTATTTTCTTTTATGAATTCAATTCCTTTCGTTATACTAGTCCATATCTAAGAAGCATTATAGTATTTTTTTTATGGAAATGATGATTTATTGGAAAGTATTTACCCCTAAGGAGACTAACTTATATATCATTCAGATTATTCAATAATCTCCAAGCCAGCTTACTTAACAAAGAAACATTCATTTTATGAGGATTTTGTATACCCAAAACTCCACAAGATTTTGGCGTATAAATCCTACACCAAGCTTTCGGATAATAAGCTTTCTTAAGATTACTTTTCTTCCACCAGAATTCCCTTTGTATGTTATAAAACTTGTCAATCACATCTGAGGGAAATTCAAAACATTGCATCTGATATATTGGAAAAGCAGATAATGTTGAATTAATCAGCAGTACGACCCGCTTGAGACAATAACTTAGCTTTCCATCCATGTAAAGTCTTATAAGCCTTCTCCAGGTTCAAAATTTAAAGCTCTTTGCCTATTAAAGAATAAAGGAGTTCCCAAGTACTTCTCATCCTTTGATATCCTTTGAACCCTCATCATTCTAGATAGGATCTTAATATGTTTTTTATGAACCTTTTTACTAAAGAAAACCCCTGATTTATGATAATTTATATTTTGACTTGAAGATCTACTAAAAACATTCAAAATATTCATCAATTGCCTTACTTCAGAGATGTATGCTTTACAGAATATAAAACAATCATCCGCAAATAGCAAATGCGATATAACTGGACAGTTTTTATTAATGCGCATACCCGAGAAGGTCTTATTCTGTTCAGCATGGTTGAAAAGTCGAGACAATCCCTCCAGAGATGTAATGAACAGATATGGAGACAAGGACTGTAAACCTTGAATTTCATTTAGCAGAACTGTAGATTTTTCTGTTGAAATACAATCAAAAATTAAATTACACCACTTTTCGCCAAAGCCAAAATTCCTAAACATATGCACAATGAACTGCCGTTCCATTTTATCAAATGTTTTTGATAAATCTAACTTCATATCCAAATATCCTTATTTGGTCTTACTTGCATTCATGAAATGTAACATTTCATGTGAAATAACAATATTATGAATAATCTTCCGTTTAGAAATAAAAGCTGATTGATTCGGAACAATTATTCTATCTAAAACAGTTTTCAATCTTGTAGCCAGAATCTTCGAGATTAATTTATAAAGCGCATTACTCAAAATGACTGGCCTGAAATCAATTGGGGTTATTTGATTTTCCACTTTTGGAATCAAAGCTATAAAATTTTCATTTAAAGCTTCTGGAAGTTTACCTGATTCAAAAAAATTTGTAACCAGTGCATACACATCATCTTCCAAGAGATTTCAGTGTTTCTGGAAAAAACCCGACGGATATCCATTTGGCCCCGATGAACCCCATGGATTCATACTAAAAAGCACATTTCTAATTTCTTTTTTATCTGGTATTCTTATTAAATTCTCATTTTCCGTATCAAGTATAAGTTTGGGAATAATATTACCAAAAACAAGATCAATACTATTACCCGCGGTTGTACTAATGCCCAAAAAATGATTTTTAAGTAAAATATCTAAACGTTCCTCTCTTCTAACCACATACCAGAGTTATATCTCAAAGAATGTATAGTATTGTGCCTTTTTCTATTCGACGCCACCACATGGAAATATTGTGTACACTTATCACGCTCTTTAAAAAATTTATCCTCACTATTCTCTAGCCAATAAATATTCTCAATCTTGTTCCAAGTTTCTAGATCTTTTTCTAGCTCCAAAAGTTTTTTCCTAGATATCAGGTGACCAGGTTTTGCATTTTCCCTATCAATTTTCTTTAAAATCATTTCCTTGTTTTTGAATATGCTCTTGAAAACATTTCTGTTCCAATCTCTGAAATCCCAAGTCAAATGATCATTCAAACATTTATGTAAATCATTATTAGCCTGCAATTTATTAATATTCCAAGCATTTTCTATAAAAGTATCATACTTCTTATGTTTCATCCAACCTATAAAAAAATTATAAGGCCTGTCTTGCTTAACCCTTATTGGATTACAAATAACAAGAAGAGGATTATGATCAGAGGCAGTACTGGTTAGATGATGGACTATTGCATGTGGAAAACATTCAAAACAGTCCACATTAACCAGAGCCCTATCAATCCTTCTCTCTGATTTGACCAGGTAAAAGGATCTCCAACAAACTTTAAGTCTATCAAACCAACTTACTGTATCACATTTTGAACTATCACAGCTGCACTAGAATTCAATTCATTACCTCCTTCTTTTTCACTATTATCTAAAATAAGATTTAAATCTCCTACAATCATCCAAAGATATTTAATTTGTTCACCTAGCTTCTTAATATATTCCCATTGACTAGTTTTACCTTGTGCATTCAGAGCACCATACATACAAGACGTATAACACGTAATTCCCCTCATCTTAGTAAAAACAGTAATGATATTCATCTTAACCTGTAACAAATGCACATCTAAATTGATAAACCATGCTACAATCTGACCACTAGATTTTCCAATAGAAGGTATAATAATCCAATCTTTAAAACGGAGCTTTCTCGCAGTCATTTCCATTTTTTCAAGCGACATTTTTGTTTCCGATATGAAAACTAAATCAGGCTTATGTTTTTGTATTAAAAATTTTAAATGTTTAAAAGTCTTTGGGTTGTTACACCCTTGAGCATTCCAAGATCAAATTATCATTTTCTCATGCAAAGCAATACAGCAGAAACATATAATTAAACACAAACTTAAAGAAAACACAACAAAACTAAAAGTTACTGCAATATTGTAAATAAACAAGAAGTGCAAGATACTAACCGCAATAGAGCTTTTGGTACTAGAAGTTCCTTTTCCAATCTTCAGATTCTTAAATTTCTCAGAAACCATGGTGTCTTCATTGAGAACATCTTCAGCAGCTGTTATTGGAGTTGGGTTTATAGGATCATCCCCTCCATTGATAATAAGAGCATTGGAAACCGTTTCACTAGCCGTAAATTTACCCAATTCTTTGTATTATGCCAACATCCAAGCATAACCTTGAAGATAAGTCTTTCCTTAAATTACACTCTGTAAATACTTCTCCTTATCCCTTCTTCTGTTATGCCCCATCAACCTCTAACTTGTTCTCCTCTTTAGTTGAATCCTTACTTTTCTGATAATCCTCTAGGTCTCTAATAATTACAACTTTAGCCTTCATTTCTGGGTTAGGGCATTTCCAATCCAATTCCATTCTTTGTCTCTTTCCATTACCCATGTTTATTGTCTCTTTATCAATAAGGCTTACAAAGTCAGTAGAAGTTTGATCAGTTTTCTTCCAATTCCTAGCTTTACTCTTCTTTAATTCCAAATATCCCTTTGCCTCTTGCTTAATACCCTTTACAACTGGAATTATAGGAGACACATTTTTATAATCATAATCCGTAGGATGAGCTATCCACATGCATTTAGTGCAGACTTTAGCAGGTAAGTCCATGTAATCAATCCCAATTTGTCTCTTCCTGCCACCCAAATCCTCCATTACCATATCAACCCTTTTCACAAGAGGCTTAGTCAAATCTGCAATTACCAGAATCTTGTATTCACAACTGTGAGGCCCAATTCTCATCAAGACTTCTCTAACCTAATTTGCCACTTTCCTTGCCACATACCCTTTATCTGCTATGAAACTTGGAAACTTAAAAGTAGCCCAGAAGGTAAACTTGTTAAAATTTAAATATGAGTGCCTTACTTGATCAATTTTTTATGTGAAAACCACTAACCTACCATCCACTGAAACATTTGACATAACCACTCTAGCAAACTCCTCGGGGTCTTCAAAAGAGAAAAAGAATACATGATTTGTTTTTATTTCCCGGACCTTTAATTTCATCTCCAACTCATATTTATTCTTCAACTCCCTCTTGATTTGATCATGTCTTTTCTTTGAAGTATAAAAACCTTCTTCTTGAAATAATCTATCCACCAATTCCAAAGATTCATCCTTCCTTATACAAGAAGAAGCTTTTTTGAGGAAATCTAAAAGCTTTCTTTTTCCCACATCAAATAGATTTGCATGTTGCTCCATGAGTTTTGCAACTGTACTCAAGCCTTCAGAAATAATTGGATTATCCATTTTTTTTCTTAGAAGAGAAAAGTATATGATACTAGAAATATACAGAAAAACCAGAGATGAAACAGTTATCAAACAAAATTGCTCTTTTGTACCTTCTTTCAACACAGTATAAAAATAAACAACGATATCTTTGTTTTGAGTATCCTTTGCCACATGCAAGAATTTTTCTTCTAAAAAACGCATGCAGACCTCCATATTTCTTACAATAAGCAAATCCATTTTTTTTTCTAAATCGACAAATTTCTGACTCCAAAAGGAACTCATGATTACTAACCTTAAATTCCTCTGCTTCCGCCAACAAAACAGAGAAAGACTAAGTTTCCACCGTTTGAAAACAAGGACAGTGCAAATCTGCTTCTAACAGATGTAATCATAAGAGAGACCAAATAGGCCCAACCCATGACCAATCCTTGAAGGGGATCCACCCAACAACACTTAACAGAAATCACTATAGAATCCGGTAAGTGTTATACCAAAGATTGTAGGAATTCTTTCCCAAATCTCTTTACGATTAAGCTGAAATAAAACCCATATTGAGAATTGGTGGGCCCGGGAAAGCGTATAAAATTGAAGCGAAATGAAACGGGCCTACAGTAATACCGCAAGTGCACGGTTGTCAGTTGTAACTCGTGCAAGTACGGGTCGATCCACAGAGATTGGGAGTGTTTGGAGTTTCTAGCTATTTGGGCTCTAAATTGCTATTGGGCTTTAGGTATCAAAGGGTTGTGGTACCAATGGGTTATGAATACCCTTTGGATAAATTGGGCTTAATGGGTTTGTTGTAATGATGAAGTGCTTTAGGCCTTGGGCCTTTGAATGATTTTGGAATGAACTGTGAACTAGGCTTTGGCCTTAAACTTAGGCTTGGGCTCAGTGTAGTGAACTGAGCTTGGGATTAAACCTGGGCTTTTGGTATGATTTGGGCCTTAGCTGGAGCTAGGCTTTTTAGCTATGAACCTGGATTTTAGCCTTTGGTTTCAATGAACTGAACTTGGGCTCAGTGTTGAAGTGAGCTTTGGGCTCAGTTGGCTTGTATGAGGATCTGGGCTTGACAGTGACAGGCCTTAGCTTGGAAAGTGAACTGTGAGCTGGGCTTGATAGAGCTATCAGTTTGGTTTTTGAATGAGTCCACAGTGAACTGGACTGGGCTCTTAATGATCAATGCACTTAGGCCACAGTGAGCTTCAATGAACTAATGGGGAGCAAAACAGAGAAACTAGAAGAGAAAAAGATAGCAAAAGAAAGAGAATAAAAGAGAACACAGACAGAGATGAGGAACATGGAAGAATAGGGAACAATAACTGAGGGATTAACAATGGCAGTGAAACAAACTAACAATGATCATGGGAAAGAAGCAAAAATCAGTGGCAATGAGGCACAAAGGAAGTGAAGTAAATGTGACAGTGAAGCAAAGGTAACAGTGGCAGTTAACAGGAAACAAAGCCAAATAAACCAAGGCTGTTAGCCAAGGGCAGGGAGGAGTTTGCAGCTGTGGCTAAGCTAAGGCTTAGAATCCACCTTGTGACCTATCCAGACAATGTGATCCTAGGTTGAGTTGAAAATCCTATGCATACATCTAGAATGGGAGGAAAACTAATTTGCTCACTAGTTTGCCCCTAGCATTGACTGTCTTTTGACAGAACAATCAATCACAGGCACTATGAGCATCAATCTCTTCCCATTGCTCAATCAAAACACTGCACTAAGGCTCTAACCTAGCATTCCACTATCAGACAGTGCACTAAAGCTTCATCTAAGCCTCAGCAGTGAACTCAGAACATAATTAACACTACAATGGAACTAAACATGATCATGTGAAATAACATAGCATTTAAACTACTAAACAGTGAATGCAAATTGCAAATGAAGAACCCTAAAAATTGACAGTGAAATTAAATTAACATTGAGAATTAAATTAACCCAATTAGGGGGTATCTCGGCTAACCAAGAACAACCTTTAACATCCTACATCACTTCCCTTTTATAGCTTTTACAAAACCCTAAATTTCTACAAACCCTAATTTGAAAATCCCCAAATCAGCAGGATTAGGGTTTCGAGAATAACTAAAATTAACTCACCCTCTGATGCAAATAGACTCGACCCATGCTTCTTCTGACCTTCCTGCTCCTCTCTCATGCTTCAATTGACGCCTCTGCTGCTCTAATTGTTCCCTAGTTCGAGTTATTTTACTCACCCCAAAACCTAGGGTTTCAGTGGTTGTGAGATGGGGAAAATAACTAGGCTAGGGAGATGGGTTTGAGGTGGTGTCGGGGTATGGAGATGGTAGTGAGGCAGAGGGTGGCAGTGGACATGGAAGAGAGGCAGGAGCAGAGCTCGACTGCAACTGTCGGGGGAAGAAGAAAGATTTTGGGGAAAAAAGATTTGGGGAAGAAGAACTTGTTTGGGTGAAGTCGATGGTTTTGGATGCTAGGGTGTTGAGCGGGTGTAGCGAACTTTGATGATCTGCGACAAGGAGCGATGGATGGGAAGATGGTAGGTGGATCCAACGGCGATACGGAGGTAAGCGTGGAGCGACCGTCGGATGAAGGGATGTAGCAAAACGGACGACCCAAGATGGAGATGGGCGTTGCGATGTAAAGCGGGGGCTTCGGAGTTTGATGTGCGATGATGGAGCGACCGTAGGATGCTGAAATGCTTCGATCTGACGGCTGAAATCCGAGACGGGCTTGGATAGTGGAAATGTGTTTGAGTAAGGGTTTTGGGCCTTGGGTATGCCAAGCCCATATCTTCTTTAAGGACAATTCTTCTTCTTCAAGCCCACTTCTAGCCTTTTGGTCTTGTGCACAACATTCTTCGCGGCTTCCTTGTGTAATTCCTCCCGGCTTTTCACTATTTCTGCTCTTTTCCGCTCTGCTATTCATCCAAACTTTATTTATTACCTAAAAATGCAAAATTAAGTAAAAAAATATTTATTCTTGAAAACAATGAAAATACAGAATATGGGATAAAATGTAGAATTAATGCACAAAAGATGAGTTAAATGCCAAGAAAAATATATAGAAATATGCACTTTTTAGCACTCATCAAATACCCCCAAACCTGAATTTTACTTGTCCTCAAGTAAAACAAAACTAAGGAAATCCTACCTATACCACTGTCGCTGGTCTCTCGAATGCATTTAGCGTATGCACTAAGCCTTTTAAACCACTAAGTGTCCCTAGTGGACGAGTTGAAGTCTCGTGAAGGTTTGCTTAGAACGTACCTACAAAGTTCTAGGTCAAAATATAAGCTCAGATTCCATCAAATGTGACATGTGCAAGTCAGTTAAGCTCACAGCAAAATGGAGATGTCAATCTAGCTATCAAGGCACAATCCTAGCACTGATAACAAATAAGACATGTGATAAGAGTGTAAAGTGTATCTACACATGTGTAAAGAAAGATCGGATGTTATGACTACTAATCACCAAGAGATAGTTTCTCAGGCTAAGAACCAAGGTCGAAATCTAGCTAGCTGTCCGGACTTTACGAGAATTGTGAATGAGTTGGAGGTATTTCACAATTACTCGCGTTGTACATCAATGGCATACACCCTCCTTGCTTATTACAATGAAACACAAAAGACTCTTTACATGACTCTTATTTACATTGACTACTCTCTTTTATTTTTGGAACAAGAGAGGATGGAATTGATAAATACTTGATTTTTTTGTATTTTTCTGATATTTTTTCTGAATATATACATCGTTTTTTTTTTTTTTTTTTTTTTTTTTTTTTGTAAAGAAACACTTTTGATACATATACAAAAAACAAAAGATTACATGACACTTTGCAAGAGGTAGCCCTTTTTGATGCACCCAGTTAAATTCGATGGTTGTCTTTCTTAATGTAACCTCCACCTTCTATCCCAACCAACCAAAGAACAAGCTAGTCAAGTTTCGTTCAGTATTCTAAAGTGATTGGCAATCGTGACTTCCTATCAAACACCTTGAAGATCGAGGCTTACATGTATTGGTAGATCGTGCGCGTGCAAATTTCTTATCACTATGTGAATTGTGCTAGAATCAGGGTGCCTAAATATCTAGACTAAGACTCCTAATAATTACATATTTGCACAAGAGTCAACATTTCAAGGTAAATGAGCTCCATTTTTATGTTTTTTTTTCAATTTTTATTTTTTATTTTCATTTTTCATTTTTTTCAAAAAGAAGGAGTTCTTGTTTTCAATTATGGCATATTATCAAAGTATCTACTTTTCACCCCCCAAACCTAAACTAAACATTGTCCTCAATGTTTCAAAATATGAACAAAATTATAATACAACATATGAAGAGGATCATGTTGAGTAGAGAAAAAGGAAAGAGAATACCCGATTTCGGCGAAAGCAATATTAGAACTCCGTTATTCAAGGCAAGAATCCAACATATGTCAGCCGAGATCATATTGGATTAGCAAAATATATACAAAAGGAACAAAAAGGTTTTTAAGAAATTTTATCTACTGGATTATATACAAAAATTCACCATACACTAACAATCTAAAGAGTTGAGGATCAACCCAAAAGACAAAGTGTAGAGGTTTCAACAGCTTCACACAATAATAATGATAGGCATGCAAGTGAAGCTGTGAAACAAAATGAGCTACCCCCAAACCTGGATTTTACAGAAGATAAATTTTGAAAACAAAATCGCGCAGTTTCGGGGGTTCATCATGCACAAGGTCTAACTCAAAGAACTGTGCTAGGGACGGGCAAACATGCTAATTCCAACTGTGGTTCCTCAAATGTATTATACTTAGAAGCAAAATAGTCCAAGAGGACTTGGGAAGCACACAGTTCCAAACCTAGATTAGGGACTCTCAGAAAAGTCGGTTTGACAATATGGGTACAAACCAAATCTAGGTTGGGTGGAAGGCCATCAGATTGTGACTTATGTAGGACGATAGGCACATCATTACTAATCACATCAACATCTCCTAAGTCTTCTACAAGTGTCATAACATGCTCACAATCATCAAACAAATTGGCAAGATCACAATCAGAGTCATCAACATCATCAACAAATTTATTCTCATGCATCGGCAAATCAGGAGAAATATCACAATGTGACCTAGGTAGAGAATCAGACACATCAAATATATTTTCATGCATATTAGTGTCTACAGAAGATTCAACTATTCCTATGTCATGCTCATCTTCACAGAATAATTACGAATCCCATGTCAATATCAAAATCATATGAATTACAATGAGTATTAGAAAGAACAACATGCATGAAGGTCGAGGGCGAGAAGCCATATGTTTTTGAACCAACAGGTTCCACAATATTTTCATGTTCTTCTAACATATCATCATAATCATCATCATGGTAGCATGCATATTGGTCCTCATTAACAGTGGTGGTGTCATTAGTCGATTCATGTTCCTCTAAATTAGGTTCATATTCAACATTATTTACATGAATGGGACTAGACACTTCATTAGGGACAACATACATTTCCTCATGAATTTCCTCCTTTTGTAGGTGAAGCAAAATCTGATCTAAATATGCATGAATTCGTGATGTAGATCTATCAAAGTCTTGCTTACTGAGTCTTAAAGCTTCCGTGGTGGAGTCTAAATTCATGGGAGTACCAAATTCTTCATGTTCAAATTGTGGTGAATGGTACATGTGTGCATGGTCATTAGGGTTTACAAAATATTGATCGCAACCCTCAAAGGATTGATTATGGTCCCAATGACTACCATTCTCACAATTTATGGGCATTTCATACCTTGGATTTTCTCTAGATTTCCTAAAATTATGCAAAATATGACAATTCTCAACAGGGTGGTCTAAACTACCACATGCGGGACATGCATAGATTTCAGGTTGCCTAAGAAAATTAGATGTGACAGATTCCTCATGTGATTGCATTTCTAAAGCTGTGATTCGAGCTTCTATTTGATCCATAAGTGATGATTGTGTGAGTGAGGCTCTAGCAGAATGTTCATTTTCACGTTGTGATGAATGATGCATGTATGAATAGTCATTAGGGTTCATGTATTGCGGCTCGGGACTTTGAAAATGTCCATAATAATTCCTATGACTATTGACATCATGGTCCGTGGAAGGTTCATAACGTGAAGTTTGTCCATATGCAAGTTCTCTAAGGGATTTGTTGTACTCCCCAACTGTAGAAAAAGATCTATTCATGATGGGGCTCAAAGGCTAAGTAAAGAGTTTACAAAGCTCAAAATTTGGTTTTTTAAAGGGTTTGGATTTTTGGGAAAAATTTGGTTTTGGTGGGAGACATTTTTTTGGTTTTTTAAAATTTGGGAGCAAGTTTGGTTTTAATGGGATAAAGAAGAAAAAATTTGGTTGTTAAAATGGGAGCAAGTAAAATTTGGTTTTTGAATGGGAGAAAAGTAAAAATTTTGGTTTTTTTTTTTTTTTTTTTAAAGAAAATAAAATTTGGTTTTTTGAATGGGAGCAAGCCCACTGTTTGGTTTTGTGTTTGCTTTGGCTCAGCTGGTTTGAAAACGTTTGGTGAAACTGAGTCCAAAATCTCGGCCTAGAATTTGGGTACTCGGCCCACTAACGAGTTAACCTAGCGTGATCGGTTACAAGCTCAGCTGGGTTTAAAAACCCAGAATACAAAATACCAGTCCAAATTAAACACGCTCACAAAAATTAAATACAAGCCCACAAATTAAACAAACAAGCCCACAGAAATTAATTACAAACCCAACAGAAAATAAAAAGCCCAAAAATTGGCGTTAATATTACAAGCCCACAATTAAAAATTGGAAGCCCACAATTCGGGTTCTCTTAAATGGGTTACCTTTTAAGCACAGCCCAGCTGCTCTGATATTGTTGCAAAAACCCAGTTGGGCTTTGGTTCTTTTCCTTGGTGGCGTCCCAGCAGAGGAAAAACTGGTTCAGAACAGCAGGTCCAACAGCAAATGAAGTGAAGCAGATGCAGATGCAAATGCTATGCAGTGAAATGCAAAAATAGCTAATAAAACTACAAGAAAAACACAGCACCAATCCCCGGCAACGGCGCCAAAAACTTGGTTTGCCCGGGAAAGCGTATAAAATTGAAGCGAAATGAAACGGGCCTACAGTAATACCGCAAGTGCACGGTCGTCAGTTGTAGCTCGTGCAAGTACGGGTCGATCCACAGAGATTGGGAGTGTTTGGAGTTTCTAGCTATTTGGGCTCTAAATTGCTATTGGGCTTTAGGTATCAAAGGGTTGTGGTACCAATGGGTTATGAATACCCTTTGGATAAATTGGGCTTAATGGGTTTGTTGTAATGATGAAGTGCTTTAGGCCTTGGGCCTTTGAATGATTTTGGAATGAACTGTGAACTAGGCTTTGGCCTTAAACTTAGGCTTGGGCTCAGTGTAGTGAACTGAGCTTGGGATTAAACCTGGGCTTTTGGTATGATTTGGGCCTTAGCTGGAGCTAGGCTTTTTAGCTATGAACCTGGCTTTTAGCCTTTGGTTTCAATGAACTGAACTTGGGCTCAGTGTTGAAGTGAGCTTTGGGCTCAGTTGGCTTGTATGAGGATCTGGGCTTGACAGTGACAGGCCTTAGCTTGGAAAGTGAACTGTGAGCTGGGCTTGATAGAGCTATCAGTTTGGTTTTTGAATGAGTCCACAGTGAACTGGACTGGGCTCTTAATGATCAATGCACTTAGGCCACAGTGAGCTTCAATGGACTAATGGGGAGCAAAACAGAGAAACTAGAAGAGCAAAAGATAGCAAAAGAAAGAGAATAAAAGAGAACACAGACAGAGATGAGGAACAGGGAAGAATAGGGAACAATAACTGAGGGATTAACAATGGCAGTGAAACAAACTAACAATGATCATGGGAAAGAAGCAAAAATCAGTGGCAATGAGGCACAAAGGAAGTGAAGTAAATGTGACAGTGAAGCAAAGGTAACAGTGGCAGTTAACAGGAAACAAAGCCAAATAAACCAAGGCTGTTAGCCAAGGGCAGGGAGGAGTTTGCAGCTGTGGCTAAGCTAAGGCTTAGAATCCACCTTGTGACCTATCCAGACAATGTGATCCTAGGTTGAGTTGAAAATCCTATGCATACATCTAGAATGGGAGGAAAACTAATTTGCTCACTAGTTTGCCCCTAGCATTGACTGTCTTTTGACAGAACAATCAATCACAGGCACTATGAGCATCAATCTCTTCCCATTGCTCAATCAAAACACTGCACTAAGGCTCTAACCTAGCATTCCACTATCAGACAGTGCACTAAAGCTTCATCTGAGCCTCAGCAGTGAACTCAGAAAATAATTAACACTACAATGGAACTAAACATGATCATGTGAAATAACATAGCATTTAAACTACTAAATAGTGAATGCAAATTGCAAATGAAGAACCCTAAAAATTGACAGTGAAATTAAATTAACATTGAGAATTAAATTAACCTAATTAGGGGGTATCTCGGCTAACCAAGAACAACCTTTAACATCCTACATCACTTCCCTTTTATAGCTTTTACAAAACCCTAAATTTCTACAAACCCTAATTTGAAAATCCCCAAATCAGCAGGATTCGGGTTTCGAGAATAACTAAAATTAACTCACCCTCTGATGCAAATAGACTCGACCCATGCTTCTTCTGACCTTCCTGCTCCTCTCTCATGCTTCAATTGACGCCTCTGCTGCTCTAATTGTTCCCTACTTCGAGTTATTTTACTCACCCCAAAACCTAGGGTTTCAGTGGTTGTGAGATGGGGAAAATAACTAGGCTAGGGAGATGGGTTTGAGGTGGTGTCGGGGTATGGAGATGGTAGTGAGGCAGAGGGTGGCAGTGGACATGGAAGAGAGGCAGGAGCAGAGCTCGACTGCAACTGTCGGGGGAAGAAGAAATATTTTTGGGAAAAAATATTTGGGGAAGAAGAACTTGTTTGGGTGAAGTCGATGGTTTTGGATGCTAGGGTGTTGAGCGGTGTAGCGAACTTTGATGATCTGCGACAAGGAGCGATGGATGGGAAGATGGTAGGTGGATCCAACGGCGATACGGAGGTAAGCGTGGAGCGACCGTCGGATGAAGGGATGTAGCAAAACGGACGACCCAAGATGGAGATGGGCGTTGCGATGTAAAGCGGGGGCTTCGCAGTTTGATGTGCGATGATGGAGCGACCGTAGGATGCTGAAATGCTTCGATCTGACGGCTGAAATCCGAGATGGGCTTGGATAGTGGAAATGTGTTTGAGTAAGGGTTTTGGTCCTTGGGTATGCCAAGCCCATATCTTCTTTAAGGACAATTCTTCTTCTTCAATCCCACTTCTAGCCTTTTGGTCTTGTGCACAACATTCTTCGCGGCTTCCTTGTGTAATTCCTCCCGGCTTTTCACTACTTTTCTGCTCTTTTCCGCTCTGCTATTCATCCAAACTTTATTTATTACCTAAAAATGCAAAATTAATTAATAAAAAGATTTATTCTTCAAAACAATGAAAATACAGAATATGGGTTAAAATGGAGAATTAGAGCACAAAAGATGAGTTAAATGCCAAGAAAAATATATAGAAATATGCACTTTTTAGCACTCATCAAGAATCAAATCAGAAATTTTTTAAAAGAAAAAACCCTAAATTTACCAACAGAAATCAATAATTTATTCCCGATACAATAACAAAAACGAGTAAATACTTATCTGAATATGTAAAGATTCATTAGAAAACCTAAATTTAAACACTAGCTTTCATATAAGGAATCAATTTGAAGATTTATCGATTGAATCGGAGTTAAATGAGTTAACTCGTTTATCGCCCGATTTGTCGTCTTAGAGGAATGTTCTTAAAATCTAGCAAATTAAACTTACGCCAATCTAGCTACATATAAAATAACTAATTTATTTATTGTGTTCGGTAGGCTTTTTCTCCGTAAAAATTCTGGTTATATTTAGTAAGATCTTCTCAAATATAAATATCCTAGCTATTGCAGGCCTACCCAGGTTTTTTATTCGGCCTATCACTAAGTGATAAAACAAAATATTAAAAAGTAAAATAAAAAACCCCTTAGCCAATATTCTGTTAGAAATATAAGGTATGGAATTGAAACAATTAGGCTTGAGGAGCCAAAAGACGTTGTCTTTAAAGCGTTATTTTCTCTCATTCGATTAGAGTTGTTGAAGGGGTCGAATGCAAATCGCTTCCAGGATATAACAAGCCTTTGTGTGATTGACGATCAACAATATCAGCAAATCACCCTTAAATTCTACTTGGTATTACCACTCATTCTACAACACAACAAGAGAAAAGAGATGAGAATACAACAAACTATTATGTCTGATATGATGAGTTCTTTTATAGGTTCTGAAGAGACCTATCTCTTCCTAACTCATATGAGAAACACATCCCTGTGTTTATTTGAATAGACACACCTTCAAACTTGAACAATCAAGTTGCTTCAACTTGTAACTAACCAAAATCAGTTATGTGACCACTTTAGTTTTTGTCTCTTGTTCATCTCTATTTACTGAGAACATATTTAATCAATATTTTGAATATTTGATCAGAATATTCAACAATCCCTCACTAGATTAAATATTAATGTGTTAAAATTTAAATGAGTAAAGGTGTTACTAGGATTAAACTTTTGCTTAGTGTAAATGTTTCAAAGTTACGTCGAAGTTGATTTGAATAGACTAAAAAAGGATGAGTTTCCCTGATACACATACCTTTGAGAAATATGCTTGTAGAAATTAACAGTTATCCCACATAAATTCCAGCAAAGATACTGGAAAATGTAGATCCAACTCGAAACTGGACATACCATTGTCTTACTGGTTTAATGGAAGCAGTTCACATCTTAGCTGTGCCAGACTTCCCAAGGATATAAATTTCTTGTTACTCAAACCATTTTTCGATAGACGTTCCACACTTGATTCCATAAGGATACGGAATGGCATTTTAATCATATTAACTAAAATATTACCAGTTCTTTCGTCAATGTGTTTATTATCATAAACAGTATGACTCAAACTAGTTTAAATGGCCATCTAATTACATTCAGAGTTCCCACACCAATATGTATAGGATCAGATTTCTTATCCATATATAAGCATTAACGTACAGTTGTTTGTGCTATAAAACACATCAACAATTTAGTCCTTACTAAAGGGACAGATTAACCTGCTTTGGCCTTAATCTATTAGATTTAAAATCTAATGATAGCCACACACCACAGTACTATGATTTTTCATAGTTCTAATAATTCCAGGCTTAAGATTTTTAGATTCAAGTAATCTCTTCCACTAAAGACAACATGCTTTGACAAGTTCAACCCCTGTTAATATATTGCCAACCTCCTTACAGAGTGATATCTGCATTGGTCTAGTGTAAAATCACTACTTTACTGCAAAGTTACAGATTTCTCATTGCCACAAGCAACCATCATCCACAATCTTTTGGAAATACGGGCTAAAAACCTTAGTAATAAGACTTTATTACCCCCACAATTTCACTACTCCAAAGATTAACAGATTTTGTTTTTATTTGACACTAAACATGCATCGTACTTAAAACAAATGTATGCAATAGTGAAAACATATAAACCGAATCAATATAATGGGTTAACACCCTCACACCAACAAAGACAAACAGACTAATCCATATTCTCGCAATTTTCAGAAATGGATACTTCTTTCTGAATCATTAAGTGGGGAGTTTAGCATACAGTAGGTTATCACCAATTTGCCAAACATTCATAATGTGGATTCCTTTAACGAGCACACATACTTTATTATATGTAAAAGACATTCCATTAAACCGATATTATAAATAGTTTACTTTAAGGTTTATCTTTTTATCATCATTCTTAATTAATGATGGCAGATGATTAACTATCATCAGTCTTCACCATGGAATGCTTATAAATGCTCCATATCATATAATTACCTCCACAATTATTGATAATACTTAACCAACAATTCTTCCAACTAGTAAACTTTGTATGACTATCCTCCATCCATTCTCTTAGGTTCTAATTATTGGAATTTCAGCTCCATTATCCCTACAATTAAGACCTAAACATTGTGGAAAACAACCTTATGCTGAAATTAGAACGTAACACTAGTATTAGCATACTCAACAACGCACAAAACAATACCATATGCAGCAAGAACACTACATATGGTTTGTACTAAAACAAATTTTAGTACAAGGAAATAGAAAACACAAGACACTAAACCTTTCATGACTTATTATCAACTTCTATTTCCTCACATTACTCTATGATGGATGAAAACAGATTTGCTTTTAAAGAAAACTTCTGAGGCTATAAGAGAGTCCTAGTCATGCTTGCCACATGTCACTACAACCTTTCCATCATGAGTTGGAGGACACCTCATGGCTACATTGGACACCTCATATGACATGTCAAGCTAGTTTACATGTCATGCTAAGCTTTAACCTTATCTCGCATTAACCGTAAGCTAGTCTTAATACATGATTAATACCATAAACATGCCTTAATGCGGATTAAGACTAATCCGATAAAAATTAATCTAAACAAGCATTACTTTAACCATATGGGATTTGTTGCGCAAAACACAAAAATTCTAACACTAATCAAGAACCAGACTAACACACATAATTTGTGTCTCTTGGTGACTCACAAAATTTGAATTCAAATAACCTTGACTAATCAGAAAACACTAGTTTTCATCAGCGGATTAAAATGAAAATCCAAATTGGCTTCTTGTAAAAGAATATCCAAACAAGGTAACTAACTCCACCATTCTGTGAGTTCGACTAGGATTTTGTCATACATGATTTGGGCATTGGGTGACACTGTCTAAAAAACTGTTCTTTCCTTGGTGATCTTAATCTTTTACGTCAAATACAAACTCAAACAAAGTTTCCAATTCTAAAACAAATCTTTGCATAAGTATTTGCAAGATCACTATAGTAATAATCAAAGATTAATAAGTGATACTAACCTCTTGTGTTAAGCACGTACGCCAAGTATTTGGGATTTTCTATCCTGGTTCGTTTCGGAAACAACATCACTCAGCCTTTGATTTTGCTTCGTTGACTTTCTTTACTGACTGGTGTTTAAGCCTGGACTTGAAAAAAACCTTGAATTGTTTCAAATTCCATTGATCAAATAACGCTTTAAAATTGTTGGAAATCTAGGGTATGCAATAGAAACAATTAGGATTGAGGCGCGAGAAGACGTTGTTTTTAAAGCGTTATTTGCTCCCACTCGATTAGAGTTGTTGAAGGGATCGAATGCAAATTGTTTTTAAGATACAACAAGCCTTTGAGTGATTGACGATCAACAATATCGGCAAATCACCCTTAAACTCTGCTTGGTATTACCACTCGTTCTACAATACAACAAGAGAAAAATTAAGAGAATACAACACACTGTTGTGTCTATTATGAACAGACAGATCTTCAAACTTGAACAGTCTAGTTGCTTCAACTTGTAACTCACCAAAATTAGTTATCTAACCACTTTAGTATTTATCTCTTGTACATCTCTATTTACTGAGAACGTATTTAATCTATATTTTGAATATTTGATCAGAATATTTAACATATTCTACTTAATGGCTATTTTATTCCTGATTAACTAATGTTAATTCGCGTTATTAGGCTAAGTATTATGGGCTAGATTGAGCTGCTAGATTAGCCAAAAAGTGTGGTAGTTCAAAAAAAAATTGCTGTCTATTTGTTAACACTAGTTCTCTCTCCTAACATTTGCACACAGCTGAACTAGCAACGAGATTTCATCGCTACAAAAATTACCTTTTCGTTGAATGGTTCATCGCAGATTGATTTATTTTTTGATCTGACGGTTGAGATTGGTTGCGCTGAACCAAACTGCGCTGACGTTGAACCAAACAGCGGTGCGCGGTAGTCCTAGCTGGCGTGGACTGCTAATCTAGCTGCTAGATTAGTATTCCCATAGGACTTAGGAGGTAGTCCTAGTTGATGTGGACTGCTAATCCAGCTGCTAGATTAGTACACCATATGACTTATCCTTAGTAGATGTAATCAAATTAATCCTGAAATCAACTAACGTTAATTCATCATCAAAACATGAAAAGATTTGATTTTTTATTTTTTTTTTGTAAAAATCAACCCAGAATCGGTGGATGTTCGTGTACTCATATACCGATTCTGGGTTGATGTTTTAATCATGAAGAAAACCAAAAATCAGTGCATACTACTTACTACATAGTATGATTGTAGAAATAGGTAAGAACAATACACGCACATTGACCGATTCCAAACAATGCCCACAAAAAAATTGGTTCATATAAATTTTTATGTAATTCGATTCCATGTTAAAAGTACAGAGGAAAATTGGATATTTTTTTCATTAAGAATCAGTTTATGTAGACATTTACATGAAACGATTCTAGCAAAAAAGAAAACTGAAAACTTAGTATAACAATTTTAATCCATACTCGAACTGAAAATGATTATGACTCATACATAATTTTTGAATGGATACAAAGTCATACTCATTTTCAATTTGAGTATAAATCATACTCATTATCGAGTTACTCGCTCTCAGTTTGGGTATAAAATTTTCATTAAGAAGATTGGGTATTTTATGTAACTAGAATCGGTTTATGTGGGAAATAACATCGACCGATTCTAGTTAGAATCGGTATACGTTAATGCATATATAAAACTATTATAGTTGATTTTTCGAAAAAGTTTATGAGGAAATTTCAGATATTCATAGTTAACTTATTGATGAATCTCTTTTAAAAGGAACGGGTTCAGCAGATTTGACTCAATAAACCGAATTGCTTGTCGCTGGATTTTGTTTTTGAAAAACGTAAGAAAAAAAAACAAATAGAATTGTTGCTTCGGAATAGGTTTTAGTTTTTGGTTTCGATGGAATCAAGAAAAAATTATGTTTTGATTGAAGATTTTGATCAAAGATTAAAAGAAATAATTTTGTTATTTAATTGTTTTATTAGTATAGAGGGTACTTTTGTATTTTGAGACACTTTATACACCTCTTATCATCTTTTTAGTTGGGATCAAAATTTTGATATGACCCAAATAGAATGGGTAGGCCCCAAAATATCCTGGACAAATACATTAAAATTAAGTTATAAAACTAAAAAGCAGGGAAAACAGAAACATAGTACTCTCAGTTAAAAAATAGATTTTCAAAGCACCTTCCGGTTGATGGTTGGTTGTTATGTGCAAACTCTCAAATATTAGATTTGTTGCTTTTCATGGGTCCATAATGGGAGTAGAAATATATTAACATAGTTATTTGTTGTGGAACCACTCTTAGAGTGCTTGTATATATAGAGTATTTGTACTTGGGGCCTAACCAAGGTTGACTAATGTTACATTCAATCCAACACAATCCAAATGTCACATAATAAGGCATTAGAATATATGATCACATTGTTCACCTTTAGCTTCCGATATTATATGGTCATAACCTATTATAGCTAAGATCAATGAGGGTTGGGGTATTTACATAAACAATCAATAGGATTAGAAATTAGAACTGAACTTGGTGTTCAAAAGATTGCTAATGGCTGGTGTGACCGTGTGGGTCATGCGATAAAATCTATTTTCTTTGGTTTTTTTTCAATTCAACATTGAACAGGGAGGGTTCTTTTTTAATTGATCTTTTATGGGTCGAAACAAAATTGAAGTGATCACACTTAGGAGGGGTTGTTTATCATACAACAAAAGACTTTGAACCATGAATCTAACACTCAAAATCAAGTATCCAACATATATGCATGCGAATGAGGGTTTTCTATTGACCTTGTATTTCTCTGTTTCATCCGTGTTTTTTTTCTTTTTCTTTTTAATAACCTATATCATGATTATGTGTTTGGGTTGGGGTATATAAAGTTAACACATTTGATGTGGTAGGTATATAAACAAGAATGGTATAGAGATAAAGGGGATCGTTAGTATTTTAAACCCAATTATAACAATTGTCACTAGACACCAACTCACTGAAAAATCAAAAGTGTGCATAAATCCAAGCTTCAGTTGAATACTCTTGAGTCAAAACTTTATGCATGTGAATTCTCCGACGATTCAAATCCGATTTTATACTGTATTATGCGAGAGAAAATCTCAACAAAATGGTATCAATTCAGTTAAGTACGAGAACAAAGATTCAAAGAGTAGTTTTCTTTATGAACATTTTTATACAAGAACTTCCTCCCAAGTTTTGCACCACCCCTTCGTGTATACACTTTCAACTTCCACCTTCACATGAATACTCGTGCAAAAGTATATTTGGGTGCTTCTCTCATGAATGACATAAATTATCATCGTTTGTGACTTGTCCAATGGTCATGAAACAACCGGAGACGAATGACATATCATACTGACCATCTCGCATTTTAACCATATTCATGAGTAAAGAGAAAGCATCTCTCGTCCCAAATTGCAGACCGAAGTCTTTAATATCTCTAAAAGTAACATTGCGTCGAGGTTGAAGTATCCGAACCCTGAAATCAGAAACATAAAAGAAAATCATAATCTGCGAAGTAACACCAAAAAGACATGAAGCACCACAAACATTTGAAACAAATATTATATAAGTCTTAGGACAAGCTTTAAGGAAAAAGAAAAACCTCATTGCAATGACTCACTTATCATGATTTTCAGGTCAAAGTTTTAAATAATCTTTGAGGCAGTTGGAGATACGTTTTGACGTGCTCATTTGTATCATTAACAAGACATGTGGCAAGCCTAGCATCATTTTCCTGAGCCAAAACTTACAAGAAGTCCAACTCCTTATTGTTAAGAGGTTGGATATACATAATGATACTGGGAGCATATATTCCAAAAAGAAAAAAAAAACTTATTTTTATCATTATTTTGCATTTAGTTTAGTTAGTTTTTATATTTAGTCTGCTAAAATGTCCTCACTTTATATAATTTTCTTTTAGTCCCTCTCATTTTCAATTTCTAGCTCCGCCATTTTGTGGTGGCTTCTGTATCTCTAACACTATACCTACATAAGGAGGTGAGAAAATGTAAAAAACGATACATATTAGCTTATCTATTTTTATCTTCATCCTTTAAATATTATAGAGATCCTTTAAAAAAAAATCAAAAAAGAATGAAGAGTGAACCTTAAAAAACAATCGATAGTGATAACTCACACAAACTTTCGTGTTTTACCTTATTTTCTTATCTTTTTTTTTTTTGAAAGAAAATTTCTATATTAAAGGAAAAAGAAATTTACAGAGACTATATAGTGACAGAGACCATATAAGTCAAATTACATACTCATAAGAGTTTCCCAATTATTTTAAATTTGTGCAGAGCAAACAAACTTAAAGATTCTATTATCACAACTCCAAAGAGCTATAATCTACTTGATTAAAACAATATTTTCCTCTACATACTTTTGACGCCCTCCAAACACCCGATTATTCATTTCTTTACATATCAACCAAAAGGCAACAAAGTGGAGAATCTTTTGAACGTCCTTGCCCTTGCCCTTGCCCTTTCCATTTATTATCTATTATTAGTATGAATATGAAAACATAACATGCGTAGATTGTTTACATGGCTTTAGTTGATTAGATGACTTGATCATTTATATGATCTAAGTGTCAAATAAAGAATATACGTTGGTTGTTTCTATAGCATAATGTATTGATTGATACGTAATATATTTTATTATACTTTAGTTGTTTCGACATAACGCGTTTTTTAATATACACTTCACTTTTGTAGCCATTTCCACTTCTTTTTAGATGATTCACTTAATAAAAATGCATAAACTAGAAAACAAACATAGTACAAGGTAATATATAATAATTATAACTAAAACAAGAATGAGTTTGACACTAGAAACATGTAAATTAAGCACTTATCACAAAAACCCGGGACTTAGTCTTGGATACTCTCAGAATTAAGCACCTAAACAAATACCAATAACTCACAACCTCTTGTAGTTGAGATCGAAGGAAGTACTCCTAGTTACTCTGTCGTCTCAGTAACCCTAATTGTAACCAATATGGATTACGCATGTGAATTACCTAACGTAATCCACCGCCAAGTGTTGCTTTACCTCCATCAATACTTCTGCTTTAGGATGTCTTACAAACAACAAGGAATCAACTGTTTTTTAACCATTCAAATCCAATCACATCAAAGATATACTATGACTAGTTCAAAGTCAAGGATCTTTCTCTTAGATATGTAATCCAATGATTTACCAAATCTGAAACTCCTTGATAAAGATCAATCAAGATTACAATTATCGAAATAACCAATCTTGATTCAACAAGTGAAGTATGTATAACAAACAACGTGTTGATCTTACAAGCTTTACGTTTATCAAAGATAAACAACTTGTTTGTCTCAGACAATCAAGTCAAGTAGAAAATCACGTCAAGATTAGAAAAACAAAAAAACTTCAAGTCTTTATTAATTTTCAGTGATAACTACCCTCATTTTCTTTCACTGATGATTTGTTTCAAAAAACAGAGTCTGTTAACGTCATAAAATCAATAGTTTTATCCTATAGATATGAGTCACTTAGATTAGCAATAGTAAAATCTTTACATATTTATGACCTTATATCATAAGAGAATGACCATATAATGAGAAAGGACTTATCTAGAAGATAACTATGATGTTAGTTAAACAAAAACTAATAAACACAAAAACTAAAGTGTGTTTGTTAGTTTCACACGGTATTACAAGGCGTGTGTTTTCGATGAGTTTGAGACTAGAAGCTCCATTATTTATAATGTTATGACCAAGGATTTTTTGGAAAACAAGAAATCATATTTATGAAAATTATCAAAGATATCCATTAATACCATCTCCGAACATAAGATATTCTTTATATTTTTTCGATTATATTAACATACAATATTGTAATAAAATCTTTAGAATATATTACAATTAATATATGATAATCGTACTCATATGACGACTAATATTAGCTAGTGCAAATCTATGTACTTTGCTAAATTGAAAAAACTAGTTATACGCAATCTTCTGGGAAAGAAAAGCATACCAATATCGGTTCCACAAATTGGATTGGAAATTTATTTGAATATTAATTAGGATGTAGCTTTGAGTATCAAAATCTACAAGTTTAGAATCAGTTCTGGTTAGTATCAGTTCTGAATACTATTAGACACATAAACTTAATGTTGGCATAAACAAGCTTTAAACCATGTCAAAAGTGTTAGAGCATTGCTCGGTTGAACCTAAGAGTATTGGTATGTCAAGCTTGTTGTCAATGTTAGTTGACCAAAACTAGGTCTTGATATATAGTCTATTAAAGTCAATCTTGGACTGGGATCAGAGCATGGTAATTGAGTATCAGAAATCACTGAATACCCTCGAATATTAAAGACTGGAGAACAACAAATACATCTGCGAAAACTTCATCGATAAAGGTATGTGAAGACCGACTATCCTATTTGTTAGAGCACTGCTCGTTCGACCTCGCAAGCGTTGATGTATCAAGCTTGTTTGTCAAGTTTAGTTGCCAAAACTATAAGTCTTGATTTCTAGTCTACTTATAGCTAAGTCTCGAATTAGGATAGAAAGTGTAGTTGAGCATTACACTTCACGGCGTTCATCGATTGAATACGAAGAACTACTAAGGGAAGCTTGTGGAACTTCATCAACAAAAGGTATGTGAAGACTTGAACTCATCTATCACTCAAAAGTCTATCTACTCTATCTTCTATTTGAGACAAAGGTCGTATAGCTATATAGACTGCAATTATACACATTTGATATTTCGAGCTGAGTTTAACTTGTTGTTGATGGTGGTTTTTAGCTTAGGGTTAAAATCGTACAACCTTAGTCAAACAGTAATGTCACACTTGAGTAATAATATTGCCACTAGCACATTTATTGAA
Organism: Papaver somniferum; assembly: GCF_003573695.1. Classification (NCBI taxonomy): domain Eukaryota; kingdom Viridiplantae; phylum Streptophyta; class Magnoliopsida; order Ranunculales; family Papaveraceae; genus Papaver; species Papaver somniferum. The sequence continues at coordinate 14,747,296 of NC_039359.1, read as the reverse complement.
CCATTCAACATGTCTGCGTAATATTACCAGGGTACTTTTTTTATATGCCATGCTCCACGGCAGAGCCCTCGTTACTGAATGGTATCATATCTGAACATGCCACCCGCGCATGCTAGACAAACATGCCAATCACGCGTGCCACATATTTTAAACTGACGTTTCGACACTCTAAACCCTAATAGCCACATCTCCGTGACAAAGGCATGCCAACCATGCCAGCCGCACCATCGTGCCAATGGCATGCCATGCCAGCCACATCTCCGCGCCAAAGGCATGCCAACCATGCCAGCCGCAGCACCGTGCCAATGGCATGCCATGTCAACCACATCTTCGCGCCAAAGGCATGCTAACCATGCCAGCCGCACCACCGTGCCAATGGCATGCCATGCCAGCCATATCTCCGCGCCAAAGGCATGCCAGCCGCACCACCGTGCCAATGGCATGCCATGCCAGCCACATCTCCGCGCCAAAGGCATGCCAACCATGCCATCCGCACCACCGTGCCAACGGCATGCCATGCCAGCCACATCTCCGCGCCAAAGGCATGCCAACCATGCCAGCCGCACCATCGTGCCAATGGCATGCCATGCCAGGCACATCTCCGTGCCAAAGGCATACCAACCATGCCAGCCGCACCATAGTGCTAATGGCATGCCATGCCAGCCACACCTCCGCATCAAAGCCATGCCATCCATGCCTCCATGTCGCTGGCTGCCAAACGAAGGGTGGCAATAATCAACGTGCACCCTTCCATCTGAGATGCAAATATCAGCCGTCCAAGTTCGCCACCAAACGCGTGGCAACTTTTGGCCCAATGCCAAGCCATAATTTTGGTCGCGCCTAAACTATGCCAAAACCCTAATTTTGGTCGCGCCTAAAACTATGCCAAAATCCTAGCTTGGCCGCGCCTAAACCATGCCAAAGCCACGCCGACCATGCCTCCATGTCGCTGGCTGCCAAACGAAGGGTTGCAACAATCAACGGCTACCCTTCCCTCTGAGATTAAAATCTCAGCCGTACAAACTTGCCACCAAACGACTTGTGGAAATCTCTTGGCTACGGTGCCAACTCTTGGCCACGGTGCCAAAACCCTAATTTGGCCACGGTGCCAAAGCCCTAATTTGGCCACGACAAAGCCATACCAGCCATGCCTCCATGCCGCTGGCTTCCAAACGGAAGGTTGCAACAATCAACGGCTATCCTTCCTTCTGAGATGCAAATCTCAACCGTACAAGCTCGCCACTAAACCAAACGGCTTGTGGCAACCTTTGGCTATGCTGCCAACTCTTTGGCCACAACGCACACTTAGCTATGCCAATTCGATGGTCAGGGCACCAAACCCTAATTAGCCACTCCAATAGCATGCGGAAGCCATGCCAGCACCGTGGCCACGCCACTGGCTACCAACGGAAGTTAACCACAATCAACGGCTAACCTTCCTCTCAAGATGCAAAATCTCGACCGTTGAAGGTCACCACCGAGCCGTCAAGCCTCCCAAGCTCAACTTTCCAAACAATGGCAACATGCTACACAAAACACTCGAGACATCAAAACATATCACAAACTGGGGGATGCTTATCATGGTATTGGTCTGGCGGTTTACAGCGTGCGGCGTATACTATGCCTGTTATAAGAAAGTGTCATAAGAGTGAGGTTGTTAGTAAATACAAGAAGTAATGGTGAAACGTTTCCTTTATTATAGAAACATAAATTCCAGGCGTTACCCGTTACCGCTTTCTTCCGTTTACTCAAATGTTTCCACTTCTTAGGAGACCAGGGTACGTTTCGTTGCGACTTGTATAAATAGGTCTCACCTATTTCCACCAAAGACCGATTTTTTTGGTAAGGGAGAATACAACACTCAGAAATCACTTGTTATCTTTCCCATATGTTAGCTTTCCACTTTCTGATACAAGTCATCAAATAACAACTCTTCCGGAATCAACTATTTTGGTCTCAACACTCTCTTCGCTTCCCTCCCTAAGACCAACCCTTCTCCTTTACTTTGTGACCGAAGCAAGTCTGGAACGACCATTTCTTGGTTTAGGCCGGATTTGTACAAAGTGATCTCTCGAATCAAAGTACTCCCTTGCAGTACATTGTTTAGGGTTTAGACTCGTTTCTCACCCACACACTCGAAATTACCAAAATCAGCAGAAACTGTTTTCACCCTCAAACAATTGGCGACCACAGTGGGAGATTAATCTCTCAGTTGCAATACCAATTTCAGATTACGGTTTTTAACTCCAACTCAGGAAGATCGTCGGTTTTAGGACTGAGTCCGTGCCCCCAAGTTCCACTCAGGCGAATGGCAATGTTTTCTCTCCCAACGCAACATCCAACAACGCGATCGACAGAGAAGTTCCAAGGCTGGCCGATTTGGCACGGGTTTAGGAGATCCACACCAGGAATATGGATTTGATGAAAGAGGCGATTAATAGCATACTCGACTTCCTTATCAGGTTAACATCGGAGTTGAGTGACCCACCAGTCCCGGAAACTCCGGAACTGGGGACTAACGTCTCAGACGATCATTCCAAAGTCAACAACTTCACTACCAATCATAAACCAGTAGGCCAGAAAGCGGCCTCGTTGGTGGAAAGTTTATGTGAACTCCTACATCTTTCAAAGGATCGACGAATGGAGACGTTCATTTCCATCAATCGAATAGCATCAAACGCATCCCTGGTTCCTTCGCGTTTGGAAATGTCAAGAATGCCGGAGACGTCCATCAACAATGTCACGTTTACCTACAACGACATGATGGCAGAAGGACACAACCGGGCCCTACACATCACAACCTGTATCAAGGATATGGAATTCAAAAGGGCCCTCATCGACACAGAAGCTTCCTCCAATGTCGTTACACTCAGGATGCTCAGAACAGCCAGGGTGCGGCCAAGCGAAGTCGTGCGACAGTCCACTACGATGAAAGATTTCGAAGGCAACCAAACCAACACGTATGGATACATTAAACTGAATTTATCAGTAGGCCCGGTCTAGTCAAAGGAAAGGTTCGAAGTAGTCGAAAAGGAGCCGGATTACCATATGATACTGGGAAGACCATGGCTCCACAACAACAGAATCATTCTTTCGACATATCACCAGTGCCTGAAAACCATGCTAAACGGAGAAGTCATCCACATCTTTGCATCGTTATCTCCCCATTCTCCGATATGTGGCATTTAGATGTTTGATCCGAGGAAGAGCCAGCGAGGCGCAGCCAACGAAACTCACCACACTCCACTGCCAAAGTGGGCGTCAATTGAAGAAATCGATGGGCTTGAATCGTTTCACAGAGAAACCCGGTCTCACACGCGCCAGTCTCCACCCGCCAAACCAGAGTTTGGCTCGCTCCCGTACCAAGCGAGAACGAGCTTTTATCATGAGTCATGATGAAAAAGGAAAAACTGTATATCAACGCGTTGTTAGCAACTAACAGGGGAGAATACCACACAGTCTCTCCGCCCAGCAGAATGCAAACACAGTAACGAGCCGCAAGAGGAAGTACCGGATGCACCACGACAGTTACATGACGGAACCAACTCTACCATGGACGAACTTTAGGTTGTCAATATCGGGAGTGAGGAATCTCTGCGACCCGTCTCAATCGGCTCGACTCTATGCGCAGACAAACGCGCGAAGCTGGTAGACCTTCTCAAATAATATCAAGATGTATTCGCATGGACATACGAGGAAATGCCTGGCTTGGACGAGAAGCTGGTCACTCACCATCTATACATAATACCCGGATCCAAGCCGGTCAAACAAACCCCGAGACAGTTCAGGCACGATGTGGAAAAACAGATCAAGATGGAGATTCAAAAGCTACTGGCTGCTGGTTTCATCAAACCCATTCACCATCCTACTTGGTTGGACAACGTAGTTCCGGTAAAAAAGAAGAACGGCCAAATCAGGTGATGTGTCGATTTTAGGGATCTGAACAAATGTTTCCCTAAAGATGATTTTCCACTTCCTAACATTGACATGCTGGTAGACGCCACCATTGGACACGGTATGTTCTCTTTCATGGACGGGTACAGCGGCTACAATCAAATAAACTTATACGAACACGACGCAAGTAAGACGGATTTTCGAACTCCCCTCGGAAACTTTTACTATACTGTGATGCCCTTCGATTTGAAAAATGTTGGCGCCACCTACCAACGCGCCATGACTACCATATTTCACGACATGATGCACAAGCAAGTCGAAGATTACGTAGATGACATAGTGGTTAAATCAAAAACTCGGGCGGCTCATGCGGAGATTATGCGGCAGGTGTTTGAAAGGTGTCGCGAGTACAAACTGAAGATGAATCCATTGAAGTGTGCTTTTGGTGTCTCTTCGGGTAAGTTCCTAGGTTTCCAGGTAACCGTCGAAGAAATTAAAGTCGACCCGATCAAAACCCAAGCCATCCTCACAATGCCACCACCGCGAACTGTGAAAGAACTCCAGATTTTCATGGGTAAAATAAACTACATTCACCGCTTTATACCGGGATTGGCTCAACTTGTTGGTACGTTTACCCCCTTATTGAAGAAATGAGCGAACTTTGTCTGGACCACGCTACAACAGGAGGCGTTTCGGAAGATTCAACAAATATTATCTTCCCCAGCCATCATGAAGTCCCTCATACAAGGAAGACCGATGTTCCTCTATACTGCTTTTAGCGACACTGCCGTCGGATCTCTCCTCGCCCAAGAAGATGACGAAGGGATCGAACATCTCATATACTACTTCACTCGAACTTTAAGAGATGCCGAACTCAGATATCCCAAAGCAGAAAATGCGTGCTTCGCGCTGATTCACTACATCCAGAAATTAAGAAATTACCTGTTTTCCAACAAAGTGGTGCTGATATCTAAGTCCGATCCTGTGAAGTTCCTCTTCTCAAAACCGGCCCTGATAGGAAGGCCAGCCAAATGGCTCCTCCAAATGTCAGAATTTGACATAACGTGCGCTTTCCCGATAGCTATCAAAGGGCAAGCAGTTGCGGATTTTCTAGCAGCGTTCCTGGGAGAAAATACCACGACGCTACACGAGAACCTCCCTGTAGATTTTACGGAAGTCTCTTTCATCAAAGAAGAAACGTGGCTACTATTTTTAGACGGCTCCGCCACCCCTAACAACGGTACCGGAGGAGCAGGTGTGGTTCTAGTATCCCCGACCGGTGAAGTATCCTCGCATTCCTTCAATCTAGAATTCCCTTGCACCAACAATTCAACAGAATATGAATCCTTTCTCATCGTACTGTCATTAGCTAAACAAGCTGGAGCCACGCATCTGGAAATAAGAGGGGATTATAAATTACTCGTCAACCAGGTGAATGGAGTATACGCACTGAAGGAAGTAACATTGGCCCCATATAGAGCCGAGGCACAAAAGCTACTAAATTACTTCGCCGACGCGACCATAACGCATGTTGGCCGCAGCGGCAACAAACATGCTGATTATATAGCCACACTAGCATCAAAACTGCAATTCGATGGTCTTGAGGAAACCCTGACAGTGAAGAGATGAACCGTGGCTTCAACATGGATTTCGCAACCCGAGGAGGCTGAAGCCGGCGACTGGAGAACACCGATTATCCAAGAGCTTAACAGCTCGCTTTCCCAGGGAAAGGTCAGTCTCAAAACTTTACAAAATTTATTCATGCTCCGAGGAGTGTTGTACCATCGAAACCCAGACGGTTCCTTGTCAAGATGCCTCGGAGAGGAAGAGGCACAACAACAACTCAACCGCGTCCATGGTGAAGTTTGCGGGCTAACACTAGTGGTAACACTCTATCGTCGTTTACAACACCGTGGCTACTACTGGCCAGAAATGGAGGCTCAATCTCGGTTGCTTCAAAGAACCTGTTCCAATTGTCAAGCACCGCCGCACCAATTGGAACTCTTCAATATTGTCCACGCCGGGGACTGGCAGGAGCCATACATCAGTTACCTTCGCAACGGCATACTCCCTGCGAACAAGAAGGACGCAGCCAAGGTAAAACAAAGGTCCAAGAGATTCATATTCCATGAAGGAATCTTATATCGTAAAATCTTTGGAGGAAGTTTTCTACGGTGTTTGAACGAGGCAGAAATCCCGATCATTCTGAAAGAATTGCACGAAGGCGAACACCAAGGAAAACGGAAGTTATTTCTTCAGATACACGAGAAATACTACTGGCCAACCATGGAGGATGATGCAGCTATTTTTGTTCGGAGATGCCAAAAATGTCAAATCCACTGAAACCTTATCCATGTACCGTCGACTCATCTGCAATCAATAAGCAGTCTGTGGCCCTTTTATAGCTGGGGACTCGACATCATTGGAAAGATCAACCCGCCGTCTTCAAAACAGCACGAGTACATAATAACGACGACCGAGTATTTCACCAAATGGGTCGAATCCATACCTTTACAAGGAACTACTGGAGCCACAATCGCGGCATTCATCAAGGAGTACATCATCTGCCGATTTGGCGTGCCTAAACATATCATCACCGACAACGACACTCCTTTCGCCAACAAGAAAGTACGAGAATTACTCGAATAATATGGAATTAAGCAAGTTTTCTCCACCGTGTACTATCCTCAAGGAAACGGACAGGCTGAAAGCACTAACAAAACTTTAATCTGAATCCTCATTTGGACAGTACACGATAATCCTCGTACATGGCACGGACAATTGCCAATGGCACTTTGGGCATATCAGACATCACCAAGAAGTTCCACTGGTGCCTCTCCCTACTCCCTTGTCTACGGCGCAGACGCCATCCTCCCAGCAGAAGTTAAAATCCCATCATCTAGGATTGCCGAAGCAAGCGGATTTCGATGGAATGAAGCTGAAGCATTAAGCGCCAGGGTAGCAAAGTTGGATCTTCTATGAAGAACACATGCAAGCATACAAAAATAGGGTTTCCAGAGCATATAACAAAGCCGTGAAGCCTCGGGTTTTTCAAATGGGAGATTTGGTACTGAAGACTGCCAAACACATCCAGCAAGACGCGTCTGCACCAATATTCTCCCCAAAATGGGAAGGGCCTTAGATAGCCACGAAAGCGTACCACAGCGGGTACTACAAGGTCATTAAAGAAGACGGAGGAAAACTGGAAGCGATCATTAACGGAAAGTGGCTCAAGGCATACTACGCCTGACGGTCACCTCACACCTCGCCATATAATAGCACGGCTAGCCAGACATCTTTCCGCTTCCTTTTACATCTCAGTTATCAAGTTTCTTTTCTTTTGTTTAATTGAAGCAAATCAATAAAATTCTCTTATTTCTTCAAAAAAACCGATACAAAAAAATAAAAAATAAATAAAAAATACACGCTCGAGACCCATAAATAAACCAAACGCCTCGCAACTACATAACTCAGAAAAGCCCATCCAACAGATTGTAGTTCCTCGAAAGCATCATCCTCAACCGGTTTTGATACCTTTCGGTCATGCTCTTCAAGTTTTGAATTGACTCTTCCACCTTATGTGACTCCATGGCCATATCCTTCTCCTCTTCCAAAATATCCTTTGCAGCAGGAACAACACCAGCGAGAATACTGGCTCTGTCGACCTTCACGATGTCAAGACGATGCCGCTACCAACTCACGTTGAACTTCAGGGATTCACAGGTAGACACCATGTTCTCCCACTTTTGAATAGTTGGTTCCACGATGGAACGGATGGATATACTTTCCATTTCAGCGACCATAGGCAATAGACAATTCACTGTGGAAACCAAGGCAGACGAGAAATGTTGCACCACACTCCTGGTAGCGATGTGGCCGTATCTTTTTCATATCTTCGTGTAAAGAGTCACGAATTCTTTCTGCACTAGAAACCCACCAACGTTCCGGTAGTTAGAAGATAAACACTTCATGCGGATTTCGAACGACAAACCTGCATTGGGATACTCATGACAAGAAATGCCTAAATCGGCATTTTCCAAATCTCCAGCGGTTGGCAGGATCGGACTCGAAGGAAGGGGGCAACCAAGTCATCCTCATCAACGATATCCACGCATGCTCCAACAGGATATCTCTGCACAGAAGAAAATATTTTGTCACTTGTCAGCAAACAATGAAACATTTATTGATCAACGAAAGCATACCGGTATAATCTTCTTGACTCGGATGAACCGGGTAGGATAATTGTTACGAGAGTTAGACCTCACGCGCTTGACTGAAGAATCTACCTGGCTCGAGGATGATCCGCTTCTAATTAACATAATAAAGAAATATGGACTCGACAAGAAGAAACCTTTACACTGAAAAGAGGGAGATGATAAAATTTCACCGGCATATATACTGCGGAAACCCTAAAGAGAAAGAGAAACGGATGTTGAGCAGACAAGATGGGCCTACATTACAGCCGAAGACTCAGCCTCAGTGAAATCTCCCGTCAAAACACTAATCATGGGTAAAGAAAAATGGATATGCGTACTAGGAACACGCTTGCCAGCGTTATTGCTACCACTCCACCGCCATCACCGAGACTCGGGAGAAAAACCAGCGATATGACATGAAGAGGAAGGATCACGTCCCTTTTATAACCGCAACGCTTTTGGAATTTGAATAAGGAAGGGATTTCCTACTTGAAGACACGCATGGAAAGAGGCAACCAGACTCTCAATAACAGGTTGTACGTTTCCAACAGTCTGCGCCACGCCGTGCCAAGCCAACAGTCTGCACCACGCCAAGTCCAAGCTAACATCCACGCCAAGCCGGCGCCGTGCCAAGCCAATAGTCCGCGCCACTCCAAATCTGAGCCGATCCAATACTAACGTCTCATCCCTAGCCGACCAATGCTAACGGCTCATTCCAAGTCGACCCAATGCTAACGGCTCATTCCAAGCCAATCCAATGCTAGCGGCTCCACTTAGCGCCGAGTCTATGCCGACGGATCCGTTCTACATTCTCAAGCCTCACCCGGATGGCACACAGCAATTCCAGGACGATGCCAGCATTCCAGGCCGATGCCAACATTCTGCATCTCAACCAGCAACCGCCTCTACCATTTCGTGGCCTAGCCAGCAGCGCCACGAGCAGAATTTATGCAAAGCCGCCAACGCAAGAATCATGGATTCTCAAACGATCTCGAAAAAGGTTAGACGGATCTTCCGGACCATCTTTTCATGACTCGCCGTTTCGATTTTTCCCTTGTCTGTCACTATATTATACTTACCTCGCAACAATGCCCCTTCTACGCGCTAAGCAGGGGACTTAATGTTGATGGTGGTTTTTAGCTTAGGGTTAAAATCGTACAAACTTAGTCAAACAGTGATGTCACACTTGAGTAATAATGTCGCCACTAGCACATTTATTGAACCATTCAACATGTCTGTGTAAAATTACTGGGGTACCTTTTTTATATGCCATGCTCCATGACAGAGCCCTCGGTACTGACTGGCATCATCTTTGCACATGCCAGCCGCGCATGCTAGCCAAACGTGCCAGTCACGCGTGCCACATATTTTAAACTATGGTTTCGACACGCTAAACCCTAATAGCCATATCTCCACGCCAAAGGCATGCCAACCATGCCAGCCGCACCACCGTGCCAAAGGCATGCCATGTCAGCCACATCTCTGTGCCAAAGGCATGCCAACCATGCCAGCCACACCACCGTGCCAATGGAATGCCATGCCAGCCACATCTCCGCACCAAAGGCATGCCAACCATGCCAGCCGCACCACCGTGCCAATGGCATGCCATGCCAGCCACATCTCCGCGCCAAAGGCATGCCAACCATGCCAGCGCACCATCGTTCCAATGACATGCCATGCCATCCACATCTCCGCGCCAAAGGCATGCCAACCATGCCAGCCGCACCACCGTGCCAATGGCATGCCATGCCAGCCACATCTCCGCGCCAAAGGCATGCCAACCATGCCAGCCGCACCACCGTGCCAATGGCATGCCATACCAGCCACATCTCCGTGCCAAAGGCATGCCAGCCACACCATAGTGCCAATGACATGCCAAACATGCCAGCCACACCTCCGCACCAAAGCCATGTCGGCCATGCCTCCATGCCGCTGGCTTCTAAACGAAGGGTTGCAACAACCAACGGCCACCCTTCCTTCTGAGATGCAAATCTCAGCTGTCCAAGTTCTCCACCAAACGCGTGGCAACTTTAGGCCCAATGACAGGCCCTAATTTTGGCCTCGCCTAAACTATGCCAAAACCCTAATTTTGGCCGCGCCTAAAACTATGCCAAAATCCTAGCTTGGTCGCGCCTAAACCATGCCAAAGCCACGCCGGCCATGCCTCCATGCCGCTGGCTGCCAAACGAAGGGTTGCAACAATCAACGACTACCATTCCCTCTAAGATGCAAATCTCAGCCGTACAAACTTGCCACCAAACGACTTGTGGCAATCTCTTGGCTACGGTGCCAACTCTTGGCCACGATGCCAAAACCCTAATTTGGCAACGGTGCCAAATCCCTAATTTGTCCATGCCAAATCCATGCATCTATGTCGCTGGATGCCAAACGGAAGGTTGCAACAATCAACGACTATCCTTCCTTCTAAGATGCAAATCTCAGCCGTACAAGCTCGCCACTAAACCAAACGACTTGTGGAAACCTTTGGCTACACTGCCAACTATTTGGCCACGGCGCACACTTAGCTATGCCAATTCTATGGTCACGACACCAAACCCTAATTAGCCACGCCAAGAGCATGTGTAATCCATGCCAGCACCATCCATGGCCACGCCACTGGCTACCAATGGAAGGTAACCACAATCAACGACTAACCTTCCTCTCAAGATGCAAAATCTCGACCGTCGAAGGTCACCACCGAGCCGGCAAGCCTCCCAAGCTCCACTTTCCAAACAATAGCAACATGCTACACAAAACACTCGAGACATCAAAACATGTCACAAACTTGGGGATGCTCATCAGGGTATTGGTCTGGCGGTTTACAGCGTGCGGCGTACACTACGCCCGTTACAAGAAAGTGTCATAAGAGTGAGGCGGTTAGTAAATACAAGAAGTAATGGTGAAACGTTTCCTTGATTATGGAAACATCAATTCCAGGCGTTATCCGTTACCGCTTTCTTCCATTTACTCAACTGTTTCCACTTCTTACGAGACCACGGTACGTTTCGTTGCGACTTGTATAAATAGGTCTCACCTATTTCCACCAAAGAACAGTTTTTTTGGTCAGGGATAATACAACACTCAGAAATCACTTGTTAGCTTTCCCATCTGTTAGCTTTCCACTTTCTGATACAAGTCGTCAAACAACTACTCTTCCGGAATCAACTATTTTGGTCTCAACACTCTCTTCGCTTCCCTCCCTAAGACCAACCCTTCTCCTTCACTTTGTGACCGAAGCAAGTCTGGAACGACTATTTCTTGGTTTAGGCCGGATTTGTACAGATTGATCTCTCGAATCAAAGTACTCCCTTGCAGTACATTGTTTAGGGTTTAGACTCGTTTCTCACCTATGATAGGAACACTTTTGTGACTGAATTGTCCTCAATTTTCAGTATTGTTGGTACTCGATTTTCTACTTATTATGATGTTTTATGTGTTTGTAGGTATTTTGGAAAATAAACATTTTTGAAAAATTCGGCTCGAAAAGTTGGTATAGGCACCCGGAGGACACATGTTATTCGGACTCTCAGTTTTGGATAAGGGGCACCCCAGGGAGCCAACTGCTAATCGCACCCCATTACTGGTTAAGGGGGCTCCATATTCTTCCTTGATTTGAATAGAAAAATTGGCGGGAAATTTGGTTTCAACGGTAAAGGATTTATTATCTTTAATATAAGAATATCTTCTTGCCTTACAAACATGAAGTTTTGAAGAAAAAGGAAGTTATCTTGTATTAAACAAGAAAGATATCCTTAGAAGATTTTATCTTGGATTTTATTCTGCGAATTAAAGAAGATATGGGTTTAGTAAAGACATATATAGAATAAAGAGACGGAAAAATTCTTGAAGATATTTTTAATTAAAAAGAAGAATATTTTGGAGTTGTGGAAGAATATATTTGAGTGATAAATAGAGCTAGAGAGCACATTTGGGGGCAGTTTTGGGAAGAAAAGGAAAACCCGGTTTTAATTATTTCTCATCTTTTCCATCATTTGTAAACACCTTTTTGAGCAATGAAAAATTCCTTTGAGTGTGTTTTCACCATGCGGAGCTAGACCCATCACTGGGACGATGGAGGAGGCTGTGTTTCGTTCATGTGATAATTAAAATAATTCTTTTATAACTATTTGCATAGAATTTAATTGTTTTTTGATTTCTATTAATTATTTGTTATTTTGTTTGATGTCGCATGCTTGGTTTTAATTACTTTTGATGCGTCATGCTCACAACTTACAACTAATGTTTTATGAAATCTACTTTGGCAAAGAATAGAGTTATTGTTTCTTTTATTTTGAGTTATAAATTTATAGGATTAATTTATGAACCCCATGAACATGAAAAACAGTGGAATCCCGAGTCCCAATAAATTCTTCATCCCGTGACATATTTTGTATATAATTTTTTATTTTTAGTATTTTTATATTTAAGCCTAGAATCAATTCAATAAAGTCCGAGTGAACGACAATCTTATTTACCACTATCAAAAATATCACCAACCCACACACTCGAAATTACCAAAATCAGCAGAAACTGTTTTCACCCTCAAACACTCGCTTACATATTTCTCGCAATATGTGTTGGTTAGCTTTCGCTTTAGCCAAGTTCATCTTATATTCTTGACGAAAGTCAAAAGATAATCATGTGAAAATCTTCTGGTAATATCTTACATGATATGTGTGAGACAATCACTTTATGTAGACTAGGAATGTTTCATATTGATCATTCGATCACTTGAAAAATTGCTTTGAAGCTAATAGTTTGTGTGAGACAGTTATTCCCGTCTTCCGAGAATGTTTCAATAGTTGAAATGAGAGTTTAGAACAATTAGATTTAAGCACAGTATGCGTACTTGAATATATGTAATCCATGTCCGGGAACCATGGTATGCATACTTGTATCTGTACTGGTTGGTTTAGTGAAAGTCCGGGAACCTTGTACGCATACCGGTACGCATACTGGCGTAAGGTTCAGGTCCGAGAATATCTACCGAGTTTAGAGTTATGCGTACCCGTTCGCATATTAGCAAACCCAAACTTAGTCCGGCCAATAAGGTATCTGTATCCGTTTGCATACCTGAGTGGATGATGTTCTAAAATCGGTTTGTTCATGAACGAACACATTTATATAATAAGGAATGCAATCTTTTGCAAACCGTGGATATAATGTTCATGACTTGATTCGAGTGAATCAAAATCGATTTTGTTTCAATTGTGTCTTTTATACTTCTATGAGAATATAAACAATTGGACAACTCTAGAACTAGTTTCATTTGAGTCATTTGAACTAATTATGGTTAAGATGAATGAGGTTGATATGAAAGTGTTCATATGACTAACTTCAGTTAACTATTGTTGAGCCAACAAGGTGTACACGTTTAGGTACGGTTACTTGTATCTAAATGAAGGTACATTTCATTTGTGTGTAACAAGCTAAGTTGGATCTAACGGTTGAAAGATATTATCTTGAGCCTAATCAGGTTTTCATCTAACAGTGAATATCGAATGCTTTGTTTGCAAACCCTGATTTGAAGGCTATATAAAGGAGAACTCTAGCGACTGGGAAACCTAATCCCCACACCTTCTGTGTGATATAGTTGCGACTAGAGTCGATTCTCCTTTAACCTTAGGTTTTTCACGAAACCCTGTAGGTTAACGACTTGAAGACTTCGTTGGGATTGTGAAGCCAGACCCAATTATTTTCTCTGTAGTTGCGTGTTCTGATCTTGCTGTTTTCTATCGTGATTGAGTACTATCTTCTTTAAGATTGGCTCGAATAAAAAGTAATCACAAACATCCTCGTCTAATCGTTTGTGATTCCATGATATCTTGTTTCGCTACCATGCGATTAACTCTGGTATATCAATTGGTTCCTGTTCACCTTGATTTATCAAAAGACGGAACAAAACTCATAGGTTTATCATTGGGAGACAAATTTTTTTTATCAAGTCTTCGACTTTGGGTCGTAGAAACTCTTAGTTGTGGGTGAGATCATGAGGAAATCAAGTGCGTAGAGTCCTGTTGGGATTCAGAGACGTAAGGAGCGCAACTGTACCTTGATCAATGTGAGATTGGTTAGGGCTCAACTACATTCCTGTCCGAAGTTAACTTGGAGTAGGCTACTGTCCGTAACGGCTTAATACAGTGTGGTGTTCAAATCTGGACTAGGTCACGGAATTTTTCTGTACTCGCGGTTTCCTCGTTAACAAAATTTATGGTGCCTGTGTTATTTCTTTCCGCATTATATTTGTTTATATAATTGAAATATCACAAATTGTGCGTAGTTCAACCAATTAGATAATCCAACCTCTGGTTTTTGATATAAATTGATTGACACTTGAACATTGGTCTTTGGTACCGTTCAAGTTGTTTCACATAATAATCAGGCTCAAGGATTTCTATTTATTTGAGTTGCTGATTACATTGTGAAACATAGATACAACTCTTAGATATATTTTGATTGATTGAGTCTGGCTGTCGATTTGATCCTCTTGGAATCATATTGGAGTTGTCCATACATGTTAAGTGAAATATTGGGTTGATTGTTGTACCCCCTCTTTTTCACTATTGATTATTTTTACCATTCTATTTCCTGAGAATATGTCGTTTGACTTTAATATATGATGAATTACAAAGAAAATGTTTCAAATTCAAGCTAGTATTTGACTAATATCGAAACATGAATTCACGCGTTGGATGTTCATAGGACTTATCGCTTTTGAGGTTAAGAAAATTTTTATTGTTCAAAAGACTATGTCCGAAAGAAAAGGCTAAACCTATAGAATAAAGAGCTCATCTACTAGATTAATATGTGACTACCATTTTCTAGTTATTCACAACGAAATTGACAAGATCATTGGATCTCGATTCAAAAGGTTGATGTACAAGTATTTGCTGATGAGAAGAAAGTTGACGTCTTTGAAAGTGTTTTTAAGAAGAAAATTGAAGTCTTTGAAAATGTTTTCAAGTCCGTTTTAAGTCGAAAATAAAGTGAGGGCGTGGTATTTAAATAAGGTTTTGAGAGATTGGTGTAAGAGAAGTGTTCCATTAACAAGCTCCATTTAGACAAATTTAATCTAACAATGGTTACGTGTCAACTAGAAATTTCTGGAGTTACGAGAGAGAAGAGTGAGTCTACACTCACCGAAAATATCACTTCGAACTATACCGAAAAAGGATCACACGGACGGCATGATGTGTGCTTAGCATCGAAATTTGTATGGGCAGATGTGGGTCCAATGGTCTGTGTCACTCGGTGCAAAACGAAGTACACTTTTCACTGGTCTGTGTCACTCGGTGCAAAACGAAGTACACTTTTCACGGTGCATGTATCATTTTCGGAGAGGGAAATGGAATGAGCTAGAGCCAAGAAGATTGCTGTCACGTGTGTTTTCTCAAAGTTTTCAAGAATTGATTAAATCAGGACACGTAAAAAACATGTTTTTCGGTGGATACCTTTAAATACCCTTAATACTAATTACCAGTCAAGTGAGGTTTAAAACCGGTGTTACCACGTGTCACACACGTGGGTTATGGTGACACTCTTTCCTTTGGTCTGTCGACAAACTTAATAGGGTCAGGACTAAATGGCAAAATTTTAAAACATGTTGCTCGCCTAATGTTACCATTTTGAGGTGGGGTCGATTCTGGTAAGTATAATCGAATGGATTCTATAGTTTTATACTACTACGGTATAAAATAGAATATAAGTAATTTGGCCGGTGTAATTTATTCTGGATAGACGATCTAAAGGCAAAAAACAAAAACAAAAAAAGTATTAGTTTAACATAAGGTTGCAACCTTTTTTTTTTTCCTTTGTCTTGTCTTTTTGGTGCAATCTTTTCTTTGACTTGTGGTAATAAATTTCCCATACAATATGTTAAAAGTGAACCGTGGAAAGATCTCTATTATAACTGTCGGCATAGACAATATGGTTGAGGATTTGGTAAGAACTCGGCAGCAAGATCTTTCCTTCGTCAATCACCCCACCTTGTTGGGATGCCAACAGGGGCCACCAGTCGTAATGCAGCTAATTGGGGACACGGTTGTTGCTAGAATGAAGACCAAATTAGCACCCTGAAGGGAAAAAAAGAAACTTAACCAAGGCGGATATTTTGACATAGTGAAAGGGCGGATGATTTTCTAGTAGTTTGTAACTGAGATGACTGCACACTCACTGGGGTTTCAGATCAGCAGTAAAATCTTTACTTGCCATGCCAGGAAAAAAAAATACTGAAAGTGAATGTATTCTAATTATGCATACTGACACTGGAAGTATCCTAATCCTGTCTTCATTTAACCTTGTTTTATATCTGCAATCTCATTAATCTTGCATGAATTGCATGTATACAAATTCAAGATACCAATTAACATCCATTTAAGCAAAGCAACATATAATCTAGGAACCGATTACCTTCTCTTTATATGAAGCAGTATAAATGTAAGTACCAATTAACATGACTTCAAGCAAAGCAGTATAGAATTTATCTACTGATTAACTTCCCTTCAAGCAAAGCGTATGTACTTGATACCTAATTAACATCCTGTCATGCACTGCATTATATTGATAGTACTTCCTTCTTCAATGCCAAAAGATGCTATGGTGCGACCATTTTCCTTGAGCGACCTACCATCATAGAGTAGTATTTGATCCTTGACTGCGGTGCCTTCTATTTTGAGAGTCCTTTCCTTTATGCTCCCAATGGTTTCAGTTCTCTCAACATCTAAAGGTTTTTCCTTGCCACAAATTGACTTGATAAATATCCGCAGCTGTATGTATTTTGTAACAATCGGGAAACAAGCATAAATTAAAAGAAAACCAAATATCAGATAAAACTACTAAAGTAGTAATAAGACAATTACTGGCATACCTTGAACTGTAAATATAATTAAAAAACTGTCTACAAGTCTGAAGAATATAGTTCAGTTCCTATTACTAAAGTAATGTAACAAAATGTATGGTGACTGAATTTACAGACATGTAACCACTAGATAAAATACTTTATGCATACGACTTGGGCATTGTCAATGAAATTTCTCTCCTGTTCTTTTGTTTTAGGCAAGAAGGCTTAAGAAGTGAAAAACTAAGTTACACGGATAATTGAGATCTTCAAATAGATCTATTGCCCTGTGTCAGTGTCACCAAATTACCAAGTTGCCTAAGACAACATTTGAAATATATGTGCGGAAAATGACATATTGGACACTGGACACCTAATTTGTTGGTGGGATGGAATATGTGAGGGATCGAATATCGGGTACTAACTACTCAGGTCAATTACCTTTGAGCTATTTTTAGAAGAAGTCCCTCCAACACTGTCACCAACTTTTGGTGCTTTGACTGGATCGTTTCGGTCCCTCGCACTTCGTTTATTGGAGCGCCTAAATATAAAGGGTCAATTAGAATATATACACTGTTAGGCAATCAGTACATGATTAACAGGGGCACCAGTTCAAAGTAAATGAACTATATACACGAGCACTTGGCTTGACAGGACTGCAACCGCAGAAGATGAATTTTACAACATACTGATAAATAAATGAATGCTGTTAATATTTCTGGTAGACTTATGTTTCTACTCCTGTTGGAGGCGTCTGAATAGTATTGGAGTTTCTAGCAGATCATCTACATCTGCAGTTCAAAAGTATTAAAACATAGCGACAAAAATCTCATGTAAGCAGTAGTGTCAGTTTTTAAACCTATACCATGAACAATCTTACCTCGGCATGTTTGAGATTGTGTTGGTAACATCTTCGACCACATTCTCCTCAACATAGAACGTATGTAGCATAAGATCAGGTTGGAGTGATATCAAGAAGCTTGGATATCTCCAAGGAAATGAAAATGTGGTATTTCAATGTAATAGGAACTGCTTCAGGTATGCCAGAAATGTCTCGAACAGTGCCACGAAACACCTCCAACTTTGTATCTGGATCTACATTGATGAACTTCACCATACCACCAACATAACGTGGGTTGTTTCCATCTTCATTGACAATTTTACCGTCATACCATACTGCAGCTTTAAATGTATCTTCCCCCATCTATAATGCACAACTTTTGTTATGAGTTCTACAGATTTATGAGGGATTGGAAAACAACAGCATGGTAAAAGGTCGGAGTAGATTGAACAATTTATAAGCATAAAAGTATGTAAGTGCATATTTCCTGAAAATGACTATCGAATAAAAATACTTCTGAGAAATGCAAACCTGAAAATAGTCAATTAATTTGCAAGTTATCAAGAATCAGAAAAAGGGTCAACCAAAAGATAACAGATATAAGTAGACACCCAAATCGCGTAGCCAAGACTTCTTCTACAAAAGTGTTTTAATCAAAAAACAAATCTGTTGTGGAATGGTTATCCATGGTACATTAATAAAATACTACTGCTCCATCAAAAATACATTCAATTTCTAAGGCAGCAGTTTCACTACACAACTTCAACTCACCCTTAATATGATTGATTGGATTTATTAAAAACTGATTGTGTCACTCATCAACTCTAACAATTACATGTGTCTAGTAACCTTTGAGATCCTCGGTATCATTGGTGTTGTATATCAGGAGGTCCTCAACAACCCCAAGCTAATTACGAAGTTACATTTACAGAGCAAAACCCCACGAAATTTTGAAATAAGCAATCAAACAGTACAAAAACAAACCATAAAGAAAGAAAATGGTATGAAAAGTCACCAGTATAAGAACAAAACAAAAAATAACACATAAGGTTACCTGTTTGCCTCAAGCTCACGGTTCTCAAATAAAGCCAATGCACTAGGGAATAAAAGAGGAAATTAAAAGGAAGATGGAGAAGATGAAGAGTTTTTTCTGCTTAAAATATGATTGGCACATTCATGGACTGGTTTTAACAAGAATGCCAAATCAGAATTGAAGACTGTTAGCATTTACTTCAATATGCTAGACAAACACAAGATCAGTATAAGAATTTGGAATTACAATTAAAGCAAGAGGGTAGCATGAAGGACATGTTGGCTAACACGAAATAAAGATGTTTCTTCTAAGAGATTCTGCAAAAGGTTGTGCTAAGAAACAAAGAACAATAATCACAGTGTTTTTTTCGCGCTCAAAAGCCAATGATTGAAGGTACATTGATTGATTCGATTTTTTCATTAGTTGATATTAGTTAGATTGATAGATAACTAGAACATTTCCTAAAACTCCTAAGCAATGCATTCCTATTTGACTTAAACGTAGAATATCTCGAATTGTGTAAAATAGAGAAAAGGAAGTAGAATATGAATCATGGAACTTAAAATTATTGTAGAACTAGAGATTTTTATTTTTGAGAATGATGTCATCGGTTGAGAAATCAAACTCTTTTGTGAAAGGTGGCCTACGAAATCCAAAATCGTTTTTGTTAGACATCCCACCAAATCAATGTACATGGTATGAGGACGCAGGCCCAGCCTCCTAATTATCGCTGTCTTCGGAACACTCAAAAATTCACAATAAAAATTCACAATAAAAATTCAAACCATATAATGTTGAACTGTAGGGTAATTGCACAAATCGTAAACCTATTTGTACTCCAAATGCTAATTGATGGCTGAGGTGTACATGTGTCTTCCAAGGCTAATATAGATCGTCTTTGACCACGAAAATAACAGTCTGATAAACAGGAAAACTTTTATAACCAAGAAAATTGTCCATGTGACCCTAGGTCTACACTACAAGTACCTGGCTTCCTAACACCGTGATTCAACTGCATTAAGTTTGAATCCCATTGGTATCATTAGACATTAGTAACCCTAAGCTATTGAACATGTGACCCTAAGCTTTTAACAAGCTTCATGGATAACAACCCTAAGCTGTTAACAAGCTTTACTTTTACGGAATAAACCCCAAAAACTGATATGAAATAAACAATCAACCAGTACACAAACAAACCATAAACAAAGACACGGTTGATTTAAACAATTAGTACCGAGAATCAACGATATAAAGCAAAATAATAAACACTAGCACATGAAGCCTCATGCATATCATGCTGATAGAAAGAAAGAATAACATTTTTCAGGCTCACATTACCTTTTTGCCTTCCGGTCTCTGTAAATTCTAGGTTTACAAAACGAAGCCCTAGACTGAAAGAGGAAGATGGAGTAATGACTTAATGTAGTGTCTTTTTTTCTGTTTTATTTATTTTTAAATGATTTTGCTTTTTGTTTATTTCCTGCTTATACCCGTAGGATTTAAGGGAGTACTTTCGCGCCTCACTTTTGGCGGTATGCTTTGACTGGACATGACTTTAGATGACTTGATTATCTGTCAAAACCATCCAACGTTGAGCTTCTGGGTGGTCACTGCATCACTGGATTCATTATTAAAGACTAGTACAGACGCACGCGCGATGCGCTTGCCTTTTTTATTCTAAAACAAATCAAGCTTTTCCTTGAATAACATTTCAATCAAAATAATCATACATACAAAAAAAATGTATATCGGGCGCATTATGTTATACTATAATGATAAATAATATACTGCAAGTTTTTGAAGAGGGAAGACTTAGTTATATACAAAGTTTTTCCTGGACGTTCCTTCTTAAGTGTACGGAAAAAAAGCAGCAAAACTGTCCTTAAGGGTAAAGCTTCCTTGTTTCACTTTATACGCGTAACAAATCTTGACTTCGGTATTGCATTGCGAATCATGGGTTTCTACGAAGCTTCAAACTAACGGTCTGGCTGCTCTCTTCTATTGCAGGTATTAGATTGCAAAATTTGAGTGACGAATTTCAGAGATGCTATTGCCGCAATACTTGGATAGCGGCACAATATTTGGTTATGTGGATTTAATAATGATTTTTGACGTTCAATCAATCGGGGGCTTCTGCAAAGGTCAATAATAGCAGCCTGATTGCGTTCCACTGCCAAAAATTGGATTAACAAAGCAATTAGGGAAAGAGGAATTTATATGTATGGAAGCATTGAAACAGTATAGCAGCAAAAATACTGATCCCACTGAGCATAACATCACATTAAGTATGTAATTTTCCAATTAGGCAATGAATACATAGATATGAAAATACTGGCCAAAGAAGGCTTAAACCTCCGTCTGAGAAAAACGAACCCTGTCCACATTAAAATTTTGATATAAACTTGCTCAGAGGACATTTCATCCACAATTTTCAGCAAAGAAGAAATTCAAACTTGAAGTTTGATAAAAACATTTACTTCCCACTAAGGAACTTGGTCTTAAGTTTTTCTTATATATGTGCGTTGTGGCATTCAACATCATGCCCTAACATGACCTGTATTATGGTGCACGCATACTCATGTTATCTAGCCACTGTGATAAGGTTACAGCTATATCTGAAGCTACACAAAAATACCAATTTGCTTTCTTTGAGTGCAAAACCGATTTCTACCCTACATATAGTATACCTCCATCTTTGCGAGGGGAACAAATATAGGAAATCAAAGATGACAAACACAATGCTTACCTCAAACCTGAAAGTTCCAAGTTCAGCTTCTGTTTTGCTTCTTTAAATACATAACTACATCGGGCTCTGTAGATAGACAAAATTTATATTATTAAACCTAGATAAGTGACAGGGATGTCAAAAGAGTTACTAATATTTACTGTCAACGACCCATATACATAAAACATGGTAGATGAGAGTGATGCCAAATTACTGGAAGAGTATTATACATGTGAGCATATCCATATCAGATTAGCTGCTTATAAAAGTGAAAACATGTTTCGTGAACAACATTTGCTCCGATAGTTTTCTCAACAACATGGATGCATTACACCTAGATCAATACCACCAACTGTTGGTAATTCCCCACAGAAACACATTCAACTAACTACCCATTGGCCTAGTACTGTATAACAATAACAAAACATGTTTCACTTTTGTGGAATTTCATCACATTTAACATGCAGGGATAAAATTGTCACTGGAATACATGATATACATCTGATCCATGGGTAACAGTTAGCATCTCTGAAGATAGCCGAAGCAGTGCGGCAGTGGTGGTAGTGGAATCTCACTGTACATACTTGAAACGTTAAACTGAACTTGAGGTTTGCCTACCCAGAATATTATCATTTTCTAACTGAATTGTGGTGGACTAACAATTCATCAAGGCAATAAATAATTTCATATTCAGGAGAGAAATATAGACCAAGTTTTCTTTCACTTGGGGATCCAGATCTCTTGTGGCCTGATTGTATTTTCATATTCAGGTGAGATATGGATTGCACAACAGTGTGGTTATTTCTCACGAATCACAACCTCACAAACTCACATTCCAAGTCCTAGAAATTTTGTCGAACAACTGATGATGGAATCCAAATTTCAGCTATACTAATGAAATTGAGTATTGTAAGTTTGTAACCTAAAATGGGTATCAAATATCAGGTACATAATTACTCGAATAAAAGTTGGGTCTTGTAGTTATCAATAAATCAAATGAATTTCTTACCAATTTCCAACATCTGTTTCACTACGATCTTCATCACACCTGTTCTCTAGGCTCGAATCTGCTTCAGAATAACAAAAAATTGAGCCGACAAAATTTCTTCTTTCGTAACAAAATTTGGGTTAAAATCGATCTGTTTATTTCGATCTGGGAAGGTATGCTGTAATTTTGAGAAGAGAAGAGAACCGATTGATTTTGGATTGTATCTTTTGATTTCGGGACGATGATAGAAAATATGGTTTACGCATGTACCCCTCATATTACTGATATCTACGAAAAGGTAGGCAGGAAAACAAAAACGCGGAAGGGTATGATTGCCAATCCTGTTGGTCCGTTGAAATGACCCCTTTTCTTTATTATAGTAAGATTAGTACGAAAAGTATAGATACACTTCGACTTCTCACCGAAGTGTGCACCGACTGAAACAGACGGCGGGACCCAATTTTAATCCTTACTGATCTACATGCAGAGAAGGTTTGGTACTATCCGTCGATTCCCCTCTCAGGGTTATAAGGGTCAGCTCAGCTAGCTGCGATTTGACTGAAGAACCGCGGGTGTTATAATCAGCTTTACGTGTTCACGCGGTATGACGGGTGCTATCTACTTGGCTAAGATCAAAGTTGGCTTCACGGTATTTTCTTTTTTTCAATAATTCTTGAATCTTGACAAACAGTGATATTCACACTTCATACAACTTTATTATTTTATTTTATTTTATTTTTATTGACAGAACTAGCAGTAAAATATCAACATGATCAAATTTGGAGTACAAAAACTCCGGTCAAATGTCGGGATCTACTAAAACTCCATATTAAACAAAATTGATACAAAAACACAAATTTTTAAAAATTGGTACAAAACCTCAAACAAAATTGGTTTCATCAAATTCTATGATGAAACTAAATTTGGTTTCAACTTATTTTTGCCTATTTTTTTTATCATGAACCCAAATATTTTAATGATGAAATAATAAATTTATGATGAAACCAACTTTTGGTGGTACTGATTCTGGTTAGTGGTGGTGTTGGTTGGTGATGGTGCTTTTTATGGTGATGGTGGTGCTAGTATTTGTTGGTGGATGTGGTGGTGGTTGGGGTTTTTGTGTTACTTTTGTTATTTGGAGTTTTTGTGTTACTTTTGTTTTGATGCATTGTGGATGGATAGTGACACCTTTGAGGTTATAACTCACGACCCGTTTTTTTAAAGTATAATAAATTTATTAAAGATTAAGACGGAATTACACGGGGTATGTTGAATTTGCCATTACAATAGGACTAATACATGGGGGTATTTTATTATGATCCAGGTTGTTGTTGATAGATTTCCTCGTGGGTTGTTGTCCGCTTTTCGATTTGCCAAGTCATCTGCTGCTTGACTTCCTTCCTTGTATCCGTGATTTATGGTGCTATGCGGAATTTGGGTCAACCTAAGCTTGATTTTCAGTGATCATATTGATTAAGTACCAAGGTGGTTCGGTGGTTAAGGTTAGAAATCCCAAGAGATTTTCCGAGTCCGTTTCGAATTGCATCTTTGGCCATCCTCGTTCTGTTGTCGTATTTGACACAATAAGCATTGCCCAAGTTTCTGCTATGAGGGCGGTAGTTATACCCAGAGGTTGGGAAATCGTTAAAATTGTAATAGCTTCGTCGTTCTTGTATATTATTCATGTTCCTGTTGATACACGATATCCTCATGCTGACCCACCTCTGTTGATTTTAATCCAACTCAAGTTGGGTTTGATCCATCCCACTAAGATTGTGGTCGAATTTGAAGACCTGCGTGCAGGGTTTGTAGACGTTGCATTCCAGGTATGACCGGTGGGTTGTGTTGAGTCCATGTATATTATTGTTGTAGTTTGATAGCCATATGCATTATGCTATCAGATTTGGTTGTTTGTGGTTATATATAACATCGTTTCTCTCCAACCATATAGACCAGAGAAGAAAGCAGAAATATGTAATGACTTCATCGTGGTTTTTTTCTTGAAGGAGTTAGATTATAGTTGTTTGAGGGTTTAAAAAGGTGGATAGTCTTTTGTGAGTGTTTTGAGGAATGGGTATATGCGGAAGTAGGAGGTTCCAAGAATACGTGGCTGGGACAATGTAGGATGAATTGCGCGATAGTTTCAGGATCACATTTGCATTGGGGACATAAGTTTGATTTAGTAAGGTTGATGCGGTTTAGTATGTGAAGGGTAAGTAGCCCCTTGTTTAATGATTTCCACAAGAAAAAACTGTACTTTTGGCGGACAGGGTAGTGTACAGAGGAAGTTGGTGGGAGGGAGTGGGTAGTATTGCAATTGATCTGAGGTGTCAGTTAGGAAATTGTATCTTGAAGCGGTGGTGTATTTTCCTGATAGGGTGAAAGACCATATTATTTTATCCGGCTGGTTATCTCAGGAAAGGTGAAGGTTGACGATTTTTTAAACTATGGGTGGTGGGAGGAGATTGAGTTTTTCATGGTACCAAGATAGGGTTGAAGGGTCAATGATATCAGCGACTGGTTGTATGGGGTAGCAAAGTGTCAAGTCAATGTTATTATTGAATTCTGGGATCCAGTTCGCTTGGATAGGGGTGTTTAAACTGTTTCCTATATGGTGGAAGAGATGTTGTTTCAAGGTGGGTATTAGGGAAGATAGTTGTCTCCATTGGGGGATTGTGGAAGAGGACGAATTGGGAATGTTTTCGAAAACGGGGTGTTGTTTAAGGGTTTCTTCATTGTATAATAATGTTACCATGAAGTTTAGTTTCTCATGGATGTTCCAGATTCTCTTCATAAAGAGAGCCTTATTATATTCTCTGCTGCTTTGGATGCCCAGTCTTCCTTTAGATTTAGGTTCGATGAGTTTGTCGAAACCTAGTAGATGCAGCTTCTTGACTGTTGAGTCGTGACTCGTGTCCCCGGAAAAATTTTCTAGTGATGTGATCCCTTTTTTGGTAAATATATATGTACTGGTAGAAGCCGTGTTTGCATAATATGGTTGGTTATAGATGTAAGGAAAGATTTTATGAGCGCCCATGTTCTTTCCTGGGTTATGAGTTTGTCATCCATCCTTTCGCTAGGCGCTGGAGAAGGGGGGAAAATATGTTAAGATGTTCTCCCTTGTTTAAAAGGAACTCCCAAGTAGATGTGTGAGGTTGTTGTTGTTGGCACGCCTAACATTTGTTGAAGATCGTCCACCTGATGTTAGTCAAGTTTTGAGTGGTGTATTATTGTTGATTTTATGGTGTGGATATGTTGACCTGCGGAGGCGCTATAAGCTTGGAATAAAATCTTGAATTGATTAGTATCTTCTGTGGTTGCTTTATAGGTTATCAGTAAGTCATCGCGTACATGGGATGTAAGATTGGGGGAGCATATTGAGAAATGCGGAGACCTTTTACCTTTTTTGGGGATTCTAGATTTTCCAAGTTTGTTGAGAGGACTTTCGTCCAGATAATTATTAATATATATGAATAGGGGTGTACAGAATGATCGGAAGCCTGTCGCCTTCCATGTACCGCCCGGGTACGAAGGAGTCCATGGGTGCCCGACAGCCTATCATGGGCTTGTCCGTCCTGTCCAATGATTATAATTGGGCAGACCCGGGTTTTTGTTCAAATATTGGAGTCCGGCATATTAGCATGCCTGGTATCCTGTTTATTTACCCGGCCTATCTGATTTTCGATAGCTTGGAATAAAATTTTATATTAGTGTGATGGATTTCTCAAGAACTGAATTTCAAATTTGGAAAATTTATTGGGATTCGAGAAATTTTGAATTATATTTCACAGTAGTGAATATGAATTGCTTGAACTATCATTTGAACGAGATACAGATATATCATCATTCGTTAAGCCAAAAAAAAACAAACCTATATACTTTTTAAAATGGATTATTTCTTGGGCCTGAGGCCTTCTCGTCCCGACCTGGCCTGGCCTTTATTGTTTCACGGGTATGGACGGGACATGGGCGTTTAATTTTTGCTATTGCCTGGCCCGGCCCGGCCTGTTAAATTTAATGTGTAGTAAGGACTACAAGCCCATCCGGCCCGACCTGTGCTATAATCGGGCTTGGGATAGCCTGCCCGGCCCGATGTACACCCCTATATATGAAGAGAGGGGATCACTTTGTCTTATTTCTCTTGTTGAGGTGATATATTTGTGCAGTGTTCAGTTGATGTTGACAGAGTAGGTTATTGTTGAAATGCATAGCATGATGTAATCTACAAAGATTGTAGGGAATCCCAGTTTGGTGAAAGTTCGTTTGATGAAACCTCGGTCCAAAGAATCATAAGCTTTTTATATGTCTAACTTAAATACCACTTTTGGATCCTTGGTTCGTCATGAGGATTTGATATAATGGAAAAGCTCGTCGTCAATTGCGATGTTATCATGGATAGATCTTTGTGGCACAAAAAAACTTTGAAATGAGCTTATTAAGAAGGGGAGAAGAGGTCATAATTGATTGACCAAGATTTTTGAGAAGATTTTATATATGACATTGCAAAGCCCAATTCGCATATATTGTGATGGTTTAGAGGGATACTCTACCTTCGAGATCATGGTGATGTTAGTGTGGTTCATGAGTAGGTGGATGTAAGGGAATTGAAGAAACTACTTACCATATCAGTAAGTTGCGGTCGGGTTGTTTCCCAAAACACTTTGAAGAACTTATTGGTGTATCTATCAGATCCTAGGGCACGCTCTGAGCACCGATGAAAAAAAAACTTGTTTGATCTCTTCAGGGGTTACCTTGGATGTAAGCATAAAACATTGTTGGGTGATAGCCTTGGGGTGCTTTCTTCAAGAAGTTTTTCATCAGTCAGTGTACTTGGTGTCGTATATTGATCTATGAAGTGATCAAGCATAAGTTAGACCAACTTAATGATCCTTGACAATACGTATATAGAGTTAATATATCAACCTCTAATCAATCTATATGTATATATATATATATACAAGGTCCGTGAACCTGATTGTTAAGCAGAGTACTTGGACGATCTCAAAAATCAATTTCCAAGATCAATCTAGTCGTATCCAAATAATTCAATCGGAATTCTTCCAAGTAATTAAACATGTTATTTATCTTTCAAGATATGAATTCTACAAGAGACTACTCTCATAATCGATTACAATTAAGCATACTTATCTACTTAGATTGAATATGTACAAACCTGTGTAAATCCAATTATAAAGATAAATAATATAATGCGGAAACGGAAGAACACAAGACACCAGAGATTTTGTTAACGAGGAAACCACAATGGCAGAAAACCCGGTACCTCGTCCGGATTAAACAACACACTGTATTAAGCCGCTACATACACTAGCTTGCTATCAAACCTCGGACTGGAATATATTTGAGACCGAATCCACCCTTTAAGCGATTCAGCTATAGTCGCCCTCCTTACGTCTCTTGAACCTCGCAAGGTTCTATGCACTTGATTCCCTTAGCTGACGTCTTTTACAGCCAGTTACTTCAGCCAAAGTGAAGACTTTTGATACCAATCTGCCTCTAACAGATAGATAATCCTATTTGATTTCCGTTTAGATCAAAGATCAAGGTGTGAAAATATGTTTGCAATAGACAAGATAGTAAACCTCAAAAATCCGGAACTTACGACTTCCGAAGGTCAGCCTAGATTCTTACCACCTCTCAAGAAAAATCGTCGATAGATAAATTAAGATCATTCTTTAGATATCTACCTTGAGGAATAACAAAGTCTGAGACGAATAGAATTTTGTGATTAATATCTATCTTGCTCGAAAGAGAATACAATAACCTCGATAACATAAAGCAAGATCAGGATATACGAACTATCAAGGTAAAGGTAGTCGGACCTGGCTTTACGAATCTACAAGCGAAGTCTTTTTAGTCGTATACCTAAAAGTTCAATATAGGCGACTCTAGAATCAACTAGGACACAAAGTGTCAGGGATTTATTTTTCCCATTTGATAGATGCTCTATTTATAGTTTTCAAAGACCGGGGTTAGCATAGAATTAAAGCTAAGATAACTTGAGAATCAAGAAAACAAAATAGGTCTTCAAAATATAATAGAAGACTATACACATAGGTTCAGTTACTGAACCGTGTATAATGACTGTTCGGTTTGGTAAGTTATCCTAATATTTAAAAGCTACTTTGATGTTCATTTAAACATCTAAGAAATTAATCATGATACAAACACATAAGTGTTTTGTAATCAACAAAGTCTTAGAAGCGTTTAAGATAGTTCTAGCAATGCTAAATATATTAAAATAATAAGTTTTTAGGCATCATCTAAACATGTCAGGAAAATTGGTATAACGGTTCGTGAACCGCAGGGCTTGTTCGTAAGTCAGGGTGCAACAGTTCGTGAACCAAGTTCGCCAACCCTACCAGACTCTGGAAATCAGTTGACTATAGTTCACCAACTGCTAGACAATTCATCCAACTTAATTATAAAATCAAGTTCGCCAACCAGGTTCGTGAACTGTACCCGACTGAACTTATGGTTCGAGAACTGGTTCGCCAACCTTCCATGTATTTCTGTAACTCGGATATCCATGGTTTGCGAACTGGTTCGCCAACCTACTCTGAGTAGAAATATCAGTAAGTTCATACTTCTCTCTTATGATGTTTGAAACATTCCCAAGTGATATAATCATTTGCCTGGGCACCTTTCAATTGATCCACAAATTAATTCGTAAAACTATTATTGTTAAGGACCTTTGAACATCAAATTGCTAAATCATATTTCGATATTTTTCACAAGGCAAGCTTGACTCGAAACATCTTCTTTTTAACTCTACTATAAGTCATATGACATAGTCTCAATAGATAGAATGGTAGTATAGCGAGTAAAATAGAATGGTCTAGTCTTCACATACCTGATACAGAAGTTCTCCAAATGTCTTCGTTGATCTTCAGTCTTCAAGGGTGATATCTGATACTCAACTACAATTTTAACCTATCCAAAACATGAGTTAGTAGTTTAGAAATCAAGATATAGTTTTGATCACCTAACATTGACAACAAGCTTGAGGTAGAAAACTTTTTGGGTTCAATATATCAATGCTCTAACAGCGTCCTTATCCGTGATCCATGTGTTTTGTTGATCTTGGAGTTGTTGTATTTTGCTGCAGCTTCGGTGCATTGTTGTTTTGGTACAAAAGAAGGTTGTATTGCGGTCTCCTGATTGTAGCCATTGTTTTCTGGATCTTTGGTGCCAGTAGGTTGTGTGACAGTCTAGCAAGGTGAGATGATTTATTCATAGTTTTTTTCTTGAATAATCCACTGGGCTAGCTCAGTGCCAATTTTCGTAGCACATCAACGTTGTTCTTACTTAAGTTTGGCCGTTGATTTATTGATTAGAGTGGGTAAGTGTTCGAAGTTTACCTTATTCCATTCTGTCAGGGTTTCGCTGGATGATATGATGCATATTGTGTTTGGTCCATAATGTTTATAATTTGTTTGGATACCCGAAGAAAAAATCATAATATTTTTGCTTCACAAAAAGTTAATTTTTTAATTTCTAGAAGTCATCAAAAATTGTATATCAAACTATCTTTTGACTTTTTAGCTTCCATAAGTCAAAAAGAAACTTCTGGAATGGTATCCAAACATGATATTAGATAAGAGTAATTTTGCACTTATAAGCTAAGAGTAATTTTACACCTATTAGGGGGTGGTTGAGGTGGCCTATTCAGAGTGAGATAGACCAGGGATTCCCATCAGCTAAAATCTCAGTTTCTTTCCCACTAACCTGTCTCATTCGGGGTAAACAATAGCCAACCTACGGAAAACCTAGCATTTTAATTTAGGTAAGATTCACCGCACATTAAAAAGGTTCTCCATTTCTCAATTTGGGTTTTAGTTTTGAAATATATTTTTTAGACGTTCAAATTGTCACAATCTAGACCCGCCGCTTCTATTTATTTGTTACAATGTATTTTTCGTGTCGACTTCGTGTTGTACTATATTACTAAGGCTTTTTTCACCACTAGTAAAGGGAAAATATGAAAAAAAAAAAAAGATAGGTGAGAATGCGCATTCCAAACTAAACGTCCCAAAAAAGACCTTAACTTTCTATATGGATAATTTCACTTATAAAGTTTATTTATTTTTTGATGGTATAAATTTCTCGGAAATGCTATAGTCCTCCCTATTATCCTCCTCCCTACCTTGTTCCCTGATTATGTGTCATCACATTTGGCAATAGTATCATCCAAACTTCCAAAAAAACGTCATCCAAGAGCTTTGGATGAAATCTGTGCGGGAAAATAGATTTTCGAACTTTGAATTTTGAATCTGCTTCAAATTTTAATAATTAACATTTGAGAGAAACATAAAGTTTGAAAAACTTACTGGTTGTTCTAATATATAAATAACTTGATCGATTTTTATGGTCTAACGGTGAGTTTGAATTTTGAATTCAGAGTTCTCCATCTTTCTCTCGATTTTGGAATTGAATTTCGATTATGTATTTATCAGTTTCAGGTTTTAAAAATTTTCACATTTTCTCCCTCTTTATGCTTCATTGATGAAACATAATGCAATTTTCAATATCCTTGAAGGGTAAAAAAATGAAGGGTAGTGCTCTTCTTGCAATACACCATACTACTTGTTACTATTACATTTTACTATATCTTTCTGAACTTGGACATGATGATGTTGCCTTAATTAGACGTGGATTAGAATTATCCAAGATTGTAATTTAGAAAAGGCTCATAATGGCCACGAGTTCGTCAGAACAGGTAGCCGAATTTAGACAAAATCCCCGCTTAATCCAAGTTCGGTTATCCGTTCTTCATTGGAACTTCCCAAAACTTAGCTTTAAAGGTTTTCATTTTCACTAAATTTTAGCCTGTTTAAGCAACAAAATGAGATTAACGTATGTAACTAAGTTTCCCAAACATCGTCCTCTTCATTTTCTTCGTTTTGAATCTCTTGATCATCGATTCGCTCGTAAAAAGCATCATTTGAGATTGAGTTTGCGGAAAAATGTATTCACCATCTAATAGATCACTCATTAATAAAGCGTTTTGAAGATTTGCGAATATTTCGTTTACCCTATGAGGTGAAGATTCAGATTCGTCGTAGTTATCACTTGAATCACTCATTTTGGATTTAAGAATCTCAAAACTTTTGTAGTGTAATCAAAGGAAAACACAGGGAGACAGAGAGTTTCTTATTAATAAGAGTAATAGGGTTACATGGATATAATCCTTTATATATAAGTAGGAAGAAAACCCTAGCTATTATATTGGGCCGCACATCCATGGACCGTAGGCCCTACAGCACCCCCCCTTGTGTGGTCCAACAGAACTCCGTATGCAGTTCTTCACATAGAGTACTTCAAATGTAGGTATTCAAACGTAGTTCTCTCCTTGATGACTATTGTGTCTGAGTCAATTGCTTCATTAAAACTTTTCTAATAAAACCCAGAGAGATAAAACCTCGTTGTAGTTCTTCACATTTAATGTTTCATGTTTTGTGTTTTACATGTAGTTCATCACATGTAGTACGATCTTTAAAGATCACTGAGCCTATGTTAATTGCCTCGTTAAAACCTCGTCTGGAAAACCCAGAGGGGTAAAACCTGAACTAACGGAAAAGAATAATATTAAGAAGGCTTGGATCAAAATTGGACTCGCATATATTTACTCGTTAAAACCTTGACAAGGAAAAACCCAGTGGGACAAAACCAACACGATAATTCCATGTAAAGTTACTTCGTTGAAGTTCACTTCTCTTGCTGCTTCAGAACTTGAAAAAACCTTGTGGGAAAAAAATAATCTTGGAAAATCAGATTCCAGGTGTTTGTTGTTGTCATATTAAAAACCTTTCCGAGTAACAAAACCCTATGGGAAAAAGTAATCTCGGTGAGGAAAAAATAATTCAACACACCGTTAGATGCTCCCTCTGATGCCAGACGATTTCTTTAGTCTTATGCATTCATGGGTCTTGGAAAAAAATTTTAGTCATGCGTAATCAACAGAGTTCAGAAACGTTCTTTATTCTTGTTCCTGTAATTTTCAAATGTGTACTTAGTTAATAAGTGTGTCACATTTTCATCAGACTTTACTTGGCTGACTTAAATTGTTTGAAAGACACTATTGTTGTTGATTGTAGAACTTATAACGCTTAACAGAACATCGTGTATCATTTCTCTGATACATATATTTTCATTAATATCAACGCGTCTTTTAGGTATTTAAGTTCAACATATACCTAGTGTTGTTATCGTTGTCTCGCTAAAAACCTTATCGAGTAACAAAAACCCTATAGGGAAAAATAATCTCGATCTAAGGGAAAAAAAGTACAACAAACTTTCACATTTCGAAGTAAAATATGTCGAAATCATATCCTTTGATATTTCCCCTGATGTCGGCATCTCCCCTTGTTTCCATTCGAGGGAGTTTCTGGACAATTCCTTTGGTCATGTACTTTACGAAAGTGAATTAGGTAATATTTAGTAAATAAGTCTACCACATCTCCCCATAATAACTTCCATGGGAATGTAACTTATTTTTCCTTCATAATCAACAACTGTTTGAATTGCAGTTTCATTAGAAAATATTTTCACGTCTTTGTAGGGATAAACTAACACATGTAAAAGATTTCTTTTAGTATATGACTACATTCCATATACTATTCCAATGACACTGCGTTGGCGTTAAGCTATATCTAGCTAATGAGTTCAAATGATGATGTTGCATTTTGTCGAGAGTACAATATCTAAGTACAATAATGTGTTTATTGCACTAAGATAGGGAATTTCATCTCCCAGCACATCTTCATCATATTCCTTTCGACGAAACGGTCATTCATGTGCATTTGAAACTCGACTAATCATGGGAGTGCTAGCACGATGCATGTCCTTGTTAAATTTCCTGAAAATGGACATATGAAAACTGGTGGAATAATATACCACAAGATCGATCTTCTAGTTCAAAACATAAATAAGACCGAGATTTCCTAGGATTTTCATCTTAAATTCATATTTTAAATAACTTGTGAGATCTCTTATTCCATTAAGAATACTCATCATGTCCATACCATCGACATAGATACCTATAATTCTGAATCAGGAACTTAATTAATACGCATGGCACAAAACCTTACTTGTTTATCCCTTCCCAATCAAATAGTCACTTAGACGAGTATACCACATCCTCCTGATTATTTCAGTCAATAAGTGAGCCTTCCAGTGTAACTGCAAACACACTTCGTGGTTTAGAGTCATTTGACTTTGGAAGCAAAAAGCCATCATGCACTTTTGAAAATATCGTTGAGTCTAAATATCCAGAGATATAACCATATCTACAATGTTTCAAGTTCTTTTGAAACTACCAAGCAAACTCATTAACAGAAAATTATGATGTTCAAAAGAGTAAGCGATACAGGGGTTTGTGAGAAACCTTGCACCACAAGGTGATTATTTATAATTTAAGACCTCATTCTTCTCACTACACTTTGTAACAGATAACCACATATGTCCCACAGGACTTACACATGGTTGGTTAGCACTACCATACCAAATACCTGTATATTTGTCAAAGAACTAAGTTCTACCTGGACTGTGCAGGCCAAATTGCTCTTATTTGAAATTAATCAAAATAAAGCATTGTTCGATCTCATTGTTCTCTACTTATGAAGAAACTATTTAAGGATTATATCATCATTGTGCATGCATGATCCTTCGATTTACTCATGTGCATTTTTCATAATCCGCCAGGATTTCATTGTTCTTTAGAATCATTTAAAAATTCGGAGCGTCCTTCCGTTTGATTTATGGAAATATTTAGATACAATCTTATGAGATAATTTCAGATGATATAATTAGGTTGTGCCTAACTCACCTATTTCCTTTCTAGGTGAGCAATGATCGAATCTAGTGGTCTCTCCATCTTTTTTTATGGAGCCACGACCTCAACCACACTTCCACCAAGTATAGTTGTAACACCTTAGTTTATGGTGCATATCCTTTAAAGAAATTTTAACCTTACAGGCGCGTTTGCAGTTGGTATGTGTGATCTCGTCAGTTTAGCGATATCAGTGTACATTCCGAAAATCGATAATCCTTTTTTCACTTCACATTTCCATTTGTGGATTATAGGAGTCTATATGAGAAAAAATGGGAACACACCACGATATTCACTTGCTTTCCCTCGGAAAATACTTTTTCTTATCTCCCCATAACAACGGGAAGACTATCCCATTAGAGTGATTATCCGCAAATCAGCTGTTGAGAGATCGATTGTCAAAAGGTTTAAAACTGCGGATAATTGTTGAAAACTATTTTCCAACATAGTCACTTAATCATTTTGATGACTAATCATAATACGATGTGGAGTCGTAATGGTACATATATAGTGCAACCAAAAATGCGTAAGAACACAAAATGTCATGCTTATATCCAGTTACCAACTGGTACACAAAGAATGGTTGACCAATTGTGAGTCTAAAACAAATAAGTGAAGATATGTGTAATATTGCATGCTCCCCAAGAAGTTAAAGGTAGGTTTGTACGTATAATCATACCTTAGGCACCATATGTAACCTTTGATGATAGCCTTTGCGAGACCATGGGGTATATGATGCTCTACATTGATCATGTTAAACAGGCAATAACCATCAAGTCCTTTTGACGTATACTCTCTAGCATTTACAAAGGGTGGTGAGTCCTTACATGTATAATATGTGCTAGTATTTTTCCAAACGCAACATTACTTGGGAACTATAACTAGTCCAAAATGTCAAAACATCCACCAGAGCCATAAGTCACTTTATGGTCTGCATTTTGTATGGATATTTTTCTAAATATCACCTCGTTTTATTTGTAATATGGATTGTATACCATCTGAATCTTCGGATTGTCTCGATCCTGTTGTACTGAAGGCTTTGTAAATGAGTGATATGCTTTCTTAGTTAAAATCATAAGGTTATGTGTCTAGTACTTTATAAAACACTTATTGAGAGATATGCCGTCACTTCGCATTCTGTCAATCTTTTTCACGTTGTCTCGTTCACTCAAACAAAGTGATGTACGTATGATTCCTTCCAAAACTATCATCATGTCACAACCGAAATGGCTTTATGGTTATGCCAAAGCCTGTATGAGTCAATACCCAATATTTCATTTGTCGGGGTCAATATGAATTCAATAATTCAAATACCAGTGATTCATATTTCACTAAATTGACTCATAAATTTCTCTAAGAATAAAAGATGGAATCAATTAAAGACAATAAAAGATGGAATCAATTATATTTTCATCATAGTGAGTTTCCATATGATATCCATTTGCATGGATTTCTTTGGAATTTTACAAGGTTTGATTAGCTCTTGTTACATTTAGAGCTTTTATGACTTTTAATCTTTGTTTCATCTTGACAACAAAGTTTGAGCAGAGCTTCGCTCGGTGATCCAATCATCGTAGTCACACTATGTTATTAGGTGTAACTATCATCTAGACATTATATTTCTTCTAGAGACATTCGTACGAGTACATTAAGTAGGAATGCTACAAAAACAAACATTTTATCTCACTTCCTTCAGAGAATTTCTGTCATACTAGACGAGTACATTAAGTAGGAATGCTACAAAAACGAACATTTTATCTCACTTCCTTCAGAGAATTTCTGTCATACTAGAATGGCGTCCATTCCATTTTAATATACAAACCGTAGTCTAAAAGAACATAAAGTACAAAAAAACTAAATGTTTAGGCCAAAAATAGGATTTTTAGAGACCAAATTTCTTGATGGTTTTGAGGTGAATCGGTTAAGTCAAAAATCCATCCAAAGATCCTAACTCGTTAAGGTAAGACAATGCTTAGTCAACAATCAAAATAACGTCAACATTATAGCCCATTATATCACAATAAAAATTATCAAAATTTGCAAACACGGGATAAGAAAATGTGTAACTGTACCAATCATACGTTGGAAAATGATACAGGAAAAAAAATGATAACAGTCGCAATATGATTTATTTTAAAAAAAAATTCTGATCAATAGTAAAAAAGAATAAATCATCACTTTGGAGTGATAATATGGATGCATACATGCATGAAGTAAACTGACATAATGAAACAATCAGTAATTTTATTATTACTTTTTTAAAAACAAGTTTACAGTGCAAAAAAAACAACATGTGGCGACATATCAATTTTTTATTTTTTTTTGGAACAGACAACATAAATTACATTGACAATCAATACTAATAGCACTACAGTATTACGAAGAAAACCAAACACTACCCTATCAAGTAGTAGTAACGTATATCAATATTAATGGAGATAATTAGTGAAAATGTATCGATGACAGCATTATAACGACATACATAGAATGGCATTACATGATACGAATAATATGATAATAAAAATAAACAAAACAAAAAAATTCATATGATGATAATAAAGCAGATTCATTTTTAGAACCGTACATGGAACATGTGACAAATTAAAACATAGAATGCATGAAACATGTCTATCCTAGCATCATATCACGTAAATCAAATCTTTTTTTTTTCTCTTCTAATTTGCCTGTCAAACAACACATACAGACAGACAATACCATTTAGATCAAATAACATAAGTCATTGGTCAATAGGTACCTACACATGATGATTCAGGGAAAGGAAAACGTTATTTATGTATACCTTTTAAATCTTCAATGGATCTGATTGACACAAGAAAGATGGAAGTATAAAATCAGTTATAAAGATTGAGTTTCCTAAGGGTTCACCGATTAATTAGTAATCGTCTTTCTTTTTCCTTTTGTCTTTTCGCGACAGCGGCTGAGCTCGTGCTTGATAACGTTTTGTAGTGGGATCAAAGGAAAACATAAGGAGACAGAAAGTTTCTTATTGATAAGAACAATAGGGTTACATGGTTATAATCGATGCTTATATGACATGAGGGTTTGGTGTGTCACGCAACGGCTGAGATACATCCATTTTTCTAACTGGTGGTTAGATCTGCCTTCCTCTCCCACCCTAATATGCACTTAATTGATCCAATGTCCAGCCACCGTTAATGCCCCACGTCAACCGTATTAACTCGGCATTCTCTCTGCAAATTCAATTCTAGCGGCTTCAATAGCTCTCGTATCGTTTCATCATCTCTCGTATCGGCTTCAATAGCTCTCAGGTAAACCCATTTTTATGTTTGAATCATTTTAGTAATTTTGAGTTTTTTTGTCCTATCCAAAATGGGTTCATAATTTTGATGTTGCCGGCTGTGAAATTTGGAATTTGTTAGATTATAATTTTGCTTGGAACTATGGATTTTATTAAGGGAGTAGTAGATTTTGAGAACTTCGTGAGAATTTTATATGGAAAAATTTTGTTTCTTAGTGGCAAGTAACAAACAAAAACTGTTTTAAGTTTCTTATGTATATAAACACCCGTTCAAGTTCTTATAGATCAAATAGGAAGATTAATTATTTTTTCGGGTTCTTATGCCATACGCAAGGTTTCTTCCTCAAATTTTAATACTTAGCGTCTTTGTTCACTGAAAATTTTGGGGTTTGAGGTTAATAGTTTTTAGATGCGTTGTTTTGGTGAATTCAGGTTAGTTATTTGAGTACAAACAAAATTGGTCTATTTTGATGTTCATCGCACAATCGATGAAATTTCTCCGAGTGAGAATATGTTCCTTGCGTAACCTGTTAGTTGTAGCATGAGTGAGGCATAATTTTTATGATTACTTATTAGATAAATTTGGTGGAACATAGTTTGTAGATCGGGGATCTCAGTGTTTAGAGGTTTTGAATTTAATATCGTTGGTACTTTCTATGGTTCTGTAAGTATGTAACAAACATGATGGAAAGGGGAAAAAAACTACTATGATTAATTATGCCATGTTTTTGCTTCTCCTTATTTTATTGGAAGCCAAAATATAAGCCAAGTAGACAGTGAGCCCAAAGAAGATTTAGTAGAAACAAAGTGAAATAATGATTTCGTGGTTGGAAATAAAGTTCCATAAGTATTAGAATAAGCCTTATGACATGTGAACCCAAACAATATGCAAAAACTTTCTCTGAAGTGTCAGAGGTTGGAAACATGAACCTATAATTCTGACTTTAAGAAATGGTGGATGTCTTTAAAGTGTTTCCTTTGATTCATCTTTTATGTTCTTCTTGATTATATTCCGTATATTGTTAACTCATATTTTCTTATTGAACAAATTAATGGTAGGAAATGCAATAAATATCAATTTAGATATGATTTTTATCTTCCCTTTCGCTTTGGGTGTTAGTGGTGCTATGATGGAATATGTTACTTCAGAGTAAGTTATGTAGGCCTTTTTAAACTAGTAATTTTTGCTTTATTTCCATGTTTTGTTATCACATAGTCCTATGAATTTAGGAATAACATGTGATAATTGCAGGTATTTATCTGCAACAGTACTGTTATGAAAGCTAATGAATAACATATGTCTCATACCGCCAAATATCTAGAAGCTTCAATTAGGTATTTTTCTTAAAAGATGGCAAGGGATTTTTAAGATTATCAGTAAGTTAGTCAACATTAGATAATTGTACACTATCAAATGAAATATTTGTATGAGTGCTAGCATACCTTATTTCAGTATGTGAAGGCAGTGCAAGGTCAATTTAAACTTAATTATGTCATCATCTTATTTTAAAAAGTTAGGACCGAAATTTCTTTGTGAGGTTTTACTGCATTTTCCAACCGTTAAAGTGTAGTGAAATGGCTCGATGAAGGATTTCTCCCCATTGTTTCTTTATGTAGATTAGTCTATTTCATCATTTTAAACCATATAAAGTTTTTTTGCACGAACTCTATGCTTTGAGTAATATCTTTATCTTGACATTTTGTGTAAGATGATATTTCATGGTAATCCTATATATGGGAAATTGGGTTGTTCATTAGCTAATGACATCAATAAAATGGGAGTCCGCTTATTTTTTTCTCGGGGAAAATTTTGTCAAATAGTATAAACCCTAACATTATAGACCTACGTATACCGTTGGTAGGATTTATGATGTCATGGTGAACCAGTGTTGTTTTAGTGATCGGTTAGTAGTTAGATATTCAATTTTCTGTAATTTGGTTTTTTTTTTTATTGGGAAAGGGATAATTATCGCAGATAATCTCTCTACGTCAATTCTACACTACCCTATACTGAAACTAGGGTGTATCATAGATATGCCGATCAAAAATGAACAAAAAAAAAAAATTCATGAGTTTTCTTGAATTCATTGTCTTTAGAATTGTAGAGAATGACTTTAGCTTCCACAAAGGCTATATGGGTTCTCGAACACCGAATAAAATGAGAATTTCATAGGGTCTGTTGGCTCGCTTTCTCCATCCCATTGTGGTCCTCGCGCACGGTTATATCTATCCCGTTTTTTTTTTTTGAAGCATGAGTTTATTAGATTAGACTTAAATTACACGGGGGTACGTAATACCCATAGAGTCTGCTATTACAATAGAACTGATAGATTGCGGAATTGTATGTTCCCATACTGCTGTCGTGAGTCTCCCTATGGAGAAATCATCCTATGCTCGGTTTGATAAACCATCTGCCACTTGATTTGCTGCTCTGTAGACGTGGCTAATGGTATATTGTTGGATTTGGGCGAGCCTTTGTTTGATATCTGCAACCAGATCAGATATATACCAAGGGGGGTCTGTATCTGAGGTTATAAATGTCATTAAATTTTCCGAATCTGTTTCAAATTGGACTTTTGACCATCCTCGTTCTGTCGCCGTTTTAGAGGCTACGTGCCTGGCCCAGGTCTCTGCTGCAAGTTCTGTGGTGATGCCTAGAGGTTGTGTTATTGCTAGGATAGTGTTAGTTTCCTCATTTCTACAAATAATACTTGCTCCTGCTATTCCGGGGTTTCCTCTTGCTGCACCGTCTATGTTGATTTTGATCCAATCTGATTGAGGCTTGAGCCATCCTACAAAGATGGTTGAAGTTGTTGATGTTCCTTTTGATGGGTTTGGATATGGCTGAATTCCAGGGAGCACCGATGAGAGGTGTGTCTGGGCCCAAGAATATTCCTGCTGGAGATTGATGGCCATATGCATTACATTTATCGGAATTTGTTGCTGTTGGAGATACATCACACCGTTCCTGATTAACCATAAGGACCAAAAAAGGAAGCAGAAGGTTGTGGTTATCGGTGCAGGTACTTTTGTTTGAAGGAGTTCGGATATGGTTGTTTGGTGAGGTAGTGAAATGGGTATGCCTTGCGAGGTGACGTGAAGGTTTCTGAGGTGGTTTAGTAATAAGTTCCAAGAATCTATAGCTGTCTAACAGTGTAGTAGAATGTGATTGGATGTTTCGGGATTAGAACTGCATTGAGAGCATATGTTGGATTTGGTGAGATGGATGCGATGAAGAATGTTGAGGGTTGGTAAACCCTCATTAATTGCTTTCCACAAGAAAAGTTGTGCTTTTGGGGGACATGGGAGTGTCCAAAGGAAGTTGGATGGTGGAAGGGGGTTTTGGTGAGTTTGCGCAGAAGCGATAGTGAGGAAGTTGTATCCTGAAGCAGTAGTATATTGTCCACTTTTTGTAAAAGGCCATATGATCCTATCGGGTTGATTGCTCTATGGGATGTGGATGTTGATGATTCGTTGAATTATGGGGTGGGGTATGAGGCTTAATCTTTCATGATCCCAATTCCTGGTTGATGGATCGATGATGTCTGCTACTGATTGTATTGGATAACAAGAAGCTGGGTTAATGGTATTTTCAAATTGTGGTATCCAATTCGCTTGTATTGGGGTGTGTAATCCATCTCATATTTGGTGGAAGAGATGTTGTTTGAAAAATGGTATGAGCGAGGCCATTTTCCTCCATTGAGGGCTAGGAGAAGATGGGAGTGGTGGGATGCTTTCGAAAATTGGGGTCTGATCAAGGTATTTTGCATTATATAGTCTGGCTAAGATAGAGTTAGGGTTTTGGTGAATGTGCCAAACTCGTTTCATGAGTAGTGCTTTGTTGTGTTCCTTACTACTTCGGATACCGAGCCCTCATTGTGACTTGGGTTTGTGGAGCTTGTCTTTTCCCAGTGGGTGGAGTTTTCTGATTGAAGAATCGTGACCCCAGAAAAAGTTTGTCGTGATTCGATCCTTTTTTTGGTGGATATGAGAAGGAAGGATTTGGGTTTGCATGAGGTGGTTGGCAGTAGGGGTTACTGATGATTTTATGAGCTCGAATCTTCCCGATTGGTTGAGGCATTTGGTCATCCATCCTTTTGCCTTGCGTGCCAGCCGTTGAAGCAGAGGGGAAATATGTGGCTATAGGATCAACCATGTTTAAATTTTACTCCTAAATAGGTAGGGGGTTCGATGTTGTTAGCATGTTGAAATCTTGGGTCAACTTATCTATGTGGGGTTGTTCTAGCTTCGGGTGATGTATCAGTGTGGATTTAGAGTAGTTGATGTGTTGACCCGCCGAGGTGCCGTAGGCCTATAACAGTAGTTTGAGGTGATTTGTGCCTTATGGGGTTGCTTTATATGTTATCAAGAGATCATCCGCATACATAAGATGCAGTATTGGTGGAGGTTTTTGAGAAATACGGAGCCCCTCTATCTTATTTTTTGCTTCAAGTATTCCCAAATTGGTGGACCATATTTTCGCACATATAATAAAGATATAAGAAGAGAGAGGGTCTCCCTGTCGTATTCCCCTGGTTGGAGTGATGTATCCATGCGGTGTGCCGTTGATATTCATTGAGTAGACTACCGTAGATATGCATACCATAATATAATCCAAAAAGCTGGAGGGGAAGCCTAAGATGGTGAAAGCCTGTTTGATGAATCCCCAGTCCAAGGATTCATATGCCTTTTGAATGTCTAGTTTAAGTGCAACTTTAGGATCCTTTGTACGGTATGATATTCTAATGTAGTGAAAAAGTTCAGCTGCAATAGCTATATTATCATGAATGGATCGTTGAGGCACAAAGGCACTTTGGTATGGGCTTATCAAAAATTGGAGTAGAGGTCGTATGCGATTGACCAAGATATTTGAGATAATTTTGTAAGTGACATTACATAACCCTATCGGTCTAAATTGAGATGGTTTTGGGGGATGTTCAATCTTTGGGATTAGAGTGATGTTAGTGTGGTTCATGAGAGAGTGAATACTAAATGACTTAAAGAAACTTCAGACCATTGCAATAAGTTGTGGTTGGGTTGTTTCCCAGAAAACTTTTAAAAACTTACTGGTGAATCCATCTGGTCCTGGAGCGCGGTCCGATCCTATGGAGAAAAGCGCATGCTTGATCTCCTCAGTGGTGACTTCCGCTGTTAGTTTCTCACATTGTCGGGGGGTCAACCTTGGTGTTATTGCCTCGAACAGGTTTTCATAAATTACTGTATTTGGAGCCGTATACTGGTCTGTGAAGTGCTCGAGCATAATCCTGATAATTTCTTCTTTGTCGTTGATCCAATTGTTTTGATGATCTTGAATTTGTTGTATATTGTTGCAGCTTCTATGAATTGTGGCCTTTGTATGGAAGAATGTGGTGTTACAGTCGCCTGACTGAAGCCATTGTATTCTAGATCTCTGCTGCCAATGTGTTGCGTGGCAATCCAATAAATTCAGGTGTTCAATTCGGAGTTGCTTTTCTTGTTGAATCCAGTTTCCAGTGCAGCTCCAGTTTGCGTAGCACATTGATGTTGGGCATCTTTAATTTTCGCGGTTGACTTTTTGATTAAGTGGGTAGATGGCCAAAGTTAATCTTATTCCATTCTGTTAGAATTTCACTGGTTCAAAACCAAGGTTGGGCTGGAGCAGCAGGTGTGATAAGAGCATGAGTATAACCTTG
Source organism: Papaver somniferum (assembly GCF_003573695.1). Classification (NCBI taxonomy): domain Eukaryota; kingdom Viridiplantae; phylum Streptophyta; class Magnoliopsida; order Ranunculales; family Papaveraceae; genus Papaver; species Papaver somniferum. The sequence continues at coordinate 14,703,983 of NC_039359.1, read as the reverse complement.
GGACTTCAGGATGATTTGGATGTTGACATCATTTTTTCATAATAGACATAAGCGCCCCCTTCTGTCAATTTTTGTTTTTTGATATAGTAGTGTACATATAAAGCCCGTAGACCCTGAGGAGGTTTATTCATGTTATCCATTCTTATTTTGTTTATGTTGTCAGATTGTCCATTCCAAATGATTACTTAATTTAGAGATGTGTCATCATATTAGTACGAAGATTATCAATTTTTTGCAGATCTTGGTGTGATGGATGGCAAAATTAGAGGCAATACTCTAATACACGTACAAGGTAGATACAGAAATCCAATTTATGTGGTAGATGAGTCGAAATTCAGTTGATGTCAATAATAATCCATAAGTCATGATGCATTCCGATTGTCTTGGGGAACGAGATAGATGAGACAGAAAGCCAATTTACGCTATCCAAAAAAAATTAGGGATGAAGTATCATTCTATGTCTTTCGATTTTGGTTTTTCAGAGTGGAATAGAATCCCAAATGGTCGCATGTCGAAGACGTATCATGTTGTTTTTTTAATCCCAGAAATATAATACTTCGGCTAGGACTGTTATCTTAAGACGGAGGGAGTAATATTGAATGAGATGAGCATGCGATACATAACAAACTCGGTTGATTACCATGTGAAATAGCCCGTGCCGTTCCGTCACGGGTCATTCCCTAGTCCTTAATATATAAGGACGGTTCCTATGACAAATGTCTAACCCCACCCATTTTCCATGCCAGCTGGCCTGGCAAACTTCACGTGCCACTATGGGAAAATGAATAACCGGTCGAGACTGCACCGCTAGAGGTTTCTTAGCGACCTCCAAGTATAGAATGCACTGCTACAGGTTTCTTGGCGACCGCCAGGTGTAATCTCGACCGTTCACGGTCAGTGCTCTACCGCCTATAAATACCCCTATTCCCATCAGTTTTCATTCACAAAACTAAAATTCTTTATGAGTTCCAAAAAAGAAAGACAAAGGAAAAGAAACAGGAAGGAAAAAGGAAAATCTGTTGCAGATAGTGATATCGTATGGGTTCAGGATAAAGAGCACGAGTTCGCTAATGTCAGGCAACTAGTTGGATATGGTGTAACATCTACGCATTTATCTAACCATCCCGAGTGAGTTTTGTTACCTAAATTAAGAGGTGGGTGGTCTGAGCTAAATGAAATTTATGAGTTACTCCCATAACCTGTTCAAGAATCCTTGAGAACATATCCTTGGAAGCGTTTATATTTCATGAAAGGAAAAAACCACAGGACTCAAATTGTGCGAGTTATTTGTGAACGTTAGTAGAACACTGCAAATACGTTCTTTTTCAAGGATTTTGAGTGTGTTAAGTTATATTTCTTCCATTCAATAGTTTAATTTTTAGTTCAGAAACAAATTTTAATTTGATACAAATTTTAATTCCACATACAAACTTTAATTTTATGACCATGTTGTTTTTAGGGTTTACACCGTTAGATTTGTATATGTTGACTGGAATAAAAAGTCAGGGTGAATTAGTACAGTTTAACCAATTAAAGTGGATATCAGAAGGAAGATGGAAACAATTACTCCCCTTGTACGCAAATGATACTGGAGGAAAGCCAGAATCCAGAGGCTTACACTCATATGGATTAAGAGTGTCTGGGTTGAAGGCATTTTTGTCCCGTTACAATGCCATGGGGATAAACAAAGCTGAATATTATCCCGAGCTTGAACGGATTTTTGTATTATGGATGTTAGGCCAAGTTTTTTTCCCCAATGCTAGCTCAGTGTCATTAGTTGGTTTTCTGGAATCTTTACAAGATTTAAGTAAAGCGCCAAATTATGATTGGGGTTCTGCAATTTTAGCTGCGCAAAACATATGTCTCGGTGATTTCTAAATTAAGAAGACAGATAGCTTAAATGAATTTTGGGTCGTATTGGAGGTAAGAACTATTTATTACCAATGTTATTTTTCAATGGTGAAATGTACTAACACATCAATTTTCGTCAATGTTCTTTTTCAGTATTGGTGGCATACTTACTTTACGATCAGCGAACCTGATCTTCATGACAAACGATTAATTTTTCCAGTCGTGTACAAGTACAAAGCTGATAATTGGATTGGCCAGATTAACGATGGTCAAAATGTCGCTGTTATGCAAAGGATGCAACAAGTTTGCAAAACTAGTATCAACATTACGTCAGCGCCGTATACAGTAGTAGATGAGTTCAACGAACCAGTGGCACAAGACATGCTTCGGTTAAGCCTTAAGAGAAGCGTGTTTTACAGTCCAGTTAGTGGTCAGGGTATTTGGTACTATGGATAAAGACATCTTTTTCAGTTATAAGGAAGAAAGGTAAAAGCAATCAATCCGTTTCCAACTTCAATTATTTCACAAGAGGATTGGATACAGTTGATAAATAATGGAAAACCTTGGGAAGAAGCTGATGATTTGATCCAAAACCAGAAAATGACTATGATTACTATAGTTGGTTCCAAAAGGTATGCAAGATAAATATTGCTGTTCATCCTCAAAACTTAGGTAATGTTGACTTTCCAGCAATTGGCAATTTTCCACTTATAGATCTTCCATCCCAACCCCCACCACGGACGGGAGAACCATGTACGTATCCTAGCAGTCAAATGAGGTCACATATGCCTCCATTATCTTGGGAAGTGCAGACTTTATCACCGAGTGGAGATGTTATTACAGTTCCACTTACTAGTGAAGGTATGCAACCGAGCTATCCGTACGATTCCGTGGATGCAACAAAAGAAGAGTATCAGACCGAGTTGAACAAGTTTGCGAATTTTACCAATCAATTACGTAATTTTCACTTAAGTCAGATGCAACAATTGAGGGATAGTATGAGTTATGAATTGCCTGAGACTCCGTTAGGGTCAAGTTCTCAAATGCCCGGTGAGAGCAATATAAGAGGTCATGCAAGTGGAAGTCGTGCAAGTGGAAGTCGTAGAAGTCGTCATGACACTCCGATGGAAGAGACTCAGCTACCACCAACAACATCAAACTTGGAGACGGATTTCCAATCTCCTCCTGGTTTCATTCCTCAAGGTCCTGTACTTACCCCTGGTGGTGCACACGTCAATTTGGATGCATTTAGGCAATCCGTGATTTATACCCCAACAAGTTCAGCATTTCACCGATTTCAAGCACCTCCAATGCCTCCGGTGCCATTTCAAGGTTATGACTCACCTGATGCTACTCAACCACCATCTCAGAGTCCAAATAATGAGTTTTCACAAGATCCAACAGGCTTAGGGGATTATGGATTTGATGGTAATCGTTAGTTTGGGAGTTTTGATTATGTATTTTGTGGTAATCGTTAGTTTGAGAGTTTTGTTTAGTCTTTAATATGAATCGTGGTTTGTTTAAATCGTTAATGTAATTGCACTTTTGTTTGATAAATAATAATCTTCATTTCAAGTTTTCTACAGAACTTAAAATTGAGAAGTTAGAATTGATAAGCTCGACACACTTTTAAGATTTCATAACAACTGACATATCGGAACTTGTCTCCGTTGTCACAGAGCCACTTTGCACGACATCTTGTTAACATTCTTGGTAATTATGGAGAACCGAGCACTCAACACCATCGAATTGCGATTGTAGAGGTTCGTTGTTTCTTCTTCAAATTTCATTAAAACGCGTCCCTAAAATGGAATAAGCCGTAATTCTCCATGAACGATTGGATGATTAGTGAAGAAAACATAATTCCTGCAGACGCATTCTAACGTGCTAAAATTGCGCTGCTGTGCAACTCTCCAACTACTTTCTCTTCTTAATTCATTTTGCACACTAGATAGAAGTGCAACTCTTTGATTTGCGGCCGCATGTTGCTCTTCGATGAATTGAGCCATAGATATGTTTTGAGCCATTGGAAAATCTAAGCAAATAGAAAGGTGTGAGTTAAAATGGTATAGGAATGTGGTATTTATAGGGGGAATATTTATGGCCGTTGGATCATATTCTACACAACGGTGTAAACTAGACAGGCCGATCTTATTCAAGCCGCTAACGGTGTAAACTAGACCGAGCGGTCGAGCTCGGTAGAAACTTAATCTGGCCTGGCTAAGTGGCTAATTTGCCACTTAGCCAGGCCGGTTTGCCTGTTTGCCCCCTCCATAATAGGTGCTTAAATGGACACACACATAAGAAAGGACCTATGTAGGAAGAAAACCCTGGCTATTATCTTGGGCCGCACAACCGCAAGCCCTGTAACAAAAACCTGATTTTTCAAAAAAATAAGGGCTTTTTAATAAAGTGTCCATGTTTTTATAATATAATTCAGAAAATGACCGTTTTTTTAAATGTTTATATAAAGTGACCGAGATTGACATTTTCCATCCCGTTTTTTTCAAAAAACGGGTAACGACGGTTAAATGTGTACGTGTCAGTTAGCCTCCTTGGTAAAAGACGTTTTACTCCTCTCATGATCTAACTCGACCTAGTCAAAAGCATACCAAGAGACTGAGTCACTACCTAGTTAACCCATGACCAGTTGATCCTCTTCCTCACCAAACTGTAACGTGTTCTTCCCCAAATTGAATCCAATAAAAATCATTCTTCCCCAAATTGAATCCAATAAAAACCATTATCAAGAACCCTAATCGACCAAATACACAAATTAACCCGTACTGAAATTGAATAGATTTATCAATACAAAACCACCATGAAGAACATTACAATCTCTGTTGATTATGTGAAATTAACAAGATGAAACAAAATCAAACCAAAAAAATCTCAAGTGTTATTCTCCATTGAATCACTGTAAAAAACTCAAAACTGGAGTATTTTCGTACTTGCGCCATTTCCCAAGAACAGAAAAAACCCCAAATTAACATTTCATCTTCCATATATTCTCAAGAACCCTAATCCTTAATTTAGAAACATCTCCAAATTAACATTTGGTTTAATTAATACCATACCAACAACAGTTGAGATAAAAAGGTTTTGTTGGTGGTCAAATGCAAATCTCCCATTTGCTGCAAGCCTTGATCTCATCCATTCTTGTTGCAAACTTGAATTTGAAGAAAAACCAACTCCAAAACTACAATACAAGTGAACAATTTAGATAAAACCCTAAAATCAACCACCGAAACTAAAATTGAACCCTATATAAACCAAATAAACCCTAATCAACTAATTCGTTAAAAAAAAACTCTCAATCAGGAAAACTATACCATAATTACCCATTAAAAAAAACAATCATTCATGAATTTAAGATAAACCACCAATTTTTAGAAAAAGGGGATAAATCGATACCCTAGAAAAACAAAATACAAATCATCAAGTGTTCCAACTATCTAAACATGGTTTTCGTCACAAACTAAGTAATGGGTTCCAAGAATCTTACCTAGATTGAGAGTATTTTACAGCATCATGATGTGTCTAAGAAAACCCAATATCTTCGGAACTTCTCTTCTCTTCCAAATACATTATTTGTTTAAGAAAACCCTTACGATTAGCCACCCAAAACCTTCATAAAATCTCTTCGAAATCACTTCAATCTCTAACCTTAGTTTCGATGGAAATAATGAAAAAATTTGAGAGACAACGAGAAACCGAAAGAAATGTGAAGAGATGAATACCTAATCGTGTATTTGTTTGAGTAAGGTTATGATAGTAATTTTAATGGGACTGATAGACTTAATCAATGCCTTTGACTAATTTGGTGGGTCCGGGAGTGAAAACTAACAAAAAGACTATTTTATAAAAGATCCATAAAAAATGGTCGGTTTATTAAATATAGGTCCGGAAGCTGGTCACTTTGGCCATTAGAAAAAAAAAACAGATAAGGGCCATTTTGATTTACTTCATAGTGACACAGCTCAAAATGGACTGGTTCCCAGAAATCATTCCTAAAAAACCCATCACTGGTAGGAAATTGGTGAACCTCACATGGGGACGATGAGTCCATTTGAACAACCATAGGACCCAGCATTCCCATGTGAGAGTTTTTGTGGAGTTCTTTTTTCCGGTGCTGCTTACGATTTTTGTGATCTTTGATGTGGAGTGTGGACTGGTGGGGCGCTGTAAGATTGGTAGCAAGTACCAAGCATTTATGCAGGAGATAGATAATTCCCGTCAAAATTTGAGACAAAAAGTACGAATAATTAGCTAATTCTGTGCATCTAGGAGAACATGATTTGTTACAACTGTGATGGCTCGCACCTGAGATGTTCGTAAACCATTCACTGGGTTTTCAAATCAGCAGTAAAATCTTCAGTTAACATGTCCAAACAAAAAAGTAAGTACTGAAAGTGAATCCTTATGCATACTTCTCCTAGTATACCATTTCTTTGCTGAATTGGGAGGTGAAATGCCTCAGAATGTGCCCATTTGTTTCTCTAATCCCTACAGCTTGCTAGAGCCAGAATCTGATGGAAGACTGCCAGAAGATATGGACCTTGAAAACAGGGAGGAACCTTGCAAGGAAGCAAGTGATTCTATTATTGAATCTTCACAAGAGGTTCTTGGAGCTGAAGAAAATACTCATGAGCAAGATCTTGTAGACCCTGCAATAGATACCTGTGAAGATTCCGATGAAGAGTCGGAGTATGAGACAGACAGTGATATATTGAATGCTGCAAAGAAAACGAAGGCAATTGTTGATATTCCTAGAACTCGACCATGGACTTGTGAGCATCAGATTGACAAACTTATGCAGGCAAGAACATTGGTAGGTGCAACAGAGGGAGGATCTGATAGCGTTGTGCAGAACATCTTCAACAAGATAGCTGCAAAACAGAAAAAAAAAAACAAGAATAGAGAAGGAATTAGATAGAATCAAGTGGAATGAAGACACAAATAGTCAAAGTCAGTCCCTTGGGAGAGGAAAAAGGACCCCTGCAAAGAAGAAATTAGCTTCTGGTCCTTATTTGATGCTTGTTTTCTAGTTTGAAACTTGTTTTTTTTAGCCCTAGGCTTGCTTGTTTGGGGTTTGCCTCAGTGCCCCCTTTGTTGCACATGCTTGTGCTTTTCTTGTACTTTCCCTTTCTTCCCTTTGTTTAATAAAATCATAACCTTTCCGCTTCAAAAAAAAAAAATCCTTATGCATACTGACAGCTAAAGCATCCTAATTCTGTCACTTAACCTTGTTTTGATCTGCAGTCTCATTAATCGTGCATGAATTCCACGTATACAAATTCAAGATACTAATTAACATCCATTTAAGCGAAGCAACATATAATCTGGGAACCAATTAACATCCCTTCAAATGAAGCAGTATGTAATGTAAGTACCAAAGCAGTATACTTGATACCTAATTAACATCCCCTCAGGCACTGCACTATATGGGTAAGACCATAAGCTGCTAAGGTACTACCATCTGCGAGCTGCTCACTGTTATAGATTAGTCTTTGATCCTTGGGTGCAGTGCCTTCTGTTTTGCGGATCATTTCTTTTATGCCCCCAACAGTTTCAGTTCTCTCAACATCTAAAGTATTTCTCAGACCACAAAGTGACTGGATATATATCCGCATCTGTATGTATTTTGTACCAATTGGAAAACAAGCACAAATTAAGCTTAAAACCAAATATTAAATAATCAACATCACAACTAAAACTACAAAAGCAGTAATAAATGTACCTTGAACTGTAAATACTAAGAAGTCTGACAAGAATAAAATAAATATGCCATTTTGTTTCAAAATGTGATGCCAAAAAACTTGTCATTGACGGAATTTACAGACAGGTAACCACTAGATAAAAATATATAATGCATACGACTTGGGAATTGCCAATGAATATATCTTCTTTGACACATGTGGAGCCTATTATCATTCTTTAAAAGGACTTTTAGTGCTCTTTTCTCTTTTGGACAGGCTAGATGGATTAAGAAGGCCACAATCAAAACGAAACAAGAAAAGCAACAAACAAAGAAGTGAAGAACTACTAGGTAACACAAATAATGTGGACTTTTAAATCTTCCGCAGAAGAACTAGGATTATTTCGAGCTATTATGTAGGATGATAACATGCTAGGAGGTCAGAAGCGCAATCAGTTTAAAAAGGCTCAATAAAGTAAGTGTTTGGTCAAGCCTAGTTGCAACAATTCATGAAGAAGAAGAGGAGCTAGCACTGGGGTGTCTCTCTCTTCCTATATATATGTTTAGTTCTACAATAGGAGACACTATCTACAGGTTAAGGTGTGACACCGCCAGGCTGAATTAATCAGTCCCTACTCTATGATTAGGAGTTTAATTAGGACACTATATCACTACGTAGGATTAAGGAAAAGTTGCATATAGAACCACTCACGCTTTCACCAATTGTGCTTTGAACTTATTCACCGTAGATGCGCCTTGTATGGTTCCTTTTCCAATTTCTTACCGAATTATTCTTTTAATCTTAAGGTGTCCCTATTGCCCAGTGTCAGTATCACCATCACCTTGTGCGAACGCGATTCACCACTGGAGCTTGGGAACTGTTTTCTGCATGGTTCAAAGAACCATCAACATGTGCACTAGCACTTGGCTTGACAGGACTGCAACAACAGAGGATGAACTTAACAACATACTGATAAATAATAAATGAAAACGCTGCCATTATTTCTGATAGACTTACATCTCTACTCTGGTTGGAGGCGACTGAACAGCATTAGAGTTTCTAGCAGACCTGGGACATCTGAAGTTCAAAAGTATAAAAACATATGGAGAAAAAATCTCATGTAAGCGATAGCGCCAGTTATTAAACCTGTACCATGAAAAATCTTACCTCGGCATGTTTGAGATTGTGTCAGTGACATTTTTGACCACATTCTCCTCGACATAGAACGGATGTAGCATAAGACCAGGTTGGAGCATGGACTTACCCGTAAGGAGTAATATCAAGAAAGCTTGCATATCTCTGAAGAAAAGAAAATGTGGTACTTGATTGTAATAGGAACTGCTTCAGGTATGAAAAAATGTCCCGAACAGTGCAAAGAAAAACCTCCACCTTAGTATTTGGATCTACATCGATGAACTTCACTATACCACCAACATAACGTGGGTTGTTTCCTTCTTGATTGACAGTTTTACCATTATACCACACTGCAGCTTTAAATGTTTCTTCCCCCATCTATCATGCACAATAATATGCTAGAAATTAAAACAAACAAAAGACCAGCATAAGATTTTGAAATTTCCAGTTAAGGCAAGAGGGTAATAGTGTTGGCTTACGCAGAATATAATGTTTCTTCTTAGAGATGCTCCAAAAGGTTGATACGTATGTGCTAAGAAACAAAGACCAACGAAACAGAGTGCTTTTTTTTTCATGCTCAAAAGCCAATTATGGTGTTGAATTTGTCATTACTTAATGTTAATTAGATTAATATATAGCTAGAACCTTTCCTAAAACTCATAACGATAAATTCTTATTTGCACTTAAACTTAGAATATCCCGAACTGTGTAAGATAGAGAAAAGGAAGTAAAATATGAATCACACAACAACAAAAAAAAACTTAAGAAAATTATTGTAGAACAAGAGAGAATCGAACATGTGACCCTAGGTCTACACTACAAGTACCTGAATTTCTAACACTATGATTCAACTTCATCAAGTTTGAATCCATTTGTATCAGTATTCAGTAGTAACTAAAACATGGATGATAACACAGCATCAGAAGCAGACATGAGTAGTACTCTGAAAACAAACACTAACACGGCCAGCATGCTTACAACCCTAAGCTATTAACAAGCTTTACATTACGGATTAAACCCCCAAAAAATCGTACGGAATGATCAATCGAACAGTACACAAACAAACCAAAGCAATTAAAAACTAACACTAGCACATTACCTTTTTTTTTTCTTTGCCTTTCGATCTCTGTAAATTCTGGGTTTACAAAAACGAAGCCCTATAAACTGAAAGAGGGAGATGGGTTTTTTCTTCTGCTTACAAGCAAAGGCTTCAAGGGGTACTTTCGCGCCTTCACTTTTGGTACGCTCTGACTGGTCATGTCTCTTGAAACCGTTCGATTCAACATCGAGCTTCTTCGGTAGTCAGTGCACCGGTCAGATCAAGTATTTATGATAAGAAGGGTAAGGGGACCGGAAATGTTAGGTACTCTATTTAGCAATTCGGTGTAGGCATGAAAGGCAGCATCCGTGGCGGAACTAGACATTGGTTGTGGGATTGGCTTGGGTCATTTCTATCCCTAGCTTAAACACAAAATTCACACACATATTATGACCCAACTGAAAATAGCACAAAATGCACACGCATATTATGAACCAACTCAAAATTGGCTATGCAAAAAATGGCTTTTTGTCTTGTTTGTGTTGGCTTAAGCTAGCCCTAGCTTCAGTATAGTTCAATCCATGGGCAATATTGCTAATGGGACGTATCAATTTATTTGGGAGGGTACCAATTTACATATAAGACAAATTAGAAATGGCTTCGTCTAAAACCGGCATCGGTCCGAATAACTGGTACACCCCATTAGCAACCATGTTGAAAGGCATGTAGTCAAGAATCATGTAACTCAAGCTTCTTTAGAGATTTCTGAAACTCAGTCAGTTTGGAAAATTCAGTTTGATGCTTCTTTCTGTGACTCGGATTACTCGCCCATATGATCAAATCTATCAAAGATAAATCAGATCTAAGTTGGATCCCAACCGATGAAGATGTGTGCACAAATCACAAGATACGAAAACCAATAAGAAAAATCTTCTTGTCTTCAAGTCTTCAATTGCGTTCTTATGTACCTGCACACCACAAACTTGAATCCACATATGATCGATCACACACAGAATGGAGTCTGTTAACAATGGATGATCACAAGTTGTCTTTATATCTAAAACACTTCTAAAGATCCCGTTAATACTTTGATCTTGTTTGAGTGACCCTTATGTCAGAAGACAAGGCTCTCAAGAATAATCAAACTAGGTGCAATCAAAGTTTTAACAACCCTTAGTTAATCAAATCAATAACCGAAAACTAAAATAACAATGTAATTATTTAGTTTCTCACCAACGGTACTCTAGAGCTTCTTGATCCCACAAAAGTCTTTAAACGAGCGGTCATAGATATTTCTCCTAATTAAGGTACTTTTCTCTCCGGATAGACGGCTCCGCCAGAAACAACACGAATGAAGTTTGCCTGACTCTTAGGATAGTTTGCAAAAAATGCACTCAACTATTTATAGACCAAGGTTGTTTGGACAACAAGGAAATCCCAAAACCGAAAATATTCCTAAGATATATAATAAGTACCTAATTTCGGTTTTGATATTTCCAACTAATATCCAACCTGTAATTCTGAAGTCTCTCATTAGAAAATATCTAATATTAGTTTAGCACTTAACTAATATAACTTTCCAAGAGATATGTTTCGATTTGTCACATATAATTGAAAATCTTAATTAAAAGATTCTCAATATTTCATATTGGGATGACCTTGAGTATGAAGGAATATCTTTGAACAATAAAAGATAAAAATTATATTCATGTTCAAATTATGTCGACATCTGAAACTTTCCTATTTAGTAAACCCTAAATCCAAAATTACACAAAACTGTAAAGTAATATGTGAATATAGAGGATCGGTTTTTGCTCTTGGGACCGGTTCTACCATGACTCCTAACATAGGTTAAGATCGGTTCTACCAAGTCTTCAAATATAGTAGGGATTGGTTCTACCATGACTCCCAACAATAGCTAGGATCGGTTCTACCATGATTCCCAATATAGGTCAGGATCGGTACTACCAAGACTCTTAACAATAGTTAAGATCGGTTCTATTATGTATCCCAATATACGTAAGGATCGGTTCTACCAAGACTCTCAACATAAGTCAAGATCGGTTCTATCGCATATCCCAAACTAGGTAAAGATCGGTTTTACCATAACTCTGAACATAATTCAAGATCGGTTTAACCGAAGTTCTTACCTAGGTTCGAAACGGTCATGCAATATATTTTCAATGAAAACCGGACCAAAACGCCTATTGATTTCCTTCCGATTACGAAACAAGTTTCGTATATGTACTTCCTTTAAACATATATAATCAAACATAGTTTCATAGGATGAAATAACACATATATCCAATACACAATCATATAACGAGTTACATAGATTATGTCGATGTCACATTTACGAAGTTCAAAAGATAAACGTTATACTTCGTAATCAAATATTCTTCCTTTACACTTTGATCATAATTAACCAAGTCTAATACTAGAGTATTAAATATAACCTCGCATGTTATGATTTCAATCTTAAACGACTTGAAAGCGACGATAGAAATGGAAACAAGTCAAGTCAGTATCACTATACCTCAAGTTAGAAGGTCGATATCTTCATTGTAGTTGATACGTATTCACGATCTTCGGGTCTTCAAGGTAATACTTGTATGTCTCAACATTCCTAGACTTTCTAGTCTAACCTAAACGAAGTTGACTATAATACATTTAATCAAGCGACTCTAATTAAGTTTTGACAGTAAAATATGACAATCATACTTGACATACCAACGCTTGGTGGGTTCAACCGAGCAATGTTCAAACAGAGGGATATCAAGTTTTTCTCTACATAACTTTTTTATGATGATGAGAGTCTTATGTTTTTTGCTAGATCTGGTCTGAAAAACCGGGGCTCTAACAACCACATCCAATATTTCGTTTCGGAAATATGTATGGAAAAACTCTAATATATTTCCAAGAGAATCAACTAGACAGTCAGACTCAATCAAGGAAAATACATCCAAGAGTTATATCTTTGTTTCTCAATGTAATCAGCAAATCAAACAGAAAGAAATCCGCGAGCCTGATTATTATGAGAAACAACTTGAACGGTACCAAAGACCAATGTAGTGTCAATCAATTTATATCAACAACCAAAGGTTGGATTTACCAATTGATTTAACTACGTACCACCTGTGATATTTCAATTATATAGAAAATATTATGCGGAAAAGAAATAACAAAGATACTAGAAATTTTGTTAACGAGGAAACCACAAATGCAGAAAAACTCCGGACCTAGTTCATATTTGAACACCGCACTATATTAAGCCGCTACAGACTCTAGCCTACTACAAGTTGACTTCGGACTGTAATGTAGTTGAGCCCTAACCAATCTCACACTGATTAAGGTACAATCGCGTTCCTTACGCCTCTGAATCCCAGCAGGACTCTACACACTTGATTCCATTAGTTGATCTCACCTACAACTAAGAGTTGCTACGACCCAAAGTCGAAGACTTGATAAACAAATCTGTCCCACACAGAAAAGTCTAATGAATAGATAAATTTATCTTCCACATAAATACCAATGAGTTTTGTGTTCCGTATTTTGATAAATCAAGGTGAATATGAACCAACTGATACACCATACTTATATTCCCGAAGAACAGCCTAGTAATATCAATCACCTCACAATCTTAATCTTATGGTAGCGGAACAAGATATTGTGGAATCACAAAGAATGACACGAAGATCTTTGTGATTACTTTATATCTTACATATCGGAGATTAAATCTCGAGAAAATCTTAGAGAATATAGTACTCAATATGATAGAACAAAGTAAGATCAGAACACGCAACTACAGAGAAAATAGTTGGGTTTAGCTTCATAATCCCAATGAAGTCTTTAAGTCGTTAACCTATAATGTTTTTAAAATAACCTAGGTAAAAGGAGAATCGACTCTAGTCGCAACTAGTATCACGCATGAGGTGTGGGGATTAGGTTTCTCATTTGCTAGAGTTCTCCCATATATAGTCTTCAAATCAGGGTTTGCAATCAATGTTACCTTGGTAACAAAGCATTCAATATTCACCGTAAGATGAAAACCTAATTAGATTCAAGCTAATATCTTTCAACTGTTAGATTGTCTTAGCTTGTTACACACAAATGTAACTGACCTATATTTAGATATGGGTAACCGTACCTAAACATGTACACTTAGTTGGCTCAATAATAGTTAACCGAAGTTTAGCCATTTGAACACTTTCATATCAACCTTGTTCATCTTAATCACAACTAGTTCAAATGAAACTAGTTATAGAGTTGTTCAATTGTTTATATTCTCATAGAAATATACAAGACACAATTGAAGCAAAATTGATTTTGATTCACTCAAATCAATTCATGAACATTTTAGCCATGGTTCACAAAGATTGTATGCCTTACTATATAAATATAATAGGGCTTAACCCGTGCCGTAACGGCACGGGAGTTCTGAATTTTTGAGTTGCTTATAGTTACTTTTTTTTTTGGTTATGTTTGATCAATGTAATAATTAATGTATTGACCAAAAATGACATTACCTCCTATCTGATGGATAGAATTATTTGCACCAATGTTGGTAAAAAAGATAATATCCAAACACGCAGGCAATCTACTAAAAAACTCATAAATATGGATACAATCTCATATTTTTAATACTTAGGGTAAGTGTGTTTATTTTAAATTGGATCTGCCTTAGGGGTGTTGTTTCCTTGGTCTATAAAGGCCATTTTGTACCCATTCTGTATCCGATAAAAGAAGTGATCTATAAAGCATGATACTGGTACCGCGATACAAATACGGAGATACGGATACATGGGTTCGTCAATTTTCAAAAAAGAAGGATACGGGGTACGTAGTGATACGTGTATTTATTAAAAATATTTAACTTCAAAAAAATCACATAATATAAAAAAAAAAATCTAAATATTATCTGGAATGTTATTCGTCCATAGTGAGTCGTTGATTTATTTAGATTCATTGTTTACATGAGCTAAAGCTCTGCAGGAAGAGTTAACTAAGAAAATGTAAAATAATGAGGCGGCTACAATATTTACGGAGAATTCCACATCAAAGTTCCTGTTCAAAATCCAGGTGTTGGCTTCAAATTCTACATCAATTAGTTCAGTTCTTTCATAGAACCATGGTCATGCACTTTCTAGGGGAAACTGCATCCATGTTCCCTATTGTCTCATATATTTTTTCAACCGTGCCAGACGTCCCCCCCCTTTTCGCAAAATTGGTTCCAGATTGACCTGCGATCATCATCAATTTCATCTGCTATACTTTTGGTACACCGAAATCGTAAAATTTGTCATATGGTTCGAGTACCTGCTATGTCCACTATATGTTATCAAAACCTATGCTATCAAATAGTCGGCATAGTTTGTTATCCATGAGCAATTATGTATCAGAACCTATGCTATCATACCCTCTTATTACCTAGAAAGACAATTTTACAGAGCAGAATTGTGTATAAAACTTCGAATACATATTCCACATCATTCATTCGCCTGGAGTGAAAACCCTCATCCTCTATTAGCTCATGATTAGCTGATATGTGGCGATCTTTAAATTTTACTTACAGGTAAGACTGCCCTGTTTTTCGTGGAGGAAGGACTGGCCATTTTTCCTAGCAAATCTTCAACTATATAGTTCCTGCGGCGAAGAACATGGTTGTTCGCGTTGTATTATTCACCTTCATTTTCAACCGCAGCCTATTCAAGGTGAGTAAAATAAGGTCATCACGGCATAGTAATGGAATGAATATAATTGTAGCATGTCGGAAATCACTTATAGCGCTGCATATCATGTAACCCTCCTTGCACTTAGGACACAACATGTATAACCAATCATCAAAAATATGTACAGTAACATGGTCTATTTTCGGAAGAACTTACGTTGTCATCCAGACACGGTAAATCGAGGATCGAGCTCAAACTACATCATGTAGGCTCGTCATTTCATTACTTCATTATGATAGATAAGGAAAATTTGATTTTTCGTTACTTCATTATGGCTTATAAGATTATAGTCATGGTTGTGTCTGGAGTTCGTTGTGCATTTAAATTCCCGGGGTTCTCTGTTGGGATGTTTAGTCGGACTCGGAAAACCCAACTTAAAAAAACAACATATTAAACAGGTGAGTTTTTCATCGCTTCATAATAACGGTCCGCGAGTTATAACCCCAAAAGTGTCACTATCTATATACAAAAACTCTAACAAAACAAATTGTTCACAAAAACTCCATTCAATATAAACTGTCTACATTACCTTTCTAATTTAAATCACCCAAACAAAAACAAAAATCAACCACACTTTAATTCTTATTATATTGTCACCCCCAACAAGAAATAAACAACCACCAATAAGCACCGCTGTCACCGATAACCACCGCCACCACTTCCGACCACCACCGCCGCCGCCACCACCTCCGACCACCGCCAACGCCACCTTCCGCCACCGACCACCGCCGCCACCTCCGACCACCCTCCGCCACTGACCACCACCGCCGCCGCCACCACCGACCACCACCGCTCCGTCGCGCCGCCCGCACCGCCACCACGACCCCGCCGCCGCCACCACCGACCACCACACGACCACCACCGCCGCCACCGACCGCCACCGCCGCCAC
This sequence comes from Papaver somniferum, assembly GCF_003573695.1. Taxonomy (NCBI): domain Eukaryota; kingdom Viridiplantae; phylum Streptophyta; class Magnoliopsida; order Ranunculales; family Papaveraceae; genus Papaver; species Papaver somniferum. The sequence continues at coordinate 14,687,641 of NC_039359.1, read as the reverse complement.
CGCCACCGATACGCACTGCAATTGCACCACCACTGCCAGCCACCCTACCATCCAGCACCACCATTGTCGACCACCACCGCCACCAACCATCCGACCACCGACCACCACCTGATACTACGTAATTGTACCACCAATACCAGCCACCCTACCATCCAGCACCACCACTGTCGACCACCGCCGACCAAAACCAGCACCACGACCGCCCACCACCACTACCTCCCAAAAATACGATGAAACCAAAATTGGTTTCATCATAAATACGATGAAACCGATTTTGGTTTCATCATAAATAAGATGAAACCGATTTTGGTTTCATCATAAATACGATGAAACCGATTTTGGTTTCATCTTGGTTTCGTGAGAAATCACCTGCAAGAATTTTTTTAAGAGGTATTACGCATCTTCATGGATAGAAATACATTGTTGAAATACGATGAAACCGATTTTGGTTTCATCATAAATAAGATGAAACCATAATTGGTTTCTGCGCTTCAACAGCAATACCACCAGTTATGTCTCAAGACCCATTACTCAGCTTCACCTCGTATATCTTTCCATCTAGGTTTACAGGCAATTCCTCATTGTATTGCAGCACTTCATTGCACCTGCAACTACAGATTCACTTCAATCTCATCCTTGGCTTCACTGTAAACACACAAGTTCCACTCATTACATCTTCAGTTAACTCAACTGACTGAAACCATTACTCCATAGTTGTAGCTTCTGCAACAGTCACCAACTCCAGTTCCATTGCAACTGCAGCCAGGTCATGTAGTTCAATTCTTGCAACTTTACATCTCCTGCCACAAACAAAACCACCTGCGATGCTTCCATTAAACTCTCCACCAGAAACTGCAATTGAACTTCAGGCCTGCACTTCTTTCTATCTCGCAATCCCTTCTAAACAACAACAACATGACAGACTATCCCGGCCTCCAAATTCTGCACATACTAACTTCCATTACATCCATTCTGCAACCACACTTCTTTAATTCAGTTCGACTGCTCGTCTAATGTAGCACTACCTCCATTTCAAACTCCATCAGCAACAACTTCAGTTTCAATTCAACCACTTGTAGCAGCAACTCCAACTGCCTGCACTTGAGCATCGAACATATCCAGTTAAATGCAAGCATAACATCTCCTCCTTGAGTTGTACCTGCAAATTCACAACTGCCCCACCTCAGTCACAAATTCAACACCACCATCATCTGCCAATTCTTGTTATATGCCCAGCCATCATCTCTGTAACATCACTGGTTCATTTCAGCCGCAGTTCTCTTTGCAGTTCAAAACCCATTAGATCCTGTAATTTTTACCTATCCTAACATACATCTAGGTTCAGGCCTTTCAAAGCACAACTCCTCTTTCTTGCAATTCCATCAGTAACTCCAGTTCATCTGTGACTTCATTCATTCTGCTACTTCAGTTCAGCATCAGTTACACAATTTGCAAACCTTCTATTCCCTGTAGCTCATAACCATCACTTCATCTCAGTTTCTAGCTTCAGTCTCCGCCATCATTAGCAACATTATCTTCAGCTTACTGTCGCCACTGCTATCTCCATGTATTGTTCTCAAAAGCAACATCATAAACAAATCAAACCCATCTACAATTCTTCTCAATTGCAGCATTTCTAGTTTCAAATCTCAGTTCAAGGAAACCCTAATCGACCCCATCTTCTCTGAATCGAACCAAAACTTCCCTTGGTCAACTGGAAATCAAATCCAAGTTAAACCTATCTTCTAAATCTTCACAAACTCTTCGAATCGAATACCCATCTTTAACAAACCCATTTTCTCCTTTTCATTTTCTGATTTCTTCTCTGATATCCACAGCAACAGAAACATCTTCTCAATCCCTTGAATTTCTCGGTTCAGAACTCAATAGTTCCTTCCATCCTCTCTCAAGATCGGACTCAATTTCATCTTCAATTTTCTCCTGCTTCAATTGTACTCATCAGCAGCAGAATCAATTCGTCACCAACCCATATATGTTCTTCTTGTTCTTCAATTGTAATTACAGTTGCAAACCTAATTTCACCAATTTCTTCATCCGATCTTACAGAATCATCAAAACATCACCAGATTCACCTGTGTTTCCTTCTGATTTTTAAAATGAAACTATGGTTAGGGTTTTGATTATGGTTGATGTGACGTGAAGAGGAGTTGGGGGTGGTGATGTTTACGGTGGTGGAAATGGTGTTGGTGGTGAAGGAATTGAAGGAGGCGGAGGAGGGTGGTGGTAGTGGTGAGATACGGACGTGTAGTGGTGTGTCGGGGGAGAATAAAATTATTGTTGGTCTTCGTGGAGATCCATTGTTGCTGCTGGTGATGATGGTGGTGGGAGAAGGAGACGGAAGAAAAAAGAAAAAAGAAAACAGAGAAGAAGAAGAAGAAAAGGTCAAGGGCATGTTTGTCTTTTTTTAAAGTAACAAAAACTAAATTTACACATTATTATTTGGCTTGGGGTTTTTGTCCCAGTTTTATTTGAAACGGTTTTTATTTGGTAGAAATAATATGACCGGTTTTTTCTTATCACTAGTTTGTTCACTTAGGAGTTTTGTCACTAGTTTTGTCAGAATAATGGATATAAAATTCCAGTTAATAACAGTGATTGTAGCGTGGTTAGTACCTGAAAGAAAGCTTCTGCTTGGGAAACAGCTTTCAGAGCATGCGTTCTTTACTAAGCGGCTCGCTTTTCCTGTGAAGTATATTGAAAAGTCATGTTCAATAAACAAATTCAGCTAGCTTCCGTATATATATTTTAATTTCCGAGTCGGACAGAAAAATTGGTGCCATGTTATTGATAAAATATATGCAATATGTTTGTCCGTTATTAGGCTTTTTGTACTATCAGATTGGTACACTTTGGTGGCTTCCGTGTTAATCTCTTCATTTCATTCCATGTTTATTCACCGTAACCCCTAACTTATCATGTAAGGTACCACATTTAAGAACTACGATAAATAAGTCGGGTTCAACCTAATCTCAGTTTTTTACATTCTAACCTTATTTATAGGGTATTCTGGTTTCGAATAAGTAAATAAATCTTAAGGTTTTTAACCTCAACATATACCCACTAAATAAACCAACAACATTAAGGCGTCAAGGCTGCGATGTTTCATACAGAAGTGTGGAATGGTCTCCCCTTGATCCAAGGGAACCTAGATTGCTTCGGATTTAGTATAAGTTAACAACTAATTTCATATCCGGATTCGTTCTTCAAACAACTAATTCATTTCCAAAGGAAGTGCACTACTCTGTGTTTCAGTCTATATATATATGATTTTATATATTAAAGAGAAGGGATATAAATCATCTATTATACAAAACAGAATGGGTTTTGGAGGTTGGACGGTCGGATAACATTTTGAGAGACAAACATTGCATCCGACTATCCCAGTCTCATCCCAGCGAAAGATATCCGATGGTCGTCGTTTCTGTAACCCTTCTCATTATGAATCAAAATTTATTAATCTTTAATTATTGCATCACCTCTTAACTCAAGATGTTCAAAGAAACATTAAATGAAGTCATAATATATCATATATGCATTAATTGGATTTAGTGGTGGCATGATGAATCTAATGAGAAATGAGATTTATTTATTTATTTTTATTCGTAACTCATAAGTGAGATATACATACACACTATTACTTAAATGATTTTGTGTTCATTTGTGGATAATGTATATGAATAATTTTACAATGTATTTATAGACATTATTTTCGCTTAAAACAAAATAGAAAACTATCTTGCAAAGGAACACGATTTAAAGTCCGGAAAAAAAGAAAAATTACACCAGTTAGATATCATATTAAACCAGTACCGTTATGGCACGAGCTATCTCTAGATATTTATTAAAACTCTCTGTTAACCTCATACCGTGACGTTACGGCACGGGTTATTTATAGTGTGATACATACTAAAATACACCGTACCATGATTCTGTCAAACTACTAAAATCAACACTTACCGTCTTCTCTGGCTCAATCCAAAGGAAGCCCACTACTCTGCACCATCAGAAAACATCATCATTATTCATGTATCAAGATATCCAAATATGGATGCTCATATTAAGACAACATAAGCAATAATTAAGAGGACTAACCACCATCAAATATCTCAGAATTTCTAAACATAGCTTGTTTTAAATAATCTGTTAGTGTTGCGACATCGTACTCTCTATCGACGCCGTCACTCATCACTATCCTTATACTATCATGCAATACATGTTAATGTTCTATTGCACAGACCAAAGAGGTGCAATTGCACATAATTCACTCGATGATGATCGATTGTTCCTATTTTTCTTTTCAAAGTTTACTCAAGCAAATTTCCTCCAAATTGGGAACATGCTGGGACTGGACTCACCAATTTAATATCAAATATGGTCATATCTAAGCAGTTACTTAGTTGAGATGATCAAATCTTGTACTTACAAAGAACTGAAATGGTGAATGAGATCTTCAACCGTAATTACTATCCTCTCAATTCCTACGGAGTAGAGGTAATAAGAGGAACTCATATTGAAAATGGTGCTGCAAAATTTACGCACCTGGAATCACTTCAGGGGAGAAGTTCAAAAGAGGGAAGATGGATGCACATTCCTAGGAAATGTAGTGGTTGAGCGTGATTGCCTTTGAAAATCAGGTGACTCATATAGGCTGCAGATTTTCATTCTTTCAATGCCAAGACAATTAATTGATATAAAATTAAACAGTTGTTATACTAATCAACCAAAACATGAATGGGTATTGAAAGCAACAAAACTATAACACACAGGAAGATGGAAGGCCAAAGAAACCGGGCAATTCCTCTGGTTAAAATTAGGAAGCTTGTAACAGCAGATTTGAAGAGGCAATTATAAATGTAAATAATCTGAAACGTCCCATGATGAAACATTGATGTATGAGCTAAGAAATCAGGTATAAATTGCTATGGCCCCTAGCAATTAGGTCAAAGTTAGGATCACCGGGGAATAAATAAAAAATAATAATTCTTAGCTCTAAATTGGATTTGTACATAAAAATTAATAAAAATTCACACACATGAGGAATCAAAATTATCATCTTGAGGGAATCAGAGAAGCAAATAAAATTTTTGATACAAATAACGAACACATCACATCCAAGTTAATCCTCTTCTGACTCCTCTTTGTCTTCAAAACTTGCTTGCTGAGAGTTAATCCTTGCTTCAGTTTCTACAAGTTTCTCTTCCAACAAGAATTATTTTTGATAAACATTATCACATGCAAGTGACTTTCTACTCAGGTTTTTCTCGGAATCTTTGAGGATCGATTCGCAAGAGCGATCCCAATCATAAAGACCTCCGTAAATCCTTTTCAATTTCTTGTTTTCTCGACAGAGAGGAGTCAGAAGAGGTGTGACATGAGAAGTTATCATCTTCTTCTTTTCCAACGAATTCAAAACTTTAACATACTTTGAGACTTCCTCATCCACATCTCTATCAATATCTGAATCACCGTCAACAGAAAGTTCATCCAACTGTTCTTCTAGGCATGTTTCCCAATCAACAGTTTTTACATCAAGAGATGTTTATATATTGATTTAGATATGAGAGTTCTCTCAGGTGAACCCAAGCTTTGAAAAACAACTTGTAATTTTTGACCCGGTACGTTATTAGAGATTTACTCATCCATAAAAATAAGATTGCTACAAACACAGACTTATGAGGTCTTAAACGTGTTTCCCTTCTCTGATACCAATTGAAAAAGCAGGGGTCTAACAACCATACCCAATATTTCTTTTCGGCAATCTATATGGACAAACTCCAATATATTTCCAAGAGAATCAACTGGACAGTCAGACTCAATCAAGGAAAATACATCCAAGAGTTGTATCTCTGTTTCTCAATGTAATTAGAAAATCAAACAAATAGAAATCCGCGAGCTTGATTATTATGAGAAACAACTTCAACGGTACCAAAGACCAATGTTCCAGTGTCAATCAATTTATATCAACAACCAAAGGTTGGATTTACCATTTAGCATTCTACATACAAATGAAAAATGACTTCATTTAGATACGGGTAACCGTACCTAAACGTGTACACCTTGTTGGCTCAACAATAATTAACCGAAGTTAGCCACATGAACACTTTCATATCAACCTTATTCATCTTAACCATAACTAGTTCAATGACTCAAATGAAACTTGTCCTAGAGTTGTTCAATTGTTTATATTCTCATAGAAGTATACAAGACACAATTGAAGCAAAATCGATTTTGATTCACTCGAATCAATTCATGAATATTATATCCACGGTTTGCAAAAGATTGCATTCCTTATTATACAAATGTATTATTTCATGAGAAAAACCGATTTTAGAACATAACCTACTCAAGTGTGCAAACGGGTATGCATACCTAAGTGGCCGGACTAAGTTTGGGTTCGCGTACGCGAACGGGTATGCATACCTTCCAAACTCAGTTGAATTTCCGGAGATAAAATTATGCCAGTACGCATAAGGGTATGCATACTAAGTTCCCAGACTTTCATTAAACCAACCAGTACGCATACGGGTATGCATACTATGGTTCCCGGACTTGGAATAACTTGCAACAGTTAGCATACAAGTACGCATACTGTGCTATATCCAATCATGGTTAATTTGTTCTAAACTCTCATTTAAATCATTGAAACATTCTTGGAAGACGACAATAGCTGTCTCACACAAACTATTAGCTTCAAAGAATTTTTCAAGTGATCGACTAATCAATACGAAACATTCCGAGTCTACATCAAATGACTGTCTCACACAAATCATGTAAGATGTTACCAGGAGATTTTCACATGATCATCTTTTGACTTACGTAAAGAATATAAGATAAACTTGTTTAAAGCGAAATCTTACCAACACATATTTCGAGAAAAATGTAAGCGAGTTAAATTCAGCTTGAAATATCAAATGTGTATAATCGAAGTCTATTTAACTATACGACTTTGTCTCAAATAAGAGATAGAGTAGATATACTTTTGAGTAACAGATGAGTTCAAGTCTCCGCATACCTTTTGTTGATGAAGTTCCACAAGCTCCTCTTAGTAGTTCTTCGTCTTCAATCGATGAACGCCGTGAAGTTTAAAGCCCAATTACATTTTCTATCCTAATCCAAGACTTAGCTATAAGTAGACTAGAAACTAAGACTTGTACTTTTGGCAGCTAAACTTGATAAAAAAGCTTGAGATAGCAACGCTTGCGAGTTCGACTGAGCAGTGCTCTAACACCAACAAACCATCCTAATATTCATACAAAGTAGCTAACTCCATATGAAGAAAAATATTTGTTCACATTAAAAAGATCGTAGTAAGAACCCATCAAAAGTTATCCTCCAAATTGCGACACAAGATACTTATTGTATAAATACCTTATAGAAAATCATCTATTTCAATCATATCCGAGTTCGATATCAATAAAACACCACCAGATCTTTTACATGAATCTAGACATAGTCACCTACAAGGATTTGCACCCCAACATTGGCGCACAATAAGGTTGGTACAACTGCTAAGCTTTGTTTTTTGAATAATAAGAATAGTAGGTTTCCAAAGTCTGGAAAGCTTCTTGAGTTTTGGACACAAAAGACTCTAACAAACACCACAAAGCTATAAATATAACTCTATTCCCACCCACTATTCTCACCTTGAATTCATCTTTAAAAGAAATTGCATGAGAAATAAGAGACTTAATCACAAGACGAGAAACACTAATCTCGGTACTTGTAAAAATCACAAATGAGTTACCTCCATTATCCTTTATGCTTTCAAGGTTTTTTTCTAGTCCGCCAACCATGAATGCATCCTCCTCTTTCTATTTGCTATATTTTCTTACACTACCACTAGTTGAGTGTAAATTTTCATCAGTTTCAACACCATAAAATTATTTTGGAGATGGTATTATTCGAGAAATATCTTTACAACAACTTTTCTTCGATTTTGTTGTGCCTTTAATTGCCTCATCATGTCCCTTAATTTTAAGAGAGACACAGTTGACTGAACTGGAAATGTTTGAAAATGACTTACAACTATCTACGATTTTCTGTTTTTATAATTTCTTTCTGAGACATCTAGGAGAAGATTTTGCAAAATTAGCATTAGATTGACTAGAGTCCTCAAGCCCAAATCCAGGAGGACATACTAGTGAGGAAAAACACCTTGAACAGGATCTGGCATTACAAAGTTACATTCTTTTGGTAAAGGCTTCCAAAAAAGACCGAGATTTGCTTATTTTATTCAGAAACATCGGGCATCTCTTTCTCTATAAATATATATTGCTTGAAATATATTTATATACATAAGAAACAATTAAAATTCAGAAGTGTGTATTGATCTTTCTAGTAAAGAAAAAGTATACTGAGTGATCTTAGAAGAAAATCATCTTGTCTAGTGATTCCTTTCTCACTAAACTTTCCTAGTTTTTGTTTTTGATATACTATGGAAGACTTTCACGAGGATATAACTTCAGTTTTTATTTCTCATCTTCCTTCTGAGTCGGTTTTGAAGTCCAAACTTGTCTGCAAAACCTGGAAAGCTTACCTTTCGTATAAAAAATGGACTTTGGTTCACTAGTACGACCCTTTTGCCACGCCAAATTGGCATGTACATAGGGGTTTTGACACGCCGATTTGGTTTGGACTTGGCGTGGCTTCATCTTGCGTGGTTTTAGGTAAAACGACGTGGTTTTAGGTAGATTATAGCCACGCCTGCGTTGAGTGTCTATTTCTATATGAAATAGACACGCCAGAGCCATAGGCGTTGCTATATAGTGTCCTAAAAACTTAAGTATTGGTACTCTATAGACACACGATTTATTGTTTTGACGTGGCTATTTGGTTCACTATAGACACACAAATTGCTTTTGGCGCGGCTATTTGATTCACTATAGACACACAAATTTCTTTTTGGCGTGGCTATTTGGTTCACTTTAGACACGCAAATTTCTTTTTAGCGTAGCCGTTGGTTATCAGGTAGACACGCCATATAGGTGTAACGTGGTTATATGTAATGTTTTAGCCACGCCAATTTCACTTACCTTCATCCACGTGGCTGTATTAGGACCGTTGAATACCATCCACATGTAACGTTGTGAGTCGTTCATTGGATATCCTATAGACACGCCCCATATAGCGTGGCTATATGTGATATTTATCCATGCCAATTTACAATTACCTTGATCCACGTGGCCGTATTAGGAATCTTTGGATCTCATTTAAGATGATGCAATATTGACCGTTAAATTATATGCATCCTTCACCGTCCACATGTAACGTTGTGAGCCATTCATTAGATATCCTATAGACACGCCCCATAGAGCGTGGCTATATGTGATATTTAGCCACGCCAATTTCCAATTACCTTGATCCACGTGGCTATATTAGGAATCGTTGGATCTCATTTAAGATGATGCAATATTGACCGTTAAATTATATGCATCCTTCACCGTCCACATGTAATGTTGTGAGCCGCTCATTGAAGAACCTATAAACACGCCATATAGCGTGGCTAAATGTGATATTTTTCCACGCCAATTTACAATTACCTTCATCCACGTGGATGTATTAGGAACCATTGGATCTCTTTTAAGATGATGCAATATTGACCGTTAAATTATATGCATCCTTCACCGTCCACATGTAACGTTGTGAGCCGTTCATTGAATATCCTATAGACACGCCATATAGCGTGGCTAAATGTGATATTTTTCCACGCCAATTTACAATTACCTTCATCCACCTGGCTGTATTAGGAACCATTGGATCTCGTTTAAGATGATGCAATATTGGCCGTTCAGATGTAACGTTGACCGTCCACATGTAACGTTATGAGCCGTTCATCGGAGAACCTATAGACACGCCATATAGCATGGCTTTATGTGATATTTAGCCACACCAATTTATATCTACTTAATGTGTCTTTATGTTATGTTTAGCCACGCCAATTAATCTCGAAGCGTGTGTTTTACGCGTGTGACGTCTCTAAGCCGTTCAGATATGACGCATCTAAACCATCCACCTGGCATTATCCAAATTCTCTTATACTTTATAATTGTGGTTAAATCTGAAATTCATATATGCCAAAAATTCATATTATTATTAATAACACAGTAAAAAATGTTGAGCTTTGGTCTAACAGTTTGCAAAAGAAAATATTAAAGAGCATTTATCCAAAAATCATCAGTTTTTCTTCAACTTTTTTGATGGTGGTGTCTCTTCAAGCAATTGATCAGGTTGTGAAATTCTCGACGCGGAAAACCTTGTCATCCTCTGTTTCCCATATGGAAGTTGGTATGCCTGGTCTACACTTTGTACATATAACTTTCTCTACGCCTTTTTAATCTTCTTTGGAAGCTTGTCAGAGGCTGCATAACTCCCCGAATGTGGATTGACTGCTAGGTGATCCTCATTCAGTTTATCTTCTGCAAGGCTGCTTGTTTTTTTTTAATTCACTGTCCAATTTCTTCTTAGAATCTAAAACTGGTTCTGGTTGCTTATGAGGTTTTCTATGCTGTGGAGTTTCCAGCAACAAGAGATTATATATATATATATATATATATATATTCTAGATCCAAGGCGAATTCGTCTGTCATGTGAATTCTCAACAAGAGACAGAAAAAAGTCATTTTTCCAACAATGTAATAAAGCCAACTTCACTGAAGGCCGCGACATTTTTCACAGCTGATGCCCATAATAAAATCCGTAACCAAATATAAATTTTCTAATTTACATTGGCATTCATGTTCCATTTAGGTGTTAATATATTTATATCTCGTACTTATTCTTTAATCAAACTGAATACACGATTTATGTAAAACAATTTATATACTTGATTAATAAAGCAAAAGAGCTAAGAAACTAACCTTGTCATCAGAGATGGAACAGTTATCTTTCGGCCATGCCACAAAACCATCTTTAGATTCCCCTAATAACTTAAACTCACCACTTGGTTCGGTTAACATGAACGTTGGAACTATAACCTCCTGAATATTGATAGCATTACAGTTTTTAGGAAGATCTTGTTCATGTATTTTATGGTTAGGAAGCGTAGGTAAAATACTGCCTCTAGCAACGACATTTCCCCTAGATCCATTACAAAAGTCGTATTTTTCTTTCTACGGAGATACGATATATGAACATCATATAAAAAGAAGATGCTAGAATTAGCAATATAGATTTACGAAGAAAAAAAAAACATACTCCATTAGATGTCTTAGCCAGAGGTTCTGCCGTAGATGTTCACGACTTCTCTAGAGATATTGAAGGATTTGGTTGGGAATTACTGGTAGAGTTCTGCATAAGATTAGGAGACTGCTTCTTAGATCCATCATAAGGGTTACTACGTGAAGGAGACTTCCGCAGAGAAGTAGTTGGTTGTGAATTACTGGTAGGGTTCTGCATAAGATTAAAAGAGTTATTAGTTACTTTTGAAAGTTACACATATTTCTATTTTTCTAGGTTCTCTAATTTACACTTGGATCGGTGATTCATATAATTGATAGACTGGTTTATATATATTCGACTTACAAATCAAACAAGCCAAGCAACTAACCTTCTTAGCAGGCTCGGTAAGATTAACACCATATTTTGGCCAAGGAATCGCTTTTCCAAGAGTTTGTCCTAATATTTCCATACCATCAAATCGTACGGGTAGACAGTAATTCGGTTTTATTACTTCCTCAATCAGGATTTTGTGGCAATCAACCTCCACCCCATCCTTTCCATGTAATTGTTTTTTTCCTTCTAACAGAAAATCTCTACCTCTAGCAAGGACATTCGCCTTAGACAGCTCGTCAAAAAGGTAGCACCTTCTACCTTGCGGAAATATATGGCATATGAACATCTTCAAGCGAAAACTTCAAAGAAAATTTGAGATTTAAAATGCATGTAAAAATAAAACAGATACAGGATGAACTGTTGAAGTTTTCGTGATCTCAGATTTGCTCCAATTAGATGTAGCTTTTGATGTCACATCCAGAGTATGTTTCCCCGAATTTTGTTGAGTTACCTGCAACAGTAGAGTAATATTCCATATTCGGTTAACAAAAATACCAAATTCCAGCGTGAATGCGAAGACACTGATGAATTGAATAGGTACCAAATATACAAGGTTCTCCAAAATATACCCTAGCATCCGTGATTCATATAGTTGATAGCATATTTCAGACTCATATGGTCTTAAGATCATGTAACTGGTTTAAAACACATACCTTTGGAACTTTTTCAGATATTGCAATACGAGATGGGATTCCATTGAGTAGAGATGTTGATTTCACAGCCTCAGAATGCTTTGGTTGACTTACCTGCATCAGAAAATTGAAATGAAAGTTGTACCTTCTTTTTGCAGTGAAACCATTTAAGCACAATGCACAACTGACTCACAATCAAATAGCTAACCACATATCTCGTTCTATAAGGTTCTCTAAAATATACACTAACATCCATGATTCATATAGATGATAACATATTCGTCTCTTATATCAAACAAGCTACATATATAAAATTGGTTTTCATTAAAACATATCCAATGAGTTAATAAAGCAAACAAGCCAAGCAACCAACCTTCTCATCCAAGATGGTTTGATTGAATGGCCAACTAATTAAAGCATCACCAACATCTTTTAAAGTTTTTATCCCAGATTTGTCAAAGGTTAATTCGGTGGTTTCATTTAGTACTTAAGTAACCAGGACCTTGTAGCAATTAACTGAACCAACGATTCCTGTCTTCAATTTTAAGTATTCCGTCTTTGTAGAGTAAGCTCTACCAATGGCAATGATGTTGTCCCTTTTTTCAGACCAAAGTTTGCATCCTATGCCCTGCAGAAACACATGGCGCATGAGAGATAGTAAATAGAAGATTAAAAATTTAAATGCGTTGGAAAACCATACATCAATGATAAATTTTTCATATGCCACATTCTGAGATTTCCGGATGGATGGAGGAGACGGAGACTTCTTTTTTGATACTAAAGATGTAGGGGATTCAGTAGAAACGGTCGGTGTTTTAGTACAAGAAGAGTCCTGCTTCGTGGACCCTTTGCTGCTTTCAGATAACTTCAGTGAACCGGATTTCCCATGTTTTTTTGGAAGTTTCTTAACTGATTCTGGACCTATGTTGTTCTTAGATCGATTGGAGGTGTTGCTAGGTCCTGCATCCTGTGACTGTAGTTGAACACATTGTTTAAAAAAATCAGATATTGTCTACCAGTTTTAAAAAAAAAATTAAATAATCTAATCAAAACTCAGTTCACTTTCCTTTCCTCCAGACTTGCTGATACTGTTTCCCAAAATTTTCGCAATGTCGTGACCTTGAGATAACAAGTTATCTGTTAATCTCTGATACGCATTTTTAGTAGATTATAGTTCTTTCTCCTTAGCTTTCAGCTTTTCACGCAGTTCATCATTCTCTTTCGAGTGTCTTGGTTTTCTTCCATTTGGAAAGTAAAGGGTTTCCGTCACTCCAAAGCCAGCCCCCTTGACATGTCCACCCTTATCCGGGCCGATCACAACTGTTAGGGAATCCTCGTTATGACCAACCGTTAGAGTTCCCTCTCGAATCATCTTCCGCTTCTCTTCCAGTTCAAATAATGTGTTAAATTCTGATTTAAACCTTGCGCACCTACTTTGGTTAAAAACATGAGGACTGTAAAGTTTCTGTTTTCTCACAACTTCGGTTGTCTTCTCCCTGACAAATTCGTCTGGTACAATTCCGTGTTTGTTTTCGCGTTCTTTTGCCCACATGAAGCACCGGTCTTCAAGATCTTCTTCGGCAACCTTTCCTCTTTGACCTAGTAGTTACCAGAAAAAAGTAAGGATTTACATCCGCACAGATATTAACTGTGTACAACAGAAAACCTATTCCAAAGCATCTAATGTGACAAAATTACAGATTGGTATAAGAGGACACATCCATATACCGTTATAAGTTTCTGCATATATAAGACACGCAACACGACATACAAAACATAAGTATCTGATATGCCCGGTTTTACTGTGCAGTGTATAATAAATAAGACAACAGACTTACTAATTTTAGTTTTAATCCCGAGTATCCTCCTCGTCCCATCCGATATGGGAACTTGGATTGTGATATTGCCTCTTTTCCCTTCTCCGAATTTTTCTTGCAAAGGATATAAAAATAATTTCATTAGTATGCTGGGATAAACAATAAGAACGAAACACAAATTAGAAAAAGCAATGTGTATTCCATACCTTAAATATATGCGATTCTAGTACATGATTAAGGTAATTGTCCCAGTATTCTTGGTCTATTACCGTTTCGTACTTTTTGGGGAAAGTTTTTAGTTTGTCCAGTCTTTCCAGGAAGGGTTTTACATGATTCTTGTACAATTTCCTTCTAAAGTCCCGCAGATGAACAGGTAGACGCTTCATGACCACTCGCTTGTAGTCATGGGGCAACTCATAATGAAGCTGCAATAACAACTAATGTATGTTCATCACTGACTCACAGTTAGACAACAAAAACGACGAATTGATAACCGCATATGCATACCAGAATTTTCGCCCACATATTTTCTTTTGTTGTTGCAGGGACTTCTTTCCAACATAAATATTTTATGCCAACCATATCACGGGCCAAATAGCCTAGGTAACTACTGAACTCAATTCTATGGTCACCAATAGGCCGGAACATTTTGTCAAATTCAATATCCCATTTTTTGGCTTCAGAATTCGAGAAGTCTCTATGCAGCTTCAACATTCTTGTCATTCCCCTCTCTTTTCTGATCTCTTTTGTAGAGTCTTCTTGTTGTGGCTGTTTTTCTGCTACTGGAGCATTTTCCAATTATTTTTCTTCGAACACTTCGAGAACATAATTTTCAGAATCGTCTGACTCTGGAAATAACCGAGGCAACAAATGAAACCATGTGATGTTTAAGTAGAAACAAGTAAGTACAAGATTTCGAACATTACCTGTTAATTCTTCAAATTTATCAGTGGGGACCATATGTTCACCATCATCGTCATCTGATTATACAATCTCAACATGACTCTCATCTAAGTCTATCGTTTCGGCATCAGAATCCACCTCATCATCCCACTAGTCCTCCTGTGGGGACACGTTGTAATCATCATCTTCTCCCATGACAAAAGTTGTGTGGGTACGTGCATCTCAGTTAGGAATTTGAGCTTATTTTGGAAAATATTAGCTAAACCTAACAGGATAGGCAACATGTGTTACACCTATTTTCTATTACATGAAAAGAAAACAAACATGAACTCATTGATGCATGTAAATTGAGGCTAAAACATCACTGCAACACACAAAATCTCCTCATGATTATTGTGTTATCCACAAAGAGAAAGGTACCGGTTAAACGGTCTTATATAACTTTTTGTTACAAAAGCCAAGGCTCTCCAAGTAACAGAGACTCAAATAATTAAATTTTGAGAAGCCTTGTATATATATATATGATTGACACAACATCGTCGATCAAAGTAGATTTATTGACTCCCAAACAATAACAAAAACCCTAGAAAACAATTAGCATCGTTTATATACTTTTATTAATTTTATTTTGTAAAACCTAACTAAGTAACATGAAATAAACATCCTTACTTAAATATTATAATAGTTCATGCATGTAACTTAAGCCTAAGACATTATTGTTGTAACAAAATGAAATCACATCTCATCGTACAACCCGTGATTGTCATTAACTTGTTCTTTGATACAGCCGAATAAAAACCATAATCATGCTTTAACTAGTAAACCTATTAGATCTAACATCTGATTCCATGAGATCAAACAAAAAATCTAACATCGATAATGGGTTGTAGAAATATTACCAGCAACAAAGATTGAGTTTAAAGAGGTAGATTCCTTATAAATATTAGAGATAGTAATAGAATAAAAACCCTAAACATGCTTTAACTAGTAAACCTATAAGAAGTAATAGAATAAAAACCCTAATCATGCTTTAACTAGTAAACCTATAAGATCTAACATCTGATTCCATGAGATCGAACAAAAAATCTAACATCAATTTCAATATTCATTCGATAATGGGTTGTATAAATAATACCAACAACAAAGATCGAGTCTGAAGAGGTAGGTTCCTTGAATTAGAATTATGATTTAGTAGAGAGAATGAATCGAGTAATAAAAACTGAAAAAGTAGATCGAACTCATCTTTATTTTTCTTTTTGGAATTTAACCAAACCATCAGGCGGGAATTGATTTTCCTTTTGAAATCATCCCGCCTAGTAAAATTCATTTTTTATTTCCAAATTTTTGATGTGTAACCAATATGGTTAGTTTCCTTATTTTATGAGAGAATATATCGTAGACAGTTATGATAAAATTGTTTCCCAATATTTTCGAAATTTAGTTTCACATCTCTAACCAACTCGAGAAGAGGCTATAGAAAAAAATTACTTTCCTATTTCGGATAATATTTTCCTTAATAATTTTCAGCTGGGTTGTCTCCTGTATTATTATTGGTTTAGGGAGGAAACGTATGAATTATTAGTGGCACCTATGTAAGAAACGTATTATTCTAATCATACAGTAAGCTACTAAAGATAAATAAACTAAACCCATCCATTTTCATGTTCATCATTTCCAGAAAACATAAAAGTTCAGCGTGAATCATTCATCACATAAATGTCAATCTATCTATCAACGTAAAAAGCCTGCATTCAAAAAATAAATACAACCACCACTGAAAACAAAATGGTCAGACGAAATGCTTTATATTTAAAAATATGTAAACTAAAAGTTTACACATCAAAAATCCTGTTTAAAAAGCAAAGAACTTGTTAGATGAGTCTGGTTCTTTGTCAGATTAGTCTAGTTCCTCATTCTGATCCAAATCCACGCAAAGATCATTATCATTAACATCGTCGTATAGCAGTGCTTTACTTTCAATAGTACTTTACTTGTTCAAACTCGTATTTTTGTTAAAAGTATTGGCAAGGAGATAATAAGATCATACCTAAAGTGATAAATTGATTCCTATCATTTACAGGGGGGAACAACTGTATTTTTCTACATTTCCTCTGTTATTTCAGCTAATTATATTTATTTTTCCAAAAGAATGCACACCTCATAAATAAATAAATTTGCAAGAGTATATTGCATTCTGTAAAGTCTGTGAACTTGTGAATAATTATCTGATTTATTTCATGATTCCAATACCTAAATAATAAAAGAATTCACAAACATCACCTTCTTCTAAATGACAAAATTAGAAGACGAAACAAGAAATGAAAACAACTTTCAAAGCGTCCACAAAAAGAAATCGATAAATCAAACCCTATCATCAAAAAAAAAAAACTTATCAAATGAACCATCCCCATCTTCAAACAATTTTTCTCGCAATGCTGAGGTGAACTTGATCACTCCAACCAACAGTCTTGGGCGCCTTGTCATCCTCAGATTTGGCATTTTCTGCTTCATCAGGCTCCATATGCTTGTTAAGATCATGCTTGTTAACTTTTGGATCCTCTGACATATCCGGAACATCGGGATCTTCATCAATAATAGAAGCAGGAGCATCATCATTCGCAGTAGGAACATCAACATAAGCAGGAACATCAACATTCTTAACACCACTGATTACAACGACAAGAGGAACACCAGGAATAACTTCAGCATAAATAGGAACATCATCATTGTCAACACTACTGACAACTGAACTAATAACAACGTCTAGAGGAACACCAGGAACAGTAGTTACTCCGTCCACAGTAATGATAATCCTCAATTTCCGAGGACCAACCATCAGTCGAGGACATTTTTGGATCCTCTCTTCAGTTTCATCTCTACAATCTCTCTTAGCAGAACTCATTTTCCTCTTAATACTCTATGTTAATTTTTTTCTATGTTTGGTGGAATTTATATATATTTGTAAGGAAAACCCTAATTTTTTAGGTTTTCCATCGTTATCTTAAATCACCTATTCTTTGGTATTTACACCGAATATTGTAGCAGTATAATGAGATATGGAATGAATATTTCATGTTTATCTAATTTCCGTTTTAATATAATATACATTACGAACATAAGAAACTAAAATAAATCACGATCTCATGATATATGGAATGAATATTTTAATATTTATCTAATTTCGTTTTTATTTTAATATACGTGATCTCTTAGGAAATACCAAAATAATTTTTCTACTTTTCAACTAATTACCTAGGTCGATTGGGGTGGCCCGGCCGGCTGGACCATAGGTGTAACGCAAAAAAAGGAAAAAACCATAGGGTGGTTAGTTAAACAATGACCCAACATTTAGCGGCAACACTATCAAGTTGATATACGAAATTGAACATTTCAACATATATAGAAAAAAATCGAAACGCCAAAAAAAAAACACACAAATACAAGTAAAAAAAGAGATAACCCAAGTAATAAATTGTACATTTTAGCATAGAAAAAAATCCAAATACCAAAAAAAAAAAAAACACAACTACAAGAAAAAAAGATACATAGATAAGCCAAGGAATGTGTTAGCGGCATGGATATCATGAGTACACGTTTCCGATTGTCCACCAAAATTCTTAAACGAGACAGCGCTCCTCATGTGAGGAATAATTGCAACCCTTGTTTCCCACGGTAGTGTCCCCCAAATTTCCGTCCAAGTTCTGGTGAGTGTATTGTAATGCAATAAACGCCTATTCTGCCAAAATAAGAGGTCCTTGTTATTTACAAAGGCTATCGGGTTATAAGTCGGCCATTCATCCTCTTCAAAGTAAATGCTTATCTTATAATTCCAATTCCATTCCCCGTCAGGTGCCCATGTATGAATATTTTCTTCGGAAATGGGAGCCCAAAAATCTATCCGGGGCCGATCAATCCCCTCATGGATGTAGTAAAATAAAATGCGAACTCCGAACATGACCATCCCAAGTGATAGGTAAGTATTTATCCAAAATTCACTCCCAGGAATATGATTCAGGGGTGGCGAATGTTGATGGAACGTCTCAGTGTCCAAATTGAAAGATATTATGCCAATATCCTGCTGACAACAATCCTTCCAAAAAATACAACCATGTGCGTACACACCTGAACTCCGAAAAGTATAAGGAATCTCCTCTACTATGTTCCTCCATCCCCTCTTGTCTCCTAGAGTGTGTATTTGAACTTTACCATCCACGTGAATTCGAACTACCTTGTACTCATTGGTACGTTGACAGTAGCCGAAACCCCCAATTATGTTGTGTCGTAGATACCACGAAAGTACTGGATCCGATGCAATTGAGATGCATAGTTGTGGTAGATGGGGGTGCTCACCAGTTTCTGGATTCATAATATATGCAGGATCTTGTATTCCGTGGTGTGAAACATAAAAACATACAAGACCATTGCAAGACCACACTATTGGGTGCAACATAGTCCAATCATCATGGGTTCCATCATTCGGGGCGTCGTGATTGTTGGATGTTACGATCCGGCTGAAATATTCCTCTCTATAAAAGAGTTGGGTAACTTTATCTTTCCCCATTCTTGGTGTGACACAAAAAAGGAATCCAATTCTTTTGTCCCCAAGGATAGTATTCCATTCTTTGCATACACATTTGCTTGCTAAAACGCTTTCTGCAGTTTGGATGCGCTGAAGTATCTCGGTAGTTAATTTCGGCAACATATCCATCACTATTATACTGATGAAAGATTATCAAAAAATTTTTTTACAAGATTTTAGGATTTTCTTATTGTAGAATGCTACAAGAAGATACGAGTAAATATTATATATATATATAGACATCCAATACACCTGTTGGCTATTTTTTTTAGGTTTTCCATCTTAAATCACTATTCTTTGGTATTTACACCGAATATTTCAATTTCCATATTACTAAAAAATGAGATATCGTAGCAATATAATGAGATACAGAATGAATATTTTCATGTTTATCTAATTTCCTTTTTAATCTAATATACATTCCGAACATAACAAACTATGTAAATCATGATCTCTTAGGAAATACCCAAATAATTTTTCTACTTTTTGACTAATTACCTAGGTCGGTTGGGGTGGCCCGGATGGCTGGACCATAGGTGTCATGCAAAAAAAAAGGAAAAAACCAAAGGTTGGCTAGTTAAACAATGACCCGAACTAATTAAAGTGTACATTTCAACATAGAAAATAATCCAAAAACAAAAAAAAAAAAAAAAACACAACTACAAGAGAAATAAAAGCTACTTAGATAACCCAAGGAATAAATTGTACATAGAAAAAATCCAAATACCAAAAAAAGAAGAAAAAAAACAACACAACTACAAGAAAAAAATAAAAAGCTACATAGATAACTCAAGGAATGTGTTAGTGGCATGGACATCATGAGTACATGTTTCCGATTGTCCACCAAAATTCTTCAACGAGACAGCGCTCCTCATATGAGGAATAATTGCAACCCTGCTTGTTTCCCACAATAGTTTCCCCCAAATTTCCGTCCAAGTTCTGGTGAGTGCATTGTAACGCAATAAACGCCCATTATGCCACAATAGGAGATCCCTGTTTTTTCCCAAACGCTATCGGGTAATAGGTAGGCCACCCTTCATCCTCATAGTTTTCCAAGAAAATGCTTATCTCATGATTCCAATTCCATTCCCCGCCAGGTACCCATGCATGAATATCTTTTTTGGAAATGGGTGCCCAGAAATCTATCCGGGGCCGATTAATCCCCTCATCATAGGACTCATGGATGTAGTAAAATAAAAGGCGAACTCCAAACGTAACCATCCCAAGTGATGGGAAATCACTATCAGTAATATGATGCGGGGGTCGCGAATGTTGATGAAATGTCTCGGTGTCCAAATTGAAAGAAACTATGCCACCATCCCTCTGACAACAATCCTTCCAAAAAATACAACAATGTGCGTACACACCTGAACTCCGAAAAGTATAAGGAATCTCCTCTGCTATGTTCCTCCATCCATTCTTGTCTCCTAGAGTGTGTATTTGAACTTTACCATCCATGTGAATTCGAACAACCTTGTACTCATTGGTACATTGACACTAGCCGAAACCCCCAATTACATTATATCGTGGATACCACGAAAGTACTTGATCTCGTGCAATTGGGATGCATAGTTGTGGCAGATGTAGATGCTCACCAGTTTCTGTATTCATAACATATACAGGATCTTGTATGCCATGGTGTGAAACATAAAAACATACCAGACCATTGCAAGATCCAACTATTGGGTGCAACTTATTCAAATCTTCATGGATTCCATTATTCTGGGCATCGTGATTGTTGGCTGTTAGGATCGGGATGAAATCTTCATCTCTATAAAAGAGTTGAGTAACTTTATATTTCCCCATTCTTGGTGTGACACCAAAAAGGAGTCCAATTATTTTGTCCCTGAGGATAGTATTCAACTCTTTGGAAACACATTTATTTGCTAAAATGCTTTCTGCAGTTTGGAGGTGCTGTAGTATCTTGGTAGTTAATTCCGGCAACATATCCATCACTGTTATACTGATGAAAGATAATCAAATATTTTTTTACAAGCTTTTAGGATTTTCTTAATGTTGTATAATGCTTCAAGCAGGTACGAGTAAAGCTTATATAGACATCCAATATACATGTTGGCGAATGGTCGCGTCCTTGATGAGCAGGCATTATTTGGATGGTCGTGTCCTTAATGAGCAGGAAAATAACACATATTTGCACGTTTTATCTTATAAGCGGTTGAGAAAAATTTTGATGGGGGAAAAATCCGAAGGGAGTATGAGGGACCAATAAGGAGCCAGCATTTTTATTTCTTTTCTTTTGACATTTTCAAACGATATTAAATTTTTATTTTTTCCTCCCATGATTACCCTTCTCCAAATTAAGAAAAAATCTAAAGGATAACCATTAAGTCTCTTAGGTCTGAAAGGACATGACATTTTAGTAGGGTGTAATTATTTCTTTGAATTCAACCGCGTCTCTTGGGAATAGGTCTGAGAAGAAAAAAGAAAAAAAAAGATAATAAATGTGAAAGAGGAATTAGGGATTATATTAAGCCAAGGGAGAAGAAGAATAAAAAATGTTTCAGAGATAACAATGGCTCCGAATAACACAGAAAAAGAGAGTGGTTCCAAACCATCAAAAGGAAAGACCCCAATGACAGCGGAAGAAGTTGATAAGGAGAAGTGCTTGAAGAGAAACAAAGTGATGATGAGGTTCAAATTAGCAGTATGTGAAATGAATTTGGAGCAACTAGAGAAAGCTAAGTACCATATATCAAAAGCAATAAGATTGAATAAAAAGAAGAAGAAAGAAGAGGCAAGGAATATGAGAGAAGAGGAAGAAGTAGGTTTGCAGAATAATAACCAAGATGATGATATGGATTTGTTGTGGAATGAGTTTGATCATGCAAAATCAGTATGTGAGGAAGAAAATGAAGAGACAAAGAAGAGAATCATAGAGAAAGTAAAAGATGAAGAATACCCAGAAGAATTTTTGCAGTTGTTGCATAAAAGGGAAAGGAGACAAGGTGTGTTTTTAATGAGAAGGATTAGGGATAGAAGAGCATCAATTTATGCTGGAAGATATAAGGATTATACAGACCACCCTGTGAATGAAATCAGTGTGGAGGATGATTATCAGGCATACCTATTCCGAACATCACATGAAAATGAGGTCATACTCAACATAGTGACTGATTCTGAAACTGATATGCGATCGGATGGGGAAAAGTCGGATTACGAGTCCGAGTGATGGCCGGAAACAGGTAAGGGTCTACCAATTCCAATTTTCTTATAGCTGGTGGATTTTTTGGGTTAAGTTGCTTTAATGGAAATGATGATACATATTTTGCAAATGGTTACACAAGTTACTATTTTGAAGAAATAGGTATCATCAAAGTACAGAGAAAAATTGGAATTAAGAGTGGTCTAATGGGAAATTGTGGACTGTGGACGACTGAATCTTGTTCTGATTTTTGGAATTTATGTTTTGGATGTAGGATTTATTTTTATGTTTTTTGTAATGTTAATGACTGAATGGTGTTGGATTTTCTTAATTAATGATTATTTAATGACGGTCTAATGGATTAATTTTCTTGTTTAATGACTGTTTTCTTGTGTATGATTGAATGTTGTTGGAGTTGTTGGTTGCATTGTTAAACTCAATCTATGATCAAAGAACTGGATAGGAGTATATAGAAAGCACAAGTACTGTGTTGAAAACTTGGAAAAATCACGCCTAATTTTATTACACAAATTTGACATTGTATTGAAATCACAAAGGATTGCTGAAATTACATGGATTCTATAAGACAAGGTCCATCAAGTGGGAAGGGGTCTTCTTGGATTTCATTTGAATTGAAAAAACCAGATGTGATTTTCATTATAGCTACTTATGCACCAGTTCACTAATGCTGACCTCCTGAAATTAGAATACCCATCACAACAACATCTTAATATTTATAACGGCGTTGGTTGATAATATAAAATAGGAACTATCCATAAAATACGAAACATGAATTTACCACTACAAATATGGGCTAATGGTACCATAATTTATGTATCTCTCTTCCCCTACATTTTTTGGATAAAGAACATCGAATATTTCAATTTCTGTATCACTATATATAAATATGGCAGAAAATAGATAATGAGATATATATATATATTGAATGAATATTTCATCTTTATCTAATTTCCTTTTTAATCGGATGTAGTTTCTGAACATAAAGAACTTAATAAATAAATCAACCTAATTTTTTTCGGCCACCATATCTAATTGTCAGTACGGGGAGCTTTTTTTCTCTCCTGCTACCAATCGCTCTACCTTTTCGATTAGAATGACTGCACATCCTATTGCTACCAATTTATTTCTATGGGTCCTAAAACTGTTAGATACAATTCATTAAGAAGAACCCTAGAAGGCGATTTTAAGATCTCAGATTACGATGTACGAGTTCTTCAGCCTAGACTCGGCGTGTTCATAATCTGCATGAGGAAGCATGCAGATTATTGGCGTTTGCGTGAGATTAATGCATTTGCTGTCGATGAGCATTGCGTGGAATTGGTGTATGGGGAAAGTAGATGTTGTTGTCCCTTTGATCGTGATTATTTTGGTCTCCAACAACATGTGAATATACTTCTAGAACGAGTTGATCGGCTTCAAGAACAATTTCTTCGTGATATTAACGACTAGGACATGGCATTTATAGTTCATGATTCAAAAAGGGACTCGATTGACAAAATAGGTTTCTTATTGATCAGTATTTCCTATATTTATTAATTATTTATTAATAAAAAAACGTAATAACAAAATTCTGGAGATTAAAATGACGTGTTACATATGTCTCTAATTTGTTTTGCCCATTTATGTTCTGATTTTGTGTTTTGGTGTCAAATACCGGTTTCAAATCTATAATTCGTCTATAAAAAAAAATCCCGATTAGTCACGAAATCAACTTTTTTTTTCGGACTTCTCAAAAATCTTTTTCATTCGTGTGCATTTTCAAGAATATTCATTGATTTGTCTATCAATCACTTATACCTTTTGCATCTCAATTTCTCACTTCTTTTTACATTTTT
Source organism: Papaver somniferum (assembly GCF_003573695.1). Classification (NCBI taxonomy): domain Eukaryota; kingdom Viridiplantae; phylum Streptophyta; class Magnoliopsida; order Ranunculales; family Papaveraceae; genus Papaver; species Papaver somniferum. The sequence continues at coordinate 14,663,120 of NC_039359.1, read as the reverse complement.
CTTTCTCTCTCTCGGATTTACTTTTATGAACACATAAAAGTCTCCCTATAGATTCGTAAAATTTATAACCATAAATACAGCTGGAATACAGAAATGCCTCCCGCTATACCAAATTGACCACCATAAAAGAAAGTCCCCCTCTAAACTCGTCTGCAATATGTTTAAAAGCATCAACTCCATTAAATAAAAATACCAACCATTATTACCCAAAATAAGACCAAGTTCGATTCTTCAAATTTCAAAAACAACTTTTAGTCCAGACAAGATAAGAAGAAAAAAAATCAAAGATGAGAAATAGTACCATTAAATATATATATATATTAAACACCAAACTACATTACTCTGATCAAAACAAAAAAAAAAAACACTATACACGGAATATGTTTATGGCATGGACATCATCAGTACATGTTTTCGATTGTCCTCCAAAATTCCTCAACGAGACGGCGCTCCTCATGTGAGGAATAACTCTAACCCTTACCGGCTACCTTGTCTCTCCAATTTCTGTCAAAGTTCTGGTGAGTTCATTATAACGCACTAAACACTGGTAGTTTTGCAATAGGATGTCGTTGTTATTTCCCAAGGCTATCAGCTTATAATGCGTCCCCCATGGATTCAAAGGATCTTCCAAGACAATTCTCCTCTTAAGTACCCAATTCCATTCTACACCGGTGTTGATGGTGGATTTTAGTTCAGGTCTAGAATTGTAAAACCAATTTTAATATGCTGACATCCTGCAAAAGGATAAAGTCATTTGATAAGCGATGAGCGCAGAAAACCTCTCACTTTATTTTTTTGAAGAAATTCGATAAATATACAAAATTCACCCAGAATGGTGCATGTAGCAACAATCCCAAATATTCTGTGAATTTATACCATTATCAATTAATGCATGATTTTCCTAGTATTTCCTATGTTGTTCCTCGCCGAACTCTCATTATTACCATGACATGACGATTGAGTGTTCACTCTCAGCAGAGTAGCATGAATCTACAAGTGACAATTTCGAAACATGCATGAAATACCCGTACAGGATATACCATTCTCTAACAAAGAGAATCTCGTATCGGCGTGCTTATATTATCCCGGTCGAGCATGTTTAATTTCCTAAGAGAAATATGGACTGTCTGTATCAGTCTCAGAAACGATCACGGCCACGCAAGTTGACTGCATGATTTAACGAGCCTAGACAAACTCTAGCAGAAGCAGGCGATCACTGTGATGACTACCGGCGGGCCCACTTGTGCCCTAGCCAGACGAACATCACACAAACTCCTCCCAGCATGTCAAACGCCAGACCTAAAATAGGGTGGTTGCGCTCCTTTGGAAGAAGCTCGACGAGCTTAGACTGTTCAAGGCAGTCTTAAAATCATCACGACCGTCCAACTTCACCAGCCTAGTTAGACGGCTTAGATTATCCCGCGAATGATCAGTGGCGCGCTAACGTACGCATTGGCGGGCCCACTCTGTCCCTACCTAATCGGCTTGTTCACGGCATGGTCATAGAGCCATGAACGTTTGCCCGAAACATGATGGGCGTGAGGCTTTTCAAGGGTCACGGGGATTTCACTAGTGTCTTAAATTGATCTCAACCGTTCAACTTAGCCAGCATATTTGGATGGCTTAGATCGCACCTAGGACCATCAGGGAGGTGCACATATATTCACTGTCAGCCCACCATGGGCCCCACACAATCGGTCTCCTCAAAGGAGAAGCGTATCTTGCCAAACCGTTTGGCCAAAGTCATGCGTGCGCGATTGTTTTAAAACCCTAATTAGGGTTTGCGGCGATGCATATCTGTCGTAGTTCGATCACGTCCATTCATCTTCGCAAGTCTAAACGGAAGGTGTAGATATAGACTTAATAGGTACCAAGAGTGTCAACATGATCACCGTAGGCCCACCTATGTGTGTGACCGACCGGTCTGGGCCAACCATGGTCGAGCGCCTCGAAACGCGTGCCTCAAAACGAGCACCCAAAGGTGGCATGTCATACTCCTTCCAAATCATTTGCGGTAATGTATTTCTATCGCAAATCGATCATGGATACTCATCTTTGCCAGTTAAATTGAGTGGCCTAGATCAAGCCTTCATTAGACAAAGCGGTATGGACATGTACACCGGCAAGCCGTCTACACGCATCCCCGGTCGGTCCCACCCAAAATAATGTCCATGATTGAATTCGATCAAGCCAATGAGGGATTCTTGTGCACCTCTTAAAAATCCTAAAATTCCATCAACGGTCGCAAATAAGTGTCGTAAACCAATCTCGTCCATCCAACTTTACTAGCTTGGACGGATGACCTAGGTTAAAATCTAGGTAACCAATGAAGTACCTCGATGATCACCGCCCGCCACTCTTCCACAGAGAGTGATTGACCAGGGGATAGCTCACCCATGCATCCTCCAAACGATCACTTGAAGATGGTTGGGCGTGATGATATTTTAAGACGCTTAATCCGCGACTTATTTGGTTAAGCTTTGAAACAGCGATGCTTCATACATAATGATTGTTTTCGATGCATTTCATGCATCGAGTATACACGATATTTCATGAATATCGATTTCTTAAATAACTTAGTTATTTAACCTAATAGCATCACGTTCTATTTCCTGGGGGTCCCACGAATCGACCCACTCACTCGAGACATCAAACATGTCACAAACTGGGGATACTTACTGGGGTATTTGTCTGGCGGTTTAGAGCGTGCGGCGTGCAATTCGGCCATATATAAGAACGTGTCAGGAGGTATGGACGGTTAAGATGATGAGGGAAGTGGGCTAAGACGTGATCGTGCAATCACCTACACGACCCCACTACTTCATCACTAAACTCCCTCCACTTCCTAGGATATGAGGGTTTGCGCTCAATGACTTGTATAAATAGGTCCTTCGCCTATTTCTAAACATCACGAAAAAACACAGAAAAACCAAGTGTTTTCATCCGTATCCAGAAAACATACAGAGATGATTGCTTACATTATTGCAAGCCAGTTCATCATTCTGATACAAGTCATAAAAATCCAACACCTTTCACAATATCAACACCTTCTTTGCTTCCCTCCCTAAGATCAACCCCATCTCATTCACTTTGTGACTGAAGCAAGTATGGAACGACCATTTCTTGGTTTAGGCCAGAATTGTATATATTGATCTCTCGAATCAAAAGCACTCTCGTGCATTGCATTTTTTTAGGGCTTAGATTCATTTCTCATCCACACACACCCAAAGTTACCAAAACCAGCAGAAATAGTTTTCACCCATAAACAATTGGCGACCACAGTGAGAGATTAATCTCTCGATTGTGAAGTCAATTTCTTCAATACCCAATCCCATTTGGCTGACTTCAAAAATGGTTGGTCTTAGGACTTCCCAAATAGTTTCAAATCCCGATCGATGTTCATCCAATGAAGATACCCCTCTTCCCAACAGTGTATCTGATAGCGTAACCGGAAGAATCCCAACATTGATCGAATTAGCACGGGTGCAGGAGATTCACATGAAGAACATGGACCTGATCAAAGAAACAATAAACGAAATACTTGATCTCCTCATCAAGATGATATCAGATATGAGCGGTTCTCCTGTCACGAAGAAATCTACACTGGGGACTGATCCTCACAACGATCCTCCTCAAGTCAATAGTTTTACTATGAACCAGAGGCCGGTGGATCAGGAAGCGTCTTCTCAAGTGGAAAGTTTATGCGAACTTTTGCACCTCTCGAAGAATCAGCGGGCGGAGACGTTTGCTGCAATCAACCAAATATCCCTGGACGTGCATTTAATTTCTTTGCGTCGAGAAGCCTCGAAAACATCATAGTTGTCTATGAATAATGTTACATTCACAGAAAAAGATATGATGGCGGAAGAAGGTCATAACCGGGCCCTACACGTTACTGCATGCATCAAGGATTCAGAGTTCAAGAGGGCCCTTATCAACACGGGAGTGTCTTCGAATGTGATTACCCTCAAAACACTCAGGATGGCCAAGGTTAGCCCAAGAAAGATCGTGCGACAACCTACCACAATGACGGACTTTGAAGGAAACCAAACCGACACGTACGGGTATGTTAATCTGAATTTATCTGTAGGGCCTGTCAAGTCAAAGGTGAAATTCGAAGTCACAGAAACGGAGCCGGACTACCACATGATACTGGGGAGACTGTGGCTTCATGATAATAGGATTTTCCCTTCGACATATCACAGTGCCTGAAGACTATGCTGAATGAAGAAGTCGTTCGTATTCTTGCGTTGTTGTATCCTTACGCACCTATATGTGGAGTGGAGTCATTTGAGCCAAGAGAAACTCCACGAGAAGAATCAGGAAAAGTTCATTGCATCCCACTCCCCATGTGGGCATCAATCCAGGAGGATGACCGACTTGCATCATTGAGGGCTAAGCCCCACGATACGTCTTTGCTGATAGAGCATTCTTCTTCATATTGTGAAGCCGCAACCCATGTTCACACTAAGAGAGAGAGAAATTTTGTGGCGAGCCGTGATCAGAAAGGGAAGACCGTGTACCGACGCCGATGTTAGCAATTAGCAGGGGAGACTGTTACTCAGTCTCTCCGCCCAATGGAATGCTACAACAACGAAGAGACACAGGAAGAGGTGTTGGATGCTCCACAACAGCTGCAATATGGCACCAACTCCACGACTGATGAGCTCGAAATCCTTAATATCAGGAATAAAGAATCTCCCAGGCCCATTTCCATCAGCTCAACTTTGTCCGCAGATGAACGCACGAAGCTCGTGAAACTTCTCAAAGAATACCAGGACATATTCGCTTGGACGTATGAAGAAATGCCCGGTTTAGATGAGAAATTGGTCACCTATCATCTACATGTCATACCTGGATCCAAGACGATCAGACAGTCTCCGAGGCAATTCAGGAACGAGGTGGAAGAGCAACTCAAGATTGAGATACAGAAGTTATTAGCTGTTGGCTTCATTAAACCCATCCATCATCCGACCTGGTTGGCTAATGTGGTTCCGGTAAAAAATAAAAACGGACAGATCAGGTGCTGCGTGAATTTCAGAGACTTGAACAGATGCTGTCCCAAAGACGATTTTCCTCTACCTAACATTGACACGTTAGTAGATGCCACAAGCGGAGACGGCATATTCTCCTTCATGGACGGATATAGCGGGTACAATCAGATAAGGATGTACGAGCATGATGCAAGTAAGACAGCTTTTTGAACTCCTCTCGGAAATTTTTATTATACTATAATGCCATTTGGTTTGAAGAACGCCGGTGCAACGTATCAACGCGCTATGACGGTAATCTTCCACGACATGATGCATAAGCAAGTTGAAGACTACGTGGACGATATAGTAGTCAAATCGAAAGCTCGGGTGGATCACACAGGAGTCCTACAGCTAGTGTTCGAAAGGTGCCGTGAATATAAATTGAAGATGAATCCTTTGAAATGCGCTTTCGGCGTTTCTTCAGGAAAGTTCCTGGGATTCCAAGTAACTGCTGAGGGGATCAAGGAGGAACCATCCAAGACTCAAGCTATCCTCACGATGCTGCCGTCACGGACTGTGAAGGAGCTCCAAAGCTTCATGGGAAAGGTGAACTACATTCGACGTTTTATACCTAGTTTGGCCCAGCTCGTCGCTTCATTCACCCCTTTGCTGAAGAAATGAGCGAGTTTCGTCTGGACCGCATTACAAAAGGAAGCGTTTCGGAAGATTCAACGGATATTTTCGTCTCCAGCGATCATGAAGTCCCCTGTCCAACGAAGACCGTTGTGCCTCTACACCGCTTTCAGTGATACCGCCGTCGGGGTTTTTCTCGCTTAGGAGGATGATGAGGGAGTTGAACATCCCATTTACTATTTCAGTTGAATATTAAGAGATGCTGAACTTAGATATCCCAAAGCGGAACAGGCATGCCTAGACCTGATTCATTCCATTCAGAAGTTCAAACATTACCTGTTGTCCAACAAGGTGGTGCTTATATCTAAATCTGATCCTGCGAAGTTTTTACTTTCAAAGTCGGTCTTGATGGGAAGGTCGGCCAAGTGGCTTCTCCAAATGTCAGAGCTAGACATAACGTGTGCATCACCAAGGGTTATCAAAGGACAAGCCGTTGCAGATTTACTGGCAGCGTTCCCTGGAGAAGGCACTGCTGCACTACACGAGGATCTTCCTGGAGAATTTCCGGAGATCTCCGTTGTAGAAGGAGAGGCATGGCTGCTGTATTTTGATGGCTCCGCCACTCCTAGCAATAACACTGGAGGGACAGACGTGGCCCTAGTGTCTCCAACTGGCGAAGTTTTCTCGTAATCCTTCAAGTTGGACTTTCAGTGCACCAACAACTCAGCAGAGTATGAAGCATTTCTCATAGGACTGTCAATAGCCAAACAAGCAAGGGCCACTCGCCTGGAGATAAGAGGTGAATCTAAGTTACTGCTTAATCAGATGGAGTGTATGCGTTGAAGGAGGAAACGTTGGCCCCGTATCGATCAGAGGCGCAAAGATTATTAAATTACTTTGCTGATGCAACCATAACCCATGTTGGTCACAACAACATACATGATGATTTTTTAGCCACGCTGGCATCCAAATTGCAGTTCGAAGGTTTAGAAGAAACCCATACGATAAAAAGGAGGACGGTGGAATCAACATGGATTTCACAATGCAAAGACACTGAGATCTGTGATTGGCGAACTCCTATCATTCAAGAACTCATCAGCTCGCTTTCTCAAGTAAAGGTCAGTCTCAAAACCTTGCAGAACTTCTTCACGCTTCATGGTATTTTATATCATCGAAACCCGGATGGTTCCCTATCAAGATGTCTCAGAGATGAAGAAGCGCCAGCTTCAGCTTAACCGCGTTCCCGATGAAATTTGTGGACAAACGTTGGTAGTAATGCTCTATCGATGTCTTCAACGCCTGGGATATTACTGGACAGAGATGGAAACCCAATCTCGGCTACTACGAAAGTCTTGCTCTAACTGTCAAACACCGCCACATCAATTGGAGATTTTCAGCATAAGTCATGCTTGGTACTGGAGAGAGTCGTATATTAGCTATCTCCGCGACGGAGTAACTCCTGCTAATCAAAAGGATGATGTCAAGATGAAACAAAAGGCGAAGCCAGTCGTATTTCACGAAGGGATCCTGTATCGCAAAAGCTTTGGAGGGGATATGTTACGGTGCCTGCCCGAGGTAGAGATTCCAATCATATTGAAGGAAATGCATGAAGGGGAACATCAAGGGAAGAGGAAACTGTTTATCCAGATACACGAGAAATATTGTTGGCCGACCATGGAAGATGATGCAGCTGCATTTGTTCAAAACTGCCACAAATGTCAAATTCATGGGAACCTTGTTCACGCACCTTCCACTCATTTACACTCAATAAGCAGTTCATGTCCATTTTATAGCTGGGGACTTGACATTATTGGGAAGATCAATCCGCCGTCATCAAAGCAGCACGAGTATATCATAACCGCGACAGAATGTTTCACCAAATGGGTTGAGGCTATTCCTCTAAGAGGGACTACAGGAGCAACGATTGCGGTTTTCATTAAAGAGTACATCATTTGTCGTTTTGGTGTGCCTAAACACATTATCACTGATAACGACACCCCTTTCTCCAACAAACAGGTACGAGTTTCTTGAAGAATATGGGATTAAACAGGTCTTCTCTACCATTTACTATCCTCAGGAAAATGGACAGGCTGAAAGCACCAACAAAACATTAATTCGGATTCTCAGTCGAACAGTACATGACAACCCCAGAGAGTGGCACGAGAAGCTACCAATGGTGCTATGGGCATATCGGACGACACCTAGAAGTTCCATTGGGGTTTCTTTATATTCACTTGTTTGCAGTGCAGACGCGATCCTCCCAGCAGAAATCAAGATTCCGTCAGCCAGGAATGCAGCAGCAAGTGGGGTCCACTGGAACGAGGCCGAAGCATCTAACTTAAGAATCGCTGAGTTGGACACACTGGATTCTAGAAGAAGCAAGGCAGAGGAACGTACTCAGGTGTACAGAAATAGGATCTCCAGGGCGTATGACAAGACTGTGAAGCCACGTGTTTTTAGAGTAGGAGATTTAGTCTTGAAGACGGCCAAGCACATCCAGCAAGACATGTCTGCACCAAAGTTCTCCCCGAAATGGGAAGGTCCCTACGTAATTACCAAGGCTTATAGTACCGGCTACTACAAGATCATTAAGCTGGATGGAGGCAAGTTAGAAGCAGTCATTAATGGAAAATGCCTAAAGGCATACCATGCTTGATCATTGTCCCGCTACTGTCCCATGACATGACAATATATGCATTTTTCATTACACATTTGAATTATCAATTTATTCAGAAAAAAAAAAGAAAACTTCATCCATCCACCAAAAACCAATGCAATTCATTTCTCAAGAATGTTCAAAAAAAAAATGGAAATTGAAAATGAGGAAGTGCGGCTTAGAAGAGGCCATCCAGCAGATTGTAGTTCTTTGAGAGCATCATCTTCAACCTAGTTTGGTATCTCTCCGTCCTATTATTCAAGCCTTGAACTGCCTGCTCTACCTTCTCTGATTCTGCAGCCAGGGCCTTCTCCTCCTCCAAGATAGCTTTCGCAGCGGGAACTACATTCACGAGGATACCAGCTCGATCAAACTTGATGATATCAAGACGCTGCCGCAACCAGCCCATGTTGATATCGAATGAAAGACCCGCGTTGAGGTATTCATAAGATGAGATACCCAGATCAGCATCTTCAAGGTTCGCGAGAGTAAGCGTGTTTGAGTTTGAAGGAAGGGTACTAGTTAGGTCGTCGTCGATAACCGTCACGCATGTTCCAGAATGGTATCTCTGCAAAAAAGGTGGATTATTCGCCTGATCATGAAGAACAAGCAACTGTTCATAAAAGAAAAGGAAAAGAGGAACGCACCGGTATGATCTTCTTAACTCGAAGAACACGAGCAGGGGATTCATCATGAATCTCAGGTTCACACTGAGATAAGAGTAACAGAAGTAAGATAAAAGAAAAAGTGGTGTCTTTAAAATCAAGAGATGGCTCAAGATTATACCTCAGATGCAGGTCGCGCGCGCTTAGCGGAAGACCCTGGATGGTATGAAGAAGACGATCCATTGTTGTTTGACATGATGAAGAAGTGAAGTTTCTGCAAGAAAATCATATTGCAGAACGGTAAAAAATTGATTTGAAATCCCTACATATACATATATGTCGAGGAAACCCTAAAGGAATACTAAAGAGGTTGCGGCGAGGTCTACCCTATGGATAAGGATTCAACACCAACCAAGTCGTCCTTTCTTCCAAACCCTAATCAAGATCGGAAAGGCCGTTGGGTACCTGAAAAGAACGTTTTGACCAGCTCCAGGACGTTTGAGGCATAGGACGGTGTTCATCAATGCGGTAAATATGTATTTACTTTAGCTTAATCGTTCTAGTATTTGAACTGTCACCATCTCATGCCTACCCCACAATAATGCAACCATTATGTGCTAGGCAGGGGACTTAATGTTGATGGTGGATTTTAGTTCAGGTCCAGAATTGTAAAACCACTTTTAATATGCTGACATCCTGCAAAAGGATAAAGTCATTTGTTAAGCGATGAGCACAGAAAACCTCTCGCTTTATTTATTCGAAGCAATTCGATAAATATACAAAATTCACCCAGAATGGTGTATGTAGCAACAATCCCAAATACTCTGTGAATTTATAGCATTATCAATTAATGCATGATTTGCCTAATATTTCCTATGTTGTTCCTCACCGAACTCTCATTATTAGCATGACATGACGACTGAGTGTTCACTCTCAGCAGAGTAGCATGAATCTCCAAGTGCCAATTTCGAGACATGCATGAAATACACATACACGATATACCATTCTCTAACAAAGACAATCTCGTATCGGCGTGATTATATTAGCCCAGTCGAGCATGTTTAATTTCCTAAGGGAAATCTGGACTGTCCGTATCAGTCTCAAAAATGATCACGGCCATGAAAGTTGACCGCATGATTTAGCCAGCCTAGACGAACCCTAGTAGGAGCAGGAGATCACTGTGATGACTACCGGCGGGCCCATTTGTGCCCTAGACGGACGAACATCACACAAACTCCTCCCAGCACGTCAAACGCCAGCCCTAAAATAGGGTGGTTGCGCTCCTTTGGAAGAAGCTCGATGAGCTTAGACTGTTCAAGGCAGTCTTAAAATCATCACGACCGTCCAACTTCACCAGCCTAGTTAGACGGCTTAGATCATCGCGCGAATGATCAGTGGAGCGCTAATGTACACATTGGCGGGCCCACTCTGTCCCTACCTGATTGGCTTGTTCGCGGCATGGTCATAGAGCCATTAACGTTTTCCCGAAACATGATAGGCGTGAGGCTTTTCAAGGGTCACGGGGATTCCACTAGCGTCTTAAATTGATCTCAACCGTCCAACTTAACCAGCATATTTGGATGGCTTAGATCGCACCTAGGACCATCAGGGAGGTGCACATATGTTCACCGTCAGCCCAACATGTGCCCCACACGATAGGTCTCCTCAAAGGAGAAGCGTAGCTTTTCAAATCGTTTGGCCAAAGTCATGCGTGCGCGATTGTTTTAAAACCTGCGGCGATGCATATCTGTCGTAGTTCGATCACGTCCATTCATCTTCGCTAGCCTAAACGGAAGGTGTAAATATAGAATTAATAGTTACCAAAAGTGTCAATGTGATCACCGTGGGACCACCTATGTGTGTGACCGACCGGTCTGGGCCAACCATGGCCGAGCGCCTCGAAACGCGCTCCCAAAGGTGGCATGTCGCACGTCTTCCAAATCCTTTGCGGCAATGGATTTATATCGCAAATCGATCATGGCCACTCATCTTTGCCGGTTAAATTGAGTGGCCTAGATCAAACCTTCATTAGACAAAGCGGTATGGACATGTACACCGGCAATACGTCTACACGCATGCTCGGTCGGTCCCACCAAAAATAATGTCCATGCTTGAATTCGATCAAGCCAAAGAGGGATGCTTGCGCACCTCTTAAAAATCCTAAAATTCCATCAATGGTCGCAAGTAAGTTCCGTAAACCAATCTCGTCCGTCCAACTTTACTATCTTGGTCGGGCGGCCTAGGTTAAAAGCTAGGTAACCAATGAAGTACCTCGATGATCACCGTCCGCCACTCTTCCACAGAGAGTGATTGACCAGGGGGTAGCTCACCCATGCGTCCTCCAAACGATCACTTGAAGAGGGTTGGGCGTGATGATATTTTAAGACGCTTAATCCGCGACTTATTTGGTTAAGCTTTAAAACAGCGATGCTTCATACATATTGTTTGTTTTCGACGCATTGCATGCATCGAGTATACACGATATTTCATGAATATTGATTTCTAACTTAGTTATTTAACCTAATAGCATCACATGCTATTTCCTGCGGGTCCCACGACTCGACCCACTCACTCGAGACATCAAACATGTCACAAACTGGGGGATACTTACTGGGGTATTGGTATGGCGGTTTACAACGTGCGGCGTGCAACGCACCCATATATAAGAACGTGTCAGGAGGTATGGACGGTTAAGATGATGAGGGAAGTGGGATAAGACGTGATCGTGCAATCACCTACATGACCCCACTAATCCATCACTCAATTCCCTCCACTTCCTACGAGATGAGGGTTTGCGCTCAATGACTTGTATAAATAGGTCCTTCGCCTATTTCCAAACAACACGAAAAAAACACAGAATAACCAAGTGTTGTCATCCGTATCCAGAAAACATCCAGAGTTGATTGCTTACATTATTGCAAGCCAGTTCATCATTCTGATACAAGTCATAAAAATCCAACACCTTCACAATCTTAACACCTTATTCGCTTCCCTCCCTAAGATCAACCGCATCTCCTTCACTTTGTGACCAAAGCAAGTCTGGAACGGCCATTTCTTGGTTTAGGTCAGAATTGTATAGATTGATCTCTCGAATCAAAAGCACTCCCGTGCAGTACATTTGTTTAGGGATTAGATTCATTTCTCATCCACACACACCCAAAGTTACCAAAACCAACAGAAATAGTTTTCACCCATAAACAACCGGGTACCCGTGCATGAATATCATTATCGGAAATGGGTTCCCAAAAATAAATCTGAAAATCATAAATACCGTGAATGTTGTAAAATAAAAGGCGATCTCCAGACAAGACCATTCCAAATTTTGGAATACTGAAACCACCATTCTCATAAATATGATGCGGGGGTGGCGAATGTGACTGGAATGTCTCATTGTCCAAATCGAAAGATACTATCTGATCATTGTTATAAATATAATGATTTATCCAAAAAATACAATCATGTGCGTACACACCTGAATCCCTAAAAGTAAAAGGAAATTCCCCGATATTCTTCCATCCCCTGTTGTCTCCTAGTGTGTGTACGTCCACTTTACCGCCCACTTGAATTCGAACTACTTTGTATTCACCGGTATGTTCACAGTAGCCGAAACCCCCTACGACGTATCGTGCATATAGCCAACTAATTTGTGGCGTTGGTGTTGGATCGCATATTTGCGGCAGATGGAGGTGCTTACCCGTTGTTGGATTCATAATATAAATAGGATCTTGTATGCCGTGGTGTAAAACATAAAAACATACCAGACCATTACAAGATCCAACGATTGGGTGTGACATGGTTACATCATAAGATGGGATATTCCAGGTACCATTGTTTCCAAATAACATATGATTGAAATCTCCCATCATCGTGCAATAATCTTCCTCCTCAATTTTTTCTCTGTAGAAGAGTTGTGTAAAATTTTCTTCTCCCACTTTTTTAGTGAAACCGAAAAGGAGCCCAATTCTTTTGTCTGCAAGGACAAAATTCCACTCTTTGCAAACACATTTGCTTGCAAAATACTTCATGTACTTGGGAGGAGGTGTAGTATCTCGGGAGTTAAATCTGGTAATATTTCCATTACTATTACTGGTGAAATATTTTTTTTTTAAATGTAGAAGCATTTAGGATCTCGGGAGTAAAGCTTATATACACATCCAATGGATGCAATATGTATCCCCGTACAACACATCTATTGGAATTTTCACGTCTTTTGGGGGTTTCAAAATCTATCACGTCTTTTGGAGTTTCAAAATCTATTCGGTTAAAGGGGTGCTAACCATTACACTGTTTGGTCAATGGTCGCATCCTTAATCAGCCCGCGTTCTTTAATAATTCATGATCCAAACAAGAAACAGATATTTTCACTTGTTTGTGTGAGATTTATTTCAGTTTATCAACATTCTATTTATGTGTCCATTGCAAATTTAAAAATTAGGGTTATGACCACAATATATTAATCTTTTGAAGAAAAAAAATGATCCCAATATATATTGCTATTGCCGATCATGCTGTAATTTATGGTGTTGACCAATATACGAAAGGCAAAAAAGAATTTTGGCATGGTTATAGCGCTTGGATGGACGAAATTGTTTCGCATGGCTTTGAGTAGGTGTGAATTACCGAGGGAATTACACCAAAAATAGAAATTTGTTTAGAGAATATTAGACATGGAGAATCATGGAGATAGATACTTCAGATACCTACAGATTTGGCAAGAGTGTAGCCAGGGCATGCACATTAGCGAAGAGTACATGATTATGATCTACTGTAAGATAAAGTATATACTTCATATACTCAATCAACATGGTTGTGTTTACGCAATTTTTTCATGCTATCTTTCCGTATTTAGATAAATCATATATATACTAAAATCAATATGGTGTTATACGCGTATATGAGCATATATTTATCGGTATGGAAACTGTTATATTTTGTTTATTTGAGAGTGATATGCAGAATACAACTAAATTAGGTAATTGGAGATAATGCCCCTAACCTAAAAAAAAAATAGGGTTTTTCTAATACATATATATATATATATAATATTAAAGAGGTCGTACAAACCACACCAGCATAAAAGATAGATTGATATATTAGAAGAAGAAAATGAGTTCCAATAAGAACAATACCGAGAGGAAAACAATTCCAAGGATAGTAATGGCTGTACCTAGAAAGCTAAGGATCACCATAACTATTGATGGCGTGTGTAAGGTTCCTGGCATGCCCATGTTAGCTGAAGTTCAAGCTCATGTTGACAATCTTACTATTCATGCTTCTGATTCTGTTGAAATGGATGGTGTCCATGCTCCCGTTCTTTCGAATGAGCCTGTTGGTAAAATTGTGTCTGGCACACCAGAAATACCCAGGGAGACACCTCTAGAGCAAAAGGTACTTGAAGTTCCATCACAACCTGCTAACGCTGCAGTATGAGTACCGGATGCGATGGTTTTAGTTGAGCAGATTATCAAAGAAACTTTTCAATAATGTGGTTTTTGTTTTTAGAAATTGTTTATCTTGATTATTATTTTTTTTCTTAAATGTTGAGGATGTTGGTATTATTTTGCTTAGTTTAGTTTTATAAGATATTGGTTCTTTAAATTCTTTGCTTGATAGTATTTGTTTGTTAATCGATCAATTTTAATTAACTCGTTGAGTCAACACAATTCAGTTTTCTATAATATACCTTATACAAACATAAGCCCTTATAGTTATCAGATTTTAATTTTAATTTAGACACGACCAAATGAAAGAAATATAGCAATAATTTATGGAAAAACTGGACCACAAGGGATCTTGGCACCAATGCCAAATTTGGGTCAAGCCAAAAAAATGTGACAGACATTTTAGAAACAAAAAATAATCTTCTCTATATTATTTGGCAAAATAGAAGAAGAGGAGTACTGAAGAGATCTATCTTTTCTTTTGCATGTACCCAAGAAAGCAACAAGATACTCATTATGGATACCTAGATCTTCTTCTTTTGCATAAGCACAAAAAGTAAGATACTCATTGTGATTGCGTAGATCAGTGGAAGTGAAATATGAGAAATTGAAGCCTAATGATGATAATATGAGAAACTGAAGCCTAAAGATGATTGACAAAAGCAATAGCGTGGTGATTGACAGAATACTGCTTTTGAAAGAGAGAATACTCTAGAAGGTTTGATAACACCCATAACCCTATCAGTAACCCTGTTAAGAGCAACAATCAACCACTTTTTATTGTTTTTGATAAGACCAAAAGTTATCAGATCTTGTGGGGTATACAATACAGGTTCTTGTTATAATACAATTATACTTCTCTTTCAGTCACACATAACAAGAAGTCCCAAAGTACAACTACCATAGGAATGTACCCCTAAAATCCAAAAACCAATCATAGGAATGTTCCATATATATACTCCTAGTATTTAGTGATGAGGCTGGTATTTAGGATAGGGTCCCACTATATATTCCACACAAATTGTTAAAGTAGAAATAATCAAAGATCAAAAAATACCACCGGAAATTGTACTTATTATTGTATTAGCTAATTCCTTTGTTACTAGTTCCTTGGATATAGCAGTATCTTTTCTTTACTACTTAGTCAATAACATTGAAGTATTTTACCGGAAGTGATAGACTCACCGCGGGCTGGATCCCGCGGTATGTCTGTAAGAGAGAAAATCTCAGGTTCCTTATGACCCGGAGGTTTAGCAGGAGTGGGTTAAGTGTAGGACCCACCTCCTCTCTCACACACTCTCATCGGGATGTCCCCCGGGATTTAACCCGCGTGATGTAAATCATTTCCGGTATTTTACTCCCAATTCACATATTCTTCGAAGCAAAATAATAAATTATTAATATACTAGTAGCTAGTGCCTTGGAAGATCATAAATGCTTTTTGGTGCAATTTTTTTGATTAAAATCCCAATTCATATTCTTAGAAGCCTAGCTAGCTCGTACAACTAAATTTGTATTAAAAGAACCGATCGATCAATATTTATTTTTTAAAATACTGGCCGATAATATAGGATTTTATCATGTCCGTGCCTTTAATTTGGACGAATCATGAAATATCAGTGATACATACATATGGATATCCGATAATATCGCATTATTGGTCGCATCGTCAGCCGATAATATTGGCAAGGATGTTTGGGGATGTTAGGTTATCAGGTGTAACTAGTTTATTTGATTGGTTGGCATTATGAATTCACGAACGACTATGATTGGCTTCGTCGACAAGACTCGATATCCAAGTTTTTGACCAATGTCACTCTTGGACATGGCTTATTCAGCTAAACCAATTTTTATTTCGATGTCACGATCTTAGAGAGTATATTTCATCCAAATCTAAGTTTCCGAGAGTATTTCCACCAAGATAAATTGATTGATGGTAATTTTCCATTTTTTCCGATGTCACTCTTGAACGAGCTTGTACACCAATTTTTATTTCAATGTCACGATCTTAGCAAGTATTTATCGTCCAAATCTAAGTTTTTGGCATATCTCCACCAAGATAAATTGATTGATTGTAATTTTCCATTTTTACCAATGTCACTCTTGGACGAGCTTCTAAACCCCTGATTTTTATTTCGATGGCAAGATATCTTAGCAAGTATATTTCATCCAATTCTAAGTTTCCGGAGATCGCCGAGATATCTTAGCAAGTATATTTCATCCAAAACTAATTTTCTATTTTTACCGATGTCACTCATGGACGAGCTTGTAAACCAATTTATATTTCGATGTCACGATCTTAGCAAGTATAATTTATCGTCCAAATCTATTATGGGGAATATCTCCACCAAGATAAATTGATTAATGGTAATTTTCCATTTTTACCGATGTCACTCTTGAACGAGCTTGTAAACCAATTTTTATTTCAACGTCACGATCTTAGCAAGTATTTATCGTCCAAATCTAAGTTTCCGGGGAGTATTTTCACTGAGATAAATTGATTTAATTTTCTATTTTTACCGATGTCACTCATGGACGAGCTTGTAAATCAATTTATATTTCGATGTCATGATCTATGGTAATTTTCAATTTTTACCAATGTCACTCTTGGACGAGCTTCTAAACCAATTTTTATTTATTTCGATGTCACGATCTTAGCAAGAATTTTTCGTCCAAATCTAAGTTTCCGGGGAGTATTTCCACCGAGACAAATTGCTTAATGCTAATTTTCCATTTTTACGGATGTCACTCTTGGACGACCTTGTAAACCAATTTATATTTCTTCCAAGTTAAATTCCTTGATGTTAATTTTCCACCCAATTTTTTTATTTTTATATTATACTGTATTTATTTATTTTCCAAAGCTATACTTGTTCACTAGCCAAGTTATCATGCTTGTACGTGGCTAAGCTAGAGGTTGAATATTAAGGTGAAAACGTGTGTCACGGTATAAAACACGAGAAAGGGAGACTAGGAGAATACTACTCGGCTTTTTGTCCGTCAAGTCTCTCTCTAAACTGAACCTAGGGTTTCAGTATCAAAAACGAAAAGTTTTAGTATTAAACCAGACAAAATGACTGCTCTAGTTGTAACTTCCTTCCGATTTCTTCTTCTTGATGAAGACAAAGAGATCGTTGGTTATTTTGGTTGCAAGGTTGTTCCTTGTTTTGGAGATGAAGAGGAGGATGATTATGATGTTGTTGACGATGAAGAAGAAGAGGACGATGAAGAGGATGATGAGTATGATTCTGAGGATGACGATGATGATGATGATGATGATGATGATGATGATGATGATGATGAGGAGGAGGAGGAGGATGATGATGATGATGATGATGATGATGATGATGATGATTTAGATGATCCAGAACACTTCTTTTGGTTTGGGCCATCGCTTGAGGATGAAGATGAATACGATGATGTTGATGATGATGATGATTGGCCATACAAAGATGTGATTACGATTGTCGACAACAACAGTGAAGAAGAAGGGGATTCTAACTGATCTAGTCCTCTGTTTTCATGGTTCTGCCATGCAAGAATGGTATTCAATCACATCTTGATCCATCATCTTTTGTTTAGTTATATATATATGTCTTCTTTTTTTTTTGTGTGTTATTAGTGTATCTTTTTTTTTTTTTTTGATGTTTAATTAGTCTGTTTGTAAAGCTGCTTGGAAGTATACTTTTTTTGAATGTTTAATATTTACGGATGCAATATTTTTTTTAGATTTCAAGTGCATATGTTGTTTAATTTATTTTCATTGTTCATTTGTTGGAGTATCAATCTTTTGACAAAACAGAATGAACTAGTAACGTGCTTAAGGGGGCTTGGCTTAGAGACTTGGATCTGAAGAGATAGGGTTAACCATGATTTTGTTGTGGCTTTGATGTTAAAGTGATAGGATCATGAATATGATAGGGACTGTATATTGAGTCTTGTATCAGAGTTGAAAAAAGTCTTGTATCAGAGTTGAAAAATATAGCCAAATTTTTCATAAATTGCAATGCCAAATCTGACAAACTAACCAAAAAAAAATCAGAATTGAGAGCACAATTGAACAGTAGGCCTTTGACTGCCACATAATTTTGCTTACACATTAATAGAATTAGCATACTAAAAATAATGTAAAAAACTTGAATTTAGTCAATGTCAAGTGCTCAGCCATAAATTTGCTCGTCTTGGTGACTTCCCATGTTCTTATTAATTAAATTATCCAAATGTTCACCACAGCTTTTCTCAAATGCAACCCAAGAAGCAAAACCCTTAGGAGGCATTTTCAACATGGATCATTTTCTTAATATGAACCAATTCTCATTCTTCATCGACATACTCTTCTAGTATATCACCAATGCTTTCCACAAAGTCATCCCATGAAGCAAATCCCTTCGGAGGAGGAGGATCAAGATTACCAAGACCATTGGCAGGAACAACACATTTTTCATTAGATATCATCCTCTCAATTCCTTCTTTCTTTTACTTATGAACGAGGTATCTAATTTCTTATTTCTAGGATCCAAATCTAGCTAAATATATATTATTTTTTTCTATACATATCTAGTATGTAAATCTAAATATAGTGGGTGGGTTATGTTTACCATGAATATAACAAACGAAAATCAAGGTGTATATGGAAAGAGCGATTTTGCGGATTTTGCGAGACCTAGCAGAAAAATATTGCACTAGGATCGTAGGATTAGACTACTGATTGTCAATTCTAATTAGACGCCTATACTGTTGCTGAAACCCTAAACAAATCTCTAAATATCCTGACACGTTAAGCATTCATGTCAATGAGATAGTACACTTGTTAAAATTAAAATTTTACCTTCTTTATTTAACAAAATAGTCCTTGCTTATTGAATTTCACACGCAATTTTTCCTACTACATTATTACTACAATTATAATTTATTGTTTGCAAAATTCATAGACACCAGCACTTGTTGATCATACACGGTTCACCAGAGTTTACGTGTTTGCAGATCCGGAAGAGCCAGCACCTGTTGACAGGCATTATGTGACGCTGGTGTATTGCAACATCTTGATTTGATTAATCAGAACACTAGTGTATTCCTGACATAATTTATTAATTAGTTAACAGATGGGTCATATCTTTAAATGCAGCATGGTTTGGCTCATGTATCATGCCATATCTCAAGTCCCTGACCAACAATTAAAATCAAAAAATGGTCAAACATAATAGGTCAAACAAATAAGGTCAATAAGAAAAATAAAATCAGCACACTTGTGTATATTTATTGAATGGTACAATTTATTATGGTGATTATGAAGTATGAACATCTCTATGTTTCAGATTTTAGGTTTATTTTTATGTTGCTGTAAATTATTGTACCCTGTTTTGATAATCTTTTGGTGATTATGAACATCTCAAATGCATGCTTTATGAACATCTCATAATGTAAATTCAGATTGTAGGTGATTTAAGATTATGGACATCTTTTAGTGATTATGAACGTCTCAGATTGTAGATCCATACTAGGTGTGTATATGCCTCTCCATCAAGTGAATTAGACTAGATAGAGAATAATGCTTATTTTGTTTCAACATACCACAGTTGAAATCACAAAGAGAAACCGAAAAAAGACAATTGCAATTTCATTAACCACATTTACAAACACCATCACCATTACAGGTCAGACCACTAATTACTAAGTAGTTCCATTTACAATCTTTTTTACGGCCAACACTAAAGGTATATTGAAATACCAGTTCAACAATCAAATCATAAGCAAAAAAAACTAGACACACTACCAATTCCAGTTCGACTAACACCTGGACAACCATCTCCGATGCCGTCCGACAAGCAAAATTCCGATTATATTCAAATCAACACAAAAATAAACCGAAATTGCATTTCATTACCAAGTAGTTCAATTAGAGTCAAACTCATTCACAATATCAACATCAAAACATGACCCAAAAACCTAGTCTGTAATTCCCTCAAACAACTGAGAGATTAAATATTCATACCATGAAAAACTAGACTGTTCGACCCTCCTGCACACACCTTAATTACACACATACTAAAACTGTTACCCTCCTGCAAACACCTTAACACCTTAAAACTGTTAGCAGTTACCATATGCATAACAGTACCAAAACAAGCCCATCTGTTCCCAAAAAAGAAAAACACCCAAGATACCAAAATAACCACAATAAAACCAATACCTATTCTGTCAGCAGCTTCAGCAATATGAGGAAAATCAGCAATATCAGCAAAATGATCAGCAAACAGCTACAAGATTTCTTTGAATTTTCACGAAGAAGCACTTAGTCCGATTTCACATAATCGAAGCTTTACCATCAAAATCTTGTTGATGTTAAGGGATGTTTATTCATCATCCTCACCGTTGTTCTCATTGTTATGCTGACTGCTATCGTCGTCGTCGTCGATGCCCATCTCATCATCGATGTACTCATTGTTATACTGACTGCCTGTTTCTGTTGCACTTCCATAACCTCCATCATCTGCATCTTCATTTCCTTCATCATCTTCATTCTCTTCCTCCAAATCTCCAACTTTCACTGGTTCACCATTCTCATCAAGACCATCAATTGTTTCTCCATCAGAATGAACATTCAGTCTCTCATCCATTGTTCTTGCAAAAAGCCTAGGGATTTCTTTTTCTGCTAAGAACCTTTCATACCATGCATCCTCCAGCTTCTTTTTTCTCTTCCTCCTTTGCTTCTCTGTCTCACAATTTCTCTCATGATCATCACTTCTCTCATAATCATTCTCTTTTTCTTCAGAATCACTTGAGGTTGCACTGCGGGTCTTTCTCCAAACAAATCTGTTCCTTCTCCCCTCATCTCGCTCCTCTCTTTCTCTAGCTTTCCTCACATATCTTGCAATTCTCTTCATCTTCCATAGTTCATACAGTGGAGCATTTTACTGACGAACTCTTTCGAACTCAATCCGCCGATTTCTCTTGTCAATCTCTTGCTGCAGAAAATCCCTCAAATTCTCCAATTCTCTCGTAGACAGAGTCTTAGAAACTTTCTTGGCGAACTTAAAATGTTCAGAAGGTTGATTATCTCCGTTAGCATTGTTTCCTCCTAGATCACCCATTATCTCTAATCTATGTTTTATTTTCTTAATTTCCTTGCCCAATTTAGGATGATTTTTGTATGTTTTGGAAATTCTCTGTTTAATTTCCTTTTTTGTAGAAGATGACATTAATGGTCATTTAAGGCATTCGGTGGAACGTCTCGTCCCTTAGAAATTCACGCCTATTCAAAGGAATTCGCAACAATTCCTAAACCCATCATAATAACTCTTGCACACCAATATTGCTAATGGGAGTGTACCAAATTAGTGGGGGTGGGTTCCAAAATCATATAAGAGAAAACTGATTTTGCCCTGGGGCTGGTACGCCCCCCACTAATTTGGTACACCCCCATTAGCCTAATTGCATACTCTTCCAATTCTCAATATCTAATAAAACTGCCATTAAGGGGTTGATAGACAGTTCAATCAAACACTAATTATGATATTTGATTTTTTTGGTAGATACTACAGCGCCAGCACCTGTTGAGAGACATGATGTAGCGCTGGTGTACTGCATCTGTAATGGCAGTGTTTGTGTTTGCTAATAGATGAATGATTAGGTTGGAACATTTTTTGGTTTTTGTTTAAGGAACTAGTTAGTGTAAATTATATACTCTTAGCCTTTGTTTTTGTTTTTGAGTTATACTACTATTTTGGTAATGATGATCATCATGGTACTGAATTTGGTACAAATTTAAGTAAGCACTTTGGATTTTCCTGTTATCTAGAGAATGAATGTATGGATTGTTGAAAAAAATTGATTCTTAAATCATGGTGGGGTTTATATGCAGATGGGTTTTAGCAATGTTGGATGAGTTTGGATTCACCTATACTGATTGTTGAATTAATATTCTATCATGCTAGGATTATTAGTAATAGTACTAGGCTTGCACATAGATTTTTTTAAAGAATTGGGCCTAAAATAGTCTTTGAATTAATCTTACTCCAAACTGATGTCAGGGGAAAACCAATGTCAAAGAACGATCATTTGGGGCATACCCAAAAATTTTGGGGCATATAGAATAGGACAAAACCAAGATGTTAAATAGTGTTTCTGTAGTGCCCCTTATCTAGTCATTTTTCATAATGGCAAAAATGCCCTCATTATTTATATTTTTTAAATTATTTTTAATTAAAAAAAATATTTTCTTTAAAAAATAATAATTTTTATTTTTTAAAAAATTTAGTTTCTAACTTTTTTTTGATTTTTCTTTTGGTAAATTTTTTTGATTTACGAAACTAAGTTCAGCTGACAAGTGATATGTCGAACCTAAGTTTTTTCAAAACATACGTAGGTTCGGCCGATAATATGTCAGCCGAACTTGTTTTTTGTGAAAACATACCTAGGTTCGGCAGATTCGATAAAAAAAATAAGACATCCGAACTTAATATTATTCTTCATAAAGTGAAGTTCGGATAATATCTTCGTGTTTAATTATCAGCCGAACTGTTCATTGACACTTTCAGGATGAAAAAAAGAGAAGTTTGGTTGATAATTTGATTTTATTGTTAGCCGAACTTTGCTTTGTAATTGTAGTAAAAAAAAATTCCATGCAATAAGAACAAAAAGAAAAAACATTTTTAAAAAATTTCAAAAAAAAAAGTTTTAAAAAAATAATAAAAAAAATTAAAAATTAAATAAAAATCTTTTTAAAAAAATAAATTAAAAAAGTTAATATTAAAAATTAATTAATTAATCAAGAGTATTTAAGTAACTTAACCACTCATGAGGCACCCCTTATCACCCTGCACTAGTTACGGTCATCTATATGTATGCCCCAAAATTTTTGGATATGCCTCAAATGATGGTTCATGTCAAATCCTAAGTTTACTCGTGTTGATAAGGATCTGTTTGATAAAGCGCATTTCTATGTATTGCGGAATTCGCCTGAAGTTCATCCTGACATTGAGTAAGTATAACTAGATCTAGCTAGATAACCTCATTTTTGGAATGCAACCTGTCATAAATCATATCACTGGGCACTAAGATGTTAGTAAAAACAGAAGTTACTAGAGGTTGAGATGTTTTACCCAATTGTTGTAGTTGATGTCTCCCTCAAAGAGAGCTGGAAGCAAAATTACCTCGTTAATGAGGTCCCTTACCATACAGAGGTCTGACGAGGAGGGAGTGAGTTTAGACTGTGGCTTGTCTTTTGGAATTTTGTGTGTCTGCCACCAAAATTTGATGGGCTTGACCAAGGTGCAAGTAAGTTTAGCCCAAGTAGCATCTGACTCGGTTTGTGTCTGAAACTGTATGTGGTGCATGATCTGCTGAATCAGAGTTATAGGTGGCACCATGCTAGTTTGAAATGGATCTCCAAGTGGGTCAATTATCTCGGGGATTATCCATTGAATTTTTATCAAGATCCGACCCGAATTTGTGGTAGATGTGCATCTGCCAAGTGCTTGTTGCCGCTTCGCATGAGCCAATAGAAGGTATTTACTTTTGCTAGGCCAATGTAAATAGCCAGTAGACTTGCCACTTTGTAAAATCAAGTAATACCTATCTCTAGGACCAACGATCCGAGTACCACTAGAGTTTATTAACGGT
This sequence comes from Papaver somniferum, assembly GCF_003573695.1. Taxonomy (NCBI): domain Eukaryota; kingdom Viridiplantae; phylum Streptophyta; class Magnoliopsida; order Ranunculales; family Papaveraceae; genus Papaver; species Papaver somniferum. Next base: position 14,639,191 of record NC_039359.1, on the reverse strand, counting down.
TGTGATTCGGAGACGGTTGCTTTTCCCAGCCAAATAAAAGCAGAGAAAGAAGAAGTTCTTTCATTTTCTCAGTCCATTTTTCCAAACTAAAGCCAAGCAAATTAACAGTATTTTTTTGTCGACCAATTTTCCGAAGATCAATCATGATTTGGATTCCAGAGGTAGTGATGGCGAACAAGGTTCTTCTGTTGGGGATCAAAGGGAATCGAAGAAGCCTAGGCTGAGTTTGCCCAAGCATCAGGTAGAGGACAATAATTCTCAAGAAAATTTTGTTTATTTTTGGTGTTCTAAAATGGGTATTGTAGAGATGTATCTTGATTTTGACTAATAATCTTCTGATGTCGGATAGATTTTTTTCCCATCCTTCTGCTAGGATGATGCAGTTGGTGGGATCAAAATTTCTCCAAATAGTGGTTCTAGTGTTGCAGTTACAATTGAGGGGACTGGAAATGGGGTGAGCATGCAGGAAGCAACAGGAGATGGAGTTCAGAATCATCGGAGGGAAATTTCTCATCCGCAAACAGGAAGGCAGCAACAGGGAATGAGGGGAGTTAAAGACTGATGGGTTCTGTATGCGCTTCATCCCCGACGAGGCAGATTTGTAGTCAGTGAGGGTGTAATTTTGGTAGGGGATATGTGGGTTGTTTGTGGAGGTGCACGGCGGGGGTTTTTTTCCGCACCAATTTCTGAGGAGGCCAAAGCCCTAATTCATGAAAATGATACCCACTCTCTCCTGAAGCAGTTACCTTCCCTAATTTGATCATGTTGGCACCTGAAATATGACAGATGGCTGAGGATGTTGCGGTGATAGCTAATGCAGGAATTGGGGAGGTGACTCATCCTCAAGAGGTTCTAGCTGATGAGCCTCTGCCATTGCCAGTATCTAGATCCACTGCAAGAGCCACTGCACCAAAATCAGAATCCGCTGCGCCAAAGCCTGCAGGAAAAACTACAAGTATATCTGGAGAAGCAGATACTGTCTAAACAGGTGGGATTCGAAACGTATCTCTGAGTGATGTGATTAATATGTTGGTTATATATAACTAAAGTTTCATTTTGGATAATGATTTGCTAGGTAGACAAAATTGTTTTGTTGGTAAACATAATCATGGTATTTAATCTTAATATTAGTTTTCTGGTCTTTAATATTGAAATGTTGCGTATGCTAACATTATTAGTGTTTAGGCATTTAAAGCACTGCTTGCCTGTAATGACTAGAATTGAATTGCACATAACCCTGTAGGTATTTCTGACTATGTTGAAATGTCTTAGATTGAGGGTGAAATTAGCAAGAAGTCTTTTGGTATAAAGGAACCATTGAGGATGATTTTGAGGGTGCAGGTTACTAAGATAGAAGGTCAAACATAAGCAGTAGGGATGTAGGGAGAGTATATAGAGAAACATACCAGTAAGGAGTGGAGGGGAATCCATGAATCTCACCAATTTTAGCTTGTGGCCTAATTTCCTTAGCAAAAGTTTGAGAGCTTGTGGTAGACTGCATTTTAAGCTAGATTGATGCCCAAGAGATAAGCAGTGAACCAAAAAACTGTGTCTTTGGTCCATATGGAGTAGCAGAACCAATTTAGTTTTTTCAAAACACTGATTTTAAACAGTTAAAGATGGGCATCTTGGTGGATTGATTTGTTACCTACCTCCTTCGAGATCATGCGTTCGAATATGGCCAAAAGCTTTTTATTAATTTTTTCCAAATAAACTTTTTAGCCACGCAATAAAAACGGCGTGTCTATAAAAGCACTATGGACACACACATACTAGCGTGCCCAAAGAAGGAAATTTTTGGCCACACTTTGAATTTGGCGTGTCTATAAAATATGGAGTAGTTGAACCATTCAGTTTTTTCAAAACACTGATTTTAAACAGTTAAAGATGGGTAGCTTGGTGGATTTATTCGTTACCTAACTCCTTCGAGATCATGCATTCGAATATGGGCAAAAACTTTTTATTAATTTTTTCGAAACGAACTTTTTATCCATGTTATAAAACCGGCGTGTCTATAAAACGCACACTATGGACAAACATATACTAGCGTGTCCAAAAAGAACTTTATGGCCACACTTTGAATTTGGCATGTCTATAAAATGCCCACTATGGACACGCATACTGGCGTGTCTATAAATCGTACACTATGGACACGCATATACTGGCGTGTCTATCAATCGTATACTATGGACATGCATATACAGGCGTGTCTACTGAACCAACTTTAAAACCACACCTCAAGTGGCGTGACTAGACTTTTGGACACGCCGCAACTACCTAACTTGGCCATAGACTGGTCTATAAACACTCCCATCAAAAATTTTAAGGTTAACGTGACTAAACGGTTGATATTTTGACACGCTACTAGACCTCGCGTGGCTGAAAGCACTTATACTAACACGTCCATGGAACATGGCGTGTCTATAGAATAGAAGTATACCCTATAGACGCGCCAAAACCAAAAAGTCGTGACATGGAAATTTATATCTGGCGTGGTTAAAGACCATTTCTGTACTAGTGGTTAAAGAATTTGGTGATATGAACCTTCAAATTTATTATGGAGATTGGTTGTAGCCATGGTAGTTCTATTAGTACCAGTAGCAACAGTAATAACAATGATCATGAGAAGGTTTGGTACAAAATAGTTACAAGGATCAATCGCCCTGGCATTAATAAGAGAAGACATGACTATGTTGATAACATTTTTGGTTCTTGCAATGGTTTGGCTTGTTTTCGTATACCTCATAATTTTATAAACGATCATGTCTACATCTGCAACTCTTTTACTATGAAATACATTAGTCTTTCTAGAATAAATAAGAAATATAGTCATAAAGCATCTCCAATGCAAGGGGTAAAGGTTTTAAAATAGCATGACATTTAGGATTTAAGACTTTTTCCACCAAAAATTTAATCTCCAATGCATGGGTGAAGGTCATAAAGAAAGATGACATGGCTAAGCGGGGTAACGGAAAAAGTCTAATCTCTCTATAACCTTGGGTCTTAAGTCCACATCATCATTTTGTCTCTATATTTAAACAAAAAAGTGTTAAATAAGATCTTGAGATTCGGGATAAACTTTAGGTAAAAAGTTTTACCTTTTTTTTCTTGTCATCTACCGATGAACCACAAAAAGGCATTAATAAACCTCCACCTAGGATAACCTAGACCCCTTATATTGGAGATGCTCTTAGAGTGGGTGGATTTGCTGACCATGATTCGAATAACAAGTACAAGGTTATAAGAATCCATTATCACATAGTTCCCAACCATATGACCCGTACCAAGGAATTATAATACTCTTGGGAGTGGTACTGGCCACTGGGTGGAGAAACATCAAAGAAATCACTTATTCATTGTTTTGGCTGGGTACCCTTTGCAGATGGATCTCTTTGTCGGCTGGAATGGGTAGAAAAGAAGAGTTTCCATGGCGGGGAGAGTGCCACATACCAAATCAAGGTGCTGAGAGGGGATTTACATATGTCTTGTTCATAATTTAATTGAGCGTGTGGGGACATATGATCACTCAAAGATGTGCGGAAGAAAAATAATGGCAACGATGATGATGTAGAAGGGGAGTTTGGAGTTCAGTATAACGTGTGTAACTCCTCATGGTCATCTCTATGATCCATTCGCTGTCACAAAGAACAATGAGATTCTCTTGTGGCTCAATGAAACAAGTATTCTTTCTTAGGACAACTCCTATGATATGAATATAATATCATCCATAACTTAAGGAGCATCCACATATGTGTGGACCCTCATCAAAAAGTGGAGGTAAAACCTACTATGGATGAAAAATAAAGAAAAAGAATCCATCCGATCATGAACTGGCCAGATTAAAAAAAAAACACGCAACGGTTATAGAAGTTACCGAGTAAAATAAACCGTTACTGTTTTTTTGGATAAAAGAAATGAACCGTTACCATATTCTGTAACACTCATATCTATCACTGATTTCCTTTTTTTAAAAATAAAAAACTCCATCCAGTCACTTGAGAAAAAAGTTTAAGAAAAAAATACATCCAGTCACTAAATGTTCGGATGGGGTGTCCGGTCATCCTATGACCGGGTGGACTCTCCATAGCTAGCTCCACATGTTCGACGGGTCCCATCTGGATTTCACAAACATATGGATGTTAAAATCATCCGTAATACCACTTTTTGGTCCATAAAGTGTGGATCATCACAAAGATATGGATGCTTTTTGGATCCACAGGAATTGCCCTTGTGACAAGAAAACTGAAATTGTGACTGATGACCATAGTTTTGAGAAATTCCAAGGAGTTCCACACATGAATAGTCTTATTTGGCTGAAATCTCTAGGAGAAAAGTCAAAAAGGAAAGCCGGAAAATACAAAGCTCTCTAATATAGTCAGGAAAAGGTAATGCTGTAATCGAAGAAGGCAGGACGGCAGTTTGATTAGTTAGCTTTTTTCTTTTCTTTTTGAAGTACCTAAGTTATTTCTTTTTTTTTATGATGAAAGAAATTATGAAACAAGTTAATCTGTTGTCAGTAATAATGCTTGAGATACTCATAATTATTTTTTCCTTTGAAGGTGTTTCTAGTTTTATGTATGCAATCAGTATTGAATTCAATTTCCTAATGAAATATCCATTTGAGTGGGAATTACAAATAAAATGTGAACGAAATTTCTGTATATTAATGTTACTGTATATGTAGCCCAGAGCCCATAGCGAAATTTTTTTGTAAAGGATTATCTCCATTACCTAGCCTGTTCATTTTACTTTCTTTTTTTTTTCTTTTCTTTTTCCGCTTTTTTTTTTTGTGGAATCATAGCGGAATAGCCTTCAAGCAGATTGTCAGTCTTTTCTACTTCTTTTTTTCGTATTGACTAAAGAAACAATAAAAACATTCAATTTTGGTGACGTGTGCGAACATGACCAGTGATCCTACGCACGCCAGGGGTGAGATTACAAGGTCAATTGTTCCCACTTAGCCATTTTATCAGCCACACATAATGAAGTATTAGGCGAACACACCTAAGATAAGATTTACTTGGAATTCTAACTACTGGCGTTTTAAAAAATGAAACCATATAAATGGAAATATGAAACCATACAGCAGTAACTAACTAGTGTGCATTCGAGTCACTAAGTTGTTCATCTTTAGGTAGAAACTTTTCACAGCAAAGAAAAGATGGAATAGCAATTTATCAAAGATCACTAATATTTGCAGGAATCAAGCAACAACTACTGACAATTCAAGAAACAAAAATAAAAAAGCAATGCACAAATTCTTCTCCAAACAGCTTAATACCCATGTGCTTATTTAATCCAATCTAGCTCACTAGTTCCGCATGTTCGAAACCCCACCCAAATTGTAATGTTAATGTATCTGTAATCTGGTTTTCATTATCATATGTTACTAGAAGTCAAAGAAGAAGATACAGTAGGATTTCCAATGCAGATGAAATACCACTGATCAAACTATATGTATGGCCAAAACTGATTCAGAAAACATGTAAAATATGCACATTGATAGCGCTAAGCAAATTTTTGGGACATGTTGCTGCCTAGCCTAAGTCATAACACCTACTACATGCAACAAGTTCTTACAATGTGATGGTGATGCCTCTTCAAATCCAGTACATATTCGAAGTGTATTAGATATTTCATGTTTGGATCAAAGGCAAAACCTCTTGAGTAGAAATCTGTAGAATCATACATATGTTCTTCTAATGTATATACACACGGAAATTGCAGTAATCAGTTCGATAAAAGATTCATCAAACTATGGAGAAAATGAATTGACAACTATAAATGAAATTTAATCAATCTACTCTTTCATAAGATACAAATAGCAACAGAAGGAGAACTAGTTATCAGTTCAGGACACTGAAAATTCAACCAAAAGCAACTTAGTTATGGTGTTCCTATAACTGGTAAATCTAGTTATGGTGTTCTAAATGTTATACAAACTTCCAAAAGCAAAACTAAACCAAAACTCAATGCTTATCATTCATTCGTTCTAGGACCGTAATCAACCAGTAAACATGAGATATAACGACACAGAAAATTATACAACGACATACAAAATCGTTTCCATACACATTCATGATTCAACCCCCAAATTGTCAGACATTACACTGAATCACGAACTACTAGAATGAGCAGGAAAAAAAAAGAAGCTAATGTAAATCAGTACTACTCATATTGAAGAAGAACTCACTATACAGTTCTGTTGCTGCAAACCCGCCATTGGAAATACGCCAAATCCAAACAAGAAATCCTCATGAGAATCCAACCAAAAATATCAAGAAACCCCCAGAAATTTCAGATCCTCCAAATCTTGATAATCCTTCCAACTTCAAAAGAAACATAAGCACCAACAACTGCATACTGAACTTGCTCAATACTAAGATACACACTACTCCAATTACTCCTCCTAACCCATTGATCTCTACGAACACCGAGAAAACCAAGAAAATTCCTTGCCAAATTCTCCATTGTAGGTTTCGTACCATGACTGCTGCTAAGATATTGCAGTGTGGATTCTATTGGCCTTCGTTGTTTAAAGACTCCCATAGTTACTGTGTTACTTGTGACCGTTGCCAGAAATTAGGAACCATTTCCCGTAGGAACATGATGCCCTTGAACCCTATTTTAGTTGTTGAGGTCTTTGATGTGTGGGGTGTTGACTTTATGGGCCCGTTTCCTAATTCTTTTGGTGACCTATACATCCTTGTCGCTGTAGACTATGTCTCTAAGTGGATTGAGGCGGTTGTGTGTAAAACCAATGACCATAGGGTTGTGATTGAGTTCTTAAAAGATAATATACTTACACGTTTTGGTACACCGCGTGCTATAATTAGTGATGGAGGGTCGCACTTTTGTAATGGACCTTTTAGGCTTTTGATGAAGAAATACGGTATTACAAATAAGGTAGGTACCCCGTATCTTCCACAGACTAGTGGTCAGGTAGAGGCTTCCAATAGGAAGATAAAACGTATATTAGAGAAAACAGTTAATCCTAATCGGAAAGACTGGTCGTCTAAGCTTATTGATGCCTTATGGGCTTACCGTACTGTGTTTAAGACCCCCATTGGAATGTCACCTTATCGACTTGTGTATGGAAAGGCATGTCACTTACCTGTTGAGTTAGAACATAGAGCTTATTGGGTTGTTAAGCAGCTAAACTTTTCACTTGACAAGGCAGGAGCCCATAAGAAACTCCAACTCAATGAGTTGGAAGAGATTCGTAAAGATGCTTACGATAGTGCTAAGGAGTATAAGAACAAAATGAAACTTGTGCATGGTTGAAATATTTTAAGAAAGTCATGTTCTCCAGGTCAAAAATTCCTTTTGTATGATACTCGTTTGCATCTATTCCCCGGGAAGTTACGCTCTTGGTGGACCGGTCCTTTTGTGGTCCGTACTGTTTTTCCTCATGGAGCTGTTGACACCGAATGGTAGTAGTTCATCGAAGGTTAACGGTCAGAGATTGAAACCCTTTTTAGAGCCCTTTCCTACATGTGATGTTGAGGAGCTCCCTCTGGAGGACCCTGCTTACCCTTGATTGACCATCGAAGCGATTGTATGTTGTATATTAGTTTTTTTTTCTCTCTTCACCCAGGTACTATCTTTCCGACTTCTCTCTTTACTGATTCCTCATGTTACTTTATTTTTTGGTATTGTGCTTTCATTAGAAACATTGAGTACAATGTTAGATTTAAGTTTGGGGGTGGGGAAGAAACTTTTTGTTAGCTTTTAGTTGCAATAAATAAACTCCAGAGCCTAGAAATTTATGTTTATCAAGGATGGCACTAACCAATCTAAGTGGATGGAAGCATCTTGGTTGTAGGAGTTGAGGAACCAATCTGAGTTGGATGGAAACATCTAAAAAGAGTCTATTCATAAAAGCACAGAGCTCAGGTGTTAGAAAAAAAACATGGTAGTTTTACCATATCTCGTTGAATCCTTTTCACTTCTATTTTTATTTTCTTTTCTTTTAAATATGTTTCAAAGTGATTTGGTGGGGCACACGATTTAAGTTGTTACCATTGCTATGGTAAAATAGTGTGATTGAGATAAAAAAAAAATTTGAAACCAAACCATCAGACCAACTGGAATAAATTCAATAAAGTCGACCACTGGTGCCCTTGTATATGCCAGTTGTGTTGACCTAGAGTTAGGATTATCACCCGCTGGTCCCTTGTATATGCCAGCTGTGTTGATATTATTCAGACCGGTATCTCAATCCGTTAGGATAGGTTCATCCTAATAGTGGCCTTCAGACGGATATGGGAAACACCGTTCACCTTATTCAACATCAAAAATATCTACGTTTTTATCTACATGCATCTTCTTAATCTTTCCATGTGATTGGTTGACTCCGGTTATGATGTCCAGAAACTATCTGAGTAGAGCTCTGTCACTTATATATGAATTTTAGTATGATTGAGTGCAAACTCGTGTACATCAATTGGAATTTCGCATCAGGGTACTTCCTCTTGTAGTCAATGATTGGATGCCAACCAAGGAGATTCTTTAGTGCCTTAGAAGGTTCTGCGTAGACAGCTAGGGTCTGGAGTAAAGGTTTTGTAGGTACACCTCTGGTAAACCCTCCCGAGATTATAACTCGGTCACTAGGGCCACCTAGTGAGTTAGGATTTTATTTTTCTAGATTAAATTTGCTCGAAGACTAGCAAATAATAAGTTTGGGGGTATTTGATAGACACATTTTTGTGTTTAAGTTGTCCTCAATTTTCTATATTGTTGGTACTCAATTTCGTACTTATTATGGTGTTTTATGTGTTTGTAGGTATTTTTGGGAAATAAACATATTTTGGAAATTTCGGCTCAAAAAGTTGCTCGGAGCACCCCCGGAGAACATTTGATAAGCGGACTCTAAGTTTTGATAAGGGGAACCCTCATTCTCAGCACCCACGGCTATGTGTAGCCCAAATTAATCTTTATCACCCATCTTCCTTGTTTGAATTTTGGTTTTGGAGGGAAACTGAGTTATTTTCTTGGCAGATTAGGGTTGGATCTTTGGGCGTACTAGAAGAAGACTCAATGGCTGGGATTTGCTGGGATGACATGACTAGTCTTAACAGGCTTGGTATGGTTGATTTCGTCGGATAAATTTGGCTAGATTCTTGGTGAGAAGAAATCAGAAGAGCATGTGCACGAGAGGAGATGTTCACGGTATTTTATGTGTCGATGGGATTTTTCATGAAGCCAGAGCGTGTTTAACTTAATCTGGGACGTCTATACGCAATTTTGATTGAGTTGGAATGCTATAAACGCTTGCAGGAGAAGAAAAGGGAAACAAAATATTCCCATGGCTGGCAGAAATAATGAGAATTATTCCGCAGTTATTATTACAAGGATTTTCGCAACCTGTTGAGTATAAAAAGGGTTATGGAGATCATATTGGCGGACATCGAGAGTTTGGGAGAGAAAGAGAACAACATAGAGCTAAAAAATTAAGTTGCAGAAACCTCTATTGTTGCTGCTGGTGAAGAACATAAGACGCGCAGAAGCAGTCTTATATGCTACAGTGATTGCGACATACAGTTGACAGTCTTAGATCTACAGTAACAGTGACAGTTTGGTTTTATCGTTCTCTGTAATTTTAATCATTCTCGCTCTTTCATCATTTGTAAACCATCTTTGAGAATAAATGAAATCAACTTTTGAGCATGTTTCCATCATGATGAGAGGCTAAATTCTCGCGTAACCAAGGCAATGGATGAAGCTATTCACACATGAATAATAGGTAACTATTTCATTTTCTCTAAGTTTTTATTACAATTCACTCAATCACTGCTTTTGCAGAGTTCTTAAATGTTTACATAATTTTCTTAATTACTTGTGATTCAATTTGATAGATCATACTTTGTTGAATCAATTGATAGTCTATGCTTAGGGAATACAATTAATATTTGAGAATATGTTTGATTATTTGTGGATTAAGAAATAAAGGATTAAAAGGCAATTTAGAGTTATGAAATATTTGATATCATTTATTCATGTGTAATAGTGGATTTTAGTGTCTTAGTTATTTTTAATATATTGAAATCAATCTTGAATTAAGTTTCCTCTATTTTGAAATTTTATTAAGTCTAGAATCTTTTGCTTTCAGAAGTCTCAACGAACTTATTACTACAACTCAATTGAAAATCCCATCAATTTTTGGCGCCGCCGACGCGGACTTGTCTTTAGGCTAGAGTTTTTAGATTTTTATTTGTTTGATTTTATTTTTTCTTCTTTACGCTTTTGGGTTTTTGTCTTTTCCTTACAGGTTTTGGAATTTGGAGCGAAAGAAAAATTTTCCAAAGCTTTTGGTTAATGCTTAAAGATTTGGAGTAAAAGCAAAGCGAAGGGAGCGAAAGAAAAGAACAAGAAAAATTGATTAAAAAAAAAAGAGAGAGACATTTTATTTTATTTTATTTTAGAATTTTTTCTTTTAGATTGTCTTTTCTTTTACATTTTATTTTTGGGCTTTGGACTGTGAACTTTGGGACTTTATTTTTTTTAAACCCTACGGAAAGGTAGTTTTAAATATAAACTGTTTGCAGAGAAGGACGGTGATTACGATATCGCCTCGGCCCCTCGGGTTCGTACATGACATAGGAGTCGTGGCCCGAGTCGACTACAAGGGTTCTTTGCCCGTCTGGTATGGGAGGTAAGTTTTTCGAAACACCCACGAATCCCCCGTCAGCGGGTTTACTGTATTTTCTTCGTATGCATATATGTTGAGGAATTGAAAATGGCTGCTTTAATTTCCTAGTAAAGGGCAAGGCCTGTCCATACAAGATAAGGGTTCGGATTTCATCATCGTTCTCTTCTTGCCCGCCTTAGGAAAACAATACTTAACGCGAACCTAAGCCTTAAAATTTGGAATAGAACGAGACCAAGAGGGTAACGAGCTTAATAGGAAAGTCGTTCGAAAAATATTGGTTACTCTTTTAAGCATATTTTGAAGTTCATGATGGTTTCCGTAAGTTGAATACTCCGCCTTGTAATGTCGATGAGGCCTTGGGTATCAAAGCTCCATGCAGCTTCCCTCGTCTCTATTTAACTTACTTTAACTCGGATTGATTCCCGAGAGGTTTTCTCAGATTGTAACGAATTCCTTTTCGAAAGAATAGAAACTGGTCTAGAAACAATCTAAGTGGAGCCATCATGCTTTTTTTTTTGCTAGAAATCTTTAGGTTTGCTTTGGTGGAGTCAGCCTGCTTTGTGTTTGCTTAGAACCTCCCTTCCTTTAGGATTTTTTATATTTGTTTTATTTGTTTTTTTTTTCTAGTGTATACCCGAGGTCATTAAAGAACGGGCTTGGAAAAGAGACAATCTAGGTCGGTTGATTAGTGAAAAACCTAGTAGTTCTTCTTGTGGAAGCGGGGAGCTCGAAGACTCTTCTTTTAAGAGCCTTGTTTTGGGAAACTTCAGTTTTGAGAATCTGTCTCTTCGTGAGGAAAGTACCCCTAGTACTTCAGTTGTGCCATCGATGGCAACTTTGAAAGATTACATGTTCCCAACTAGGTCCACCCGACCCTCGTGCATTAAATTTCCAGCCACTACGGCTAATTTCGAGATAAAACTTAATATTCTTCAGATGATCCCTATATTCTTAGGAAAAGATGATGAGAACCCTTATTTTCATATTAGGGACTTTGAGGAAATTTGTGGGAAAATTAGAATAAAAGACCTTACTGATGAAGTCTTGAAACTTAAGATGTTTCCTTTTTCATTGAGAGATAAAGCCAAGACCTGTCTGAACAACCTACCATCCGAATTCATAGAAACATGGCAGGAACTTATTGCTGCTTTCTATATGAAATTCTACCCTAAGCATAAAACTGCAGCTGTCAGGCAGAAAACTAGTGCTAGTGTGCAACAAGACGGAGAATCTCTTTATAGGTTTTTAGAGAGATTCAATGATCTCCTATCCCAGTGTCCTCAACATGGATTTGATAAGATTAAACAAGTAGAGATTATTTATGATGGTTTAGACTATTCGACCAAAGCCATGGTCGAGTCTATGTGCGCTGGTGAGTTCACTAGTAAAAATGTTGATGATGCTTTTACCTTCTTAGGAGCTGTCGCTGAAAAATCCCAACAGTGGGAGTCTTATGTTGAACCCCATAAAAGAATCTTGGTCAATAGAAGTAGCACCAATGTGGTTAATACAAGCTTTGGTCAGATGCTAAGTTTGCTGCTTTATTTAGAAGGTTAGAAGCTTTGGAATTGAATCAATCTAAACATAGGTCTCTTGTTGAAACTGATGATAGGATTAGGGCCTCTCAAGTCTCTAGTTGTGGAGTAGAACCCAATAGCTCGTTTTTGGAAGGTCAGGTTAGTGAAGAGCAATCCCATGCTATCTATAACAATGCTAGGTTTGAGAACCGTCAGAAATTTGACCCATACTCAAAGACCTACAACCCTGGTTGGAGAAACCATCCTAATTTTTCTTGGTCTAAGGGCCAGAATCAAGGCCAGTCTAGTAATTCTCAGCCTCTCCCAGGTTTTGGTTATTTTAAGAACTCTTCAGGTCAACCCCAGTTTCAGAATGAGAAAAAGATCTCCACCTTAGAAGAAACTCTTACTATGTTAGCAAAGAACCATGATATGTTATGAAAGAACCAATATAGTTTCCAAGAAGAAACCAGGCAGAATTCTAAGAATAATTTCCAGTCTCTTGCTAAATTAGAACTTCAAGTCGGCCAAAGAGATAAGTTTCTTAGTGAGAGAGAAGATGGAAGGTTCCCTAGTCATACTGATCCTAATCCCAAAGGAGAGAAATCGTACAATCATGTGAATTCTGTTAAAACCCTTAAGAGTGGAAAGAAAGTTGACAATAAGGTTGACATGCCTGACAGTGAACATGTTGTAGTTCACCCTTCTGAGACAATGAAGAGACTGATAGAGTCTCTAAAGAGACCAATGAGGGTCCTGCTGATCCCGGATTTGTTCCCAGAGCCCCATTCCCATAGATGCTAGTTCCAACTAAGAGGGAATCCAACTTTAATGATATATTTGAGGTTTTTAAGAAGGTTACTATCAACCTCCCGTTTTTAGATGCGATTAAGCAGATTCCCGCTTATGCCAAGTTCCTTAAGGACTTGTGTACGCGAAAGCGTAAGGATTTTATTTTTATAGATTAGATTTGCTCGAGGACTAGCAAATAATAAGTTTGGATGTATTTGATAGACACAAAAAAGTTGTCCTCAATTTTCTGTATTGTTGGTACTCAATTTCGTACTTATTATGGTGATTTATGTGTTTGTAGGTATTTTTGAGAAATAAACATTTTTTGGAAATTTCGGCTCAAAAAGTTGCTCGGAGCACCACCGGAGAACATTTGATAAGCGGACTCTAAGTTTTGATAAGGGTCACCCTCATTATCAGCACCCATAGCTATGTGTAACCCAAATTCATCTTTAGCACCCATCTTCCTTGTTTGAATTTTGGCTTTGAAGGGAAAATGAGTTATTTGCCTGGCAGTTTAGGGTTGGATCTTTGGGCGTGCTAGAAGAAGACTCAATGGATGGGATTTGATGGGATGTTGTGACTAGTCTTAATAGGCTTGGTATGGTTGATTTCGTCAGATAAATTTGGCTAGATTCTTGGTGAGAAGAAATCAGAGGAGCATGTGCACGAGAGGAGATGTTCACGGGATTTTATGTGTCGATGGGATTTTTCATGAGGCCATAGCGTGTTTAACTTAATCTGGGACGTCTATACACAGTTTTGATTGAGTTGGAATGCTACAGACGCGTGCAGGAGAAGAAAAGGGAAACAAAATATTCTCGTGGCTGGCAGAAATAATGAGAATTATTCCACAGTTATTACAAGGACTTCCGCAGCCTGTTGAGTATAAAAAGGGTTATGGAGATCGTATTGGCGGACATCGAGAGTTTGGGAGAGAAAGAGAACAACACAGAGCTGAAAAATTAAGTTGCAAAAACCTCCATTGTTGTTGCTGGTGAAGAACATACGAAGAACATAATACGCACAGAAGCAGTCTTATATGCTATAGTGATTGCGACATACAGTTGACAGTCTTAGAGCTACAGTAACAACGACAGTTTGGTTTTATCGTTCTCTGTATTTTAATCATTCTCACTCTTTCATCATTTGTAAACCATATTTGAACATAAATGAAATCAATTTTCGAGCGTGTTTCCATCATGATGAGAGGCTAGATTCTCGCATAACCAAGGAAATGGATGAAGCTATTCACACATGAATAATGAGTTTCATTTTCTCTAAGTTTTTTTATAATTCACTCAATCACTGATTTTGCAGAGTTTTTAAATGTTTACATAATTTTCTTAATTACTTGTGATTCAATTTGATAGATTATACTTTGTTGAATCAATTGATAGTCTATGCTTAGGGAATACAATTAATATTTGAGAATATGTTTGATTATTTGTGGATTAAGAAATAAAGGATTAAAAGCAATTTAGAATTATGAAATATTTGATATCATTCATTCGTGTGTAATAGTGGATTTTAGTGTCTTGGTTATTTTTAATATATTGAAATTAATCTTGAATTAAGTTTCTTATAATTTGAAATTTTATTAAGTCTAGAATCTTTTGCTTTCACAAGTCTCAACGAACTTATTACTACAACTCAATTGAAAATCCCATCACTAGGATTCTTCCAAATCAAATGTTAACTTTACTTAGTTCAAGATCCGGAAAAAAAAATATACAGAAACACGCGTGTTATCCCTCCGTTATTTATCTCTCCTACATTTTTTTCGAACCCAGATAAAATGAGCAAAATAATACCCTTTAATCTTAAACGTGTTTAAAATGGAATTTTTGTGTGGAGTTAAAAGGATTTCTTCTCTACTGAAAGGCGATCTATTGCATCTTTCAATTTTGATTTTCATCCTCAAATGAATCAAAGGTTAATAATTTTAGTTGTAGGCGTTCAAACACAATATTCTTTGATAAATATGATATCCTTGATGTGAGGTTCAATAATTACATCGTATACATCCCCATTAACCATTTGAACATAAAAAGGAGTTACCCCAGTGATTATCAGCAGTTGTTTAAAGTATTGGTGATTAATAGTTATGGTATTTGATGTAGTTTTGGTGTTTTAATGTTGAATACGGTGGATTAAAATTAATATTTTTCTTGTAAGGTACAACGAGCCTTATACATGGGTAAGGATCCCCATGGTATAGTTTGGCTTTCGAATGAACCAAAACCGAAACCAATAAATTCGATTTTCTTGATCTTAATACTAATATTACCATTTACCAAGTTTGGTTCGGTTTAGAACCAAGTTTTATCGATATGGTTTAAAACCATCAGGTTTTGGTAAATAGACAATACAGTAACTAGAAACAATTATATGGATTAATATTCCTACTAGCTAACAAAAATAAACAGTATTTAATTTATTAGCCAAACCTCTTTCAGTGAAGAAATTAAAGAAATTAGCCATGCCTCTTTTCATTGAAGAAATCAAAGATCGGTGTTTTATTATTTATTTAAGATTTTAATTCATCATCATTTAAACATGGTGGATCATCCTTGTTGTTGAAAGATATATTTCCCCCTCCCTTTCTGATAAATATTATATCATGATTTAACGTTTCATCCTTTCATATTTTCTCTCTCTTAATTATGTGGTTTCTGTTGTTTGAGTACTCACCCATAATGATTCGGAGTTTTGTATTTAGAAATTAGAAATCACCCATAAGAATTTGAGTTTTGTGTTTAAATTTAGGAATCCCCGGTAAGGGTTGAAAATTAAGAAAATTGGAAACTAAGAAACATATAGGGTTAGGAACATATTCGATTATGCTTCAAAAAAAAAGATTGGTTAGAAAATTATAGTGAATAAGGAATGGATGTTATTTACAGAGTTGAGGGAATTTACTATTTAAGAATTGGGTTAGAAGCTCTTCGTTTTGTGCTCGATTTTACATGATTGTTACTCTGGATATTGGGAGGTGTAGCTTCTGGATGTTTAAATTACTGAGATTTCGTTGATAAGGTAATCTCTTGTTTTTTACTTTTTTCAGAAAACTATGATCATTGTCTATGTGCATACCTTGTGCACCTTCGAATTTATAACCGGCATCCTTCCGAGTAAACTGGTACACCCTATTAGCAACCATGCTAAAAGGCACGTAGTCAAGAATCATGTAACTCAAGCTTATTTAGATATTTCCGATACTCAGTCAGTTTGGAAAATTCAGTTTGATGCTTCTTTCAGTGACTCGGATTACTCGACTATATGATCAAATCTATCAAAGATAAATCAGATCTAAGTTGGATCCCAGCCGATGAAGATGTGTGCACAAATCACGAGATATGAAAACCAATAAGAAAAATCTTCTTGTCTTCAAATCTTCAATTGCGTTCTTATGTACCTGCACGCCACAAACTTGGATCCACATATGATCGATCACACACAGAATGGAGTCTGTTAACAATGGATGCTCACAAGTTGTCTTTATATCTAAAAGCACTTCTAAAGATCCCGTCAATACTTTGATCTTGTTTGGGTAACCCTTATGTTAGAAGAGAATGCTCTCAAGAATAATCAAACTAGGTGCAATCAAAGTATTAACAACACTTAGTCAATCAAATCAATAATCGAAAACTAAAATAACAATGCAATTATCTAGTTTCCCACCAACGGTACTCTAGAGCTTCTTGATCTCACAGAAGTTTTTAAATGAGCGTTCGTAGAGATTTCGCATAATTAAGGTACTTTTCTCTCCGGATAGACGTCTCCGCCATAAACAACACGAATGAAGTTTGTTTGGCTCTTATGATAGTTTGCAAGAAATGAAAACTCAATTATTTATAGACCAAGGTTGTTTGGACAACAAGGAAATTCCAAAACCGAAAATATTTTTAAGATATTCAATAAGTAACTAATTTCGGTCTCCATATTTCCAACTAATATCCAACCTGTAATTCCGAAGTCTCTCATTAGAAAATATCTAATATTAGTTTAGCACTTAACTAATATAACTTTCCAAGAGATATGTTTCGATTTGTTAAAAAATCAAACACATATAATTGAAAATCTTAATTAAAAGATTCTCAATATTTCATATTGAGATGACCTTGAGTACGAAGGAATATATTGAACAATAAAAGATAAGAAATATATTCATTTTCAAATTATGTCGACATCTGAAACTTTCCTATTTAGTAAACCCTAATTCCAAACTTACACAAAACTGTAAAGTAATATGTGGACATAGAGGATCTGTTTTTTCTCTTGGGACCGGTTCTACCATGACTCCTAACATAGGTTAAGATCGGTTCTACCAAGACTTCAAATATAGGTAGGGATTGGTTCTACCATGATTCCCAATATAGGTAAGGATCGGTTCTACCATGATTCCCAATATAGGTAAGGATCGGTTCTACCAAGACTTTTAACAATAGTTAAGATCGGTTCTATTATATGTATCCCAATATACATAAGGATCGGTTCTACCAAGACTCACAATATAATTCAAGATCGGTTCTACCGCATATTCCAAACTAGGTAAAGATCGATTCACCATAACTCTAAATATAAGTCAAGATCGGTTTAACCGAAGTTCTTACCTAGGTTCAAATCGGTCAAGCAGTATATCTTCAATGAAAATCGGACCAAAACGCCTATTGGTTTCCTTTCGATTATGAAACAAGTTTCGTATATGTACATCCTTTAAACATATTTAATCAAAAATAGTTTCCTAGGATGAAATAATACATATATCCAATACACAATCAAGTAACGAGTTACATAGATTATGTCGATGTCACATTTAGGAAGTTCAAAAGATAAACCTTATACTTCGTAATCAAATATTCTTCCTTGACACTTTGATCATAATTGACCAAGTCTAATACTATAGTATTAAATATAACCTCGTACGTTATGTTTTCAATCTTAAACGACTTGAATGCAACGATAGAAATGGAAACAAGTCAAGTCACTATCACTATACCCCAAGTGGAAGGTCGATGCCTTCATTGTAGTCGATACCTCTTCACAATCTTCGGATATTCAAGGTAATACTTGTATGTTTTGACTTTACGTCTGGGAACTATACTGAAGTTTAGTTCCCAGACGCATCCATAAAGACTTAGTAGCTCAAAAACTTAGTGTCTCGATCAGAAGTAATTTTCTTGGGAATTCCATGCAGACGTACTACTTCTTTGAAAAATAAATAAGCAACATTAGAGGCATCTGTAGTTTTCTTGCATGCTATGAAGTGAGCCATTTTTGAGTAACGATCAACAACCACCATAATAGAATCATTCCTCCTGGCAGTACGTGGTAAACCAAGTACAAAATCCATGCTAATATCCACCCAAGGTGCATCTGGAATTGTAAGTGGAGTATACAATCCTATGTTTTGAATATTCCCTTTAGACTGCTGACAAACCATGCATTTTTGTACGTACTTCTGAATGTCTCGTTTAATTGAAGGACAAAAATAACGTTCCTGAACCAAAGCAACGGTTTTATCACGTTCAAAATGTCCTCCTAGGCCACTTCCATGTAATTATTGGATCAAATGAAGACGTAAAGAACACTGTGGTATACATAAACGATTTCGCTTAAAAATAAAACCATCTTGAATGAGATAATCATCAACACTGCCTGTTGAAGAACCACACTTTTCCCATAGATTCTTAAAATCTTTATCTTCACCATACAGATCTTTCAAGAAATCAAAAGCTAAAGCCTCATGTTTGAGAGTGACAAGAAGATGAGCTCTTCTACTTAAAGCATCAGCCGCCTGATTCAATTTTCCATTCCGGTGTTTAATAGAAAACGTGTACTGATTGATTATAAATAACCACCTATCATGCATTCGATTGACTTTTGCAAAAGTTTTCAAAAACTTAAGAGCATGATTATCAGTATTGACAACAAACTCACTGTGAATAATATAAGGATGTCAATTCTTAAGAGCTTGAACAAGAGCAATTAATTCCAACTCATAAGTTGACCACTTCTTCCTTGTATCTGAATTCTTTTCACTATAATATGCAACTGGATGTTCTTCTTGAGATAATACAGCACTAATGCCAACAACAGAAGCATCACAATGAATCTCAAAAGGTTTATCAAAATTTGTCATGGAAAGAACAGGGGCACTACATAACTTTTCTTTGAGTAAAATAAAACTCTTATCTGCTTCTTCAGTCCATTCAAAAGTATCGCGCTTCAAACAATCTGTTAAACCAACTGCAATGGTACTAAAATTCCTCACAAATCTTCTGTAGAATGAAGCTAAGCCATGAAAACTATGTACTTCACGTATAGAAGTTGGAACAGGCCAATCGACAATTTTTTTGATTTTAGAATCATCCACAGAAATATCAGTATCTGACACAACATAGCCCAAAAAAGTAACTATGTTGGTAAAGAATGTGCACTTCTTCAAGTTTACATACAAAGCATTTTCTTGTGAAGCTGTAAAAACCTGAGACAAATGCATAAGATGCTCTTCTTCACTGTTGCTAAAGATTAATATGTCATCAAAATAAACAATGACAAATTTTCCAAGAAAATATTGCAGAACTTGGTTCATTAGACGCATAAAAGTGCTGGGTGCATTAGATAGACCAAAAGGCATGACTAACCACTCATACAAGCCTTCTTTTGTCTTGAATGTTGTCTTCCATTCATCACCTTCACGAATACGTATTTGATGATATCCACTTCTCAAATCAATCTTTGTAAATACTTTAGCACCAGAAAGCATATCAATCATGTCATCAATTTTTGGTATGGGAAACCTATATGGTATAGTAACTCTGTTTAATGCTCTTTATACACATACGATGACCACCATCCTTTTTGTCTACTAAAAAGGCTGGACTAGCACGAGGACTTTTGCTAAGTCTTATCAAACCTTTTTGTAACAAATCATCAACCTGACCTTGTAAAATCTCATGCTCTTTAGGACTTAACCTATAATGAGGTTGATTAGGAATAGAAGTTCTAGGTATAAAGTCTATATGATGTTGTAGATCTCTCAATGGAGGCAGTACATTGGGTAACTCAGCAGGAAATAAGTCACTAAAAGAAGATAATAAAGGTTGTACCTTGTCTGGAATCTCCACCATAGGTTTAGCAACTTCATGAGAGCTCAAAGAATGAGTGTTCAAAGAATGAACAATAGTAGCCACTAAAGCAGTCGTCTTCTTGTCTGCTGGTTCTTTGATTGAAGAAGAAGATTGTAAAGGACACAAAACCTTTGTAAATCCTTCATGAAAAAAAAAATAAGTATTCTCATAACATTTATGAACAGCTCGAATATCATACTGCCATGGTCTTCCTAATAATAAACTTGTTGCAGTCATGTTAATAACATCACATAAAGCATAATCTGAATATCCATGGAAAGAGAACTTCACTAAGCATTGATGAGTGATTTGATGAGTGGAAGAGCTATTTATCCAACCAACTGAAACGGTTTTGGATGAAGAGTAACATGTAAACCAAGTTTCTCAACCAAATTTGCAGAAACATAGTTGTGGGAATTATATAAATGCCCTCCTTTTTCACGGGCTTCACAATTACCCTTACGACACAATAAATATACCCCTCTCAATCCAAAGCCCATCAGGGGTCCATTAAGAAATACACGAGATTACATTTATACCCTTCATATATATTTATTAATCTATAACCAAAAATCAGTTATCAACGGAAATAAACCAGAACCGGAGAGAGAGAGAGAGAATTAGTTCGTCATCTCCGAATCAAAAAATTTCGAAAATTTTTCTGAGAAATCCAGGTTTTGAATCAGTAGAAGATTTTCCTTCAGCGACGTTCATCATCTTCTTCTTCTAATAAAACTATCTTCATTGATTTACAGAGAGAACCAGTTCGTCAGCTCAGAAAAAACAATTTCAAAAAAATTTCAACGAATTCTAGGTTTTCAATCACGAGAAGTTTTTTCTTCAGCTCATTCATCATCTTATTCTTCTACTAAATCTATGTTCAGTGATTCAATCTTTCGATCCGTTAAATATGAGATCTGAATTGAGTTTCTTCATCAACAACAGATTCAACCGAAAATTCTCGATATGTTTTTCTTCAACAAATTGGTAATGGTGATTAGTGATTGAAGATGAGTAGAAAAATATATGATGTTTGCGTGTTCAATTTGTAGTTTCTAAATCTTCAATTTTCTAAATTCATTTTTTTTTGTTTTTTATGTTGCAGAAAACGAGTTTTTGGAAGCTTGATTTGATTCTACTGGATTTGATTGGTTCATTTACATACTATTTGGATTCGAAATCGTTATTCATCTCTCAAACAGGTATCATTCAATTCTTCAATCTGCAATCTCCGGTTGTTGTTTTTTGAATTTCTGTTATTTTACTTAGGTTTATAATTTCATTAGTTTTTTTGATCTTTTATGTTCTATTGCTTCAATGTACTTTGCATTGTGTGGATGAATTATTAGTATTTTTTTTTAGAATACTGATGAATCAGTATTGGTATAAATTTAAGTTTGATGTTAGTGTAATCAATTAGAAGTTTCAATTTAGTGTTGATAAACTCAGTTTACTATCTAACCTTCGACAGTGAATATAACTTTCACGAGGGGGCTCATCCCCCGAGTGATTCGCGACGTAATTTAAATTTGTAGCTTAGGTTAGGTTTATGCTTTTTCTTATGGTTTGCAGTGAATTTTTTTAACATGGAGCATGTATGTTCATCGACTGCATACTAATGCGATGTGGAGTAACATTTTATGATTTTTTATGTTGTTTTTTTGTAGCAAAATCTTTGTTGTTGACATAGATTTTTCATTGTTGACACTGAAATATCCAGATTATTTGTACCAATGTTGTATAACATTGGTTGTTGATGCAGTTTTGTTGAATCAACTTTCATTGTTGATGCAAATAACCTTGATAAATTTCTGATTATGTTTGTTGATAATTGTTTTATTTGTATCAACATTGGTTGTTGATGCAGTTTTGTTGGGTCAACTTTCATTGTTGATGCAAATAACCTTGATAAATTTCTGATTATGTTTGTTGATGACTGTTTTATTTGTATCAACATTGGTTGTTGATGCAAATAACCTGGATAAATTTCTAATTATGTTTGTTTATATTTGTTTTACTGGACCAACATTGTTTGTTGACAGATTATGTTGTCAACATTGGTTTGTTGATCTCAAATTTTGTTTTTGTTTTTATTTTCTATTATGCAAGTAACATGTTATGTTTGTTGCAGACCAAAGATGGTTGTTGTAGAGTTCACATTTTGCAATTTGACCGTCTCGCATGATGTTTCTGAATCAACTACGGCCAGTGACATGATAAGTATTGTGAAGCAATACTGGACTTATGTCCCTGAAGACATTCTACTGTTTGTTTACACTGTATATGGAAGATCACATGTTATTAGTCATGATTTGGAGTTGAGGTTTTTCATTCAATACCGCATTTCGAAATGCATTGATGTTGTGAAGTTTAACATCCAGCTGAAAATTTGTGTTGATTATGTTCATTCTTCTTCTTCTTCTTCTGTTGGTCCTTCTTCGTCAACATCAAGTTGTGTTTCAAATAATGAATTGGTTGTTGTAGAAGACTTGACGGATGATTCATCTTTGACCAAAAGGGTCCCCAAGAAGTCAGATGCTTGGGCCAACATCTTAACTGGAGTAGGTCAGGTTTTTGAGAGTAAAATTGTTTGTCGTGATAGTGTTAAGAAGTACGAATATCATAGTGGTTACAAACTTGATGTACGTAAGAGTGGCAAGAAACGTTACATTGTACAGTGTAAGAACAAGGAAAGTCAAAGTTGTGGATGGAGGTTTCACGCATCTCTCATTGCCAATACTAAAGGTGTATTTCAGTGCAAGAAGTTTCACGGAGAGCATTCATGTGATTTAGCTTCTTCTGATCCCGCAAAAGTCAGGATGACGAAGTCTTTTCTGAAGGATATCTTAGTAGATGAATTTTGAGCATCAAAGAAGAAGAAGACTGCAGCTAATGTGCAAGATCTGCTCCATCTGAAATATGGTATTGATATCACGTATAGTCAAGCATACCATGGTTTAAAGTTCACTAAAGATTTTCTTTGGGGTAATGACATCAAGTCTTATTCAGACCTTGTTTGGCATAAAGATTCAATTGAACGTTATAATCCTGGTAGCGTCGTCAAGTCTGAGTATGATGGTGAAACGAAGCAGTTCCAGAGGTTTTTTGGTGCTTTCGAAGCTTCTATTACTGGTTTCAATAAGTACTATCGTCTGATGTTGTTTATTGATTGTACTTTTCTCACTGGGAAATTTAAGGGAGGTCTTATGGTTGCTTGTTGGAAAACTGGTAATCAAGGTATGTTTTTTAATCTTTTTTCTCTTTTTTAATTATTAAATGTTTCTGTTGATGACACAATAACTTTTGTTGTCTGATATTTCCTTGGATTTCAATTATATGAATCACATAATTTTTGTTTATACCGTAAATATTGTTATTGATCCCAGATTTTTGTATTAACTTTTGTTGTAGGTTCCTAGTTTCTATTGTTGATCCCATAATTTTAGTTTGTTGATTCCATAACTTCCATAACTTTGTTGTTGATTCCATAATTTTAGTTGTTGAGCCCATGATAGTTGTTGTTGATCCCATAGTTTTACTTGTTGATCCCCTAATATGTTTTGTTTATCCCATAATTTTAGTTGTTGAGCCCATAATCTCACTTGTTGATCCCATAATTTCAGTTGTTGATCCCATAGTTTCATTTGTTGAACTCATAACTTAGTTGTTGATCCCATAATCTCACTTGTTGATCCCATACTATTTGTTGTTGATTCTATAATATTTGTTTTTTCACCCCATAACTTTTTCATGCATTTCATTTTAATGGGTCACTTTGTGAATTTTTCGTGTTTTTTTTGTTTGTTGTAGAGATCTACCAGTTGCATTTGGAATTGTTCCTTGTGAAAATTGTGACAGTTGGGAATGGTTCTTAACCAAATTGAAGGGTATTATCAGTGAAGACCATCCACTGACCATCATATCAGACCGTGGAGCTGGGATTTTGAAGCATGTCCCTCTTGTCTTTCCAAAAGCTTACCATTCTTTCTGTTTGTACCACATGGAAGGTAATATTCCGGTTCCAAAGGGAAAGAGTAGGCAAACTGCTGCGAAGATGTTTGAAGAGTGCTACACTACGTTAACAAAGGAGAAGTTTTATGCTGCTCCCAAGAGTATGAGCAATCTGAAGATGGATTCAGTTATTGATTTGATGGTAAAGATTCCGTTCAAGAACTGGGCTGCTCATGCATTTCTAGGAGAAAGGTTTGGTGAGAACACATCAAACATTGCTGAGAGTTTTAACAGTGTGATTAAGCATGATAAGCGGCTTCCATCACTTGAGCTTCTAGATTCTATTCATGCTTATGTAATGGAGCAGAACTACAAGAGGAAGGTGGAGTCTGGTAAGTGGACTGGAAAGCTTACTTCCCGGATGCAGGCTAGGATCAACAAGATGGTTACTGATTGTCATTTTTACAAGTTCCGTAGATCAAGTGATAAAGTTTTTGAGATTATTTCTCCTACTAGAAAGCACCTAAGACTTGCACTTGCAATTGGTGGCATAAGCATAGTGATAGGTGTCTAAAACACCTAATTTTATATCTAGTATTTATGCTTTCTTTGCTATAATCCTTGTGAATTGCATCTCTTATGTTTAGTTTTGAGTTTTATAGGTTTTTTGGAGTCATTTGAGTAAAGGGAAGTGGAAGTCATCTTAATCCAAGGTTTCTTCTCAATCATCTCGAAGAGAATGGAAATACGGAACCAAAGGCGAAAGATCAAGGTCAATCTGATGCTGTATGGGAAAGTTGCAAGCAAAATCAGATATTAAGCTTGTCAGTTCTCCAAAACTGACAATACAATGAGAATGAAGCAGGAATTTTTACTGTCAGTCTTCTAAGAATGACAGTTTGGAAGCTATCAGGGTGACCCTTAACTGAAGCATGGGTGCCATCATCACCTCCCAAAGTTATATCCTTATGTCTAAACATGGGTCAGACTGAAGAAGAACACATTTTCTGCTTTTCATTTCTTCGTTCTGCAGCCGCTGGAGACGTTCATGGAGGTGATTTTGATGAGGAATTTGGATGGAAGATACGGAGCTGAATTAGCAACAGAAAAAAATATATGGGTTCTTGAGCTCATTGTTGCAGTCGATGGTGAAGAATAAGCTGATGTTGTTCGAATCTAAAAGAGGATCTGAGGCTGTTACAATTGAGATATTAGGGTTTATTTGAATCAAGAACACAGGGAAGAAGAGAATATCTCACCGTCGTTTTAATGGGTTGATGAAATGTTCGCAGTTCATGAAGAGAGAAATTAAAGAAGAAATTGAAGGTTAATGAAGAAGTTTGGAATTGGGTATTACTTGAATTCAGATTTAAACCCCAGTATTCATGGTATGAGCTTAAGGGTTTGGTGGTACAGAGAAGGAAGAACAGATGATGTAGCTGTTGCTGGTGACTGCTTTTGAGTACTGGTGGAATTCATAGCTGAAATGGATGTTGTGTTGGCTGGGAGATTGCAGAATGAGTTGCATCTGAGCAGATGAATTCGCAGGGAGACAAAAGAAGCTATTGTTGTATGAATTGAGTATCAGTGGGAGATGGTGGTGCTGAGATAGCAACATGGGTTTGATTGAAGAGTTTGTAAAGAAATAGAGCATGGGTCTGTGTTGGAATCGTTATTAGAGAGAAAGAATGATGATGGCTGCTGATGAATTTATTGAGTTGCTGGTGAAGACAGTAATGAAGGAGAAAGGAGGTCTGAAACTGCTGGATGATATGGATTTGATTCATTTGTTTCCATGTATTTGTGCTTGGCAGAGAGATGACTCGAAATTGAAGCTGCAGCTATTGGTATCAAAGATGATGAATGAATGAGTATCTGTCAGTAACTAAATTTCAGATGGATGAAGTACTGAATTTGGTCAAGAAGAGGTGATATTGGAATGGTTTCACTGAGAAGAACACAGAGGAGATGGATGGAAAGTGAATGAACATAGGGGACTTGTGTTGCTGGTCTTGTAACTGTATTAATGCATAAAATTGGTGTTGGCCTTGAGACATAATGTAGAGAATGGTTCAAGGAGGATTAATCCGTGCCGCTGCTGTTGATTAAATTGTGAGTGAACTGAGAGTGCAGGTAGGTTGCTTCCAATGGATATTGCATCTGAACTGAAGCTGGAGATGATGGAGCAGGTTGTGCTGTGGACATTGAGAAAACTAGTAGCTATGAAGTAATGCAGCTGAAGCTGAGGTATTGCAACTACGAATGAGAGTAGAGCAAGGAAGCTGGAGGTATTTGAGGTTATGCTCAGTCTTGCACCTGCAATGGACTGAGGCTATAGAATGGTGCAGCTGGAAGGATTGTGCAGTACAAGTGCAGGTTGAGATGGAAGTTGCACTTGCAGATGAAGGAAATGAAGTTGTTTGTTGGTTATGAATGGGGTTTGTTAGAAATTAAGACTGGAAGAAGCTGGTGGTATATTTATGGAGCATACAGCGGGTTAATAAGGTGTTGGTGATTGCTGGTGCTAGAATGAATGGGTTTGCAAATCAGTTCATGGCCGGAGTTGCAGCTACTACAGAGATGGAATTGGTTGAGAAGATAAATGCGAGATTGCAGGTGAGATTACGGAGCTGTTGAAAGTATGGCAAACTTTAGTTGATGCAGTCAAGGACTCAAGATGAGCTGATACCGAAGCAACTGTGTAGGCAGTGGAGATAGTAAAAGAACATGAATCTGCGGATGAGAAATTGTAGGTGGAATGGCTATTTGCGGCTCACTGAATGCTTTCGCTGTTGTTATTGATACAAGGAAGAAGGAGCTGAGCTATGTCGTGTTCCTGGAGTTGTTGAAGGCTGGAATTGGCTTGTCAGTTCCAGGTGACTGACAAGTTTGGAAAGTTATGGGCTTGTGAACTTTGTTTGAGGCCTGATCTGGGCCAGACAGATTGGACGGCCGGGATTTGGAAATTTGGTTTTTAATCGGCAGAATTCAGAAACATATAAAAGAGAACAGTTTTCTCAAAACCAAAAAGATATCTCTTCCTCTTCTACTACTTTTTGCCTAGGGTTTAGAAACATGAGTTTTCTCTTTATTCTTGTTATGAACTCCATTAACATGAGTAGTTAATCTTATTTCTGGTTATGGATTAGTTGGATTTTATAAAGCATGTTTCTTGTTCGATAAATTATTTTTGTCTCAATTTTATCGATTATGATTCACTAGAAATATCGTCATGTGTGATTGATTGTTAGTTTTGTCAAGTTGCAAATTGGTAGAATATCTATTGCTAGTTTAGGGTTTATTATACGTAAACGTGATACACCTTGAATACAAGTAGCATAATTGTGATTATTGCTTGTAGTGATACATCCTAGTAGTCACAAGTGAGTCACAACCTTTGTTAAATCAGATTAGTGCTTTTACACGTTCGATTGCTTTGATTATCCTGATTTCATAGAACTTAATACATCCAGGGAATTAAACTTGATTAGTGTTTTTACACGTTAGGTTATTCTATAAGGTAGAATTCATACTCGCATCTTTTAATGTGTTTGTTGATGAAAATAGGAGATTTGTGGGATATACTTGCGATCAAGATATCTTAGGGCCTTTGATAAAAGAGAGATTAAATATCAATTCTAGTTATTGTTACATGTTTGTGAGTGAAGATGAATCCTTAACCAATATGTGCTCTATTTGATTTGCTTGTTTATTTCTTTGTTTTGTTTTTATTTTATTTTAGTATATAAAAATCAGAAAACCCCCCATTGGTATTTATAGGAAACCGAAACAATTTGACAACCTTAGTCCTCTTTGTGGGAACGATCCTTTCTTTCCCTTGTTATATTATATATTTTGAGTAGTAAGAAAGTATAATTTATTTTTGACGCATACGACAGCGAACACGTAGTTTCTCTTGCACCCATTCGATGAAAGCCATGTTGCAGATTGGGCCAGATGAACCTTACAAGTACATCATACCATATTATACCACCGAGTACTATAGAGGTTTGTATGCTCGTCCTATCTATCCTATTCCCGACTCTGAGAGGCCTCCTAAAATCAATGAGGAAGGTTATGTTTTGCCTCCAAATAGCGGTTGAGCGTCAGCTGGAAGGCCAACTACTTCAAAGTATAGGGGATCACGAGAGAAAGTTCGCAAGAAAAGGAAGTGTGGTCAGTGTGGAAGATTTGCCTTCCACAAACGTCGTAGATATCGCAGAGCTCCTTTGGCTCCTCGTGCACCAATCTTCCGCAAGGAGTCTAACTCCAGAATGATCAACTTCTTGAGGAGGATGTTGTTCTGGAGTATCAGTAATCGTAGTATGCTAGTTATGATGTTTTCCTATTTTCCTGAACTTCTTTTTTTACCTTTTTATGCTAGTTCTTTGATGATTAACATGGATGTTAGTTCTTTTTATTGTTTTTCCTATATTTTCTTGTTGGATTAATTTTGTTTTTAATTACATATATTCTGTTTTTTATTTCTTTATGAATGATATTCTTGTCAGTTTGCAGGTTCCAGGTTTGCTGGTTTTTTTACAGGAAAAAGTACTATGTAAAAAGTATCAACATATCAATGTTGATCCAAGTCATGGCATCAACTTCCAATGTTGATTCCCATTACTGGATCAACTTCCATTGTTGATGCTTACTGAAAAGAAAAAAAAATCATGGTTTCATCTGTATATATATACAACTCAACTCCATCAGTTGTACATACCTGCAATCTTTACTAGGTAAACAGTATCAACATATCAATGTTGATACAAGTCATGGCATCAACTTCCAATGTTGATCCCCATTACTGGATCAAATTTCATTGTTGATGCTCAATAAAAAGAAAAAAAAATTCATGGTTTCATCTGTATATACAACTCAACTCCATTATCTGTGCATACCTGCAATCTTTACTACCAACATTCATTCACTTTGATAACAAAACCATTCATTCACTTGATAACTAATAGTAATTAATATTAATTCATAACAACCTAGTAACAAACTAGTACTAAACATATCCTCCAAATTGTTTCAGAACCTAAACAGAGTTTCAGACATAAATTTACAGTAACTATAAGATGTCTTGATAATCAATTAGCAGACCTTCACAGATTAACTAAATTACTTACCAGCATATGTAAAACTACACCTAAGTGTGTTTGCACTAATCTAATGATTCAACAGAGTCTTGTATGTTGAGTACCTCTTCGACTGAGTCTGTAATCTCTTGTACTTGCTTACCTTCTAATGGTTCAACAGAATCTTGTATGTTGAGTACCTCTTCGACTGAGTCTGTAAGTTCTTGTCCTTGCTTACCTTCTTCCGAAGTTGGTTTTCCATGCATCAAATTCATCTAACATCCTGGCAGCCATCTTCGCTCTCTTCTTGTTTATATTCTCATGGTATGCGATGCTCCTATCATCTAGATCCCAGCAGTCCCCACGCTTGACCAAACATTTCATGAACATGCAGATGTGAATTGCGCAGTCCAAACCTTGTTGCGGTGGTACCGTGTAATGGTCTAAAATTGTAGTTACTGGTTCACCTGTCTCAACATCTTTTACACCCATTTGGTTCAGGAGAGGAGTCAATGGTTGTACCATGACATTGTATTGCTCGTTGTATCCTTCGTAGTGATAAATGGTGCTGAAAATCAACCATCTTCCACGTATCAACGTAAGAAGCACCCAATGGAATGGTTTTTGATTCCTGTCTTGTAGACACATCTGGTATCAACAGTATTGCATCATCGTCATGCACTGGGTAATTTTTCCTTAACATTTCTGGAATCCCACATTTATCCACTTTGTTTGCATCTTTGCTAGCTAATGCACCCCTCATTATTTGCTGCATCATTTTCATGGCATTTAGTTTGTTTTTTACAGATAACAACAATAAGGTTTCAACTACGATAATATAGAACTAAATAAGTTTATGTAACAAGTTATTGAAAACACAGATTAAGAGTTTTTGTTACTTACATAAGCATTTGTAGGCAGAATTAAGTGCTTCTTCCCATAGTATGCCGGCTTATATGGATTATCCATCTTTAAATTCAGCATGTTGATGTAGTAATCAACAATCTCGTTGTTGATGTTCTGGTCATCCATTAGTGCTTGGATATGCCTTTCATAAACGATCTCTTCCACTACATTGTTGAAAAAAAAGCTACATGCTCTGGTACTGCATTTGCAAAGATTGGGTTAACTCTCTGATATAACATAACATATTATTGTTGAAGCATTATTATCCATACATAACATATATTAGAAATGTTAACTGCAACTACGATTTACAATCGTTTTTCACAGATGTTGCATGGCATCAACTTTCATTATTTAAACCTATGAATAAACAGGAAATTTGTTACAGAGTTACATACATTTCTGTTGCTTTCTCAAAGAATGGACGAAGGACATTTTTTTCTTCCTCAGTGCAAGATTTCCAGAGTTTGAGATTTTCTGGCTTCTTCAGTTTCTTTGGCTCAGTCGGTGTCACATCAATGTATTCTTCAAGGTCGATTATTTCCGGTTCTTCTTCAACACCTCCCCCTTTTTCTTCTTCTTCTTTCCCTTTCCTCCTTTGTTCATCTTCTTTACTTTACCTTCAGGTGTGTATTTATTTGGCGCATTCCTTGATGACCTTGTGTTATAACTCCTTGCTCTTCTAGTAGCTTAAGACTGATTCCTTTCGCTTCAGAATCATCATCGTCTTGGGTGGTGTCTTCGTCTTCAGTTGGTCCATCAATTTCCTCTAATTTGAATAGAACTTTAAGCCCTTCCAACACATTATTGTCATCTGGAGTTTCAGAATCACCCTCTTCTATTTTCTGTGTAGGAGTATATTCTGTTTGTTGAGTAGGAGCATCTTCCGTTTCTGGAGGAGTAGGAGTAAATATTCCGGCAGTGATCGCACCGAAGCTTGGGGTAGTACCTGCAGGGAAATAATCCAATTAGATTAAACAGTATCAACATATCAATGTTGACCCATTATTTTTTGGGATCAACAATTATTGTTGGTTCTTCTATGGGATCAACTTCCATTGTTTACCCCACATTATTGTATCAACTTCTAGTGTTGACACTTACAAAAATAAAAAAGTATGCATGGTTTTATCTGTATGTACAAAGTTAATTCCATTATCTTTAAATGCTAACACTCATTATCTTCTTTATAACAAACCAATCATTCATTATTTGTTGATCCATTGCTTTCATGGATCAACTTTCATTGTTGACACTTAACAAAAAAAAATCGATATAAACAACTTAAACAAATTAATTCATAACAAATAAATAGATTATCCAAACTGGTATAACCTAAACATACTTGCATACAATTCTTAGAGTAACTAATATATCTTTCAAATTTATTACTTCTTTAACTGAGTTAAAATAGTACCTGTAGGGACATAATCCGATGTTTCTGGATGTATAATGTTAATTGGAGGAGTTGAATAAACAACGACATCTCCCACGATCTCTGCTTCCTGCATGTTTGTACTCCTTTCTCCTTCTTTTACTTCATTCTCCTCTTCTATTTGTTGAGCTGAGTTACCAATCTCTGCAACCACAGTACTGATCTGAAGATCTTTCTCCTCTTCTAACTGTTGATCTGAGTTACCAATCTCTTCTATCACATCAGCTATTTGAAGATCTGCTTCTTCTTGTCTTCTTTTATCTTCTCTTCCTGCGTGGAATCCCTTCTGCCAGTTTGTGTTCAAAGCATCCGACACCGAAGGCTGTACCTTGAATTTTAGTCCAGTCTGATAACCCTTCTTAAAGCTTTTTTCCAAATCAGATTCACCTGAATCTGAAAGTGACAGTGCCAGTTTACTTGATTCTTGTTCTTCTTGTACATTCAAGTTAGCTTCATTTTGATTTTCAGATGGTTCTCCATTTCTAACAGCTTCTAACTCAGCTTCATTTTCCTTTTCAGATGGTTCTTCACCTTTATTCTCCACTTGAGTTAATTCAGTCTCAATCATAGCATTGGATGCTCTTCTGAATTCCTCTTGAGTACTCTCTGATCTTGCTCTCTTGAGATTATTCTCATTTTCATTCCATAGCTTCACTTTATTAACAATATTCTCAAGTCTCTCTTCTTCTCCAGGCTGCAACTGAATCCTGTGCTTGTTGATGTCAATGATTTTCTTCATGAATATTATGTTGCTCATTAATGCCTTTGCTTGGTCTTATGATAAGTTATTTCCTGCTTTGCAAACTCAAGAGACATGTTTTGTTATTCCAGATTCTCATTCCTCTGCCTCTCTACTTCCAACTCTCGTGCTGGTGCAGACAGATCAATCAAATACATCTCTTCATCTGTCATCGGATCAACAAAATCTTCATGAACCTGTAAATCGACATAAAAATATAGTTAGAAAAAAAAAATTGAAAATATTATTTTTTTCTCACTTTTTACCCATAATATATCTTTCACGAGGGGGCGTATCCCCTGAATGATTTGCGACGTATATTAAATTGCAACAATATATAACTGGAGTACATGTCAGATATGATGTCAACTTCCGTTGTTGATACAAACAAAATGTGGTACATTTTTACATTGGTTGTTGATTGCATACAATTGTATCAACCTCTATTATTGATACACAAAATCTGTAATACATTTCAGAATGCAACTCAGTATTCATTTATAATCACACATAAAATCACACTTGTTTTCCTAATCCTAATCTGAACCAGCTCTAATATAAATACATAGATACAATAAATGTGCATAATCAATCTTTTTCTCTAGTAGATTTCAGTTATTCTCTAATCAATATACATACAAATGTATCAACTTCATTTCGTTGATACACAAACTTCGTTTGTTGACTCCCTAAACTGGTATCAACTTCCTTTTGTTGACATGATAAAAACTGAAATCTATTTGAAATAAAAATTGAGTAAATGAATATTTTACCTTATGTGTGAACCAAGTCATGTTTATTCCATTTTTAACTTTATCTCCAAATTCTTTTACCAGTTCTTTGCACATTGCATGTTGGCTCCATCTCAGGAATCTCGGAGTTGCGCTTTCAAAATTTGACCTCTTTGCGATGAATTTTTCTATATGTTCGCAGAACCAATACTGCATACATAGAATCAATGAGGTTAGTTTGACATACAGTATGTGTAAGGACCCTCAAGGACGTCAACACTATTTGACCGGTTTAGCAATAGTCAAGAGACGATTTAGTCGATAATGACTCGATTAGCTAATATAGATTTTAATTAATAGGAATTAATCTAACAATGATTTAGATACGAGACTTGTATCATTAGATAGGTCTCAAAAATTTAGGCGAAATGGACTACTCGAACGTGTCATTCGGATATCAGACGAAGAAGTTATCATCGATTGAGTATGAATGGCAGATTACTCATTTTGTAGAAAAACCGTCTTGCCTCCCCTTATCAAATCTCGTGGGTACCTTAGTGTTTTCCTTGGTCTTATCTAACCAAACCGAGCAGATAACTCACATTTCTTTTCTTCTTTCTTATTCTTATTTTTTTCGTTTCTATTTCCTTCTTCTACTTTTCCTATCTTCTTCCTCTGTGAGAGTTCGAGTGATGAAATTGAGAGTTGATAAGGAGATTTTGATTGTTGAATATATTCAGATAATGAAGGAGGTGTTGTCGATGTGATTAGGAAGGAAGATATTAGAGATTGCTAAGAGTTTATGATGAATCATAGAGAAGCAGAATTAGGGTTTTGAGATTGATGTTGAGTGCATGATGAAACTGATAGGAGATTCGGGTTGTTGTTAGATGGAGATCGAGAGGCTTGTTGTGTGATTTATCCGGCAGAGTCGTGTTAGTGAAAAATCATTGAGTTAGGGTTTGTAAGAAATTCAGAGAGGCAATAGAAGATGAAATTGAATCTTTGGAAGATTAATTGGAGATGGAATTGACGTGAATCAGATTATTTGAGTGAAGCAGGGTTGTGCTAGCTGTGAAGATTGATTCAATTTAAGAATTATGGTTTGTCATGTTCTTCCCCAAATTGAGAAATTGGGTTTTGTTATTGAAAATCGTGGTTAAGAAGGAGTTAACGGATGGGTTTTTATGAACAAGAAGTGAAGAGGAAGATTTTGATACTAATTTGCAGATCCAGCTACTGAGAAGACTTCAATTTCAGAGTTGAGGTAATTGTCTTCCTCTGTAAAGTTAGTAAGATTATTATCTTATTGCTATGTTTCAAGTCGATGTTATCGTGGTCTTGATTTTCATTATAACACTAAGATGGTGATGAATGAAGATTATGGAGTTTATTTGGTTTCTTGAGATGATGAATGTACTATGAGTTGTTGGAATATTTTGGTTGTTGCAGTAATAAGAGTTATACCCGTGGTATGAGTTCATATGAATTATAATTATATGGATTAATGATGAATGAGTTTTAATGAAATTGAGATTATGAGATGAGTCGCAACTGAGGTTGAATTGCAGGCTGGGAAGATGTGATGGGACTGTGTCTGTAGTTAGAGGTGGTTTTGATAGTAATGGGTTTGAGTAACTGTGGTTAATGGTTTGAGTTTGATATTAACTAAAATTGCAAGAGGTGTATGAATTAATGAAGGTGTTGCCTGAGTTGAAGTTAGTGAATGCAAATGTTGTTATGGTTGCAGCTAGTGATAGTTTTAATAGAAGCTTGTTGTTGAAACTACTGAGTTTGGTGGAGTTGGTGGTATTGTAGACTACAAGAAATAAGTTCTAAAGAATATGTTTTGTTGTCAATTATTGGTGGTTGAATTTGATTGGAAAGAAGTAGATGTATGAGTTAGGTATGAGTTGTGAAGGTGGAATGGAAATAGAACTGGGAAGGGGTTATTGGTGGATGTAGCTTGGAATTGAACCGAAGTTGGTTGTGATAAACTGAAAGGTGGTGGTGATTGATCTTAATTGAGATCTAATTGAAGTTCAGGGGTTGAAGTTGAGTTTTGTTGTTGTGTTTTGAATGGCAGTGAAGTTGAATTTGCTATATGATGTTGATGTTACAGTTAAGAGTTGAGATGGCAGTGGAACTGAAATTGCAGGTGGGGATGTCATGGCTAGTTAGATGAGATGG
Organism: Papaver somniferum; assembly: GCF_003573695.1. NCBI lineage: Eukaryota > Viridiplantae > Streptophyta > Magnoliopsida > Ranunculales > Papaveraceae > Papaver > Papaver somniferum. The sequence goes on along the minus strand of NC_039359.1, from coordinate 14,604,062 downwards.
CAGTGGTTATGGTGATGCCGATATGAATGGTGAGTGTGGAATACAAGAACTGTTGATGGGTTCTGCTGAGTGTGAAGATGGGGATTAAGCAGAATTGAATTGTTGTGAGAAAGGGTGATAATGGGAGTGTAGGACTGTAGTTAGTACTGGCAGTGAAAGCTTGCAACTTCTGCTGTTGCAGGTAGGCTTTGTTACTTTTGTAATTCAATTTTAAGTTATAATTTGAATGAATGAATTGATTCAATGATTACATTGAAGTTCAACTTGAGTAGAGTTGTTGAGTTAGAGTTACAGTTGTGTAAGTAGAACCCTTGGCCTGACTGACTGAGATTATTTAGTCTTGTTTAGCTGACTCAGTTAATCTGACTGAGTCGGATCTGTTGACTCACGGAGTTACCTGTCTTGACCTGAGATGACTCAGTTGACCGATTTAGTCTTCGACCTTTGACCAGGACCTGACCTTGACCCGTTGACCTGACTTTTAGACGTTGACCATCAGTTGACCCCGTGGACTGTTAGTGACCATTAGTTGACCTTAGTGAACCAGGCCTTGTGCAATGGGCTTGTTTAATAAATTTGGGCTTAGGTATAGTTTTCTTATTTTGATGTATTAGACCCCTATGGTCTGAATTAGACTTTGACTTCTTCTACAATGTTGTAAATATTCATAAGACTTAGATATTGGACTATAGAACCAACCTAATTCAATTAGTAAACCTTGGTAATGTTAAAGATAGATAATAAAAAGGTGTAGACCGTAATGGGCTTGCAACCATTAGATAGTTCACTTAGCTTATAACTGGAACTTGTATGAATTATGTTATGAGCCTTGTGTGAGCCTTTTGGCTAAACTCTTAGTCTATTAACAACGATGGATTCAAAGGATGAACCAGTGGATCGTGGACCTCGAGTTAGGCATGGCTTGTCATCAAAAGAAGTGGGGATACATTTGACTCTTTTATAACCATTGTTGTTTCTTTTACAAAATTTTATGCTTAAGAAACTCATGCATTGTCTAGTGTGAATTCCATGTTTTGTTTAAATTGCATTACTATACTTCTGTTGATTTTGTTAATCTTTCCATGGTTTGGAAAGGAATTGTGATGTTTGTTTCTCATATGAATTGTTATGGGAAATACGAATTTCCACCTGTGGTATATATGATACGCACCTTCACATTTATATCTACATGAATTCAGCTTTTATGCTTATATCGGTCGACAGTTTGCGAGTTCGGAATTGTCGACATCCATATTTACGATTAGGTGTGTATTTGCGAGTTCGGAATTGCACAACCATAGTATACATTGTTTGAAGAAGGAGTTTGTCCATATACATGTTTGTTTACTTCTGTGAGGATATGCTCTTTCACATTTATATCTACATGAATTCAGCTTTTATGCTTATATCGGTCGACAGTTTGCGATTTCGGAATTGTCGACATCCATATTTACGATTAGGTGTGGATTTGCGAGTTCGGAATTGCACAACCATAGTATACATTGTTTGAAGAAAGAGCCTGTCCATATTCGTGTTTGTGTATCTCAGTGGCTTTGTCACCATTTAATGTCTGGGAAAACATTATTGTTTTTCTTAATCTTGTTTATGATTACTTAGAAGTTAAATGTTAATTATTCCCACTTTCAGTTTTCAGAGACAGATCAGAGTTGCGCAGCGAAAGCCACAAGTGTTGACTCCGTTAATTAGTGAACTTCTGCTATGTTTATTATGTTGTTTATTGTATCTGCAAACCAACTGACTATTGTATATGTATCATTTGAGAGAAGTTCATGTATATATATTCTGAGCGGGGTTAGTTTTGGGATAAGTTTTGTAGCAGATTTCGTAATTGAATGTTTAAGTATTTGAATTAGATTCGTAGTGCCTCTTTATTTAGTTAATCTCTTGGATTAGTCAGCTACTAGCTTAGGGGGAGCTACAGTATGCATTTATTATGTTCAGAAATAAACATTATTTTAAATGTCTTCTTTTTTTACCGGCAGTAGAGTTGTGCATCCAGGAACACTTCCATTCTTTCCTTTCTGCTTTCCAATGTATTTAAGAAGATACTTTACTATGTGGTCTGGCCACGAGACTTTGTCCATGTTCAAAATATGAGGAAGCCAATGCTTTGTTATTCCTGTTGCACCATCATCTGTGAAGAAAACAACTATGCACAGCCACATAGCAAAAAGTCTCACAAAATGTTGTGGGTCAGACTCATCGTTAGCTGCATCTTTTAGTTTGCGCTCAATTTCATCCTTCGTTATTTTAGCACTGGTATCTTCGTCTTATCCTGGTCTGAACTTGTCTTTTAACCATGTAGTCACTACAAGATCATTATTTTTATTCAGCAACTTATTCAACTCTTCACTCTCGATGACCCTTCTTATCTTAAACATTATTGTAAAATCTCTTGGTTCTAGTGAGCACTCAGAAGCAGTTTCATTTTTTCCAAACTTGAACTTGTTTGTTTTCTTATCAAATGCTCCAATAAGTAGCTGTATTGCAAGGACGATTTTCGTTAACCACTTATCAGTCGTTATGTCGATCATGTCTGCTGTGTAGAATGGGCTGATGAACTCCCAGAACGGACATTCCTTTAGTGCTTTCCCATTGATTGTCTTCTTCTTATTTTTGGAATCTCCTTCTTCAAACAGTTTGTATAGAAATTTACACACATCAACCAGCGGCATCAGACATGATTTGAACTTGGTTTCGTTATTCCTTGACCTACCTGCATACATGTAACTCATTCATTTATCATTTTACTCAATATAGAATGAACTTAATTATATTGCAGCATACAACTCAAATCAATAATAATGTATAATTCATTTAGTTTTACCTTTTAGTTCTTCCTCCATTTCTCCATCTGCGGATACTTTTCTTCTTCTGATTCTGACTCTGATTCTACTTGTTCATCCTCTGAATCTCCTTCGTCTTCTTCTTCAACTACCACCTTTTTCTTTCCTTACGTACTGCTTCTTGTTCATTTTTCTTCTTCTTTTTTGCCGTTTCTTCCTATTCTTGTTCATTTTTCTTCTTGGTCTCCTTCTTTCTTTTTGTTGCTCTAACTTTTTTACTCTCTTGTTGCGATTCGTCTTCTTCTGAATCTCCTTCTAGTTCTTCATTTTTGCTCTTTCTTCTTTTTTCAAACTGTTGTTGTTCTCCAAGCAATAACTTCTTGTTAACCCTCTTCCTTTTGGGGGCTATATTTTCATCAATTGGTTGTGAATCATCTGCTTCTATACTCTTCGGATTTATCCTTGGTGATCTTCTCATTCCTTTAACCTATTTCAAACAGCATTAATCTAGTTAGCCATCTTATTCATTCAATAATCGCAACAATAACAATTTAACAGTTAGTAAAAAGAGATCAACATCTGTTGTTGATCCTATCTAATGGGATCAACTCATGTTGTTGACAACAATTTACTTGTATAACTCCTGTTGTTGATACCATCAAATGGTATCAACTCCTATCATTGATTCCATTTAATGTGATCAACTAGTGTTGTTGATCTCATTGTACATGTAGTATTATAGTTGGTTTTCAGTTTTATGGCATCAACACATGTTGTTGAACCATGTTACTGGTATAATATGGCATCAACTACTGTTGTTTACACCAACAACAACAACTATACTGGTGGCTCTCTAAAAGAGTCACAAACTGATACCTGCAAGTGCACAGGGTTTGTTGTAGTGAGTGTGCAAGGCAGGGTCGAACCACAGAGACTAGGGTGTATAGTTTAAGTGATGAAGCAAGTGACAGTTAACAAGAAAAATCAGTGGTAGTGAATAAGAAACAGTGAAACAAAGACAAACAAACCAAGGCTGTGAGCCAAGGGCAGTGACAGAACTGAAAAAACAGTAGCATGTAAAGCAAGTAAACAGGAACATGGTAGGGCTTTTGAATCCACACCTTGATCCTAAACTAAGGCAGATCCTAATCAAATCATGTTCTTGTTTCATCTCAGGGAAGATTATGGATGATTTAACTAATCTTACTAACTTACCCCTAGCATCAACTGTCTTCTCACAGTACAGCTGATCACAGGCTTGTTTGCTCAACCAGTTATCTAGCAATCCGCATTAGTGGAAGGTTAATCCCCTAAGTTCTCTAGTTCACCCCTAGCACTGAGTGTCTTCTTACAGCACACTCAATCACAGGTGCATTTGATCACTAAGTTTACTAACTTCCCTACTTCAATTAAGCACAGTCCTTCAAATGGACTGAATCCTTAGCTACTCTCACTCTTACACCCCTAGAATCAGCTGTCTTCTTACAGCACAGCTGATCACAGGTGCATTCACTCAACTAGCCAATTATCAATCCTACTTAGTTTCAGCACTACAAGAACAGTGACATGAACAAGGACTATCCTAGCTTACAATTCAAGAGTATCATCTAACCCCTAGCAAATGGAGTTAGAACATAATGAAATTAAATGACAATGGAATTGAAATTGTTTAAAACATTGAACTAAACTTGAAATGAAATTAAATTCTAAAATGAACTGAAATTTACAAAACAATTTAAACTAAGAACTAACTCTTGAGGCACTGGCTATTCCAGTCCTCTTGGGTGAAGCACTAGCTAGCCCAGGCATGCCTTCTAACACACACCCACACATCATATTTATAGTTACAAGCTTCAATTAGGGTTCTACACAAGTTTTCCCCAAATCCCCAAAAACAGCAGAAATTAGGGTTACTGATTTACCTAATTTGATGGGATGATTCGTTCCCATGTCTTCGACCCATCCTTCCTCTGCTCTTCCTTCTCCATCTCCTGTTCCAACTGCTCCTCTAGCTCGAGCTATTTTATCAATTTCTCTTCTTTCCTGTCTCTGAAACCCTAGGAGAGAAATTGGTATGATAGCTGGCTAGAAAGAAGGGGAAATAGATGGGGTTTCGTTAGGTAATAGCCATGATGGCTTTTGGTGGTGGTTGTGGCAGTTGAGGAAGGTCGTGGTGATAATGGTGGTGCGGCAGGGTATGGTGGTGTTGCAGAGGGTGAGGGAGAAAGAGAAGAAGTCGATGGAAAATGGATTGGGGTGCGTTTGTTTTGGGTATAGGGTATTTGGTACTCGGGTGTTGAGCGGGTTTAGCAATTGTTGATGAACAGCGAGGATGAGACGTTGGATGCGAAGATGATGGATCGATCTAACGGCGAGACAGAAGGAAGCGAGGAGCGACCGTTGGATGCGGAAGTACAACGAAACTGACGGCTCAAGATGGAGTTAGGTGCTGTAGTGTTTGACAGGAGCTTCAGACTTCGATGCACGACGATGAAGCGACCGTAGGATGCATCTGTGGATCCAATCTGACGGCTACGAGCTGAGGCAGGCTTTGGGCTTGGTCTTGGACTTAGGTTAGAGTTTTGGCTTAGACAATTCTGAGCCCACTTCTTCTTTAAGAACAAATTCTTCCTTCCAAGCCCACTTATAGTTGATCCGGCTCTTGCAAACATCATTCTTCGTTGCCTTTCTGTGGGAGTCTTTGCCGTTTCTTTGCTCTTTTCACTTTGTGAGTTAACCAGGCTTTATTTAGTACCTAAAAATGCAAAATTAATTAAGAAAAGTATTTATTCTTGAAAACAATGAAAATACAGAATATGGGATAAAATGGAGAATTAATGCACAAAAGATGAGTTAAATGCCAAGAAAATATATAGAAATATGCACTTTTTAGCACTCATCAAATATCCCCAAACCTGAATTTTACTTGTCCTCAAGTAAAACAAAACTAAGGAAATCCTACCTATACCACTGTCGCTGGTTTCTCGAATGCATTTAGCGTATGCACTAAGCCTTTTAAACCACTAAGTGTCCCTAGTGGACGAGTGAAGTCTCGTGAAGGTTTGCTTAGAACGTACCTACAAAGTTCTAGGACAAAATATAAGCTCAGATTCCATGAAATGTGACATGTGCAAGACAGTAGAAGCTCACAGCAAAATGGAGATGTCAATCTAGCTATCAAAGGCACAATCCTAGCACTGATAACAACTAAAGACACGTGATAAGAGTGTAAAGTGTATCTACACATGTTTCTAGAATGACCTGAAGTTATGACTACTAATCACCAAGAGATAGTTTTTAGGCTAAGAACCGAATTCTAAGCCAAGCTAGTTGTCCGGCTTTACGAGAATTGTGAATGTTCACCCAATGAGTTGGTGATATTTCAGTTTACCCGCGTTATACACCGATGGCTGCACCCTCCTTGCTTATTACAAGACTATTTACAACAAAAAGATGACTCTTTACATGACTCTTATTTACATTGATTACTCTCTTTTATTTTTGGAACAAGAGAGAACTATTGTCTTTAACATGACAAAACATGGAATAAATGCTTGATATTTTTTTTTTATTTTATTTTGATTTTTTTTTTGATATTTTTTTTTTTTTTGTAAGAAATAACTTTGATTTTACAACATAGTGACACTTTTGATACATGAACAAAAAGAAAAACATAATTACATGACTCTTAGCAAGAGGTGGCCCTTATCGAATGCATCCGGTCAAATTCTATGGTTGCTTTTCTTAACGTATCCTCCAACTTCTATCCCAGCCAACCAAAGAACAAGCTAGTCAAGTCTCATTCAGTATTCTAAAGTGATTGGCAATCAAACTTCCTATCAAACACCTTGAAGATCGAGGCTATACATGTATTGGTAGATTGTGCGTGTGCAAGTTTCTTATCACTATGAATTGTGCTAGAATCAGGGTGCCTAAATATCTAGACTAAGAATCCTAATAAAAATACATATGCACAAGAGTCAACATTTCAAGGTAAATGAGCTCCATTTTTATGATTTTATTTTTAATTTTTTTTTTTTCAATTTTTCAATTTTTTCAAAAAGAATTCAAAAAGAAGGAGTTCTTGTTTTCAATTATGGCATATTATCGTGGTATCTACTCTATACCCCCAAACCTAAACTAAACATTGTCCTCAATGTTTCAAAAGATGTAAAGAATTATAATACAACATATGAAGAGGATCATGCTGAGTAGAGAAAAAGGAAAGAGAATACCCGATTTCGGCGAAAGCAAGATTAGAACTCCGTTATTCAAGGCAAGAATCCAACATATGTCAGCCGAGATCATATTGGATTAGCAAAATATGTACAAAAAAACAACTTTTTTTTTTTTTACTGGATTATATACAAAAAAATTTGGTTTTGTCGGGAGACATTTTGGCAAAATTTGGTTTTGTCGGGAGACATTTGGTTTTTATGGGAAACTTTTGGAAAACTTTTTTTTTTAGGGAAAAAGGGGGGTTGCAGTTTGTTTGAGGCCCAAAATTCAGTTTAAAAAGTTGGCCTAGATTTTGGTTTTCAGAGTTACAATTACAGGCCCACAGTAAATTCAAACAAGCCCAAAACAGTTTTAAACAAACTCAAAAACAAATTAATCAAGCCCAAAAACAATTAGAACAAGCCCACAAACTGGGTTCAGAAGCCCAGTTGGGTATTTGGCTGTTGGGCTCTCAGAGAGTAAAAGTACGAGGCCCACTTGGGCTTGGAATTTGTTTTTCAAATTTTAAATTTGGGTCAAACCCAGTGTTCAGAAACAAGCCCAGAAGTTCATTTTCAGTTGGGTTTTGGGCTAGCAGTTTAGCCAAAAGCTTAGGCCCATCGGGGCTTGAAAATGTTTTTCAATTTTTTGTTTGGGTCAAGCCCAGAGTAGAAACAGGCCCAGAAGTGAGTTTTAGAAATGGGTTATCAAAATTTTCAGAAACAGAATTTGTTACAAGCCCAGAATAATTACACTTTCAGAATTTCTACTTTTAGTTTAGGCTTACACTTTGAAAAGGGGAGCCCAGTTGGGCTCCTTAGTTGCACAGCCCAGTTGGGCTTGGTTCTCAGCAACAAGCTCAGACCAGCAACTCAACAACAGCAGAAGGAAAACAGCAACAGCACCAGAGGCTGGCTGTAGCAATGGCCCAAGCACCAGCAGCAGCAGGAACTCAGCAGCAGCAGGGAGAAGAAGAAAGTAGCAGCACAGCTGCAGCAACAACAACAAGAGCACCAGAGGCTCAGCACCAGCAGCAGAGGCTGGCAGCAGCAACAGGAAGCAGCAGCAGCAGCAACACCTGTTGGCTCAAAAAGAGAAGTAAGTTTCTCTTGAAAAAGAAGCAATGAGGGATCAATACAGCAGTGATATGCAAACTAAGATGCAAACTAATATGCAATATGCAAGATGCTAATTCAAGTTACACTAAAATGCAGTTAACCTAAGATGCAATGCAAAACAGTAAGATGCACAACAAGTTATGCAAAAACAGCAAACTAAGATACAAGAAAAACTTCAACAAAACAGCATCCAAGTCCCCGACAGCGGCGCCAAAAACTTGGTGGCTCTCTAAAAGAGTCACAAACTGATACCTGCAAGTGCACAGGGTCTGTTGTAGTGAGTGTGCAAGGCAGGGTCGAACCACAAAGACTAGGGTGTATAGTTGAAGTGATGAAGCAAGTGACAGTTAACAAGAAAAATCAGTGGTAGTGAATAATAAACAGTGAAACAAAGACAAACAAACCAAGGCTGTGAGCCAAGGGCAGTGACAGAACTGAAAAAACAGTAGCATGTAAAGCAAGTAAACAGGAACATGGTAGGGCTTTTGAATCCACATCTTGATCCTAAACTAAGGCAGATCCTAATCAAATCATGTTCTTGTTTCATCTCAGGGAAGATTATGGATGATTTAACTAATCTTACTAACTTACCCCTAGCATCAACTGTCTTCTCACAGTACAGCTGATCACAGGCTTGTTTGCTCAACCAGTTATCTAGCAATCCGCATTAGTGGAAGGTTAATCCCCTAAGTTCTCTAGTTCACCCCTAGCATTGAGTGTCTTCTTACAGCACACTCAATCACAGGTGCATTTGATCACTAAGTTTACTAACTTCCCTACTTCAATTAAGCACAGTCCTTAAAATGGATTGAATCCTTAGCTACTCTCACTCTTACACCCCTAGAATCAGCTGTCTTCTTACAGCACAGCTGATCACAGGTGCATTCACTCAACTAGCCAATTATCAATCCTACTTAGTTTCAGCACTACAAGAACAGTGACATGAACAAGGACTATCCTAGCTTACAATTCAAGAGTATCATCTAACCCCTAGCAAATGGAGTTAGAACATAATGAAATTAAATGACAATGGAATTGAAATTGTTTAAAACATTGAACTAAACTTGAACTGAAATTAAATTCTAAAATGAACTGAAATTTACAAAACAATTTAAACTAAGAACTAACTCTTGAGGCACTGGCTATTCCAGTCCTCTTGGGTGAAGCACTGGCTAGCCCAGGCACGCCTTCTAACACACACCCACACATCATATTTATAGTTACAAGCTTCAATTAGGGTTCTACACAAGTTTTCCCCAAATCCCCAAAAACAGCAGAAATTAGGGTTACTGATTTACCTAATTTGATGGGATGATTCGTTCCCATGTCTTCGACCCATCCTTCCTCTGCTCTTCCTTCTCCATATCATGTTCCAACTGCTCCTCTAGATCGAGCTATTTTATCAATTTCTCTTCTTTCCTGTCTCTGAAACCCTAGGAGAGAAATTGGTATGATAGCTGGCTAGAAAGAAGGGGAAATAGATGGGGTTTCGTTAGGTAATAGCCATGATGGCTTTTGGTGGTGGTTGTGGCAGTTGAGGAAGGTGGTGGTGATGATGGTGGTGCGGCAGGGTATGGTGGTGTTGCAGAGGGTGAGGGAGAAAGAGAAGAAGTCGATGGAAAATGGATTGGGGTGCGTTTGTTTTGGGTATAGGGTATTTGGTACTCGGGTGTTGAGCGGGTTTAGCAATTGTTGATGAACAGCGAGGATGAGACGTTGGATGCGAAGATGATGGATCGATCTAACGGCGAGACAGAATGAAGCGAGGAGCGACCGTTGGATGCGGAAGTACAACGAAACTGACGGCTCAAGATGGAGTTAGGTGCTGTAGTGTTTGACAGGAGCTTCAGACTTCGATGCACGACGATGAAGCGACCGTAGGATGCATCTGTGGATCCAATCTGACGGCTACGAGCTTAGGCAGGCTTTGGGCTTGGTCTTGGACTTAGGTTAGAGTTTGGGCTTAGACAATTCTGAGCCCACTTCTTCTATAAGAACAAATTCTTCCTTCCAAGCCCACTTCTAGTTGATCCGGCTCTTGCAAACATCATTCTTCGCTGCCTTTCTGCGGGAGTCTTTGCCGTTTCTTTGCTCTTTTCACTTCGTGAGTTAACCAGGCTTTATTTTAGTACCTAAAAATGCAAAATTAATTAAGAAAAGTATTTATTCTTGAAAACAATGAAAATACAGAATATGGGATAAAATGGAGAATTAATGCACAAAAGATGAGTTAAATGCCAAGAAAAATATATAGAAATATGCACTTTTTAGCACTCATCATATACCGCAGTTTGTGCATAGCTATCCTTACATGAAACAAAACAAACTTCAAAACAAATTCTTCTATAACCAAAACCGGTATTACATGACATTATTTTGTAAGTTAGTTGTTGAGGTTCATTCATTCATTTAGAATCATTAACAACAATTACCATAACTTGTTCACATACAGACTTAGATACTAGTTTCATATCTAATTTAATATTGTAAAACAAACTCCTGAGAAATAATTGTAGAATCAACAAAGCATTTTATGGATCAACTCCAATTGTTGACCCCATCTATTAGCATCAACATCATCTGAAACTGGTTTTTTTTCCACGATTTTTGTCATCAACATGTAAAGAACTTACACAACACATAGAACAAAGCATTTTATGGTATCAACTCCAATTGTTGATCCCATCTATTAACATCAACTGAAACTGAAACTTTTTTTTTATACAATTTTGACACCAACCTACACATACAGAAAAACAAACACATACAGAGAACAACAAAGTGGGTGAAAATCAAAATTAACTAAAGAAATTATTTCTTACCTCTTTCATCTGAAACTGCAACTTCTGAAACTCAAAATCAACTCCAACTAACCTAAAATCAAAATCAATCAATTAGATACAAAACTAAGTAGATACCAAGTCAAATCAAACACATTAGAAGCAGGAATTGATCATAAATCGTATACGCAACAAAATTTTTTTCTTCAGAGAAATAAATCTGATTTTGTAAACCGTAAGAAATCAACTTCAAAATGTTAAAAAAAACATCATCGGAACCAATATATTCATCAGTAACAGTAAGTAGAAGATGAGAATCGTGTTTACCTCTTTGAATTTTGTCTTTGAATCTTCAAAATCAGTAAAACCTAATTTTCTGTCATTTCTTCTCTGATTTTTTGATTATTGAAACTGAAAATGATTATAACCAAATCGGACTGAGTTATATATACAACGACAGTTTCTTTTTCAGTTTTGATTGACATTTTCGAATTTGATTTTCGATTCAAATTTTTTTTTTTTTGCAGTTACAGAACGAGAAAGAAGAGAGAGATCGTGCGTAACGGCTACTGGAGTAAATGACTCCCCAACGTTATAATCGTTATATTTATTTAGGGGCATTATAGTAATCTACTTGTCCGTGTTTTTGAGGGGAGGGTATTATTATTTTGGGGGAGGGTATTTGTGTTGGGACTCTATAATAGGGGCATTTAATTAATGTACCCAACATAGTTTTCTGTACTTCCATTGCCGATCATCAAGTTGCAAAGCTTCTCCTCAATGATACAATAAGACTTAAAAATATGATGCCTTTGTGTAATACATGGTTCAGTGATTAAAACTGGTCGAATTATTCCAAGAAAATCTACATCATAAGTCTCATGTTCTTGTAAATAATTAAACTCATCATCTCCTAATGCTTTTTCTTCTTGTGTTTCTTCTTGAGTTTCATTAATATAAGCATGAAACTTGCTACAATCACTAAAGGTATGGCCAGTTTGGTTGCACTTTTTACATCTATCACCTCGAAATTTTGAATAAGGATTTGAGGGTTTAGATAATGGTGGAAATTGTTGTTGATTTTGATTACCTCTAGTATTGCGAACAAAATCTCGTTGTGGAGTAGCCTGAGGTAGCTTAGCAGATGATATATTCATTGTTGGAGCAGTTTCCGGAGGAACAGATGTTGATTGATGTTGCTGATACGGTTGGCTTGCACTTCTGTCATGTGGATCAACAAAGACAGTTGATCCCTGTGAATATGAATCAACAAAGACTGTTGATCCCTTTTCACCCTGGTATCCATAAGAGTTATATGGTCTGGCAGTTTTATAATAATGTTGATAACGAGCTTGTCATGGAGTTGCTTGTCGAGAAGTACTGAGCACACGCCTTTCAACTTTAAGAGCTTGATGTATTGCTTCAACCATCGTAAATGTTGATTGTGTCATCCCTTTTTGAATCAAACCATTAATAAAACGTGCAACCAATTGTTCTTCAGTTTCTTTTAATTGGTTACGAGCAACCAAACCGTAAAACTCAGCTACATATTCTTCAACCAATTTTGCTCCTTGTCGACAGTTTTGAAGCTTGATAAACAGTTGTTGCTTATAATCTTTTGGTAAAAACTTGTATCTTAATAAACGTCTCATGCGAGTCCAAGTAAGTATAAGAGGTTTGTGATACTAAAGTGTTTCCCACCAAGCTGCAGCTCCACCCTTCAATTTATAGGCTACCAGTTTTACTCTAGAAGATTCAGGGACGTCCATGAACTTGAAGAAAGATTCGACTTCATAAAACCAATCCAGTAACCCTTTAATTTGTAAACCACCATGAAAACTAGGTATATCAACATTTAATTTTTATTCTGGTAGATTTCCATAAGAATTCATAGTAGAGTTTAATCTCTTTTCATCCATCCACTTTTGTCTTTCAACTTCTTCGCTTTGATCTTCTTCATCACTGTGGATATTCACAGGAGTAGGTTTTTTGTCAAGAAAACCTTCTAAAGGATCACTATGTTGAATATTATGGGAGATATCATCAGGAATAGACTTACTCTGTACAAAAGAAGGCTTAACTTTCTTTGTTTCATCATCTTCCTTTTCTCCAGTTTTCTTCTCTCCATCTGTATCATCGACTAAATCAGGTATGTCTTCCTTTTCTAAACCAGTGTGTTTCAATAATTTTTTTATATACTCTCCATGGGATACCAACCTTTTTTTTCAATAGATTCAAACTGCTTTGTAATACCATCTATAAGATTTTTGATGTCAGTTTTATTGGTATCAATAGAAGTTTGAATAGTTTTCAAAAGTTCTGATTTCAGCTAGGGTAGGAGTGTTATCTGCCATTGAAAAGCAAATTAGGGTTGTGAGTTTGTGTTTTGCGGAAGTTGTGAAGGATCTGTTTCTAGATAGAAATCTAAAAACTCTGTATCTGATACCAACTAGTGCAGAACAAAACAGGATTGATAGAGATAGTTAAAGTTCCGTCAAGAACTTAGTTAAAATCTGATTCTAGGATCTAGATTCTAAGGTAAAAAGATTGATAATCAAACTTGAAAATAATATTGATAATAAGATGTGTTCCAAAACAAGAAGGCATAGCCTGTAAATAGGTTCACAAGAACCGACTAAACAGAAAAGAAAAAGGAAATCTAATCAAACTAGGAAAGAACGAACTTGCAAGACAAGTAAACTTAAACAGACGTAAAGGATCAACTGTGACAGTTGATACGTACGTAAGGGATCAACTGTTATAGTTGATACAAAAATAAAGGGATCAAGAATCATTGTTGATCCATTGAAAGATGTACTACATCACTTACCAACACATATTTCGAGAAATATGTAAGCGAGTTAAACTCAGCTCCAAATATCAAACGTGTATAAAGTAAAGTCTATATAGCTATACGACTTTTGTCTCAATAGGAGATAGAATAGAAATAGACTTCTGAGTGATAAATGAGTTCAGGTCTCCACATACCTTTTGTTGATGAAGTTCCACAAGCTCCCCTTAGTAGTTCTTCGTCTTCAATCGATGAACGTCGTGAATTCTAAAGATCAAATACACATTCTATCCTGATATGAGACATAGCTATAAGTAGACTAGAAATCAAGACTTAGTTTTGACAACTAAACTTGACAAACAAGCTTGAGATAACAACACTTGTGAGTTCGAACAAGCAGTGCTCTAATAGTGCTCTAACATATTAGATTTCATTATCCAAAATGTAAACTTCCCACTTTAATTAAATACAAGTCTTTTTATATAAAAAAAGAAAAAAAAATCACATTTCCAATCCTCAAAATTCTCATTCATTTACCAAATACAAACGAAGGGTCTCTTTAATAAAGAAGCCAAACACCATAACCACCTATAATCAAATAGTAGTTCCGCCTCTGATCAAGATGAGTTTTATGAGCATTGTATAAAAACTTTTAAGTACCAATTCTGATTAAAGAAGAAAGAGAAACAGGGTTACAGTAAATAAAGATGAAACAGGAAAATACAGATAAATAGGAACTGATTGTGCTAAAAGAATGGCGAAGAAAGGAGTTATTAAGTTTCTTGAGAAACTGCAGTTATATTCATGTTTCAGTATCTCGTATCGGCTAAACCGGTCGTGATAAACGATTTTTCCGTCAATATCTCATTTTTGCGAGATTGTGGGTTTCGTCTCGGCCAACCTATGAGATCCGAAATTCCGTCAGGGCCGAGATTAACTACATTGATTGAGAGCTCTTGCCCAAGAGGTTCTATAATATTTACGTCATGTATTAATGCTTTGACGAGGTTACATAACTGCAATTCACTTCTCTTGCGGAACGTGAATACATAAAATAGTCCGCGAGTTACAACACCAAAGGTATCACTATCCATGCATAAAAATTCCAACAAAATAAATTGTCCACAAAAACCTCATTTAACATAAACTGTCAATATTACCCTTCTAGTTTAAATCACCTCAAAATCAACCCCACCTTTAATTTTTATTATATTATCACCACCAACAACGCACTACCAGCAATTAGCAATACCACCGACCACCACTTGCCGCCGACCACCAGCAGCAGCACTACCACCGTGCCACCAATACCACCGCCGCCAACCACCACCTACGCCGATGACCACCACCGCCGAGCCACATCCACCACCGCCTCCAACCACCACCGTCGCCGCCAACATCCACCACCACCACCGCCCATCACCACCACCACCCACCACCACCACCACCGCCATCAACCACCACCGTGCCACCACCACCATCGCCGCCACCAACCACCACCGCAGCCGCCGCCCACTACCGCCAACTACCACAACCACCACCGCGCTACCATCGTTGATGCCAACCACCACCACAGACCACCGCCGACGATGACAACCATCGTCGCCGAGCAACAACACCATTATCGCGACCACCACCACCAACCAGCCGCCACCGCCACAAAAAATGAATTTTATTGATCAATATTCAACAAAGTAAGAAAAAAATGATGAAACCAAACAGAAAAAATGATGAAACCAAAATTGGTTTCACTAAAACTAGATGAAACCGAAATTGATTTCATCATTTTTCCACATATTGTCATTTCACCAACACAAACTTCAATGATGAAACCAAACACGCCCACTTCCAAGTCAGGCCGAATAAACTAGGAAAAATTAGGTGCAACAAAATTTGGTTTCATCATAAAAGAAACACAATAAGATGAAACCTACCACCACCGTCAACATAAAATCTGGAGAAAAAAAACACATATTAGATGAAACCAAAACTGGTTTCAACAAAAAAAGAAAAAATTATTATATCACCAACAAATTGGTTTCATCGAAAAAAATTAACAAAAATTAGATGAAACAAATTTTGTTTTCATCATAAATAAGATGAAATCATAATTGATTTCGTGCAAATGTCTATTCAACTGCAAGAAAAATTACTGGAGGTATATACATGTCGATTGATAAAAAGTCGACTTCTTTCTGTCTGCCTTCCGCAACAAAACAAGAAAGAACTAGAAATGCATGAGATTAGATTATAGAAATTAAAAAGGGAAATCTAGAAGATAAACTGGGATCAATAATACACTTCAAAAAGGTCCCTGAAATCTACAAAATCATGAATGGCATGTAACAGCTTGAAAAATATTTCCGTCTATTCAAGATGTTACTCCATCTAGTCAGATTATCATGGAAAGAAGTATTGAATAATACTATTCGATCGACCATATGGTATTGCATTTACATCTCCACATTTCATATGCAAGGGTCTTCCTTTTTTTTCCGTATAGTTTCTGTACGGGGTAGCTTTTGTACCATAAACAGTCATTAGTGTTGACCTAACTTATACCTAAGCATATTCTAATATTTACAAATCAGTGACATCACAAATTACTGCTAAATGTAATAACACATGATCAAATAAAGAATAGAGGCATCTACTTGCAGCATTTAACACTTGTTTTAGTGAGGGAAGTGGATGCTGCACAAGCCTCGCATTATTGTTGTTCAGGTGCTAGGATTGAGATAAAACATATGCAAACCTATCACAATAACCGATACCATGCTACGTTAACCAGGACGGTAGATACTAGATAGTGCCTTCAGCAATTCAGATGTATATAAAAACATGCTTTCATTACATTTGTTCAACTATCTATCACGCAAACCAATACTGGAGAATTAAATTCAGGAATAAGAAACAAAAGCAACGAAGATATCACCACTACGTATTGATAAACTGTAGATGAATCTATTGATAAAATTTATGGTCCATTTATTCACCTGTAAACTGTAGTAATACCATTTACCAATATCTAACTGTTTAACAAGCTAGAATTCAAGTCACTCAAGTCCGTTTACCTTTTTTATTGAAGAATAAGCAACACTGCTTTGTCGAAGGATCTGTCGGATTCCCAATATCTTTATAAATATTCTCTCTCTACAAGAACACGAAACACAGGGAGTTCAAAGGCTAGATATTTATTCTATTGATAAAATAAAATAAAATAACATGAGGAAATTATACATCTTTCGAGAAGTATCATGATTCACAAACATAAGAAAATGATCGGCCGTCATTTTTAAAAGGGACAGGACTTTTGAGTCATCAGACAAGTTGATTGTACCAACAGAAAACATAGAAATTCGTAAGTTTTGCAGTATAACAGCAAAAACTTACCAATTTTTTTTTTGTCTCTTTTTCTTCTCCAGTTGTACGGTTATTCGTAATCACTACCATAGCTTGTCTAACACAAACAGAGATGAATGAAAGAAACAAAAAGAAAAAGCTATGGACCTGATGACATTTGAGGTCACATGTGACCATGCATTCTTTAACATTAATATTAATAATAAGAAAATGACTCTGCATATATGCCAACTGCATAAAATGAAAAAATAGTACATCTCAGATAACAGTTCAAATTGTGCGAGAGATTCAAGTACCGTAGCTGGTGCAATTCAGCCAATGCACCAGATGAATTCCCACTTAAGCTTCCATTTCCAAGCTCCAAACCCACAACCCTCTTGTCCCATATACTAGAACCAGAACGCCAACCCAATTACAGCAGTTTGAATTCTGACCCTATGCGCTAATATGAGATTCCAAACCGCTAGAGAAATCATCCAAAGCTCTCAAGTCTTCAGAATTGCAATTCAGGTTTTGAGAATTTAAGACCTGAACATGAATAGAAATTACCAAAAAGGCAAACAACTTCCAAAAGTCTATGACATCCAATTTATTTCTCAAGTCCCCCAAATTATTTCAACACCAAACCTTCAATTCATCAATTTAAACTCATAGATTATGCAATTAAAAAGAAAAAAAGATCAACAAAAACTCACAATTCAATACTAAAATTTTCTTAAATTGAACAAAATTTCGATAAACAAAGATCTAATAAAAACCAAAATTACCTGAACAGTTTCATCATCACCAAACTGATTCAGCGAATCCTCACCAATCTCCACCTCACTTTCATCATCATATTCACCATCATCATCATCAACTTCACCACTATTAATCAAATCTAAAGCCTAATTCCGAATTTTGTTTTTATAATCAACGAAATAATTGAAGTTCTTCTATGTATATCCGCGAATTTTGGTGTTGCTGTCAGAGTAGAAAGATGAGGTGCTTCTAGTGATGACGGTGGGGAAGGAAGAGATGGAGGTGTTGTTGATGTCAGATCTGAACATCGTAGTGGGTTTGGTGGCGGCGGAGGTGATGTTGGTGGCGATCTGAAATTGTAGTAGGAAAAAAACAAAAAGAAGTATTGGTGAGGGAGGACAGGAAGAGGCAGAGGTGATCGTGGCAAATCTGGAAGTTACAGTGGCTTAGTGGTGGTGCTGCGATCAGAGGAGTTGCTGGTGGTGGCAGGGGAGAAAAAAAAAGAAATGAAACTATTAAACGAGAGGAGAAGAAGGATCGATAAGGATATACTCCCTCCGTTTCTAAGAAATAAGCTTGTTTCTTTATTTGGGTATGTAAAAAAAATAGGCTTGTTTCCATATGTGGAAAGTCAAATGTTATGATTTTACTAGTATACTCATAGAGGGACCACTTCTCTCTCTCCCTTTTCTCTCTTATATAAAAAGGGGACCATTTCTGTAAGGACCCTGAAGCACGTCAACGCTATTAGACCGGTCAAGAGGTGATTAAGAGACTTGTATGATATTATGTTATGAACCTTGTATGAGCCTATTGTCTAAATTCTTAGTGTGCTTGTGTGATTAACAGTTAGTCTGTATTAACAACGATCGATTCAAAGGATGAACCAGTGGATCGTGGATCTCGAGGTAGGCGTGGTTTGTCATCAAAAGAGGTGGAAATACATTTAACTCTTTTGAAACCATTGTTGTTTCTTTTACAAAAGTTTATGTTTTACAAACTCATGTATTTAGTGTCTGTGCATTCCATGCTTTGTTTAGTTTGTATTTTGATAGTTCTGTTGATTCTTTTGATCTTTCCATGGATTGGAAAGGACTTGTAATTTTTTGTTGTCGTCATGAATTGTTATGGGAAATAAGAATTTCCACCTGTGGTATATACGTTACGCTCCTTCACTTTTATACCTAGAGATTTTATGATATATTGGTCGGTAGTTTGCGAGTTCGGAATTGTCGACATCAATACTTACGATTAGGTGTGGATTTGCGAGTTCGGAATTGCACAACCATAGTTTACATTGTTTGAAGAAGGAGTTTGTCCATATACATGTTTGTTTGTTACAGTGACTTGGTCACTTTTAATGTTCGGGAAAGCATGTTTTGTTTTCCAAGTCTTGCTCATGATTTCTTTAAAGTTGAATGTTATTCCTACTGGGCACCCCTTTTAGGGATGATGTGCTCACCCATTCCCACTTTCAGTTTCAGAGACAGATCAGAGTTGCGCAGCGAAAGCTTCAAGGAGTTGAGTCCGATTGTTAGATTATTTCGGCTATGTTTATTATGTTGCATATTATATTCGAAAACCAAATGACTATTGTATATGTATCATTTGAGAACAATTTCTTGTATATATGTTTCTGAGAGGGGCTAATTTTGGATTAATTTTTGTAACAGATTTCTTAATTGGATGTTTAAATAAATGATTTAGATTTTAGTGCCTCTTTTTTTATTTAATCTCTTGGATTAGTCAGCTGCTAGCTTAGGGGGCGTTATAAAGTTGGTATCAAAGCTCACTATTAGATCTTACATGGGAAAAGATAGAATAGCCAGTGCCAGTTAGTGAAATAGGTTAGTTTAGAACTGGGTTGGTTTCTGAGATAAATCTTAAAATCACTAAAAGCTATCAATAATTAAAAAAATAATTGATTGATTGATTGATTTGTTTGATTGATTGTTTGTTTATGTAATGAAGTAAAAATTGTAGGGTACACCAATAACTTTAGCTAATAAGGATTTGAGAGTAAATAATCTAAAAAGTATGAATACGTAGACAATTTAGTACGATAAAACAGTGAGATTAGTATTATTGTAAATCACATAGAAACTTACTGAACACATTGACTGATATGAAGACTAAACAAATTATAATTACATAAATGTTAATAATATTTTTAGGATAATGATAATAATAATTACAAATTATAATTACACAAGTTATAATAGTTAAGCCATCAATGTCATAATAAAATATATAATAATAATATATGACGATAATAATAATAATAATTTAATAAAGTAACGAATAGCATTTATCAATTAATATCATATTGAACATAACTTAACTAAAATCTTATTGAAGACATATAACGATAAAAAAATAATTATTATGAGTAAATAATTACGGAAATTTGATAGCGCTTATTTACGATTAATTTTGTAAATTAAACTAATTACAAATTAGAGATATATGTTTTGCGTCTAGACTAGATAGTTGATATAATACGTATTAGACATTAGACGTAAAAAAAGGTGAGGATATAATGTATAAAATAGAAAGACTCAACTTGTAAGTAATTTTGGACCAAAATTATTTTAATCTAACAAGTGATTCACTAAATCTTTAAAATGAAACAAATATACATGAAGTAATAATAATAGTATTCAGATGTTTCAAAAAAAAATAGTATTCAGATACTTAGTGTAATATTAGAATTAAATGAAAATAAATTCGTACATTAATAGGATACTTTACATTAATAGCAAGATCTAAAGACTATTAAGATATATTTTAATTTTATGCAGACTCAAGCTTAAACCATATTAAATTACCAACCCCAATCATTAACAAGATATAGTATACAGATTCAATATGAATAAATAAAATCTGTTATATCAATCTTTACGTGAATGTAGAATTATATTTAAAAGATTAAGACTTAGTGTACCAACCTAAATATTAACTCAAGAATAATGAGAATAATAACACAGTTGATAAAAGCATTCGAGTAATTAAATTAGTAGCAAATTTATAATAGATAATATTTGAAAATATATATATATATATATATATGGTATCACACTAAAGTTAAAATATCAGATATTATAAATTGACGCGAATCGAATTTGGATTACTTATAATGATAATGATAAAATAAATAAATAACAATAACGGTAACTAAAATTAAAATAAATAAATTCAGATGACTAAATTGCTTAAAATGATGTATATTTTACGAAGTAAATTTATCAGACTTACACCAGTTACGATAAAAGTTTAGAGACTAATTAATCTTAATAAACTAATAATTAGTTAATCCAGCTCTGGGGAATAGTGAAGGTTGTGTTTTCTCTGTCCGTAGGAAGGCATTGTTGGGACTGGCCAACCTTGACAGGGCAACTGCATGCAGAGATGACCGATTATAGAAGTATGCTTTAATTTAATTTAGGGAACCAATAGATGTGAGTTCACTTAGAAAAATTCGTAGGATTTTTCCTTAAAGTTAGAGACAGATATCTTATAAAATAGAAATCAATTTAAGAAAAAGTAGACTTCCTTATTTGATAGAATTTAAATCATCATAAGTTGAACCTAGAGCCACAAATTTTAGTTGTAGAAAAACCATATAGGTGTGTGTTTCATTTCTTGTTGTTTTGAACTCATTTGAAATGAGTTAGTTTCCGCGCGTTTATAAGTATGAGCAGTATTTACAATTAGTTGAGAGATAGTATTTCTCTATAAGGTGGGGAGTTTTGAAGACCAGAAGGACAATGCAATTTTCAAGGACGAAAATGTTATAAGGTGGGGAGAATGTAAGGACCCTGAAGCACGTCAACGCTATTAGACCGGTCAAGAGGTTATTAAGAGACTTGTACGATATTATGTTATGAACCTTGTATGAGCCTATTGGCTAAATTCTTAGTGTGCTTGTGTGATTAACAATTAGTCTGTATTAACAACGATCGATTCAAAGGATGAACCAGTGGATCGTGGATCTCGAGGTAGGCGTGGCTTGTCATCAAAAGAGGTGGGAATACATTTAACTCTTCTGAAACCATCGTTGTTTCTTTTACAAAAGTTTATGTTTTACAAACTCATGTATTTACTATCTGTGCATTCCATGCTTTGTTTAGTTTGTATTTTGATAGTTCTGTTGATTCTTTTGATCTTTCCATGGATTGGAAAGAACTTGTAATGTTTTGTTGTCGTCATGAATTGTTATGGGAAATAAGAATTTCCACCTGTGGTATATACGTTAAGCTCCTTCACTTTTATACCTAGAGATTTTATGATATATTGGTCGGCCGTTTGCGAGTTCGGAATTGTCGACATCAATACTTACGATTAGGTGTAGATTTGCGAGTTCGGAATTGCACAACCATAGTTTACATTGTTTGAAGAAGGAGTTTGTCCATTTACATGTTTGTTTGTTACAGTGACTTGGTCACTTTTAATGTTTGGGAAAGCATGTATTGTTTTCTAAATCTTGCTCATGATTTCTTTAAAGTTGAATGTTATTCCTGTGGGCACCCCTTTTAGGGATGATGTGCTCACCCATTCCCATTTTCAGTTTCAGAGACAGATCAGAGTTGCGCAGCGAAAGCTTCGAGGAGTTGAGTCCGATTGTTAGATTATTTCGGCTATGTTTGTTATATTCGAAAACCAAATGACTATTGTATATGTATCATTTGAGAAGAGTTTCTTGTATATATATTTCTGAGCGGGGCTAGTTTTTGGTTAAGTTTTGTAGCAGATTTCTTAATTGAATGTTTAAATAAATGATTTAGATTTTAGTGCCTCTTTTTTTAGTTAATCTCTTGGATTAGTCAGCTGCTAGCTTAGGGGGCGCTACAATTTCTCTCTCTCTCTCCTTTCTCTTATATCAAATGAGTGGGAACCAATGATAGATTAGGAAAAAACATGAAAAAGTGGCTACAATGATTGGTTTTCTTAATTTTTGTGAAAACCAAACAAGCCTATTTTTTTAGAAACGGAGGGAGTATACAGTAAAGGGTAGGATTGAGATTATCAAAATTAATAAAAACTAAATTTAAATATTTTAAATAGAAATGGAGTTTTTGTGTCAATTTTACATGATATGGTTTTTATGTGTCCCAAATAATATGGCTAGTGTTTTTACAGCTCAACTAGTGTCACCTTGGTTTTTTATAGCTTATTATGTACATAAAATCTTTTATGCTTCCGATGTGGTCAAAGATACATATTTTTGATGTGATTTTACGAATCTAAACTTCGTCAAAAATCCACCATCAACACTCCTAAGAAGTGTTAAGTTTAAAGTCTCCAGTGAAACTAAGAAAGGATTAGTTACCTCATAGAATCATATAGTAATAGTCGGAACACATGTGGATCATCAAAACCAAATATAGCTGACACAAGTAAAAGGAAACAACAACAGGCCAAGAGAATGAACAGACCGAGCACAACCTTATAAGTTATAACCTTATCTAGTATTTTGTTTAAGTCCACTATATCTAGTTGTGTTTCAGGTTCAGACTCTATAAATGGTCTAGATAAATCTCTTTGGGTTGGATTTCCTCATAGGTACGATCCGAATGTTCAGGTTATAAAGTCTGGAAAAACTCAACTAAAAACTTAGAAACACATAATAATAACCTGAATAATTGTGGATCCTTTGGTCTTTCTTTACTAGCATGATTCTGCTTTAGGTGCTTCCCCTTATAATTTTTCTTGGCCTAGCATTGGTACCATAGTCTTATGGTGTGTTTGGAAGATCAGATGTGAAGTGATTTTCAAGAATGCCTCTTTTGATCTGAATAAGATCATTCTGGATACAAAGAGAATGATTAATACTTACATTTCTCCTAATTCTCCTTCAATTGTTCCTCCTACCGTGGTTAACGCGATCCCTATTACTGATGTGGATTATTTTATGTTTATTGATGGTTCTTTTAAAGATTATAATATGGGTTTGGGTATTGTTTGGTGTGACACTGCAGGAAATGTAAGAAGTTGTCGTACGGACTATGGTTTGATGTCAGATGCAGTAGGTGCTGAAGCTGCTGCTCTAATTTTGGCCATCTCTTGGGCAGAAGAGATGCATCTTACCAGAGTCGTCTTTGTCAGTGACTGTTTTCAGCTTGTGCAGTTTAGTAATGATTTCAACACTAATATTGCTTGGCGAAGCAGTGATCTCTTGTTGAGAATTGTCGGAGTTTTATTTCTAGTTCAGTGTCGTTTAAGATTATGTATATAAAGCGTGTGAAAAATCAACTAGTAAACCGGCTTGCACGTCGGAGTAGGAAACTTGGTCTTAAAGGTCTTTGGGTCTCTATTCCTTCTTTTTTGAACTCTCTTATTAGGAAGGAGAACCTAAATGAAATCTGTAACTCTCTGCTTTCTTAATATATCGGTGTGTTTTTTAGCAAAATAAAAAAAGAATAATTGTGGATCCTCCAAGTCAATCATATTTGGCTTACACGGTTGACCATGATGAAAATGGTGATCATTCTTAAGCAAATGTGTCGGTTCTATCCTAAAGTAATCAGACTTAGTCTCAAAACTTAATAACTGACATATTTGAAACTCATAGTGACACTACTCATTTTGATTGACTTCATGGTGATCCAACTCAAAATGAAAAAAAGGTCCCCTAAAAAATGGACCGGTCCCCAAAAAGTCATTCAAAAAAAAACTCATCCCTGGTATGGAATTGGTGAACCGCCCATGGGAATGATGAATCCACTCGAACAGCCGTAGGATCCAGCATTCCCATGTGAGTCCTGCTGTTGAGTTTTTTCTCGCGCTGCTTACCATGGTGGGGCGCTGTAAGTTTGGTAGCAAATACGAACCATTTATGCAGGAAATAGATAATTCCCGACAATTTGAAACAAAAAGAACGAATAGCTAATTCTGTGCACGTAGGAAAACATGAATTGTCACAACTATGATGGCTCGCAACTGAAATGTTTGTAAACCATTCACTGGGTTTTCAGATCAGCAGTAAAATCTTCAGTTGCCATGTCGAAACAAAGAAGTACACACTAAAATTTAATGTATCCTTATCTTAGAATACAAAACTTGTATATGGAAAGTTTGTATATGGAATAGTTTTCACCAATGTGTCGACTATCATCTTTTATTGAGTATATATATGTTTACAAATATAGTGAATATATCACAGCAAATTCCTAGGATCTAAAGCAACTAATGGAGATAATACAGGAAAGTTAGAGCTACCATAACGGTGTACACAAGACTCGGAGTTTACATAAGACTCGGATTGTACACAAGACCTGCGCTGTGGGTACACGCCAACTTGCTTGGTAGTACGTTGTTGCAGTTTGCCACTGATCTGGCAGTAAAACATGGCCAACTTGTTTGGTAGTTTGCCACTGCTGTGGCAGGTTATGTGCAGACGTCCAATACCCCCCCTCAAGTTGGAGTGGGAGGATTATGAGGCCGAACGCCCAACTTGCTGACAAGACGTTTGAAGTGATCCACACCAAGCGGTTTAGTGAAGAGATCAGCCAATTGAGCTACAGATGGAATATAGGTTGGTTTTATAAGACCAGACATCAATTTTTCACGAACAAAATAACAATCGATTTCGATATGTTTAGTGCGTTCGTGAAACACCGGATTTTCAGAAATGTGGATAGCAGCCTGGTTGTCACAATAGAATGGAATTGGCTTCGGAATGGTAACACGAAGATCAGTGAATAAATAATGTAACCATTGTAACTCAGAAGTTACCCTGGCTAAAGCGCGATATTCTGCCTCAGCAGAAGAGAGAGAAATAGTGGATTGCTTCTTGGATTTCCAAGAGAGAGGACTATCGCCCAGCATGGTGAAATATCCTGCCGTGGAACGACGAGTAATTGGAAAACCTGCCCAATCCGAATCAGTGTAACCAGCGAGTGACAAAGAGCTGGTGGCAGAGAGAAATATGCCATGACTAACAGTACCTTTGAGATAACGGACCACACGATAAGCAGCATCCAAGTGACCAGAACAAGGCTGCTGCAGAAATTGACTTAAATAATTCACAGAATAAGTGATATCAGGACGAGTTACCTGAAGGTAGAGTAGTCGACCAATTAAGCGCCGATAAATACTCGGATCAGGTAGAGGATTTCCTGAGTCTGGTAATAATTTAAGATGTTGTTCCATAGGAGAAGCAACAGGTTTAGCTCCCAAGAGACCATAATCCTGAACAATGTCTAGAATATACTTACGTTGTCCAAGAAAAATACCTTTTGGAGAACGAGAAACTTCAATGCCTAGAAAGTATTGCAGACGTCCAAGGTTTTTGAGCGAGAATTTTGCTTCCAGTTTATGTTTAAGATCTTGGATGGCAAAGGTATTATTACCTGTAATAATGATATCGTCGACATAAACCAAAACATAAATAGAAACTGCGCCTTTGTGAAAAAGAAAAAGCGAATAATCAGCACGTGACTGTATAAAACCTTCCTCAAGTAATGCAGTAGAAAATTTAGCAAACCATTGACGAGATGCTTGCTTAAGACCATATAGAGATTTATTGAGTTTATAAACACGAGTATCTCCCTTTTTCTGAAAACCAGGAGGTAGTTTCATATAAATTTCTTCATGAAGATCGCCTTGTAGAAAAGCATTATTGACATCTAGTTGGTGTAGAGGCCAATTGAAAATGGCAGCAATAGACAATAAAACACGAACAGTGACCAATTTAGCAACAGGAGCAAAAGTGTCATGGTAGTCAATACCTTCCTGTTGTGTGTATCCTTTTGCAACCAGGCATGCCTTACGACGCTCAATGTCACCATTCGGTTTATATTTAATTTTGAATACCCATTTACAACCAATGGCAGATTTTCCAGGGGGAAGAGTAGTTATAGTAAAGGTATCATTATCTTTTAGAGCAGTATGCTCTCGAAGTATGGAATCACGCCACTCTGGAATTTTAATGGCCTCCGTAAATGATCGTGGTTCATCATTGGTAATAACAGAAGAGAGAAAAGCACGATGTTGCGGAGTGAATTTATCAAAAGAAATATAATTTGTAAGAGGATATAGAGAGTGGGATGTACCTTTGTTAACAGAGCAAATGTAATCTTTCAAGTGAGAAGGGAGATGATGTTCCCTGGTGGATCTGCGTAAAATATTGTCAGTAGTAGGAATAGGGTGAGAAGAAACTATGGCATCAGGAATTACGCCCGGAGAACTGGGTATAGAGTCAGCCACATGAGAGGTAGCGTCACTTGGAGCTTCTATGAATGAACCAGAGTTAGCATCCTGCAAAGGAGGTGAGAAGCTAGGAGATGATATATCTATCACAGGGTCTGGTAGAACATCAGACCTAGATTCCTCATAGAAAAAATCAGAATCTATAGAGGGGACAATAACATTGTCAGATGTTAACTTAGCATCTTTGAAAGGAAATATATGCTCATGAAAAATAACATCTCTGGATACAAATGTTGTCTTTGTTAGAAGATCCAAAATAATGTAACCTTTGTGATTATAAGGATATCCCAGAAATATACCAGGCTTAGCTCGAGGATCAAATTTAGAAGTGATTTTTGTGTTCCGAGCATAACATAAACAACCAAAAATACGTAGATGTCGATAATTAGGGACAATACCAAGGAGAACCTAATGTGGAGTTTTATGTTGCAAAACAGGAGTAGGCATTTTATTAATAAGATAGCATGCTGTAAGTAAACATTCACCCCAATAAGTGATTGGTAAATGGGATTGAAAACGTAGAGCACGGGCTATGCTAAGGAGATGACGGTGTTTACATTTCACAACACCATTCTGTTGAGGTGTGGAAACACAACTCCGTTGATGATGAATACCATGGTCTCGAAACCATGTTTGTATTTCTCGGGATAAAAACTCCGAGCCATTATCAGATTGCAGTTTTTGCAAGGATGAAAGAAATGGAATTTGAATACGAGTGGAGATTTGATTAATTTTGTTAGAATATTGGGTAATAACAAAATTAAAAAAATACTTAATAAATTTAAAAGTTTCACTTTTGGTGTGCATGAGATAAATCCACGTACAGCGTGAAAAATCATCGACTATGGTGAGAAAATATTTAGCACCTGTGAGGTGAAGGTGTCATAAAAGGACCCCATATATCGCAATGAATAAGTTCAAAACAGCGTTTCGAAGACAATGAAACTTTATTAAAAGATAAACGACTTTGTTTTGCCAATGGACATACATCACAGAAGTGAGTAGAATTAGATTTAATATAATCAAAATTACGACAAAGAAATTTGAGATGGTCTGGGCTAGGATGACCTAGCCTGCAATGCCAAACATCGGCAGACGCTTTCTTACATAAGATTGTATTGGAAGATTGCTGAGGATGAACTTGGAGATGATAGATACCAGAGATAAAATCAGCCTGACCAATCATTGTTTTCGTGACACGGTCCTGAAAGAAGCAGACATTGTCGAAGAAATAAGCGACACAATTAGTTTGGCGAGTTAACTGACTCACAGAAATAAGATTGAATTTGAAATTAGGGATATGATGCACATTTGACAGTTTAAGGGTAGGCGAGAAAACAACTTCGCCAATATGCTTAACAACGGAGAATGATCCATCCGGTAGTTGCATTTGAATCAGTGATTTAACAGGCATATAGGAATGAAAATAATGCAATGAGTTACAGATGTGGTGTGTGGCACCACTGTCCACAAACCAAGGATCGGAAAAGGAGATTGATAAAGAGATACCTACGAAATTGGCACGAGGTTCAAGCTGTGCAGATTCTGGCGCAGGGTTGATTAAGGCCAAAATACGTGCATATTGGTCAGCAGACAGCGTCGGAAGAGCATGCGGAATGGCAGACGCATCAGCTGGTGTAACTGCAGTTGCTGCAGTGAGATGCATATTGTTGTTAGCCGGAGATGGAGAGCTACTGGTGCTGGCAGGAAAACCATGAAGTCGATAACACTTGTCTCTGACATGACCAAGTCTGTTACAATAGTCACAGAATGGACGCTGACGTTTATTCTGGTTCGCTGGAGGTCGAGAACTGGAGGAGAAGTGACGATTGGAACTGAGAGCAGCAGCATCAACTGTTGGAAGAGGAGCAGCAGTGATGTTTTGTTGTTCTTCCTCTTGCTGAACAAGGTTGAAAATACGGAGTGCAGTGGGGAAAGGGTCCATGGTTAGGATTTGGCTGCGAAGGTTAGAAAACCTGTCGTGCAGACCCTGCAGAAACTCCATGGCACGCTCCCTTTCAAGTCTCTCAATCATGTGCTTTCCAGCACCACAAATACAAGCTTCAGTAGAAGCAACCAGGGAATCATATTGATCCCACAGTGTCTTGATTTTTGTATAGTAGAGAGAAACAGGCATGGATTCCTGTTTGATGGAAGCAATAGAGGACTTTAAACGGAAAAGAATCGGAGCATTGGAAACACAAAACCTCACCTGTAAATCCTTCCAGATAGCATGAGAATTGGGGGCGTATAAACAGCTAGCCCTGATGTCTGGTTGGCAGGAGTTTAGAAGCCAACTGCCTACAAGGTCGTCACATCTCTTCCAACATTGAAACTGCAACGCATCTGTTGGGGGAGGGAGAGAACCATCAACAAAACCAAGCTTACCCTTAGCATTCAGGGATTTTGTGATTCCTCTCACCCAGGAACCATAATTATCCCCTTGCAAAAGAGGAGAAGACAACACTGTTGCAGGGTTATCACTAGGATGAATTATGTAAGGGTCTAGGGTTCTAGGATTTCCTGAAGGATTGATGTGGGTTTCATTGGTTTGTGTGGGATTTCCGGAAGAGTTGTGAGCTGGAGAGTTTGGGGATGAATGATCGGATGCAGTCATTGTGAATGAAGAGAAAATAAGGACAGAGATGAAGCGGAAGATTTGATATTAAGGTTCCTAGGATCTACAAGGATACCATCTTAGAATACAAAACTTGTATATGGAAAGTTTGTATATGGAATAGTTTTCACCAATGTGTCGACTATCATCTTTTATTGAGTATATATATGTTTACAAATATAGTGAATATATCACAGCAAATTCCTAGGATCTAAAGCAACTAATGGAGATAATACAGGAAAGTTAGAGCTACCATAACGGTGTACACAAGACTCGGAGTTTACATAAGACTCGGATTGTACACAAGACCTGCGCTGTGGGTACACGCCAACTTGCTTGGTAGTACGTTGTTGCAGTTTGCCACTGCTCTGGCAGTAAAACATGGCCAACTTGTTTGGTAGTTTGCCACTGCTGTGGCAGGTTATGTGCAGACGTCCAATACCTTATGCATACTGACAGCAAAAGTATCCTAATTCTGTCTTCACTTAATCTTGTCTCGATCTGCAGTCTCATTAATCGTGCATGAATTCAACGTATACAAATTCAAGATACTAATTAACGTCCATTTAAACATATATTCTAGAAACCAATTAACATCCCTTCAAATGAAGCAGTATATAATGCAAGTACCAAAGCAGTATACTTGATACCTAATTAACATCCCCTCAGGCACTGCACTATATGGATAGTAGTTCCGTCGGTAATGCGATAATCTGCTAAGGCACGATCATCTTCGAGCTGCTTACCTTGATAGATTAGTCTTATATCCTTGACTGCAGTGCCTTCTGTTTTGCGAATCCTTTCCTTTATGCTCTCAACAGTTTCAGTTCTCTCAACATCTAAAGTTTTTACCAGACCACAAAGTGACTTGATAAATATCCGTATCTGTATGTATTTGAAACAATTAGAAAACAAGCACAAATTAAGCTAAAACCAAATATTAAACAATCAAGATCACAACTAAAACTACACAAGCAGTAATAAGACAATTACTAATGTACGAACTGTAAATATTAATTAAAAACTGTCTGTAAGTCTGACAAGAATAAAATAAATCTGACATTTCGTTTCAAGAATGTGATGCCAAAATATGTGTCATCGACGGAATTTACTTACATGTAACAACTAGATAAAAATATTTTATGCATACGACTTGGGAATCTACAGCCTATTATCACTTTTTAAAAGGACTCTTAGTGCTCTTTTTTCTTTTGGACAGGCAAGAAGGGTTAAGAAGGCCCAACCGAATAAGTGAGATCTCAAACAGATCTATCCACAAACATAACGAACTTCAAATCTTGCGCGGAAGAACTAAGTCCATTTTGAGCTATTCTGTGGGATGATAACATGCTAGGAGATCAGCAGCACAATCAGTTTCATGGTAAAAATGCTCAATAAATTAGATGGACTTCTTAATGCTTGGTCAACTTTCGTTAGAACAGTTCATGAAGAAGAAGAGGAGGTAGCAGTAAGGTGTCTCTCTCTTCCTATATGTTTGGTCCTATGATATGAGACCAATTACAGGGTTACGGTGTGACACCGCCAGACTTAAATAAACAATCTCTACTCTATTATTAGGAGTTTAGGACACCATATCACTCGAACTTTCACCAACTGCGCTGGGTTCAGTGCTTTAAACTTATTCACCATGCACCTGGTATGGTTCCTTTTCCAGTTCCTTATCGAGTTACTCTTTTAATCTTAAGGTGCCTCTGCCCAGTGTCAGTGTCACCAAGTCACCAAATTGACTACAACAACATTTGAAGTATATGTGCAGAAAATGACATACTGGACAGTGGACACCTAATTTGCTTGTGGGGTAGAATATGTGACGGCTAAAATATCAAATACTAACTATCCAAGTCATTTTTACCTGTAAGCTATTTGTAGAAGACGTCCTTCCAACACTGTCACCAACTTTTACTGATCTGACCGGTTGGTCTCGGTCCCTCGCGCTTGGTTTATTGGGCTGCCTAAATTCAAAGAGTCAATTACAATATATACTCTGTTTAGACAATCAGGACATTATTTAGAGGACCACTAATTTAAAGTAACATCACCTCGCGGGAATGGGATTCGGCACTGGAGCTTGGAAACTGTTTTGTGCATGGTTCAAAGAACCATCAACATGTATACGAGCACTTGGCTTGACAGAACTGCAACCACAGAAGACGAATTTTACAAACATACTGATAAATAAATGAAAGCTGTCATTATTTCTGATAGACTTACATTTCTACTCCGGTTGAAGGCGACTGAATAGCGTTGGAGTTTCTAGCAGATCGGCTACACCTGTAGTTCAAAAGTATTAGAACATAA
The DNA here is from genome assembly GCF_003573695.1 of Papaver somniferum. Classification (NCBI taxonomy): domain Eukaryota; kingdom Viridiplantae; phylum Streptophyta; class Magnoliopsida; order Ranunculales; family Papaveraceae; genus Papaver; species Papaver somniferum. The sequence goes on along the minus strand of NC_039359.1, from coordinate 14,572,098 downwards.
CGACAAAAATCTCATGCAAGCAATGGTGCCAGTTGTTAAACCTATACCATGAGAAATCTTACCTCGGCATGTTTGGGTATGTGCCAGTGCCATCTTCAACCAAATTCTCCTCGACATAGAAAGGGTGTAGCATAAGACCAGGTTGGAGCATGAACTTTAGCGACTCGTAAGGAGTAATATCAAGAAGCTTGGATATCTCCGAAGAAAAGAAAATGTGGTATTTAATTGTAATAGGAACTGCTTCAGGTATGCCAAAAATGTCTCGAACAGTGCAAAGAAACACCTCCACCTTTGTATTTGGATCTACATCGATGAACTTCACTATACCACCAACATAACGTGGGTTGTTTCCATCTTGATTGACAGTTTTACCATTATACCATACTGCAGCTTTAATCGTTTCTTCCCCCATCTATATAATCCATAAAATTTAGTAACAAGTTCTACAGATTTATGAGGGATTGGCAAGCAACAACACGGTTAGAAGGCAGATTTAAAAGCCATATGTGTAAAAAGTCGGAGTAGATTGAACAGTTCCATAAGCATAACAGTAAGCGTGTGCACATTTGCTGCAAATGCAATCCTGATCATTTTTAAGCGATTTACCAAACAAGTACCAAGTAAAAAAGGGTCAACCAAGAGATAACAGATATAAGTAGACACCCAAATCACAGAGCTAAGACTTCTCCTACAAAAGTGTTCTAATCAAAAATAAACCTATTGTGGAACTGTTATCCATGGTATATGCAATTCAATCTTAAAAGACAAAAGCAACACTAAGTCTTCCTATAAAACAACTATTCACTTGGACCCTACATCTTTATAACTGTTCTGAATGGTCACAGCAAAAACATACCGCCTATAATTCACTAGTAAAGCTTTTCTTGGCAGATCGTTCAAATTATGTCCAACGTTTGTATTCAATTTTAAGTACTGCCAAAACATTTTTTAACCCATTTCACACCTAAACATATTTCATAGCTCACACAAGTATAGGAAGATAAAATCGCTTGTCAATGAAACTCACCTAGTTAATTAACAATAAGTTAAATAACCATCTAACTAGTGAAATCGGAGGAATGAGTCTTAAGAAAAAAGGAATTGTATGTTTCAAAAGAAAAAAAACAAAAAAACAAAACAGTCGTATTAAATAAGAGACACCTGCTTCCTCAAATATAAGTTACTGACTGTTCAAGGTTCTTTCTTAAGAAACTGCAATTTATGTAGGTAACTAAAAACTAGTTTGTTGAGGACAAAGTAGATATAGTTAGATTCGACAACAACCATATGATGCGCCTGTATACATCAATGTATAGGGTATCACCAAACAAAACCCATCTTAATATGTCTTATTATCATCACCGTCTACGGGACACTTAGGAGTTAACTCGCATCAAAATTCAAAAAGATTCAATATCGAATTATAGGTGATATGAAGTGTAGCCGTGTAGGTAATACTCCTAAATTTCATATTTGGAAACCCTGCATTTGAGATTAATTCGGGAAATAAATACAATTTGTCGCACTATTCATACACATATTTGTACGACAAATGTTAATCTGCAGTTGTGACAAGACTTTATTATTTTCCTTTTAACAGGTAAACTCCAGCAATTGAACCTAAGACCTTCACTTTAAGTATAAACCACCAGTCGATATATTCCATAACTTGAAAAAATCCTAACCAGTAGTCAACATGATCAGCCTAACTCCATAAAAAATACATGCAATTTCTACAGCAACAGTTTCACTACACAACTTTGACTCACCCTTTACATTTGTAATCAAATTTATAAAACTTAGTTGTATAACTCCTCAATTTCAACCATTTCATGTGTCTAGGAACCTTTGAGATCCTCGGTATAATTAGTGCTGTTTATGTTAGGAGGTCCTCAACAACCCTAAGCTAGAAGTCAAGTTGCATTTACAGAGTAAACCCCCACAAAATGATGAAATAATCCGGTAAAAAGTAGGAAAACAAACCATAAAGAAAGAAAATGGGTATGATAATCGCTAATTTAAAGAACAAAAGAAGACCACATCAAGCCTTATGCATGTCATACTGATAGAGAGGATTAGCTTACCTGTTTGCCTCAAGCTCACAGTCTCCGACTCTGTAAACCTAGGATTTCTTAAACAAAGCCGATGCAGTAGGTAAATGAAAGGAAATTAAAAGCAAGACGGAGAAAATGAAAAGTTTATTTATTTTTATTTTTTTTTTGATCAGACAGCTGAGGTAAAAAGGAAAATGAAAAGTTTTTGCTGCTTAAAATATTAATTTAAATTGCTTCAGCGTGTGTAACTTTATAGCAACGAGGCATTGACACACATGGACTCCGGTGATAGACACATTTTTGTGTCTTATATAATCTCAATTGTATATATTATTAGTGCTCGATTTTATATTTATTATGGCTTTTTATGTCCCCGTAGATATTTTTGGAAAATAAGCTTTTGCATCGAAATTGGCTAAAAAAGTGGTTTTTGCGCTCGTGGGAGAAAATTACTATACGGACTCTCACTTTGGATAAGGGGTAACCTAATTACTAAGGGGTGACCCATTTCCAAGGCATCTGCTAAAGGGAGACCGGAACTGGATAGGGGGAGGTCATCTTCAAAATTCATAACAGAAATTGGCGGGAAAAAAAGTCAGCAGCGACAGCAGTTTTTGAGCAGAGATTTGAGCGACTTAGGAGGAGATTCAATGGGCATATTTGGTACCTACGGACTCTAGAAGACATTACAAGCCCAGTACAATCAATTGGACCCGGAAAATTGGGCTGGAATACCCGTGAGAAGCAAAGAAAGGGAAAACAGAATACGTGTTCTCTGTTGGGTTTTTAGAATATTTTTGAGAGATTTCTGGAGGACTTTGACGCTGGATTAACATGTACATGGTCCTATTCAAGATTATGGAAGAGTTTGGTAGCTATTTTATAGCCAACACGTGAAAAACTCAACAGAAGCGATTATCGTTTCAATGCATGAGAAGAAAAAAAAGAATAATCACATATTTAGTCGAGATTTATGGATCTGTTGGGCTATATAAGTGTTGGTTTACATCAAAGAAAAGTTTAGAAAGTTTTAGAAACCTTTAGGAGAGAGTTTAGAGTCCAGGAGAGCCGAGGAGAAGCGATTACAGAGAAGACAGTGCTGCTGCTGCTGCTGCCATTGAAGAGCTTCAAGAACACGAAGAACAGACTCGCAGAGTCAGTCGTTCTTCAACAGTCTTAAACAGCAGTATCCGTGTTCTTCATTACAGCAGTACCGAAGTGTCGTTCTTCAACAGTGCAAACAGCGAACTCGCTGTGTCGTTATACAACACTTTGTTGTATCGATTATTTTCAGCACTTACCCTTTTGTAACAGTGACGCTGTAACACTATTACAGCGTTACAAACTTCAATTATCAATTATTTTCATCAATAAAAACACTTATTTAGCCATGAATACATCTTGTGAGTGTTTTCGGGATGAGGAGCTAAACCCATTAGCCAAGGACGGAGGAAGCCATTGTTCCACATTAATTGGTATAATTCTAATTTTACTATTTATTTGCAATATTATTATTGGATTATTTGCATGGAATTGAATAATATTTTTTGAATAGTTGTGAATTAATTTGATGAAGCATGCTGGGTTTTAAAAACTTTTGATGTTTTATACTCTTTGATTACAATATTACTTCAAATAATTTGAGGCAAATATTAGAATTATTTTTAAAGATAGAATTGCATGAATAATTTAGAGTTTACTATTTATTTGGTCAATGGTGGAATCCTAGTCTTGGTATTTTTCTAAAGCTTTGAATTATTTATTTGCTTGTTTAATTTAAATTTGAAAATTGTTTCCTTCACAAGTCTGAAAAGACCCTTTTTACCACTACTACAATCACTTTGAAATACCATCAAATTTTTGGCGCCGCCGACGCGGATTTGTGTTTAGTAGCATTTTTTTTTAGATTTTTTTTTTATTTATTATTATTTTTGTTCTTCTTTACGTTTTTGGGTTTTTTTGTTTCCTTGCAGATTTTTGAAGATTGGAGCGAAAGACAATTTTGCCAAAGCTTGTGGTGATTTACTTAAAGTTTGGGAGCGAAAAGCAAAGCTAAAGGAGCGAAAGAAGAAGATTTTCTTTATTTTGTAAAAGAGAGAAAAAAAAAGAGAGATTTTTTTTATTTTTTTTTTTTTAGGCTTTCATTTTTGTTTTTGCACTTTATTTTTGGACTTGGACTGAACTTTGGGACTTTATTTTTATTTTTTTTATACCCTACGGAAGGGTACCCTTAAATACAAACTGTGTGCAGGGAAGGACGACGATTACGATATCGTCTCGGCCCCTCGGGTTCGCACACGACATAGGAGTCGTGGCCCGAGTCGACTTCAACGGTTCATCGCCCGTCTGGTACGGGAGGTAAGTCCAATCGAAACACTCGCGAATCTCCTGCAAGCGGGTTACTGTATCCTTAAGGTGATAATTGTTTGAGGACGAACCAGGACTGTTTTTAATTCCTAGTAAAGGGCAAGGCTGGCCAAACAAGATAAGGGTTCGGATTTCATCACCGCTCCCTTCTTGCCCGCCTTAGGAAAACGAAACCTAAAGCGAACCTAAGCCTAAAATTTGGACTAGAAAGAGACCTATAGGGTATCGAGCTTAACAGGACAATCATTCGAAAAATATTGGTTACTCTTTTAAGCACACCTCGAAGTTCTTGACGGTTTCTGCGAGTTGAATGCGTGACTGCGCCGCATTGGATCGGTGAGGTTTTGGGTATCAAAGCTCCACTGAGCTTCCCTCGCCTCGATTCAACTTGCTTTAACTCGGATTGATTCCAGAGGGGTTTGCTTAAATTGTAACGAATTCCCTTTCGAAGGATTAGAAGCTGGTCTAGAAACAATCTAAGTGGAGCCATCATGCTTGTTGTTTGCTAGAAATCTTTAGGTTTGCTGTGGTAAAGTCGAGTCAGCCTGCTGTGTGATTGCTAGAACCTTCCTGTTAGGATTTTTATTTCTTTTTGAATTCTTTTTAGTGTATGCCCGATTTTGTTAATAGGGCTTGGAAAAGAGATACTCTAGGTCGATTGATTAGCGAAAAACCTAGTAGTTCTTCTGATTTAAGCAGGGAGCTCGAAGACTCTTCTTTGGAGAGCCCTGTTTTTGGAAACTTCAGTTTTGAGAATTTATCTCTGAGTGATAAAAGTACCCCTAGTACTCGTTGTGCCAGCGATGGCAACTTTGAAAGATTACATGTTCCCAACTAGGACCAACCGAGCTTCATGCATTAAATTGCCAGCCACTACGGCTAATTTTGAGATAAAACCTAGTATTCTTCAGATGATCCCTATATTCTTAGGAAAATGATGAGAACCCTTATTTCCATATTAGGGACTTTGAGGAAATCTGTGGGACAATTAGAATAAAAACCTTACTGATGAAGTCTTGAAACTTAAGATGTTTCCCTTTTCCTTGAGAGATAAAGCCAAGACCTGGCTGAACAACCTACCATCTGAATCCATAGAAACATGGCAGGAACTTATTGCTGCTTCTATATGAAATTCTACCCTAAGCATAAAACTGCAGCTGTTAGGCAGAAAATTAGTGCTAGTGTGCAACAAGAGGGAGAGTCTCTTTATAGGTTTTTAGAGCGATTCAATGATCTCCTATCTCAGTGTCCTCACCATGGATTTGATAATATGAAACTCGTACAGATTATTTATGATGGTTTAGACTATTCGACCAAAGCCATGGTTGAGTCTATGTGCGCTGGTGAGTCACTAGTAAAAATGCTGATGATGCTTTTACCTTCTTAGGAGCTATCGCTGAAAAATCCCAACAGTGGGAATCTTGTGTTGAACCCCCTAAAAGACTCTTGGTCAATAGAAGTAGCACCAATATGGTAGATACGAGTTTTGCGTCAGATGCTAAGTTTGCTGCTTTGTCCAGAAGGTTAGAAGCTTTGGAAATGGGTCAGTCTAAAAATAGGTCCCTTGTTGAACCTAATAGAGCCTCTCAAGTCTCTAGTTGTGGAATAGAGCCCGATAATTCATTTTGGGAAGGTCAGGTTAGTGAAGAACAAGCCCATGCTGTCTATAACAATGCTAGGTTTGAAAACCGTCAGAAGTTTGACCCTACTCAGAGACCTACAACCCTGGTTGGAGAAACCATCCTAATTTCTCTTGGTCTAAGGGCCAGAATCAAGGCCAGTCTAGTAATTCTCAGCCTCCCCCAGGTTTGGTTATACTAAGAACTCTTCAGGTCAGACCCAGAACCCATCTGAGAATAGAATAGCTAGCTTAGAGGAAACCCTTAGTATATTAAGGAAGAGCCAGGAGATGCTATCACAAAGCCAGGAAATGTTAGTAAAAAGCCAGGGTAATTTTCAAGAGGAAACCAAACAGAATTTTAAGAATAGTGCCCAGTCTTTTGCTAAATTAGAGCTTCAAGTCGGCCAAATAGCTAAGTTTATCAATGAGAGAGAAGAAGGAAGGTTCCCTAGTCATACTGATCCTAACCCTAGAGGAGAGAAATCGTACAATCATGTGAATGTTCACAACCCTTAGGAGTGGAAAGAAAGTTGACAATAAGGTCGCCATACCTGAAGTGAACATGCTGTAGTTCACCCTATGAGCCAGAAAATGAGGAGACTGATAGAGTCTCCAAAGAGACCAATGAGGGTCCTGTTGAGCCCGGACTTTGTTCCCAGAGCCCCATTCCCCAGCTGCTAGTTCCGACTAAGAGGGAGTCCAACTTTAATGATATATTGGAGGTTTTTAAGCAGGTTAATATCAACCTTCCATTATTAGATGCAATTAGGCAGATTCCCTCTTATGCCAAGTTCCTTAAGGACTTGTGTACGCGAAAGCGTAAGCTCAGTGTCCAGAAGAAAGCCTTCATAGCTAGTCATGTGAGTTCTATTATTCAGAATACCACTACTCCTAAGTATAAAGACCCAGGGTCCCCTACCATTGCTTGTACAATAGGTAAGTACCGTGTTGAGAAAGCTTTGCTTGACTTAGGAGCCAGTGTGAATTTACTTCCATATCATGTGTACCTTAAGCTAGGACTTGGTGAGATGAAACCTACCCAGATGACACTTCAGTTAGCTGATAGGTCCGTTAAAATTCCTCGTGGTGTGATCGAGGATGTTCTCATAGAGGTTGACAAGTTTATTTATCCAGTGGATTTTGTTATCCTAGATACCCAACCTGTCCCTGACCCAGAGAACCAAATACCAGTGATTTTAGGTGCCCGTTTTTAGCTACATCCAATGCGATCATTAACTGTCGAAATGGTATTATGAATTTGTCTTTTGGTAATATGACTATTGAGCTGAACATTTTTAATATTAGTAAGCTACCCTCTGAACTAGATGACTCGAATATAGAAGAGGTGAACATGATAGGAACATTAGTCGAGGAGTCATTACCAAACACTTTGTTAGAAGATCCATTAGAAAAATGCCTAGCTCACTTTGGGATTGATTTTGATGATGATAATGTAATTAATGAGGTGAATGCTTTGTTAGATTCAACCCCTTTGTTAGATACTAGTAATGGATGGAAACCTAAGTTCGAACCACTACCAGTTTCTAAGTCTACCCTAGTTCCTTCTTTAGAAGAGCCTCCTAAGTTGGACCTAAAACCATTGCCAGATACCCTGAAGTATGTGTTTTTAGGCCCGTCTGAGACTTTACCTGTGATTGTTTCTTCCGACTTGGATAGAGATCAGGAAAGTAGGCTAGTAACCGTCCTTCAAAACAACAAGGAAGCTTTAGGGTGGACCATAGCAGACATTAAGGGTATAAGTCCTACTATTTGTATGCATCAGATCTATTTAGAGGAAGACACCAAACCTTCTAGGGAGATGCAACGTCGACTAAACCCCAATATGAAAGAAGTAGTTCGAACTGAGGTTCTTAAGCTATTAGATGCAGGCATTATCTACCCTATTTCAGACAGTAAGTGGGTCAGCCCCGTTCAGGTTGTTCCCAAGAAATCTGGTATTACTGTAGTCCAGAATGATAACAATGAGTTAATCCCGACCCGAGTGACCACGGGTTGGCGTGTTTGTATTGACTATAGGAAATTGAACAAGGTCACTAGGAAGGACCACTTTCCCCTTCCCTTCATCGACCAGATGCTAGAGAGATTAGCTGGACATAGTCACTACTGCTTTTTAGATGGCTACTCTGGATATAATCAGATCGTTATTTCCCCAGAAGACCAGGAGAAAACCACTTTTACCTGTCCCTTTGGTACCTTTGCGTATAGACGCATGCCTTTCGGGCTATGTAATGCCCCTGCGACTTTTCAGCGTTGCATGATGAGCATATTTTCTGACATGGTAGAACGGTTTTTAGAGGTCTTTATGGATGATTTTTCAGTGTTTGGTTCGTCTTTCGATGAGTGCTTGCATCATTTGTCATTAGTTTTGACTAGGTGTAAGGAAAAGAATTTAGTGCTTAATTGGGAGAAATGTCACTTTATGGTTCGTTCAGGAATTGTTCTAGGGCATATTGTATCTTCCAAGGGTATAGAGGTGGATAGATCCAAAGTTGACCTTATTAAAACTTTACCGGTCCCAAAAACCGTAAGAGATATTAGGTCATTCTTAGGGCATGCTGGTTTTTATCGTCGTTTCATTAGGGATTTTAGCTTGATGTCTAGACCTCTTTGCAATTTGCTTGCAAAAGATGTTAAGTTTGTCTTTGATGATGCTTGTTTAGAGGCTTTTGAGAAGCTTAAGTCATTACTCACTACCGCCCCCATAGTCCAGGCACCCAACTGGAACCTACCCTTTGAGATCATGTGTGATGCTTCAGATTATGTTATTGGTGTTGTGCTAGGTCAGCGAGAAAATAAGTTACTTCATGTGATTTACTATGCTAGCAAAACTCTGAATGATGCCCAGTTGAACTACACCACTACCGAGAAGGAACTATTAGCCATTGTGTTTTCCTTAGACAAGCTTAGACCCTATCTCTTAAGTTCTAAGATCATCATATATACTGATCATGCTGCTTTAAAATATCTTTTGTGTAAGAAGGATACTAAACCTAGATTAATTAGGTGGATTCTGTTGTTGCAAGAGTTTTCTCCAGACATTAGAGACAAAAAGGGTGCCGAAAATGTTGTAGCAGATCACTTGTCTAGGCTAGTTGTTAGTTCCCAGATGATTCCCTTCATATAAGGGATAGCTTTCCTGATGAACAATTGTTCTTCGTTACCCAATTACCTTGGTATGCGAATATAGTGAACTATCTTGTTACTGGTCGAATGCCCCAACATTGGGGTAAACAAGATCGTTCTAGATTTTTAGCTGAGGTTAAGCACTTCTTTTGGGATGATCCTTATTTGTTTAAGTATTGTCCAGACCAGATTATTAGGAGATGTATACCTGAGAGTAACCAGTCCAGTATTATTTCCTTTTGTCATGATCATGCTTGTGGGGGTCACTTTAGTGCTAAGAAAACTGCTGCTAAGATATTGCAGTGTGGATTCTATTGGCCTTCGTTGTTTAAAGACTCCCACAGTTACTGCGTTACTTGTGAACGATGCCAGAAATTAGGAACCATTTCCCATAGGAACATGATGCCCTTGAACCCTATTTTAATTGTTGAGGTCTTTGATGTGTGGGGTATTGACTTTATGGGTCCGTTTCCTAATTCTTTTGGTAACCTATACATCCTTGTCGCCGTAGACTATGTCTCTAAGTGGATTGATGCGGTTGCGTGTAAAACCAATGACCATAGGGTTGTGATTGAGTTCTTGAAAAATAATATACTTACACGTTTTGGTACACCGCGAGCTATAATTAGTGATGGAGGGTCGCACTTTGTAATGGGACTTTTAGGCTTCTGATGAAGAAATATGGTATTACACATAAGGTAGCTACCCCGTATCATCCACAGACTAGTGGTCAGGTAGAGGTTTCCAATAGGGAGATAAAACGTATATTAGAGAAAACAGTTAATCCTAATCGGAAAAACTGGTCGTCTAGGCTTACTGATGCCTTATGGGCTTACCGTACTGCGTTTAAGACCCCCATTGGAATGTCGCCTTACCGGCTTGTTTATGGGAAGGCATGTCACTTACCTGTTGAGTTAGAACATAGAGCTTATTGGGCTGTTAAGCAGCTAAATTTTTCACTTGACGAGGCAGGAGCCCATAGGAAACTCCATCTCAATGAGTTGGACGAGATTCGTATAGATGCTTACGATAGTGCGAAGGAGTATAAGAACAAAATGAAACTTATGCATGATAGAAACATTTTACGGAAGTCATTTTCTCCAGGTCAAAAAGTTCTTCTGTATGATACCCGCTTGCATCTTTTCCCTGGGAAGTTACGTTCTCGGTGGACGGGTCCTTTTATTGTTCGCACTGTTTTTCCTCATGGAGTTGTTGAGATCGAGACACCGGATGGTAGTAGTTCTTCGAAGGTTAACGGTCAGCGATTGAAGCCCTTTTTAGAGCCTTTTCCTACAGGTGATGTTGAGGAGGTCCCTCTGGAGGACCTTGTTTACCCTTGATTAACCATCGAGGCGATTTGTATGTTGTATAATTTTTGTATTCAGTTTTTGGTTTCACTTCACTCAGGTACTATCTTTACGAACTCTCTCTTTACTATTTCCTCATGTTACTTATATTTTTGGTATTGTTCTTTCATGCGAAACATTGAGGACAATGTTAGATTTAAGTTTGGGGGTGGGGAAGAAATTTTTTTGTTAGCTTTTAGTTGCAATAAATAAACTCCAGAGCTTATGCCTATTTAGGATTGCACTAACCAATCTAAGTGGATGGAAGCATTTTGGTTGTAGGAGTTGAGGAACCAATCTGATTAGATGGAAACATCTAGAAGAGTCTATTCATAAAAGCACAGAGCTCAGGTGTTAGAAATAACATGATAGTTTCACCATATCTCGTTGAGTCCTTTTCACTTCTATTTTTATTTTATTTTATTTTTAAACTATGTTACTCTAAGTGATTAGGTGGGGCTCATGATTCAAGTTGTTACCAATGCTAGGGCGAATTAGAGTGATTGAGATACCAAGAAAAAAAAAGTTGAAGAAAAAAGTTGAAAAAAAGTTGGAAAAAAAGAAAATAAAAAAAAGTTGAAAAAAAAGTTGAAAAAAAAAAAGAAAAAAAAAATAAAAAAGAAAGAAATTGAGACCAGACCATTTGACCAAAAGGAATAAATTCAATAAAGTCGACCACTGGTACCCTTGTATATTCCAGTTGTGTTGACCTAGAGTTAGGTTATCGACCACTGGTACCCTTGTATATGCCAGTGTGTTGATATTAGTCAGACTAGTATCTCAATCCATTAGGATAGGTTCATTTTGGCGGAGGCCTTCAGACAGATATGGGAAACGCCGTTCACTTAGTAAACATCAAAACCATATATGTCTTTCTATATCCATCTTCTTGATCTATCCATGTGATTAGTTTTGACTCCGAATATGATGTCCATAGTGCAACTATCTGAGTAGAGCTCTGTCACTTTATATGAATTTTAGTATGCTTGAGTGCAAACTCGTGTACAGCAATTGGAATTTCGCATCAGGGAACTTCTTCCTCTAGTCAATAAGTATGCCAACCAAGGAGATTCTTTAGCGCCTTCCAAGGTTCTGCGTAGATAGCTAAGGTCTGGAGTACAGGTTTTGTGGGTATATCTCTGGTAAGCCCTCCCGAGACTATAACTCGGCCACTAGGACCACCTAGGGGTTTAAAGGCTTATTGCATACGCTAAATGCAATCGATGATGCCTGCGAAAGTGAGTTAGGATTTTATATTCTATTTGATTTGCTCGAGGACTAGCAAATAATAAGTTTGGGGGTATTTGATAGGCACATTTTTGTGTCTTATATAATCTCAACTGTATATATTATTAGTGCTCGATTTTATATTTATTATAGATTTTTATGTCCCTGTAGGTATTTTTGGAGAAATAAGCTTTTGCGGCGAAATTGGCTAAAAAAGTGGTTTTTGCGCTCGTGGGAGAAAATTACTATACGGACTCTCACTTTGGATAAGGGGTAACCTAATTACTAAGGGGTGACCCATTTACAGGCATCTTCTAAAGGGAGACCGGAACTGGATAGGGGGAGGTCATCTTCAAAATTCAAAACAGAAATTGGCGGGAAAAAAAGGCAACAGCGACAGCAGTTTTTGAGCAGAGATTTGAGCGACTTAGGAGGAGATTCAATGGGCATATTTGGTACCTACGGACTCTTGAAGACATTACAAGCCCAGTACAATCAATTGGACCCGAAAAATTGGGCTGGAATACCCGTGAGAAGCAAAGAAAGGGAAAACAGAATACGTGTTCTCTGTTGGGTTTTTAGAATATTTTTGAGAGATTTCTGGAGGACTTTGACGCTGGATTAACATGTACATGGTCCTATTCAAGATTATGGAAGAGTTTGGTAGCTATTTTATAGCTAACAACACGTGAAAAAGCTCAACAGAAGCGATTATCGTTTCAACTGCATGAGAAGAAGAAAAAGAATAATCGCATATTTAGTCGAGATTTATGGATCTGTTGGGCTATATAAGTGTTGGTTTACATCAAATAAAAGTTTAGAAATTTTTAGAAACCTTTAGGAGAGAGTTCAGAGTCCAGGAGAGCCGAGGAGAAGCGATTACAGAGAAGACAGTGCTGCTGCTGCTGCTGCCATTGAAGAGCTTCAAGAACACGAAGAACAGACTCGCAGAGTCATTCGTTCTTCAACAGTCTTAAACAGCAGTATTCGTGTTCTTCATTACAGCAGTACCGAAGTGTCGTTCTTCAACAGTGCAAACAACGAACTCGATATGTCGTTCTTATACAGCACTTACCCTTTTGTAACAGTGACGCTGTAACACTATTACAGCGTTACAAACTTCAATTATCAATTATTTTCATCAATAAAAACACTTATTTAGCCATGAATACATCTTGTGAGTGTGTTTTCGGGATGAAGAGCTAAACCCATTAGCCAAGGCGACGGAGGAAGCCATTGTTCCACATTAATTGGTATAATTCTAATTTTACTATTTATTTGCAATATTATTATTGGATTATTTGCATGGAATTGGAATTGAAAAAATAGTTTTTATTGAATAGTTGTGAATTAATTTGATGAAGCATGTTGGGTGTTAAAAACTTTTGATGTTTTATACTCTTTGATTACAATTATTACTTCAAAAATATATTTGAGGCAAATATTAGAATTATTTTTAAAGATAAAATTGCATGAATATTATTTAGAGTTTACTATTTATTTGGTCAATGGTGGAATCCTAGTCTTGGTATTTTTTTCTAAAGCTTTGAATTATTTATTTGCTTTTTAATTTAAATTTGAAAATTGTTTCCTTCACAAGTCTGAAAAGACCCCTTTTTACCACAACCTTTTTTTGTTTTGATCAGACAGCTGAGGTAAAAAGGAAAATGAAAAGTTTTTGCTGCTTAAAATATTAATTTAAATTGCTTCAGCGTGTGTAACTTTATAGCAACGAGTCATTGACACACATGGACTCCGGTCAATTGATAATTTGACTTGTTCAAGGGAGCTTGTATTCCACAACGGCACAACTTGCTTGTGGCGACAGTTATACTCTCAGACTCAGTATTAGAAGATTCATCTGTACCGATGGAAATTAAAAAAACTACTTTCTCACACGTGCGATGCACGGATCTGTTTCTTGCTTATGAATTATTGGATGCTTATTATAAATAATATTATGAAAAGCGGTGACAAATACGTCAGTATGATATTCATCTTATAAATAAAAAATCAATAAGCTAATATCGAGAAAAATATAAAAATATAAAAAGGGCTAAAACAAATATAAACTCTAAGGACCCAATGCAATGAAAATGAATATTTTCTTAACGTTTTTCCACATCCTTTGTATCATGGCCTTAAAAATGCTATCTCGGTCTATGCAAGGAAAGGTTGTTGTCTTGGATGCAAAGCATTTTTTTTTGTTTTCTCTTTGTCTTGATAGAGTATCATAAGTGTTGACTTCCTTTGTTTTCTCTTTGTCTTGGTAAAGAGTATCATAATTATTGACTTCCAGGACCATGAACCTATTTGATCCAGTTTCCACATTAAACCCCAAAAAAACACATCGTAAACATACATCATATTATTATGCAGTGTATCGGTATATTTCTTTTCTTAACATACCACTATAATATATATATATCATTTTTGATGTTTGTGAAAAGCTGATCAATATTCCCATGATTGTCACTATATTTTGGATGGTCAAACCTCCTACATTGAGTATGTCAGTTGGAAGCTTAGCCCAAGTAATGGTCCACACAGAAAACGCGATTCTCGGGGAATGTTAAAATTAATTCTAAATTATCAGAAGGGAGTGAGTGGGGAATTGGGTGCAATTCATGTCTGTAATATAACCAGACTTTTTCCCTGAATTACTTTAAATAATATATCCCCTGCATGGCCACCGACATTCTTGTAGTATTATTCCAAGAAAAGTGTACATGAATATAATTTTTCATATGTGCAAACTACTTTGTTTATTTTGCTATCACCGGGAAAGTTTGCCTTGGTCATGCATAAAGCACGATGAAGTATTAATTTTTGATCAAAAGTTTGTTATGTTGTGAATATAATTTTTATTTTGTTTGTCATTCACCAGTAATCCATTAGTCCTGTCAGTAGCCTGATTTACACCAACTCTTGCATCATTCACGTAACGTGGATAGTTGCATTGCATTTAGCGTAGTATGGCATTGCGCCTCCAAAGTGATCCAACAGAACCATATCGTATTGAGGAAAATACATAGGGGTAGATGGATAAAACGACACATATGGTCATTTGTTTTTCATCCGTGCTACGCAGGGTCTATTTCTCGCTGATGTGTTATTGGATTCATATCTTAAAAATAACTTCATTATAATTTTTTTATAAAAAAGTTGATACCAATAGAACAAAATAATGACCCCAGAAACTAATAAAACATTAAATAAACTAATAAAAACATTTAATCGGAAAAAATAATAATAATTAAAAAATCTTGGACTTGCAACCCATCATTTTTGAAACATATAATATTAAACATTTCAGCTATGTATATCAACTAAACATTATGCAATAAAGTGTTCTTTAAAAATCAGAGCTCATTCTTTTATATATGTGTATTCTTGCCACTTTAATGTACAGTAGAACTTCATTAAACTAAATCGCGATGAATTAATAATTTCGCTAAGATAATATTTTTTGTCAGTCTCGACTTAGACAGTGTGCTAAATTAAAATAACATCTACGATTATTTGTTTTTGTTCACATTTATAATACATCGGATTTCATCATTAATTTTTGTACTTCCTTGAAAAGTTCTGAAAGGATTTTATTGTGTTTTTCTTTTTCTTGTTTAATTTTAATATAAAAGTATATACATTTTATACAGATAATATGCCTTAAAATAATTAGATTTTTTTTTGAATTGAAAATAAGATCTCTAAATATTTGATATTACACACCTAATATTTAAAGTTAGATTTGGTATGTTTCGATATAATAATGACTTATTAATTTAAATTAATACTTTGCTAAATTGGTAGAATTTAGCAATCTCAATACTATCAATTTATCGTAGTTTTACTGCAGGTTTAAAAAATTTAAACGGACAAAATCAACCGAATGTGTACAGAAAACAACTTTGGAGGGCCAAAATACGTTAGTTTCATGTTGGCTAATAATAGTTTCTAAATCTACCTTTTCAGCACCTTTTGAGATAGCTACCAGGTTCAAAATCAACCTTCATAATAATTTTCTGTATCGTTCTTTTCTCCATATACACCAAAAATACTTGCCGCTTATCGGAAACAAAAAGAAGGTTCCACAATCTTTTTAGCATGATTATACATGCATGCATACCACGAATCCCCAATTCACAAGATGCTAATGCATCTTATTTAAGGTAACCAACTCCAAACTTGTTGTAACATCTCAGTCACTCTCATAGGTGTAGCTAATTGAATTTTGTTTCATTTGGTTATTGGAGCTTGTCCAAATATTGGTCGTTTGTACGGATAATAATTGGAAAACGTAACTTTTCTTTGACACCAAGCAGAGAATGATCTCCAACAAAGCTCGGCATAAGTACGTGCAGTTAGGAATTTCTGTTGTACTTTGATTAATTAGAATACGATTTCGTTCTTTCGATCTTAGATTTCCTTCAAGACCTGAAAATTAAGATGAAATTTAAATTTTTTTTTAATTTTTTTTTTTAAAAAAAGAAAGAAATTCTTAAAAGTTTGATTGTAGAGCCATGCCGCCATATATATCGTCCACACTCCATGGCAGATAGGACTTTTGGAATTTGTTCTGTTCTTTTGTTGTTTTTCTTAAGTTCGACTATCCAAAATATCGCATCTTTATTGCAACCTCATCATAACCAGTAGTGACAACACCACTACCACTAATCTTCCCTTATTGGCTTTATATTGGCCAGGGTGTTAAAAAACGTCACTGGTGCATCGGAAGGATTACACAAAACCACATAACATGCAGCTGCAGTTGGTTCAAGAACACCTTTCAATCCCAAAATATAAATTGCAGGAAACTCAAACATAATTTCTTTATATCATTTGCCACTCAATTATCTCAAAGAAAAATAAACTGAGAAAATAAAAATAGCACTAATGAAATGAAAACTGTGTCGACAGTAGTTAGCTTATTTATTCTTTAACTGAAGCTTTATGTTAAACCATGTTTATTGTTAGCGGAGAGAATGGTAGACCATTTGGCTTGACCAGATACAAAAATCTCACCCCAAATTGCTTACCTTCAATCAAGATCACACTTCAATTTGGGTCGTCTACAGCCAAGGCAAAACTTAAAAACTGAAGGAAAGAGAAGAGATATTTGGTACATTTTTGTAGAAAAATCCACAACCCAAGCAAGCGGACTTGAAAAAATCCCAGCAACACGCTGCCAAGCACCAATATGCCCACCTGTACATCCCGTGCAAGTGCATTAACTAATTTCTCGATAAAGTTCGGACCTTATGAGAACTTTCTAAAATTCAAAAAACTTTATGTACAGATACAGACAATCCGATAGAATTGACCCATTTAAATTGACCCATAGCTAAATTTAAGTTCCCCGTGTTCTCATCTATGGTGGATAAATGACACTTTTTCCTTAAGACTAACGCATTAGGAGAATATGCACTTGGTATCGTCATCTGGTATCGTCTATGATTAAATGATGGAATTTACACTTGGTATCATGCTCTGCAGGCCTTGATAAATGATGCAACTTTTATGTTCTATACAAATAAATTAGAAATACAACGTGTTTAGAGTGTATAATATTCATTGAAGCTACAAAAATGGATTGAAGGTTACACCGCTCCAGTCCTTCTCCTTCTAAGCTTGGATTTTAGAGGCCAAAGTAAAAATGAAAAAATGACTTCCAGGTTAAATACACGCAATTATCACCGTACTAATCATGCATGGATCAAGCATCTTTTCAAAAGAACACGCGACTAAGATTAACAAACAAAATGGACACAAAATTCTTTTCAAAATTCCCCGTTCAGTTTTATTTGATGGGAATCTGATGTCTTACGCATTTACGGCAAGTAAAATTTAACCCACATCCCAAAACCATTCAAACGCACAGATGTTATCAAGATAAAAGCGTCGCTAACCTATAAGTTTAATTTAATGCATGGTAAATCAAACACTCGAGGAATGCAGATATCAACAATGTTCTACAACAACAATTAGTGGCCCTAAAGACTGCGATATCCTCCCTATTTTTTTTGGTAATTTTGCACCCACCACGGATCAAGTATTAGTTCATGGTGCCATATAGAGTTTACAACCTGAAACATAAATATAATCGAACTCCTTAATATCTAACCCGATAACTAAGAACCTAAATTGAGAAGTTAGAGCACCTAGTTCAGTTGTACTCGCATAACAACATCACCAACAACTGCAACATAGAAAATCAACAAAAAAATCCTAAGAGCGCTAAAAAAGATAATTTCAATATTCTATACCTTGCATGCATAATTCAATTCTCATCACCACAAAGCTCCAAAAAAGATTATCGATCCTCATGACCTCCCGTTGCCGCAGCCATCAACACCTATACACGCTTGTGGAATCAGAGAAAGAAAAATCACTTGACAAAATCGCAAAATTAATTGTTTAACTATTTGAAGAGTGAGAGAGGAAGAAAATCCTAACCAAGATCGTGAATAATTCTTCATCATGTATAACCACAAAACATCGTACTACCGTAAAACATTGCACTGCGTAAACAATCTTCAACATCGACAACCACAAAACAAACAAATCTCAACTTGAACAAAAAAAAAAATTCCTTTTAATAAGAAAGTTAAAATGGGTAGAGAAATAAGCATACCAACGACAAAATCTAGAACTATTCCATGTTTTATTCTCTTATAGATACTTCTTCTGCTGATCTTTGATTATATTGTCCCCATCGCTCATCGTAGAAGGTAAGAAGAAGAAACTGGACCATTTGGTGTTTGGATTATAATGTTCTCACCGGAGCACGGTAAGAAAAGAAACTTGCACATTTGGTGCAGGTTAAATGCTGGTTTCCGGGGATCTAGGAGTTGATTGGGGGACTTTTAGTTTTTTTCTCTTGAATCTAGTACTGATAATGGAACATTGCAGAGACCATAACAGAAAATAAAAATAAAAATAGAAAACAAACAAAAAAACAAAATATTATCAGATCCATATGTTACATGTCTGCATCATCAGTTCTTGGAACAAAAAACCTATGAGCTGTTTCTGAAGGAGAATGCTATCTTGAGTTTTTCCAGCCACAAATACCACAAAACATAATATTAAACAACATCATCGCATGCATTGATCCATCGTCAACATAGTGAGAATTCTGCAAATCAAAAATCACCATTATCAACTGAAAAACTGAGAAATAAAAAAGCAAAACCCTAGCAAAACAAAAACAAACAGAAAAAATAAAAGCAACATGAAAATGGTGATGTTTTGGCTTTACTGTGCTTTATATGTATATATAGAGCATCCAAGCCCAGAATTCCAAAAAAAAAAAATGCCTCGGTTTAAGAAAAAAAATCATCCTAATTAGTGGTTGCAAATATAGTTGAAAATAATATTACTCAATGATCTAAGAATATCAAGAATTTATTATTTTTCGCTATTATTTACTTATCGGTGTTTTCTTTTTTACTAATTCATTAATATCTCCCTATTTTAGAGAAATCTCCCATTTAAAGATTTGTTTTCCAATTTTATAGGATTTTTAATTATACCAAACACCTATACTTACTTTGAATACATTATTTTTTGGAGGATCACGATATGAAGTCTTTAATTATGATATTTTTTTCCAAAATAAAATAAAATGAGCAAGTAGAAATAGAAAAATACAGTAAAATATGGAATGATAATAAAAGCAATATCGAAATTAATGCTAAAAAAAAAACGAAACTAATCCTAGTTTATTGCATTTTTCTGTAAATTTTATCTTTCTTCTCAAAATTTTGCTTAATTTCAATTGTTCATCGTTACTTTCTACTAACGATTTGATATATGGGTACTCCAGATTACTCCTCCTAATGATATTGTATTATTTGTATTTGTACAGGATTAACAAATCCTTCTGTAAACCCTTGAAAGAAGATTTCTCGATCCATGTGTGACATCCACAAATCAGGTATTTTCATTTAATCGTCAGTATAAATTTTGTATTTTCTTTTAATATTAGCTGAAACTGTAATTGCAAGTATTTTATTTTACCCGTAGTTTGGAGTTGTAATTAGGCAGATTTTATTACAAAAACTGTAAATGGACATTGGACATTGGTTGTTTTGTTTTTTTTTTAATTCATATGATTGATCTAATTTTATGATGATATCATGATGCACGTTTTATTTATCACGATGAAATTTTTTTTTTATTTTGGTAATGTTAAAGTTGTTTATATTTGTTTTCTTATGTTTCCTAGATTAATAAGATTTAGTAATTTTAGGTAATTATTTTTCAAAAATGTGACTGGTTAAAAAATATTTCATGGACCCAAAAGATTATCTTGAAATTCTATTGGCTGAAATTTAGAATGGTGGGGCTAGAATCAACCAGAAGCTCCGGTTAACCACGTCGCTCGAAAAAACTCTATTTTTATATAGAGAGTTCTATGTATTTGAAAAGTTATATATAGTTTTACTCGGCGAGATTGGGGTAATACCCAGATTAATTCGGGTATATCCATTTTAAATTCATCCAAGGTATTGTGTTAAGGAGTGTCTAAAAGATGCTAAAAGACCAAATTGTCCTTGATATTTTCATCCAAATTCAAACCCTGACGACTAAAACTAAAACATAAAGCTTATCAAAACAATTTTCAAAATATATCTAAAATTCTACATAATGAAATCAAAAAAGAAGAAAAAAGAAAAAAAAAATCAAAATGAAACAAAAAATACATACGGGGTTTGAGATACGTACTCAGTTTGAGATTCGGTACAATATCATACCCAATCTCAAACCCTTTATTCCACATTTTTATCAAAAGTCGGTAGGATATTTTTCTGTCGACCCTGCCGACTAATACATGATTCCACAACGCCGGTATTTTTATCTTTTTGTCGATCTTACCGACTAATACATGATTCCACAACGCCGACAGGGTATTTTTTGTCGACCTTGCCGACTAATACTAGTCGGCAGCTTTTAGGTTGAATATCGTGCCGACTTTTCGTCTCTGAAATTAGCATTTACAGGTCATCACGGTATTCATCCTTATACCTTGTCGGCTATAGTTTAGTCGACAAGTTATGAAATTAATACTTTGTCGACTAATCATGCATTTGTAACACCTTTCTCTGTATGTCAAAAATCCTATAGTCGGAAAGATATTTTTTTATCAACCTTGCCGACTTTTCATACTTTCAAAATTGAAAGTGTTGATTTCTTCTGTAATTTTGAGTATAATATCACTCGACAGCTTCGCAATCCCCTTTGTAGAAGTGTTGGCTAGTGTGGTTTCATTTCCGTTACAACAAAAATCTCAAAAAAAAAAATCCTCAAATTTCATAACACATATTGTATGAGTTCAATCCAAATAATACCTAATTTGAGAATTTTAATTCAACTAATTAACTAACTAAATTAATTAACCTAAATAGATTATTAATTAAACTAAACAGAATTAATAACCTAAAGAGATTATCAACTAATTAACTAAATAAATTAATTAATTAACCTAAACAGAATTTTAATCCAAATAATACCTAAGAAATGGTAGATTAGGCATTTTGGAAATATATGGTTAAGGGGTGTCCTCCTTTACTTCAAAATGACCCATATTTTATCTCATTAGGTATACATCAACTAATCTGGGTATACACCAATTAAGCCAGGTAGTTTTAGGTAGTTTTAAAAGGTGGAATTTTTAGGGGCGACCAGAAAGAACTAGGGATGACTAGTAAAATACAATAGGGTCACCTAAACCTAAAATGAACCCACCTAGGGCTGAACATGGTTTCGGTTTTTCGCTGGAACCGGACCAAACCAGACCAATTAGGAAGAAACCAAACCGAACCATTTATTAATGGATTGGTTACGGTGTAGAAAGTGGAAAACCGATACTGTTGGTTTTGGTTTGGTTTGACCTCTGAAACCGAACCAAAAACCATTAGAAAACCGATTAATTTTTAAACTTAGTTTCTACCTTTAATTTACAAGTATTAGATTCTACCCATTGATTTAGAGGATAAATAGAAACCCTAAATTTAATATTTCATTATGATACTCTCCCTCTTTCTCTTTCTCCTTCTCTCAGTCGCCTCCCTTCTCCACCCCCAACTACAGCCGCTGCTACTCGACTTTTTTCTTCCCGTCTTCCTTCTTTTTTATTTGTCAATAACTAAATTAAGATATATTATATATCTTTTTTTGATCTCTAGAATTAGAGTAAGATTTAACTATTCTTGATATTTTTTGTATTTTTTTGTATGTAAATTTGTGTAAACCAATACTATCGGCAACTACGATTTTTTTATCTGTAGATTTGTGTTTTGTTTTTTTTTTGGTTTGACATAATTATTGGTTAACCAAAAACCACTGGGACAAACCGAAACCAACTGGAATCATTTGGAAACCAAACCAATGATTAATGGATTGGTTTAGTTTAGATTTTTAGAAACCAATAGTATTGGTTTCAGTTTTGGTTTGGCTAGAAACCGAACCAAAACTGACCATGAACAACCCTAAACCCACCCCTTATCTCCTTTTTTTTCATAATGGCGATTTTACCCTTAACAATTGGTGGTTAAATTTACAATTGGGAGAAATTTGTTATATAGAGGAAATTCCATTTTCGCATGATTAGGAACAACCCATAATGGAGTACCATATCTACCGATTGTAAACTATTAAGCCAAAATATATCTATAATCGGTACAAAATGATATTTAGTTGGCTTTGGATTATAATGTAGCCCCAAAATTGGATTGTGCCAAAATCCTTAAATTTTTAAATTCTCTACGCAAACATAATAGGTAGTAATTATTCAAATTTTCATGATGTCATTATCTACCGATAGCATCCCCAAATTCAAAATTTTCAAAAACTAATGAAATTTAGGATTTCTCTATTTTCATAACTGGTAGTTTCGTGATGTTTATTATCTACTGATTGTACAATCGGTGGTTTCGTGATGTTCATTATTTACCGATTGTGGTAGTATCCCCAAATTCAAAATTTTCAGAAACCAATGAAATTTTGGATTTCTTTATTTTCGCAATCGGTAGTTTTTTTTATGTTAATTGCCTACCGACTGTACAATCAGTAGTTTCATGATGTTTATTATCTAATGATTATGGTTGTCGCGCCAAATTCAAAATTTTCAAAAACCAATGGAATGTTGAATTTCTCTATTTTCACAATCGGTTGTTTCGTAATGTTTATTATCTACCGATTGTGATAGTAGCCCCAAATTTAATTTTTTTCGAAACAAAGTAAATAAGAGAAGAACACAGTCATAATCAGTTGATAAAACCAATACTAAACTACCGATTATAAAAAGAGCATATAGATATTTTCAAGCCACTAGGACATCCCATAACCACCTATGGGATGGGAATAAAAAATTTGCCCATAATTCTTTCAGAGTCAGCCCTAAAAATTGCTAGGTTTTGAAATTGTTATTTCCTTGTGGATACTTTGGATTGTACTTTTTTCCTTAGAGCATCTCCAATGCAAAGGGTAAAGGTCTTAGTATGACACCTAGGATTTAAGACCTTTCTCGCCAAAATTTCATCTGCAATGCAAGGGTGAGGGTCATAGAAAAATATGACATGGCTAAGTGGGGGTAAAAGAGAAAGTCTAAATAAGACTTTCTTCATGACCTTGGTCCTAAGTCCACATCATCTTTTGTCTCTAAATTTAAATAAAAAGTATTAGATAAGATCTTGGGGATTAAAGATAAAATTTAGGTAGAGAGTGTTTTTTTCTATTTCCCACATGCTTTAATAGAAATTATAAGCTTAAGTTTTAAGACTTTGCAAGCATGACCAATCTGGACTAGGATGAATACCCTCGACAGGGACGATCATTGAGCCCAATGTCATGTCCCGATTGGAGTACCTCATCATTGATGATTGTTAAGATGGCATGAGGATAAATCATGTAAGTAACATGGTCATATCCCCCGACTGATGTGACTCGTAACCCTTGGATTTACCTCTATAGGTGATCCAAAATGGCCATATGATTTAATAACCATGGTCCTTAGGTCACCCCATGACTAATATTGATTATTAAGCACGAGTGTTAATGACCTGCTCGGATCACAGTCCGTGGAGTACTAGTTGTTGTGATATGAAATGATTAATGACTCACCGAGTCAGGTTCCTTGAGTCACCTTGGAGATAATCTTAATTATCGGACCCGGGCATTATATGACTCGATTCGATCTTGCCCCTTGGTGTCAGGATTTTCTTAAGGAATCATTGACAACCGCGGAATAACTGATCTTGAGATATTATGATGAATAATAAGTAAACCAAGCACAAGCAACTATAATAATACGAGAAAGATAAATCAACTCACAAGACACAAGATTTATAGTGGTTCGACCAATACATACAACTTGTATATATTGTCTACGTCCACTTTGAGCCGCACCAACTCAAATCCACTATGAAGAAAAACGATTACAACGTCGTGTGAATCCCAGCAAACCCTTGGTTACACCGCAACAATTACCCGAGACGATAACCTTGTCTCTTGTTCCTCACCAATATGCTCTCACAACGAAACCCTAGCTTTAGCCCTAAAAGCTATACAAGAAATCTCTCACCGATCTCTTAATCGTTTTCTACACAATACAATTCTACAAGGACTAATTACCTATTTATATAGGTTACAAACTTGTCCACCAAGAATTCTATCTGGTTTAGGAAACCCCTTTCCTAAAATATCACGGCTAACTTTAGGAAGTAATTAATTAGTATTCAATTAACTAACAATCTCCCACTTTGAAGACTCATTTATTGTCTTCAATTCTCCTTTTCTTCAACTTTGGATTGACGGTTCTAAAATATCTTTATGTCAGTGCGGCTCCCCTCCCAGATCCTCATTCTGAGAGACCAACTAAAGCCTTGCAGAGCTTTAGCTTGTCTGATGTAACTCCCTTGGTAAACATATACGTCGGATTCTTCGAACCAAGAATCTTCTCGAGCTTCAATTCTCCTTCTTCTAAGAGATCCCGAATGAAATGATAACGAATATCTATATGCTTCGTCCTAGCATGATAGGCTGAGTTCTTGGCTAAGTGTATAGCGCTTTGGCTGTCGCTAAACAGAACATTATCTCGTTGTTCCTTTCCCAACTCATCTAAAAAACCTCGTAACCAAATCATATCCTTGCTCGCTTCTGTTACTGCTACGTATTCCGCTTCCGTAGTAGACAATATTACCAACTTCTGTAACCGTGAGTTCCAACTCACTGCAGTTGACCCCATAATATAAACATAACCGGTCGTACTTCGCCTTTTATATACATCACATGCGAAGTCTGCATCCACATAACCCCTCAAGATAGAACCACCTCTTCCATAACACAATGGTACGTTTGTGTTACCTCTCAAATACCTGATAATCCACTTCACAACTTCCCAATGTTGTTTTCCTAGGTTGCTTGCATATCTACTCACTACTCCCACTGCATGTGCAATATCCGGTCTCGTGCACACCATAGCATACATTAGACTCCCAATAACCGAAGAATATGGTACGTTAGCCATGTACTCCTTTTCTTCATTTGTCTTCGCACACTGCATACTTGAAAGACGAATTTGACTTCCAAGTGGAGAACTAACTGGTTTAGCATTCTCCATATTGAACCTTTTCAACACTCGTTCAATATATTCATCCTGACTAAGCATAAGTACACCCTTAGCTCTGTCTCTTATGATCCTCATGCCAAGAATCTGCTTTGCTTCACCAAGATCTTTCATAGCAAACTCACTTGCTAATAGTTTCTTCAAATTCTCAACTTCTTGTAGAGATGTTCCGGCAACCAACATATCATCCACATACAATAATAATATGATGTAGTCATAACCATACCTTTTGAAGTAACAACAATGATCTGCATTACATCGTGAATAACCACTTTTATGCATGAAGTTATCAAACTTCTTGTACCATTGTCTCGGGGCTTGTTTTAAACCATACAAAATCTTCTTTAGCTTGCACACCATCTCTTCCTTGCCTTTTACTATGAATCCTTCTGGCTGCTTCATGTAAATTTCTTCATTTATGTCACCATGAAGAAAAGCTATCTTTACATCCAACTGTTCAAGGTAGATATCTTCAGAAGCCATTAGACTTAACAATACTCTGATAGTAGTCATCTTCACAACTG
Organism: Papaver somniferum; assembly: GCF_003573695.1. Taxonomy (NCBI): domain Eukaryota; kingdom Viridiplantae; phylum Streptophyta; class Magnoliopsida; order Ranunculales; family Papaveraceae; genus Papaver; species Papaver somniferum. The sequence continues at coordinate 14,546,185 of NC_039359.1, read as the reverse complement.
GAGAAAATATCTCGTTGTGATCAACACCAGGTTTCTGCTGGAAACCTTTCACAACCAACCTCGCCTTGTAGCGAATTTCTCCATTTGCTTCAGATTTCATCCGATAAACCCACTTGTTATGCAACGCCTTCTTATCTCTTGGTAATTTTGCTAACACCCATGTGCCATTCTCATCAAGTGAATTCATCTCATCTTCCATAGAAAGTTGCCACTTTCCTAAATCATCAGCCGCTAGTGCTTCTTTAATATCTTCAGGTTCACCTCCATCCGTAAGTAATAGATAATTCAGATCATACCTTGGGTTTGGTTTTGGAGTTCTTGACGATCTTCGTACTTCTTGTGGAACTGTAGGAGTAACTCTCACTACAGTAGAAGTCCCTTCTTGTACTTCTCCGCCATCAGCAACATCGTGCTCTTCTTGTACCACACTTTTTCCATAAACATCATCAATATCGATATACAACTCTTTATCGACGTTGCTTGATCCGACATTTTCAACTTGTGTCTTATTCTTGTCTTTGTACAGCTCATTCTCATTAAAAGTGACGTCTCTACTTCTAATAACTTTGTGACCCTCGTAGTCCCAAAGTTTATACCGAAAAGCGTCATTTCCGTAACCAAGAAATATACACTTCTTTGCTTGAGCACCTATCTTAGACCTCTCACCGGGACTAAGATGAACATAACCAACACAACCAAAAACTTTCAAATATGAAATATTTACCTTTTTGCCGGTCCAAACCTCCTCTGGTATTTTCATATCTAATGGACTACTAGGTGTCCTATTGATTAGATAAGCAGCCGTCTCTGTTGCATGTGCCCAGAAGTTCTCAGGCAAACCAGACTGCAACCTCATGCACCTAGCACGTGCATTCAACGTATAATTCATACGTTCTGCTACTCCATTCTCCTGTGGTGTCCTTGGAGATGTCCTCTCCAAACGAATTCCATTTTTAGCATATAACTGTAAGAATTATGTTTTGTCATACTCACCACCGTTTTCTGACCTTAGACACTTCAACTTCAGACCAGTTTCTGTTTCAACCAAAGCTTTCAACTTCTTAAACACTTCATACACCTCGAACTTATTCTTCATGAAATAAAGCCATACCTTCCTTGAGTGATAATTAATAAAGGTGACATAATATTGTAACCCTCTGTGAGATGTAACATCAGTTGGTCCCCATACATCCGTGTGAACCAAATCAAGTTTGGCACTTCTCAAGTCTCTTCCTCCCGTGCTGAAACTAACCTGTTTTTGTTTTCCAAGAACACGGTCTTCACAAAAACTCATATCAACAGACTTCAACTTAGGTAGATATCCTCCCGAACATAGAATCTTCATGTTCTTCTCACTCATGTGTCCTAATCTTCTATGCCATAAGTTAGTGTCTTCACCACTATTAGTCACTGCTAAAGTAGTTCCATCTGAAGTCCGGTATAGAGTACCGACTCTAACTCCACGAGCTAATACCATAGCTCCTTTCTTCACTTTCCAATTGTGTTTCGTAAGCACAACTTCACAGTCATCATCACAAAATTGGCCCACAGACACCAAGTTCTTCTTCAAATTTGGAATGTGTCGTACATCCTTCAATTTCCATGTCGAATCGTTGACTTTCAAGACCACATCACCCAAACCAATGATGTCGCATGCTTCACCGTCACCCAAGAATACTTAGCCATAGTATCCTTCTTTATAAGATATCATAATACTCTTATCACCTGTCGCATGGAAAGAAGCTCCCGAGTCTATAATTCAAGACTCATCTTGTTTGTCCTCGGAGAGCAGTAAAAAACCTTCCGTAATCACCTTCTTGTTATCAACAAGGACCTTCACCGGTTATGCAGCTTGATGTGATTTTTTGATTGAGTTGTAGTAAAAAGTTCGTTGAGACTTGTGAAAGCAAAAGATTTTAGATTTAATGAAATTTAAAGACAAACAAAACTTAATTCAAGATTATTAGGAATAACCAAGACACTGATTCCACTATCACACATGAATAAATTATGGCAAATAATCCAAAACTCTAATTATCTTGTAAGTCCCTTATTTCTCAATTCACAATTAATCAAACATATTCTCAAATATTAGTTGTATTCCCCAAGCATAGACTATCAATTGATTAAACAAAGTATAATCTATCAAATTGAATCACAAGTAATTAATAAAATTATGTAAACATTTAAAAACTCCGCAAGAGCAGTGATTGAGTAAATTATAATTAAAAATTAGAGAGAATGAAATAGTTACCCATTATTCATGCGTGAATAGCTTCCTCATTGCTTTGGTTGTGGGAGAATTAGCTCATCATCATGTTGGAAACACACTCAAAATTCATTTTTATTGCTCAAAGGGTGTTTACAAAGATGAAATGGAGAAAAACTATTAAAAACCGGGTTTGCAACAGTTATAAGTGTTACAAACTGAAAAGAACGATAGAACAATACTGTCGCTGGTTCTCGACCCTCGCCCGTGTGTCGTTTCTACTGTTGAAAAACGACTGTCTTGGATGGTCTGTTCTTCGCGTTCTTCAGATGAGCAGCAGCAAAAAAGTATTTTCGTTGCTTGATTTTCTCGACTCTGTGATGCTCTATAATCTCCCCAAACTCTCTGTAACTCTTATATGACCCAAGGGACTCTATTTATACCCGAAAAATGCATCGAATCTCCCCCATAACTTCACAAATTCTCGGCAGTGAAAGAAAATATTTTCGGATATTTTCTTTCCTGTTTTAGCTTCTTACGCGTTTTACAGCTGCAAATTCTCCTTGTTTAACTCTTACACGGCTCTAAAATTCTCCCAGCACATTCCAAAATCTCCCAAAAACAGCAGACGCGTGAAAATCTTCCCCTGGTGTACGTGTTGCTCTGTTTACTTCTACGCGAGAATCCAACCAATTTTAATCGATCAAATCACTGATGATAGTTTTGTTGGGACATATCACAACTACCCAACAAATTTCATCCCTTTAATCAACCCAGAACTCCTTCAAACTTCGATCGAAAATTACACAGTTCTGTTTTCTATTTTCCGCAAAAAATGAAACTCAAAAGAAAAAGATGGGTGCTAAGGATGAATTTGGGTGCTGAGGATGAATTTGGGCTATGCATAACCTTGGGTGTCCCTTAGCCAAATCCGGGGTCCGTATAGTAAATATCCTCTGGGGGTCCAAATAGCACTTTTTGAACAACTTTTTCCACACAAGTGTATTTCTCCAAAAACACCTACACAAACATAAAAACACCATAATAAGTATAAAATCAAGCACTAGCAATAGAGACACTGAGGACAGTCCAGACACAAAAATGTGTCTATCACAGCTGCAACTACGTTGACCTCTTCTTGATTACCTTTGTTTCCACCATTATTAGCACCTTTGTTTTGCGGACAATCGCGCTTGAAGTGTCCTACTTTCTTACATCCCCAACACTCAACAACACCTCTAGTCCGGGATTGAGATCTCCCCTAGACTTTCCTCTAGACTTCCATCTAGATTTGTTGTTGTTGTTCCGATTTGAACTCTTGCATCTATCTTCTTCCTGCAAACTTAAGGCCGAGCTTGAAGTACTAGAACCATAACCTTGTTTTATCCTTCTTTCCTCTTCAGTAGTTAATTTTTGTTGCACATCATCAAGCTTCAACTTCTCGCTCCCTGCGGAATTGCTAACGGTTGTCCTTGCAGTCTCCCGACTCTTTGGTAATGACGACAACAACCGTAAAGCTTAATCTTCATCATCAAAAGTATTACTAACTTTTGAAAGCTGAGAAATAATCGATTTAAACTTCCCAAGATGTGCTGAAATCACTTCGCCTTCTTGCATCTTCAGATTAAATAATTGTTCACACAACATGATCTTCCCCGAGGCTGATGACTTTTGATACAACTTTTCAAGTTTATCCATAAGATCCTTCGTACTAGTTTCCTCTTGTACGTTATTGTAAACTTCCTCCGTTAGACATATACGGATCACAGCTACACACTTGCGATCAAGAGTTGTCCATTCATCGTTTTTGCGTGCGCCCTTTTTCGCAACTCCACCAAATGGATCAGCAAGGTCTTTCTCATATAGGTAGTCTTCCATATGAGACTTCCAAAACGCAAAGTTCTTCCCATTAAAAACTTTAACCCTAGCTACCGTACTTTCGTTATTATCACCCGCAACTCCCATTCCAATCGTACTACGATAAACTCTAAAGCTCTAACCCGAGCTCTGATACCAGTTGTCAGGATTTTCTTAGAGAATCACTGACAACCGCGGAATAAATGATCTTGAGATATTATGATGAATAATAAGTAAACCAAGCACAGGCAACTATAATAATACGAGAAAGATAAATCAACTCACAAGACACAAGATTTATAGTGGTTCGACAAATACATACAACTTGTATATATTATCTACGTCCACTTTGAGCCGCACCAACTCAAATCCACTATGAAGAAAAACGATTACAACGTCGTGTGAATCCCAGCAAACCCTTGATTACACCGCAACAATTACCCGAGACGATAACCTTGTCTCTTGTTCCTCACCAATATGCTCTCACAACGAAACCCTAGCTTTAGCCCTAAAAGCTATACAAGAAATCTCTCACCGATCTCTTAATCGTTTTCTACACAATAAAATTCTACAAGGCCTAATTACCTATTTATATAGGTTGCAAATTTGGCCACCTAGAATTCTATCCGGTTTAGGAAACCCTTTTCCTAAAATATCACGGCTAATTTTAGGAAGTAATTAATTAGTCTTCAATTAACTAACACTTGGGTCATCTCTTAATGATCATGACCCGATTTTGAGAGTTTAATTTAATCATTTAGCCTTCGAGTATATTGTATTCCAGGGATATTGCAGTTCGATTCCATTTGACCTTAATAACTTGCAATATCCTTTACTACTTTTGAGAGGATAATAAAGGATCCCTCCCATGTAGGCGCTAGTTTTCTATCTTCTTTTCACGTTTATATTCTTGGATCTCCATTAAGACTAGTTGCCTAGATGAAAGTTTTTGGGTCGGAATTTATTGTCATATTCTCGTCTTAGCCTTTGTTGGTAATTTTCCATTTGTTGTAACGCGATCTCTCGGGTCTCCTCCAGATCATTCAATTTTGTTAAGATCAAATCAATGATTAAGTTTTTCTCCAATGTCTCTGTCTTTGTGGTAGGTATTATTACTTTAGTTGGGATGATAGCTTCAATTCCATAAGTGACCATGAATGGTGATAATCCAGTACCTTACCTTCTTATTGTTCCATAAGCCCATACCACGTGTGTAGTTGCCCGCACCGACTCCCATAATAGCCATCTAATTTCTTTTTCAGATTATCAGTTGTTGTGTTATTTGGGATGTCGACTTGTCCATTGCTTCTTAGATATATGTGAGTGGCTTTGCTCTTCTTGATCTGGAATGTATTGAAAAACAAGTATATAATGTCCCCCTGTAGTTGTTTTCCGTTGTCTGATACTACCACCGCTAGCATATCAAATCGACATATAATATTCTCGAATAGAAACTTGAAAACGTTCTTGTCCCGCATATTATTTAGGGAGGATGCTTCAACCCATTTCGTGAAATAGTTGGTGTCCGCTGTCAGATACTTCCTTTGTATGGTATCCATACGGAGTTGAACTACTATATCCACTCCCTATTTGGTGAAAGACCATGGGTTTAACACTGACTTCAAAGATGTGGGTGGTGTATAGATTTTCTTCCAAATCGGTTGGCACTCCAAACAGTCTTTCGCCATGTGCTTCGCATTCAGGTACATTAAAGGCCAAAAATAGCCTCTCTTTTTTATGGTTTACAAAACTAAGCCTCTTTTTTTATTTCCTACAAAACTAGGCAAGTTTTGACCAAAATAGACGGATGGAAAGTTAACTTCCACGTGGGCAGTTAACAGGACTTAAAAAGACATATTGGCCCTTTGAGTCGTTGAGTTCACTCCTCTTCTGATTGTAGGTGGATAGTTCAAGACTTCTATCAAACACCAATTGCTCATGTACTGCTAATAAAGAACTAGAGTTGCCTTCTCACTTTGTATCTTTGCCTGCACCTACATCTGAGTCTCAACAGTAACAACCTATTGCGCATGACAGCATAATCTTCAGTTGCACTATCTTAAGCCTTTTCATTCTGCCCAGCACCATCATATTGCAGCTGCAATATCACTGCCTTACTCACCCTTCATGCAATCATTCTCAGATTGTTGGTTCAACCACCGGCAATACAACCAACTTAATCTTGCTCAAAGCCATTCTAGCTCAATATTCGTTCACTGCATCTTCTTCTTCCCTGTTCAGCATCAATTCTCACATTCAAAACTCAACTACCAGCAACAACAATCAGAACCCATGGCCACAATCTTCTTCAAATACATCTCAGTTGTTGCTCTCGAAAATTCTTCTCAGATGCAGTCACACCACTTCTCTGCTTAGCAACAACAACCTCAAATCTCATCTCACGACCAATTTCAATTATCTCTCAAAACACTGTAAACCACAAGATGATTGCAACGACACCCTTGCTCACAGACTCAACTATAGCTTGAAATGGTGAAGAAAAGTCAGACTGGTTGTGACTGGATTGCATTTATAAAAACTAATCACTCGGGGCTTTTGACAAACACCTTGTATGCGTGTGCAAACTGATGATGGACAAAACTATATTGTATTTGTTTTCCTGCTAATTTGTTCTCCTTCCCTGTAGAACTAAATCTCATACACAACCCAAACATTTCTCATCATTCATAATCTCTGAACATCTTAATCTTCTGTCATTCAACATCAACTGAACCGCATCATTTCACTGTTCTTTTGCAAATTAGATGATGTTGATTCATGGGATTTAGAAAATCAAATTATCACTCACTTTTCGTCCTCCGATACTATAAATACACGTCTATCATGTCCGACCCTAACTCCATTTCAGACTCTTCTCCTTCTCAGCTCAATTCCAGAGCCCAATCCAAATTGAAGCAAAACCCGTGTATATTTCATCACCAGCAGCAGCACCATCAGCTTAAAAGTTGGAATGTTAGACGTTTGATTCAGATGGGGATAATAGTTTTCTGGTGAGAAAACCAACTTAATATTCTATCATTCATCCCTGTTATCATTGGTAGAAAACCAACTTTGTTCAACTGTTTCGATAGAGCATCAACAGGTTCAAAAACATCAGCAATATCCAAATTTCCATTATTCATTACCAATTTCACTTCATTCTCTTACCCAACCCTCCAAAACATCAACATACATTCATACAATCTGTAACTCTTCTTCGAATCCTTCTTAACCCTAGTTTTGAATTTCAAAAATTTAGTTTGCACATTAAACAAAATCAAAATCAAATTTAAACCCAATTTTTACCTTTGATCAGATAAAAGAATCCCTAGCTCAATCCCTCTTGCGAATTTATTATCATCTCCGTCTTTGTCTTGGTGATTTTTGAATTGAAGAACAACAAAAAAATATAATAGAATCAAACAGATTAAAGATTCAGATGACGGCGATGGCGATGGCGATGGCAATGAGGATGCTACTATGGCTTCACTATTTAAACCATTATCAAACCTCAACTCCTTATCAAAATTCAATTGATTCTCCAGTTAAAACTCACACTTGAAACCCTTTTCCATGCGTCTGCAACTTGCGATTTGTTTTTTTATCTCTTCTGATCTAGCCCGCGATATTTGTCATATGGAAAGGGCATAATTGTAATCTCTGCAGACCACGAGATCTCGCTGTACGAGATATTGAGGAAATATTGACAAGTCAACCAGATATATTGACTAAGATAACAGATTTGGATGATATCCGTTCAATTGGCTTAGATTTGTAACAAATAAAAAATGAGGCTTAGATTTGAAAACGAGGGTCCAGAATAGACCTATAAGTGTATATATTCCTATTATTTAGGGAGGATGCTTCAACCCATTTCGTGAAGTAGTTGGTGTCCGCTATCATATACTTCGTTGTATGGTATCCACACGGAGTTGACCTATTATATCCACTCCCCATTTGGTGAAAGACCATGGGTTTAACACTGACTTCAAAGATGTGGGTGGTGTATAGATTTTTCTTCCAAATCCGTTGGCACTCCAAACGGTCTTTCGCCATGTGTTTCGCATTCAGGTACATTAAAGGACAAAAATAGCCTATCTCCTTTGCCCTTTGATCCAGGGTTCTCCCGAACTGTGGTTCCTTGCATCCCCATGGTGAAGTTCCACCAATATTTTGTGGACATCGTTTTTGTTTAAACATCATAATAAGGATCCTAGAAAACATTACATGTACGAGATTCGATCTCGTTGTTGATAGTTGGTGCTGGAGCATTGCTCGGTCGAACTCATAGATTCTGTTTTTCAAGCTTGTTGTCAATGTTAGATATACAAAACTATATTTTGGTTTCTAGGTTACTGAAGTCAAGTCTCAAGCTAGGATAGAGTATGGTATTTGAGTATCATACATCACCGAATAATGCTTGAAGATTGAAGAACAAACAAAGAACTTCATCAACAAGAGGTATGTGAAGACCGAGTTATCCAATTTACTCATGGCATAGATCATTGCAAAGAAGAAATTTCGAGTTCAAGCTTGTCTTGGTTAAACTCTAGAAATATTATTCAAGCAATGGATATTCATATATCATTAGAAATTCTAGTTAGAACAATTTATTGTTCACAAATTATTTTTGTTTCAAGTTGATCATTTGGAAATTGCACAGGCAATAGTGCATATTTTTTTTATGCCTATTGGGATATTTCAAATTTTACTATGAGAGATATAAAACTTCTTTGCACTAGGTACACATGCTTGTATGTATTACCTAGTTAGTCTAAATTCCGCGAATTGTAGAGGTTTGCAAACCCGAATTGCAAACCCTTTACATCTGAGTTCAGGAATTAAGGTAGGTTCACAAACCCGGTTTGCAAACCCCCATGACCTGAATTTGCGAACTGCCAAGGTTTGCAAACCCCTACGGCCTGACTTCGCAAACTTACAGTGGTTTGTAAACCCGGTTGCAAACCTATACAGTTCCGGTTTAGTAGAAAGGTCACGAACTGTCATATATGACTTTGTTTGATTTTGCTACAACTCTCATAGAATTTTCTAAGACAACTTTATTCACAAAATTACTTTGGGCTTGTGGATCATTGTTTATTTTTGAGTGTTATCAAATATCGACAATGCTTGTAAGTTCAAAGGCATACCTAGCCACTATGGGCTATCCTTGTGCATGGTTCCAGAATCGGACCATAATGCATATTCTTCTGAGAAAATTCAAGGTGGACTTTTCACATGCTTACATGAATTCCAAATAAGAATTTCATTTAAACGGAGAAAGTGTTTACTTGAATCTCAAGCAACCTTAGCTTGAATTCAAAGCTACCTATAGACTTGAAAATATATAAATAAAGAGACTCTTGCAACATGATTTTTTAACCCACATCCCTCTTGTGTCCTAGTTGCAAAGCTAAATTCATTATCTATAACCTAAGTTTCTTCACAAAAATGATTATAGGTTACAACGTTGAATACTTCATTAAGGAGTCGTGAAACCCGGTTCGACTATCTTTTTACCTGATAGTTCTTGTATCCAGATCTTGTTCTACTGGTTATTGAAGTACACAAACTTTTAGTTAGGAACAAGATAGATATAAATCACAAAGCTCTCTTCGTCCCAGACTTTGTGATTCCTCAAGATAAATATCTAAACTCTTCTTTGATTTGTTTGGATTTTTCTTGAGAGGTGGTTAGTGATCTATGCTTTTCTACAAACAGAGTGTAAACATTCTGGATCCATGAGGTTTTTTAGACTTGTCTGCTGCAAACAGATTTACAAACCTTGATATATGAAGGAAAATGAAATAGGTGTCTTGTTAGATACAAGATAATACTAGTCTTCATAAAGTATCGTGGAGTATCATCCAAAAAGAACCTGGGTTCTGCTTTACAAGAGCCACTTTCTAAAGAAAATTGAGATTCTGCTAGAAGTTTTACAGGTGCTTGGATACTACTGAAGTAAGGCAATTTCATGAGTATACATTGTCACTACATATAGTCCAAAGTTTCATAGTAAGCAAGAGGTGTAACAACTTAAATTGGCATGTGTTTAATCTAGACCAGGTCCCGGGGTTTTTCTACAAGATTGTAGGTGAACTTATTTCACAAGTAATCTTACATATGAATTAGATATAAATGAAATGGAGGTTCAAATCGGAAAATCTCAGCAACAATAAAAGGAAGATTTCCTAGTGAACAAAATGTAAGGTCTTAATTAAAATTGTAAAAGTTTGCATCTGAAAGAAGATTGATGGGTGTGAAAGAAATAAACTCTGATTACGGAATCATACGGTGTAAGAAGATTTATGGTCAAGAATTGTGCACAAGGAATATATCTCTTATAAAGATTCTCTCAGGTGGTAAGAATGCATAAATCCATACCTTGTTGACTATGCTGGTAGTTGATGACTTGGTCATAAGTCGAAGACAACTTCTTATATGGTATTCAGTTATGGATTAAAAGAAAATCAGCTTAAAGGTGTTGTTGTTGCAAAAGAAGAAAGTATGTGCGCAAGGTAATGAAATCACCATATAGGCGAAATCTCACAATATGATGAGATTCTAGTGGAGTAGAAATCAAGGTGGAACGAAATCGGGTAGATAAAGACTTATGGTAAAGATGCGCTCAAAATTGTCGTGCAGTAACAATGATCCATGGATTGATTGTGTTTTGTGCGTAATTGGAGTGATGCTCAATATGCTTCGATACAAACATGATGGTTAGTTTTTTAGAAGCTTACTTGCGGGATGGTTTAATATAAACTAACAATGTAGATTTATTGATATATTTATTTTAATACGCGGACGCCATGCTTGTTGGTGCAAAGAACATGTTGGATATTGAGAAATCAAAATCTCAAATGAGTATAGAGTTTAAGAAGAAAAAATTGATTACTAAAAGGGTTCGGTAGAATAGGTTTGGTGTCCCAATGGGATGGTGGTGAAGAATCGCCAAAAATTTGCGGGTATGTAGATTCTGATGGTAAGGATAATGTAGGCCGTTCGAGATTTACAATCAGGTATGCATTCACATTGGCTTGTCGTCCAATAATTTGTAGGTAGTCTTTACAATCATTTACAGTTGAATTAACAATGTGAAGTCTGAATCGATATGGGTAAATTAAGTTGTGAGGAAGCAACTTGGATTTAATGCTTGATTAGATATTCTAAAGTCAAACAAGAATGCATAGATGTGCATTATGATAATCTAAGTGTTATATATTTTTGCAAAGCATGAAAATTTTCACGGAAGGGTAAAAAATATCACCGTTTAGGTATCATTTTGTGCCGATACTATAGATGGTTGAGACTTATTTTCAACATCGAAGACTTGCATAAAGGATAGTTCCGCCACACATGTTTACAAACAATATACCGATGAGTAAATTTAAGTATTATTTTCACTTAATCAATATTATACAAAAAAGTATCGAAAGGTGCAAGGTATTTGTCGGTGATGAACGTAATATGAAAAATGAAGAGAGGATACGAAGAATTGTAAACCAAAGGTGGAGATTTGTGAAGTTTATTGATAATGTATTGTTTTACTTGGTCTCTAGGTAATCAAGTCTTGGCAACCAATTATTTCACACTTCGGAAACCAGTTCAGATTTAGGAACCTAGCTGAACTTGGTCACCAAGTACTAAATAGAGGTGAGTTGATCTGGAGAAGGTATGCAATTAACAATAAAGTTGTAAGGGATTCAATCACACCTTCTGGAATGATTACCTTGTGAAAGTTTTCATGGTGAGTACCTTCTGAGAGTTTTCATGGTGAATTTAAGGTTTCTTCTTGAGCGGTGAAGAAACACAGTAGAGTTGTGAGGTTTAAGAGAGAAAGGTAAGGACATCATGAGTGTTTCTTATAACTAGCATGAGGTTACTAAAGAAGGAGTTGAAAAATGGGGGTCTAACAACCATACCCAATATTTCGATTAGCAATCTGTATGGACTAACTCCAATATACTTTTAAGAGAATCAACTAGACAGTCAGACTCAATCTTAATAAAAGTATATCAAAGAATTATATCTCTCTTTCTCGATTCAATACTTACTCAAGCAAATAGAAATCTGCGAGTCTAATTGAATACAAGAGAAATCACTTGAACGGTACCAAAGACCAATGTTCAAGTATCAATCAATTTCAATCAACAACCAAAGATTGGATTTCCCAATTGATTGATTCAAATGCATGACCTGTGATATTTCAATTATATAACAAAATATAACGCGGAAAAGAAATAACAGACACCAGAAGTTTTGTTAACGAGGAAACCGCAAATGAAGAAAAACCCCGAGACCTAGTCCAAATTGAACACACACTGTATTAAGTCGCTATAGACACTAACCTACTACAAACTAACTTCAATCTGGACTATAGTTGAACCCCAATCAATCTCACACTGATCCAAGGTACAGTCGCGCTCCTACGTCTCTGATCCCAGCAGGATACTACACACTTGATTCCCTTAGCTGATCTCACCCACAACTAAGAGTTGCTCCGACTCAAAGTCGAAGAGTTTAATAAAAAAATTTGTATCACACAGAAAAGTCTATGGTAATAGAAAATCCATCTCCCACAGAAATACGAGTTTTTGTTCCGTCTTTTGATAAAGCAAGATGAACATGAACCAATTGATAAACCAGACTTATATTTCCGAAGAACAGCTTAGTATTATCAATCACCTCACAATAATCTAAATCGTATGATGACGAAACTAGATATTGTGGAATCACAAACGATTAGACGAAGATGTTTGTGACTACTTTCATATCTTTCTTATCGGATAAATCAATCTCAAGCCAATCCTTACGATTGTACTTAGTACGATAGAAACAACAAGATCAGATCACACAACTACGAGAAAGTAGTATCGGTCTGGCTTCACAATGCCAATGAAGTCTTCAAGTCGTTAACCTACAGGGTCTCGGTAGAAACCTAAGGTTAAAGGAGAATTGACTCTATCTAATACAACTAGTATCACACAGGAGGTGTAGGGATTAGGTTTCCCAGTTGCTAGAGTTCTCCCTTATATAGTCTTTCAAATCAGGGTTTGCAATCAATGTTATCTTAGTAACAAAGCATTCAATATTCACCGTTAGATGAAAACCTGATTAGATTCAAACTAATATCTTTCAACCGTTAGATCGAAATTTAGCTTGTTACACATAAATGAAATCCACGTTTATCTAGGTTTATGTAATCGTACCCAAACATGTACATCTAATTGGTTTCAATAATAGTTAACCAAATGGTTAGCCATATGATCACTTTCATATCAACCATATTCTTCTTTACCACAACTAGTTCAAATGACCCAAATGAACTAGTTGTTCAATTGCTTAAATCTTTATAATAGACACAATTGAAACAAAAACGATTTGATTCACTCGAATCGATTCATGAACTTTATAGCCACGGTTTGCAAACTTGCATTCTTTAGTTTATATAAGTTTAAATTCACGAATAATCATTTTTAGAAAATAACCAACTTAAGTACGCGGACTGGTACGCGGACTTAAGTACTCGGAATAAGTTTGTAAATAGTTCACAAACTCCAGCAGATTTTCAAGGGAAGAGAACCTCCTACAGTGGTGGACTGGGTTCGGGACTCTGTTCCAGTTTTCCTGAGCAGCAAAGTACGCATACTTTGGTTCAAGGAATAAGGACTTATACATGTATGAGTTACCACACAATGCTTATATCCAACAATGGCTATATAATCTAAACTCTTATTTCAATCATTGAAACATTCTTAGAGGACGTTATATAGTTGTTGTTCACAAACCATTTTTCGTCAAAGCCATTTTCAAGTGATTGAAACTTAACATGACTTTCGTCACTAGTAAAGATGAACTTGGCCAAAGCGAAAGCTTACCAACACATATTTCGAGAAATATATAAGCGAGATGAACTCGGCTCGAAATAACAAATGTGTATAATCGAAGTCTATATAGCAAAACGACTTTTGTCTCTAGATAGGAGATAGAGTATATAGACCTTTGAATGATAGATAAGTTAAAGTCTCCACATAACTTTTAGTCGATGAAGTTCCACCAGTTCCTTGAGTAGTTCTTTGTGTTTGTATGATGATCGTCATGGATTCTTGATCTCAACTACACTTTCTATCCTAGTCCAAGACTTAGCTATAAGTAGATTAGAAATCAAAACTTATAGTTTTGGCAACTAAACTTGAGAACAAGCTTGAGATAGCAACGCTTGCGAGTTCGACCGAGCAGTGCTCCAACAATAAGCTTAAGTTCTGAAATTCTTACTTATGGGATGAGAATTATAGAATAAGTAATCTTACAACTTATACACAAAAATATGTCTATCAATAAGCGAGATAATATCGGCTCTAAATAGCAAATGTGTATAATCAAAGTCCATATTTTGTCTCAAGATAGGAGATAGAGTAGATAGACTTTTGAGTGATAGATAATTTCATGGCTCCAGATACCTTTTAGTCGATGAAGTTCCACCAGTTCCTTGAGTAGTTCTTCGTCTTTGTATGATGATCTCCACGTAGTCTTGAGCTCAACTACACTTTCTATCCTATTCCGAGACTTAGCTATAAGTAGACTAGAAATCAATACTTATAGTTTTGATCACTAACATTGACAAACATGCTTGAGATAGCAACGCATGCGAGTTCGACCGAGCAATGCTCTAACAATCTCCCCCTTTGTCAATTTTAGTGACAAAACTATCAATACATCTGGAATACAAAAATAGATAAATAAACTTTTGTAGCTTCTCTTCTACATGCCTGATCTTCTCGGTTCTTCAACATTACTCGAATCTTCGTCACTTCCAAGTACTTCAATGATCCCAAAGGTTGTGAGTTTAGTATCACCGTTGTTGAAAATCCGTAGTCATAATAATGAGAAAACAAGAATTCTCAATCATTGTTATACAATGTCACAGTATTATTATACAACATCAAAGTTCAATTGTATCACAACTTCGACAACAATACTATGGTGATATGTATCACTCCCCCTTAGTCAATACTCCATCTCACATGGAAACCACTCCCTCTTACATAATGATCCGAAAACCATATGTATTTGTAGTGTGAACTACACATTAATTCTCCCCCTTTTTGTCAATAAAATTGGCAAAGGTACGAATACTAGTGGGATCCTAATGAAATTTCCATAGAGACATTTCTTGACCAAAAGCAAACACATATCAACTTTTTAGATGCCATCATATAGCCGAAGATAAATCCATTCATCAAGGAGTTTATAAAGATACAAGATAACCCTTATAAAGATTTGGCAACTAAGCACAAGTTCAATTAAGAACTCTCCCCCATAAAATGTCATTCCCGAAAGAACAACAAGAGCGACCTTACTTTCACAAGAAAAGAAGAATTTCTTTGGACATAAAAAATCATATACGAATATGAATTTGAATCCAAAAATACTCAATTAAATTGACCACAAGAAAACCCATGATTAATTCAATCGGAATATATAACTAAATTTCCACAAAAATGTGATCAATTCAATTGGTCATGCTCGACATAAGAGAACTTACAAACCGCATAGTATATACATAAAATATGGATCAGGGAAGATCAATGATGCGGAATAGACAAGGATTCATTCTATTTCCCATCATTATTTGCACAATGATATACAATAAACATAATCCTCGTAAACAAAAGTTCATCCTATCTTCCATCAATATTTGCATAATGACATACAATAGGCTTAAAACTTTTGTAATGTCAAAAGCTCATTCATTCTTTTATCAATACATGCATATCGACATATGAAAGACTTAACTTTTGACAAAGTATGGGACAATCATAGTTCACGGACGCAAACACACATATCTCATAACAAGTTTGCAATATATAAAACCATAAAGATTAATACTGCAAAAATCATCTTCCGAACAATTTTTTTAGAATTTAAGAAAATAAATCTAAAAACAATTAAGATGAAAATGTTGGACATAGCTATGTGTAATCACAATAATGGCTATTCCAAACTCTAGTTATTCTTCCTAAAAACACAAGAATAAAATTCTCATAAGAAGATTTACTAGCCAAAATAAAATCAACAAGATAAATACAAATTGGACTCCTATGTCGAAGGCGAACACGAACTAGATAGATAATTCGGGATCCTCACGAGCCTTGAGGTCTTTGAGCTTGTGATTGACAGCATCAACTGCTTCTTCAGAGAAGATATCCTCATTGAAAAGTTCTTTAACATGTATCTTTATGAGACTAAGGTTAGAGGTAACCTTTTTCAACTAAGTTCTTAACACATCAAGACTCTTCAAAGTATCAACGAGATGCAGTTTTGCTTCCTCAAAATATTTAAGAAAATAATGAACCACTTCAGCAGAAACCATATCCTCATTCTCAACATCCTGATGTGTATAGGCATAGTAACATGATGCATTAGGATGATCATCTTCTACTAGGGTTATTTTCTTCCTTCCCTTGGACTAGAAACCAATACCTTTGTCAAGAAACCCTTTTGCAAAACCGCTAGAGTTAGAAGAAGACATTCTTGACAGACCACAAAAAAAAAATCCCAGAGTATGCGTACGAGACTCAAGGGTTTTGATATTTAAATGGTTTCTTAGGGAAGGTAACTTTTAGGGTTTCTACAAATTGATTTGTGACAGTAACACGGGTACTCGTACGAACACAATATTGACCCAACACCAAAGGTACGCAACCGGTCGTAATTTTACGGCAAGACATAATTTCTGCTATGTGAAAAATATCACAAGATTTTGGCTCAATAAATGTTATATCTCAATAGAGAAACAATATTAAATCACAAAAGTAGCAGGCAACATGGTTGTAAATAAAAAACTTTTTCGAAAAAGAGAAGGAAAAACGAAGAACCACATTAGACACAGTTAATACTTTGGGCAAAGTTGTTTGTAGTCAACAGTTGAGTCATAAAAAATAAGAGAAAAGAGGATAACTCAACTAAACATAAAACAATTTTGATAGAAGTATACCCGATTATTAACAAAACTTACCCAAAAGGATTTTTATGAGTAAGTTCTCAACCCTTGTGATTAATTAGCACAAGAATGATCTTTCAGCTCATTAGATGAACGAAATTCATGGTTGAGTTTCTTTTTCCTTTCAAGTCTAGAAAAAAATATCTTTTGATGTGAAAAATTATCAAAATATAAGACATAGTTTGAGTTCTTACCAGAAGAATTTTGACTTGAGGAGGATGGAAACTTGTTGACAATTTCTTTATAGCCTTCAATTATCTCCTTCAGGTTTTTTCTCATATTATCAATTTTTCTCCTTTCTCCTGGGATTTCGTTCACATCAAAGGTAGTGTTATCTCCAGAGGAAACGACTTGATTTTTCCTTAGACGATTTTTGTTAAGACATTTGTTCTGCTTTTGAGCATTCGAGGAACTCATTGAACTGACTTTCATGGTAGCATACACAGGGTAAGTACTAAAACCAATTGGTTTAGACATACGAATTTCAGTTACACCTTTGAGAATTAAGTCTAAGGTGTGTTGAAGTTCAAAAATGGAATTATTATTCAACCTAGAGTTTCTCTTTAGCTTAACAGGCCCTTTTGAATCACAAAAGAGACATACTTTCTGATCATGAGGATGATTAGAAGGTTTAGTCTTAACATCATCGTTTGAAGATTTCTTCCTTCCATTTGATGTGCAACATCCTTGATTAATGGAGATTTCAGGCACATCCTTTTTAATAGGAAGGGATTCCGATTTTACTTCTGAACCTGGATCTTTGGTTTCAATAGAAGTAGATGGTATATAAGACTTTTTGACACAACCTTGAATAGAGAGTTTATTCAAGCGATGTTCAATTTCCAAAACATCCTTTTCAATACTTGCCTCAAGTAGGATACGTGAAGACTGTTCTTCAACATTTTTGGAATTGCGGTCTCTTACTACACCAAGAAGGACATTGACATGGTTTTTCAACCGATTAAATCTATCAGCTTGGATTCTAACAAGATTTAGAATCAGTTCACTCTCTTCAGTTGTTTCCCTTTCATTAATAGAGATAGACTCTTTTGAAGGGTAATCGGAACAACACATGTCAGTGTCTGTCTGTTTCGCCAGAACACTAGGTTCGTCTATATTTGAGATTGAAGAATCTTTCTCTTTAATAGATACAGTCGAGACAAAACTTTTATTTCTGGTGATGCGTTTATCAGAGATAGCATTCTTGTCCATAGAGTCAGATCGCTACAAACACGGACTTGTAAGGTCTTTAAATGTGTTTGCCTGTTCTGATACCAATTGAAAAAGCGGGGGTCTAACAGCCACACCAAATATTTCGATGAGAAATCTGTATGGACTAACTCCAATGTACTTTCAAGAGAATCAACTAGACAGTCAGACTCAATCTTAATAAAAGTATATCAAAGAGTTATATCTCTCTTTCTCGATTCAATACTTACTCAAGCAAATAGAAATATGCGAGTCTAGTTGAATACAAGAGAAATCACTTGAACGGTACCAAAGACCAATGTTCAAGTATCAATCAACAATCAAAGGTTGGATTTCCCAATTGATTGGTTTACGCACAAGTTGTGATATTTCAATTATATAACAAAATATAATGCGGAAAAGAAATAACACAGACACCAAAAGTTTTGTTAACGAGGAAACCGCAAATGCAGAAAAACCCCGGGACCTAGTCCAGATTGAACACCATACTGTATTAAGCCGCTACAGACACTATCCTACTACAAACTAACTTCGGTCTGGAGTGTAGTTGAACCCCAATCAGTCTCACACTGATCCAAGGTACAGTTGCGCTCCTACGTCTCTGATCCCAGTAGGATACTACGCACTTGATTCCCTTAGATGATCTCACCCACAACTAAGAGTTGCTACGACCCAAAGTCGAAGACTTTAATAAAAAAATTGTATCACACAGAAAAGTCTACGGTAATAGATAAATCCGTCTCCCACATAAATACCTACGAGTTTTTGTTCCGTCTTTTGATAAATCAAGGTGAACAGGAACCAATTGATAAACCAGACTATATTCCCGAAGAACAACTCAGCATTATCAATCACCTCACAGTAATCTAAATTGTATGATGGCGAAACTAGATATTGTGGAATCACAAACGATGAGACGAAGATGTTTGTGACTACTTTTATATCTTGCCTATCGGAGATATCAATCTAAATCCAATCCTTACGATTGTACTTAGTACGATAGAAACAGCAAGATCAGATCACACAACTACGAGAAAATAGTATCGGCCTGGCTTCACAATCCCAATGAAGTCTTCAAGTCATTAACCTACAGGGTCTCGGTAGAAACCTAAGGTTAAAGGAGAATCGACTCTATCTAATACAACTAGTATCACAAAGGAGGTGTGGGGATTAGGTTTTCCAGTTGCTAGACGTTCTCCCTTATATAGTCTTTTAAATCAGGGTTTGCAATCAATTTTAGTTTAGTAACAAAGCATTCAATATTCACCATTAGATGAAAACCTGACTAGGTTCAAGCTAATATCTTTCAACCGTTAGATCGAAACTTAGCTTGTTACACACAAATGAAATGCATGTTTATCTAGGTTTGTTTAACCGTACCCAAACATGTACATCTAGTTGGTTCAACAGTGGTTAACCAAATGGTTAGCCATATGAGCACTTTCATATCAACCATATTCTTCTTTACCACAACTAGTTCAAATGACTCAAATGAACTAGTTAGAGAGTTGTTAAATTGCTTAGATCTTTATAATAGACATAATTGAAACAAAAACGATTTGATTCATTCGAATCGATTCATGAACTTTATAGCCACGGTTTGAAAACTTGCATTCCTTAGTTTATATAAGTTTAAGTTCACGAATAATCGTTTTTAGAAAACAACCAACTTAAGTACGCGGAATAATTTTGTAAATAGTTCACAAACTCCAATAGATTTTCTCGGGAAGAGAACCTCCGATAGTATGCGAACTGGGTTCATGGACTCTGTTCCGGTTTTCCTGAGCAGCAAAGTACGCATACTTTGGTTCAAGGAATAAGTACTTATACATGTATGAGTTACCACACAATGCTTATATCCAACAATGGTTATATAATCTAAACTCTCATTTCAATCATTGAAACATTCTTAGAGGATGTTATATAGTTGTTGTTCACAAACCATTTTTCGTCAAATCCATTTTCAAGTGATTAAAACTTAACATGACTTTCGTCACTAGTAAAGATGAACTTGGCCAAAGCGAAAGCTTACCAACACATATTTCGAGAAATAAATAAGCGAGGTAAACTCGGCTCGAAATAGCAAATGTGTATAATCAAAGTATATATAGAAAAACGACTTTTGTCTCAAGATAGGAGATAGAGTAGATAAACTTTTGAGTGATAGATAAGTTCAAGTCTCCACATACCTTTTAGTCGATGAAGTTCCACCAGTTCCTTGAGTAGTTCTTCGTCTTTGTATGATGATCGCCATGGAGTCTTTGAGCTCAACTACACTTTCTATCCTAGTCTGAGACTTAGCTATAAGTAGACTAGAAATCAAGACTTATAGTTTTGGCAACTAAACTTGAGAACAAGCTTGAGATAGCAACGCTTGCGAGTTCGACCGAGCAGTGCTCCAACAATAAGCTTAATTTCTGAAATTATTACTTATGGGATGAGCATTATATAATAAGTAATCTTACAACTTATACTGGCTTCAATTCGTCTCTGATAACTGATAAACAATATGACAATTTTCCTTTAATGTCTTTCATGCTAAGTCACTTTCTCTTGCTTCTCAGTCATTTTTATGTTCATTCAGTATTGTTAGATGACTATAACTATTAGATTATATGCCTAATTGCAAAATTGAATGAAAAATAATGAACATTTTAAGCCCTATATACCCAAAATGGAGGCATCATCAATAGCGAGTTGCTGAATTACCTGCAAAACAACCACATGTGACACTGACTGCACACTTACACATGTTAGACAATGTTCTCGCCTTCTATCAATCAAATACTGGACGACACTATATTGAATCTGAGTCCCCGTGCAGAAGTTCAAGCATTGAATTGAGTTATTCCCATTCTCTTTGTCAAGAAATGATATTGATGAGACTGAAAGCAAGATCCTTCAATTACTCATCCTCAATTTCCATAATATTTTATCATATGTGAGTACGAATTTAAGGCGGCGGTCTTTAGAGATTAGGGAACTCGATTCTCTGGTGTAAATATTCCACTATTTGTTTATATAGTCTTGAGTATTATGAGCTAGTGATTCCAGATCTAAGACAGCTGGTCTGCGTAGTTCTCCATTTTGATGTAACTCAATCCTCGCCTTGAAACTTCGATGTATTCTTTCTTGGACGACTCCCCAATTACATGAACAGTTAGGTGACACACAAACGAGAAGAACAAAGTCAGTAGTTGATTTTGTGAGGTCAATCTTCTCCAATAATCTAAGACTCAAAGAAGGGCGTTAGGATATATAATAGCGGAGGAATTTCCTACCTGTGAAATGGATTAGTCTTCCTCTCTTCGAGCTCCTTAGGAATCAATCTGTCAACAGCGTAGAACACATCGTGAGAGATGTTGAAGGGAGATGGTTTCTCTGATATATGTATGCGAACGGGGCTTCCATGTTCTTTATCGTCGTATATCTGCACATGTTCTGTGGCTTATATTATGCGAGTTACATCAATCATCGGGAATTTGTTCGGCGTATCATAGTTGTTATCTCCTTGCTCATGATATTGACTCCCTTCATAGGCTACGTACTGCCTAGGGGACAAATGAGCTTCCGGGGAGCTCCTGTCATTACAAGCTTGGCTAGTGCAATACATGTAATCGGAGACACTATAATGACTTGAATTTGGGTGGTTTCTCTGTGAACAATGTAACCTTAAATCGATTCTTTAGTCTTCATTACTTACTCTCTTTCATCTTAGTAGGCGCCAATGTTTTTCATCTGGCCGCATTGCATCAATATGGATCAAACAATCCTTTAGGTGTACATGCTAAAATGGATAAGATTTCCTTGTATCCTTATTTCTATGTTAAGGATCTAGTAGGGTTGGGTAACTTTTGCTATCCTCTTCACTGTTTGGATCTTTTATGCTCCTAATGTCTTGGGGCATCCAGACATAGTTTCTAACTTTGACCTTGCTAGTGGAAGTATGTAAACCTAGGAAAATCGCATAATAAACCATGAAGTATCCAGCCAGGTCCTAGTAAACAACCTTGTAGGATATATGAGTTTGTAAACAACCTTCTCACTGATCTGAAGACCTCCAGGAAATGATAGCTCGACTTGACGGGTTAGTATGAAGAAGTACAAACAAGGTAATAGGTTATTTCTCGTGTAAATAGAAATAACCTACAAAAAGATGTTATATTTTATTAGGTTAAATTTCACTGCATTAATCATCTTTAGTAACTCAATAATTTTCAGTTCTTGACCTATTTTACTTTCCTTTGGAGGAAAGAAAATACACTTTTGCCAACATTATTGGTTTAGACCGTTTACCAAACAGTCTGACACCATTTTTAATTCAACTAGGATATACGAACGAAAGGTACCAATCTAAATTCTTCTTTCAAATAGTATATACAAAAGCCGAAAATGAGTCTGATGTTTATCACAATTTGCACATAGGCACGTTGCCTACCGATTATAAATCTTGTATCATGATATGTTTTTATTGTTTATTTGTTAATTGTTTTATTGTTTACTCGTTAATTGTTTTATGTTTGTTTTTGTTTTTTTTGGTACCCTAAACTAGTGGTCCTTAAACTACATCCAAACTTCTTAAATTGGAGAGGATTTTTGTTTGCTTTGTCATAATCGGTAGAGCAACAAAGAAAAGTAGTCAATCGTTACCAATAAATGAAGATTTCAACGAGAGCTCCACTGAGCAAATCTAAATCAAAGTACGGGTACAAATTTACGTGTGGTTGTACCAAATTTTATTCAAGACAAACCGTCATTCACCCTTTGACAATTGACATAACGTCCTTCACCTTTGAAATGATACACCCCTAAGAAAATAGGCCTCCCCTCTTAGCAGCCATGTAATTTCTGTCGAAAACTAAAGGGTGTGCGTACAAGCAAAAACGACTCAAACTTTAGATGAACCAAGTATTCTCTTACCCTTCATATCGGGGACCAAGTTCAACCTGCAGTGCATTTCTCTAACGAAGAGTCTCACTACACAAGTTCAATTCAGCCTGGACAGAATTAATCAGATCTATTGTATCATCGAACATCAATTCGAGGATTTAGATTTGAATCAGGGAAATTTGCTGATTGATTGGGTTATTATTTAATGGCGTCGCCGGCATCATCATCGCTAAACAAAATAGAAAGAGCTCATCAGATGTATCGAGATGGACAACACGAGGAAGCATTAGAGTTCTATACTGAAGCACTTTCTATGGCTAAATCAAAATCCCAAAAGATCGCTCTTCACAGCAATCGCGCTGCTTGTTTCTTAAAATTACACGATTTTAAAAAGGTCTGTGTTTTTTTCATTTTCAGATGTATTTCCTCTTAATGGTTCAATTCGATTCAACCATAATTGCATTTTAATCAGTACATTAGGGGGTTGTTTGTTAGGTGGAGTTTTGGATTTGGGGAGTTGGAGCTAAACTGACATTTTGACATTTTTTTCTTAGGCAGCAGACGAATGCACATTGGTTCTAGAGTTGGATCAAAGACACACTGGAGCATTGATGCTACGGGCACAGACACTGGTTACTCTTAGAGAATATCATTCGGCACTCTTTGATGTCAATAGACTTATGGAGCTAAATCCATCATCTGATGTTTATCATAATCTACACTCACGGCTCAAGACCCAATTGGTACAAAAAACATCTTCCACCTTGTTTGGTTTACATATTTGCTTAATGAAACATTTGTTTGGAGGATGTATCTTATAGATTCCGTCCTTTGCTAGCATGACCTCATTACTATCCAAGGGACGATCTAGCTTCTGAAAACACTACTCAAAGATATAACAGTATAGGTGGCATATAGTGATGGATACGTTGAACTTAGTATATACATTAGCCTTATACACAGTTAGATGATCTTAACCATGACCTCATTACTGCACCAATGTTATGGTCTCGAGGAAACAAACAAGTTATAGCAGAATTTGAGGGGTTAGGTTAGGTGTCTGGTAACAACATGCAGGGCTGTCTGTACCGATCCCAATGACATCAGATGTGTTCCATAGATTAGCAATTTAGCAGCACCAAGGTTTTCATGTCTACTAAAAAAACTGAACGTGTTTACATAATACTGTGGTGCTTGTCTTTCATGCTACTATTGTTAGGGTTAGAGAATCTTTCTCCTGCACGTGTCATCAGCCTTAGAGTTGGATCAGAGTCGTCTCTGTGTTGTTGTGAGTCATCTTGGTTGCCGGGTTGGCGGTTGCCCATTGGAAATCAGATCCTGCTGCTTCCTATTCTAGTTCTTCACTTCTCCTCCTATGGGGGAGGAATCCTCTTGCGCCCTTGCAATTTCGTGCATGATGTGCCTAAACCATTATGAGTACAATTGGCGTGCTTTTCTTATTGAAGCCTATGATTTTGTTACTAATTAAACTTCAAGAGATTTTAACTCCTGATGGTTTTGTGCTATTTGAAAGTCGCTGGCGCCAATTCCTGAATCCGAAGAAGAGATAACGGTGGCGGAGATGGAAGATTTTGACAAACTAGAAGAAGAGGGAGATATAGAAGATCAAGTAGAGTACGAAAAAGAAGAAGCAGAAAAGAAAGAACAAGGAGTAGAAGTAGAAAAACCCGAAGAAGAAAAGGAAGAACTTGTGTGTGAAGAAATGGCAACAGATAAGAATAGCACAGAAATTGTTCCTAGTCTTGAAGTTCCTGCCATGCAGGTTTCCAAGGACTTAAATACTCCACATTCCCAAGGATGGCAGGCAATTCCAAAACCAAAAGGGCACTCTAATTTGGACTACTCACGATGGGACAGTGTTGAAGATGATTCAAGTGATGATGATGATTCAGATGAAGACGATGATGAGGAAGAGTCTCAGCCTCAGTACCGGTTCCGTTTAAAAACTGTTGGAGTACGGCCAGTGAAGTGAAGTGTAGATAATGGAGGCACATGAAACTTTGGAATGACCATTAAACTATTATTGTTGAGTTGAATGCTCTTCGGATTTTCCCAATTGAATTAAGTCCATTACTGTTGGGATGAGAAGATTGAGCATGCTAACCATTCAAAGTTGACTCTACTGAAGCTGCTACAAGATTATATTTGACTACCACATCTTCCTTGGAGAAGGCTCAGCTGGAGAGGTACATCATTAAAAGCGTTCTTGAAGACTTGGAAGTTGTAATTACCTCAGATCTCCTTAGAAGTCATTGCTTAGAAGATGTCATTTTGTGGACCTAAAGGTTCCACGTGAACGAGAAGTGAACCCGCATCCGCATGATGCAATGATTCATTGTGACATTTTAATGTGTTTGCATGTGGGTTCTATTGTACTGACATGGGTTTCTAAACTGCAGGCAGTTGCTTGGGTCATCCTTGGAATGTTCTCACTTGTAAGATTTCAAGAAGATTATCTACCTGTTGTAGGAGTTTGAGTCTCAGCACTGCTAATATCATTGGCCTCGGTGAATGCAACAAAGGTCTGTATGTTATTTTGTTTTAGAAGTAAGTTTCTGATATTTACTATCAGCGAATCTGCGTTCTTCTGTTAGGCATGATTCACTTTCATATTTCAATACAACCCCAGGCATATTTTGCTAATGTTTTAGGTCTTCTCGTGAATATTCTTGAGTGCAAATCTTTTCCCCGCACCATTCATAACTTCATATTGGGTCACAACTCTGTTCAGATGCCAAGAAGCAGATTCAAGCAGTTGCATAGAAAACGATTACCCGCATGACATCAACTATACAGTTAGCATTCATTGTTGTCTGGGACTCTGAGTTAATACAAGAATGACTGCGGTTGAAAAGGAGTGGCAGAAAATTTTGGGTACCGAACTGTGCAGTTTTATGATTTCTACTTTTCTTGAAAGTAACTGATTTTGGTTCAGTGTTTGGAGGTGTTCTGTAATGTGTTAACAGACAGAAGGATTTATACACATTTGTTGTTGGTTCACAACTTTTGGCTCTTATTTCAAATTTTATGAGATTATGTCTCGTGGTACTGAACATGGACGGAATGGAAGGACCAACAGCTAGATCGGTAACATTTTGAAACCTTTAAGAGTCCACGATTAGAAACTCGAAAATATTTATGATTTATATTTGCCACATTCAATTATTGACTGTGCAGCGCCTCTTGTATTATTAAGTGATGTATTTCAAACACTTGAAAGAAGATGCTTATTTTTTCATGTTCAAAAGCCAAGAAGCAAAAAAGATATTAATTATTATTATGATAACTAAATAGTAGCTAGAACCTTTCCCAGACTCACAAACAAGCGTCAATGCTTATTTGAATTTAAATTTAGCTATCCCAATTTTATAAAATCCAAATGAATCGAAAGCTTGAATTATTGTGGAACAAGACATTTTTCAAGAATCATGTCATCGGTTGAGAAGTCAGCCGCTTTTCTGAAAGTTCCCCTACCGAAATCAAGATCGTAGGAGTCTGTTAGACCTTCCACCAAATCATATTCTGGTTTCCACCCCAATTCACTCTTCGCTTTCTCAATTGATGCAAAGAAATGCTACATTTACCAAATCATCAGAAACAAAAATGTTATCTCACCAAAAGAGAAAAAACAGTTGCACAAGAAAATGGCCAAAATGAGACGTGAAATATTGGGTGGAAATAACCGATCATGATCATACCTGGTCTCTGAAGGGGAATGCCTTCTTTTTGCCAAAGTCGAATTCCTTAGGATTGTAGTGAACTAGTTCTGGTTCAGGAAATCCACCAGCCTGACAATGTAGATTATACAAGATAATTAAAATCCACAAAATGCTTAATTATTTTTGGTTACATATCGATAAGTTTCTAATATGAATAACTATACATTTTCACAATTTTGAGATATGATATTACCTTAGCGCAAGCCCTTGCCAATCCATCGAATGTCACATATTTATCTCCAGATATGTTAAACACTTGCTGGCTCGCTTTATCGTTACCAAGAACGTTAATAAATGCAGTCGCTAAATCCTGAAATTTTTCCAGCATAAGTGGATACCATTAGTAAAAAACAGAAATAGAAGCGCCATGCCATCGAAATTTATAGTTGGGATTGGTATTTCAACATCAAGTATTCAAGCCAACCTTAACATGTCCCAATTGTGTTATCTGGTTGCCAGAATTTGGTATGGGGATTGGTCGACCGGCCTTCAATCTGTGGAAAAACCATTCTTCAACAGGGTTGTAATTCAAAGGACCATAGATATAAACTGGTCTCAAGGAAGTCCAGTTTACACCCTTTGATACAAGTAAACTCTCTGTTTCAAGTTTTCCCTTGTGCCTGCTCTTGGGATCCACTGCATCAGACTATCAGCAACCATATGTAAGAACCACGAATTAAAAAGAGAAAGAAATGGTCATTACAAGAGTCTCTTTAGAGTTCAATAGTTCATAAACACTCACCTCAAAATGAGGCAGTAAATCAGACTTCAGATATACACCAGCGGATGAACAGTATATGTACCTAGAACATTAGCAGCATCCCCCAGTTATATAACAGCTAAGAAAATGTGATTAAGGTGCCAGAAATGCATATCGAAATTGACAAGTATAAGATGGACATACTGCTCAAGCTTTGGAAGCGCGTCCAGTATGGGTTCTACTTCTTCTGCCTCTCGTCCTGTGTAGAGTAACCACCCCAAGAATATTTTAGTGAAATTAAGGAAAATGATATTGGTTTGAGATAATCAGAGTTATTCAGGTAGCCCTGGAATATACCATTGATATCATAGACAACGTCAAAGCCTTCAGCTGCTAGGCTAGTCTTGACAAAATCATAGTCCTTCCTGTCTCCTTTCAAGTGCGAGATCTAACAAACAAAGTCAAGAGTTCAGATCATATAACTCATACTTCATAGTTAATATAGGGCCTACGCTTAACCGACAGAAAATCTGAAATGTGTGTCTTTTGGAAGTGAAATTTACCTTGGAAGAGAAATCTAGGTAATCTTGCTCTGACTCCCCAGGTAATGGTTGGCTGATTGGTGCTTTCCCTCTTGTGAACAAAGTTACCTAACAAAAAATGTCAAAACATATTTGCACATTAATCAACACGTCGCTTTTTAAAATATATCATAGTGAAATCGAACTTGCTAGGAGGCACCTTTGTCGAAAAAGGAGACGACTTACTTGATGACCTTCCTTCACAAGGAGCCTAGACAAAAAGATACCAATAAATCTGGTTCCTCCCATTATCAGGATTTTCTTTGCAGCTGATGCTTGCACCTGCAATGCTCCTCTTGTCTGCCATTCCTTTCTTTTGTACTGCGCCACAATATTATTTTTTCTTTCAATTTGTGATAAAAAACATTTGAAGTGAAACGAAACAAAGTACTAATAAATAGGTGCTACTGAAAGAAAGTCATTATGCTAAGGTGGTCAATTATGAGGTGCAGTACATCAGTATGACTGAATATCTCGAAATAACAAATATTGAAACATTAAAGTTAAATTCATAGTATTAAATTTGAGATGTTAATGGAAAATGTAGTTACCTGAATTGGGTGTTTCAGTCTAATACCATTGAAGTCAGAAAGAGATGATGGTGATAATAGACATGAGGATGGTTGTTTTTGTTGCACCACCACCAACCTACTTGTTGCCATTGCCATTATCTCCCTCTCTATCTGCCTCACCACTCCTTATTACAGATTTGTGTCTTGTTTTGAATTTTGAGTACTGTTATTTGATGATCAAATTCATTTCCTTCTCTCCTTCTAGTTGAGGATAAGACAAACCCAACCATCATCACTTTGGTTCTATCCACAGCCTCTCATTAAAATTCCAGGATAAAAATAATTTATTTCTTTTTTCTTTTGAAGCTACATCTTGAAATTGAACAACAAACTGAACAAAGGGGATTCGATAACAAAAAGAGTTAGAAATCCATTAACGGCTGACATTGGGGGGCTCGCCAGTTACTCGCTTTATCTAGACTGATGTCCTAACAACCGTTGGATCATGACATGCACTCAAAAATGTGGCATCTAAAATGATTTTTTTTCTTCTTAGGCCGGTTCTCGTGGTCTGGATAACCCACCCATTTGCCATGCCAGCTGGCCTGGCAAACTGGTCACGTTATTATGGAAAAAAACATAAGTGATCGAGTCTCCACCTAGCGGTCGAGACTACATCGCTAGCTGGCTCATTTCGATTGCCCGATCTAGTTTACACCGTTAGCGATTTAAACTCGACTGTCTTCGGTCGGTGCTCTACCGTCTATAAGTACCACTATCCCCTTCAGTTTTCATTCACAAAAAATTCTTTCCTTCTCTAGTGAGCAGACCAGGGTGATTTTTACTTAAAAATGAGTAGTTCCAAAACAAATAGACAAAGGAAAAGAAACAGGAAAGAAAAAGGAAAATTTGTTGCAGATAGTGATATCGTATGGGTCTAGGATAAACATCACGAGTTTGCTAATGTTAGGCAACTAGTTGGATCTGGTGTATTATCTACGCATTTATGTAACCATCCCGAGCGAGTTCTCTTACCTAAACTAAGAGGTGAGTGGTCTAAGCTAACCGAAGTGTTTGGGTTACTCCTCGAAGTTGTTCAAGAATCCTTGAGAAGATATCCTTGGCAGCATTTAAATTTCATGAAAGGAAAAAACCACAAGACTCAAGTTGTGCGAGTTATTTGTGAACGTTGGTGGAACACTGCAAATACGTTCTTTTACAAGGATTTCGAGTGTGGTAGTTTAATTTTTAATTCAGAAACAAATTTTAATTTTTAGAGATTCAATTTTTTAGTTTGATACAAATTTTAGTTCCACATACAAACTTTAATTTTGTGACCATATTGTTTTTAGGGTTCACACCGTTAGATTTGTATATGTTGACTGGAATAAAAAGTGTGGGTGAAATAGTACAATTTAACCAATTATAGTGGATATCGGAAGGAAGATGGAAACAACTACTTCCCTTGTACTCAAATGATACTGAAGGAAAGCCAGAATCCAGACAGTTACACTCATTTGGATTAAGAGTGTTTGGGTTGAAGGCTTTTTTGAACCGTTACCATGGCAAAGGGACACACATAACTGAAGATTATCCCGAGCTTGAACGTATTTTTGTATTATGGATGTTAGGCCAAGTTTTTTTCCCCAATGCAAAGTGGCAGTAATTGGTTTTCTGGACTCTTTAGAAGATTTAACTAAAGCGTCAAATTAGGATTGGGGTTCTGCAATTTTAGCTGAGCTATACATAAGTCTTGGTGATTGCTCATGTAAGAAGACATATAGCTTTAATGGATTTTGGGTCGTATTGGAGGTAAGAACCACAATCCCTTTCTATTATTAGATTTATTATCGAGTTATCAAACTAGTCGTGAATGTAGTAATATATCAATTTTCGTCAATGTTATTTTTCAGTACTGGTGGTATACTTACTTTAAGGTCGGCGAACCTGATCTTCACAAAAAACACGATTAATTTTTTCAATCGTGTACAAGTACAAAGCTGATAATTGGATTGGTAAAATTAATGATTGTCAAAATGTCATTGTTGTTCAGAGGATGAAACAACTATGTAGAACTAGTATCAACATTATGCCAATGTCGTATACAGAAATTGACGAGTTCTTTGAGCAACACTTTTAAGATTTCATAACAACTTGCATACCAGAACTTCTTTCCGTTGTCACTGAGCCATTTTGTACGACATCTTTGATCAATCTCCAGCAGGTTTTCACCAATTCTCATGTTTCGAGCGTCTTCCCTTATCATACCAATATACTTGCTAACATTCTTAGAAATTATGGAGAAACGAGCACTCGACACCATTGAATCATGATTGTTGATGTTCGTTGTTTCTTCTTCAAATTTTAGTAAAACGCGTCCCCAAAACGGAATCGCCTGTAATGCGCCATCAACGATTTGCTCTTCTTATTTCATTTTGCACACTAGCTCGAAGTTCAACTCTTTGATTTTCGGACGCATGTTGCTCTTCTATGAATTGACCCATATACATGTTTTGAGTCATTGAAAAATCTAAGAAAATAGGAAGAAGGTGTGAGTTAAAATGGAAGAGGAATTTGATATTTATAGAGAGGGAAGATTTATGGTTGTTGGATCAGATTCTACGTAGCGGTGTAGACTAGACTGATCTGTCTTATAAAAGTCGCAAATGGTGTAGTCTTGACCGAGCGGTCGAGACTCGACCACTCGGTAGAAATTTGACTTGGTCTGGCTAAGTGGAAAATTTTCCACTTACCCATGCCAGTTTTCCAGCTCCATAGTGGGTGCAAAAATGACAAACTTGAGAGTTTTCCATGCCCATAGGAACTGGCCTTAGGCCGGTTCTATGGGTATAACAACATGAAGAACTTTCTTTGCCACTTTTGCACCTATTATGGGCTTAGAAAAGTGGAAAACAAAACTGATATACCACTTACCTTATCGCGGTATAGGCTCTACTGAACGATAGAGACTCCAATCGCTCGGTGGTCACTATACTGTTAGGTCAAGTTTTCATTACTAGCGATTTTGTCTCGGAAATATCTAGGTCGCTTACTTATACCTTCACTACACCGAGATGGCTAGGCTCGTTTCACTTGAAAAGAAGATGTTGCTCCTATTCGACCATGGATATCAGTTACAAGCGATGACGAATTAAGTTTAATGACTTTTAATTTACGGGACAATGTGTTTCAAAATTTTATGGCGTTAGCAAGTAATGAGATTCAAGAGGAACAAATAAGAGCTAAATAGATTTTCCTTTATCAATAAGGATATAAGAAATTATGCTGAAATTTTGTGGATGATAGACCAAAATCATCCTGGAATATCCCTCGAAGAATGAGTGATTATTTTAATAAACTTTTACTATTCTTCGACAACTCGGTTTTATTTAGTTAACAATAAGATTTATATTCACGGATTCAGGTCTAATTAAAACTTAATGAAGTATAAACAAGTTTGGATTTGAACATTAATTTTATTTAATAAGAAGAAAACAATTACATGAATGCTTGAAATTAAACTACACCTACGAACTACCGATTTCGCTTGACAATTAAAGATCCATCTCGCTGGGTTTTCTGAACCAAAAGTGGTGTTCAACATAATAAAAAAGTAAATGGTTTGAGTTTCACTTGGTGGTGGAGTCTCATCATGAGATCCATTTTCAAGACCTTGAAAAGTTACATGTGGGCGATCATTAATGCAGAGAGGAACATATATCAATCTTGAAATTGGTGAAATGTTGATGTGGTTGAGGCAATTAGGGTATAAAGAGAAGATTGCCTAGCTGAAATGACTAGGGTTTCATGTGCACCACAATATTTTCGATATCAACCTACTACACACACACCTTGTGTAATCTAATATAGACACGTACAAACTGCCAATGGGATTACTTAATTAAGATGTACACTTGGGATATATCGTAAGTTCGAAACCGATCAATCTATCGGATCAAACCAAGTGTTTGATTTACGTACAAGCGTATTTAATTTATTTATAAAGACATATCAATATAACGCATAAGTAAAGTAAATCGCAAGATTTTGTTAACGAGAAAAACGACAAGGTAGAAAAATCCTGGAACTCAGTCCAGTTTTGAATACTCTCAAAATTAATCCGCTATACGAGTTGACTGCCACAACTTCGTATAGTTGAGACCAAGTAAATTAACCATATTAACTCGATTCTTTCAGTATCCCTGCGCCTACAACCAATCTGGTATATGCACGTGAATCCCAAGATAGAGTCCATTATCTCAAGTCACTTCACCTGTTGTGAAAACATCCAAAACTCAACTCATTTGGATCGTAATAGGAAACAGTAAAAGACAAACCTGTTTGAATAACCTCATTTAGTCTTAGGAATTAATCAGAGATAAGATGACTACAAGGTTTCTTTCATTTAATTAATATAAACTCCTTTGTCGGTTACAGATCAACTAAAATAAAAACTATCGAAATAATCAATCTTAGTTTACAAATTATCAAAGTAGATCTCAAAGAGAAACAACTAGATAGATTATCGATATATACAACAAGCTTTAAAATCTATTCAAGATAAACAACTTTTTGGATCCCAATCAATCAAGTGTGCAAGAAGTATCACAAAGATCATAATACCAATAACAAAATCTTCTAGTCTTCAATCTTCAATCTTAAAATTACCTGCACAAATAACTTGATTCCCACTAATGATCAATCACACACAGAACAGAGTCAGTTAATAATGGATGATCACTAATTATATCTTCATATCTTGAATCAATAAATCATATTTGAAATCGTTGATTCTTGATCTAGTTCGAGTGACATTAAATCAAAAGAGAAGGATCACAGAGTAAACAAACTAGATCTATCAAGGTGCAACTTCACCGTTAGTCAATCAAATCAACAATCAAAAACTAAAACTAAAAATACTATTTAGTTCCCACTCACGATACTACTAAAAGCTTCTTGATCCCACACAAGACTTTCAACGAAGGGCACATAATATATTTCACCTAATTATTAGGATACTCTCCTCTCCAATGAGTATTGAAACAACACTTAATAGTGAGCTTCCCACACAAATGGTTAGGCAGTATGTTTTAGGATGAGTTTGTAAGAATACAAGCTCTATTATTTATAATGAAAAGACCAAGGCTTGTTTGGACAACAAGGAATCACCAAATCCCAAAAACTAATAAATAATAACGATATTCAAAAAATGAATATTTTCGATTCTGCTATTTTTCAACTGTAATCCAACGTATATACAAAAATCTCTTTTGTATGACAACTAATACTAGCTAGATACAATGTATATTATACCAAAAAGAGATATACTTATCATATTGGATACGAAAAACATATAGATTCAAATATCTAAAAGATACTAAAGTATTTCGTTTTTTGGGATATCGCCTTGAATATTAAGGAAAATACTTGAACATTAATTCAAAACATTCCTAATAGCCATAGATAGTATACATTGCTGCTTAGGAAAAAAATAGTTTTTGAGCAATAAATTATTCTAACTAAGATTGTTAAGGATCTACATACATCCATTGCTTGAATAATATTTCAAGGATTTAATCAAGACAAGCTTGAACTCGATTCTTTTTTTTGTCATATTAAATCTACTAAAAGTATATGATATAGTCTTATAAGTTAGAATGGTAAATACTGTGAGTAAATAGAATAGGTCAGTCTTCACATACCTCTTTGTTGATGAAGTTATTGCAGTATTTTCGTTTGTTCTTCAGTCTTCAATGTTATTCAGTGATATCTGGTACTCAACTACCATACTTTAATCCTAGTCCGAGACTTGACTTTAATAGACTAGAAATCAAGATACGGTTTTCTACATCTAATATTGACAACAAGCTTAGGATAGTAAAACTTACGAGTTCGACCGAGCGATGCTCTAACACTTAAAATACAAATTTATTGTGTTAAAAAAATCCTAAAACTAAATCCATATTTAAACTGCTTTTCAGAATTCCTTGCCCACTTTGCCATGTTGCAGAATCGTGGTATTCCCAATACAGATAACATGCATAATTTTTTGTAATAATAAGTTGTTATTTGTTGAGTATGTCTTCAACCATTACGAGTTTGCTTGGAAAATTTAGAACTGTTTCTTAAGGGATTTCAAAATCAAGTCTAACTTTCTGCAGCTCATTGTAAAAAAACTTGTTAACTTAGATATTACTTAAATTTAAATGAAGAAGAGACAAAATCTGGTCCATTTCTCCTTCCTCTATTAACTGGATCTTATGGAAATAAGAACATAAGAAGATTTTTGAGGATAGACATAGTAGTACATCTGAAATCATTGACATAATTAAGACATTATGATATTTTGGTGCTTGAACTTGCATGCATTTGATGCTATTCCAATTATCCATATCAGTTGAAAACTTATTGTTAGACAATAATGTTCTTGTACCAACTCTTGAATTAACCTTTAAATTGTCAATTAAGAAATTGCGGCGTCTCCATGTCTACGATGTTTCATATCCGCATCCTGTCATCGTGCTTTCCAATATCTAGTTGATATATTCACACACAAATATCATTTTTCTAGCTAGAAAAATCCAAGTAAGAGAACATAAGGGTTGTTTCCCTCACTTATCAACAGACTTCAAAAGAATTCGAAACCTAGCCCCGTGACTTTTATCCCTTAATACGCTCTGTTAAACTTATGTTTTATTTCGCGTTTGCACCTATAAAACAAATCTACTATCCACTTATCAACCGAATCCAAAGATTAACTTATGTGCAATTACCCATCACAAACCCTTAAGAGTAATCTTTTTATATTATGTTTGCTCCTATGTAAAGCAGATTTAGTTTACCTTTTCCTACATAGAATTCTGTTTTAACTGATTGGTTTTTGAATGACGGATGCATTATCATTAGAGGTGCACATGCATGGTACGGTTCTATTTGGTTTTTCCAAACTAGAACCGAAACCAATGAATTTGATTCGGTTCGCTTTAAAACCGAACAGAGTCGGTGCGGCTCAAAAACGGTCGTTTGGATCTAAATGACATTAAACTTTTTAACTTAGGTTCCAACATAATTATTGCAGTACTGGTCTGAATTAAAACTATTTTTGGCTACCTAAACACAATATTTATTTATATTAATGTTCATGGATAAAAAACCAAAAACAAAGTTTACGTTTACGATCATCAAACTAAAGAAGCTCTACATTATTAATCAGTAGATAAAATAATTAACATATGCATCATCCAGTAATACCGAAATCAAGTCTTTGACCATTCTAGTTATCACCATCAGCATCAAAGACAAGCCCACCTATACCTGCAACAACTTCAACTTTATATTGGAATTATTAATCTGAATCTCAAAAAAATCTTCTTTTGAGTATAACTTGGAAGTTTTTCTACGTATTTGATTATTTTCTTCTTGTTCAAATTCCTTTCAGATCCTCAAGATATTATTAAAATAAACAATAGCTTCTCCTCCTGGACCGGATTAAAGTTGAATTAAAATCCAAAAGCAAAACAAACTTGAATTTTAATTTTCAGTTGTAGTTGCTAAAAAGCTGACAACCATACCAAGTATAGATAAACTCACCACTTATCTAAAATGTTAATAAAGAGATACAACAGAAGGAACTTTCTTCATTGATAGAATCTTCAAGTTGCGTTCCTTAGATTTGAAAGAGCACAGTCTCAATGATTCAGTGCTCCTCAAGGGAGTATGTTTGCTAAGTTACAAGATTTTTATAGTATTCCTAGACTTGGACTTGGAATTGACACCTATAAAAATACCATCCTTTTGAGCTTAAGAGAACATATATATGGAATATGATATCCATATTCTGCATTTTTCTTATTAACCTCAAAGAAAATGGTGTGGATTATTTTGCAGGAGGTCTTCTGCCTGCACGGACCTAATCCGCCTTGGTACTGGTGTATTGAATTGTTTTTCGGAGAATCGATGGATATTTGTGTGTGATAGATGGTGTTGAAGCATTGTGTCTGTTCAAGGATGAAGGGAGGCACCTTTTTCCATATAGGTGTTGTATAAATGCTTCTTTGTCTGTTGGTGATCTTCATTGCTTTTGTATGCAAATTCTTCTAATTTTGAAAGTATAGTAGTCGTGATAGAGTTGTTTCTTGCCTCATGGTTATGGTATGTATCATCCTTATATTTCTAGGGGATCACTAGAAGTATGTTACTGTCGTCAACGATGTTCTCAGCATGAGGTTTTCAATCCTATTAGTGCCATGTTAGCTTCAATTCATAATGATGTGGTTTTTTATGATATTGGTACTCGATCTATTCATGGTAAGTATTGTTGCGCCGTTTGTGGTTACCCTGTATCCTTGGAGAAGCTTGATGATCGGATAGTCTGCTCGTTCTCTGGTTATTTACCATCTATCGGCTTTCTAAACATAATTAATATTTTGGTTTTATTCCACTTCTTTATTTACTCCGGGTTCTTTCTCATCATCTTGTCTCCATATGCGCTTGCAGATCATTTCATTTTATATATCTGGAAGAGTCTCTGATCTCTGAGGAGAGGAAATATATTTTTTTAAGAGAAGTTGTATTAACGTGCATTGAAGTATGAAATTGATGCTGGAGAGCAACTTCATTCCGCTTCAGAGGATTTTTTGGAGGCTGGAGGTGGCAATTCACTTCCCCTATTTGATAAAAAGTTTGAGTACTCTGATGTTGAAGAGATTATCATGAAGGAGAATCAAGATTTAGTTGGTGTTGTTCGTGAGTCCCGCATTTCCCATCATATTAGTTAGAATGTTCCACATCTATGTCCCTTTTCAAAAGCTTATCTGTATATTCATTCTTGTTGTGTTGATCGTCTTTTCCATTTGGTGTTCATCCATGTTGCCTTTATGCTACTATTTTGTACTCAGGATTTTATTGATGAATATACCCTTACATTTTGTGAACTTGTTTTTTCCACTTTTATTTATTTTTCCGAGCAAGGTAATTTCTTATTGGTGTGGAATTTGATGCCTCGTCCCCCCCTGATTGCCAGTTTAAGGAGCAATCGATTAAGCATAAGTCTATTGGTATTTCATCTTCCCTTTGCGTTCATCCTTAGATGGTCATCTGCTCATATTCTCGAAATTTCAAGCTAAGCTATTTTACGCGATAAGCGTGAATTTTAATATATGAGAAGTAAATGATCATACTAGAGATATACACGTGCAAATTAGGTGCTTAACTATTTGTTTAGTTATAATGTCGAAGCTAATCGTTCTAAGGGGTTTCTAATATGACTTACAATATTAGTTGTTTATCTTGTGCGTTCTCTAAGGTATTCTAGTAAAATAAAAATCTGATTGATGATTTCGAATATCTAGTCGTTTTTACGCTTTTGTTTTGTCTGGATTTTATAATCCTGCGATGTTTTGTCTGGATTTTATAATCCTGCGATGACTCCCCCGTCGTCGTTTGTTTGGTTTTGTCATTTTCTATCTGCAACTTGCTTCCACTGTTAGCTTTACGAGTTTTATTTTTTGTTACAAATCCGTCTGGCATGGTTTCTGTCAAGATTTTTTATGCATATTACATGTCCGCTTGATAGTGTGGCTTCTTCTAGCTTGTTCAACACAACATCCATATTTTTTTTTCATAACTTGCTTTTTGACTGACATGCCTCAACTTTTCGTACCTTCATAGTTAGTTCATGTCTGGTTTTCTACGTCTTTCTGATTGTTCTTATCCATTATTTTTTTTCCTTTTGGTCATGTTATGATACGGTATTTCCAGAATTTTCCTTTATGTTTCTTTCATTTATGCGGTTGGAATCGTCTCTAGATCGATATCGCTAGGGTTGCACAAAACCGAACCATAACCATGAACCGAACCGAAGTGAAACCAAATCTCATGGTTTAGGTTTCGGTTGTTAGTTTCATACAACCGACAGACTCGGTTTCAGTTTAGTTTCTGTCCAAAATCGAATCGAAAAACCTTGGTTAACTGAATAATAATGGTCGTTCGATTTTAATGTGTTTCAGCGACATATCCTTATACTATATGAATTTCTGACCCTAATCTCTTTTCATCCTTCTATCTTTTCACTCCAACTTCTTTTTTTTTTTTTTGCAGCGGCGCCTTCTTCTTCTTCCACCACCGGCAACACTCACCAGTCACATCCCTATCAACCTTCTTCTTCCTCCACTTTTTAATACTTTAGTTTTAACAAGTAAAAACATCACACCCCTGATATTTTCTTCTTCTTCTCCTGTTCTTCTACAACCACCAGAACAACGATGCCCAAATCCATATGAATCTAGTTCTTAAATAACCTTTCATAACTGATTGATGGTTAATCTTACAGCTTCTGATCGAGATCCAGGGTTTATGTTTATTTAGATCTCTTAATGAGCAGAACCAGTAAAGTGGAGTTTTAGAGTTTTGATTGTAGTATTTGAAGCCGCGGGACGGAATCTTGTGTCTAATACTTGTTGATTTATTTCGTGTTTAAATTATCAAGGTTGGAATTGATGGGTTTTGTTTGATATTTTAGTTTAATGGATTCTTTGTGAAGAAAATATTTTTCATTAAGCCTGTAATTAGGGGGAAAGGGTTTTAATAAAATTAATTTTTGATTTAGTTGGGGTTGATTCGTTCATGGGATTGAAATAAGTGAGCAAGATTTTGTGTTATTAACATTTATTTGGAATTGTATGTACCCCCTCTGTCCCTTCCTCTTATTGAAAAAGCAGGGGTCTAACAACACCACCCAATATTTCACTTAGCAATCTGTATGGACTAACTCCGAAGTACTGATAGACGCATTTATGTGTCTAACTTATCTCAATTGTGTATATTGTTAGTGCCCATTGTTGTACTTATTTTGGTTTTTAATCTCTTTGTAGGTGTTTTTGGACAAATAAGGCTTTGCGGCAAAAATTGGCTAAAAATGTGGCCCTTGGATTGCCGTTGATAGTGTACCGGAAATGCCCCAGAAGTGTACCGGAAATACCCCGGAGGAACCCTGAAAAAGTGTGGAAAACATCTCAGAAGAATTGCTAAATGCACTCCTAAGTTGGATAAGGGGCACCCCATTTCAGGGCATGTGCTAAAGGGACACCATAACTGGATTAGGGGGAGGTCAGTTTCCTTCTCAAAATTCAAAACAGAAACTGGCAGGAAAAATGGCAGCAGCGAAGAACAGTTGTGAAAGTGGAATTTGAGCGAGTTTTGAGGAGATTCAATGGATGTATTTGGTACGTATGGACTCTAGAAGACATAACAGGCCTGTTGCAAGCAATTAGACCCAACCAATTGGGATGGATAAGCCGGAAGAAGAGATCAAAGTCCAGGCAGAGAGACATGTCCTGCTGTTCACTGTCGAAGATTTTGTCGAGATTTTGGGAGACTTTTACGCTGGATAATTATGTATTTGGTCCTGTTCAAGTCATAGGAAGAGTTTGGCGGCTATTTTATAGCTAACATACGCGTACAAAGCAACAGAAAAGAGATTTCTCTCTCAACTGCACGTGAAGAAAAAGGGAGATAAACTCGGATTCAATCGAGTTATTTGGACCCTGTTGTGTATATAAAGGCTGTTGAGAAGTGGTAGAGGGTTGGGTCGAGAGTTGGGGGTCGAGCAGAGCCTCTGAGGAGCAGAAACAATCGATATCTAGGAACGGGTTCTGCTGCTGCTGCTGCCATTAAAGAGCTTGAAGAACACGAAGAACAGACTATCCAGGACAGTCTTATTTTCAGCAGCGTCAACAGCAGTTAGCTTGTGTCGTTGTTCACATCAGCAAAGTATTGTCGTTGTTCTTTGGACGCTCAGCGTGGGTCGTAGATCCACTGTTTTATCCTTTTTCAATCTTTTAAACACCTTGTGAGCTTGAATTATTATTTTGAGTGTGTTTGATATGAATAACTAAACCCAAATACTGGGAGAAGGAGGAAGCCTTATTTCACAAACTTTTGGTAACTATAATCGATTCTTTATGAATTTTGCACTTGTTTTTCATCGTTTTATGATTTTTATTAATTAGTTGTGATTTTGTTTGATGGTGTATGCTTAGACGTAAGAGCTTTTGATGCACCATGCTTGTGATTTACAATTGATTTTTTACAAAATCTATTTTTGGCAAATAAAAGAGTCAACAAAAGAGCTAGAATAGTTATGAGTCGTTATATGAACTGATTGAATGTGGTTAATGGTGGAATCCGAAGTCCTAGCATCTCTTGATCGTGTGACATATTTTGTATATATTTTTGTTTTTAAGTCTTTACAAGTCCGAGCAACGAACTCTTATTTACCGCAATCGAAATATTACAACAAAATGGCGCCGCCGACGCGGACTTGTATATAGATTTGTTTTTAGGTTTAATTTTTTTTATTTATTATTATTTGTTCCTTTTTACGTTTCTTTTTGTGTCTTTGATTTACAGGTTCAAAGTGGAATACTAAGGACTTGGGAACAAAAAGCTTAAAGCTAAAAGCTAAAAGAGAAGAAAAAAAAAGACATAATTTTTTTTTAGGATTTAATTTTTATTATTATTATTTTTTTGTATATAGCTTTTATTTATTTATTTTTAGAATTTGTAAATAGGCTTTATTTTTCATGATTTTTGGACTTTTTATTTGGACTTTATTCTGGACTTTTGGACATTTTTTTTATTTTTATTTTTTAACCCTACAGAAGGGTCTTATTATTAATAAAAAAAAAAAAATTTAATTGTTTGCAGGGAAGGACGACGATTACGATATCGTCTCGGCCCCTCGGGTTCGCACACTGACATAGGAGTCGTGGCCCGAGTCGACTTCAACGGTTCATCCCCCATCTGGTACGGGAGGTAAGTCCATCGAAACACTCGCGAATCTCCTGTAAGCGAGTTACTGTATTCCTTAAGGTGATTCATTGATTGAGGACGAATTTGGACTGTTTTTAATTTCCTAGTAAAGGGCAAGGCCTGGCCAAATCAAGATAAGGACTCGGATTTCATCACCGTTTCCTTCTTGCCCGCCTTAGGAAAACGAAACCAAACGCGAACCTAAGACTAAAATTTTGAATAGAACGAGACCAATAGGGTAACGAGCTTAATAGGAAACTCGTTCGAAAAATATTGGTTGCTCTTTAAGCACACTTCAAAGTTCATGATGGTTTCTGTGAGTTGAATGCGTGACTGCGTCGCCTTGTGATAGCGGTGAGGCCTTGGGTATCAAAGATCCACTGAGCTTCCCTCGCCTCGATTCAACTTACATTAGGTCGGATTGATTCCAGAGGGGTGTGCTCAAATTGTAACGAATTCCTTTTTGAAGGAATAGAAGCTGGTCTAGAAAACAATCTAAGTGGAGCCATCATGCTTTTTGTTTGCTAGATTCTATAGGTTTGATTTGGTCGAGTCAGCCTTGTTTGTGATTGTGTAGATTTCCCTTGCAATTAAGAATGTCGAACTGGTATGATAGAAGCCAATACAATGAGTATCGACCTGAATTTGAATATGGACATCATCATTTTTATGACCATGGTGGGAATAGTAGTTGGGAACGCCAACCTTTTCAAGGTTATGGTTCATACCATGGTGAGCCCAATTACTATCCACACATGCATCAGTCTTACGAGCAAGAAGATTATAGTACTAGTTCTTCGTCTCTAGAGGATACAATCAAACTATTGAAAAGTAGTCCTTTTTATGATCCTTCTAATAATTCCTCTTTACTAGAGTCAACACGTAAGTTAGCTGAGTCTACGCGTAAGTTAGCTGATATGAATAGTATAATTATAGACGAAAGAACTACAATAATGAGTGAACCTTCTTTAGAAGACCACATCAAGCGGATAGCTGAGACGAACGAAAGAATTGCTCGAAATTACTTGAATTGCCAATATAGTGTATCCAATAATACCCTTGAGAATGAAGATAGTTATTTACATAATCAAGAGAACGAGGTTATAATTGGTAACACTACTTATTTAGATAAGGTTCAATCATCTTCGTACTATTATGATGATGAGGATAGTAGTGATGAAGAATCTGAAATATGTAGGCATAGTGATCAGGAATCTAGTAATCCAATTGAGCTTTATAGTGATTATATTATTTCTACTTCAAATACAAATAATTTTTATGATTATTCACCTATTCAAGAGGACGAGGATTTGATTAGGAATACCACCGTTTTAGACGATGTAGTATTTCCTTTTGATTACGAGGCCGATAGTGGTTTAGAGGAACGGGTTTATTCTGAAAATGTTGTTTTAGAGTCTAGCGACTTAGAAACAATAATCTTGAATGAAGAACATAGACCCGTAGAGATGAGTAAAGATGCACTACCTGATAAAAACTTAGAAGAATCAATTGACCACTTCCAAGAATCTGATGATCTAGAAATTAGGGAGATTGTGACTAGTCTATCTAGAGACACTGAAAACTCTAAGTTTGGGGGTGATTATCACTTTCCTAGTGCTTTACCT
Source organism: Papaver somniferum (assembly GCF_003573695.1). NCBI lineage: Eukaryota > Viridiplantae > Streptophyta > Magnoliopsida > Ranunculales > Papaveraceae > Papaver > Papaver somniferum. The sequence goes on along the minus strand of NC_039359.1, from coordinate 14,503,046 downwards.
TTAACTCTCAGAAAGTACCCTCACATAGGACTTAATATCCATGCCTCAACCATCTTACAAGATTATCTTCATACTAGGTTTTCCGAACCTAATGATGTCCTGAAAAAAGTTCAGTCGTTAGAAACCCATCCTCTGGTTGATGTGGTTTTCCCAGGCTATGATACCCAGATTGACTTTGTTTTCCCACCAAATAGTTTTCTTCCAATTGTGGGAACGTATAGATTTCAAATGTGTCACTTATTAAGTTCTGAGACTAAGCCTAAGTATTTAGGAAATTAGAATCGACACATTTGCTTCAGAATGACCACTACTCTGACTGTGGTCAACTATGTAAGTCATACCTAATTGACTTAGAGGATCCTAAATTATTTAGGTTATTTTGTGATTCCAGGTTCTTATCTGAGTTTTTCCAGACTCTAGGACCTAATAATTTGGATCCTACCTATGAGGAAATGCATCCGAGGAAAATAGTCTATTTAGACCCCTTCATAGAACCTGAACCTGAACCGAAATTAGCGATAGTTATCCAGAAACTAGGTAAGGGAATGCTAGTCTTGTACATTTTCTTGGTTCACTGCAGTTTCTTTTTGTCAGCTCTTTTTGGTTTTAAAGACCCACAGTTATTCCGGATACTGTTATACGGTTCGAGTTGACTAATCCTTGCTTAGTATGGCTGAAGACTTTAAACTTAGCACTTCTTGGGAGGTAACCCAATATTCATGCGACACGGTAATATCTTTCCTTATCTCTTTTGCTTCAAATGGTAACAATTTCTCCTTTTTCATGCTTTTAATTTCATCTTTAGAACATTGAGGACAATGTTAGATTTAAATTTGGGGGTATGGGAGAAACTTTTTAGTTGCAATAAATAAACTCCAGAGCTTACAAATTGATGCCTATTTAGGATTGCACTAACCAATCTAAGTGCATGGAAGCATTTTGGTTGTAGGAGTTGAGGAACCAATCTGAATAGATGGAAACATCTAAAGAGTCTACTCATAAAAGCATAGAGCTCAGGTGTTAGAAATAACATGATAGTTTCACCATATCTCGTTGAGTCCTTTTCACTTTTATTTTTATTTTATTTTGTTTTTAAACCATGTTTCTCTAAGTGATAGGTGGGGCCCACGATTCAAGTTGTTACCAATGCTAGGGTGAATTAGAGTGATTGAGATACCATGAAAAAAAAAAGAAAAAAAAAAGAGAGAAGCTGAAAAAAAAGAGAAAAAAAAATGTTATAAAAAAATAAAAAGAAAAATAAATTGAGACCAGACCATTTGACCGAAAGGAATAAATTCAATAAAGTAGACCACTGGTACCCTTGTATATGCCAGTTGTGTTGACCTAGAGTTAGGTTATCGATCACTGGTTCCCTTGTATATGCCAGTTGTTGATATTAGTCAGACTAGTATCTCAATCCATTAGGATAGGTTCATTTTGGCGGAGGCCTTCAGACAGATATGGGAAACGCCGTTCACTTAGTAAACATCAAAACCATATATGTTTTTTCTATATCCATCTTCTTGATCTATCCATGTGATTAGTTTTGACTCCGAATATGATGTCCATAGTGCAACTATCTGAGTAGAGCTCTGTCACTTTATATGAATTTTAGTATGCTTGAGTGCAAACTCGTGTACAACAATTGGAATTTCGCATCAGGGTACTTCTTCCTGTAGTCAATAAGTATGCCAACCAAGGAGATTCTTTAGTGCCTTCCAAGGTTCTGCGTAGATAGCTAAGGTCTGGAGTACAGGTTTTGTGGGTATATCTCTGGTAAGCCCTCCCGAGACTATAACTCGGCCACTAGGGCCACCTAGGGGTTTAAAGGATTATTGCATACGCTAAATGCAATCGATGATGCCTGCGACAGTGAGTTAGGATTTTATTTTGTAGTTTTGATTTGCTCGGGACTAGCAAATAATAAGTTTGGGGGTATTTGATAGACGCATTTATGTGTCTAATTTATCTCAATTGTGTATATTGTTAGTGCCCATTGTTGTACTTATTTTGGTTTTTAATCTCTTTGTAGGTGTTTTTGGATAAATAAGGCTTTGCGGCAAAAATTGGCTAAAAATGTGGCCCTTGGATTGTCGTTGATAGTGTATCGGAAATGCCCCAGAAGTGTACCAGAAATACCCCGGAGGAACCCTGAAAAAGTGTGGAAAACATCCCAGAAGAATTGCTAAAGGCATTCCTAAGTTGGATAAGGGGCACCCCATTTCAGGGCATGTGCTAAAGGGACACCATAACTGGATTAGGGGGAGGTCAGTTTCCTTCTCAAAATTCAAAACAGAATCTGGCGGGAAAAATGGCAGCAGCGAAGAACAGTTTTGAAAGTGGAATTTGAGCGAGTTTTGAGGAGATTCAATGGTTGTATTTGGTACGTATGGACTCTAGAAGACATAACAGGCCTGTTGCAAGCAATTATACCCAACCAATTGGGCTGGATAAGCCGGAAGAAGAGATCAAAGTCCAGGCAGAGAAACGTGTCCTGCTGTTCACTGTCGAAGATTTTGTGGAGATTTTGGGAGACTTTTACGCTGGATAATTATGTATTTGGTCCTGTTCAAGTCATAGGAAGAGTTTGGTGGCTATTTTATAGCTAACAGACGCGTACAAAGCAACAGAAAAGAGATTTCTCTCTCAACTGCACGTGAAGAAAAAGGGAGATAAACTCGGATTTAATCGAGTTATTTGGACCCTGTTGTGTATATAAAGGCTGTTGAGAAGTGGTAGAGGGTTGGGTCGAGAGTTGGGGGTCGAGCAGAGCCTCTGAGGAACAGAAACAATCGATATCCAGGAACGGGTTCCACATGTCTAATCTTCAACATTCCTTGAAATCTTCGTCACTTCCAAGTACTCCAATGATCCCAAAGGTTGTAAGTTTAGCATCACCGCTGTTGAAGATCCGTAGCTATAACAATGAGAAAGCATCGGTCTCAATCATTGTTATACAGTGTCATTGTATTATCATACAGCGTCAAAGTTCAATTGTATCACAACTTCAACAATAATACTATGGTGATATGTATCACTCCCCCTTAGTCAATACTCCATCTCACATGGAAACCACTCCCCCTTACACAATGATCCGAAAACCATATGTATTTGTAGTGTGAACTACATATTAATTCTCCCCCTTTTTGCCAATAAAATTGGCAAAGGTACAAGAACGGGATCATAATGAAATTTCCGAGAGAGACATTTCATGACAAAAGGAAAAAATACATACCAACTAATTTAGATGCAATCATAAAGCCGAAGCTGAATGCATTCATCAAGGAGTTTAAAGATACAAGATAACCCCTCTAAAATTCCACAGCCGCACACCATCAAGATATGACCATTAATCACAAGTTCAAAAGAACTCTCCCCCATTTGATGTCATTCCCGAAAGAACAACAACAACGACCTTAATTTCGAAAGAAAAGAAGGATTTTTATTGGACACCAAAACCATAGGAATGATTTTTATATCCAAAAACTCAAAAAAATTAATCACAAGTAAACCCATGATTAATTTAATCGGAATACACAATAAAATTAAACACAAAAAGTGATCAATTCAATTGATTATGCTCAACACAAGAGAACTTATGGAGATACGAAAATACTCAACTAGATTAATCATAAGAGAACCCATAATTAATCTAATCGGAATACATAACCAAACTAATCACTAAAGTAATCAATTTAATTGTCATTTGTTTTGCTCGACATAAGAAATCTTACGGAGAAATAACTAAATAACCAAACAAGATGATTGATTTATTTCAATATGCTCGACATAACATATCTCACGGAACACCAACTAAGCTAAAAAATCAACTTGGTTTTATAGTGCTCAACAAAAGATACATTACGGAGCCTCACAGTAATACATAAAATATGGATCAGGGATGATCAATACTGCAGAATACACAAGGATTCATTCTATTTTCCACCACTATTTGCATAACGATATTAATGGACATAATACTTGAAAACAAAAGATTTTAACCTATTTTCCATCAAATATTTGACAATATAGGCTTAACTTTTGTATTTGTCAAAACTCCATTCATTCTTTTATCAATACGTGAATACCGATCACGAACGACTTTACTTTTGACAAAGTATGGGACAAACATAATTCACGGACGTAAACACCAATATCCCATAAAAAATTGCAATATAACAAATCATAAAGATTAATACTGCAAAATATCATCCTCCAAATAGTTTTACAATTTAAACCAATAAACCTAAAAAGGAACAAGAAGATGAAAAAATAATAGCTATGTGTCGTCGCAATCATTGTTATTCCAAGCACTAGTGATTCTTCCAACTAAGCCAAAAAGAAGACATACTAGGCAAATAAAAATGAACTCATTTTTCCTTGATAATTTCATACCTCTGGAATGGTCCATCGAAATAGGAATCACTGATATCCTTGATCTTGTTGACCGTAGAGACACCATGTTCATGAGTTAGAACGTTAGTTTTTCGATCAACAATGCGAGCAAAATGTCAAGACTTAGCGTAGTCAAGAATAACTTTCTTCTGATTCCTAATCAAGATGTTCTGAGTACCAAGGATTTTTGCCTGTCCATCAATAAGCTGGTTTATCTGCAGTTGAAGGTTAGCAAGTTCGTTCATTACTTCATTCTGAACGAGAATTAAATCCTTGAAAGATTCTCCAATCCAAGAGTTATACTCTTTCCTTTCAAGCATCTTCTTCAGAATAAACTCTTGAGCAGGATCACTTCCTTTGAGATCATCCTCTACAGTACGGTTAACTTCTTCTTTGGGAACACTTTTCATCGATCTCCTTTCTGAAGATTAATAAATGCATATATGATATATATATATATATATATATCTGTGTGTGTGTTCAAGTGTACACCCTAGATAGAAACCCTAGAGTTCCTTGAGGAGATATGGACGTTCGTGGACTAAGTCATACGCCAAAAAATGGACCCAACCAGGAAAACTGCATACTGTGTCGCTTTCAAAATTTCTCCAGCCCTAAAAAGAAAGGTCACAGTGATGAAAGAAAGAAATACTAAAAACTCACATAGTAAGATATCAAACATACAAACTTATGAAAATCATCTAATCACTTGAGCATCTCTCAAACATCATCCTTGTATCTCTCAAGTTAGATACAAGAACGGAACTTACCATAGGTTTTGAGAGAGTAGTTGTGATTTCCACCAGGATATCTGACCTCAATATTTCTTGTTTTCCCTTGGAAGTTTCCAAATATAGGAAAATTTCTCACAGCCCTTCCCGAAGGTTCAAGAAAATAGGCTTTCTGATTACTGAGTCTAGGACCTCTAGAGATTGGTTCCAGAGGATTTTCCGAAATGGTTCTCCATACTCTAGACTTAGATTTACTAGAATTTTTCTTATAAGCACATGACATGCTTTCAATAGCAACACAAGAATTTATACCACTAGAATGCACCAAATTCCTGTAATGATTTCTAGGAAAGAGATCATTTTTATAAGATGCCTGGTTTCCTGTGAGCATGAGGTTCACTGCAGTAGTCGACTAACTATTTACTCCATTGACAGTGGAAAGAAGAAAATTACGAAGTTTAGAAATTTGTTTCTTCCTGGAAAAACAACGGATAGCATAGTGATTTCCTTTTCCACAGAAAGTATAGGTTCGTGGAGAAGACGCAACAGACGACAACCGTTTTAACTTTACAGCCTTGTGAGAAGATTGTAAGTTATATAAACTTTTCTCGACACAATCTTAATCTGGAGGATATTTCTTCATGTACTGTATGTCAGGAGGGACAAAAGAATTTTTCCTTAAGACAGAGTTTTCCTTTTCCAAGGTCATACACTGTTCATGAGCTAGTGAAAGTGATGCTTCTAGCTTCTCTTTTTCAACACGAATATAGTCAAGATCAGATGAATGCGTCTTGATCAAACGTTTTTCTCTAATTGAGACTTCTTTGACAATCTTTTCAAGATCACAAATCTTTTCACGTTGTAGATTATTTTCTTGAAGAAGTTTCTCAATATGTTTAGAGAAGGACTCAATGATGTTATAGAGTACACGTTCTCGATCAGTAGACTTTCCAAATTCATAGATGAGCTGATCATGATTCTAAAGATCAACAAACTCAATAGAATTTTTTGCGATTCTGGTGATCTCCATTTCAGCTTTTGCCATTGTGTCCAATGTCTCATTGGAGGAAGAGTGGTCAACACAAGATGAGACAATCTTCCTGCCTCGGGATTCAGAAGAATCAACTAAGGATCAATCCTTTGAGGTATTCCCGAGACAACTGAAATAGTTGAAAGCTTTAGGAGGCATCTTGGTATGCATAAGAGATTTTGTCCTCAGACTCAGATTGCTACAAACACAGACTTGTAAGGTCTTGAACGTGTTTGCCTGCACTGATACCAATTGAAAAAGCAGGGGTCTAACAACACCACCTAATATTTCGCTTAGCAATCTGTATGGACTAACTCCGAAATACTTTATAGAGAATCAACTAGACAGTCAGACTCAATCTAGGTAAAAGTATCTCAAGGAGTTAATATCTCTCTCTCTTGTTTTGATTAACTCGAGATAATAGAAATCAACGAGTCTTTAATCAAACACAAGGAACAACTTGGATGGTACCAAAGACCAATATCCAAGGATCAATCAATGAAAATCAACAACCAATGGTTGGATTACTCTAATTGATGATCTAAACGCACAAACTGTATTATTTCAATCATAAATATAAAACAATATAATGCGGAAATTGAAATAACACAGACACCAGAAATTTTGTTAATGAGGAAACCGCAAATGCAGAAAAACCCCTGTACCTAGTCCAGATTGAACACACACTGTATTAAGCCGCTACAAACACTAGCCTACTCCAAGCTAACTTCAGACTGGACTGTAGTTGAACCCCAATCAGTCTCCCACTGATCCAAGGTACAGTCGTACTCCCTACGCCTCTGATCCAAGAAAGATACTGCGCACTTGATTCCCTTAGCTGATCTCACCCACAACTAAGAGTTTCTACGACCCAAAATCGCAGGCTTTGACAATAAACAAATCTGTCTCACACAGACAAGTCTATCAAAGGATCAATATGTCTCCCACAGATAAACCCTAAAAGGTTTTGTTCCGTCTTTTGATAATAATCAAGTTGAACAGGAACTAATTGATAATTCGGTCTTATATTCCCGAAGAACAACCTAGAGTTATCAATCACCTCATAACAATCTTAATCGTATGGTAGCGAAACAAGATACCGCTGAATCACAAACAATGAGACGAAGATGTTTGTGATTACTTTTTATGTCTTGCCTATCGGAGATATCAATCTCAAGCCAATCAATCTGATTGTACTCGTACGATAGAATATGCAAGATCAGATCACACAACTACGATAAAAGTAGTATCGGTCTGGCTTCACAATCCCAATGAAGTCTTTAAGTCGTTAACCTGGTTTTAGAAGAATAAAACCAAAGGTTAAAGGAGAACCGACTCTAGTATACAAACTAGTATCACATGTGAGGTGTGGGGATTAATTTTTCACAGATTCTAGAGTTCCCCTTATATAGTCTTTCAAATCAGGGTTTGCAATTAACTTACCTTGGTAACAAAGCAATCAATATCCACCGTTAGATGAAAAACTGATTTAGATTCAAGATAATATTTCTCAACCGTTAGATCGAAAACTTAGCTTGTTATACACACTTGACAATGCACGCTTCTAGGTTTGTTAACCTTACCCAAACGTATGCACTTGTTGGTTCAACATTAGTTAACCAAAAGGTTAGCCATATGAGCATTTCATATCAACCACGTTCTTCTTCACCATAACTAGTTAGAGAGTTGTTCAATTGCAAGGAAATCTCATGTACTACACAAGACACAATTGAAGCAAAGATGATTTGATTTACTTGAATCGGTTCATGAACTTTTATAGCCACGGTTTGCAAACTGCATTCCTTAGTCTTTTTAAGTTTAAGTTCATAAATCATCTTCAGATATATAACCTTCTCAAGTTCGCAGACTAAGTTTACGGACTTAAGTTACCGGGCAGAGTTTACAAACTCCAGCAGAAATTCTCGGGTATGAGAACTTCGCCAGTTCGCGGACTGGGTTTCACGCAAGTAATTTGTCAACTCCAGCAGAAATTCTCGGGTTTGAGAACTTTGGCAGTTCGCGAACTTGGATCACGCCATTCTTCCGGTTCTCTTGATCAACAAAGTTCGAAAACTTTGGTTCAAGGAATAGGACTTATACATAAATGTGGTTCCACAACAATGCTTATGTCCACCATTGGTTATGTAATCTAAACTCTCATTTCAATCATTGGAACATTCTTAGAGGACGTTATACAATTGTTACACCATTTCTCGTCAAAGAAATTTTAAAGATGATTGAAACATATCATGACTTTCGTCACATGGTAAAGATAAACTTGGTTAAAGCGAAAAGTTTACCAACTCATATTTCGAGATATAGATAAGCGAGGTATACTCGGCTCGAAATACCAAATGTGTATAATTAAAGTCTATATATATAGCATACGACTTCTTGTCTCAAAGAATAGGAGATAGAGTAGATAGACTTTTTAGTGATAGATAAGTTCAAGTCTTCACATACCTTTTTGTCGAGAAGTTCCACTGGTTCGTTGAGTAGTTCTTCTACTTGTATGATGAATCGTCATGAAGTCCTTGAGCTTAACTACACTTTCTATCCTAGTCCGAGACTTAGCTATAATAGACTAGAAATCAAGACTTATAGTTTTGATCACTAACATTGACAAACATGCTTGAGATAGCAACGCATGCGAGTTCGACCGAGCAATGCTCTAACACTTATATGTACACTGTTTGTGTCTTGTGATATTGAAATTATGTGATTTTTTGACTGAAGAATTATGAATCTGGTTTGATCTAACTGGATTTCTTTGATTATAGTTCTCTTGCTCATGGTAGAATGGCCAACGAGGAAGAACTGGTAGTCTTGATAATTACTAATTATTGTTTTAATTGTTCAAATTAGTAGTTGAATTTGTTAGTTCTAAATTTCTATCAGACTCTGAACAATTGAAAAACAAGATATTAACCTCTTGAGCATGAACTGTCAGTTAACCAAAACCCTCCGGCTAAGAACCGAACCAAGTCACAACCGAACCAAATGAAACCGATCAAGTTAAATGGTTTCAACGGTTTTTAAAGTTGGAAAACTGAGTACTTCGATTTTTGTTTTTTTTTGGCCTATAACCGTACCGAACCGAACCATGTGCAGCCCTAGATATCGCTATACACTTGTGTACTTATGCTTTTCAATATTGGTTCGTAACTTTCTTTTGGGTCGTACTTTTCTCCGGATATGATGTATCCATTATTTGTTATATATAACATTTCCCCTCATCTAGGTTCTGTCTTTTGACGCTGCGTTAGTCTAGGCTTATGGTGAATCATTTTCCAAGTGTGTCGTGGTGGTTATGTTCTAGAGGTTTCGAGGGGATTTTCCATGAGGATATTGATGACTCCGTCAGAACTTTCTAGTGTCAGCCGAAGTTATTTTTTAGTGTGAGGAGTCTCTACAAGGAGAACGCAGTTTTTCTAGGTGCTGAGTTATTGGTTAGCCGGTACGCACACTATAGCTAAAGGTTTTTCTCTTCTTTTTTGAAATTTAAATATAATGATTAAAAAGGAGAGGGTACCAAGTACACCACCAATTTTTTTTTTCGACAACATGTATTGAGAAAACCTACTACAGTTGCAAGTAGATCTAATTAAAAATCCTTAAACAATATATATATATATATATATATATATATATATAGAGAGAGAGAGAGAGAGAGAGTTTTTCTCTTGTCTCTTCCATATCAATATGTCTGGACAACAAATTCCCTGAACCTGATTGTGTAGAAGAGTTCTTGGATGATTTCACAAATCAATATCCAAGATCAATATAGTCGTATCCAAATCAAGAGGATCCGAGTTCTGTCAAGTATAAAATTTGTAATCTATCTTTCAAGATATGAATTCTACAAGAACAAGTCTCGTAATTGATCACAAATAATAAGGACTTAAAGTACATAGATTGAATATGAATTCTACTTGTGTTATTCCTATTATGAAGATAAACAATATAATACGGAAAATGGAAAACACAAGACACCAGAAGTTTTTTTAACGAGGAAAAATGCACTTGCAGAAAAATCCTGAGTCCTCGTCCAACTTTGAACACCAAACTGTATTAAGCCGCTACAGATACTATCCTGCTATCAGATTACAGACTGGAGTGTAGTTGAGACCAAATTAACCCTATAAGCAATTCTATTGCAGTCGTAATTCTTACGTATCTTGAACCTCGCAAGGCTTTACACAATTAATTCCCTTAACTGACGTCATTTACAACCTAAGAGTTGCTTCAACCTCAGTGAAGAAGAATCTGTCTCTAGCATATACGCTTATTTAATTTACCTTTAGAGCTTTTAGATTAAGGCTTGAATATCTGTTTGCAATAGACAAAGTTAGCAAACCTCATGAATACGGAACACTTACACTCAGTCTGCTGAGAAGCCTGGATTAATAACCACCTCTTAAGAACAATCTTAAACCAATTAACAAATAAGAGTTTTAGATATCTATATTGAGGAATCATAAAGTATGAGTCTAAAAAAACTTTGCGGTTTCTATCTATCTCGTTCTTTATAGGAGATTGACGAAAACTTCGACAATCGATAAGAACAAGATCAAGATACACCAACTTTTAAAGTAAGTATAGTCAGACCTGGCTTCACGGATCCATAATTGAAGTATTTAAGTCGTAAACCTAATTATTTTTTTCAGAGGAAACCTAGGTCAATAAAGGACGACTCTAGCATAAAACTAGGACATAGAAGTGTCAGGGATTGGGATTTCCGGTTGTTTGAGTCTCTCTATTAATATACTTTTAAGACTATATGTAGATTTGAATTCAAGCTAAGATAACTTGAGATTCAAGCAAACACATTCTTGTTTTAGGTGAAACTCTTGTAAGGAGTTCATATAAGCATGTGAGAAGTTCGTCTTAAAATTACATGGAAGAGTATACACTATGGTCCAGGTTTCTAGAACCGTATATAACGATAGTTTATGGAAAGTATGCCATATGAATGTATAAGCATAACCGTGTTCATTTAACACTCAAAACTGAAATCATGATTTACAAACACGAAGTGATTTAATGATCAAAGATGTCTTACAAGTGTTTATGAGAGTTGTACCAATAGCAAACATATTTTTGAAAATAGTTTATGAGAACCTGCTTAATTCGTATTGGGTAGATATGTGTAGGGGTATAAGTACCTATGAACCAGTTCGCCAATTCACTGGCTAGGGTACGTACACGTACTGGGTTTGCATACCCTAAGCTATTCACTTACTTGGACCCTTGGGGTACCTGTACTGGGTAATGTATACATTCACCTTTTATACGAATTTAGAACCCAATGGAACGCATATTGGGTATATGTACCAACCTATATTCTGGAACTTCAGTTGACTAGGGTACGTATACTGGGTACGCGTACCTGCCTTGTGTCCAGAATCCCAGTAGTTCTGATAGCTCTGTTTTAATGATTTGGAACATTACCAATCTCTATCGATATGAAATATCATTGCTTGGGATATTTACAAATGATCAATGTGATACAAAATAATACTTGAATAATAAATTGTTTTTAACTAAGATTGCTAAGGATCTATGAACGTCATTGCTTGAATCGTATTTCGAGATATTTAACAAGATAAGCTTGACTCGAAACTTCTTCTTTGCAATATGAAATCTACTAAGATCATATGACATAGTCTCATGAAGATAGAAAGGTAACGTCGTGAGTAAATAGGATGGTTCAGTCTTCACATACCAATAGCAAACATATTTGTGAAAATATTTTATGAGCACCTGCTTAATTCGTATTGGGTAGATATGTGTAGGGGTATAAGTACCTATGAACCAGTTCGCCAATTCACTGGCTAGGGTACGTACACGTACTGGGTTTGCATACCCTAAGCTATTCACTTACTCGGACCCTTGGGGTACCTGTACTGGGTAATGTATACATTCACCTTTTATACGAATTTAGAACCTAAGGGAACGCATATTGGGTATATGTACCAACCTATATTCTGGAACTTCAGTTGACTAGGGTACGTATACTGGGTATGCGTACCTGCGTTGTGTCCAGAATTCCAGTAGTTCTGATAACTCTGTTTTAATGATTTGGAACATTCCCAATCTCTATCGATATGAAATATCATTGCTTGAGAGATTTACAAATGATCAACGTGATACAAAATAGTACTTGAATAATAAATTGTTTTTAACTAAGATTGCTAAGGATCTATGAACGTCATTGCTTGAATCATATTTCGAGATATTTAACAAGATAAGTGGTGGACCCGGGAAAGCGTATAAAATTGAAGCGAAATGAAAACGTGCCTACAGTAATACCGCAAGTGCACGGTCGTCAGTTGTAGCTCGTGCAAGTACGGGTCGATCCACAGAGACTGGGGGTGTTTGGAGTTTCTAGCTATGTGGGCTCTAAATTGCTATTGGGCTTCTAATTGTGCTTTGGGCTTAGTGGGTTTGTTTGTAATGGTGAAGTGCTTTAGGCCTTGGGCCTTTGAATGATGTTGGAATGAACTGTGAACTTGGGCTTAACAGTTCAATTGTGAACTGGGCTTGGTAACAGTGAACTGGGCCTTAGCTTGAAAAGTGAACTGTGAGCTGGGCTTGATAGAGCTATCAGTTTGGTTTTTGAATGAGTCCACAGTGAACTGGACTGGGCTCTTAATGATCAATGCACTTAGGCCACAGTGAGCTTCAATGGACTAATGGGGAGCAAAACAGAGAAACTAGAAGAGCAAAAGATAGCAAAAGAAAGAGAATAAAAGAGAACACAGACAGAGATGAGGAACAGGGAAGAATAGGGAACAATAACTAAAGGATTAACAATGGCAGTGAAACAAACTAACAATGATCATGGGAAAGAAGCAAAAATCAGTGGCAATGAGGCACAAAGGCAGTTAGCCTAAGGCAAGGGAGCAGCAATGAAACAAATGGTAACAGTGGCAGTTAACAGGAAACAAAACCAAATAAACCAAGGCTGTTAGCCAAGGGCAGGGAGGAGAAGAAGTAACAAAACAGTTAAGTTGCAAGTGACTATGAAAACAGAATGTGGGTTAAGCTAAGGCTTTGAATCCACCCTTGTGTCCTAGCCAAACAATGTGATCCTAGGTTGAGTTGAAAATCCTATGCATACATCTAGAATGGGAGGAAAACTAATTTGCTCACTAGTTTGCCCCTAGCATTGACTGTCTTTTGACAGAACAATCAATCACAGGCACTATGAGCATCAATCTCTTCCCATTGCTCAATCAACACACTGCACTAAGGCTCTAACCTAGCATTCCACTATCTAACAGTGCACTACAGCTTCATCTGAGCCTCAGCAGTGAACTCAGAACATAATTAACATTACAATGGACTTAAACATGATCAAGTTTTAAACAGGAAATTAAACTAACTAACATGTGAGAAACAAAAATTGAAAGATGGAATTAAACAGCAAAGAACAAACATGAACAGAAATTGAAGAACCCTAAATATTAAATTGAACATTAAAACTAAAATTAAACAGTGATTAACCCAAATTTGGGGGTATCTCGGCTAACCAAGAACAACTTTTGACATCTTACATCACTTCCCTTTTATAGCTTTTACAAAATACAAAACCCTAATTCGAAACCCTAAAATTTTGGGGAAAAACAAATTCTCTCACCAATTTCCTGAATTGAGCTCGACCCATGCTTTGGGTATGTCCCCTCTGCTCTTCTGAAGCTTTTCCTGCCCTCAATTTTGTACTGCAACCCTAGCTCGAGTTGTTTCATCAACTCCACACCTAGGTCAGAGAGATGTGGGTTTGAAAAAGCAACTAGGCTAGAGGGTTGGAGAAAATGATGTTGTCGGGTGGTTGTGGTGGTGGTGTGGTTCGAGAAGAAGGTGTAGCTGGTGGAGGTGATGGAGTTGCAGAGCAGCTCTCTGTTGTTTGGGAAGAAGAGAGGAAGAACCCGATGGAGAAGAAGGGTCCGTTTGGTTGGGTAATAGGGTTCGGTGACTAGGGTGTGAAGCAGGGATAGAGAACTTTGATGAACATCGAGTAAAGAGCGTTGGATGATCCCATATAGATTGAATCGAACGGCTACGATGGAGAGGTGTGTGGCGACCGTTGGATTATTAGATACAACAAAATTGACGACACCAGATGGAGTTAGGTGTTGTAGTGTTAAGCGAAAATATCGAGGTTTGATGCGCAGGCAAAGAAGCGACCGTAGGATCTAAATGTGATCTAATCTGAAGGCTTGGAATTTAGGTACTATGGTGTTTTGCAGGGACTTCAGATTTTGATGAACGATGAAGAAGCGACCATTGGATGATGAGATGGATCTGATCTAACGGCTGAGAATGGAGGCGGGTATGGATATAGAAAATGGGTTTGGGTAAGGGTTTTGGGCCTTGGGTATGCCCAGCCCATATCTTCTTTAAGAACAATTCTTCCTTCTTGAGCCCATTCCTAGCTTTTTGGACGTGCGCTCCATTCTTTGCGTCTTCCTTGCGTAATTTCTTCCGGCTTTTCACTACTTTTCTGCTCTTTTCCGCTCTGCTATTCATCCAAACTTTATTTATTACCTAAAAATGCAAAATTAAGTAAGAAAAATATTTATTCTTGAAAACAATGAAAATACAGAATATGGGATAAAATGTAGAATTACTGCACAAAAGATGAGTTAAATGCCAACAAAAAGGGATAAATATATACATTATTTGGCACTCATCAATAAGCTTGACTCGAAACTTCTTCTTTGCAATATGAAATCTACTAAGATCATATGACATAGTCTCATGAAGATAAAAAGGTAACGTCGTGAGTAAATAGGATGGTTCAGTCTTCACATACCTATGTGTTGATGTAGTTCTCCAAATGTCTTAGTTTGATTTTCTGTCTTCAATGGTTATTCAGTGATGTCTAATAATCAAATTCTAGTCCGAGACTTGACTTTAATAGACAAGAAATCAAGATATAGATTTGTAAATCTAACATTGATTACAAGCTTGAGATAGCAAAACTTGTGAGTTCGACCGAGCAGTGCCCTAACAATGTTGACTACCTCCTGTTAGATCACTGCTCGGTCGAACTCGCAAGCGTTGCTATCTCAAGATTGTTTGTCAATGTTAGTGATCAAAACTATAAGTCTTGATTTCTAGTCTACTTATAGTAATGTATCAGACTAGGATAGATTGTGTAGTTGAGCATTAGACTTCACGTCGTTCATCAATTGAAGACGAAGAACTAGTAAGGAGAGCTTGTGAAACTTCATCAACAAAAGGTATGTGGAGACTAAAACTCATCTATCACTTGGAAAGCCTGTTTCTACTATATCTCCTATAGTGAGACAAAAGTCGTATTACTATATAGTTGTCGGTTATACACATTTGAGATTTCGAGTTGAGTTTAAATCACTTACATATTTCTCGGAATATGTGTTTGTAAGATTTCGCTTCAACCAAGTTCATCTTATATTCTTGACGAAAGTCAAAAGATGATCATGTGAAAATCGCCGAGTAACATCTTACATGGTTTGTGTGATACAATCATTTGGTGTAGACTTGGAATGTTTCGTTATGATTATTTAAATAACTTGAAAATTGTTTTGATGCTAATAGTGAGTGAAAACGGCTATTGTCATCCTCTAATAAAGTTTCAATGATTGAAATAAGAGTTTAGAATACTTAACCATCGTTGGATTTTAAACATAGTGTGCATTCTTGCATGTACGTGATCCATGACCGGAACTAAAGTATGCATAACCGTATGCGTACTTGTAGTACTTATGAAATTACGTTTACCAAGTACACATACCGGTACACATACTTTCGTAGGGTATAGGTCCGAGAATTTCTGCTGGGTTTTGGAAGTGTACTAAATATGCGTACTCGTTTGCATACTAGCGAACCCAAACTCAGACCAGCTACTTAAGTATGCATACCCGTTTGCATACTTGAGTGGTTAAAGTTCTAAAATCGGTTGGCTCATGAACTAATACATTTATATATTAAGGAATGCATTCTTTTCAAACCGTGCCTATAATGTTCATGAATTGATTTGAGTGAATCAAACCGATTTTGCTTCAATTGTGTTCTTGTATACTTCTATGAGAATATAACAATTGAAAAACTCTTTAACTAGTTTCATTTGAGTCATTTGAACTAGTTATGGTTAAGATGAATAAGGTTGATATGAGAGTGTTCATATAGCTAAACTCGGTTAATTACGGTTGAGCCAACATGGTGTACACGTTTAGGTACGGTTACTAAACCTAAATGAGGATACATTTCATTTGTGTATAACAATCTAAGTTCGAACTAACGGTTGAGAGATAGTAGCTTGAATCTAATCAAGTTTTCATCTAACGGTGGATATTGAATGCTTTGTTGACAAGGTAACTTAGATTGTAAACCCTGAATTGAAAACTATATAAAAGAGAACTCTAGCAACTGGGAAACCTAATCCCCACACCTCCTGTGTGATACTCGTTGTATAAGCTAGAGTGGATTCTCCTTTAACCTTAGATTTTTCACGAAACCCTGTAGGTTAACGATTTAAAGACTTCATTGGGATTGTGAAGCCAGACCCAACCATTTTCTCTGTAGTTGCGCGATCTGATCTTGCTATTTCTATCGTATTTGAGTACTACCTTTTCTAAGATTGGCTCGAGATTAATTTAATCTCCGATAGGCAAGATAAAAAAGTAGTCACAAACATCTTCGTCTCATCGTTTGTGATTCCACAATATCTTTTTCGCTACCATACGATTAAGATTATTGTGAGGTGATTGATATTTCCAGGTTGTTCTTCGGGAATATAAGTCTGGTATATCAATTGGTTCCTGTTCACCTTGATTTATCAAAAAACGGAACAAAACTTGTAGGTATTTCTATGGGAGACAGATTTATCTATTCCTATAGACTTTTATGTGTGAGGCAGATTTGTTTATCAAGTCGTCGACTTTGGGTCGTAGCAACTCTTGGTTGTGGGTGAGATCAACTAAGGGAATCAAGTGCATAGTATCCTGCAGGGGTCAGAGACGTAAGGAGCGCAACTGTACCTTGAATCAGTGTGAGATTGATTAGGGTTCAACTACAGTCCAGTTCATTGGTAGTAGTCTAGTGTCTGTAGCGGCTTAGTACAATGTGGTGTTCAAATCTGGACTAGGACCCAGGGTTTTTCTGCATTTGCGGTTTTCCTTGTTAACAAATTCTGGTGTCTGTGTTATTTCTTTTCCGCATTATATTTTGTTATATAATTCAAATATCAAAGGTTGTGCATTGAATCGATCAATTGGTAAATCCAACCTTTGGTTGTTGATTGAAATTGATTGATCCTTGAACATTGGTCTTTGGTACCGTTCAAGTTATTTCTATTATATTCAATCGGGCTCGCAAATTCCTATTCGCTGATTGCAGATTGAATTGAGAGATAGAGATATAAAACTCTTTGATATACTTTTCTCTAGATTGAGTCTAACTGTATAGTTGATTCTCTTGAAAGTACATTGGAGTTTGTTTATTCAGATTTCCAAACGAAATATTGGGTGTGGTTTTAGTATCAGAGCAGGCAAACATATTTAAGACCTTTTGAGTTTGTGTTTGTAGCAATCTGATTTTTGTAGACCTAAGAAGTATCTCACAAACTACGTACATAGAGATGTCTTCCAATGTTTCTGATTATGCCAAAAATCTTGGTTTTCACTCAAAGGATAACTCCTTTGCATTTTCTGGTCCATTCAATCATTATGTGCATGTACTTCATCAGCAAAAGCGTCATAGAGATCGCGATACATGATAATCTGCTCAAAAGATTCTCGTTTGGTCATTTGATTTTTTATAAGTTCCCCAGTTTCGATGATGTCCTTCGATATTTTTGGTATATCATTGAGGTTAAATAGATGTAGTAATTTTTTCAATAACTTAATAACTTTTTCTGGTTTTCTTTCTTTGCATAAAACTAAAAATACTTTAAATGAAAATTAATCACTAAATAAAGAATAATTAGAACTAAATATAACATAGAAAAATCGGAGTCAAATACTCTCTCTGTCTTTTTTAATTTATCTGTCTTCTATTCTGTTTTGGTCTGTACTTTTTATCTATCCGCTCTTTTTAGAGACATGTTTTCTCATTAAACTAATCATTTTTAATATAAGATTAATCCTAAATTTTAAATTGTATCTCAATATATAAATAAACAAATCTATTCAAGATGTTTCTTATCAACTTTCATTCCTTTTTAAATAAATAAAAATATTAATTATCAGATTCTTTATAAAGCTTTTTATCTATCTCCATTCCCTTTCTAAATAAAAATACTTGCGGCTATATTTTCTAAATAAAAATATTTATAGCTATAAGACTCTTTTAAACATTCCCCCGAATAATAAAAATACCTGATACATTTCTTTTTATCAGTAATAATATAACATTTAATATGGTTGGTCACGAGATTCTCACCGGTCTCTTTAATAACTTGACTTAGTCAAATAAGACAGTTAATAAAAGACATAAGAAATGCAAAATAGAAATTACAAACATTCAAGGATCCACATAAGTTATTAATTAAAACATACTTACACAATGTTGTAACCCACTTGTATTTTTGATGGAGCAAATCATGTTGAACCAGAAACACTTTCATTTGTTCATGTACTTTGACTTATGTAGAAACTATAATTACTTCCCTGGCGCAAGGTCGTATTATTCGTCTAGGGTGTCCTATGCGAACTTGAAATTTGGGGTTTTTTATGGGTTACCAAATCATTGTAAGAGTTAAAATTTTAGATTATAGGAAAATAGATTTTGTATGTTTAACGCGATAACTTGAATTAGGCTATGGCCGTAACAGACATTTCAACTCTTTTGGTTAGATTTTGGGTTCTAAGCCGAAATTTTGGCATAAACTACCGCCCAAACTGGTTGATGTTTTCAAAATCTAAGATTTTAAATAACTTTTGTAGTTGTTACAAACCATTTGCTAACAACTATATGTGTTACAAATTATCTGTAATGCAAATAAGTGAGACAGAACATTTTACTCATTATATGTTACACATTAACTACTATTAGAAGAATCTTTTTTTATTTTGACCCCTTAAAATTTGGGGCCTTAGGCGACCGCCTAGTCCGCTTTGCCCCTAAGACGGCCCTGCCCTGGCGATTTTCATTGAAACAGATTACAGAGTCTTTCCAAATCATCACCGTCTTTTCGAATAAAAATGTATCTGCGTTCACAAATCTCAGACATATAGTATACGCCAAGCAATAGTGGAGCGAGGAATTATTGTTCCTTAGTGGGGGAGAGGGATTTGATTAACCAAACCAAGGCCAGTTTTTTGATAAGCTTGTTTTATGACTGTATCTAGTTCATGTCTTCCGTACAATGGTCTCATAGGTTGAAACTTATACATGCAATTCATAAAACAATATATGATCTTTTTCAATTTTTAGTTTGGAATTTTGGTTCAGGTTCCATCATAAAGTTGGGTGCTCACATTTCCTTTAAAAACAACATTATCCGAGTATCTTAGTCACCCAAGTTATATACACCATAGAGAAACAACATTATCCACGCATCTTATATGTTAAATGCAGTTCATTTTATGGTTAATCATTTGTAATCCAAACAGACGCATTTTTAGTATTTGATGTCACTGTCACAGTGGAATAATCCAAGTACAATACGTGCTTCTCTATAAGTCTTGCAGAGGGCTACGCGGTCCTTCAAAAATGTTCAGCATACGAAAATCTTTTCTACTGCATGCAGTATGATGAGCATTGTACAGTCTTTTTTTTTTTGGATAAGCTAGATGCATCTAGCACACTGAGGATTCAAGTTCCTGAACAACCGAGTCTACCAAATTCATTTCGTTTTTTTTTCCTTCTTATCATCCATTTTTTTGTTTTCTTCTACTCCATTGTGTCAGGTTATTTCCCCAAATAAACTTTGTTGGAAAGCCTGCGTAAGTCAGTTCTCTAATCAGCTCCCAAATGAAAATTCCCTTCTGCATCAACTACGTATTTCAAGGACAAATGACTATCCCTGATAAGTGT
Organism: Papaver somniferum; assembly: GCF_003573695.1. Classification (NCBI taxonomy): domain Eukaryota; kingdom Viridiplantae; phylum Streptophyta; class Magnoliopsida; order Ranunculales; family Papaveraceae; genus Papaver; species Papaver somniferum. The sequence goes on along the minus strand of NC_039359.1, from coordinate 14,482,865 downwards.
TCGTACCTTGACTATCCTTGTAATCTAAAAGCATGATACTCACGCGTGCCTGACGCTTATCGTGGCATCGTTGACATATAAGTTTTGTGTATTTAATTTAGGAATTACAGACAAACTCAACCTGTACCCAAATCAAATATTTGGTTTCTCTTCACATGATTGCATCTCTATTCATGCTACGATTTACCCTTGCTTCTTATGGATCCATCCTTGGCGATCTCGGAACTAATCCTATAACTGTATTCCTCCTTCGGACAATAAAAACGCATTTAAAACAGTAATTTAATATCTCATGCAAGTTGAACAATAATACACACATATATGTACATATATCTCACCTAGACGTATTCCACGTGTTCTCTTATTTTTCCTCTCTAATATCACACCCTACGTCGCAAACGGTTTAGTCTTGCTTGTAACGGAGTTACCGGATCCAACAACCTAACTTGTTTAATTGATTTCCTGCATCAATTATTGTATTAACAAAAAATAAAATTTTGTTCCCATGAAACTCAAGAATACCAAAGCATGCATCGGAATCGTAAATATGTGTATGCCAAACGTACGTTCAATTGATGTCACTAACTAAATGAAAATTTTAGTTTGTTTTCTGCCACAATTTTCGCAATTATTTAATAAACTTTTTATGGTTATTCCAAGGTACTGTGAGTTGCAATTTCAGGTTGATATCTTGTTGAAGCTTGTGTATACCCCAACAGTAGACTTGATTGGAAACTTTCCCACCATCTAATATATTTCAGGTGACGTATCTCTTAATACAGTTGGAAATATGTGTTAGGAACCGTATCTAGTAATCAGTCCCAGCACCAACACTATCTTTGAATTCTCTTTAACATCCTAAAAAAATTTAACGAAAAGACGCGACTCTGGGTAGTATATGAACAGGCATATTATTGTAAGAACCCACAATATCAATAGGGAACCACCCACTAATTCGTAACTCTGAGTTATCCTTAACTTGTAACTCAATTTTATCTTATCTGTTGGATGTGATGTATGCAAAATTTTTATTCCTAAAGTAGGTTCTTGTAGTTTGGAATCACTCTAGTTTGAACAATGATTGACGCCGCTAACCACACCGATGCATAAGGCCCTTTTGCATGTCAAAGAAACATTCCGTTAGAGAGACTTTTTATTATTAAAGTACCTGGAATCAATTTTTTACAAACCCAAAACTCCATTGGATGCTGAAGTATAAAAAATCTAATCAGCTGCATATCCATCAGCCCGTTTGTCACTTTCCTTGCACGACTTACGATCCCGTTGGGCAAGCGGAGGAGGACTAAGATTTGTTGGAGTAAGCAGGAGAAGTAAGTTTTGTTTTCGAGGCTTAGAGGAAGAGAAGTATCAAGTATGTCTGGGGACATTATAGCTCTTTTTTAGGGATAAGACGCTTGGATGTTACCTTATTCTCCCCAATTAAGTCCTCAAGAGTATCATACAATATAATATTAGAGTGATGATACACACCGAAGGTGTGTACCACGATCTGCACCGCAAACAAATTCAAGGGATGTTAGGGCAGCCCTAGGGGGGATTTGTAGGGGGTGGGGCCAAAGGTGGGGACATTTTTTTTTTCTCTCTCACACGGTGCAGCCGCGGGATTTCCTCCACGGTACACCAATCATTTTCGATAATATTAAGTCTGCAGCATTGTTATATATGCCATATCACCTATATATTTCTTCTTCAAATCGATTGGGATTCGAGTGCAACCCTTACAACTATTGGTATTTGATACGAATGCAGATAAGCCAAGAACTTATAATGCAGTCGACAAACATGAAAGAGTTTATATCAGTGAACTGACTAAAGCCTAGGACAAACCAAAGAAACTCAACCTATAATGTAACTGTGATGAACTCCTACACCATATCACTTATTAGACCCCTTTGTCGAACCCTTGGATGCCACCCCATACGAATTCAGGGTCTTTCATAAAAACAAAGAACCTAAATTAACCTTTACGCAAAAGAAACGATTTATTCGAACCAAACCAACAACATAAAAACACGCATTTGTTATCTACTTGAAAGTCAAAATTTCCTTCATCTAATATAACCCAAAAAAGTTTTCACAAATCTATCTATTTGCAACACTCTCCTTTTGTTTCTTGATCTTAAAAACCTTCTTGACAATCTCCTGCTCCTAAACCAAGAAAACACAGATAATCCTACAAATAACAAAGAAATTTTTAGTTAACAACATTCATTCAAGTTACCGAAAATCTGCAATGGTCTCATATATGACAATCTTCTTGACATATATTGTTGATTTAAAAATATTCAAATTGATTGCGTTTCTCATATGATCATAAAACCTAAAAAAAATAGTGTGATGGTATATGTGACAGCTTAATCTAAGCTAGCCTAAGCGGTTATTCCGTTTATGAAGTACAGTTAGCATTTCTTGCAAGAATGTATTTGCGATTTTAAGGTGCAACATCGATTGCATATAATTAAGTAGATTCAAAGATTCAAAAGAGATATACCAAATCCTTGCGGATATTTATCAGGATTCCCATAAGTACTTTCGAGCTTCCCATGAAAAGCTTGAGCATACCTGCAAAAAAAATGCATATTAGTAATCAACCAACAATAAGAACAAGAAAAAACACGACCAATACCGTAGATGAAAATCTTTTGAGCGTACTTGCAAAACAAAAACAAAAACTACGACCAATACCGAAGAACAAAAAAGCAATGTGCAATATTTTGTCCAATTTTAAGGTGCAACGTCAAACTTGCAAACAGAAAAGAGCTCGCGTTATCACCCACGGTGCCAAATTTTAAAATCAACTTATATTGGGTAATATTTAATCAACTTGCATATAAGAAGATTCAAAAATTCCAAAGAGATATACCAAATCCTTTACCTCTTGCGGAAATTGATCAGGATTCCCATAAACACTTTCGAGTTTCCCATGAAACACTTTTGAACGTACCTGGAAAACAAAAAACAAACGCAAATCATTGATCAACAAATAATAATAAAAAAAAAACTCGAACAATACCATAAAAGAAAAAGCGACGTGCAAATAATGTCTTGTCCTATTCTTGAGTGCTTTATATAGAGCAAAGCCTGCAAAATTCATTAACTTAGTTTTGAAAATAATATAATAAATTTCTTATAGTTTTTAATATATTTTTTTATAGCAGCATATTTTTCGATAACTATGTTATTTATTGCAATATTTTGTCTAATTAATCCCTTATTTAACGATCCAAAAAATATATTTTGTACAAAAAATGTTAAATATCTATTTTCACGTCCAGGAATATAATTAATATTTTTTATTTTATTTTTTGTGTTTGCTTTTGTACACAATTGAGATATATTGAGCATTTTCTACACATTTAAGAATGAGAATCTTTTTTTTATGGAATGAAAAATAATATTGAAACTCATTCATCATTTTGTATCTCATTCATCCTTGAATTGCTTCGATCACATATCACAAAAGTGAAGCAGCATGGACAAAATCATAGGCGCAAAATCATAAAAGGGAAAAAATCATAGGAACGGTAGAAATAAAAATATGAAACAAAGATAACCATAGAAAAAGATGCTCATTACCTCACCTATACACTCGTACGAAAGTAAACTTCCGATTTAATTTTATTTTTTCAATATTGACTATGAGGAACGATTACGATCAACTGCAAAACAAAACCAAATATAAATTAAAAGGAACAAAAATACTAAACAATAAAAGGAATAAAGGAAAAAAAAACTACGGTTGCGTAATAGAAGATGTTTAAGGAAAAACTATGAACTATGAAAGATAAAAGTTCATCGTTTCGTCCTTCGCTGCGAGGATATATCACCATCATCTGCAAAAAAAAAAATCAATTTCCAAAATGAAAAACCAAAAAACAATAAAATTATAGGAGAAGAAAAAAACAATAGGGTAAATGATAAGAGTTTACCTTTGTGCGAGTGCTTTATATAGAATTCGACCAAGCCCGGAAATTCCATAAATAGAAGACGATTTATTGGAAATAATATCAATTTATGGTAGCCATATTTATCTTCTGAAGAAGGCAAAAACTAAATCTTGGAAATAATATCGATTGATATTCGTAAATTTCTTACCATAATCTGGTTGAAAAGAAACCGCATCATGCATTAATGAGGAAAAAAAATATTATGAATTGGGAAAAAAAATAGAATAAGTCGTGTTACTGTTGAAGGCAGCAAATGCAGGAAACAAACAAAAAAAATTAAGAATTAGGAAAAGAAAAATAAAGTATGTCATGCTACTGATGAAGGCAGTAAATGATGAATCCAAAAATTAGAAAAAGCAAGAATTTTGATTGCCAGTGTAAAAATAAACAGAAAGTTGATCTGGTTTCAGGTACACATATTATTCTCCCCAAATTCTTTTTCCCATAGAAAACTAAAAATGCTCAAAACACAGATTCTAAGAAAAAAAATATCAAACTCATCACCTCATCATTACACGACATCATTGAATGCTGATTTATCGCCACTAAAGCAAAGAGATTCACAACCAACATCTGCAAATCAAAAACCAAACATCATCAAAAAGATCCGATATTCATTATTATTATTAACAATAATAAAAAAAATGAATAAGAAAAAAGCAATAAGAAAAAACCTTCGCGGAAAAAAACTCACCACGTGATCCCAACCTTACAGAGCACTTTATATAGATAGCATGAGCATGAAATTTCCAGGAAAACAAAACCTCAAAATAGGTAAAACAATATTTAATTTAAGAAATAAAATCGTGATAGGTATCAAAATCTCTTTAAATTTTGGACATATATATTATATCCATATCATCGTAATCAGTGGTTGGAAACATATTAGTATACAAAATTCGTGGCATATCAAGACATAACAAAAATAACAATTCACCTTATTTAATCTTTCTTTTTTTAATTTATTTTATATCTATTTTTTTTTTAATTATGGTATAAACAAAATTTAAAAAAAAGTAACGTGTAAATGACGTTAACTAATTCAACAATATTGCTCGTTTTTTTTATGATTGTTTTGTACGAGCTTAGCCCGTTATTTTTTTTGTTTGTTTGCTCGATTATTTATATACTAATCAATATTTGTTCCTATTATTTTGTTTCAAATTCTAACGATTGTGCAATTTTTTTTGTTGTCAAACAGGATTAACAATAAAGTTATTTGCAAGAGAGACACATTCTCTGATCGAAAGGTTAGTATCCACAATCAATTTATTCATTTTTTTAAGTTTCTCATTATCGGAAGTCTCAACGGGGATAATTGATTTTAATTGATAGAACGAAATTGTAATTAGGAAAAGAGAAATTCGAAGGATTGTAACAAGACATTGAACATTGGATATATTTTTCATAATTTTTTTTAATGTTATAATCGATGATGCGGTTGATTGCGTGATTATTTTCGTGATTGATACATGATTAGTTTAGTTTTTGGGTGAAACCGTGAATGCATGACTTAATTATTTTTGTTAATATTTTATTTTTTGAGATAAACTTTTATTGCAACAAAATATATGTTTACAAAAAAAATCCATGGAATCTTTTTGCACTTTTCCTTATGGTACACGTCAAATAAACTTCCTTTTTAAAAATTCGGTGGAGGCCAGAATCAACCAGAAGCTCCGATTAACCACGTCGCTCGAAAAAATTCTGTTTTTATATAAAGAATTGTACTCTTTTTCTTTAGTTCGGATTTTGTCCCTCAGGGGTTTTCCTGACGAAGTTTTAACGAGGCAATTAACTTAGACTCGTCGATCTTTGAAGATCGTATTGCATGTGATGAACAACATGTAAAATACGAGACAACATGTGAAGTACTACATGTGAAGAGCTGTACCAAGGTATTGTCCCACTGGGTTTTTCCTTGTTAAAGTTTTAATGGAGCAATTGTTTTAGACACAATAGTCATCAAGAAGAGAACTACATTTGAAGACATACATCTGAAGTACTGCATATGAAGTTCTATTGAACCGCACAAGAGGGAGTGTTGTAGGTCTTTATCCCATGGATGTGCGGCCCAATATAGTAGCTATGGCTTTATTTCTATTGTATATAAAGGACTGTATCCATGTAACGTAGACTACCTCTAATGAATGAAATCTCTTTCTCTTGGTGTCTCTTTATCTTTCCCATCCACTGCAACAGTTAAAAAGTAGTAAAATAATCAGGGATTGTACTTGGCGTGAATCCAAATGTCGCGGGCGTTAATGAAAAAGTCGGTGGCGTTTTTGGCATGGTTTCGCGCGTTGGTTCTTCCAATGCCAGCATTGGTAGCAAGGACGCCCGTCTTTACCACAGACGCGCGCTGGATGTTCCGACTCAATGTTCAAAGAAACAGATTTGTTGATTTGAACATTTATTTTTCATGTTTGTTCATTCCGTAGTGGGAGCAAAATGAACAAACTCCAAGTTTGTTCAATCCATAGGAATTGCTGTTATCCTATCTTTCTTCTTAGGTGAAATGTGTGAAATATATTTGGTATAAAAAATATAGGTATAAAATTCGATACTGGAATTGCACCGAGATTTAGAACAGAAATCTCCTCAGATATAGGATTTTACCAGTGTCTCGGTCATCTGAAATCCGAAATTAACCGCATTGCGACCCCGTAGTAACTAGAAAATTTCCCAGCATGGTTGTAAGATCATGCACCATAGATAGTTTACCCGTTTTATCAAAACTTATTTTCACAGGAAAACCCATTAATCTAGACCGTTGATTTTCAAAAGGTTGGATGCTTAAAGTGGGACTCATTTCTGCATCTCTCATCTTATCTGAACTCCAATAAGATTTAATCCTTCAGAGGATTTTTGAGAGAAGTAGAGAAAGAAAAAATAAAAGAGGAAAAACAGAGTCGTTTCTGGTTCAAATTAGGTCTAAAGATGGCGTCTTTAGCTCAACAATTCTCAGGATTAAGATGCCCACCACTTTCTTCTTCTCATCTAACAAAACCCTTTTCTTCAAAACCCCAGAAAACCACCTTTTCACCTATAGTTTCAGCAGCTGTCATTTCCAATGCACAAACTAAAGAAAGACATAGACTTAAAGAAATCTTTGAAGATGCTTATGAAAGATGTAGAACTACTCCAATGCAAGGTGTTGGTTTTACTGTTGATGATTTTCATGCTGCTCTTGAAAAGTATGATTATAATTCTGAGATTGGTACCAGGGTAAGAAACAAACTAAGTTCTCGCCTTTCTCATAATCATTTAAAAGGGCACATAATATGTTTGGTAAAATGCTCGTTTGGTTAGCTAGTACATGTGAATTTCGACAGCTAGTTCTTTTTTGAAAATGAGGTTTCTTCATGTGAATTGGAATGCCCATGTCATCCAATTCTCCTATCTCGAAGTCAGATTAGAATTAAGGGTAGCCAAGAATATGGTTTGTCAGGAACTGCTGTTATGCTCGTGGGCTGTTGTTGTTGTTGTTAAAAATGGCTCCCCAGCTTGAAGTTAGTGTAGATGATATTGTTGAGTAATTGTGTAGAGCTGAACTGGTGACTGTAATTTGATGTTATTGATTAAACAACAAATGACTGATATTGTGTTCGTAGTTTGGGTTTACTCTTTTTGTTGGTTGTTATCAGTTAGTTAGTTGAGGTGTGTGGTCACAAATTGGTAACTTGTTGCACATATTTTATCTTATGGACTATCCATCTCATGTTAAACAGTACATACTATGCAGAATAGGTCATGCTAAGGAGCCACTGTCTTAAATTGCTTATGTGCATATTATTTCAGGTTAAAGGAACTGTGTTCTGTACAGACAACAACGGAGCATTAGTTGACATCACGGCCAAATCTTCAGCCTATTTACCAATCCAAGAGGCATGTATTCACAAAATAAAGCATGTAGAAGAAGCAGGAATAGTTGCAGGCCTACGTGAAGAGTTTGTGATTATTGGAGAGAACCAAGCTGATGATAGCTTGATCTTGAGTTTGCGTTCAATCCAATTTGACCTCGCATGGGAACGGTGTAGACAACTTCAGGCAGAGGATGTCGTCCTCAAGGGTAAGGTGGGAATATTGGATACAATATTATTCTTTCAGTTTGAATGTTTTTATCATACAGTATAAAAGTGTTTAGCAAAGAGAACATTGAATTTATAGTAATGTTTCTTGAATTTCTGCACAGGTTGTTGGTGGAAACAAAGGTGGTGTGGTGGCAATTGTCGAAGGCCTTCGTGGTTTTATTCCATTCTCACAAATATCTTCAGTTAGTTCTTAAACCTGCTTATTCCTTGTTAATCATTCATCCATAAGTTTCTTGTATCTTTAATAAAGTTTGCATGTGCCCTACCAGAAATCAACCGCGGAAGATCTCATTGATAAGGAGCTTCCTCTGAAATTTGTGGAAGTTGATGAGGAGCAGTCTAGACTTGTCCTCAGTAATCGCAAGGCCATGGCAGACAGCCAGGCACAGCTTGGTATTGGATCAGTTGTCACTGGAACAGTACAGAGTCTTAAGCCATATGGTGCTTTCATCGACATTGGTGGAATCAATGGTCTTCTTCATGTTAGTCAAATTAGTCATGATCGTGTCTCGGATATTGCAACAGTTCTTCAACCCGGTGACACTCTAAAGGTAATTCAGTTAGGCATCTTACAACTTATAGGCATAACTTATTGGGTTTAGTGCCCAAGTTACTTATATTTGATTTGTTTCTTTCAAATAAAAGGTGATGATATTGAGCCACGACCGTGAGAGAGGCCGAGTCAGTCTATCCACCAAAAAGCTAGAGCCTACTCCAGGAGATATGATCCGTAACCCCAAGCTTGTTTTCGAGAAGGTAAGCACCTCTCTTTTTCCTCCTTTCTCCTTTGATGTATATTTGTTTCAACAATGCTCCTGTTTTATATAGTAAGCGGTATACTTATCTAGCAGATTACGCTGACCAGATAAACTTATTTGCGTTGTATTTTGTTTGTCACTGCTTTCTTCTATCTATAAGTATTTGTTGCTAAGTATATATTTGTATCCTTGTTCTTTTTAGTTGGAAGTCTTTTATTCGAATGTGAATTTTTTTGAGATACATTAACCTTTTCTCTTCAAAAAAAAAACAACCAAAGTACACTATTTGAATCCAGCTGGAATAACTCTTTTTTTTTTTATTTGTTTAAACAGGCTGAAGAAATGGCTCAGACATTCAGGCAGAGAATAGCTCAAGCAGAAGCTATGGCCCGTGCGGACATGCTGAGATTCCAACCCGAGGTACTTTTTCAAATTCTGTGTTTCATATAATCTTCCTTTTCACCACATCGGATGGGGTTACCACTAGCTTTGAATTCTTTAAATTAACATTTGAGACTCATACCTAAAGTATCTTAAGCATCGAGTGTTACATCTTACTATCTCAGGTATAATCACTTATTTTTTCCAATAAGTCTTAAGGAAGGTGTCGGAATAAAGGAAACAGTTTTACATATTTCCTCTTTACTGCCAGATAATGAACGAATTAGACTTCCATTGCTCTTTTATGTCACAAACCGGTGAATCAAGTTCCTTACGTATATGTAGTCAAACTAATTGATGCAAATATTTTTGTTTCTCTCCTCTTTGTTGCAGAGTGGATTGACTCTAAGCTCAGACGGCATCTTAGGTCCCCTGACGCCAGACTTGCCTGCTGAAGGTCTAGATTTGAGCGACATTCCTGCAGCTGATGATGCATAGAAACCAATAAGTATGAATTAAATCTGTCTTGACGTTTCTTCTCATCACCATTTTTAGGCAATGTAAGATGGGTCTATAGGTTGTTCAAAGTGTTGACTTTTGTATTTATCTTGATAGTTCAAAGTGTACTTCTTTAAGCGATAATCATTGAAAAGAAAAAATGGAGAAGGTAAAAGATAAAAATATCCAATGTATTCTTTCCTTTGTTTACAACTTTCTCGAGCTCCCCGAAGACAGCAGGTAATGCACAGAAAAGAACGGTTGCGTTCGCTGTTTCTTTTTCTGCGGAAGCTAAACCAAAAAATAACGTCAACTCAGAAGCTGACTACAAGAATGCACAGCTTAGAATCTTGCCAAAGTGCATTTCTCAGAGCCTTGAAAAAAACCCAGTAAAATAGCTTCTGGAACATGTTAAACGTTTTGTTATTTATTGCTACTCTGATTGCTTGCGTAGCTTAGAATATTGCCGAAGTGCATATCTCAGAGCCTTGAAGAAACCCCAGTAAAGACCTTCTGGAATCTGGAACATATTAAATGTTTTGCTATTCATTGCTACACTGACCAGCTTTCTTCGTGATAAGCGCATCATCCAAGAACCAGTACTCTTTTAGAGCACGACGGAATTATACGTATATAATCACGTACAAGAAATTCGAATGTGGCAATGTTATATTCCCTCTTGGTGCGTCACTTTTTTTTTATAGTCTTCGACTCTTTGGAGCAGAGAGCCATGGATTGCCACTTGGGCCGAACTTTGGTTGAAACGAACTCTTGGTGCATAAGGAGGCTTCATGTGGTAGTTGTTTTTTTTTGTTCTTTAAATTAGTGACTTACTGACTTGTCGTACCCATTATCTTTCTTTATGGTTTGTAAACGTAACCTCGTTATTAGCTTAGGATCTGATCTGATCTGATCGATATTGCTAAGGGTGAGTCGGAGTTGTGTAGTGAAACTGCTGCCTTATGAAGGAGTTATGCTCGTATCCTTGTCAGACTTCTAGACAGTTTTTTTGTTGGGAAACGATTAATAAAAAATAACTTTTTAAAATTTTAATAAAATTATAATTTATTGTTTTTTTTTTGTGAATGAAACTTATTAGTCCCACATTGTGGAGTTTACAATTTTTAGTAGTTTTAAAAAACTATATAAAACTTTTAGTCTCATTTCGGAGAGTTTTTCTTCTTAAGTTGTATTTGTCAATCATATAAACAAATTTAATACTTTTGTAAAATCTATGGGAAAGGGGTTGCTCTATATTTAGAGGGACCCCTAAGGGAAAAAACATTTTATATTGTTTTCTCAAGTGTTCGAGATTTTCCTTTATGGTTTTTTCGGAGTTGCCAAGCTCAAGTTGAGCATCTACTACATATGCTAGTAGTAGGTGTAGTAGGGTGTTTTATCCTGGAGATATCCTTCCTGTGAGGGCTATAGCATCACTCTTGAGTGTATCCGGGCGCTAATGTCTTAAGGGCAACGTGTTGAACACGTGACTCACTCTGTTTTTCCAAAGTTTTGCCTTGTTGCTGTTGCGGAGATATGGGGAGCTCGTCCATTTCATCAAATCGATCACTTCCATTATAAAGGAGCTAAGTATCAATAACTTTTGCTTATTTGATTTTTCCTTGTTTTTGATTATTGCACCCAACAATCTTAAGACATTATAATTTGTAATAATCGAAAATGGTTGGTTGGTTTGTGAATCATGGATGTTAATTGTGGAGTGAAAAACAAAAACGAATTTTTGGTCAGATGTAGAGTTTCGAGTTTATCTCTTAACCTAGAAGGAATTTCGATGAGACCTTTTGACACAAAGTAGTAAACATCTTGATAGTTACCCACGTAAAATTTCAGAATTTTTGGAGTTGTAAAAGTATTTTTTTGATATTTTACAAAACAGAGAAACGTTCCTGAAAAATTCTGACGGGCAGAATTTTGCTGTTAACTAAAGTAGTTTTTATGAGGGAACCATGAGTTTTTTTGATATGGTGGTTCAAACGAAGTTTATAAATATAGATATTATCTTCGAAACTCATATTTTATCTGAACTAAGGTTTGTGAGATGTGGTGTATTAGGTGATTGGGAAATTACCGTGTCCGTGGTCAGAGTATAAACGAAGTTTGTGACATGAAATTGAAAAGGAACATGGCTACCAGGCGCATGTGGATGAACACAAGTCTTCCAAAGCTGACAAAGGCGAGAACATCAAACACAACTCTAAGCGTAGTCTTCATAAGAAAGGTATGTTTCGTAAAACTGAATCCGGCATTACTTTAATTACGGGTGATTATTATGTTTGTAAAATTCCTGGCCATACGACAGTAAAGTGTAGACAACATAAAACCTTAATAAGTAGAAAGTTAATGCTAATTTAGTTGAAACAAATTAGAACGAGTTCATTGACATGATGTCGGAAGTTATTTTAATAACCAATATGAGAGACTGGTGGGTGGACTCTGGAGCCACTAAGTATGTTTATTGAAACAGAGACCTGTTCACCTCTTATCAGAGGATAAGGGATGTAGAGAAACTCTAGGTTGCATAAAAGGGAAAGGTCGAGCATAAGCTCATATCTGTAATATTCTCACACTGAATGAAGTTTTCATGTTCCGAGCATATGAAAGAATCTTGTATCTTGTTCTCTTGAAGATGGTAAAAGATTGAAAATCTTAATTAAATGTGGAAAACTTGTTATAACTAAGGGCATTGATTTTTTAGGCAACATTTAGAGGACTTAGGGTCTATATATAAGTTTAAAGGAAAATATGATGAAGTGAACATAATTGATTCTTATGTTTTCTTTTGTGTGTCTTTGAATGTTTTGCATGGTAGACTTGGAACCGTAAAATTATAAGTCAATGCATAAACTTCCTAGCATAGGCTACGTACCCAAATTTAGTTTGGATCTTGAACACAAAAGTGAAATGAATATGCTATAAAATCTTTTAACACAAATGTTCAGAGTAATTCTAAGCCCGTAGAATTAATTCAGTTAGGCCTAGTTGACATGAGTTCAACCCAAAACCACTATGGTAAAAGATGGTTTATAACTTTCATGGATGATTGTACGAGGTACTATCTTGTATACTTTCTTAGGGATAAGGATGATGCCTTAGAAGCCTTAAGATGTATAAACTTGAAGTTCAAAACCAATTAGAAGCCTTGAACATAACAATTGTATCCTTAAGAAGATGATAATTTTCATGTTGATTAGTTCAGGATTACCTGCGGGCTTGTTGGGGGAGGAAGTCCTCTTAACTAGTATATCCTGAATATAGTACCCTTAAGGATCAGATGAAACTCCATATGGTTTATGGAAATGTAGATGACCTTCTTATGAATGCGTCAAAGTGTGAGGGTGTTTGACTAAGATTGTCATTCCTCTTCCTAAAAGAACTAGATAGAAACCAGAAATGTTGATTGTGTCTTCATATAAGGTATGTTGAGTATACTTTTACATATAGATTTTTGGTTGTGTGTTCTGATTTTTCATACTTTGGTGTGATTTTTCTGACTTTGTTGTGAATAATATTACATAATCTAGGGGTGCTAAGTTCTTTGAACATGTTTATTCTTAAACTTGTACCTCATTAGAGATGTGTTGTTGATCCCCTAGATTTATATTCAAATAGTCAGAACTTATCTTAAAGGAAGATGAAGTTAAGGTTGAGCCTAAGAAAAGTAAAACAATTAGACTTGAGACTTCTTATGAAGCCGACTTCATAACATGCCTAGCTTAGTCTAAGCCCTGGACTTGTAAAGAAGCCTTGATATCTACTGAAACCTCATTATGGCAAGAAGCTTCATTTGGTGAAATAGACTCAGTCCGTCGGAACCTAACTTGGGAGGTTTCTAGTTTACCTCCAGAGAGTAAGACCATGAGATGTAAATGAGTCTTTAAGAGGAAACATTAGGTATATGGAACTGTGGAAAAATATTAGGCTAAGTTGGTAGCTAAAGGCTATTAACTAAAAGAAGATGTATATTTCCTTGATTCTTATTCACATGTGACGAGATTTACTTCCGTTGAGATGCTAATTGTTATTGCTGTCATAAACAAATTAGAGATACATCAGATGGATGTTAAGACAGCTTTTCTAAAATTGTGAATTAAATAAAGAAATTTACATAGACCAAACTGAGGACTTTGTAGTGAAAGGTTATGATGACAAAGTTTGTAAGTTGAACAAAATTTTGTATGGTTTATAAAATAAGCACGTTAACAGAGACATTGAAAATTTGATCATGTGATAATATGTAGTGGATTTAAGTTAATGAATCTGATAAGTATATTTACAAGTAACTTGTTAAGGATGCATGTGTGATTGTATGCTTGCATGTTGATGATATGCTTTTACTTGATACAAACATAGATGTGATTAATTCCACTAAAAACATGCGCTGAATGAGAACGTTGACTTGAAAGACTTAATCCATGTTGATATAATCTTAGGGATAAGGATTAGAAAATAATCTAACATATGTAGTCTTAGTCATTCTCATTATGTTGAATTTGTGCTTAAGAGATACAGTCAGTGTGATTGTAAGCCTGCTTGACTCCGTATGATTATTCTTGTAGACTCAAGAAAAAAAGGGTAACAGAGTATCTTAACTTGAATACTCAAGAGTTATAAGATGTCTGATGAATTTAATGAACTGTAAGAGTACATACATTGCCTATATTGTGAGTAAGTTAAGTAGATATAATTATAGTCCAGAGCAATAGCATTCAGATGCACTGAATAGAGTATTATGGTACCTAAAATACTCTATTACCTTTTATTTGATTTATGAAAGGTATCTTGCTGTCCTTGAGGGACTTTGTGATGTAAACTGGATAGTTGACTCAGAGGAGTCTAAGTCTACGAGTGGATATGTTTCACTCTAGCATGAGGGTTTGTTTTTGGAAGATTTACAAACAAACATATATTGCTCAATTCATTATGGAATCTGAGAGTATTGAGTTAGATAAAGCGCGAGAGGGAGCCGAGTGCCTAAGATGCTTTTTAGAAGACATTCCTCTCTGGCATAGGCCTGTGCCAGCTATATCTATACATTGTGTTAGCCAAGCTATAATAGCTAAAGCTGAAAATAACTAATCTCAATCGGCGTTATTTCCATTGATTGGATAAAGTCCAAGGAGAATATCGCGAAACCTTTGACGAAAGGTTTATCCCAAGAGACAGTTAGAAATGCATCGAGGGGAAGGGGATTAAGCTCATAAATCAAACTTTCCATGAAGGACACTCAACCTTGCTGACTGGAGATCCCAAGATCAAGGTTTCGAATGAGACAACTAATTTATGGTGGGTAAAGGTAAACACTATCAGAGAATTTTATTCTCTGTCCCTTCCCTATGGTGTAGACGTGATAGTGTGACTGCATGTGAAGGATGACTTTTAAGAAGTCTTAATGGGTTCTATAGTTTCAATTTAAGATTGAAGTGGGGTGTAGAAGTAACACTCTTTATGGAAACTCACTTATCTGAATGAGGAAGTGGGCCGCTTCCTATGAGAATATGAGCTTTGATTCTCTAGAGCCTTCTGAGAAACAGGATATGTCCAGAACCAAATTGGACAAAACGACACGAGCTTGGCAGCAACCTTGGAGATATCACCCGTGGTTGTTATCGCGAATTACATCAAATGCTAGCAGTTCAAGACATAGTTCACTGTCTCTAGCAAGTAATTCCGGTAATATCTCACTAAGCAAAGGTTCAAGACTTCATGGATACCTCTGCCTAAAATGGTATTTCCTGCGCTTTTTATGTGATTTTCGTTTTGATAGTTTTGGTATTACTGGAACTTAGGACCTAAAGGTCACTAAGGGTTCACTAATTCATGCTTTTTCACTTTGGTGAAAGATACCTATAGTCTCACCATGTGAGAACTAAAGATGAAAGATCTCAATATTATTATGATTTGTGCAATCCATAGTATGACCTTGGGGTCAACACACTTTTGTGTGAGGGAGAGGACGTAGAAATGACTAGTATGATTTCAACACTTGCACGATCAGTATGTTTGGATCGTGAGATTGGGATGTTGGGATGTTGATTTACCAAGATTTATCTGTGTTTTCATGTTTTATTGAGTTTTCATTCATGTGGGGGATTGTTGGAAAACGATTAATAAAAAATAATTTTTTAAAATTTTAATAAAAATTATAATTTATTGTTTTCTTTTGTGAATGAAACTTATTAGTCCCACATTGTGGAGTTTCAAATTTTTAGTAGTTTTAAGAAACTATATAAACCTTTTAGTCCCACATCGGGGAGTTTTTCTTCTTAAGTTGTATTTGTCAATTATATAAACAAATTCACTACTTTTGTAAAATCTATGGGAAAGGGGTTGCTCTATATTTAGAGGGACCCCTAAGGGAAATTTTTTTTATATTGTGTTTATGAAGTATTCGATATTTTCCTTTATGGTTTTTTCGGAGTTGCCAAGCTCAAGTTGAGCATCTACTACATATGCTAGTAGTAGGTGTAGTAGGGTGTTTTATCCTGGAGATATCCGTCCTGTGAGGGATATAGCATCACTCTTGAGTGTAGCCGGGCGCTAATATCTTAAGGGCAACGTGTTGAACACGCGACTCACTCTGTTTTTCCAAAGTTTTTCCTTGTTGCTTTTGCGGAGATATGGGGAGCTCGTCCGTTTCATCAAATCGATCACTTCCATTATAAAGGAGCTAAGTATCAATAACTTTTGCTTATTTGATTTCTCCTTGTTTTTGATTATTGCACCAATATTTTTTAGAGTTGTTTTTATATGTTAATGATTGGCTTATTAAGTATTTGGTTTTCATCTAATTTGTGCTTGTTTTCCAATTGTTACAAAATCCATACAGATGCAAATATTTATCAAGTCACTCTGTGGTCTCACGAAAACTTTAGATGTTGAGAGAACTGAAACGGTTGGGAGCATAAGGGAAAGGATTTGTAAAATAGAAGGTATCCCAGTCAGCGAACAAAGACTGACCTATGGTACTACCCAGCTCAGGGAGGATGATCGTACCTTAGAAGAGCTTGGCATTGAAAGTGAAAGTACTATCCATGTACTGTTATGCCTGAGGGGATGTTAATTGGGCTTTCTCTAGTGCAAAACATATTATCTCTCAATTTCTTATTTATTTTTTTGTTTAACATTTTTAATGCCAATGATTGACCCTTATTTTATACATGGATGCACAAAATCCATGTTAATTAGGTATCAAGGTTATAGTGCTTTGCTTGAAGCGAAGCGAAGTTGATTAGTATCAGTTAATCCCTTATTTTGTACTGCCAATGTACTGCTTTGCTTGAAGCCAAGTTGATTAGTATCAAAATTGTGTACTGCTTTGCTTGAAGTAATGTTAATTGGTAGTTGCAATATATATTGCTTCAAGAAACATCTTGATTTATGGACGATTAATGAGATTGGTAGTTGTAAATTGTGTACTGCTCTTTTCACTTTGTCAAACAATGTAATATCTGTGCATCCTTCAACATGATAAAAATTATTTAAAGTTATGTTGTTAATTAGGAAGTTTTGTCCATGGAAGGACCATGATGTATCCTGGGTTCTTTGAGTTGGCCCGTGGAAGTCTTGTCCATGGAAGGAACATAATTATACAATAAAACTTTAAAGTCATATTAGACTACCTGATTTACAGTTTCATGTTTAAAACGTAATATGCTCCCTCCGTTTATGGAAAATAGATACTTTCATTTTTCTTTCAATTTGGCTTATTTTTAGGTTAAAATGAAAAAGTGAAAGTATCTCTTTTCCAGAAACGGAGGTAGTATATTTTAAATGAAGGAAAATATCGTATATAAAATTAATTTATATTATTATGTTATAGTTTTTCGAGTTGGGTAGGTTGTTCGGGTTAGTAAAATTTGTGTTTACGTCCACCTAAATTAGTTTGGATTGGTAAATTTTTTGCTCATGCCTACCCGATATTTTGAATTGATGTGACAGACCGGAAAATTTCGTCCAACGCGCTGGGGAGCGCGGGCCGAAACTTCTTGATGCGCCAATCTGATGTTAGTGACTGGGATGTAAATTTTTACTTCGTGTCAGGGAAATACACGTCTGTTTTCTCTTACAAGCATGCTTGGAAAGTATGATGCCTTGAACTTAGTTTCCACACCGTTCCAACTTGCCTTTGTTCTGCGAAAGGTATAAAGACATAAAGGCTGATGTTTATGCGTTCTTGCATGTACAGTGGCTTTTGAGTCCTGTCCAGGCATAAAGCATGCCATGGACTTGCACATAGGTCATTGCAAGCCTATTTCCGCTTCATTACTTCACTTTGGCATTGAGTTGAGTGCATGCATTTTTCTTGATTGTGCCGAAGGTGCATCATCTAGACTCATGACACGCAGGCGAATTTTTCTGGTCTGTCACAATTTTCCTTGCATGGTCAAGGTTCGGGTTGGTATAGGTTGGGAAGGTTCACCCAATCCAAATACCACCCCTACTTATGGCCACATAGGGCTTTAAAGCCTGTAAATCGTGGATATCAGCATAATGCCTCCTTGTCCTAAATCGGTTGTATCCATTGCGGCATTATTTTCGGTCTTCATCTTGCTCAACAAGGCGCGGATTCCCTTTTGATTATTTCCCAAAATTAAAATTGTTGCATGATAAAAGGAGGAAAGAAAAGGTCCATATCATGGATTAAGGCCATGTTTGACTATCTTTTACCTGATATTTCTTGTATTTTCGAAGTTATTATCATTTCAGATCAGGAACGAGATAGATAGAAATCGCAAAGTTCTCTTCATCTAAGACTTAATGATTCCTCAAGATCGGTTTCTAGACTCTACTTTGATTTGCTTGGATTGTTCTTAAGAGGTGGTTAGTAATCCAAGCTTCTCATCTAACTGAGTGTAAGTATTTGGGGTTCGTGTGGTTTGCTAAATTTTGTCTTATGCAAACAAATTTCCAAACCTAGACCGAAAGACCAAAAGGGAAATGAAATAGGCTATCTATTAGAAGCAGATTGGTATGAAAAGTCTCCACTTAAGTTGAAGCAACTTTTAGGATGTAAAGGACATCAGCTAAGGGAATCAATGCGTAAAGCCTTGCGAGGTTCAAGAGACGTAAGAAGCGCGACTGCATCTGAATTTCTTGGAGGGTTAATTTGGTTTCAGCTACACTCCAATCTGAAGTTTGATAGTAGGCTAGTGTCTGTAGCGGCTTAATACAGTTTGGTGTTCAAAACTGGAAAAAGTCGTAGGGTGTTTCTGCAGGTGCAATTTTCCTCGTTAACAAAACTTTTGATGTCTTGTGTTTTTTCTATTCCGCATTATATTGTTCTATCTTTATAATAGGAATAACACAAGTAGTACATAATCAATCTTGGTAGTTTAAGTTCTTATTAATTATGATCAATAACGGGACTTGTTCTTGTATCTTGAAAGATTGATTACAAGTTTCATACTTGTCAGACTCGGGTCCTCTTAATTTGGATACAACTAGATAGATATTGGATATTGATTTGTGAGATCGTCGAAGAACTCTTCTACATGACCGGGTTCACAGACTTCTTAATCTAGACATATTGACTGTGGAAGAGAAAACTCTATATACATATTGTTTAAGGATCTTTAACTCAGATCTACATGCAATGGTATTAATTAAGTTTTTTCCATACATGCTTCCGAACGAAAAAATTGGTGGCGTACTTGGTACCCTCTCCTTTTCACCCTTATTATGTTATTTCATTATTCCCTTTTCAGTTTTCCTTTGATAGAGAGCAAGGTACATTTTAAGGAGATTTTCTATCTCGCTATTTCCAATTGATAGATATATTTGCCTATTATGTGCAATAATAGACAAATCCTTGTATTAAATTTTATGTACGAACAAATTGTGTGCTTCCTCACAATTATATATTCCGGAAAATATCCTAAACACCCTTAGAGCAAGTCTTATAGTGGAATCCAACTGTGGAATGTCAAGTCTAATGGCTTCCAAATTAGATTTATCTGTATTTTTTCCAAGGCATGTTCCAAGGTTTCATGGAAGATAGCTTGGAATTCAAATGATAGAGGTAATCCGATTCACGTTAAATATTTATCGTTTTGGGGTTGTTAATAAGTTGAATTCAGAAAGGTCTCTTTTCTTTCGTTGAACATGAGATGGAATTAACACTTGGATACCATTAGGGTTGGCGTCCCAAAAAAACACCAGGAGCCAAGAGAAATACAGTCTAGTAAATACTTTATTGAAAGTCAAACATCAGGATGCTATAGACCGTTGAATTCATAGTCTTATTGGTGATCTAACGGTTGATACATCAGACGCCATTTCAAATGGCACTGTTTTGAATCTTGGATTCCCACTGTGGTTGGACGTTGAATTTGGATAACGTGGGTTCTCCAAAAATATTGAATGTTGGAGAACCATTAGAGCCAGCCTTAGACTCACACTTCCATGGTCTATTCCAAGTGTTGATTTGTCATGAAACGTAGAAGATGAAATTCTTCCACCATAAGACTTGCTTTTATAAAACAAAAAATCCTAAAATACTACATACTCAAATGTTATGTGTATGGATATTTTCGAAAAATCCTTAAATGAGAGGTATTTTTTCGTAACCCGTTATAGGGGCGGCATGGTTTATTAGAGGGGCGGTATTCTAATAGAACAAAAAGGGTCATTACATGATCATTCAAGGTGTCCCTTATAAAAAAAAAACTGGAAATGACAAATTAACCCTCAGAATTGATAATCTAGTTTAGGGATGATAATCAAGTTAGTGTTAATGATTAATTTCACTTATATTAACACAAAATCAAAACCAAAATCAGATTTTTAGAGTTAAAAAAAAATGTTTAGAGGAGAAGGTCAATCTCAATCAACTGAAGAAATTAACCAACAAAATGAAGAACCAGGACTTGAAAATGACCGGGTATACTTCTAAATTAGTCCCAACTAGATTTTTGTTGCTCAAAGTTATCTAAAGTACGTAAAAAATTAAATTTTTTCTTACATTTTCAGAGCTAATTACTGTTGGAATTGTGCTCATAACCAACCGTAAATCGAAGTTACGGTTCGTAAAAGATGAACTACCAACCGTAATTGGTTAGATTTGAAGAAAACACAATCGTAAAACCAGTTACGGTTGGTAACTAAATACTCGATACGAACCGTAACTCAGTTACGGTTGGTAACCAAATGCTCGATACCAACCGTAACTGAGTTACGGTTGGTAACCAAATGCTCGATACCAACCGTAACTGAGTTACGGTTCGTAACCAAATGCTCGATACCAACCGTAACTAAGTTACGGTTCGTAAACTAAAATGGTTACCAACCGTTACTGAAGAAAATTCTCAGATATAAGAACATACGGTTGGTAATTGAACTATTACCAACCGTAACAACATCAAAATATCCGGTCACGGTTCTTAATTGAGTTAAAATCAACCGTAACTCACATAAACCCAGAAATTTCAATTTCATTTTTCATCTAAAACCCTAATTTTCGATAGAAATTAAACTTAAATCGAACAAAATAAACCAAATCATAACTGGGTTTTCAAAACATACCTCATATAAGTCATTACACTATACTTGATTAATTTTCGAATCGTCGATTAATCGAAGACGATGAAATTTTGAGTTTTAATGGAGGTTACGGTTGATGGGAGGAGAGAAGAGAAGAAGAAAGAAAACAAATTTTCAATTTAGCTTTGATTTAGGTTAAAAAATGGAAAGGGTAATCTAGTTAATTTACATCCCTATAGAACATCCCCTAACCAACTAGAGGGACATTACTATCACACTGCCGCCTCTCTGATAAACCATGCCGTCACTATAACAGGTTACATTTTTTCAATTTCCTTAATTATTAGTAGTGTTGTTTTTAACTATCCCCTGTAGTCACACCCATGTAACACTCCAGTTGATTCAACGCAATAAAATAATAAAAATTTATTGCTGGTAGCGCTCAGTAAAGGTGCTACGATCGTCTCTCTCTCAGTACCTTGACACCAACAGAGGAATTCTTCAATTTCTTGTCATGGATCTAAACCAGGTAAAATAAAAATCCTTGTTATGGAATCAATCTGATTGGATTTCGGAAATTAATCTGGTTAAAGTAATTTAGCTTGCATTTTACTCCTCAGATCACCATATTATGAATTATGATTCAGAAGACCTCCATATTGTACTAGATCTTAGTCTACATAAATTGCATTTGAAGATCTTGTATTGCGTTTTTGTTATGATCTTATTCCTAGTTAGTTGTGTTTATGAGCCATAGAGTTCTTGTTGAGTTCCCACTTTTCACCACAATTAAGCACCTTTATTTGTATAAATCTCAAATTGAATGTCATAACTCGTTGTCAATTTATATCTTTTCGCTTTCTGAACTAAGAAATGTCAGTTTTAACTTTACTCCAATGATGCAGCCTCCACCGGAGAATTATGCCAACCCAAAAACTTGTTTCTTCCATGTACTTTTCAAGGTTAAATACTACATTCTTTCACAGTTTGCTATTTACTTAAGCATAGTTGTCAATTTGGTTGTATTAACATGTACTTTGTTTGAACTGTTTATGGACTTTCAAAAAACAGGCTTCTGCATTGGCGTTTTACATTCTCTCAGCACTGTTCTTTAGTAGCTTCGTAATCATTTTCGTGGTTACTGTATTTCTCGCTGCTCTTGATTTTTGGGTTGTGAAGAATGTCAGTGGAAGGATACTAGTTGGTTTAAGATGGTGGAATGAAGTTGATGAACAAGGTGAAAGCGTGTGGAAATTCGAATGCCTTGACCAAGAGGTTTGAATCAACTTAACATTTTAATTTTTTCGTATTTCCTTTAAGGTTGTTGTTGTTGATCAATGTTTATCGTTATTATTCTTCTGCAGTCTCTGGCAAGAATGAATAAGAAAGATTCCTGGTTGTTCTGGTGGACACTTTATATCACAGTAAGTAAATATGCCCATCTAATCGTTCAAGATTCAGTCTACTGGCTAATGTTGGTATGCCTAACAGTTTAGAACAGATGCCTTCTATTCTCTTCACGGTTTATATATGCCTGACTGATAGTATCTCAGTCTATTCTTAACAGTTTAGAACAGATGCACTTCTATTCTATTCACGGTTTATATATGGGTCTTTCTCAATGCCAGACTGACAGTATCTCAGCGTTAAATTGGCCTAAAATTTTCACATGAGGGAGCCGTGAACCAGTCTTGAATTGCGTGATGCAATGATTTATTATGAAGACTAATGCATTTGCTTCAAAACTGCAGGCAGTTGCTTGGGTCATCCTTGGAATATTCTCACTTATAAGGTTTCAAGCAGATTATCTACTTGTCGTAGGAGTATGTCTGAGCCTCAGCGCCGCTAATATCATTGGCTTCACTAAATGCAATAAAGGTATGTATGTCAACTCTCCTTTTTATATCAAATATATGTCATTTCATTTAAGAAATCAATTTCTGGTAGTGCGAATTTGCTATCAATGAATCTGTGTCGTTCAGTTGGACATGCTGCTTCTTCTTCTTTCTTCACATTTCCATATTATCTAGCATAGTACTAGTATATCAGAACTTAAGGTCTTCTTGTGTGTGTTCTTGTTTTGAATCTTCTTTCATACGGTACAGTATTTTCTGCATGATTCCTAACTTCATTCTTTATCTCAAATCTATTCAGATGCCAAGAAGCAGCTTCAAGCATTTGCATCAAAAACAATTGCTTCTCGTATGACATCAACTATACAATCAGCATTCAGTGTTGTCTAATACAACGAAAAAGGATAGACTGAACTGCAGTGGCAGAAATGTTTCACAGAACAGCAGCTGCATAAATTTTTTGATTCAAAGTTGATTTTGGTAATAAACTACCAAGGGATTTTAAATATATTTTTTGGTATATTTTTTCCAAAGTAAATCGGTTCAAGCCCAATGGGAGACATTTTGTACAGAGATAAACAGACCAAAGGATTGGTAAATGAGATGCATAGTCACGCCGATTGTCGTCGATGTCTGGAATTTACACTTCAGGATTTTTCACCAGGAAATTTCATAATTTACACTACAGGATTTTTCACCAGGAAATTTTCTAAGCAAAACATCCCATTATTCACAACACCCCATTGAGCTGAACTCTTTTCTTTCTTGGAGGATGAGGGATGACACAAACCTTGCTTAGAAAAAAAAAACACGTACAGAATGCATTTATTCATCAAGTTAAGGCTCCACACAGACTATTGCGTATCCATATTTAACCTCATCATAAGTTACTCTGTACTAGAACATAGTAACAAATAGTTCAATTATTCAGAATAGTGTCACTATTGGATGATTTACACAATGAAAAAGCCATCCTCACAAATCTTGCAGCCCTAACTGACACAAGTAAAAAGAAGAAAAAAAAAAGTGGGACATTACTAAAAAGGGCTGAAACCTAGCTGTCACCGTTGTGCCCCAAACCAGCCTTAAACCCCAGGGATATGTACAGAATGTATTTTTGTGTATATATTACATTTGAATACTTTCTCTTCTGAACTTTTGGTGTAACTGGCTGTCTCCACCTTGAAGAGTTCAGATGCTACTTCTAAACATTCGACAGTTTTGAACGGGTTCTCTTAGATGGGCGAGTGCCCTTCGGTAAGGATAATCAACAAAGGGAACTGTTGAAAGAAAAATTCTATATAGCAATTTAGCTGAGATCAAAGCCGGCATCTGCGTTGATTGCATACATCAATTTGTTTTCAAGCTGTTCTTTGCTGCATCATAAATCACACCATTTAAAAAAAAAAAAGCAATTCAACAGAAACAACACCATTTCAATCTTTAGTTCCTGAATAGTACTATATGAGTAGGTCTGTATACCTTCTATAGGGTGGAAGTTTCAGAAGGTTCATACAGGTAGCTGAGGTTGGTAATCGATCAAGAGCTTCTTCAGAAGCATCACCAGCAGCCCTGCAGTCGAGTACAGTCCAATCAGCACATGCGCAGGTAATTTATTTAACTTTTGCTATTTAGACACACAGCAGGTAAAGAAAAGGAGAGAAAATGACACTTCTCTTTTAATTTTCAATAACCTTTGAATACAAAACTGAGGCTCCAGATATTTGAAACCAAGCAATGGTCCTCGAGAGCATCCAGTCACAAACCTGCAGATAGCCTCAATTTATTGTCATTTCTTATAATTCATAATGCCGATGCTTGATGGTAAATTACAATCTTAGACTGCAATGCTTAGCACGCAGGTAGTGAGCCTAGTCCTTTTTCCATTTCAGGTGCTATCAAAACATTTAGGCCCAGTAACTTAACTAAGTTGGCTCAATCATTCAATGGTAATAGGCAGCTCTACTTAACCTACAAGCTATTGCGCATTGTAGGTTGTATACAATCAACAGTTGTAAGGTTGATCGGGGAAAAAGTTTAGTTGAGTTACGACTTACTTCAAAAATTTCTTCTGATTTTCCAAAGAAAAACTCTTCACAACTCCCCAAAACATTTCGATGACATAGTGATCCTACAAAAAAAAAAAATCCAGAAGTATCAGTTGAAAGATAAATATAATCCAATCATCATTGACAACAACCTTGAGAGAGAGAATTATTCTGAGAAGCAGAGAGACACGACTTACAGCATGGTATCCACCACTATAATGAGTATAAGTTCGCAAGTCGTCCACATCCAGGCCCTCAAGCGATCCAGATATTAGAAGCTGCAATATAAAGATTTGTGTATTTAAGCACAGCAACTATATTTACACACTTGAAAAATTCATGAACTTTGCATTTTATCATTCTGCAAGAGAAAATAAAATTGTATATTGACAAAAATATTTTCACTAACTTGCAGTCAAACAAATGCTGACTTCTATGCAGTTGGTTTCTTGACAGTTAATAACAAACGCTTCTATTCCATGTTGTATTTGGCAACTATAAGCAATTCGAAAGAATAGTTTGTGAACTAGAAAATGTACAGCACATTTCATTTGTGAAAACTAGTACGGCTATTGGGGACTGAGGGAAAAATCAGATGATGCAAACTGTAGGCGATTCAAAGTACATCTAATGTCATAGTGATGGAATTTTGTGAGCCAATAATGGGCATTCATAAAAGTCGACAAAAATGAAGATTGCAATATTCCAAAAAGCTCTCATCCTCAGAGATATTACCTGAAGTTCGTGCTCATTGAACATTGATATCCAATCTTTTTGTATCAGCTGTGAAAATCCCCTCAAGAAGTGCGTACTTTGGTGGCGTATCTGTTGACAACACATGTTCCTAAGTGTCAGGGTATGTGATTTAGAAGGGAACTGAGAGACAACTTAGAAAGCTGTAAGCGCCAGAAAGCAATACCTGGATATTCAACCTATGTGTGGCAATAAGATGGATATATCGAATTACATTCTCATTTGTCACACGAATTTCCTTTCCTCCTAAAATCAACTCCTCTTCTGTTTGTTCCCCATATTCATTGCTCACAATGACAAAGTACAGCTCTAATGCTGAAATGTCCCCTTCGTAATGCTGTAAATAATACGTCAGTTAAATAAGTTTAATAATTTTCTCAATACCAGTTAGTATCTAATAGAAAAACTTGGCAAAAACAACACTAAAAATCTAAAAAGGTAGCAGAAAGATCAAAAGTGTTTTTGAAAGGCAATATTTGGTTCTAATGAAAAAGAAAACCTGTTGCAATGATTAAGAAATGTTTCTTAAAGATTTTTTGATGCTCAATGTATTGAATACTGTTAAAACTTTTCCAGATCATGATCTTTTATTAAGAGGGCAGTGAAGCTGCCACAACCATGCAAAACAAGAGTTTTTTTTACAAGAAACATGGTAACTATGTCCACCAAGAAAATTAGCATGAACTTCTATGAAAAATTTTAAACGAACAACAAAACATAACCTTGCAGCCATCAAAATATATTTTTGATTTATAGCTGCTTGATAAAGATCTTGAAAGGAAATCACCTTCAGAAAAATAAGATGACGATAGAGTTCTGGATCAAGTGAAGGCAAGTCGTTCAAATAGTTGTGCCTGGAACATGGTGAAAATCAGGTATGGAAAAATAATACATTCTGAGGAGTCTCTAAACTTCAAACTACTTTAGACTACTCAATAGTGATGATAACATCGACTTAAACACAAGAATAGGAAATTTTAGGACATTTAATTGATATAACTGAGACAATACTTTTTTTACAAGCATAGACATCGTAGTATGAAGATAAATTAAAGATACAGAATAACATAGGAACTCAAGTCAAGAGATCTAGCTGAGGTCAGCAGTCCCTAGGTACTCTATTTTTAACTGTGTGGTAAATGTACTGCAAGTATGCTTAAACAGCAACCATCTGAAAACTTACTTCTGTTTCAGTTTACTCAGAAAAAACGTGGCAAATGGTATGTCCACAAGAATTCCTTCAAACATCGCCTGCAAGAATAGACATCGAGGCATGAAATTTATCAGGCCTAGTAATCGGATGAATGACATGGTCAACAACTTCATGCACTATGTAAAGAAACATTGCACCGGCTGAAAGTCAAGGAGCAGATGGGCTTGAGGATGGAATATACCTTTCCAAGAACAACTCCAAGAAAATAGAAAAAGTTGTAATGCTGTTCATGTACCAGTCCAGACCCGGGATTAGGGTATAAAAGGTGGTCAGCTGTTTCCTGAAGATAGTACCCAAGAAAAGAAAACAGTAAAACATATAAGAATAAAGAGTCTAAAACATAAGAAAAGAAGAAAAAAAACAGCAGAAAATTTAAATAAAGTGAAGTCTCCAAGGCACTGATCAAGAAAATACTCAAAATTTTTAGACTCACATGTCTCTAGAAGTAGACGATGATTAAGAGCATATATCAAATGTCACCTAGAAGAAACATACAAGAAAGTGCAATAGCAGCACTACAGCAACATAATAATACAGATGTAAGAGCATATTTCATGCCGTTGGATGAGATGACTCAGATCAAATGTTGTTAGTCCTTCAATTAATGGGTAGGGATACTAATGACAAGGTTAACCATTTGCCCTTTTTCGTAAATTCTTATTATCTTCTTGTATGATAATGTAATCACAATTTGTGCCAGCTCTTTTCGGAGCCTTAGCTTAGATTGTTTAGATCAAATTCCATCGGTCCTTCGCTTGATGGGTAAAGCATACTCATAGACCCAACTTATTACACGGTTCACCATTACAGTCTTCGGTTAACAGGCAAATGATATATCAGAATTATGTACTGACACTTATCTCATGGAAACACATCTATGTTAAATTGAGTGTTACATAAAGTAAAGTCAAAGTCATTATTCCATTTGCACCATAACGGTTCACCTTATTTACTCCTACAGACATTGAGTACCAATTTTTGACAGCTTGATCTACATATTAATATCTTCACTACAAAGATCAGTAATGTTAAGAATACTTCAGCAAACAAAATAATACAACAGCATATAGTAAGACATCGAGGAATTGCATGACTGAAGTCTGGATTTTTCTCAACTACCTAGTTACTGTCATGTAAAGTTTTCCAAGGAGCATCGAGTTTCAATAACTCCATTTTCGTAACTTAAAGTGGCAAGATAATAACATATATAATTATAACCAGAAGTTAAGGCAGGGAACTTTACTATACAGAAATAGAAGAGCTTCAAATCTATTAAACTATTTTACATATTTCACGTCAATAAATTAATAGCAATAAGCAAAATCATTTTGAAACAGATGAGATTTGACAATAAACAATGATAAATACACATCACAAACAAATGAACAAAACACATGCATATACACTAAATTACCAACCTTAAATAACCCGTACTGCACATTGAAGGCTGCTCGCGTGATATTCTCCATGAAATCTTTAAAAATACCACCACCATCTATTCCAGCCTCCTCCACTCCAAACTCATTGACAAAGGTTACACGAATCTGAAAAATTGCAGACAGATTTACTTGAAACATATACCAAATCTAACAGGTAAACGCAAATTTATTCCATCGAGAAACGCTAGGGCATACCACTCCTCGAAGATCTTCTTCCGATAGTGCACTCAGTTGATTGAAAGCATCTTCAAAAATTCTATCGCGTCTAATTCGGAATCGGTTTCTGGTGAAAGCAACATGCTGTCCATGTCTTTGCCTCGAGGCTGCTAATTGTGTCTGTCACGATTCAGGCAAAAAATTTCATCAAAAATTATACCAAACAAAGAAAGTGAACTTGAAGTGAGATTTCTACCATCGACGCGCTCTGCGAACAAGTAAATGTATACTGACTCAGGTTTCTGTGTTTCCATAGCATTGAGATTTGAGAGAAATGCAAGTTTGGCAGGAAGAAGAAAAGCACTCACCGTAAATATTTTAACCCTGCTAGTAAATGGAACCAAGAAGGGAGCTTGTCTTAATATATCATACGCTCTGGAATTTTCAGTTAGAGCCTGAAAAGGGGCACAATCATATCATAAGATACATCACGAAATACTATGCTAAGTTGCTAACATTGTTCAAAACTTAGTCGAAATTCCGTACCTGGGATATGAAAAGCTCGTCAACTGCTTCCTGAGCATGGAAATTACTGGGTGTTGTAAACTGTCTCCTATTATTCCAATCTTGTAACTGCAGTGATATTTATAAACATAAAGAAGGCAGAAAGAAGGCAGAGAGAGATTAGAGACCTATTTTCAACCCAATACATATCAAAGACATGTGTTTCTCTTTTAAGCACATGAAGAATTCAACAAAGACTATTAAATACTTGGATCTACCAGTAGTTTAAGAATCAAAAAGCAGAAAATAATAAAAAGGAAAAATCTAAAATCCAAACTTTATACCTGAGTTAGGAGCTCCGAAGTAACAATGTTAACCCTGTGTTGCAAGAAGACAGTAGAGTGTTTCTTTTGTGAAGAGAAATCAACTGCAGTTTTCGTCACATTGGGAGATTTAGAAGGAATTACCCATAGCAGTTGCCACAAGGCCTGCAATACGAAGCAGTTAATGTAAGTTGAACAATCTACAAAACATGTTAGTAGTGTTACGTGTTTAAGACCAAACTATAACACCACCCAGTTCACTACTATTGCATCCACATGCTGACAGAAGTAAACTTAGATTCACCATTTTGACATATCTAATTCCGCATAAAACATCAAACTTTCGTTCAATCAGATTATATCCGACTAATCCTAAAATCCAAGTTGTAATAATATAAAGAAGGAAAAGTTATCCAACCCATAACACCTATGTTTCTGGGAAGACAAGAATATGCTCATAGATCATTCATTTCTGGTGCATTTTAAAGATAAGAAAGAAATAGACATTTTTACACGAATGTAAATAGATACCCTTGGGGTCATCATCAGCTAATAAGAACATACCTGCTTAAGAATAATGACCAAGCTCCTAATTTCATTTAGCGTGAGTGGCTTCTCCTGCTCATAAAATTCATCATTACCGACTAACAGGAGCATATGCCTAGCAAACCACCAAGAATAGGTAAAATTGATTAATCAAATGCAAAAAGAACCAACACACAAGCTCAAAGGAAAGCAGAAAGGGTGGTAACAGCTTGTTCTCAACTCAAGAGCACAGAAGGTTTCGATTCAAAAGAAAGAACATGCAGAAGACAAGCTATTTTCAGCTTTCGGTAACTGTGCTTAAGAAAACCTATAGGAAGTTCAACTTACGAAGACTTACGTATATATAGGACAGAAAACAGCTAGTGGTAATAGCCAACCAGGAACTTCGCCAGAATGATTAGCTGTTAGTTCTGTCAATGCTGGCCACCTTTGGTTCTCATGGCAGCGCTTTATAAAGTTCCAGAGAATCTGAACAAGCTCAGTTCTGTAGGCTAGTCCAGTTATGAGGAAAGGAACAGGTACCGTGTTGAACGTAATATGCAGGAAAGAACAGATAGCACCAACTGCTGCCATCTCTTTATCATGTGGCAAACCTCTTTCTAGACCTTTAAGCAGTGACGCACCTCTAAATAAAACATTTACCTAAATTCAGATAGAGCAACTTCAGTTAAAAAAGCAGAAGAAGAATCTGCGGAAATCAAACTGGAAGGAAGAGCGCTTATGTGACCAGGCTGAACGGCATATACCAATTGCTGAAGAAGGCGTGGATTGATGGCATTGGAAATCTGGCGTTCCAAATCAAGATCCATAACTATAGTTTCTTTAACTTCCTCTTCAACATCCATTTCATCCTCGTTGGGAATTGAATCTAACAAAATGAAAAGACAAACCCCATTTAGGTGTTTCCTGAATATTACTTAGCAGATGAAGAATTGTATAGAGGTATTTTTAATTGCAGAGGAGCATACTTCCACCGCTGTCTGTATCCAGGGATCTTAACGGCGGCAACACCTCCAACAAAAATGTTGAAACAGTAGCAAAGTCTATGCCCTGATTGGAAACAAAAACAAATACGTACATATTTAAAGATCTTCACAGTTAAAGACAATATAAAATAAATGAACCTAGGTCTTCAAGTCATAGCATATTTCTTTCCGGGATACAGTATATTTCGTCTACCATGCTAAGTAAGTTGAACTGGGTATGGAAAATAAGAAAGCTCGAATTGACACAGCTCAGTTTATGTTTTCCAATTCTAATATGATTTTTTCTGCTTAATAATTCCTTGTTCAAATCCAGTACGTGGTGTGAGTTTTGGATCTTGGCAGTTAAATTACTCGTGGAGTTCACTTTATGATGTGCAGTATCTAAAAATTCGAGCAAAACAACATTAAACAAACACGTGCATGAGAAGGCCCTTACCATGTCGAATGAACAGTTTGGTCGAGACAAAGAAACCCCAGCAACTTCTAAGAAGTTCCCAAGTAGGCAAGCATACCCTGGAAACTCACGCGAGATATCATCAGGAAGAACATAGGTATGACTACGCACACATAATGACATCTCGTGAATATAATGGTCAACCAACCCTTGAGTTGCAAAGACCTGGAATTCCAAAAAACAAAAACACTCAGTTTCAAAGCCAATTTGCATTTCAATTAGCATCATATGTTTCACATACTGCGTCAAACAAAAATTTATCGCGCTTTGACTAGTAAATCCCTAACAAACTAACAAAACAAACATAATTTTATTGAAGCTGATAATGGCACCAAGTTAATAGCAAGTTATATCCACCAATACAAACTTAGCACAAGGAATTTACATCTTTTAAGTATGAGAAACGCCTCCACAAGAAAGGAATGGTAAGAATTTGTGAGGAGCAACTCCACTGATAATCATTGACAGAGCAAATTCTTCGTTGTTCACCAATCTGACGAACAATAATGGTAAGGACATGCTCTAAAGAAGATGCTGCTCTCTCACTAGCACCTTGAGTCTTCACAATATACTGCACATAATAATCTATATCAGTAAGGAAGTTATTCAAAAATCCAAACACAAAGGATGCAACCATCACGGATTTTAACAAAATTTTCTGCTAAGTAAAGATTTTAATGCATAAGCATAATTTATACACTATTTCTACAGGCAGAATTACATTTAGAATGTCTTTCATGAGGGAGAAGATTTATACAAAAATGGGAAAGCAATAAGATGACATTTTCACATAAAATTTGAATTTTTTTCTGTGAAGAGCACATACAGTTTCCGTAAGAATGATGTCTCTCAACAAGGCAAATGCATGTGTTTGTTGAAGATGAGAAGCAACTATGCAAGCCCAGGGAAGACTCGAATTAGTCAACAGGATCACTGCCTCAAGCAAGACAACTGTATGAGTATCAGAAAACTCTGACGACAACATAAGCTGGTCTTTTAGATGATACCTAAGCAACATAGAGCACCGTGAGCAAAAAATTCAAAGCGAACTCGGAAAACAAGTTTTACAGTAAGAAGCTAACGTTTTGCTCCAGTGTGAATAATGTATCCAAATACAAAGATGTTACATCCCAAAGCTAGATTCAAATCTAATTGCAAAAAATATAGCACATCTTACACTTTCATACAATATTTCAGTGCATTGTGCAGAATCAGTGACTAAGCATACCTGATGCTATGAACAACACAATTTACCCAACAGCATTAACAAGATGACGCTGATGAAAATGGTCAGAAATGTATTGTAAAGACAATAGTCATAAGAAGATTGGACACCGTCAGACAGTCTTCCAATCGAGGGTTGAGCATCTCTTTGTTTCCTTAAGGTATAACAAACACAAAAGAACACCACTCACCTATTCTGATGAACTGCCTGAAGACAAATATTTGCTAAACGCTTCACTCTATGTTCCACTGCCGCTCGCTTTACGGAATACTCTGTGCTTGCAAAGAGGCTAACCAAATCCCCTATAACACAATCAAATTTCATGAACAAACAAATTGAAGTAGGAAAAAAGAATGGGTACCGAACCAAAGAAATAGGATCTTCAACAAAAAGGTTGCTAAATATGACATACAAGGTAAACAGCACTATTCAAGAAAACACTACATTGTCATAAGATAGATGTTCAGGTACATACTGGAAGCAACAACCGTAGCTCTAATAAAAAAAGTTAGTCTTACCACTATCTAAAGCAAGCTGACGAAGGATTCTGCAGGTCTCCACAAGAACCAAAAAATCGCCACCATTACTTGCTTTGAAGAAAAACAATAACTTACTAAGAAAACCAGAATCAACATCAAAACAATGCCTGCAGAAAGCAAACAAGCTCACATGTTTAATTATTCCACAAAATCAAAGGCCATGAGAATATGAGGAAAAACCACAAACCAGGAAAAAAAAAAATCTTTCTTGCAAAGACCAAGAAGCAGCATACCTGTCTACCTTTTGACATTTCTCTCCATAAGTTAACTTAAATTCATCCCTCACTCTATTCCTTTCACCTTCTACAAGCTTCCTTCCTCTGTAGCATTTCTGTAGAAATTTTAAGTTAAATAATCAATGCTTTTTTTTATAGCCTAAGACATAATTCAGCATGAATTTTAAGTAACTCTGACCTAAAAACATAACTATGAATGAATTTGAAGTGATTTTTACCTGAATTTTGAGTGCAGAAGCATTTTTCTGCTTTAATTCTTGTCGACGTTGTCTTTCTAATCGTGATTGTTCTAATACCTTCTTTCTATCTGTTTCTTTCGAGCTTCTTCCGCCTAAATCAACTCTTTTACGAGTCGAATCTCCAGAAAAGAACATCCTAATATTTCTAATTCAATTACTGACTCAAAATTGTTAAAAAATTTCCCTAATATCACTTCCCAATAAGAGAATTCCTTCTGAGAGAAATTCCAATGTAAAAAATCAGCCCTAATTTTACCCTAATCCGAATGTGAAGAAATTCTGCCCTGATTTACTAGAATGAGAAAGTTAACACGGACATCTGAGGAGTTCGTCTTCTCCTCTCAGCTTTTTCCCCGACAACGATGAAGAAAGGAAACTGGAACCAGAAGGAAAGAGCTTTTAGTGAGGACTGTATTTGTAGTACTCCGTATTTTACAGACAAGGACTTTTACTTGTATGTTTCCACCCCAACACGAACCTGTTGACGTTTGACTAGGATTTTTCGATTAAAGATTCATTGAACTCCCTTGTCCATTTATTGTTTGGCATTATCTTCAGATCTTATAATTATATATATATATATATAGAATTTTAGAATTAAAAGTAGTAGGTTCATGAATCCCTTGATAAGTTTCACAATAAATTTTATGGGGAGAGGTCAAATTTTATATGGAGGATTTGTTGGAAAAATGATCACATGGAAAACGTGATTTTTGGGGATTCGGGCAACCAAATATATCAAAAGAAACGTAATTCCACCAAATTCCCTAAACCCATAAATCCCACCTTTTATATTCTGCATCCAAATTCACCAAAATTTTCTTTCTGGTGGTAAACTAAGAAGTAGGCGCGTTTGTTAAGAACCCATATTTGGGATACCTTCATAAATTATGGGGTACCCACGGTCAAATAGAGTTGGATTTTTCGCTAAAAGAAAGGTTTTAGTGATAAAACTATCATGATACCCTTTTTCTTTCCCTTAATAATTTACAAGAAAAGAAAAATCCTAAAATCTAAATGAAAGCTAAAAAGAAATGCATTCCTCGATCTCTTCTTCTCCTAAAATCAAAACAAAAACTAAAAAAATAAAAAAAGAAAAAAAAAAAAAAAACCTTGCATTCCATCTGACAGTCTGCCATTGAATGATAAATACAATGTCGACCGTCAAGAAGACAATGCCGACAAAGGTACATACTCTAGTATGAATACACACCCCGTCGACATGGTTGATTAAAATTTTATCATTACCGACTGCACACTTATGCACTCGGTGTAGTCGACCCACGATCAATCAATCCGACTGTGTAAAAATTTTGGGTTTGGTTATAAATGTTACAGTCGGCGTTGTCGTATTTCTTCGATCATGCCGACTGCCTGATAAATTGGGCAATACCTACTCTCAGTATTGCTAGATGATGAATACTATACCGATTTTTTAGAGTCGGCATTCATTATTTAGCTATGCAGACTCTGGCCTATTCATTTTCTACCGAAACAAACCAAAAATAAAACAAAGATCGATTTTAACCTCATTTGGACCTATATTTGAGTATTCAGAGTACTTGTATCATAAGTTTCTTCATTTTTCTTATGACTTTGCACTTGTATCATTAATATCTTGATTTAAGATTTTTTAAAGGATGAAAGTTTTTATTACCTAGAAGGTATTGCAATTGAATGAATCACTACAAAGAAAAACAAAATGAATCATTACAAAGAAAAACAAAATGAATCATCATCTCAAGTTTAAACTTAACAAGCTAATTTATTAACTGACTTTTTTTAAGCATATATTTATTAACTAACTAATTTTAATTAACAATAATTAATCAACAGTAACTTGGCTATTGCCAAAATTAATTGGATAAGAGGTTCTTTAAATTGCCTCGTAATGTCTTCCTTTTGTCTTTTTTTGTATACCTAATTTGTGGGAGTATCCCTCAAATGTGGGTTCTTTGTTAACCAAAGATCAAATGAGTATAAAATGAATTATAAACCAAAAGTCGATGGTTAAATTGTTTCTTAAAACTCAGGGACTAGTGCAGTGGTGGCCCGATGAAATTTATTAAAATTTGATCCTCGTTAATCTTAACTTATATTTTTTTGTTAGAAATAACTTATGTTGTAACATTAGTAGTTTTATTTATTTTTTGTATGTTGTAACCAATTTATTTTGAATTTATGATGTGCTTCCATCCACACTTGTGGATATTATGTTGAGTAATTTGTGGTTCAATATAGATTTGTGTATTTGTGATATGCATAGCTAAAAGTCAAATATACATAAACTCATTTTATACAAATTTGATGTTGACAATATGCAAAAATGAAAAAATTTCCGACAATGAATTTTCAACCAAACAATAGATATAACTAACGGAACCCTTTTTCTATTACAACACTTGATCATTCACACATTAACAAAAGTGGATTATACGATGTGATTTTGAAATTTTATGAAATGGACGATATACTTCTCAATTGTGTCATGTTTCATTGTCGATCACCCCAAAAAATGCCACCGGGTGGTTTGAAAATATTACCTATTGGATTTTGGATAAGGGATCTTGTGTAGCTATAATTGATATATGATTACATGTTGATAACTTACAAATAAAACTTATCAGCGTTAGATATGATTGTTTATGGAGGAAGAGCTGGGACAACAACCTGTGTATCTGGAATAAAATGGAAAAGAAGGCGGAGTTTATTCATAAGTCGGAATTCCTTGAAAAACCGTTTTAACAAAAAATTACATAATATGATGAAATATGTGAGAGTATATTCACTAATAATGGAGTAAATATGCAAAATATATTATCATAAAATTTGTACTCCATCCTTCGATTGTGAAAACCATCACAGGGTATGGTGATTCATCGAAAAAAATTGGTTGTTTTTAATGGTAAGAAAAAAAACATAAAATAAGAAAAATAACCGAAAATTTTAATCAAAAGGTCAAACGAACAGAGTGGTCATATAATATCTCTAGAACTAATATTTTCTTTCAAAATAGATGTATAACGCAAAATAATAATAATAATAATAAACCATAAAAGTTTGAAGATTCAATCTGTCAATTAGGCTTTTTTCGTTTTTTCTTTCTTTCTCAATCTGTCAATCTTCTCTGTGGGTTCAATTAGGGTTTTTTGAAATCTCGAATTTTTCAATTTGTAGAGGATTATTTCGTCGATAGAAGCTATGGTTCTATTAGTTTTCTGCTTTCTCCTCTTCTCTTCTTGTCTGTTCAGTTCTTAATCTCTTCCATCTTGTCATGATTCCATTCAAATTTGGGGATTTTTCTGGGAGTGATTCATAGAAACATGGTGAGGTAGTTGAATTAGGGAGTTGGTTTGGTTCGGGTTTGTTTTGTTTGAAAGAGGTGTTTCAGTGAAATCCAGGTTTAAGGTTTATCGAATTGATTGACTGTTGTGTGAAATTGAAGTTGAATTAGGGGTGGGTATTGTGGTTTGATTGCAAGGGAGAAGTTTACTCAGTTAGCTCTGAATCCTCAGTAATGCAAGTGAGTAGTTTCAACATATGTTATGTGATTTTTATTTTTTTGAGGATGTAATTGTTCTGTGTTTGTTCAGTGATGTAGGAGTTATAAAATTAGGACTAATCTGTGTAATTGAAGTTGAATTTGTGATGGGTATTGTGGTTTTATTGCAAGGGAGAAGTTTAATCAATAGTTCCCAATCCTTAGTGATTCAAGTGGGTAGTTTCAACATAAGTTCTATGATTATTTTGAGGCTGTGGTTGTTTTGTGATTGCTCAGTGGTGTAGAAATTTCAATGTTACGACTCTGAAGTGGGGTTTTCTGTATTTGTTTTTGAAGCATTTTGTGAGGGTAAAATATTAAATCCCCACGTGTCGACATATCAAGGGATGATCTCATGATGAGATAACAAGGAGGATGTACCAAATCATACTCTAAAAAGGTGATTACATTCGAATCGAGGTATCTGCTACACAACCGCATGAGAGACGCGTGTATGGAGTAGTCAAATCATTCAGACGTTCAAGTCTATAAGAGAAACAATGCATTTAATGAAGGATCAGAGGGGTGCGAAACAGCTGTGGACGAAAGTACATCGTATCAGAAGCTCGAATAAAGGACGATCAACAATATAGCCCGAAGAATGTGCAATATGATGCCCTCCAAGGAGAAGCAGTACGATAGTAAGCAAGGCGAGATAACTTGGAAGAGAATCGAGAGAGATACCACAAGGGAGAATAACGAAAAGTTCGTTGATGAGTGCATATTTCACATATAGTTAGTGTCAATTTCATGCTAGTAATTGCTTATATTCTTGCAAATTATTGTGTATTATGTTTGTTTTCTCCTATTTGTGTTTTATTAGGTGAATCATCCGAAAAGAAATGAAAAGAGCTACAAAAGTGAAGTCTACAAGTGGAGAAGGGACAAAGACCGAGTGAAACTCATTCGAACCAAGGAGTTCTTGCTATCATCACGAAGAGGACAAAAAGACGAAGCCAATGGGGAAGAATTGAGTCATTCCGACATCGTATGAAGATTTTATAGGCATTTGAAGCGAAGAAAAGTTGCGGAGGTACTGCAACACAGAATTTATAAAGGCATTCGCATGAATTACTCAAGGCAGACAAGGAGATGAACTGTCAGTCTCGCAAAACTGACAGTTGATTGTGATATTAAAGGCACCTGTATTATTGTTTAGGGCACCACTGTCAGGGAACGGTGGTCATTTGAGTTTGGGTTGATGGCAGAGATGGAAGGAGGAGTTCATAGGGAGATCAGGGGATGGTTGAGCTTGCTCGTGATCAATGGAAGGTTGCTGCTCGGGTTGGGTTTTGTTGTGTTTAACTCGAGCTTGACAGTGGTTATGGAGATGATCAAGGGATGTTGATGATCATGGAATAGCCATGACAAGTACCGTTTGTTGTTCAAGAAAAAGCATATTGATTTCCTCCCACATATGAGGACTTACCAAAAATGGTTAGCAAAATAATGCCTCCAAACAACAGAGGACTTACTTAGCATATTAACTAAACCAACACCGTTAAACATCGCCTCGGAAGGAGCATGAGGACTTATCCACCTAAAGTACCTTTAAACATCGCCTCGGAGAAAACACGAGGACTTGCCAACAAACAAAGGATAAAAGTTCCAAAAACACTTGTTCACATATACAGAAGAAGAAAAGCAAAACTACCACTCAAAGAAGGTAAGCACCAATGAACTTAAACATGTTCATCGCCAGGAGCATCCTGCTCAGGGTCCATCTGGCCATCGCCTTAGGCTGCACCACCGGCAGGGGCAATTGGCTCAACAGGTGGCTTAGGAGGAATCACGGCTGTGAAGCAGCATCAACCCTCTGACGCTCCCGAAGAATCGCAACTTTGCAAGCATTAGTCAGCTTTACACCATACTTGGCATGAAGATTTCTCATCTTCTGCCTCCAGATAGCACGTTCATCCTCTATCTCCATTTCAAAACAAGCCTCCATGCCATCGAGCTCCTCATCCAGACTCTGTTTTTCTCCCCTGAGATCGTCCAATTGCCTTTGCAGCTCTGCATTGTGCTTACGAGCCTCTGCAAGATGACATAACAATGCACAAGTATTCTAAGGAATAAAATGATAAAACACCAAAAGTTGCAAAAAGAAACCTTTTTGGCTAGCTAAGACAGAATTTAAGGTTTGTTCCAATTGATCCTTCTCATTATCTAGAGCACTAATCTGTGCCTCAAAGGGAGTAATAGCACCACTACTAGCAGGGCAAGACAACAAATGCCTATCGCGCTCCTTCTCAAGCTTGATATATTCTCGCTTCAGTCGACGAAGCTCCTCCCTATCATCCTCTGCCTTGGCTAATCTAGTCATATGATATGCCTGCCACTCAGCAAGCTTATTCTTTTGGGTTTGGAGCATCTTAATCTCCGAACGAGTAACAACTACTTGCTTAATTTCATCCACTCTTGCACGAATCTCAACAATACGATCACAATGAACATCCATATCTCTATTAGTAGCTTCAATTTTCTTTTCCAGGGAGTCAATCTTACACTGTCGGGAGCTGAAATCGATCTCCACGGAGCAAAGCTCCCTAGCATGCTTATGCGCATTAATCTCTACCCTCTCCTCCAATTGACGAACAATTATTACCAATAGAGGGACTAAATTTAGATCCAAGGGACCTATCTTCCTAACAATTAAAATTATAAAGCGAAAAGGTCAGGTACCTTCCAGTTTTCGCTTGTCATGGCGCAGCGACTCCGTCTCTCGCCTGGACGCTTCCAGCTCGAACTGCAAGCGACGGACATCGCCTTCAACATCTCGGGTTCGTTTCCTAGCAACCCCAGACTCGGCTAGCATGCCGATCCTCATATTGTTGCTCTAGTAAATCAGGAAACACTACCAGTAAGACTCGGGCAATTGAAGACAAATTATAAAAACACATCAAGGTATAATAGCATACCGAAAGCACAAGCTGCTGCTAAGTAGATCTATCCAAGGAAGTCAAAATCCGTGCCTGCTTATCCTCACTCAGATTAGCATACTCCTTAAAGCACAACATTGCAACAGCACTAGCACCTCCACCAAAAATGGTGAAGGATGGAGTAGAAGGAGCCGCCGAAGACGAAGGAAAACCACTAACGAATAAACTTGGTACACCAGTATCACCAACAACAACACCACTTGAACCAACAACGACACTACCATCACTTAGAGCTCCTACATCGGATGAAGGAATACCCTTATCAGCGAGAACACTCGCTTGGGGCATCCCCGGACCCCATCCCGGAGTACTCTCATCACCCTCTAAGGGAAAAGATTCATGCAACAACGTACCGCCCACATCCTCAAAGAGTGATTTGTCTAAATCAATCATCTGGCTATCACCAAAAAGAGCAGAAATATCAACATCCAAAGCATGTTCAGTAACCTGAACGGGAGCATTACATGGCCCAGAACCGTCTGCAGCCCTCACTCGCCGCCAGCACACGATTTCAGATGCTAAGCTATAAAACAGGGGCAAGGTATATATATACGTTACAACAATAAAACAGTATTTTCTATCTTAGCATCTTTAGTAGTCCGGGTAGTCTGCATCCGACGTTTACGAGCGGTAATCCACCTAAGCTCCCATGGCCTATAATGCGGCAGATAACTATGCATCTCGGGAAGCTTTGGAAGAACATTACCAATCTCGTCCCAGCCATAAATAAAAGGACGTACAACAAGAAGGGGAACCAAAAACCACTTCGGATCATTCGTCTTACGAAGCGTAATGTTACTAGCATGGGGGAGGATCCAGATCGGATAGGAGCATAGGGCCTCGCAAAGGGCGATGAGATCGTGAAATCCTCACCCCGAAGCCATCAAAATTTTCAAGCTGTTGACACCAATAGTTCTCCACGAAGGTTCAAAGTATATAGATCGTCTTGGTCAGGAACAAATTCGTTCATCTCATGATCAGTAGCTTTGCCTTTACTTCAGCGAGAACACTCTCGGACGATCCCCCAGAAGTTACCATTGGGCTGAAACATAC
Organism: Papaver somniferum; assembly: GCF_003573695.1. NCBI lineage: Eukaryota > Viridiplantae > Streptophyta > Magnoliopsida > Ranunculales > Papaveraceae > Papaver > Papaver somniferum. Next base: position 14,441,620 of record NC_039359.1, on the reverse strand, counting down.
CTCGTTGAGGATTGAGACGACAGAGCACCTCATACTGAAACGAATCTAAAGGACAGTATAGGGGAAGGCGAATCCCCGCCTCTAATTGACCTTCGGCCACAATAATCTCGTTCGGGCTGCAAGGCTTCTCGGCGGTCTCCTTTGTCAGAATTCCGGCTTGACCCTCAGGGCTTGCAAAGGAAACTTTGAATCTCCGAAGACGATATTTGATCTTAAGATTCTCTATATATTCAGTATCGGATATCTCATATTGTCTGCTAGAACCATAGGATCTAGTCATTGGTCTCTTATCAGCTGCAAAAACCCAAACAAAACACGCCCAGAAAAGCAAAATATCAAAACAATGAATCGAAGAGAAGATAGTTAAAAAGCAGTAAAATCTTAGAAGATGAACCAGTAGACCAGCAGTTAATGACGCCGGTGAAAACCATTAATAAGAACAACCTTAAAGAAAAGCGAATGAGAATAACTCTTAACGTCTTAAAGGTCGGGAAGGAGAATTTCTACCAGACATTATGAAGTTCTTTATAATGATTAGAAAGTTAAAGAAGAACAGGAAAAGACAAAGAAAAAAGAGAAAAAAAAAGTTCTGAACTATGCAGAAGTGAAATAAAAACATTATTCTTTATCAATGAGATTTTATATAAACCTTTGGACAATCAACCGATGCCTCAAATCCAACAGGTAATAGTACGTTAAAAGTAAAAATGTGGCAAAAATCTTGGGACGTAGCGACAAACATTGGACGGTTATATATTTTCTTCTCGATGAAAAGAAAGGAGAAAATTGTAAGGGTAAAATACCCAATTGCCACGTGTCGATATCTCAAGGGATGATCTCATGATGAGATAACAAAGAGGATGTATCAAATCATACTCTAAAAAGGTGATTACATCCGAATCGAGGTGTCTGCTACACAACCGCATGAGAGACGCGTGTATGGAGTAGTCAAATCATTCAGACGGTCAAGTCTAAAAGAGAAACAGTGCATTTAATGAAGGATCAGAAGGGGTGCGATACAACTATGGACGAAAGTACATCGTATCAGAAGCTCGAATAAAGGACGATCAACAATATAGCTCGAAGAAGGTGCAGTATGATGCCATCCAAGGAGGAGCAGTACGATGGTAAGCAAGGCGATATAACTTGGAATAGAATCGAGCGAGATACCACAAGGGAGAATAACGAAGAGTTCGTCTGAAGTAATGATAAGATGTACGAAAGCGTCACCAGCTCAGCAATGTCGGGTCACACCTTCATGAGTCTAGTTTGTCTATAAATATCAGTCCATGTAGAGGAAAATGGACGAGTTATGTAATCTTAGATGGTCTTTCTACAGAGAATTCTAGAGAGAGATTCAGAGAACGAAAGAGTGAGAAGTCTAAGTGATATTTGTAATTCTTTCAAGTGTAAGAAATTAATCAATAAAGAGATAGTTTCTTTCCCGTGGATGTAGATCGAACCACGTTATATTCTTGTGTTCATATTTACTTTTATGTTCTTTACATCTTGTTTATCTTTGAATCTTGAATGTTAGTAGCTTTATAGTCGTTAGATCTACTTGGGTATAGTCATGAGAAAAGATGCAACTACACATTTCTTTTTTGTGAGTGATCGTATAGGAGTTTCAGTGGTTTTTATTTGAACAACTTTGAATATTGGTGTTGTGGGGGTTTTACCTTAATTAGTGTTTTAATGAATGGCATTTCAAGTTTTTGATTGGGTTTGTTTGCCTAATTTGAACTCTTAATTTCCCATTCCTTGAATCTTAATTGTTATTAATTACTTGAATTCCTTGAACCCTAACTGTTCTTGAATCAAGGAAGGTTATAGAGTTGAGTTGGTCAGGGTTTGTTTTGATTGAAAGAGGTGTTTCAGTGGAAACCAGGGTTAAGATTTTTCAAGCAGACTTCCAGTTGTGTGAAAATTGAAGATGAATTAGTGAGGGGTATTGTGGTTTGATTGCAAGGGAGAAGTTTAAACAACTCGTTCCCAATCCTCAGTGGTGCAAGTAGTGAAAGTTATTCTTACAGAGGCTGAAAATCTGAGTTGTATATTTTATTCTTTACAGGCAATTTATTACAAATTCCATCCATCATCTTTTCACATGCCATTCACTTTTATATTCCACATCTTTCCTGTTTTACTCCAACACCTTTTTTTTCATCGAATGAAGAAAGCGGTTATTGTAGTTATCATGCCAAAATCTAGATCATCTTCTACAAGATCGTTATCGTTATCTGCAAGATTATCTAATACTGTGTGTGATGACTTTTTGTCCACACTAGGGGGTTTACCATCTTCATCTGCAGGAGAGGGTGTTTCAGCGTCTTCTCTGACTAGTCCATCTACAAACTCTCAAGGACAGTTACCTTGCATTGATAACTCAATAGATGATGATTCTTCGTTTCGCTGCCCGTACAAACACTTCAAAGAATGTCGTGATGGTATAAATGGTGGGGGAATATGCAAAAAGTTTCATCTTCAGGATATACACTTTCATGTTATAAATGGTTTATCCATTTGCAAATAAAGAATACGTACAGAGTACGTTGTTTTCATGTCTTAGGAAAAATTTCTCAGGAAGATGAAGATGTGGCTATGCTTTCCTATATGCAGTGGTATGCATGGAGGAGACCATGCCGTGATCACCCTGGTGGTGTATCACCTGGTCCATTCGATAGTAGAGGTGCAAAGTTTTTGATATATGGTGTAGACAAACCTACGATGCATAATCCTGCTCCTAATGCGACATCTACAAGCAATGATGAAAATTATGGGGGTCTTAATATCGGTATGCTTAATCTGATTTTTCAGAAACAGATCACTACAATGTCGACTGCACTATTCTAGAACTTTAAAAACATCTTTAAATAAAGTACTTGTCAACACATGTGATCTCAATTCATGGATACAACTGCTTCTATTATCCATTTGCACTCTCAATTTATATATACCAAAAACCTCAAGGGAAGAGAGATCAGGAAACATAAAGAGGCTACAAACTGCATCCATTAACCAAGATTTGAACATATGGAGAGAACCAAATGGCTGTATTATTATACTTCAGCAAATTTTGGAGGCTCAACAAGAAATAAAAAAGAACTGGAAGCAACACACTTGAAAGAAACCAAAGACCAATGTGGAGGCATGTAGAAAGCAACTCAGTTATGGGCACTACATAGCAGCCATCATAATTTTATCCTCTAATGGTATAGCACCACATAATGAAGATACTCTTCATGAGTTACAATAGAAGCACCCATATGCACCCCCTCCTATCATACCTCCAGACAACATAGATTATCCACCAGTTTATGTTGATAACAAAGCCGTCTGGGATGCTATTAGAGGATTCCCAAAAGTCACCTCATATGGCATATATGGACTTAGATCCCAACACCTGCTTGATGCTCTAAGTGGATCTGCAGCTGCTGTTTCTGAAGAGATCCTCACATCCATTGCAGCTGTAGTGAACTTATGGCTTTCTGGAAAGTGTCCTGCTGCTCTTGGAGAATACATTTCCAGTGCACCCCTCACACCATTACTCAAACCAGATGGTGGTCTAAGACCCATGGCATTTGGTACAATATGGCGAAGGTTATATTCTAAACTAGCTGCCCGTTCTGTGTGCAAAGAGATGACAAGTTACCTGGGTGACCATCAGTTTGGAGTTGACATTCCATGTGGTGATGAAAGTATAATGCATGCAACCAATAGAATGCTTGAGTTGAAAGGTACACATAATAGCATAACTATGATGCTTGTTGATTTTACAAATGCTTTTAGTTTAGTTGATAGAACAACTCTAATTAAAGAGGTGTAGTTACCTAAAATCTGAGAGAGGTTAGAAGTGGGATTCTAGGGTTTTGAAAGTGAGTTACGAGAGGTTGAGCACGAACATTTTTCGCCTAAACCACGCACAGTGGTCTTTCAAAGGCTGCTTCAGTCACAGGGAAGAAGGATTAGGGCCAGTCTTAGGGAGGAAAGAAGATGAAGAGAGATATCAGAGAACAAGTTATTATTTTGAGAGGTTATGAGAAATATGATCGTATCTTGGAAAATAGATGACCTATTTATAGCTGGATTCTCTAATCTCAAGTCGGTGAAGATAAGGATTGCTTTCCGTGCCGTGCGGAACAATTCTTCCGTATCTTTAAGAATAAGGATAAACTAGGTTGAGTTTATCTCATTATTCCACCGCCTTTATTCTCTTATGCGGTGAGAAATAAGACGGATATTTCTCACACGTGTCGTAGACCGCCAGACCAAAACCCTAATTAATATCCCCCCATTTGTGTGAAGCTGAATCAGCCTTTGTGATGACGCATTTGAGAGAGAAATATTATATTTATCCGAGTCTGCCAAGATGTAGAGATATTCTCTGATTTGTGAGAATGACTAGGATGAGTCACGTGAAAAGGAATGAAATTCCTTAGGAATCGTGTGCAGAGTTTGAGAGGAGATGAGGCTGATCTCTCTCTCTCCGTGGCCGGTCACACATGTCATGTGAAAACCATATTATTGTTTGTAGGTCCCTTTGTTAAGAATGCGGTGCTCAAGAGAGCCTATCCACGTTTTTGATAGCCATGTATAATTCAAGCTCAATTTACTAGCCGTGAGTGCATTTAAGAGGCTGAGAAATAGGCTTTGAGCGCTAGGTAAGGCGTGTGCCTCTCAAAAAATCTCTGTGATTTTGCAGAGAGATTTTGAATCTCTCAGATATTTTCACGAAAATCTCAAAAATTTCTCAAAGATTTTTGCGGACAGCTCAAAAAATCTCTCTGTGATTTTTGCAGACAGCTCAAAAATCTCTCTGTGATTTTTGCAGACAGCTCAAAAATCTCTCAGAGTTTTTTGCAGACATCTCAAAAATTGAGATATTTTTGCAGACAGCTCAAAAATCTCTCTGTGATTTTTGCAGAGAACTCAAAAATCTCTCTGAAGATTTTCTTAACGGATCCGTATCACTTTGCGATCAGATGGGACTCGGCTTAGAGAGAGAAAAATGGCTTTGTACACCCGACTTAATGTCTCTGCGAGACTTCGGCTCACTCGTCTTTGACTAGCGTATCTTGCAGAGATGTGCTAGGAATCAATTGTGTTTCCATATGATGAGCCAACGAGACCAGTGTATCTCGAAAGGATGTTCTAGGAGTCTGTCAAAAAGGCTCAGAGGTAGAATAACCAGCGTATCTCGCGGGGATGTCCTAGGAGTTATCCGGAAACCTCAATAAGTCGAGTCATAGCCGAGAGCAGACATGACCAGTGTATCTCGCGATGATGTACTAGGAATCAGTCTTTGACCTCAAATAGGGTGATTCGTGCTTATAGGAGATATGTAATCTCCGCTCTGGGTCATAAGTCCATCGAGGACGTATTTATGCATCTATAGAGCCTACATGACCAGCAGCATCTCGTTGAGGATGTATACTAGGAATCATGGCATCACAATCAGCTGTGTCTCGCGAAAACATCCTGGAATTGTGGCTGTTCTGGTTCATAAGTCTGTCGGGGACGTTTTACGCTCTACAGAACCTACGTGACCAGCAGTATCTCGTTTAGGATGTACGCTAGGAGTCACGGCATCACGACCAGCAGTGTCTCGCGGGGACATATACTAGAAATCGTGGCTAAGAATGCCTTGAGGACCAAGGGCTTAATCTCTCCCGTGAGAGTTGAATTTTTTCTATAGGGTTGAAATGATACTTTAGCCCTTTATCCAAATTTCACCATCTACATTAAGTCCCCTGCTCAGAGTAGAACCTTGATTGTTCTATGATGAGTAAATAGATGGTAACAAATCATTCGTACGTACTTATAATTCATTCATCCTTTGAACGTGCAGAATCCCCGAATTGATGTTTAGCCTTCGATGGTTACGACTTTGATCTTAAAATCGGTTCTGGACCTTGGAATTCCCTTGGACTTTGCGTTGAACATCAATGAGGTAATAATGAAGTCTTTATGGGACAAAATTTCCGTCTTTGGAAAGATAGAATTCGTTAATTAGGGTTTACTCGGCCAAAACCCTAATTTTCTCTCTTTGTGCATCCTTGAGTTTCTGAACATGTACAGGAGGGTATTGTGGGGAAGAGAGAGTTTCTGAACGGTTTCCTGGATGACCTTGATGTTGGTGAAGATCCGTGAGCAAATACATTCACCTACCTTTTGAAGTTTCGGAATACCTATCTCAGGCAAATTTTCAATTTTGTACTTCACCTAAACCCTAATTTCTCTTTCGTCCGCGTCTAACTCCTTCAGACACTCTGGAGATGCTCGAAGAGTCTTGGTAAGCGTGCATATTTCTTGCGGGGTCGGCACCTTGCATGTTGAGAATTTGTTCAATTCCTTTTGCCAATCAGACACCCCTTTTCTGAGAAAAAATGCCTTTTTGAGACCAAGGGTATTTTTGTCAAAAAAAATAATATGAGTCTGATTTTCCTTTGGCATGAGAGAGATATAGAGCCTCCCTAAGCATATTCATGTCTTGAAAGAGGAATTGGCACGCCTCTGATCCTGGTTTTGGAAGTCATGAACCCGAATTCCCTGTTTTGAGCTAGATTATTTAAACCATATATCTAAATAATCATATTAGAGATTCGATACAAAGCTGGACCCGAAACTAAACCTTAACTAAGAATTTATCAGAAATACCTATGAAATGATACATATACAATAGTGAGTCGACTGTCATATAGAAACAAATTATTAAAAGGCCATAGTATAAATTAACATTCGACCAGATTTCCAATCCCCGCTCAATATCTTCGAATCATGAACATTCTCCATCATGAACACTACTTGATTTGTCTTCTGAAAGTGGGAATTGAGTGATCTGTCATCCAAAATGGTGCTTAATGGAAACAAATACAACACTCGAATAATCACTAACGTGCTTTACAACTTAACTAATTGAAAAATGATATGACAATTTTTAAACCCAGCATACAACAAAAGATTGCTCTAGTTCACCTCCCTAGATATTGCGTACCATATTAGATTATTAATGAAATATCACCACTAGATGAATCTACAGAGTGACGTCAGAACAACCTAAACATATATTATCCCAACCTCGCCTACTCAATAGAGAAGATGACCCAAAAATAACTCCAGACGCAAATGATGATACCATTCACACAAAATTCGTACATCTCGTGATTCAGATACTACCATCAAAGTCTAGAACATATAAATATATTTTACATACTCTAACCTGACTCCGCACAGTAGGTTTACAGTACGTCTTATCGAGACATAAACCTAGAATTTATTCCAAAAATAATGTTAGAATAACCAAACAAGCACAACATGCATATGACCAATCTCCTTAGATAATATTGTATAACATTGGATGCTCTTACCCCCCAACACATATAATTTGTATTATAAAATATAATATCGGACACCTAATGACTATATGACATACCTAGATTAGTCTGAGCTACAGACTTGTAAAGAATCCATAACATCTACTGAAACCCCATTTCGGTAAGAAGCTTCATTTAGTGAAATGGACTCAGTCCGTCAGAACCAGACTTAGGAGCTTGCTAATTTACCTCCAGGGAGTAATACCATAAGATGTAAATGAGTCTTTAATTAGTAGGAAACATAAGGTATATGGAACTGTAGAAAAATGTAAGGCTAGGTCGGTAGCTAAAGGCTATAAACTAAAAGAAGTTGTAGATTTCCTTGATTCTTATTCACCTGTGACGAGAATTACTTCCATTAGGATGCTAATTGTTATTGCTATCATACACAACTTACAGATACATCATATGGATATAAAGACAACTTTTCTAAATCATGAATTAGATAAAGAAATTTACTTAGACCAACCTAGAGACTTTGTGGTGAAAAGTTGTGAAAACAAAATTTTCAAATTGAACAAATATTTGTATGGTTTAAAATAAGAACATAAATAGTGACATGAAAAATTTGATCATGTAACCATGAGTAGTGGATTTAAGTTAATGAATCTGACAAGTGTATTTACAGTAAACTTGTTAAGGATGACTGTGTGATTGTATTCTTGTATGTTGATGATATGCCTATACTTGATACAAACATAGATGTGATTAATTCCACTAAGACCATGCACTGAATGAGAATGCTGACATAAAAGACATGGGCCATGTTGATGTAATCTTAGGGATGAGGATTAGGAGATTTTCTATGGTTATAGTCGTAGTCATTCTCATTATGTTGAATATGTGCTTAAGAGATACAATCAGTTTGATTGTAAGCATGCTTGTACTACGTACGATCCTTCTTGTACACTCAAGAAGAATAAGGATGATGGAATATCACAACTTTAATACTCATGAGTGAAAAAGTGTGGGTCTAACAACACCACCCAATATTTCGCTTAGCAATCTGTATGGACTAACTCCGAAATACTTTCTAGAGAATCAACTAGACAGTCATACTCAATCTAGGTAAAAGTATCTCAAGGAGTTAATATCCCTCTCTTGTTTTGATTTACTCAAGATAATAGAAATCAGTGAGTCTTTAATCAAACACAAGGAATAACTTGGATGGTACCAAAGACCAATATCCAAGGATCAATCAATGACAATCAACAACCAAAGGTTGGATTACTCTAATTGATGATCTAACCTACAACCTGTATTATTTCAATTATAAAGATAAAACAATATAATGCGGAAATAGAAATAACACAGACACCAGAAATTTTGTTAACGAGGAAACCGCAAATGCAGAAAAACCCCGGGACCTAGTCCAGATTGAACACACGCTGTATTAAGCCGCTACAGACACTAGCCTACTCCAAGCTAACTTCGGACTGGACTGTAGTTGAACCTCAATCAGTCTCCCACTGATCCAAGGTACAGTTGTACTCCCTACGCCTCTGATCCCAGCAGGATACCGCGCACTTGATTCCCTTAGCTGATCTCACCCACAACTAAGAGTTGCTACGACCCAAAATCGCAGGATTTGACAATAAACAAATCTGTCTCACACAGACAAGTCTATCAAAGGATCAATGTGTCTCCCACAGATAAACGTTAAAGGTTTTGTTCCGTCTTTTGATAATAATCAAGGTGAACAAGAACCAATTGATAATCCGGTCTTATAATCCCGAAGAACAGCCTAGAGTTATCAATTACCTCACAACAATCTTAATCGTATGGTAGCGAAACAAGATGTTGCGGAATCACAAACAATGAGACGAAGATGTTTGTGACTACTTTTTATATCTTTCCTATCGGAGATATCAATATCAAGCCAATCAATCTGATTGTACTCGTACGATAGAAGATGCAAGATCATATCACACAACTAAGGTAAAAGTAGTATCGGCCTGGCTTCACAATCCCAATGAAGTCTTTAAGTCGTTAACCTGGTTTTATAAGAAGAAAACCAAAGGTTAAAAAAGAAACGACTCTAACATGAAAACTAGTATCACACGTAAGGTGTGGGGATTAGTTTTGCACAATACTAGATGTCTCCTTTATATAGTCTTTCAAATCAGGGTTTTCAATTAAGTTACCTTGGTAACAAAGCAATCAATATCCACCGTCAAATGAAAACCTGATTTAGATTCAAGTTAATATTTCTCAACCGTTAGATCGAAAACTTAGCTTGTTACACACACTTGATAATGCACGTCTCTAGGTTTGTTAACCGTACCCAAACGCATGCACTTTTTGGTTCAACAATAGTTAGCCATATGAGAATTTCAGATCAACCATGTTCTTCTTCACCATAACTAGTTCAAATGACTTCAAGATGAACTATGAGAGAGTTGTTCAATTGCAAGGAAATCTCATGCACTACACAAGACATAATTGAAGCAGAGATGATTTGATTCACTTGAATCAGTTCATGAACTTTTATAGCCACGGTTTGCAAACTGAATTCCTTAGTCTTTTTAAGTTTAAGTTCAGAAATCATCTTCAGATATATAACCTTCTCAAGTTCACTGAATAAGTTTGCGCACTTAAGTTACCCGGCAGAGTATACAAACTCCAGCAGAAATTTTCGGGAATGAGAACTTCACCGGTTCGCGTACTGGGTTCGCGGACTTAGCTTCACGCAAGTAGTTTGTCAACTCCATCAGAAATTCTCGGGTTTGAGAACTTCGCAGTTCGCGGACTTAGCTCACGCCATTCTTCCGGTTCTCTTGATCAACAAAGTTCGCAAACATTTTTTAAAGAATAGGACTTATACATAAATGTGTTTCCACAAAAATGCTTATGTCCACCATTAGTTATGTAATCTAAACTCTCATTTCAATCATTAAAACATTCTTAGAGGATGTTATACAGTTGTTACACCATTTCTCGTCAAAGAAATTTTCAAGATGATTGAAACATATCATGACTTTCGTCACTAGGTAAAGATAAACTTGATCGAAGCGAAAGGCTTACCAACACATATTTCGAGATATAGATAGGCGAGGTATACTCGACTCGAAATACCAAATGTGTATAATCCAAGTCTATATATATAGCATACGACTTCTTGTCTCAAAGAGTAGGAGATAGAGTAGATAGACTTTTGAGTGATAGATAAGTTCAAGTCTTCACATACCTTTTTGTCGAGAAGTTCCACCGGTTTCTTGTGTAGTTCTTCTACTTGTATGATGAATCACCATGAAGTCCTTGAGCTCAACTACACTTTCTATCCTAGTCCCAGACTTAGCTATAATAGACTAGAAATCAAGACTTATAGTTTTGATCACTAACATTGACAAACATGCTTGAGATAGCAACGCATGAGAGTTTGACCGAGCAATGCTCTAACAATCTCCCCCTTTGTCAATTTTAGTGACAAAACTATCAATACATATGGAATACAAAAAAGATAAAGAAACTTTAGTAGCTCCTATTCCACATGTCTAATCTTCAACATTCCTCGAAATCTTCGTCACTTCCAAGTACTCCAATGATTCCAAAAGGTTGTAAGTTTAGCATCACCGTTGTTGAAGATCCGTAGCTATAACAATGAGAAAACATAGTTCTCGATCATTGTTATACAATGCCATAGTATTATTACACAGCGTCAAAGTTCAATTGTATCACAACTTCAACAATAATACTATGGTGATATGTATCACTCCCCCTTAGTCAATACTCCATCTCACATGGAAACCACTCCCCCTTACACAATGATCCGAAAACCATATGTATTTGTAGTATGAACTAAATATTAATTCTCCCCCTTTTTGTCAATAAAATTGGCAAAGGTACAAGAACGGGATCATAATGAAATTTCCGAGAGAGACATTTCATGATGAAAGGAAAAAAATACATACCAACTAATTTAGATGCAATCATAAAGCCGAAGCTAAATGCATTCATCAAGGAGTTTAAAGATACAAGATAACCCCTCTAAAATTCCACAACCGCACACCCCTCAAGATATGACCATTAAGCACAAGTTCAAAAGAACTTTCCCCCATTTGATGTCATTCCCGAAAGAACAACAAGAGCGACCTTAATTTCGAAAGAAAAGAAGGATTTTTATTGGACACCAAAAACCATAAGAATGATTTTCTATATCCAAAAACTCAATCAAATTATTCACAAGTAAACCCATGATTAATTTAATCGGAATACACAACCAAATTAATCACAAAAAGTGATCAATTCAATTGATTATGCTCAACATAAGAGAACTTATGGAGACACTAAAAAACTCAACTAGATTAATTACAAGAGAACCCATAATTAATCTAATTGGAATACACAACCAAACTAATTACAAAAGTACTCAATTTAATTGTCATTTTGCTCGACATAAGAAAACTTACGGAGCAATAACTAAATAACCAAACAAGATGATTAATTTAGTTCAATATGCTCGACATAACATACCTCACGGAACACCAACTAAGCTAAAAAATCAACTTGGTTGTATAGTGCTCAACATAAGATACACTATGGATCCTCACAGTAATACATAAAATATGGATCAGGGATGATCAACACTGCGGAATACACAAAGATTCATTCTATCTTCCCATCACTATTTGCATAACGATACTAATAGACACAATCCTTGAAAACAAAATATTTTAACCTATCTTCCATCAAGATAATTGACAATATAGGCTTAACTTTTGTATTTGTCAAAAGTCCATTCATTCTTTTACCAGTACGTGAATACCGACCACGAACGACTTTATTTTTGATAAAGTATGGGACAAACATAGTTCACGGACGTAAACACCAATCCCATAACAAGTTGCAATATAAAAAATCATAAAGATTAAATACTGCAAAACATCATCCTCCAAATATTTTTATAATTTAATACCAATAAACCTAAAAAAAAAGAACAAGAATATGAACAATAATAGCTATGTGTAGTCACAATCATTGCTATTCAAAGCACTAGTTATTCTTCCAACTAAATCAAAAAGAAGACATACTAGGCAACAAAATGAACACGAATTACTCATCTTCTTTCACATCGGAGATACTCCAAGATGCTTGAATTGCGTTCAAATCTTCCTTGAGCTCGGGAAACTTTGTTGCAACCAAAGACAATTGTTCTTGGAAACACTTAACCCTTGAATCAACCTTACACACACCTTTATGAATTTTTTGAAGAAGGTTCACTGAAATCAAGAGAAGCGATTCTTTGTCACTTGCAAGCATTTTCCCTTATGCGCCTGAAGGTACACGGATGAACTGGTTTGGGAACCCCAAGAGAGTTGCCAATTGAATCAAACCCACAGTCATAACATATTTGACTAATCAAGTAAGGGTAACCTAACGTCTTGATGGGTGAAGTCATTGAAATCATTTGAAAGATAATGAAACCACAAATATCGAGACTTGGAATACCCGATTCAAGGAAATAGACCAATTCCGCAAACTCATGACTCCACCAAGAATTTTCAATTGTGGAGGGACAAAGATTGGGAATACCAAGTTTTTCAAATGCCAATAAAGCAATACTAAGATCATTAGTAGGGAACTTTCCTTGACTCCAAACAACCTTCTTGCCACAAAGTCCAATTGAGATATCATCACACGACGGACGTTCATGACTTGGTTTAGGAAGCCGTACATTCCCCAACGGTATTTTGGTAACCCTTGAAATTAATTCTCTATCAACAAGAAATCTTTCTCTACCAATCATGTTGTAATCAACAACATGAATGTTGGCATATAAAATCTTTGCGAGAGAATCAAAACCTTCACCAAGACCATCAAAAATATTTCCAAGCTTGAATTTTTTAAAGCAAGCCAAATCCTCTTCATGCCCACTAGAGAAATCCAATCTCCTTTCTAGAATGAACCCTTTTGAGGCAATCTTATCAAACACCGTATCACAAGACTCATTCACAAATCTAATTCTAGGAGAATTCAAGCTAGGGAAATTTGAGCTTTTTGAACACCTTTTTGAGCTTTTAGAATTCATCATAGATCTAAAAATAAGAAAGGATCAAGAGGAAAATACTTACTTGAAGTGAGCCTTGAAAATCCTTCCATTTGATTTCTCCAAAGAGGTTTTAATGGAGGAAAATAGTAAAACCCTAAAGGTTCACGTACGCGGACTGTTTGAGAAGATGAAGACGTCCGCGGACTTCTTTTATATACCCTACATGGGCTTTGAACCGTGCACGAACCGTGACCCATTTGAGGAGTATGATTTTTTAAAGGTACAGACAACAAAAGAAAAAGTACCTTCTGAAAAGCTCTTATCACAAAAACATAAGAAAAGAGAGATTAAAACAAAAATCAATTTGTTACTTGCACCATTTCAAGTTATATATAAATGGGGTAGAGCCAATCCTAAAATCATGTGTTGGAAACTGCATAAAATTCCCATGCAATTTTTCTGGTTGATATTTGTACCCAAAGTCAGGGTTATAATCGTAATGATAATACTTAGAGTCGTGTGGGTCCTTTTTCTTATGACAAAGAGATGACCTTTTTTGACAAATGGTTCCTCTGCCTAATTCATAAGAATCCTTTTTATCGGCTTCACATGAATCGGTGTTGAGAACAGTTTTTGCATCATTAGAAAATGATTTGACATGCACAAAACTCTTGTCAGAACAATTCAAATTCTCTATGTAATTAATCTTTTCTAAGAATTGCAAAACACTTTCAAACGCTCTAAACAACTCCTTGTCAATGGAACTTTTATGGTAGTATTCCTCAAAGAGATTAAGAATAATTCTTGTGAGAGTCCATACCCTTGAGCGTTGACCATGTTTTCTTCGAAAATTCTTTTTATTTTTTTCCTTAGACCGTTTCTTCACCTCTAGATTTTCTGACATGCTAGATGGTGTAGGATTATCACGTGCTTCCATAGGAATGAAGTGTGATAATCTCTGAACAACCTTTAAGGAACTCTGGTGTGCGTTACAGATGCTATGAGCAAGCCTCCAAAAAAGATTTCCCATAGACTTTTGAGGATCGAACAAACACAAACTTATAAGGTTTGAGGTGTTTGCCTGCTCAGATACCAATTGAAAAAGTGGGGGTCTAACAACACCACCCAATATTTCGCTTAGCAATTTGTATGGACTAACTCCGAAATACTTTCTAGAGAATCAACTAGACAGTCAGACTCAATCTAGGTAAAAGTATCTCAAGGAGTTAATATCCCTCTCTTGTTTTGATTTACTCAAGCTAATAGAAATCAGTGAGTCTTTAATAAAAAACAAGGAATAACTTGGATGGTACCAAAGACCAATATCCAAGGATCAATCAATGACAATCAACAACCAAAGGTTGGATTACTCTAATTGATGATCTAACGCACAACCTGTATTATTTCAATTATAAAGATAAAACATTATAATGCGGAAATAGAAATAACACAGACACCAGAAATTTTGTTAACGAGGAAACCGCAAATGCAGAAAAACCCCGGGACTTAGTCCAGATTGAACACACGCTGTATTAAGCCGCTACAGACACTAGCCTACTCCAAGCTAACTTCGGACTGGACTGTAGTTGAACCTCAATCAGTCTCCCACTGATCTAAGGTACAGTTGTACTCCCTACGCCTCTGATCCCAGCAGGATACTGCGCACTTGATTCCCTTAGCTGATCTCACCCACAACTAAGAGTTGCTACGACCCAAAATCGCAGGATTTGACAATAAACAAATCTGTCTCACACAGACAAGTCTATCAAAGGATCAATCTGTGTCCCACAGATAAACCCTAAAAGTTTTGTTCCTTCTTTTGATAATAATCAAGGTGAACAGGAACCAATTGATAATCCGGTCTTATATTCCCGAAGAACAACCTAGAGTTATCAATCACCTCACAACAATCTTAATCGTATGGTAGCAAAACAAGATGTTGCGGAATCACAAACAATGAGACGAAGATGTTTGTGACTACTTTTTATATCTTGCCTATCAGAGATATCAATTTCAAGCCAATCAATCTGATTGTACTCTTACGATAGAAGATGCAAGATCCGATCACACAACTACGATAAAAGTAGTATCGGTCTGGCTTCACAATCCCAATGAAGTCTTTAAGTCGTTAACCTGGTTTTAGAAGAATAAAACCAAAGGTTAAAGGAGAAACGACTCTAGCATGCAAACTAGTATCACACGTAAGTTGTGGGGACTAGTTTTGTACAATACTAGATGTCTCCTTTATATAGTCTTTCAAATCAGGGTTTTCAATTAAGTTACCTTGGTAACAAAGCAATCAATATCCACCGTCAAATGAAAACCTGATTTAGATTCAAGTTAATATTTCTCAACCGTTAGATCGAAAACTTAGCTTGTTACACACACTTGATAATGCACGTCTCTAGGTTTGTTAACCGTACTCAAACGCATGCACTTTTTGGTTCAACAATAGTTAACCAAATGGTTTTCACATGAACTTCTTTACCATAACTAGTTCATGTGCAAACCGTGGCTATAAAATTTCATGAACCGATTCAAGTGAATCAAATCATCTTTGCTTCAATTGTGTCTTTTGTAGTACATAAGATTTCCTTGCAATTGAACGACTCTCTAACTAGTTCATTTGAAGTCATTTGAACTAGTTATGGTGAAGAAGAACATGGTTGATATGATATGCTCATATGGCTAACCTTTTGGTTAACTATTGTTGAACCAAGAAGTGCATACGTTTGGGTACGGTTAACAAACCTAGAAGCGTGCATTGTCAAGTGTGTGTAACAAGCTAAGTTTTTGATCTAACGGTTGAGAAATATTAGCTTGAATCTAAATCAGATTTTCATCTAACGGTAAGTATTCAATACTTTGTTACTAAGCAACATTGATTGCAAACCCTGATTTGAATGACTATATAAAGGAGACATCTAGTATTGTGCAAAACTAATCCCCACACCATACGTGTGATACTATTTTGCGTGCTAGAGTCGATTCTCCTTTAATCTTTGGTTTTCTTCTTCTGAAACTAGGTTAACGACTTAAAGACTTCATTGGGATTGTGAAGCCAGACCGATATTACTTTTATCGTAGTTATGTGATTTGATCTTGCATCTTCTATCGTACGAGTACAATCAGATTGATTGGCTTGAGATTG
Organism: Papaver somniferum; assembly: GCF_003573695.1. Classification (NCBI taxonomy): domain Eukaryota; kingdom Viridiplantae; phylum Streptophyta; class Magnoliopsida; order Ranunculales; family Papaveraceae; genus Papaver; species Papaver somniferum. The sequence continues at coordinate 14,425,107 of NC_039359.1, read as the reverse complement.
ATATCTCAGATAGGCAAGATATAAAAAGTAATCACAAACATATTCGTCTCATTGTTTGTGATCCCGCAACATCTTTTTTCGCTACCATATTATTAAGATTGTTGTGAGGTGATTGACAACTCTAGGCTGTTCTTCGGGAATATAAGACCGGATTATCAATTGGTTCCTGTTCACCTTGATTATTATCAAAAGACGGAATAAAACCTTTAGAGTTTATCTGTAGGAGACAGATTGATACTTTGATAGACTTGTCTGTGTTAGACATATTTGTTTATTATCAACGCCTGTGATTTTGGGTCGTAGCAACTCTTAGTTGTGGGTGAGATCAGCTAAGGGAATCAATTGCGCAATATCCTGCTGGGATCAGAGGCGTAGGAGCATAACTGTACCTTGGATCAGTGGGAGATTGATTGGGGTTCAACTACAGTCCAGTTCGAAGTTAGCTTTGAGTAGGCTAGTGTTTGCAACGACTTAATACAGTGTGTGTTCAATCTGGACTAGGTCCCGGGGTTTTTCTGCATTTGCAGTTTCCTCGTTAACAAAATTTCTGGTGTATGTGTTATTTCAATTTCCGCATTATATTGTTTTATCTTTATAATTGAAATAATACAGGTTGTGTGTTAGATCATCAATTAGAGTAATCCAACCTTTTTTTGTTGATTGTCATTGATTGATCCTTGGATATTGGTCTTTGGTACCATCCAAGTTATTCCTTGTGTTTGATTAAAGACTCGTTGATTTCTATTAGCTTGAGTAAATCAAAACAAGAGAGAGATATTAACTCCTTAAGATACTTTTACTTAGATTGAGTCTGACTGTCTAGTTGATTCTCTAGAAATTAGTTCGGAGTTAGTCCATACAGATTGCTAAGAGAAATATCGGGTAGTGTTGTTAGATCTTCGTTTTTTCACAATGTTCTCACACATGAACATGGGGTCTCTACGGTCAAAAGAATCAAGGATATCAGTGATACCTTTTTATGATGGACCCTTTCAAAGGTATAATATTATCAAAGAAACTTGATTCTTATTTTATCTAGGAAACTTCTTCTGAGAATTTATTCTTGTGTTTTTAAGAAGAATAACTAGGTTTGGAATACCCATTATTGTGAGTACACATAGCTATGTCCAACGTTTGCATCTTGCAATGTTTTTAGATTTATTTATTTAAATTCTAAAGTTTGTTTGGAAGATGATTTTGCATTATTAATCTTTATGGTTTCATATATTGTATCTTGTTATGAGATATGTGTGTTTGCGTCCGTGAACTGTGATTGTCCCATACGAGGTCAAAAGTTAAGTCTTTCATATATGCATGTATTGATAAAAGATTGAATGAACTTTTGACAAACAAAAGATAAGCCTATTATGTTATTATGAAAATATTGATCGAAGATAGGATGAGCTTTTGTTTACAAAGATTGAGTCTATTATATGTCATTGTGAAAATGGTGATGAGAAATAGAATGAATCTTTGTTTATTCCGCAACATTGATCTTCACTGATCGATATTTTATGTAAATATTATGTGGCTCCGTAAGATCTCTTATGTGAGAATTTCCGATTAAATTAATCATAGGTTCTCTTGTGATTAATTTAATTGAGTTTTTTGGATACAAATTCATGTTTCATGTGATTTGTAATGTCCAAAGAAATCCTTCTATTCTTGTGAAAGTAAGGTCGCTCTTGTTGTTCTTCCGGGAATGACATTTTATGGGAGAGAAGTCTTAATTGAACTTGTGCTTAATTGCCAAATCTTTATAGGGAGTACGGCTGTGGAATATTATTGGGGTTATCTTGTATCTTTTAGAGCACTGCTCGGCCGAACTCGCGTGCGTTGCTATCTCAAGCATGTTTTTCAATGTTAGTGATCAAAACTATAAGTCTTGATTTCTAGTCTACTATTAGATAAGTCTCGGACTAGGATAGAAAATGTAGTTGAGCTCAAGATCCCATGGCGATCATCATACAAAGACGAAGAACTACTCAAGGAACTGGTGGAATTTTATCGACTAAAAGGTATGTGGAGACTTGAACTTATCTATCACTCAAAAGTCTATATACTCCATCTACTATCTTGAGACAAAATTCGTTTTGCTATATAGACTTTGATTATACACATTTACTATTTCGAGCCGACTTTATCTCGCTTATCTATTTCTCGAAATATGTGTTGGTAAGCTTTCTCTTTGGCCAAGTTCATCTTTACTAGTGACGAAAGTCATGTTAAGTTTCAATCACTTTAAAATGGCTTTGACGAAAAATGGTTTGTGAACAACAACTATATAACGTCCTCTAAGAATGTTTCAATGATTGAAATGAGAGTTTAGATTATATAACCATTGTTGGATATAAGCATTGTGTGGTAAATCATACATGTATAAGTCCTTATTCCTTGAACCAAAGTATGCGTACTTTGTTAATTAGGAAAACCGGAACAGAGTCCGCGAACCCAGTCCGCGTACTGTCGGGGGTTCTCTTCCTGAGAAAATCTGCTGGAGTCTGTGAACTATTTACAAACTTATTTTGGGTACTTAAGTCCGCGTACTTAAGTTGGTTATTTTCTAAAAACGATTATTTGTGAACTTAAACTTATATAAACTAAGGAATGCAAGTTTGCAAACCGTGGCTATAAATTTAATGAATCGATTCGAGTGAATCAAATCGTTTTTGTTTCAATTGTGTCTATTATAAAGATCTAAGCAATTGAACAACTCTCTAACTAATTCATTTGAGTCATTTAAACTAGTTGTGGTAAATAAGAATATGGTTGATATGAAATTGCTCATATGGCTAACCATTTGGTTAACTATTGTTGAACCAACTAGATGTACAAGTTTGGGTACGGTTACACAAACCTAAAACGTGCATTTCATTTGTGTGTAACAAGCTAAGTTTCGATCTAATGGTTGAAAGATATTAGCTTGAATCTAATCAGGTTTTCACCTAACGGCGAATATTGAATGCTTTGTTACTAATCTAACATTGATTGCAAACCATGATTTGAAGACTACATAAGAGAGAACTCTAGCAACTGGGAAACCTAATCCCCACACTTCCTGTGTGATACTAGTTGTATTAGATAGAGTCGATTCTCCTTTAACCTTAGGTTTCTACTGAGACCCTGTATGTCAACGACTTGAAGACTTTATTGGGATTGTGAAGCCAGACCGATACTACTTTCTCGTAGTTGTGTCACCTGATCTTGTTGTTTCCATCATACTAAGTACAATCGTAAGGATTGACTTGAGATTGATTTCTCCGATAGGAAAGATATAAAAGTAGTCACAAACATCTTCGTCTCATAGTTTGTGATTCCACAATATTTATTTTCGCCATCATACGATTTGTATTATTGTGAGGTGATTGATAATACTGAGATGTTCTTCGGGAGTATAAGTCTGGTTTATCAATTGGTTCCTGTTCACCTTGATTTATCAAAAGACGGAACAAAAACTCGTATGTATTTCTGTGGGAGACAGATTTATCTATTACCATAGACTTTTCTGTGTGATACAGATTATCTATTAAATTCTTCGACTTTGGGTCGTAGCAACTCTTAGTTGTGGGTGAGATAAGCTAAGGGAATCAAGTGCGTAGTATCCTGCTGGGATCAGAGATGTAGGAGCGCAACTATACCTTGCATCAATATGAGATTGATTGGGGTTCAACTACAGTCCAAACCGAAGTTAGTTTGTAGTAGGCTAGTGTCTGTAGCGGCTTACTACAATGTGTGTTCAATCTGGACTAGGTCCCAGGGTTTTTCTGCATTTTCGGTTTCCTCGTTAACAAAACTTCTGGTGTCTGTGTTATTTCTTTTCCCTATTGTATTTTGTTATATAATTGAAATATCACAGGTTGTGCGTTTGAATCAAACATTTGGGAAATCCAACCTTTGGTTGTTGATTGAAATTGATTGATACTTGAACATTGGTCTTTGGTACCGTTCAAGTGATTTCTCTTGTATTCACTTAGACTCGCAGATTTCTATTTGCTTGAGTAAGTATTGAATCGAGAAAGAGAGATATAACTCTTTGATATACTTTCATTAAGATTGAGTCTGACTATGTAGTTGATTCTCTTAAAAGTATATTGGAATTAATCCATACAGATTGTTAATCGAAATACTGGATGTGGTTGTTAGACCCCCGCTTTTTCAGTATCTTTATAAACTACTTGATGAATGCATTTAGTTTCGGCTATATGATTGCATATAAAAAGTTGATATGTGCTTTCTTTTGGTCATGAAGTGTCTCTATGGAAATTTCATAAGGATCCCACTAGTTTTCGTACCTTTGCCAATTTTATTGACAAAAAGGGGGAGAATTAATGTGTAGTTCACACTACAAATACATATGGTTTTCGGATCATTATGTAAGGGGGAGTGGTTTTCATGTGAGATGAAGAATTGACTAAGGGGGAGTGATACATGTCACCATAGTATTGTTGTCAAAGTTGTGATACAATTGAACTTTGATGTTGTATCATATCACTATGACACTGTATAACAATGATTGAGAGTTATTGTTTTCTCATTGTTATGGCTACCGATCTTCAACAACGATGATGCTGAATTGAATAACTTTGGAATCATTGGAGTACTTGGAAGTGACGAAGATTTCGAGTAATGTTGAAGAACCAAGGAGATCAAACATGCAGATGAGAAGCTGCAAAGTTTATTTATTTTGTATTCCATATGTATTGATAGTTTTGTCACTAAAATTGACAAAGGGGGAGATTGTTAGAGCACTGCTCGGTCGAACTCGCAAGCGTTGCTATCTCAAGTTTGTTTGTCAAGTTTAGTTGCCAAAACTATAAGTCTTGATTTCTAGTCTACTTATAGCTAAGTCTCGGACTAGGATAGTAAGTGTAGTTGAGCTCTAGACTTCATGGCGTTCATCTTGCAAAGACGAAGAACTACTCAAGGAACTGGTGTAACTTCATCGACAAAAAGATATGTGGAGGCTTGAACTTATCTATCACTCAAAAGTATATCTATTCTATCCCCTATCTTGAGACAAAATTTGTATTGCTATTGTTAAACCACTGCTCGGTCGACCTCGCAAGCGTTGATATCTCAAGCTTGTTTGTCAAGTTTAGTTGCCAAAACTATAAGTGTTGATTTCTAGTCTACTTATAGCTAAGTCTCGGACTAGGATAGTAAGTGTAGTTGAGTTGTAGACTCCATGGCGTTCATCATGCAAAGACGAAGAACTACTCAAGGAACAGGTGGAACTTCATCGACAAAAAGGTATCTGGAGACTTGAACTTATCTATCACTCAAAAGTCATCTTTATCTCCTATCTTGGGACAAAAGTCATATTGCTATATAGACTATGATTATACACATGTACCATTTCGAGCTGAGTTATCTCGCTGATCTATTTCTCGAAATATGTGTTGGTAAGGTTTCGCTTTGGCCAAGTTCATCTTTACTAGTGACGAAAGTCATATTAGTTTCAATCACTTGAAAATAGCTTTGACGAAAAATAGTTTGTGAACAACAGCTATATAACGTTCTCTAAGAATGTTAAAATGATTGAAATGAGAGTTTAGAATACATAACCATGGTTTGATATAAACATTGTGAGACAATTCATATGTGTGTAAGTCCAATATCCTTGAATCAAAGTACGCGTACTTTGCTGCTCTGGATAACCGGAACTAAAGTCCGTGTACTGACGGAAGTTCATATCCCGTGAATTTCTGCTGGAGTTTGTGAAATGAAAACAAAATTATTCTGGGTACTTAAGTCCGCGTACTGGTATGTGTACTTAAGTAGGTTATTTTCTAAAAACAATTTAATTCGTGAACTAAGACATTTATATTTTAAGGAATGCAATCTTTGCAAACCGTGTCTATAATGTTCATGAATCGATTCGAGTGAATCAAAAATGTTTTTTTTTTTTCAATTGTGTCTTGTATACTTCTATGATATCTAAGCAATTGAACAACTCTCTAACTAGTTCATTTGATTCATTTGACCTAGTTGTGGTAAAGAAGAATAAGGTTGATATGAAAGTACTCATATGGCTAATCTATGGTTAACTACCGTTGAACCAACGACTTGTACACGTTTATGTACAGTTACTCAAACCTAAATGAAGTTACATTCCATGTGTGTATAACAAGCTAAGATTCGATCTAACGGTTGAAAGATATTAACTTGAATCTAATCAGGTTTTCATCTAACAGTGAATATTGAATGCTTTGTTACCAAGGTAGCATTGATTTCAAACCCTGATTTGAAGACTTTATAAAGGAGAACTCTAGAAACTGGGAAACCTAATCCCCACACATCATGTGTGATACTAGTTGTATAAGCTAGAGTCGATTCTCCTTTAACCTTAGGTTTCTACCGAGACCATGTAGGTTAACGACTTGAAGACTTCATTGGGATTGTGAAGCCAGACCCAACTATTTTCTCTGTATTTGCGTGATCTGATCTTGATGTTTCTATCGTATTGAGTACAATTGTAAGATTGACTTGAGATTAATTGCTCTGATAGGCAAGATAGAAAAGTAGTCACAAACACCTTCGTCTCATCGTTTGTGATTCCACAATATCTAGTTTCGCCATAATACGATTTAAATTATTGTGAGGTGATTGATAATTCTAGGCTGTTCTTAGGTAATATAATTCAGGGTTATCGATTGGTTCCTGTTCACCTTGATTTATCAAAAGAGGGAACAAAACTCATAGGTATTTTTGTGGGAGATGGATTTATATATTACTATAGACTATTCTGTATGATACAAATTTGTTTATTAAAGTCTTCGACTTTGGGTAGTAGCAACTCTTAGTTGTGGGTGAGATCAGCTAAGGGAATCAAGTACGTAGTATCCTGCTAGGATCAGAGACGTAAGGAGCACAACTGTACCTTGGATCAGTGTGAGATGGATTGGGGTTCAACTACAGTCCAGACCAAAGTTAGTTTTTAGTAGGCTAGTCTCTGTAGCGGCTTAATATAGTGTGTGTTCAATCTGGACTAGGTCCCGAGGTTTTTCTGCATTTTCGGTTTCCTCGTTAACAAAACTTCTGGTGTCTGTGTTATTTCTTTTCCGTATTATATTTTGTTATTGAAATATCAAAGGTTATACATTGAATCAATCAATTGGTAAATCCAACCTTTAGTTGTTGATTGAAATTGATTGACACTTGAACATTGGTCTTTGGTACCGTTCAAGTGATTTCTCTTGTATTCAATTAGACTCGCAGATTTCTATTTGCTTGAGTAAGTATTGAATCGATAAATTGAGATATAACTCCATGATATAATTTTTATCAAGATTGAGTCTGACTGTCTAGTTGATTCTCTTAAAAGTATATTGGAGTTAGTCCATACAAATTACTAAGCGACATATTGGGTGTGGTTGTTAGACCCTCGCTTTTTCAATTGGTATCAGAGCAGGCAAACACGTTTAAAGACCTTATAAGTCTGTGTTTGTAGCGATCTGACTATATGGACGGCAGTAATATCTCTGGCAAACGCATCACCAGAAATAAAATCTCTGTCTCGACAATATCTATCAAAGAGAAAGATTCGTCAATCTCAAATATAGAAGAACCTAGTGTTCCAAAGAGACAGACAGACACTGACTTGTGCTATTCCGATTACCCTTCAAAGGAGTCTATCTCCGTTGACGAAATGGATACAACTGAAGAGAGTGAACTGATTCTAAATCTTGTTAGAATCCAAGCTGATAAATTTAATTGGTTAAAAAACAATGTCAATTTTCTTCTCGGTATAGTAAGAGACTGTGATTCCAAAAACGCTGAAGATTAGTCTTCACGTACCCTACTTAAGGAAAGTCTCAAAAAGGATGCTTTGGAAATTGAACATCGCCTGAATAAACTCTAAATTCAAGGATGTTCCAAAAAGTCCTCTATACCATCTACTTCTATTGCAACTGAGAAAGTTACAGTTTCAGAAGTAAAACCGAAATTCCTTCCTATTGGAAAAGATGTGCCTGCGATATCCACTGATCAAGGATGTTGCACATCACATGGGAGGAAGAAATGTTCAAATGATGATGTTAAGACGGAACTTTCTAATCACCCTCATGATCAGAAAGTATGTCTCTTTTGTGATTCAAAAGGGCCTATTAAGCAAAAGAGAAACTCTAGGTTGAATAACAATTCCTTTGTTTGACTTCAACACACCTTAGACTTGATCCTCAAAGGTGTAACTGACATTAGTATGTCTAAACTAATTGGCTTTAGTACTTACCCTGTGTATTCCACCAGGAAAGTCAGTTCTATGAGTTCCTCAAATGCTCGGAAGCATAACAGACGACTCAACAAAAATCGTCTAAGAAGAGATCCAGAATTCACCTCTGTCAAGAAGGGAGATATGGATACTTTTGATGTGAACAAGGTTTCAGAAGAAGGGAGCAAAAATGATGATATGAGAAATAACCTAAAGGTGATAATTGAAGGTTATAAAGGAATCGTGGACATATTGTCAACTTCCTCCAGTCAAAATTATTCTTGTGAGAACTCAAACCTTGTCTCGTATTATGATGACAGTAAGTTTTATGATAATCTCTCACATCAAAAAGAATTATTTCCTAGATTCGAAAGGAAAAAGAGACCCAACCATAAACACAATTCATTTAATGAGCTTAAAGCTTATACTTGTGTCAATTGATCACAAGGATTGAAAACTTACTCATAAAAATCCTGTTGAGTAAGATGTGTTAATAATCAGGTATATTGTTGGCAAAATTGTTTTTTTTTATTTGAGCTATTTTCTTATCGTCCATAGCTAAACTATTGTCTGCATACAACTTTGCTTAAAGTATTGGTTGTGTCTGATGTTGTTCTTCTTTTATTTTCGTTGAAACTATGTTGTGTGCTCTAAATTATTTCTCTATGCAAATATAAAATTTATTGAGCCAAAAAAAAAATCTTGTGATAATTTTCACATAGCAGAAATTCTGCCTTGTCGTAAAAATACGACCAGTTGCATACCTTTGTTGTTGGGTCAAGTTGTGTTCGTACGAGTACCCGTGTTACTGTCAAGAATCAATTTTTAGAAACCCTAAAAGTTACCTTCCATAAAAAACCATTTAAATACCAAAACCCTTGAGTCACGTATGCGTGCTCTGGATATTTTGTGGTTTGTCAAGAATGTCTTCTTCTAACTCTAGCGGTATTGCAAAAGGTTTTCTTGACAAAGGTATTGGTTTCGAGTCCAAGGGAAGGAAGAAAAGAACTCTAGTAGAAGATGATCATCCTAATGCCTCATGTTACTATGCCTATACTCATCAGGATGTTGAGAATGAGGATATGGTCTCCGCTGAAGTAGTTGATTAAAGATTTTTCGTGGGTTGTAGTAATGAAGGTTCAAACTCTCGGATTTGTGAAGGATAATTTTTTAGACTTAATAAAAAATAAATATATACAAAAAATATTAAAAATATGGGCAAGAGTAATGGGACTAAGGATTTAGCCGTTTTTCACAACACTAGGTTCAATTGTTTATTCTCAACAATTATCGCTCAATAGATAAATAAAACACCGACTCTTGTTTTTCCAAAGTAGATCCTCAAAACATTAATTGTATCCCCTAAGCATAGATTATCTAATCAAAGCATAACCTATCTAATTGAATCACAACAAATTAATTCGAATCATAAATCAATTTTAAATCAATGCAAAAGTCATAAAAAGAATAAACTAAATTACCCAAGTGTGAAATAAGGCTTCCTCCATCGCCCCAGTGTTGGGGTTTAGCTCCTCATATTAATCATGATCTCAAAATACATGTATAAATCTCAAAAGTTGATTAAAAGGGAGTAAAACAATTGAACAGAAAAATTGCAACAGAAATAAATGTTGCAAAGGTGCTGTTCAGATGTTACAAGAAGAACGATACATGTAAAGTGTTGTTGTCGCGTTTTAAGACCCACAGCCGTTGTAACTACGACTGCTAATAAACGACTGCTGCTGCGAGTCCGTTCTTCGTGTTCATCAGCAGCAGCAGAAACAGAGTTTGATCAACTCTTGATTTCTGCTTCTGTGGCTCTCCTCTCTTCTCCCAACTCTCGACATCCCCTCTACTAAACCCAAGGGGTCCTTTTATACCCAACAGGTGTGTTTAATCTCGCCATAACTCGAGATAATCTTCATTATTTCCGCTGTCCAAAAATAGGGAATAATTGCCAAAAATAGAAGATTCTTACGTACTCTTGCTTCCTGCACACTCCCAATTTCCTTCTCCACGCCTCAACACTCTTCCAATGCTAGTAGAACTCCTCCATGCACACAAGAACTTCAATTTTGCTCGTGTTACAGTACACGTGCTCTGTTTTGGGTGTGTGAATCATCACGCGTTTTCCAGCCAATTCCGATCAAACCCACTGCCCAAAATGTGTTCCTTAACCTATATCACATCTCTCTATCAAATTTCAGCCATTGAATCGACCTACAACTCCTTCATTTTCTCGATCGAAATCTCTCCTGAACTGTGAACACTTTCCCGCCAATTTTCAGAATTTGAATTTTGAAGAAGGGTGTCCCCCTATCCAGTTCTGGGGTGCGAATAGCAGATGCCTTGGGGGTGACCTGGGGGTGCCCCTTAGTAATTAGGTTACCCCTTATCCAAACTTGGGAGTCCGAATAACACGTGTCCTCCGGGTGCCAAAATCAACTTTTCGAGCCGAATTTTACAAAAATATTTATTTCCAAAAAATACCTACAAATACATAAAATAACAAAATTAGTACAAAATCGAGTGCCAACAATATATAGTATTGAGATCAAATTAGACACAAAAATGTGTCTATCAAATACCCCCAATCTTATTATTTTCCAGTCCTCGAGCAAAATTTATTCTTGAAAAGTGACCGAGTTAATATCGGGTTGGTTTATCAGAGGTGTACCCACAAAAACAAATACTCCAGACCCTAGCTATCTACGAAAAATCTTGGAAAGCACTAAAGAACCTCCTTGGTTGGCATACTTATTAATTACAGGAGGAAGTACCCTGACGCGAAATTCCAATTGCTGTATACGAGTTTGCACTCAAGCATACTAAAATTCATATAAGTGACAGAGCTCTACTAAGATAGTTTCACGATGGACATCATACTCGGAGTCAGACTAATCACATGAAAATATTAAGAATATGGAAAAAGAAAAATGTAGATGGTTGAAAAGTGAAAGGTGTTTCCCATATCTGTCTGAAGGCCTCTGCCAATGTGAACCTAACCTAAATGACTGAGATACCGGTCTGACTAATATTAACACACTGGCATATACAAGGGAACCAGTGGTCAATAACTTAAATCTAGATCAACAAACTGGAAAATACAAGGGAACCAGCAGATAACTACACATAACAATAACCATTTTTTTTTTTTTAACTTAACGGCATGAATAGATCTTTTGGATCCAAGCGCGTGCTTCTTGTCAGCAGATTACATGATAGTTCCCACGGGTCCTGCATTCCACGCTTGCTTAGGCGACGGAAACAGGGAGAACACACGCATATTGCTATCCAAGTGTTAATACTTATTCCGATTGGTCTAACTGGTCCGGTCTAATAATTTTTTTTTTTTTTGAAAAGGTAACTCAGTCACTCTATTTCACCCTAGCAAAGGTAACAACTTGAATCGTGTGCCCCACCAAATCACTTGAAATAAAAGAAAACTAAAAATAGAAAGTGAAAAGGACTCGACAAGATATGGAGAAACTATCATGTTAATTCTAACACTTGAGCCTTGTGCTTTTATGAATAGACTCTATAGATGTTTCCATCTAGTCAGATTGGTTCCTCAGCTCCTAAAACAAAAATGTTTCCATCCACTTAGATTGGTTAGTGCTATCCTTAATAGGCGTAAATTTCTAGGCTATGGAGTTTATTTATTGCAACTAAAAAGTTTCTCCCATACCCCAAACTTAAATCTAACATTGTCCTCAATGTTCAAAAGATGAAACTAAAAGCATGAATAAGGAGAAACTGTTACCATTTGAAGCAAAAGAGTTAAGGAAGGATATTACCGTGTTGCATGAGATTGGGTTACCTCCCAAGAAGTGCTAAGTTTAAAGTCTTCAGCCAGACTTAGAAAAGGTTTAGACAACTCGAACCGTATAACAATAGCCGGAATAACTGCGGGTCTTTAAAACCAAAAAGAGATGACAACAGGAAATTGCAGTGAACCAAGAAAATGAACAATACTAGCGTGCCCTTACCTAGTTTACTGATTAAGATATCTAATTGTGGTTCAGGTTCAGGTTCTATGAAAGGGTCTAAATAGAATATTTTCATTGGTTGCGTTTCTTCATAGGTTGGATCCAAATTATTAGGTCCTAGAGTCTGGAAAAATTCAAATAAGAACTTGGAATCACAAAGTAATAACCTAAATAATTGCGGATCCTCTAAGTCAATCAGATATGACTTACAAAATTGACCACAGTGAGAATAGTGGTCATTCTTAAGCAAATGTATCGATTCTAATTTCCTAAGGCATTTAGGTTTAGTCTCACAACTTAATATTCGACACATTTGGAATATAAACGTTCCCACAGTTGGAAGAAAACTATTTGGTGGGAAAACAAAGTCAATCTGGGGATCATAGCCTGGGAAAACCACATCAACCAGAGGATGGGTTTCTAACGACTGAACTTCTTCCTGGACATCATTAGGTTCGGGAAAACGAGTATGAAGGTAATCTTGTAAAATGGTTGAGGCACATATGTCAAGTCCCAAGTGAGGGACCTTTCTAAGATTAAAAGGTAAGGCACTAGGAAGGTGATAATCACCCCCAAACTTAGAGTTTTCAGTGTCTTTAGCTAGACTAGTCACAATCTCCCTAATTTCTGGATCATTAGATTCTTGAAAATGGTCAATTGATTCTTCTAAGTTATTATCAGGTGGTGCATCTTTACTCATATTTAAAATCTCTACGAGTTCATGTTCTTCGTCTAAGACTAATGTTTCTAAATCGCTAGACTCTAAAACAATATTCTCAGAATAAACTCGTTCCTCTAGACCATTATCGGCTTCATAATCCTCGTCTAAAACTGTGGTATCTCTAGTCAAATCCTCGTCCTTTTGAATAGGTGAATAATTATTAAAATTATTTGGATTTGAACTAGAAATAACATTATCATTATAAGGATCAATTGGAGAAACAAATTCCTGATTACTCTGCCTACATATTTCAGATTCTTCATCATCACTATCCTCATCATCATGATACAATTTTTCAAATTCAAGAATTCTCAATCTTTGTTCCAAACTACATGGTCTATGTTTATAATATTTCTCATAGATCGTTAGAGGTGATTCCTCAATAAAAGTTGGAGTATCCATATATCGTTGCCCACGCATATATTCACCAAGAGTCATTTCCGAAGACGTCTCTTGATAACGAGAATTTCTAAACATATATTCTCGCAACGTCATCGCAGGTGGCGTCTCCTCAAAAGGATTCATCACCGAAGAAATATAAACTACAGAGGGATATACAATCACAAACAAGGCCGACTCGACTCCACCAAAGCAAACCTAAAGATTTCTAGCAAACAAAAAGCATGATGGCTCTACTTAGATTGTTTCTAGACCAGCTTCTATCTTTCGAAAGGGAATTCGTTGCAATTTGAGCAAACCCCTCTGGAATCAATCCGAGTCAAAGTAAGTTGAATTGAGGCGAGGGAAGCTCAGTGGAGCTTTGATACCCAAGGCCTCACCGCTATCACAAGGCGGCGCAGTCACGCATTCAACTCACAGAAACCATCATGAACTTTGGAGTGTGCTTAAAGAGCAACCAATATTTTTCGAACGAGTTTCCTATTAAGCTCTTTACCCTATCGGTCTCGTTCTATTCCAAATTTTAAGCTTGGGTTCGCGTTAGGTTTCGTTTTCCTAAGGCGGGCAAGAAGGGAGCGGTGATGAAATCCGAACCCTTATCTTGTTTAGGCCAGGCCTTGCCCTTTACTAGGAAAATAAAGACAGTCCGGTTCGTCCTCAAACAATTATCACCTTAAGGCAGACAGTAACCCGCTTGCAGGAGATTCGCGGGTGTTTCGATTGGACTTACCTCCCGTACCAGACGGGCGATGAACCGTTGTCGTCGACTCGGGCCACGACTCCTATGTCGTGTGCGAACCCGAGGGGCCGAGACGATATAGTAATCGTCGTCCTTCCCTGCACACAGTTTATATAATAATTTAATTTTTTTTAATTTTTTTTTAATAATAATACCCTTCCGTAGGGTTAAAAAAAATAAATTCCAATTGTTTAAAGTCCAAAGTCCAAAATAAATAAATAAAAAAATTACAGTTTTCCTCACACACTCTAAAAAAATTAAAAATTAAAAATTAAAAATTAAATCCTAAAATTGTCCCTTTTTTTTTCTTCTCTTTTCGCTTTTCACTTTAAGCTTTTTCCTCTCCAAGTCTTTAGTTTTCACTTTGAACCTGCAAAATAAAGACAAAAAGAAACGTAAAAAGGAATAAACAATTCTAAAAAAAAAAATAATAAACCTAAAAAAAAATTCTACCTAAGCACAAATCCCTGGCAGCGACGCCAAAATGATTAAAGATTTTTCGTGGGTTGTAGTAATGAAGGTTCAAACTCTCGGATTTGTGAAGGATAATTTTTTAGACTTAATAAAAAATAAATATATACAAAAAATATTAAAAATATGGGCAAGAGTACTGGGACTAAGGATTTAGCCGTTTTTCACAACACTAGGTTCAATTGTTTATTCTCAACAATTATCGCTCAATAGATAAATAAAACACCGACTCTTGTTTTGCCAAAGTAGATCCTCAAAACATTAATTGTATCCCCTAAGTATAGATTATCTAACCAAAGCATAACCTATCTAATTGAATCACAACAAATTAATTCGAATCATAAATCAATTTTAAATCAATGCAAAAAGTCATAAAAAGAATAAACTAAATTACCCAAGTGTGAAATAAGGCTTCCTCCATCGCCCCAGTGTTGGGGTTTAGCTCCTCATATTAATCATGATCTCAAAATACATGTATAAATCTCAAAAGTTGATTAAAAGGGAGTAAAACAATTGAACAGAAAAATTGCAACAGAAATAACTGTTGCAAAGGTGCTGTTCAGATGTTACAAGAAGAACGATACATGTAAAGTGTTGTTGTCGCGTTTTAAGACCCACAACCGTTGTAACTACGACTGCTGCTGCGAGTCCGTTCTTCGTGTTCATCAGTAGCAGGAGAAACAGAGTTTGATCAACTCTTGATTTCTGCTTCTGTGGCTCTCCTCTCTTCTCCCAACTCTCGACAGCCCCTCTACTAAACCCAATGGGTCCTTTTATACCCAACAGGTGCGTTTAATCTCGCCATAACTCGAGATAATCTTCATTATTGCCGCTGTCCAAAAATAGGGAATAATTGCCAAAAATAGAAGATTCTTACGTACTCTTGCTTCCTGCACACTCCCAATTGCCTTCTCCACGCCTCAGCACTCTTCCAATGCTAGTAGAACTCCTCCATGCACACAAGAACTTCAATTTTGCTCGTGTTACAGTACACGTGCTCTGTTTTGGGTGTGTGAATCATCACGCGTTTTCCAGCCAATTCCGATCAAACCCACTGCCCAAAATGTGTTCCTTAACCTATATCACATCTCTCTATCAAATTTCAGCCATTGAATCGACCTACAACTCCTTCATTTTCTCGATCGAAATCTCTCCTGAACTGTGAACACTTTCCCGCCAATTTTCAGAATTTGAATTTTGAAGAAGGGTGTCCCCCTATCCAGTTCTGGGGTGCGAATAGCAGATGCCTTGGGGGTGACCTGGGGGTGCCCCTTAGTAATTAGGTTACCCCTTATCCAAACTTGGGAGTCCGAATAACACGTGTCCTCCGGGTGCCAAAATCAACTTTTCGAGCCGAATTTTACAAAAATATTTATTTCCAAAAAATACCTACAAATACATAAAATAACAAAATTAGTACAAAATCGAGTGCCAACAATATATAGTATTGAGATCAAATTAGACACAAAAATGTGTCTATCAGTAGTTCGTGACTTTATTAAATATTTTGAGGAAGCAAAACTGCAGATCGTGGATACTTTAAAGAGTCTTGATGTGTGTAGATGGTGGATTTTTGACACGGGTTAAAATCGTAAACCATAATTATACATGCTCCTGATTCGGCAATCAGATGAGTATTGAGGCTTATGTCTCTCATTGAAGCATGAAAGCTCATGCCATGAAATCTCTGATTGAGAAGGTTGTCTCTCAGAGTATATGTAGATGTGTAGTCTCCCAGCTGAGGCAACTGCGCATCTCATAAATACTGAGCAATATCAGTAATTATTTCTATATATAATCGAAATATTGGACGGCTCCTAGACAGCTTGCCTGCTAGTATAGAGCAACAACGTCTTCAGGATGCAATAATGTTTTCCGTGACTATATAAAGGAAATATGACGTTTCAACAAGCTCACATCTCTCAATTCTCAGATAATTAATGCTCCTAGACATCATGCCTGCTAGTATAGAGCCATCAATTAATTATCTCTAATCGTTAACTGGATATTCAACAATATTCTACGATCCTTCGTAATATTTCGTCACTTCAATTTTTGGTTCTTCCCAGCATAATTCCATGGGTTAGTGATAAATATTTGACGTATGGGAATCTGAGCAGCTCTCGAGTAAGCCCCGACCAAAATGGTGCAAGTGTACTCAGCAATAATGCACAAACGAGCACCTGAATGCACAAACGAGCATTCCAAAACACGAAGGAACGATGAACCTATGCAAAATAAGAAGAAAATAATAAAATATTACTCGAGGCGCTGAGAGACTGGGCCCACTGGTCGGCCGGTCGTGCCGTGATCAGTCCCACGCCCAATTTTATATTTTATCATATTTTTATTATTTTCCCTGATCTCATGAAAATCCCTACATTTGAGCAAATCTCCTTCGTCTCAAGGAAACTCCCCAGTCTCATGGTGTTTCCTCGTATCAAAGAAATAATAATAAAATAGAAAAGATGTCGTGGGACCGAACTCACTAGACGGCTGGCCATGCCTTAGCCGTGGCCGGTCCCACACCTCATGACTCTTTATTATTTTATTATTATTTCCCTCATCCCATGAAAATTCCTCGGTTTCATGATATTTTCCCCACATCAAGGAAAATACATAAAATTGGGAAAGGTGTTGCGGGACCGAGCTTGCTAGCTGGCCGGTCATGCTCTAGCCATGGCTGGTCCCACACCTTGCAAATCCTCTATTTTATTAATTATTTTTCATCATCTCATGAAGATTCCCCAGTTTCAGCAAAACCCTGAATCCTTCATATTTTCTCAAAATGTTGCTCAAACGCGCATCGGAAAATATTGAAATTCTCAGGACTAAGACACGGACATTATGGTGACGCGGGAATGTCTCCTTGACCGACCAAGGCCGGCCCTGAGGCTTGCAAAAATCCGGTCCCACGTGTTTTAACAATTTTGACCTAATTTTCTCAGTCGCTCATATTTGGTCCAAACTCTTCTCAAACAACTTGGAGTTTGCTCAAACGACCATCAGCTGGTCCCATGATCACCAAGGGCCGGTCTCATGCCCCCTTGGTCGGTCCCTCATCTCTCCATAATCAGGTTTTACTACCTAACGCTTACATGAGCATTATTTTTAATAAATGATGAAACCAGCATTTAATCATCTTTTCACCAACTGGTCTTCAGGAGACTTTGGTATTTTGCTCACTTGAGCATCTGAGAGCTGCACAGTCGATTCATCATCCCATGTAGCCGGTCCCTCCTTCATATCATGAACGGTTTTCAATAAATCATCAATTCAGAAATTGATCAAAATTAGGATTTTGAATCCAAGGTTCATAATTCCAGATTCAAACACTAAATTTTATGTTGATCCCATTGTCAACACTCTAATTAATTATACTCGGTTCAGCTGCCAGTATTTTAAATTTATCCTGGTCCTGCTACCAATACTTCATCAAAATGAGGAACATTCGCTCAGACGAGCAATATTTGCTCAGACTAAGGAATATTGGTTCAACTACCAATATTCAATAATTCATCAAACGAGCAACATTTTCTCAGTGAGTAATATTTGCTCGCATCAAAGAATATTGGTTCAACCATCAATATTCAACGATTCATCAAATGAATAATATTTGTTCACTTTAGCTATCAACATTTATTCGAGAATTATACCTCTGTCTCAACAGACACGTTCAATTCGTGAGTCTCGGAACATTTGCAAATCACGTTCAACTCAGCAATACATGGACTCATCGTCCCATGAAGTCAGCAACTGACTAACTAAAACCACGAGATATCAATCGTGTCACATGGGGGGATATTAACTAGGGTTTTGGTCTGGTGGTCTACGGCACGTGTGTTCATGCACACGATGAGTATGTGAGCAATTTGTGCAATCAGTTCGAGGAGTTAGCAAAGAAGTGTATGGACAATCATCCGCACGACGAGCAACTGGTTTTGACACGATTTCCCACTTCTCTAATCTTTGACTCCAGCAACTGTCACACTTCACGGGATCAAGGTGTTTACAATTCAGCAATATAAAAGGGCCTCTGAATCCTGATTGAAGAAGACAAGAATTTCTCGATAAGTTAACACAGACAATCTTTCGTCTGCATGAAGTCATCGTCTGAGCAATCACTCTCAACTGAGTAAAATTCAATCATTCAGAACTTTCTTACGCAGAATACACAACACACCTACAATCTCGATCATCATTGATCTCACACATTTCTCAGCTTCCCTCCTACAGATCAACCCATCCTCTCTTGTGACTGTGGAACGACCATTGTCTTGGTTTAGGCCGGAGTCCTATAGATTGATCTCTCGAACTTAAAGCACTCCCTTCTTACGGTGCATCTGTGTGAGGTTGAGTATTTTCTCGGTTCAAGGAGTCTCCTCCGCACGGTCATCTCCTCAATTCCGTAAAAACCAGCAAATCGTTTTTCCCTATCTACAGATTGGCGACCACAGTGGGGGATCATTCTCTCGGTTGCAATCTTAGTATTCACAAAGATGGATGGTCTTAGGTCTGGGTTAGTTACAGGTTCCAACACAAACGACGCTAGCACTAGCAATAATAACAATGAGGATATCCCGGAAACCATTTCGACCTCTAACACTGACGGTGGTGATGTTATTCCTCCTCACGCTAACATGGAAGGTCACCCCCTGTTCGGCCGACACCCTGAGGAAGTCATGGGGAATCCACCACCTACCATGACTGAACTCATCAAGGTGCAAGAGACTCTTGCAAAGAATCAAACTGATATGGCTGCAACACAGAAAGAGCTATTCAATTATCTCAAGACTCTCACTGACAAGATGTCAGAGAAGACTCAAGGAAAAGGAAAAGAAAAGGAAACATCCTCAGATGCTGATCCTGAAGTAGTTCCAATTCATATAGTGGATGGCAGCGAAGTCCGCAAAGCTGCAGACGATCCATTAGCAAAGGAATCATCAAATTTCATTACTCGGGAAGATTTAGAACGCCTCTTGGAGAACCATGGAAAAGACAAGACGTCACATATCCATCGTCACCAACCTCCATACCCTGCTGCTACACAAAGGATTCCTCTTCCAAAAGGTTATACCTCTCCAACCTTCACTTTATATGACGGAACAGGCAATGCTCGGGATCATGTTTCTCGGTTCCTGGAAGCCTTGGGAGAACATGAGCATAACCATGTTGTTCGCCTCAAAGAATTTTCAAAATCCTTGAAAGGCAGCATACACCTGGTACAACAACATCGCACCAGGAACTATCAACAAATGGGGAGAAATGATTAACGATTTCTACAGAAAGTACTTCTTTGTGTCAAAGCAAGTTACTCTCTCTGATCTTGGAAGAATGTTTCAGAGGAATAATGAACATACCAATGACTGATGTGTTTTCAAAGTTGTTGTAGTAGTATGATTCGTTCAAGACTTGTGAAAGCGGATTTTTAGATTTTTTTTAATAAATAAAAATAGCGAACTAAATTAAAAAGATGTTGTGAAAACTATGGAGAGAATAGGACTAGGATTACACCATTGGTTGATATTAGTGATTTAATAAAACAATAATTATGCAACTCAACATTCAGATTGATTCTAATAGTATTGCCTAGACATGTATATTTCCAAAAGAATAGATGTTAATCCAAACATAGAATATCAAAACCCTAAAGAAAGCATATTCTATCAAGAGAAAATACACCTAACTAATCAAAATCACATAAAAATTTTTTAGTTCAATGCAAAAATCATAATAGAGTTGTTGTAATTAATTAATAAAAATATATTACTTTTACCGAAACAACGGCTTCCTCCATATCCCCAAGGATTGGGTTCAGCTCCGCATATTGGAAACACACTCAGAATAATTTTTCATTGCTCAAAAGTGTTTACAAGTGATGAAATGGGAGAAAATAATGATTAAACCGGGTTCTCTCTAAACGATCCCCAAACTCTCCATCCCCTCACTGATACCCAAGACACTCTTATTTATAATATGAAGCCAATCTTAGGTCGACAATCATCTCAATTACTCCAAAAGGTCTTTGCAGTTAATGAAAGTATTTCACGGGAATATTTCCTCTCCATTTTCACACGTCTTCTGAGTTGTATGGTATCTCCAAATCTTCTCATTTAATTGATCCAAATAATGAAGAGAATATCTTCAATTAATTCCGTGAATAATTCCTTCCCTGTTTTCGAAAATATCCAAAAGTATATGATTTCCTTCCATTCAAGGCACGTACAAAATCTTACTATCATGGTAAGAAGATAATCATGTCTTAAAGACACAAATATCCCCATAATATCATGACCAGAATCTCACACAGTTGAGATTTCTTTTCCCGCCAAATATCTTTCCCGTGAAGAAGAAGATGGGTGCCCCTTATCCGGTCCTGGGGTGCGAATAGCAGATGCCATGAGGTGTGTCTCTGATCAGCTGCTTGGGTGCAAATATACTTTGGGTATCCCTTATCATTTGGGCGCCCCTTATCCACAAGTGAGAGTCTGAATAACACGTTCCTTCTGGTGCTTTGGACGACTTTTCGAGCCGATTTTTCCAAGAATGTTTATTTCCAAAAATACCTAAAAACACATAAAATACCATAATAAGTACAAAAAATAGAGTACCAACAATACATGAAATTAAGGACAACGTAGACACAAAAATGTGTCTATCAAATACCCCCAAACTTATTATTTGCTAGTCCTCAAGCAAATATAGAAAATAAAAATGACCACACTTAGCACGTGCAGCAAGCCGTTAAACCGCTAGGTGGCCCTAGTGGCGGAGTGTTGTCTCCGGAGGGTTTACCAGAGGTGTACCCACAAAACCTTTACTCCATACCCTAGCTATCTATGCAGAACCTTGGAAGGCACTAAAGAATCTCCTTGGTTTGCATACAATCATTGACTATAGGAGGAAGTACCCTGATGCGAAATTCCAATTGTTGGACACGAGTTTGCACTCAACATACTAAAATTCATATATAAGTGACAGAGCTCTACTCAGATAGTTTCTGTACATCATAACCGGAGTCAACCAATCACATGGAAAGATTAAGAATATGGATAAAGAGATGGTTAAAAGTGAACGGTGTTTCCCATATCTGTCTGAAGGCCTCTGCCAAGGTGAACTTATCCTAATGGACTGAGATACCGGTCTGACTAACATCAACACATCTGGCATATACAAGGGGACCAGTGGTCGATAAACCTAACTCTAGGTCAACACAACTGGCATATACAAGGGCACCAGTGGTCGACTTTATTGAATTTATTCCGGTTGGTATAATGGTCTGGTCTTTTTTTTTTTATTATTTATTATTTTATTTTTTTTATTTTTTTTCTCTTTTTTTTTGTTGGTATCTCAATCACTCTATTCCACCCTAGCAAAGGTAACAACTTGAATCGTGTGCCCCACCAAATCACTTAAAAAATAAAAATAGAAAAATTAGGATTCAACGAGATATGGCGAAACTACCATGTTTTTTTTAATTCTAACACCTGAGCTCTGTGCTTTTATGAATAGACTCTTTAGATGTTTCCATCTAATCAGATTGGTTCCTCAACTCCTACAACCAAGATGTTCCCATCCACTTAGATTGGTTAGTGCCAACCTTAATAAGCAAAAATTTCTAGGCTCTGGAGTTTATTTGTTGCAGCTAAGAGCTAACAAAAAGTTTCTTCCCCACCCCCAAACTTAAATCTAACATTGTCCTCAATGTTCTAAAGATGAAATTAAAATCATGAACAATAAGAAACTGTTACCACTTGATGGATGGAAAAAGAAATAAGGAAGGATATTACCGTAAGCATGAGTACCTCCCAGGAAATACTAAATTTAAAGTCTTTAGCTAGACATCAAATACCTCAAAAAGGATTGTCACCTTCCAAAGTCATATATCAATAGTCGAAACAATTGTGGGTCCATAAGACCAATAGAGCTGACACCAGTATGAGACAACTGCACTGATTCAGAAAAATGAAAAGAAGGCGCACGTCCTCATCTAAGGTTTCTGTCAAGACAACGGGGTTTATCTGCGGCGTGTAATTGAACTTCATATGTGTGTCTCGATAAATAGATTCATCCGAAAAAAGGGTCTCTAATACCTGGGTTACCTCCTGGACAGTATCAGGAGGATCGGGTTGCGGAGTCTGAAAAGACTCAAGTAATATCTCAGATGTACAAGGCTCGAGTCCCAAGTTAGGGACTCTAATTAGGGATACGATACAATCACAAGAACCATCACTACCCCAGAACTTAGGGTTCACAGAAAAACCTCTAACTATTTCTTGAATTTCCGGATCTTCAGAGTCCTTAAAATACTCAAGAGATTCTTCTAGTTCTGTACCCCCAAACTTAGGGTCATCATTATTCTCAGAAAAATCTAAAACTATTGCCTGAATTTCTGGGTCCATAAAATCTTTAAAATACTCAATAGCTTCTTCTAAAGATTGATCACATATCTGATCTAAGAGAGTGGTTTCCTCAAAATCATCTAAAGAATCTACCAGTAAAGTGTCAAGCCAATTATCCTGAACAAAATCCTGAACTAAAGTGCTAATCATATTCACTTCTTCTAAATCATCATTCTCAGAAGGTTGTCTAGTAACATTAAAGACATTTAGTTCAGTGGTCATATTACCAAAGGATATGTTTATAAGCCCAGTCCTACAGTTGATGATAGCGTTAGCTGTGGCTAAAAATGGGCGACCTAAAATCACTGGGATTTGACGACTTGGGTCCTGAACAGGCTGGGTGTATAGAACACTGAAATCCACAGGATAAATAAACTTATCAACCTCAATCAGAACATCCTCTATGACACCACAAGGGACTTTGACAGACCTATCAGCTAATTGTAGTGTCATTTTAGTCGGCTTCAACTTACCAAGACCTAGCTGGGTGTATACATGATACGGGAGTAAGTTAACACTATCTCCTAAGTCAAGTGAAGCTTTATCGACCATGTGATTACCAATCACACAACATATGGTGGGGCATCCAGGATCCTTACACTTAGGGGGTAGAAGAATGGAACTTACCTGACCAGCTAAAAAAACTTTCTTATGGACATTAAGCTTACGCTTTCGTGTACAAAGATCTTTAAGGAACTTGGCATAAGCAGGCATCTGCCTAATTGCTTCTAATAGCGGAATGTTGATGTTCACCTGCTTAAATATTTTCATTATCTCGTTGAAAGTCGACTCCTTATTTGTTGGGGTTAACAAATGTGGATATGGGGCTCTAGGCACAAAGGTAGACCTATCAGGAATTTATTGGGAATCCTTAGAGCCTGTTTCAGTTTCCTCGTCTACGGGCTCCTCTTGGGAAGTAGAAGGTGGAACTACAGTATGTCCACTAGGCATGGCTACCTTATTATCTACCGTTTTACCACTCCTAAGGGTTGTTATCGAGTTCACATGGTTTGATGATTTCTCACCAGCTAAAGATATTTGATGGGCTCCCATAGGGTTGGTTTGTGGTTGACTAGGAAACTTTCCTTTTTCTCTCAATGTCTCATTTATCTGACTAACCTGGGTTTTCAACTCGGAAACAACCTGAGAGTTAGCCTGACCTATTCTCTTATTTTCTTTTAAACCTTGAGCAACAGATTGTTGAAACTGCACAGTGTTACGAGTTAACAAAGCAAGAGACTCTTCTAAACTCATAATCTTCTTATCCGAAGGGTTATGAAACTGTGCCGAAGCTGAAGGATTCTTAGTATAGCCAAAACCTGGTGGAACCTGAGCATTACTATACTGACCTTGATTCTGGCCCTTGGACCAAGAAAGCTTGGGATGGTTTCTCCAGCCAGGGTTATAGGTTTCTGAATATGGGTCAAACTTCTGTTGGTTATCAAACCTAGTGTTGTTATAAAGAGCATTGGCTTTCTCTTCAATAGCATGGCCTTCCCAAAAAGGCTCATTTCTTCCACTACTACCACTAGAATGACCTAATTCTAAGGCTTCTAACCTTTTGGCTATAGCTGCTATTTTGGTATCTAACTTATAAGATCCTTCTACCCTATTAACATTTCCTCTACTTAGAAGAATTGTTTTCTGGGGTTCCCTACTATTTTCCCATTGTTGGGTCTTATCGGATATTTCATTCAAAAATATCATCGCTTCATCAACAGTTTTATTCTCAAACCCACCTGTGCATAAGGACTCAACCATGGTTGTTGTTGAATAATCTAAACCCTCGTAGAGGATCTGAACTAACCTAACCTTCTCCAAACCATGATGAGGACATTGAGATATCAAGTCATTGAACCTTTCTAAGTACCTATATAAAGATTCTCCCTCTTGTTGGGCAAAAATACATATTTGTGTCCTAATAGACGATGTTTTATGCCATAGGAAAAACTTATGTATAAAGGCAGAAGTAAGTTGGTCATAGGTTTCAATTGACTCAGAGTCCAAACTATACAACCAAGATTTGGCTTTATCTTTTAAGGAAAAGGGGAATAACCTAAGTTTCAACGCATCATCACTTAGGTTTTTAATTTTCAGAGTACTACAAACTTCCTCAAATTCTCTAACATGAAAATAGGGGTTCTCATTATCCTTCACTAAAAACATTGGGAGCATCTGTAAAGTCCCAGGTTTCAGTTCATAATTTGCCTCGGTTTCAGCTAACTTGATACAAGACGGACGAGAGGTCCTAGTTGGGTTTATCAAAGCTTTCAAAGTTGCCATTTCTGGCACTACCAAAGGACTAGGAGTACTAGGGGTACTTTCCTCACAAAGAGACAGATTCTCAAAACTGAAGTTTCCAAAAACGGGGCTCTCAAAAGAAGAGTCTTCGAGCTCCCCACCTTCACAAGAAGAACTACTAGGTTTATCACTAATCAAACGACCTAGAGTGTTTCTTTTCCAAGCCCTCTCTTTAATAACCTTGGGCATACACTATAAAAAACAAAATCAAAAAGAAAAGCCCTAAAAAGGAAAGGATGTTCTATGCAAACACAAACAAGGCTGACTCCACCACAACAAACCTACTGATTTCTAGCAAACAAAAAGCATGATGTCTCCACTTAGATTGTTTCGATACCAGCTTCTAATCCTTCGAACGGGAAATCGTTACAATTTAAGCAAACCCCTCTGGAATCAATCCGAGTTAAAGTAAGTTGAATAGAGGCGAGGGAAGCTCGGTGGAGATTTGATACCCAAGCCTCACCGGTATTACAAGGCGGCGCAGTCACGCATTCAACTTACAGAAACCGTCAAGAACTTCGAAGTATGCTTAAAAGAGTAACCAATATTTTTCGAATGACTTTCCTGTTAAGCTCGTTACCCTATCGGTCTCGTTCTAGTCAAAATTTTAGGCTTAGGTTCGCGTTTGGTGTCGTTTTCCTAAGGTTGGCAAGAAGAGAACGGTGATGAAATCCGAACCCTTATCTTGTATGGCCAGTCCTTGCCCTTTACTAGGAAATTAAAGCAGCCGTTTTCAAGTCCTCAACATATATGCATACGAAGGAAGACAGTAACTCGCTGACAGGGGATTCGCGAGTGTTTCGACAAACTTACCTCCCGTACCAGACGGGGGATGAACCTTTGTAGTCGACTCGGGCCACGACTCCTATGTCATGTACGAACCCGAGGGGCCGAGGTGATATCGTAATCACCGTCCTTCTCTGCAAACAATTTATATTTAAACTACCCTTCCGTAGGGTTTATAAAAATAATGTCCCAAAATTTAAAGTCCAAAGTCCAAAAATATAAAGTGCAAAAGAAAAAGAAAGTCTAAAAAAAAAATCTACAAAAATAAAAATGTCTCTCTTTTTTTTATATAAAAAAAAATCTTCTTCTTTCGCTCCTTTCGCTTTGCCTTTTACTCCAGTCTTTAAGTATACACCAAAAGCTTTGGCAAAATTTTCTTTCGCTCCAAATTTCAAAATCTGAAAGAAAAAGACAAAAACCCAAAAACGTAAAGAAGAACAAATAAAAAAAAAAACCTAAAAAAAAAATATAAAAACTCTAGCCTAAAGACAAGTCCGCGCCGGCGACGCCAAAAATTTGATGTGTTTTCAAAGTTGTTGTAGTAGTATGATTCGTTCAAGACTTGTGAAAGCGGATTTTTAGATTTTTTTTTTAATAAATAAAAATAACGAACTAAATTAAAAAGATGTTGTGAAAATTATGGAGAGAATATGACTAGGATTCCACCATTGGTTGATATTAGTGATTTAATAAAACAATAATTATGCAACTCAACATTCAGATTGATTCTAATAGTATTGCCTAGACATGTAGATTTCCAAAAGAATAGATGTTAATCCAAGCATAGAATATAAAAACCCTAAAGCAAGCATATTCTATCAAGAGAAAATACACCTAACTAATAAAAATCATATAAAATTTTTTTAGTTCAATGCAAAAATCATAATAGAGTTGTTGTAATTAATTAATAAAAATATATCACTTTTACCGAAACAACGACTTCCTCCATAGCCCCAAGGATTGGGTTTAGCTCCGCATATTGGAAACACACTCAGAATAATTTTTCATTGCTCAAAAGTGTTTACAAGTGATGAAATGGGAGAAAATAATGATTAAACCGGGTTTGCTCTAAACGATCCCCAAACTCTCCATCCCCTCACTGATACCCAAGACACTCTTATTTATACTGTGAAGCCAATCTTAGGTCGACAATCATCTCAATTACTCCAAAAGATCTTTGCAGTTAATGAAAGTATTTCACGGGAATATTTCCTCTCCATTTTCACACGTCTTCTGAGTTGTATGGTATACCCAAATCTTCTCATTTAATTGAGCCAAATAATGAAGAGAATATCTTCAATTAATTCCGTGAATAACTCCTTCCCTGTTTTCGTAAATATCCAAAAGTATACGATTTCCTTCCGTTCAAGACACGCACAAAATCTTACTATCATGGTAATAAGATAATCATGTCTTAAAGAGACAAATATCCCCATAATATCATGACCAGAATCTCACACAGTTGAGATTTCTTTTCCCGCCAAATATCTTTCCCGTGAAGAAGAAGATGGGTGCCCCTTATCCGGTCTTGGGGTGCGAATAGCAGATGCCATGAGGGATGTCTCTGATCAGCTGCTTGGGTGCAAATATCCTTTGGGTACCCCTTATCATTTGGGCTCCCCTTATCCACAAGTGAGAGTTTGAATAACACGTTCCTTCCGGTGCTTTAGACGACTTTTCGAGCCGATTTTTCCAAGAATGTTTATTTCCAAAAATACCTAAAAACACATAAAATACCATAATAAGTACAAAAAATCGAGTACCAACAATACATGAAATTAAGGACAACGTAGACACAAAAATGTGTCTATAAATGACTACGTGAAAAGATTCAGAGTCCAGGCCCTGGGCTGTCATGATCCAAAAGTCACGTAGCAACAACTTGTAGACTTGTGTATCAACGGCATGATCCCGGTCTACAGAGCTTTGTTGGAAAATCTTCGTTTCCATACCTTCTCAGAGCTTCATGAAGCGGCAAAGAGATCGACAACTACTGCACTCGCTTTACTGGAAAGAACAAAAGCCACAAAGGCTGAAGAATCGCGAGCAAAAGTCAGGACTTTC
This sequence comes from Papaver somniferum, assembly GCF_003573695.1. Classification (NCBI taxonomy): domain Eukaryota; kingdom Viridiplantae; phylum Streptophyta; class Magnoliopsida; order Ranunculales; family Papaveraceae; genus Papaver; species Papaver somniferum. The sequence continues at coordinate 14,397,026 of NC_039359.1, read as the reverse complement.
TCCATCTATGAACAACCAGTTAAAGAAGCAAATCAGTCATTGATTGAGCATGTCTGTGAATTTCTCTATCTGTCGAAGGAGCATAGGGGAGACATGTTCATGGCTCTGAACCACATAGTGTCTGGGAAACGTCTACTGATTCCAGAAGCACTTCCTGAACCTCCAGCCACTGACAAGGAAATGTATGATTGGGGAATGTCACCACGGTGCATATTAAGGGAAATGAATTCAAGAGAGCATTTGTTGATGTTGGCACTGCCATCAACATCATTCCTTTGAAAACTCTCAAAGTCGCCGGCATTACTCGACAAGAAGCTACACATGCTCCCATGTCAATCAGAGATCATGAAGGGATACTTAGAGATGCATACGGCCACATCACCCTCAAAGTCAGAGAAAATTCAGCCTGCACTGAGACCAAGTTTTATGTAATCTGGGAAGATCTAGGATATGACATGATTCTTGGACGACCTTGGATTCATACCGGAAAGGCGACTCGAATGCCTTCGATTGAATAAATCTCCGACTCAGAAGAAATAGAAGATACTCCATCATTCGAGCATCTGTAGGAAGTTAAAGCCTTGGTGGAATTAGCACAGCAACCTGGAGAAAGTGCACACTCTTTCATCAAAAGGTTCCGTACTCAGGCAAGTCTTATTCCCCTTCATGCACCTATAATACCAATGTTTAATCAAATTGCCCTGGTCCGGGGAATTATTCCCACCAAAATCTTAGCCAAGTACTATGAGTGGATAGCCTCACCTCAGCAATATTACACCAAATGGTTGAGTACGGAGCCTCTTCAAAATGATCGTTCTATCAAAAAATTTGTTGCTGAAGATTTGGCTAAGCATGACAGACAGTATGCCGAATACTCCCCTCTGCACGAGTGTCCATGTGTGTCGCAACCCTGGAATACCATCATGCAAGGAATTCCGAATCAGCAGAAGATATTCAAGGCGCGGACGACCAAGCCTAACAAATTCAAGGAAGGATATCTAGTTCTTAAGACAACTAAGCGTGATCTCCATTCTGCGAGGAGCTCCAATTGGGAAAGACCTTTCATGGTCGCAAGATCGAGGCTACTGCAAACTGATCAACACAGATGGGAGGACCCTGCCGGTGATCCATGAAAAATTGTCTTAAGGCATTTAACGCCTGAAATTATCGGACATTTGAGGTACTGGGCGTTTGAGCATTCATGGCGTCTGGGATTTGGTGTTTAGGATTTTCTTTCATTGTATTTCAATTTCTCCAAAACGTTTGCAATACTTTCATTCTTTGTTTGAATTCAACAATTTATCAAAGTTCAGTTCATTTTGCTTAAAGAAAATATCTATCAAATAAAATCCTCAATCATCTACCAATCCAAAACCAATCAATATCAAAACCAAAATAAAACCTCACATCTCTCAGAAGTCCAGAAGTTCAAGAGATTATGAAAATGAAATCAAAGAAAATTAGCAAAGAAGGATTTTCGCTCCTCTGCATCCTTCAAGACTTGCAAAGCCGCCTTCTCCATGTTCATCTCCTCAGTCATCTTAGCAATCTTGTCTTCTTTCTCCATCACAGCATCATTGGGAAAGGGTATGTTATTCTCACACGAGTTCTTGATTGTATCTATTTTCTTACGAAGCCACTTCACGTTGAAGCCAAGTCTTTCAGAATTATCCAAGTTGAACTCCCAATCAAAGAGTACATCTGGAGTCACAATATTTCTGGACCCTAGAGCATATATCACTTAGAACACGTAAGATGACACTTACTTGCATTGTTAAAGCATAAGCGCGTCCAGGGTCTCTGATAACAATGATGTGACCAAACTTCCTCCATATCTTCTCGTACAAGCCTGCATATCCAATAGGAACGCTGAATACACTAACAAGTTCATGATATGGGAGGGATGCATAAAATGGAGGATCAAAAGCAACTCCCGCACTTGGATATTCATGCACCACTATACGGTTCTCAATTACTGGAGCAACTTCTACGGTCATGGCAGCATTTTCTTCAGTCTCCTCTACTTGTGACTCGGTTTCTTCTACTACTGGAGTAGCAACAATCGAGGTTTCCATAACTTCAGTAACAACCCCCTCATGGCCTTGAAGTTCAGGGATGGTTGTCTCTTCATCAATAACTCCAGGGCTGCTCGCGTTATCATTATTGATTTCAGTATCCTCAACTTCGGTATTTGGTACCTAATACGAAGATTACATGAGGTTAGAGAAATCTAGACATGGAAACCAAATAGGATCATAAACTACAGCGTACAATCAGTCCAACATCATCAAGTTTCATCATTATGCACTCAAGACGCGAGCAAATAGCGTGAATTTCATAAAAACACGCTTTGCGGTAAGCTCATCTGAAGAGATTTTACTCTACCCTGCACAAGATGACGAACTAGGAGCAATCTACAAGGAATCTGAGGAGGAGTTATATACCATTCTTTTCGTATGGATGTTTTCTACAACATATCAAAATTTCATAACAATCCGATGAACCATCAAGGAGATATGGTCAAAACATTGGACAACATACAGTCTGAAAAAGTTCTGAAAGTCTCCTAAAAGTTTACAGTTTCGCCTTTTTCAGGCCCTAAACATGCCCAAAACTTAAAAAGCTTTTATGTGAAAGCTTGGAAATTCTACGGGATTGAAGGTACATATGCATACCGCGAAAATCTGACTTCATATGAAGATTTTATGGCGTTTTTGCTAAAAGGCTGAGTTCTGAATTTTCTGGCGACGTATTTCAGCAAAGTTTTTCGTATATGCACATGGATTCTCGTTCACTCATTCATAAATCAAAAATTTAATGTTTCTATGGACTAAATATAAGAGAAATACTTACTTGGGTAGTCTCTGAAATGTTCAAAGGATCGGAATTGCTCGTGTCAACATCAAGAGGCTCATTACTTCCATTCGATTTCGAACCCTGGAAATTTCTTTATATCTATTCTCCGAGGATGAACGCGCATCAACACTCTACACTTATGTAATGACATCCTCCTGGACATATTCTCAAACAATTAACATTTTCTATTTGAAGCATCATATTTGGTTGTGGAAGAGTACTCAAATCATTTTCTTCTTCAACGCTCAAATCAGAAATTGTTTTCCCAGCAACAGAGAATTGAAGACCGTCAATACTTGACGGAGAAAAGTTATGTAACCAAATAACAAATATTGGTTTTACGATCCCGGTAATGCGGATAGAATAAGTCACTGTGGAAAAGTGTTGACAACTCACCAAAGAAACAACCGGGGACTTTATAGTGTTAGGCATCAACTTACAATTCTTGTTCCTACCTTCTCCACCGTGAATGACTGTTTCTGCTTCCGAGAAATTCACTTCAATACGAGGTCTCACAACACGACCGTCCTACAAAAATAAATTGATACGATAATCAAAGGAAATTATTTTAATTTTATGAAGAACGTGCAAAAAGATACATACTGGTGAACATCCTGGAGATGTCATTCGCTTATCGCCGCCGGAGATGTGTTTCAATCTTGGTCGAGAAGCAATCATATCAGCAGAAGGAGGCTCTTTCACTAAAGGTTGGCCAAACATTACGAAATCGTGTAAACGCTCAATCTGCTGATCCCAGAAGTCTATGTAACCTGGAGTTACATATCCTGGAGAACCTACTTCCACATGTGTGCGATCTAAACAGGTTTTAAGCTGTTCCACTGGTGGTTTCTTCCTTCAAAAAGTTGGAACGCATTGATCCATGCCCATCTGATGAGCCGCTCTATCAATGTTGTATTCTTCTACTGAATAGTCTCCATATATTGTTGATATCAAGTGACCTGGAGTACAACTCAATATAAAAGATCTCTCGCCATCGCTCAAGCCAACGACAAATTTCAAAGTCATACTTTCTTCGGTATTGAAAGTTTGCAACCGAGAAACATAAGGAGGAATCAGCACCCAGGGGTGGAAATTAAACTCAGATTCATTGTCTAACACATCAATGAAGCGTGTCTTGGATTGAGGTTGCTTCGTAGACCAGCGCATAATCCTGGCATTATCCCTCTCAGGAACAATACGACGAGAATCAACAACATTCAGCCCTTGCAAGATGCTACAGGTAATAGGTGCATAACTCTTGAAGCGTTCCCACATCAAGGCCTGGAGAAACATCGTATTGGCGTAGCATTCAATCTTCATAAATTCATTCGAAACATTGGAGTCTATAACCAAGGAATCCAGGTTAGAGTAAAAAGAACCCAAGAATAGACTACCTATGGGAAGTTGTTCACCTTGTGCCATCTTAATAGCAAAGGGAATTACAAATGGTTTAGCAAAGTTCTGATGTCTTCAAACACGTCACTAAACAACCATAAACACAAGAAAGCGGCAATAAATAACATACCATCAGTCTCGTCAAGAGGAATATCTCATGGCCACCAGTGTGTTAACCAGTGGGCATAACAACCTTTGCCATACGCCTTATTAATTCTCTCCATCTCGGCTGTCAAGATATTGGAAACTGTTGTCTCCTCTGTTAAAATCTCTTCAGGGGAAGTTACCTGTGATCAAGAGATGCAACAAAACAACTACATCCTCCAAGGTAATAGTAAAATCTCCCCATATGCATATGAAGGTGTGAGTTGGAATGCACCCGCGAGCAAGTAGAGCTACAATACCTCGTGTGTCATGAAAAATGAACAAATCTCCAGACGCTTGGATATCTCTGGTCACATGTGCTCTATCCAACATGCCTCTAACGCGAGGAAAACCCAACATGTGTCTCTCCCATCCAGAGAATTTTTCTAAAGGCCGTCGAGAAAGATTGAATTCTATAATCGATGCAAGGAAAAGTTCTCGTTCAAGACAAAATCGAATGGCTGCTCGAGGATTCACCAGTTTCTTCTTAACGACCTCTATAGGATTTATCAAAAGGCGAAATGCTGGAGATTGAAGACGTTTTTCAGTTCCCTGTTGAACCGCGAAAAATGCATCATCTATGTTTGGAACGTTTTTGAGCCCAAGAGTTTCTTCTTCTTCTTCACCAGCAGAAGTCTCATCCATACATGTATCGTCTCTGGAGGCATCATTTTCCTGGGAGTCAGACATCCTTGTGAAGTAGCTGTAATGTGCACAAAACATTATACTTCAGTGTATCATCATACAAGGTGCAAACTTCGACAATATGATGGAGTTATATAATCTGACAGCAGAATACTTATGCAGACATCTACAAAAATGGTAATTCTTAACTCTTACCTCTTTACAATTTCACTATCACGGTAATTGTGATATAAGAGTTAGCACTCCAAAATTAGTTCGTTCCTTGAAACCTGCAATAACGAACAAATCTTTATCATTTGAAAATTGAAACCTGATTTTTCATAAAATCATGAACATAATTTTCATAATATAAACATCCACAACTGAGCTATGAAACTTGCACCAAGACAATATTTCACCATAAATAAATTGTGTAATTTCGAGGGTCATTCAAAACCCATGTTTTGATTTTACGAAACAATGGTTAACGTGAATAATTCATGTAAAATTTTCAAAACATTTATTTACTCATGCAAATAAATATATGGAACTGTATATGTCACGGTTTCACAAAAAAAAATCGTGAACAGGTCACGATTTCATAAAAAATCTCTTTTCCTTCGTACTATCATCCGTCTTTGAAACGAGGGTTTATTTCGATTTTGTGAAAGTTCACATCTTGCAATATAAAGTTTTGGTTTTAATGAAAGCTCATAAAAAAAAATTTATCACTGGACTCAGGTCTATATATAAAAAAAAAATATCTCCTAAGTCAGGAATTATTACTAGTTTCTTAAACTAACGATCGAACGAACATACGTTTTCTAAAACAAGGGTTTTCAACAAAACTCACACTCATATACACATGTATAGAATTTAACATGATCAAAGCATGAACAACTCATGAAATCAGCAAGCAAAAAAAAAAAAAAATTTTACCTGGTCGGTGCTGGCCGAAGTATGGTCGGACGGCGCCGGCGATCTCTCTCCTGCTTCCTTCTAAGCTTAGACGTGAGGGTGATGAAAAGAGGAGTGTGGTGGTCGGTCGTGAGGAAAAAAATGGGGGGGGGATTAATCCCTTTTATATCAAATTTTATTTCCAGAACCTAATTTCACAAGGATCTCCTTATTTGGGCCCGATCCGTGAATCCTAAACAGACCAAGATTCCACCATCAAATCAGCGGTTCTACACCAATTTATGCTCGTTGGGTGACGCTCTATTATTCCACTGGGGTTTTCATTCAAACCATGGTTTGCTCATTTAGTCAAAATCCGGTAACGTCTTATCTTATGACTAAGTTCAATTACTTATTTTATCTGTAACTGGAAAATCACCAGTCAGTTGCTGACTGAGAAACATGACCGTCCCTCACTAAGCAGGGGACTTAATGTAGATGGTGTATTTTCGACAAGGGTTAAAATCATAAAACCATAATTATAATGCTCCTGATCCGACAATCAGATGAGTATTGAGGCTCATGTCTCTCATTGAAGCATGAAAGCTCATGCCATGAAATCTCTGACTGAGAAGGTTGTCTCTCAGAGTATATGTATATGTGTAGTCTCTCAGGTGAGGCAACGACACATCTCATAAATACTGAGCAATATCACTAATTATTTCTATATAGAATCGAGAGATTGAACGGCTCCTAGACAGCTTGCCTGCTAGTATAGAGCAACAACGTCTTCAGGATGCAAAAATGTTTTCCCTGACTATATAAAGGAAATATGACGCTTCAACAAGCTCATATCTCTTAATTCTCAGATAATTAATGCTCCTAGACAGCATGCCTGCTAGTATAAAACCATCAATTAATTATCTCTAATCGTTAACAGAATATTCAACAATATTCTATGATCCTTCGTAATACTTCGTCACTTCAATTTGTGGTTCTTCCCAGAAGAATTCCATGGGTTATTGATAAATATTTGACATATGGGCATCTGAGCAGCTCTCGAGTAAGCCCCGACCAAAATGGTGCAAGTGTACTCAACAATAATGCACAAACGAGCACCTGAATGCACAAACGAGCATTCCAAAACACGAAGGAACGATGAACCTATGCAAAATAGGAAGAAAATAATAAAATATTACTCGAGGCGTTGGGAGACTGGGCCCACCGGTCGGCCGGTCGTGCCGTGGTCAGTCCCACGCCCAATTTTATATTTTATCGTATTTTTATTATTTTCCCTGATCTCATGAAAATCCCTACATTTGAGCAAATCTCCTTCGTCTCAAGGAAACTCCCCAGTCTCATGGTGTTTCCTCGTATCAAAGAAATAATAGTAAATTAGGAAAGATGTCGTGGGACTGGACTCACTAGCCGGCCGGTCATGCCCTAGCCATGGCCGGTCCCACACCTCATGACTCCTTAATATATTATTATTATTTCACTCATCCCATGAAAATTCCTTGAATTCATGAAATTTCCCTCAAGTCATGAAAATAATGTAAAATTAGGGAAACTCGTGGGACCGGGCCCTAGCCGGCCGGTCATGCCCTAGTCGGTCCCACACGCCATTTATTTTATTATTATTATTTTATATGTTTCCCTCATCTCATGGAAACTCCCTGATTTCAACAAATTCCTTGGTTTCAAAAAACCTCTTGATTTTATGATATTTCTCTAAAATCATGAAAAATATAATAAAATTAGGAAAAGTGCCTTGGGACGGGCTCTTTGGCCGGCCATGCCTTGGCCATAACCGGTCCCATACTTCCTATTTTATTATTATTATTTCCATAATCTCATGGAAATTCCTTAACTTCATGAAATTCCTCAGTTTCATGATATTTCCCTCACATCAAGGAAAATACATAAAATTGTGAAAGGTGCTGCGGGACCGAGCTTGCTAGATGGCCGGTCATGCTTTAGCCGTGGCCGGTCCCACACCTTGCAAATCCCCTATTTTATTAATTATTTTTCATCATCTCATGAAGATTCCCCAGTTTCAGCAAAACCCTGAATCCTTCATATTTTCTCAAAATGTTGCTCAAACGCGCATCGGAAAATATTGAAATTCTCAGGACTGAGACAAGGACATTATGGTGACGCGGGCATGTCTCCTTGACCGACCAAGGTCGGACCTGCGGCTTTCAAAAATCCGGTCCCACGTGTTTTTAACAATTTTGACCTAATTTGCTCAATCGCTCATATTGGTCCAAACTCTTCTTAAACAACTCATAGTTTGCTCAAACGACCATCAGCTGGTCCCATGATCACCAAGGGCCGGTCTCATGCCCCCTTGGTCGGTCCCTCATCTCTCCATAATCAGGTTTTACTACCTAACGCTCACATGAGCATTATTTTTAATAAATGATGAAACCAGCATTTAATCATCTTTTCACCAACTGGTCTTCAAGAGACTTTGGTATTTTGCTCACTTGAGCATATGGGAGCTACACGGTCGATTCATCATCCCATGTAGCCGGTCCCTCCTTCATATCATGAACGGTTTTCAATAAATCATCAATTGATCAAAATTAGGTTTTGAATCCAAGGTTCATAATTCCAGATTCAAACACTAAATTTTATGTTAATCCCATGGTCAGCACTCTAATTAATTATACTCGGTTGAGCTGCCAGTATTTTAAATTTATCTTGGTCCTGCTACCAATACTTCATCAAATGAGCAACATTCGCTCAGACGAGCAATATTTGCTCAGACTAAGGAATATTGGTTCAACTACCAATATTCAATAATTCATCAAACGAGCAACATTTGCTCAGATGATCAATATTTGCTCGCATCAAAAAATATTAGTTCAACCATCAATATTCAACGATTCATCAAATGAACAATATTTGTTCACTTTAGCTATCAACATTTATTCGAGAATTATACCTCTGTCTCAACAGAAACGTTCAATTTGTGAGTCTCAGAAAATTTGCAAATCACGTTCAACTCAGCAATATATGGACTCATCGTCCCATGAAGTCAGCAACTGACTAACTAAAACCACGAGACATCAATCGTGTCACATGGGGGGATATTAACTAGGGTTTTGGTCTGGCGGTCTATGGCACGTGTGTTCATGCACACGATGAGAATGTGAGCAAGTCGTGCAATCAGTTGGAGGAGTTAGCAAAGAAGTGGATGGAAAATCAACCAAGTCTCTGCATGATGAGCAACTGGTTTTAACACGATTTCCCACTTCCCTAATCTTTGACTCCAGAAACTGTCACACTTCATGGGATCAAGGTGTTTACAATTCAGTAATATAAAAAGGCCTCTGAATCCTGATTGAAGAAGATAAGAATTTCTCGACAAGTTCACACAGACAATCTTTTGTCTACACGAACTCATCGTCTGAGCAGTCACTCTCAACTGAGTAAAATTCAATCATTCAGAACTTTCTTACGCAGAATACATAACACACCTACAATCTCGATCACCATTGATCTCACACATTTCTCAGCTTCCCTCCTACAGATCAACCCATCCTCTCTTATGACCGAATTGACTCTGGAACGACCATTGTCTTGGTTTAGGCCGGAGTCCTACATATTGATCTCTCGAACTTAAAGCACTCCCTTATTGTAGTGCATATGTGTGAGGTTGAGCATTTGCTCGGTTCAAGGAGTCTCCTACGCACGGTCATCTCCTCAATTACGTAAAAACCAGCAATCGTTTTTCCCCATCTACAATGTGTTAAGAACTGAGTTGAAAAAGGTTACTTCTTACCTTGGTCTCATAAAGACACATGTTAAGGATCTTCTAAATGAGGATATTTTCTCTGAAGAAGCAGTAGATGCTGTCAATCACAAGCTCAAAAACCTCAAGGCTCGTGAGGATTCCAAAATGTCTTTTTTATTTCAGTTCGTGTTCGTGTTCGGTTTTGGTGGTTTAAGAGAATGTCCTTGTTCTTTATATTGTTGATTTTATATGTAGGAGATCTTCTTATGAGAATTTTATTCTTGTGTTTTAGGAAGATCATAACTAGAGTTTGGAATAGCCATTATTGTGATTACACATAGCTATGTCCACGTTTTTCATCTTCAATTTTTTTAGATTTATTTGTTTAAATTCTAAAATTTGTTTAGAAGATGATTTTTTACAGTATTAATCTTTATGGTTTTATATATTGCAATTTTTTATGAGATATGTGTGTTTGCGTCCGTGAACTATGATTGTCCCATAGATGGTCAAAAGTTAAGTCCTTCATATGTCGATATGCAAGTATTGATAAAAGATTGAATGAACTTTTGACTTACAAAAGTTAAAGCCTTTATGTCATTATTTGATGGAAGAAAGGATAAAACTTTTATTTACAAGGGTAATGTCTATTGTATGTCATTGTGTAAATAGTGATGGAAAATAGAATGCATAGTTGTCTATTCCACAATATTGATCTTCCCGGATCCATATTTCTTATGTATGTACTGTGTGGCTTCGTAAGTTCTCTTATGTTGAGCATTTCCGATTAAATTCTCTTGTGGTTAATTTAATTGAGTATTTTGGATACAAATTCATATTTTTATGTGATTTGTGTTGTCCAAAGAAATTCTTCTTTTCTTGTGAAAGTAAGGTCGCTCTTGTTGTTCTTTCAGGAATGACAATTTATAGGGGAGAGTTCTTAATTAAACTTGTTCTTAATTGCGAAATCTTTGTGGGGAGTGCGGATGTGGAATACTATAGGAGTTATCTTGTATCTTTATAAACTCCTTGATGAATGCATTTAGCTTCGGCTATATGATTGCATGATATGTACTTTCTTTTTGTCATGAAGTGTCTCTATGAAAATTTCATTAGGATCCCACTAGTTTTCGTACCTTTGCCAATTTTATTGACAAAAAGGGGGGAGAATTAATGTGTAGTTCACAATACAAATACATATGGTTTTCAGATCATTATGTAAGGGGAAGTGGTTTCCATGTGAGATGGGGTATTGACTAAAGAGGAGTGATACATATCACCATAGTATTGTTGTTGAAGTTGTGATACAATTGAACTTTGATGCTGTGTAATAATACTATGACACTGTATAACAATGAGTGCGAGCTATAGTTTTCTCATTGTTATGGTTACGGATCTTCAACAACGATGATGCTGAATTGAATACCTTTGGAATCATTGGAGTACTTGGAAGTGACGAATATTTCGAGTAATGTTGAAGAACCAAGGAGATCAAACATGCAGATGAGAAGCTGCAAAGTTTATTTATTTTGTATTCCATATGTATTGATAGTTTTGTCACTAAAATTGACAAAGGGGGAGATTGCTATAGCACTACTCGGTCGAACTCGTAAGCGTTTCTATCTCAATCTTGTTCGTCAAGTTTAGTTGCCAAAACTATAAGTCCTGATTTCTAGTCTACTAATAGCTAAGTCTCGTACTAGGATAGAAAGTGTAGTTAAGTTCTAGACTCCATGGTGTTCATCATACAAAGACGAAGAACTAATCAAGGAACTGGTGGAACTTCATCGACAAAAAGGTATGTGGAGACTTGAACTTGTCTATCACTCAAAAGTCTACTTTATCTCCTATATTGAGACAAAAGTCGTATTGCTATATAGACTATGATTATACGCATGTACTATTTCGAGCTGAGTTTATCTCGCTTATGTATTTCTCGAAATATGTGTTGGTATGCTTTCGCTTTGGCCAAGTTCATCTTTACTAGTGACAAAAGTCATATTAGTTTCAATCACTTGAAAATTGCCTTGACAAAAAATAGTTTGTGGAAAACAACTATATAACGTTCTCTAAGAATGTTTCAATGATTGAAATGAGAGTTTAGAACACATAACCATGGTTGGATATAAACATTGTGAGACAACTCATATGTGTGCAAGTCCAATATCCATGAACCAAAGTATGCATACTTTACTGCTCAGGATAACCGGAACTGAAGTCCACGTATTGTCGGAAGTTCACATCCCGTGAATTTCTGCTGGAGTTTGTGAACTGAAAACAAACTTATTCCGGGTGCTTAAGTCCGCATACCAGTATGCGTACTTAAGTACGTTATTTTCTAAAAACAGTTTAGTTCGTGAACTAAGATATTTATATTTTAAGGAATGCAATCTTTGCAAACCGTGGCTATAATGTTCATGAATCGATTCGAGTGAATCAAAATTGTTTTTGTTTCGATTGTGTCTTGTATAATTCTATGAGATCTAAGCAATTAAGCGACTCTCTAACTAGTTCATTTGAGTCATTTGAACTAGTTGCGGTAAAGAAAAATAAGGTTGATATGAAAGTGCTCATATGGCTAACATATGGTTAACTACCGTTGAACCAACGACTTGTACACGTTTAGGTACGGTTACTCAAACCTAAATGAAGTTACATTTCATGTTTGTATAACAAGCTAAGATTCGATCTAACGGTTGAAAGATATTAGCTTGAATCTAATCAGGTTTTCATCTAATGGTGAACATTGAATGCTTTGTTACCAAGGTAGCATTGACTGCAAACCATGATTTGAATACTATATAAAGGAGAACTCTAGCAACTGGGAAACCTAATCCCCACACCTCATGTGTGATACTAGTTGTATAATGTATAGTCGATTCTTCTTTAATCTTAGGTTTCTACCGAGATCCAGTAGGTTAACGACTTGAAGACTTCATTGGGATTGTGAAGCCAGACCTAACTATTTTCTCTGTAGTTGCGTGATTTGATCTTGATGTTTCTATCGTATTGAGTACAATCGTAAGATTGACTTAAGATTAGTTTCTCCGATAGGCAAGATAGAAAAGTAGTCAGAAGCACCTTTGTCTCATCGTTTGTGATTCCACAATATCTAGTTTCGCCATCATACTATTTAGATTATTGAGAGGTGATTAATAATTCCAGGTTGTTCTTCGGGAATATAAGTCCGGGTTATCGATTGGTTCCTGTTCACCTTGATTTATCAAAAGACGGAACAAAACTCGTAGGTTTTTCTGTGGGAGACAAATTTATCTATTCCTGTAGACTTTTCTGTGTGATACAAATTTGTTTATTAAAGTCTTCGACTTTGGGTCGTAGCAAATATTATTTGTGGGTGAGATCAGATAAGGGAATCAAGTGCGTACTATCCTGCTTGGATCAGAGACGCAAGGAGCGCAACTATACCTTGGATCAGTGTGAGATTGATTGGGGTTCAACTATAGTCCAGACCGAAGTTATTTTGTAGTAGGCTAGTGTCTGTAGCGGCTTAATACAGTGTGTGTTCAATCTGGACTAGGTCCCGGGGTTTTCTGCATTTTCCGTTTCCTCGTTAACAAAACTTCTGGCATCTGTTTTATTTCTTTTCGGAATTATATTTTGTTATATAATTGAAACATCACAGGTTGTGCGTTGAATCAATCAATTGATAAATCCAACATTTGGTTGTTGATTGAAATTGATTGACACTTGAACATTGGTCTTTGGTACCGTTCAAGTGATTTCTCTTGTATTAGACTCGCAGATTTCTATTTGCTTGAGTAAGTATTGAATCGAGAAATTGAGATATAACTCCTTGATATACTTTTTATCAAGATTGAGTCTGACTGTCTAGTTGATTCTCTTAAAAGTATATTGGAGTTAGTCCATACAAATTGTTAAGCGAAATATTGGGTGTGGTTGTTAGACCCCCGCTTTTTCAGCTATATAGACTTCTATTATACACATTTGCTATTTCGAGCCGATTTTATCTCGCTTATCTATTTTTCGAAATATGTGTCGGTAAGCTTTCGCTTTGGCCAAGTTCATCTTTACTCGTGCCTAAAGTCATGTTGATCATTTCAACAACTTGAAAATCACTTTGATGGAAAATAGTTTGTGAATAACAACTATATAACATCCTCTAAGAAAGATTCAATGATTGAAATGAGAGTTGAGAACACGTAACCATATTTGGATATAAACATAGTGTGTTCTCACATTTTTGTAAAATTCCAAAACCAGGGACCCAAAGTATGCGTACTGGCGGTTGTTGGAAATCCGGTTGAGTATGCGTACCCATACGCGTACTGGAGGAAAGTTCACGTCCGTTAATTTCTGTTGTAGTTTGAAAGTGAAAAGAAACTCAATCCGGTTATTTAAGTACGCGTACCTGTTCGCATACTTAGGTAGGTTACTTTATAAAATCAGTTTGTTCATGAACTAAAACATTTATATCATAAGGAATGCAATCTTTGCAAACCTTGGCTTTAATTTTCGTGGATCGATTCGAGTGAATCAAAACCGATTTTGCTTCGATTGTGTCTTGTATACTTCTATGAGATCTAAACAATTGAACAACTCTCTAACTATTTGAGTCATTTGAACTAGTTATGGTGAAGATGAATAAGGTTGATATGAAAGTGCTCATATGGCTAACCATTGGTTAACTATTGATGAAACAACTAAGAGTACACGTTTAGGTACGGCAAACCTAAATAAAGTTATATTTCATTTGTGTATAATAAGCTAAGTTCGATCTAACGGTTGAAAGATATTAGCTTGAATCTAATCAGGTTTTCATCTAACGGTGTGTAAAAGTGGGGGTCTAACAACCACACCCAATATTTCGATTAGCAATCTATATGGACTAACTCCAACATAATTTTAAGAGAATCAACTAACAGTCAGACTCAATCTTAATAAAACTATATCAAAGAGTTATATCTCTCTTTCTCGATTCAATACTTACTCAAGCAAATAGAAATCTGTGAGTCTAATTGAATATAAGAGAAATCACTTGAACGGTACCAAAGACCAATGTTCAAGTATCAATTAATTTCAATCAACAACCAAAGGTTGGATTTCCCAATTGATTGATTTAACGCACAACCTGTCATATTTCAATTATATAACAAAATATAATGCGGAAAAGAAATAACACAGACACCGGAAGTTTTGTTAACAAGGAAACCGCAAGTGCAGAAAAACCCCGAGACCTAGTCCAGATTGAATACACACTGTATTAAGCCGCTACAGACATTAGCCTACTATAAACTAACTTCGGTCTGAACTGTAGTTGAACCCCAATCAATCTCACACCGATCCAAGGTATAGTTGCGCTTCTTATGTCTCTTATCCCAGCAGGATACGACGTACTTGATTCCCTTAGCTGATCTCAGCCACAACTAAGAGTTGCTACGAACCAAAGTCGAAGACTTTAATAAAATAATCAGTATCACACAGAAAAGTCTACGGTAATAGATAAATCTGTCTCCCACAGAAATACCTATGAGTTTTTGTTCCATCTTTTGATTTCTTGCCTATCGGAGATGTTTTTGACTTTTTTTATATCTTTACTATCGAAGAAATCAATATCAAGCCAATCTTACGATTTTACTTAGTATGATAGAAACAACAAGATCAGATTATAGAACTACAAGAAAAGTAGGATCGGTTTGACTTCACAATCCTAATTAAGTCTTCAAGTCGTTAACCTACATGGTCTCGGTAGAAACCTAAGGTTAAAGGAGAATCGACTCTAGCTAATACAAATAGTATCAAACAGGAGGTGTGAGGATTAGGTTTCCCAGTTTCTAGAGTTCTCCCTTATATAGTCTTTCAAATCAGGGTTTGCAATCAATGTTATCTTAGTAACAAAACATTCAATATTCACCGTTAGATGAAAACCTGATTAGATTCAAGCTAATATCTTTCAACCGTTAGATATAAACTTAGCTTGTTATACACAAATGAAATGCACGTTTATCTAGGTTTGTGTAACCTTACCCAAACATGTACATCTAGTCGGTTCAACAGTAGTTAACCAAATGGTTATCCATATGAGCACTTTCATATCGACCATATTCTTCTTTACCATAACTAGTTCAAATGACTCAAATGAACTAGTTAGAGAGTTGTTCAATTTCTTATATCTTAGAGAAGTATACAAGACACAATCGAAGCAAAAACGATTTGATTCACTCGAATCGATCATGAACTTTATAGCCATGGTTTGCAAACTTGCATTCCTTAGTTTATATAAGTTTAAGTTCACGAATAATCGTTCTTAGAAAATAACCAACTTAAGTATGCGGACTTAAGTACCCGGAATAAGTTTGTTTTCAGTTCACAAACTCCAGCAGAAAATTCTCAGGATGAGAACCTCCGACAGTACGCGGACTTGGTACGCGGACTCTACTTCCGGTTTTCCTGAGCAGCAAAGTACGCATACTTTGGTTCAAGGAATAAGGACTTATACATGTATGAGTTATCACATAATGATTATATCCAACCATGGTTATATAATCTAAACTCTCATTTCAATCACCGAAACATTCTTAGAGGACGTTATATAGTTGTTGTTCACACACTATTTTTCATCAAAGCAATTTTCTAGTAATTGAAACATAATATGACTTTCGTCACTAGTAAAGATGAACTTAGCCAAAGCGAAAGCTTACCAACACATATTTCGAGAAATATATAAGCGATATAAACTCGGCTCGAAATAGCAAATGTGTATAATCAAAGTCCATATAGCAAAACGACTTTTGTCTCAAGATAGGATATAGAGTAGATAGAATTTTGAGTGATAGATAAGTTCAAGTCTCCACATACCTTTTTGTCGATGAAGTTCCACCAGTTCCTTGAGTAGTTCTTCGTCTTTGCATGATGGACACTGTGGAGTCTAGAACTCAACTACACTTTCTATCCTAGTCCGAGACTTAGCTATAAGTAGACTAGAAATCAAGATTATAGTTTTGATCACTAACATTGACAAACATGCTTGAGATAGCAACGCATACGAGTTCGACCGAGCAGTACTCTAACAATCTCCCCCTTTGTCAATTTTATTGGAAAAACTATCAATACATATGGAATACAAAAATAGATAAATAACCCTTATAATATTCCACAACCGCACTCCCCATAAAGATTTTGCAATTAAGCACAAGTTCAATTAAGAACTCTCCCCCATAAAATTTCATTCCCGAAAGAACAACAAGAGCGACCTTACTTTCACAAGAAAAGAAGGATTTCTTTAAACATAAAAAATCACATACGAATATGAATTTGAATCCAGAAAATACTCAATTAAATTAACCACAAGAAAACCCATGGTTAATTTAATCGGAAATGCTCAACATAAGTGAACTTACGGAGCCGCACAGTATATACATAAAATATGGATCAGGGAAGATCAATACTGCGGAATAGACAAGGATTCATTCTATTTTCCATCACTATTTGTACAGTGACATACAATAGACATAATCCTTATAAACAAAAGTTCATCCTATCTTCCATCAATATTTGCATAATGACATATAATAGGCTTAAAACTTTTGTAATGTCAAAAGTTCATTCATTCTTTTATCAATACATGCATATCGACATATGAAAGACTTAACTTTTGACAAGGTATGGGACAATCATAGTTCACGGACGCAAACATACATATCCCATAATAAATTTGCAATATGAAAAACCATAAAGATTAATACTGCAAAAATCATCTTCCAAACAACTTTTAGAATTTAAATAAATAAACTTAAAAACATGAAGATGAAAATATTGGGCATAGCTATGTGTAATCACAATAATGGCTATTCCAAACTCTAGTTATTCTTCCTAAAAACACAAGAATAAAATTCTCATAAGAAGATTTATTAGACAAAATAAAATCACAGTTCATTGAGAGCCTCATACCTTTCAATGAATCCGTCAAAGAAGGTATCACTGATTTCTTTTATTCTCTTGACCGTAGACAAACCATGTTCGTGAGTTAGAACACTAACTTTACGATAAACAACCCGAGCAAGCTGTCTAGCCTTGACACAGTCCATGATGAGCTTCTTTTGATTCCGTATCAGAATATTCTGATTAACAAGGATTCTGGCCTGACCATCTAAGAGTTGGTTTAGTTGTAGTTGAAGGTTCGCAAACTCGACTTTTGAATCGTTCTGAAAACGAGTTAAATCCTTGACAGAATCATCAATACAGGAGTTTTGATCCTTTCTTTCAAGCATCTTCTTTAGAACTAGCTCTTGAATTGACCCACGTTCTTGAGTGTCTTCCTCCATATCAAGATGCACTATCTCTTGAGATTTTGCAGAGTTCTCCATATATTTTTGATAGGGATGGAATAAAACAATAGAGAGGATATATGTGTTTGTAAACATGAAACTATTGTTATGGAAACCCTATGAACTCACAGGAGTAGGACACGGACGTTCACGGACCATTCACAAGAGGGGGATGGATTTGAACTAAATCCAGTAAGAGGAAAAACACAATGCTTGTCAAATATTGCTCAATAATCCTTAGAATTAGAGCCTGAGTCATAAAACAGTCTTTCATAACTTTGATTGATTGACAAAAGAAAACGATACACAATGACGTACAACAAATCTTGAGACTCCCATAGTCATCATCCTTGTACCTCTCAAGATAGATTCAAGGATGAGATTACCTAAATTTAGGTAAAGGAGTGAGAAGTGATCTCAATACCAAACATGGGAGAGGGGTTGTACAGGTTGTTTAACCGTTTTACTTGTATATTCCCCCTTTTCCATTCATTATAACGTATTCCAGAGGAATTGGTCATAAATCCTTTCAAAAGTCCATCTGAAGGATTTTTCTGAGGACTGAGTCTAGGACCTCTAGAAATAGGTTCCAGAAAATGGAATTTTGAGGAGTTCCATTTTCTTGATCTAGACTTACCAGACTTGTTCTTATGAACACGAGGAAAGTCTTCATTAGTGGCACAAGAGTTTATACCGTAATGAGGAACATGCAACCTGTGATGATTTCTTGAATATAGATCATTTTTATAAGATTTCTGGTTTTCTATCGACAAGAGATTCACTGTAGATGTCCTCAGCAAATTATGGAGATTAGAAATTTGTTTCCTCCTAGCAAAACAATGAATAACATAATGATTATTTTTCCCACAGAAAGAACAACATCGAGAAATTGAGACATGATTTCCTTGATCCAAACCTTCATCCTTTCACATGCACGTTTTGCGAGTGATTCTTAGTAGGTACTTCTTTGTAGGAATTTTTATTTACACGAGGTAAAACCTTGTGAGGATCAGGAGAAGGTGTAGAGGATGACTTAATCATCAAAATAAAGTTTTCCTTTTTTCAAGGTGTTATACTGTTCTTGGGCAAGTTGCAGAGATGCAACAAGTTTCTCTTTTTCAACACGATAGTTGTTTATTTGTGATGAATGCGTCTCGATCAAATGTTTTTCTCTAATTGAATCTTCCTTGACAATATCCTCAAGAAAACTAATCTTTTCACGCTGTAGAGAAGTTTCTTGAAGAAGTTTTTCGATATTGTTAGAGAAGGACTCAATGATACTATAGAGTTCACGTTCTTGACCAAGAAACTTTTCAAATTCATTAATGAGCTGAGCATGATCCTGAAAATCAATAGTCTCAGTCGAATTTTTTGAGATTCTGGTGAGCTCCTTTTCAGCTTTTGCGAAAGTGTCAACTATCTCTTTAGAGGAACATATATCAACATTTGATACATCTTTTTTTCTACCTCGGGATTCGGGATAATCAGCGAAGGAGTAATCCTTTGAGGTGACCCCAAGACGTTTGACATAGTTAAAAGCTTTGGAAGGCATTTTGGTATGCGTATATGCCAGAGATGATATTCTGTCCACAGACTCAGATTGCTACAAACACAGACTGATAAGATCTTTAAACGTGTTTGCCTTCTCTGATACCAATTGAAAAAGCGGGGGTCTAACAACCACACCCAATATTTTGATTAGCAATCTGTATGGACTAACTCCAATATACTTTTAAGAGAATCAACTAAATAGTCATACTCAATCTTAATAAAAGTATATCAAAGAGTTATATCTCTCTTTATCGATTCAATACTTACTCAAGCAAATAGAAATCTGTGAGTCTAATTGAATACAAGAGAAATCACTTGAACGGTACCAAAGATCAATGTTTAAGTATCAATCGATTTCAATCAACAACCAAAGGTTGGATTTCCCAACTGATTGATTTAAGCACAACTTGTAATATTTCAATTATATAACAAAATATAATGCGGAAAAGAAATAACACAGAAGCCAAAAGTTTTGTTAACGAGGAAACCGCAGATGCAGAAAAACCCCGGGACCTAGTCCAGATTGAACACACACTGTATTAAGCCGCTACAGACACTAGCCTACTACAAACTAACTTTGGTTTGGACTGTAGTTGAACTCCAATCAATCTCACACTGATCCAAGGTACAGTTGCGCTCCTTACGTCTCTGATCCCAGTAGGATACTATGCACTTGATTCCCTTAGCTAATCTCACCCACAACTAAGAGTTGCT
Source organism: Papaver somniferum (assembly GCF_003573695.1). Classification (NCBI taxonomy): domain Eukaryota; kingdom Viridiplantae; phylum Streptophyta; class Magnoliopsida; order Ranunculales; family Papaveraceae; genus Papaver; species Papaver somniferum. The sequence goes on along the minus strand of NC_039359.1, from coordinate 14,376,797 downwards.
ACAACCCAAAATCGAAGACTCTAATAGACAAATCTGTATCACACAGAAAAGTCTACGTTAATAGATAAATATGTCTCCCAAAGAAATACCTACGAGTTTTTGTTCTGTCTTTTGATAAATCAAGGTGAACATGAACCAATTGATAAACCAGACTTATATTCCCGAAGAACAGCTCAGTATTATCAATCACCTCACAATAATCTTAATCGACTAGCGAAGATGTTTGTGACTTCTTTTATATCTTTCCTATCGGAGAAATCAATCTCAAGACAATCTTACGATTGTACTTAGTACGATAGAAACATCAAGATCAGATCATACAACTACAAGAAAAGTAGTATCGGTCTGGCTTCACAATCCCAATGAAGTCTTTCAAGTCGTTAACCTACAGGGTCTCAGTAGAAACCTAAGGTTAAAGGAGAATCGACTCTAGCTTATAAACCTAGTATCACACAGGAGGTGTGGGGATTAGGTTTCCCAGTTGGTAGAGTTCTTCCTTATACAGTCTTTCAAATAGTCTTTCAAATCAGGGTTTACAATCAATGTTAGCTTAGTAACAAAGCATTCAATATTCACCGTTAGATGAAAACCTGATTAGATTCAAGCTAATATATTTCAACCGTTAGATCAAAACTTAGCTTGGTACACACAAATGAAATGAACGTTTATCTAGGTTTGTGTAACCGTACCCAAACATGTACATCTAGTTGTTTCAACAGTAGTTAACCGAATGGTTAGCCATATGAGCACTTTCATATCAACCATATTCTTCTTTACCATAACTAGTTCAAATGACTCAAATGAACTAGTTAGAGAGTTTTTCAATTGCTTAAACTTTATAGAAGTATACAAGACACAATCGAAGCAAAAACGATTTGATTCACTCGAATCGATTCATGAACTTTATAGCCACAGTTTGCAAACTTGCATTCCGTAGTTTATATAAGTTTAAGTTCACGAATAATCGTTTTTATAAAATAACCAACTTAAGTACGCGGAATTAAGTACCCAGAATAAGTTTGTTTTCAGTTCACAAACTCCAGTAGAAATTCTCGGGATGAGAACCTCCGACAATACGCGGACTCTAGTTCCGGTTTTCCTGAGCAGCAAAGTACGCATACTTTGGTTCAAGGAATAAATACTTATACTTGTATGAGTTACCACACAATGCTTATATCCAACCATGGTTATATAATCTAAACTCTCATTTGAATCATTGAAACATTCTTAGAGGACGTTATATAGTTGTTGTTCACACACTATTTTTCGTCAAAACAATTTTCAAGTAATTGAAACATAATATGACTTTCGTCACTAGTAAAGATGAACTTGGCCAAAGCAAAAGCTTACCAACACATATTTCGAGAAATAGATAAGCGAGATAAACTCGGCTCGAAATAGCAAATGTGTATAGTCAAAGTCTATATATCAAAACGACTTTTGTGTCAAGATAGGAGATAGAGTGAATAGGATTTTGAGTGATAGATAAGTTCAAGTCTCTACATAACTTTTAGTCGATGAAGTTCCACCAGTTCCTTGATTAGTTCTTCGTCTTTGTATGATGATCGCCATGGAGTCTTGAGCTCAACTACACTTTATATCCTAGTCAGAGACTTAGCTATAAGTAGACTAGAAATCAAGACTTATAATTTTGATCACTAACATTGACAAACATGCTTGAGATAGCAACGCATGCTAGTTCGACCGAGGTAACTTAGATTGCAAACCCTGATTTGGAGACTATATAAATGAGAATTCTAGCAACTGGGAAACCTAATCGTCACACCTCCTGTGTGATACTAGTTGTATAAGCTAGGGTCGATTCTCCATTAGCCTTAGGTTTCTCTCAAGACCCTGTAGTTTAACGACTTGAAGACTTCATTGGGATTTTAAAGCCAGACCCAACTATTTTCTCTGTAGTTGCGTGATCTGATCTTGCAGTTTCTATCATAATTCAGTGCAATCGTAAGATTGGATTGAGATTTATATCTCCGATAGGCAAGATAGAAAAGTAGTCACAAACAACTTCGTATCATCGTTTGTAATTCCACAATATCTTGTTTCTCTAGTCGATTAAGATTATTGTGAGGTGATTAATATTTTTAGGCTGTTCTTCGGGAATATAAGTCTGGTATATCAATTGAATTCTGTTCACCTTGATTTATCAAAAGACAGAACAAAACTCGTAGGTATTTCTGTGGGAGACAAATTTATCTATTCCTGGAGACTTTACTGTGTGAGATAGATTTGTTTATTAAAGTCTTCGACTTTGGGTCGTAGCAACTCTTAGTTGTGGGTGAGAACATCTAAGAGAATCAAGTGCATAGTATCCTGCTGGGATCAGAGATGTAAGGAGCACAAATGTACCTTGAATAAGTGTGAGATTGATTGGGGTTCAACTACAGTCCATACCGAAGTTAGTTTGTAGTAGGCTAGTGTCTGTAGCGGCTTAATACACTGTGGTGTTCAATCTGGACTAGGTCCCGGGGTTTTTCTGCATTTGCGGTTTCTTCGTTAACAAAACTTCTGGTGTCTGTGTTATTTCTTTTTCTTATTATATTTTGTTATATAATTAAAATATCACAGATTGTGCGTTAAATCGATCAATTTGTAAATCCAAACTTTGGTTGTTGATTGAAATTGAATGATCCTTGAACATTGGTCTTTGGTACCGTTCAAGTTTTCTCTCTTATATTCAATCAGGCTCGCAAATTATTATTTGTTTGATTGCGGATTGAATTGAGATATTGAGATATAAATCTTTGATATACTTTTCTTAAGATTGAGTCTGACCATCTAGTTGATTCTCTTGAAAGTATATTGGAGTTAGTCCATACAAATTGCTAAGCGAAATATTGGGTGTGGTTGTTAGACCCCCGCTTTTTCAGATAAAGCAAGAGAGTAGGCTTGAGTGTCTAAGATGCTTTTTAGAAGACGTTCCTCTGTGGCATAGGCTTGTGCAAGCTATATATATACAATGTATTAGCCCAGATGTAATATCTAAAGCTAAAAGCAACTAATCTCAAACAAGCGTTATTTCCATTGATTGGATAAAGTCCAAGCAAAATATCGCAGACCCTTTGACGAAAGGTTTCTCCAAAGAGATAGTTAGAAATACATCAGGGGGTGGAGGGGGGCTTAAGCTCATCAATTAAACTTGCCATGAAGGATACTCAACCTTGCTGACTACAGATCCCAGGATCAAGGTTTTGAATGATACAACTAGTTTTTGGTGGGTAAATGTAAACATTATCCTTTCCCTATGGTGTAGACGTGATAGTGTGACTACATGTGGAGGATGACTTTTCATTAAGTCGTAATGAGTTCTATAGTTTCAATTTAAGATTGAAGTGGGGTGTAGCAGTAAACACTCTTGATGGAATTCACCTATCTGAATGAGGAAGTGGGCCGCTTCCTATGAGAATGGAGCTGATTCTCTAGAGCATTCTGAGAAACAGGATATGTCCAGGGCCAAATGAACACAACGACGCGAACTTGACAGCACCTAGAGAGATATCACGTGTGGTTGTTATCGCAAATTACACCAAAAGATGGAAGTTCAAGATATCGCATTCACTGTCCATCAAGTAGTTCCGGAAATTTCTCACTAAGAAAAGGTTCGAGAACTCATGGACACCTCTCGCCTATAATGGTATTTCTTTCTTTCTGATTTCTGATTTTTTATCGGTTTTTCATTCATATGGGGATTGTTGGAGAAAATGAGTCTTTTTAATATGTTTTAGTTTTTTGGTCTTGGTTAGAATTGACATAATGACCTAAAGGTCTAAGGATGCTTACTCATTTTCTATGAGTGAATGAAATGCAAATATGATTGGGCATGAGACACTTGTCATGCCTAATGCATGTATGCACATGCATAAGTGAACCAAGATTAAAATTAAAATAAGTTTTAATTCCTAAACGGATTAAAAGCAAAAGTTTTAAATTTCTAAAGGAATTATTTAAAGAAGTTTTAATTCCTAAACGGAATAACGAAACCAAGATTTTAAGTCATACTGTTTTTGTTACCATTAAAACAAGGTTTTAACTCCTTAAATGTTTTTATATTCAATGAGGAAAGTACTCCTTAAATGTTTTTATATTCAATGAGGAAAGTTACCGAATACAATTTATGTCAAATTCATTTACACTGCTTATAAAAGAAAAATAATTTCTTCATTTCAATGTGTACCAAAGCATGCTATTATCCCTAGCTATTTTTCCCTCTTGTCAATTTGTTGTGCGCTTGTGTGTTTATTTCTCCTCCTAATCCTTGATATTAAGTTCGTAAGTGGGCAAGTGTTGTAGTGCTTATAGTATTTGCAACATGAAGTTTTATCCTGTATACGACTTCACCACATGCTATAAGCATCGCTCATTTTTGAGGCATACCTGTGAACTACCGTGTTAAGGACAACTTGATAATCAAGTGACTCTGTCCTCATTGTGCGGTTAAATATTTGAGTGTTTTATTTCATTTTCAGAAATTTAATTTTAACATCATTTTTAAGTATTTCATTGTTGCAGTTCCAAAAATTAATCTGTAAGATCTTATCCCCAGTAATCGTCATCATTATCCTCATCATCGGAAGTAAATTCATAAACTTACATAAGATTCTTCTTTATATTCTTTTTAGTATCTTACCATCTCTTTCTTTATTAAATTTCCATTGAAATTTCTGTGTCAAAATTGGTTATCGAACAATTTAGAAAAGTCGGTAGAAAATATCCCAGCTGTCCAGAAAAGTCACGGGTCCACTAACGGTTAATAGACGGTCAAACTAATAATCAAAGTTCAGTCTAAGGTCAAGTCAGTCAAAGTCAGGTCAAAGTATGGAAATCCCACTTAGTTATTCTTGAGTAACTCTACTTGTAATGTTTCAAATTCTTGGCATCTTGCAGCATGGGACTATACTCGGAAACTTATAGCTTGTGACAACAAACGTTAATTAATGACAACAAACTTAGAAAACTAAAACTAAGTCAATGTTCTTACCATAAACAGAGTAGTACAACCAATTACTTTGGTTATGTTCGTTAGGTAATTATCTTTTATTCTTTAAATTAAGAATTTATGCACCAAGTTTGGTCATGATATGGTCTCGGCACCAATGAGATAATCAACAAACTTGGAAGCCAGGCACGAACCATAGTGTTTGTAAAAAATAACAGAAATCACATGTAAAAAGCAAGAATCTTTACAAAATCGTCTTCATTCTTGTACAGATTGGACACTAATCCTTTTCAACAGTTGTATCAAATTTTGAGGACACACTCCAGCTTTCTCAATTTTTTTTTAGAAAGGGTGAATTGTGCACATGAGTTCTTTTGTATGCGCAAGTTGAATAATATTAGAAGTAATTGAGATACCACAAAGAACGTCAATATCCTCAGGTCGGAGATCAAGTAATACCCCGCCTTGATAACCCTCGATAATTTCCAGTATCTTCTTCACATACTTGGTTGATGAAGGATCCTCCAAAATGAACACCCCATCATTTTATCCTTGAGCACATCATTACCCATTACGTCCCTTAACTTATGAGAACATCATTTCATAAAATGGTTTTGCATATCGAGGGACGATAGTAAAGGGTGAAAATGGATGATTCACTATAAAAATGGAGATAAGAGAGCCGAAAATTTATGAAGGATTTCATCATACTTCGTCAATGTGAACAGAAAAACACATAGAAGTAGAACGTCTCGTCATTTGATAATATACATCGTAAATAATCAACAAACATCCTAATGTTGCTTGAATTTAAAAAATAAATAAAACCCTGATCCAAAAAATATAAAAACATACCTAATAACGAAATGATGTATTGTTCCCGCCTGAATTCTAAGTCTGATTAAATCCTACATAAAATTGTTGGCTCTCTTATCTCCAACTTCAAAGTGAATCATCCATTTTCTTTTTTTAACTATTGTCCCTGGATACTAAAGACAATCTTCCGAAAGTATATTCTTATAAGTTAAGAGACCTAATGTATTATGTGTTCAAAGCCAAAATGATGGAATGTTCATTTTCGAGTTTTATAAACTGCATATTAGAAAGCCGATGGCTCTCTAAAGATCCTTCATCAACAAAGTATATGAAGTTTACACTGTAAATTATTGAGAGTTATCAAGGCGGAAACACATTCCTTATTGATGGGGTATTACTTGAGTTCAGACCTGAGAATATTGTTGTCCTTTGTGGAGTCCCAATGACTTATAATATTGTGCATCTTGAGCAGACAAAAGGACTCAAATGCACAAGTTACCCTTTCTAAAAAAATTATTTTGAGAAAGCTAGAGTGTGTCCTCAAAATTTGATAAATGGTTTAAACGGATTAGTGTTCAATCTATCTAAGGATGAAGATAATTTTGTTAAGCTTCTTCTTAAATTACACGGGACTTGGGTTTTTTTTTTTTTTTGCACTAGTAGTTTATACCTTACTTCCAAGTTTGATTGTTATATATCATTAGTGCAGAGACCTTATCATGGTCAAACTTAGTACATAGATTCTTAATGGAAAGTGTAAAAGCTAATTACCCGACGAAGCCAATAATATAATTGATTGTGCTCCTATGCTTCTGGTAAGAACACTTCCTTAATTTTAGTTTCCTAATTTTGTTATCATTGATTAAAGTTTGTTGTAACCAGTTATTGGTTGTTGAGTGTCCCGAGCTGCAAAATTCCCACAATTTGAAATATAATTAGTCGAGCTGCCCAAGAATAGCTAAGTGGAATCTCCATGAAGTTGCTTCCCAAAGCCAATAGTAAATTCGGTTCTTATTTTCCTTGTTTGTGAACATGTCATACGTTGTTTTCCGCTTGATGACAATTGTTGTTGTTGAAATAATTTTACAGGTGACGATGGAATTGATTTTGGGGTACGAAGAAGATTAAATGAAGATGATAAACTATGGATCTAAACGTCGGTTAAACAACTAGACTAACATTGATTATTGTTTCTCTTAGTTACACTTAATGTGATTTGGAGGTTTCTCATTTATGCATAAAAAGATGTATTACTCGGAGTTCGCCGGTCTCTTTTGAATTCTTCACAAGTTTTAGGAGTTTGGAGTATCTTCTGACATTTAAGCATATTAGCCACCAAATGCAGAACTTGGATTGTTTGATATTTTTTTCAAATTGAGTTTTTCAATATATATTTCCAACGTTGTTCTGCCTAAGGTTTGTTGATGGTGTAATGACTATGTTGTATTTGATTCAGGTATTTACCAATAGAGTCTGGCTTTAACCTTAATGATTCTCAGGTGAATGTTAAGTATTCCTGGTGGTTACCATATTTCTTGTATCAAAACAACCTTTATTTATATATAATTAATATAAATAAAGAACTTAACTTAACATAAATTAATAAGTATTTTTAAATCTATCATATTAAATACGAAAGTTAAGTAGAGTTAAATTGCATGAAATGTTATAAATGTTGGGTTTCTGTACATGGGTGCACAAGTTAGTAGCTTTAAATATTATTATTTTTACCTTGTATTTTCTAAATATTATTGGGAGTCACATAAATTCTTGGTCAATGAAATAATACATTAAAGAAAACGCATTTTACTATTTTACCTTCCTTTTCTTAAAAATTATCTAACTCAATCAAGCTTATAAAACAGTCTTTAGACAACTTAGGTAAGATAACGGACGTTCTGTATCTATTCTTGGGAAGTTAAATCTACGGCTGTAAAATGATCAGTTAAATTAACTTTCAGTAATAAATGTTATGTTGATATTTCATAATAAATGTTTATTTAATTAATCAAATTCATTATACATTTGGCCTTCAGAACGACGACGCAAAGGAATAGAGAGGGCCCGTATGGTCATCGGGCCGAGATCGAGAAGTGGAAGTCATAAAAAGAAGTAGGGTCTGAGGACGTTATAAATTTATTTTATGTCAAATTAGTAGGCATTAATGGTGGTTGCGATGGTGGGCGGGGGTGGTGGATAGGCGGTGGGGATGATGGTGGTGGGTATTGGTGAGAATGGTGGAGTGATGACATTAATGTGTTGGTGGTGGTGGAAGAAGTAGTGGTAGTGGGATGAGAAAGGTTCCTAAGGTAGATAAATTATTTAGTTATCCTTGGTTAAAAAATAATTTCTTTTATTTCTCTTTTTTTTTTAAAGTCTTTTAAGGATTTTTCTTTTTAAAAAGATAATATCAGATTATAGAAATATTTTGGTTGTAACCTAGCAACAAGCTGGGCTCCAACCCCCTTTTGAATAGCAATGCCTAATCTATGAAAAATGAAACTACCCAAGCCGCTACTAGCATCATTGCTAACAAGGCAATTCTTCAGACACTTGAAGAAACCCAAAGTATCTTCGCCAAGTTCCCTAAAGTGGAGAAAGCAATGACACCAAGACCAAAACCATGTGAAACACACTTGTCCAAATATTTAGTACGTTTACGTGATACTGCACTAGAGATAGATTTTCCCGGGACAAAAGAGAGAACACTATCACCAGTGAATGGCGAGACACCTGTGACATCCATGCAAACATCTTGTCCATTCCCAGTTAAGATCAAGGATATCAGCAGGTTTTAAATCTCTGTCACCATCTGTCAGAAAACAAAGAGAAACTTCATGCACGCAGGAACACTAGCTGTGTAACAAATGTCGGCAATAACATCACGAACAAGATCATGTCGAAACTTATATCCAACATCCTTAGCACAATGAAGCGCGTGATCTCCAAAGACATCCATAGATTTGTTATAACTTGGGCATAAACTATTCTCAGCAAACAAAGGGATACCAAGGAGATAACAAAGTACAACTCTGAACTGTCATGGACCGGGGCACTGATTAAGCCCACTAATAGGTACGGCTAGTAAATAACCTTGTGCATGCTTGACATGATTGCACTGCCATAAGATGGAATATCTTATAGACATAGTAAATTGGTTTGGGATTTGTTTCTTAACTGCATCAAAATAAGTGACTTCCAGGGAGTGCATGGAAAGGGGGGGGGGAAGTATCATCGACACAGTAAGTGAAAGGTAAACCACATACCTGGATAAAAGTATGGAGAGCCAACTGATAGGCATAGCCTTTGTCCGTTGAGAATAAATTACCAAGGATCACCTTTTGCACCGAAGCAGTCTGGATCTGAGAAGAGACATAACAGTAGGCACGGGTGTCATCCATGGTATAAATGCCAACTCCACCATCTTTGATAGGCAAGGTAGCTAGCCCCCGTTGTAGGGGACCAAAACTCAAACCATCACCAGTAATTAGGAGTCTCATATACTGATGAAACTGGTCATTAGTAGATGCTTGTAGGGATGCAAGATTAGTAGTTCGCATCGCAAAATATAATCTAGACACACCAGTGAAATTACGAATTAAAAGAATCTCACTTTGAGGATCCTTGAGTTTTTTGATTCATTAGTAGAACAGTCTTTTGCACCATGCTCACCATCATATCACTAATAAAGTCCAAATCTAAACTCACCGGTTCACCCAAAATTTTAAAACCATTAGAAGGTCTACCGATATCCAGGGGGAAAACACCATCAGCTGTACTTCTGGGATCGAAAGAAATCCAAAAGACCTCCGTTTTCCTTATATTGAGATGTAAACCCCTGCTTGGTCCTTCCGTTTCTATTATGCTTAAGGCCTTAGCAACCTCCAATGTATCACCAACAATTGTACCATCATCAAGGTACCAGACGTGCAAGTCAAGTTTGCGACAAGAAGCAATAGTCTTCACCAAGGGGTGAAGTGTCAACGCAAACAACAAGGGACCGAGAGGGTCACCTTGCTGGACACCAAGTGCGGAAGATAAAATATATTGGTCATAATAGAGTTTAGCAGGCCGTGAGTAGCAAAATTCTACCCAAAGAGAAATACCTGGGCAATGAAGACGAACTTCCTTGATGAGATGAGATCTGCTCACCATGTTGAACGCATTAGAAAAGTCAACAAGCAACATTGACATTTTGTCTGAATGACCTTTCAGCTCCAACATGCGATTTACAACATGTAAAAATACTTTCTCCACCAACAGGCAAACTAACTCTGAATTGGTAATCACTTAAATAAGAGGTCATGTCCTTACTGACAGAAAAAGCAGCCACTTTGAAAACCAATCTGCGCCAAACAGTACCAACTGCAATGGGCCTAAAACCACCCCTGGGTTTAAGAAACGGTGTCAAAGGCGCACTAGCAATGAACTCTCCTAACTCCACGGGGCATTTACCAGCCAACCAAAGGTTGACAACCCCAGAAATCGACGAAAGTAAGTCATCTGCCACGGCTGCCGCTGCTCCACTCAATACATCAACTAAGTGTTGCACGCGTAAGCCATCACGGCTACACGATGTTCCTTTTGTGAAGCTTTTGATAGCTCAAAAAAACTGCCCTGGAATCCACCATAATCTGATCAACTATAACATCGTCCACGGGAATCTCAGGGAGAGGTGCAAGTGGATGTTTATTAAGAAATTCAGAATATGTCCTCTCATTACAAGGAGAAACCCCCGACGAAGATAATACTCGTATGGCAGCAGCTAAATTGCTAGAATTCATCTTCCTCCGACATGCTGTGATATTGGTCGCACCCTGCTTCTTCACATATGCCTTTTTGGACCTCAAACAAACAGGCTGTTGAAGCATTCTATTCACCAAGACGAAACAAACATTGGGTTCCTTCCAAACTGAAAGAGTCTGATTGATTGCTGCTACCTGTAGACGCTTCCTATTGCCAGATTTCTCTTCGGCTGAGCACCTCGGTTTGAACAGGGACAAGATACAGATGGGGAGAAGAATGAGTTGCAACCAGCCTGCCAGATTGCCTGGATTTTCTATAACTCTGTCAAGGCAGGCCTTCAATTTCCTCGAAAAGGCAAGCCTGCACTTATTAGGTATGCAAGTGACCATAGTAAACTGTCTTTGTAGCACAATATTCAGCAACTCCGTAGAAAGAATTCCTACAACGTCACCACCATACTTCACAGAAACAACGCAAACATTATCACTTTCAACCAAACACTCAGCGTGTATCTCTTATGGTTTTGCTAAACCATGAATGAGGAATATTGCACCTGCACCATCGAATGGACCTGCAATGGCATCATGTATAACTCCAGCACGACCCTTGCATGGTTTCTTCCAAGCATGAAGAAGCATGCACCTACAGCAAAGCCAAATCCGTAAACAACAGATGACTTTCTCCCAAGCAAGATACAAATTCAATTTTTTGGCAATCAAATCCATACAAGCGGTTTTGTTATCTTCTGAGGATAGATTCCTGTCATGAAGATGTTTCAGGAAGGAACCTTTGGCATATCCCCTATCATGAACCCTATCGTTACAACCATTGATGTTCTTGAAAGGACAATGGCAGAAACCGTCGGCTGAAGCAGCATCTTCTGAGGTAGAAGAAGGAGAGATCGAGGGTGTCTGGGAAAGGGTTGTTGCAGACACTGAAGTACGAGAAGACGACCTAGTTAACCTAGACATTGATGACAATGAACAAACCCTAAAGGAAAACCTGGAAAACTGAAACACACAATAGGAAAAACTGTGGCAAAAGAAAAGGATCGAAATCAAAAACACGCGAAAAATATTGAAATCATGATGAAACCGTGATTGACAATTTCTTTCAATCACCGGAGAAAAACGCCGGAGGAACATTGAAAAAGAAAGGAAAAAAAATTAATTTAGATGGCTGATGCCTGAGAAATTGCACTCCGTGAATTCACAGTGAAAAATGGAGCTAATACGAAGATTTGGGAAGACAACTGGATTCCTAATACAAACAAAATAAATAAACCTTGAAAAATTAGAAGAAAAAAATATGTATGACAAACAAATAAGAACCTTGAAATTGCCATCACACAAGCTTAGATGCCTGATGCCTGAGAAAATGCACTCCGTGAATTCACAGTGACAAATGGAGCTAATTTTCATACATATTTTTTTTTTAAATTTTTGTAAATTAAAAAAAATATTAAAGGCCAAATTTTTAGGGAGAAGATAAATCAATAGCTATGATTTTAAGATTTGTCGGGTCGAGCAGGAAAGAAGATGAAACCTATAAAAAAAAATTAACCATATACAAGGATACACACGAATCAATTATAATTGATTTAGTTTCCCATATCTCTTTCTATTCCCATTTTTTGTCATGATTTCTGTTTCTTCCATTTCTCCTCGACTACATGTGATTATGCATGCTTGAGAAATAGTTCATGGTAATAGGTAAAGAGAGAATAAGTAGATAAGAAATGAAATTGATCAAGAATTACATAATATTAAATTTTAGGAAAACGAATAAACACAAATTTATGTAAATTTTGAATAATTTATATCACCAAAGGGAGAAAAATAATTCCTGAAGCTGACAAATTTTGTAAGATTAATCTGATTAATTTTGAAGTAATTTTGTGTTTTCAGTTTTGTTACAAATTTGGTGAACGACCTTTGATGATTTATTTCTTTTCGAAGTAGGGACACTACTTTATTTTGAAGAAATGAATGAAATAGTGTTCTACTACCCATAGGCCCATAGGATTTTGAAGAGTTGGTTAACGATTAACTATGTTTTTTCTAAAGGATTGTATGACTTACAGACTTAATATTAAAAGATTTGAAGATAAGTACACGTTTATTAACCAATATCTAAAAAATATTTAGAATTGGATCGACTGGATCGATTTTTCGCAAACAATTATGATATGTATGAACCGGTGGATATATTTAAAATACATATTCTTTCCCGTGCCGCTACGACACGGGTTAAGCTCTAGTAAGTCTATAAAGCATACAATGAATTAACTCTTCATCTACTTATCTTAAATCATCATTCTTTTGTTTCTTCATTCAAACAAAACCAATGAAAACTACATTCAGTCATATATTTTCCGATGACCCACTTGAGAATGATGGTCAAATGATTAATAGATTTTTGCTTTTGATTAGTCTGTAAATCCGATCACTACTACCATTTTAAACCAAAAATCATTATTGAATTTAATTAGAATCATGGTTCATCGCAATTTCAATAAAAACCAAAAAATATAAAAAACTACGTAGCCGGAATCCTGATTTTCTAAAACGTGATCCGTGTTTATTATCTACCGAGTAAAAATATAAAACCCAAATCCAATCTTCCAAACCCTAAATATGAAATCCTATATGTTCTCAAAGATCTCGTTTGTATATTAAATTCAACTGCATACTGTATCGTCTCACTTCTTTTCCCTGTATGTTTAATTTGTTTTCTTTATGATCTCTCAGAAGTACTGAAAAGAGCGGAAGGAAGAAGAAGGGTTAGAGGAGAGACGAAAAACAGAAAAGCAAAAAAAAAACGAGTGTTTGTGCAAAACTAAATCTGTCAATGGGTATTTATGGAAATTGCTTCATTTTTCTATGCAATACTTGTCCTACCTTGGTTCATAATGGGTTATACTATATGTAGTCATAATTTCTCCAAATTTATATATCTAAAACGAATTATACACATATGTACGTCATTCGGATTATTTTGAATCACTAACTTTAGATTGAATTTGAATTTTGCGAATCCGAAAAGTATCATTTCAATAACAAGCTTGTCCCCATCAATAATGTTAAAAAGGAATTAGAATTACGTGGGCCATAGTTACTTAGACATCCTAAAAGTTATCGTCTAGTTTCAGAGGTTGTTTTATAGGATACGAACATCATAGTCACTGATATCTAAGGTTAGTATTATATATTTAATTTTTTCCAATCAATAGATATTGTCATAGGGTACCGACCCCAACTCGTCATAATCCCACGGGTAGAACTCAACTCGAAAACCCGTTAACTAGATGAAGGATCCCATTGACTTATAAACTACCCAATTAAGCCCAATCCAATCTAACCAATGTGGGACTAAGGTCCCAACATCCCACCATGCTTCCAGACCCAACGTCCTCGTTCACTGACCTGGCGGTAGCCCTTTCCTTATGGCGGCTCCACTCGACTACCAGTATTCAATGCGGGTGACAACTACGCCCATACATAGGTGCCCCAACACTTTAATCTAGCCTATAGATAACCCCTTCCGTGGAGTGGGCATGGATCGTGTTGGTTGGCTCTGATACCAGATGTTAGGATCCGACGCCGATACTAGAGGATCCTAATGCTAAAGATAGATAAATTTATCCGTTGATTGGAGATCAGCTGTCTTAATTCTTTGAATTGGAGATTAGCCGCCAAATAAGCATAACACTTAATATTAATTGTATTGATTTGATAACTAAAACCCTACAACAAACTATGATTATATAGAGAACATAACTTGAGTCTTAAGCTGATAAAAAATAACGAAACACATATTACTTTCTAAATTAACTAGCCTCACATGATTGGTGTTGGTGTCCCAACATCCCAACCCCTTAAGACACAACTTGTCCTCAAGTTGGATCAGAATACTAAACTAAAACATTAATAAAACATAGATGAACTGAATCCGAAGATATATTTAGCCTAAAAAATAGGATTGGTGTCTTAACATTCTCAGCCCTTTGGAATGCAACTTGTTCCCAAGTTGATAGTTATAGCTCATCATGAAAACATCATTAGGATGTGCAACTGCCAACCAAGGCGGCTTCCATAATCTTGGCAAAGTTGACCCGTATAAAGGAGCTATCATACCAAGCCCTTGATTTTCTGTTAGACCAGAAGTTGTTTCGCCAGCATTGACTTCAAATATCATGGATTTCACATCCAAAACTATATATTCCGCAAGCTTTCGTATTGATAGAAAAGTCTTCACAGGTATCCTCCAATACTGTTCTACAAACATGTACGTCATTCTCACAGTACGAACAAGTGTGCCAAGATTTCCCGAGCAAAGAGCATGATCCATCTGCTTAAACTTGATTGCGCGAACAGATGCATCATGTGCGAGAATAAGTTGTAAAAAGTACTAGAAAATTCTACAGTGTGGCACATGTTGTCTTATTCGAACAGAAGCAATCCACTGATCAGGATGAGCCATAATCCTTGAAAAAAATTCACACAAGTGGTCATGAATCTTATTCCTCTTTGAATTTGGTTCTGTGACTTCTGTCCCCATACACTCAGCATATGTAAGCCTATCCTTTCCACGATCAAATGAAGTTCGAGTATAATCAAGGTAAGTAAAAACATCCCTCACTAGGACTAACAAAATGCTTACCAGCATGTGTAAAATCCAACAGTTGCATAGACTTATCAGTAATGATTTCACCACAAGAATACGATGATATAGCTGCATACTTTCCACGATCCAACAATGAACGAGTATAGTTACCATCAAGATAGAAAAACTTCTCACAATTATCACGTCCAGTTAATGGCAAAGATATACAAACAACCTGAATATGTGCCTCGGAATTTTCGACCAATTGTACGTCCGGTGGTGGTAGATTAGTTGAAGCAGTAAGTGTATTGACGGATTTCAACTTCTCGCAATCTGCTCGGGTCTTTTTCGGCGTTCTTCTCAGCAATACTTTGTTCATCTTCTGATAAAATTGAACCAATTACCAAGTCTTTGATAGTGATTTCTTCATCAATCTTCGTTACTTCTAAAACCTCACTTTCCTCGGCTAATAGTTCTTCTACGGGAGCTGGTAACGAGGCAAGTGTAGCCCTTATTTCTCTAAGTGCACGGCTACAATCTTTGAACGCATTATCCAAGCGCGACTGGCGTGTAATAACTTCTTCCTTCTCAGCGGTCTGCTTGGTGTCTTTCTCCGCAGTCTGCCTTCTCAGCAATCTGCAGGTACCCTGTTGCATATCGATATAGTTTCCAGTTGATTCCAACTTCTCTACAACATTCCTTTCCGGTAAAGCACTTATAGTTCCGACAAGAACACTATTGGTAACCTCTGTATTTACTTTCTTTTCACTGTTTCCACTAACCTCTGTCGTGGCATGACATTGAAAAATATCGAGTGATTTTGTACCTGTTTGCGCTAATTTGGAACGAGTGCTACATGGAATAATATGCTTGCGTGATCCAAATCGAGAACGAAGTGTCCGATAAAATTGTGGCCATGTTAGAAATCCTAGCTGGTGTATCATACTTCGATAACAACGAGTTGCATCACCACTGAAATGGACAGCAGCCAGTGATACTTTTTCACCATCAGTGATATCATGAAAACTAAAGTATTCTTCTGCCTTGAAAAGCCAACCTTCAACATTATCTTCGTAAAAAGTAGGGAACTTCAATAGTTTAGGAGTTTGCGGCGCCTCACGAAGAATACATTCAATTGCTGTGATAATCCTTTGTGAAGCTTTACGCTCAACCAAAGGTGCATTAATCACACTCATCATCGTCAATAGAGAGTACCTAAACTTCAACTGGTTGGATTGACTATTAACAGGTCAGGGGTAAACTAACAAGAGCCAAAAGCTCAAATAGCTTCTAACACAGATGTTGATAATGGGTTAAAAGCAAAGATGAGTATATAAGAACAAAGATTTAGCTGACCGACCAAATATACTACACGACAGTAACGACTAATGATGAACTATGAACAAGTACTTAATTAACTCGACGAATATACTCACATGACCAGTAAGATGAAGAAGCCCTTGTTGTAGTACCTTGTTCACCAGATGGAAGATTAGTAGATTCACGTCTTTTTTCCCCCTAAAAAGGATACGATGATAGAGTAGCGGAAGATGGTAAAGAAAAAAAAATGGGATGAAAGAGTGGTCTCAGATCCAGATGATAGGGTACCAACCCCAACTCGTCATAAGCCCATGGGTAGAACTCAACTCGTAAACCGGTTGATTAGATGAGGGATCCCATTGACTTATTGTAGATGGTGAAATTTGAATAAGGGGCAAAAGTGACATTTCAACCATATAAGCAGAATTCAACTCTCACGGGAGAGATTAATCCCTTGGCCCTCAAGGCATCCTTAGCCACGATTTCTAGTATAGTCCCCGCGAGACACTGCTGGTCGTGATGCCGTGATTCCTAGCGCACATCCTCGACGAGATACTGCTGGTCACGTAGGTTCTCTAGAGCGTAAAACGTCCCCAACAGACTTATGAACCAGAACAACCATAATTCCATCATGTCTTCGCGAGACGCAGCTAATTGTAATGTCGTGATTCGTAGTATACATCCTCAACGAGATGCTGTTGGTCATATAGGCTCTGTATATGCGTAAATACGTCCCCAGCGGACTTATGAACCAGAGCGGAGATATACATATCTCCTGTAAGAACGACTCACCCTATTTGAGATCAAGGGCTGATTCCTAATACATCATCACGAGATACACTGGTCATGTCTGCTCTAGGCTCTGACTCGACTTACTGAGGTTTCTGGATAACTCCTAAGACATCCTCGCGAGATACGCTGCTTATTCTACCTCTGAGCCATTTCGACAGACTCCTAGAACATCCTTTCGAGATATACTGGCCTTGTCGGCTCATCATATGGACACACAGTTGATTCCTAGCACATCTCTGTAAGATACGCTGGTCAAAGACAAGTGAGCCAAAGTCTCGCAGAGGCATTAATCGGGCGTACAAATCCTTTTCTATCTCTCCAGGCCGAGTCCCAGCTGGCACAGAGAGATTAGGATCCGTCAAGAAAATCTTCGGAGAGATTTTGATCCTTCCGCAAAATCTCGGAGAGATTCAAATATCTCTGCAAAATCACGGAGAGATTTTGAGCCGTCCGCAAAATCTCGGAGAGATCCGAATCTCTCTCTGCAATATCATAGAGAGATTTTGAGCCGTCCGCAAAATCTTGGAGAGATTCAAATCTTTCTACAAAATCACGGAGAGATTTTGAGCCTTACGCAAAATCTCGGAGAGAATCAAATCTCTCTGCAAAATCACGAAGATATTTTGAGCCGTCCGCAAAATCTCGGAGAGAATCAAATGATAGGCACACGCCTTACCTAGTGCTCAAGCCTATTTCTTAGCCTCTCAAACACACTCACGGCTAGTAAATTGAGCATGAACTATACATATATATCCAAAAACGTGGATAAGCTCTCTTGAGCTACGCATGCTCAACAAAGGGACCCACAAACAATAATACGGTCTTGACATGACATATGTGACCGGCCATAGAGAGAGGGAGATGAGCCTCAGCTCCTCTCACATTCTGCACACGATTCATGAGGAATTCTATGCCTTTTCACGTGACTCATCCTGGTCATTCTCACAAAATAGAGAATATCTCTCTATCTTGGCCAACTCGGCTAAAGAGAATATTTCTCTCTCAATACATCATCACAAAGGCTGACTCAGCTTCACACAAATGGGGGGATATCAATTAGGGTTTTGGTCTGGCGGTCTACGGCACGTGTGAGGAATACCCGGATTATTTCTCACCGCTGAAGAGAGTAAAGGCGGTGGAATAATGAGATAACCTCAATTTAGTTTATCCCTATTCTTGAAGAGATGGAGAATTGCTCCGCACGGTACAGAAAGCAATCCTTATATTAACCGACCTGATATTAGAGTATTCAGCTATAAATAGGTCCTCTATTTTTCCAAGCTACGATCATCTTTCTCATAACCTCTCAAAGCAATATCTTGTTCTCTTATCTCTCTTCATCTGCTTCCCTCCCTAAGACCATCCCTAATCCTTCTTCTCTGTGTCCGAGGTAGCCTTTGAACAACCACTGTGCATGTCTTAGGAGAAGACTGTATGTTCTCAACCTCCCGTAACTCACTTTCAGAAACCCTAGAATCCCACTTCTAACCTTTCTCAGATTTTAGGTTACTACATTTTGGTGACCACAATGGGAGGTTGTTCACTGAGTTAAAGATATCAATCAAGGTCTCTTAGGAAGGAAGACGATTCCAAAAATCCAAACACAAAAATTTCCATTGATTCAGTCTCTGTAAATCCATTACGGAATTACCCGAGAGATTTATCCCTACCAGCACTTTCTCTCTCTTTCGAGTTTGACCTTAGTGAATAGGTTAGTGCGTCCCGGATCACATGGATCTATCCCTGCATAACAAAACGCCCCAGTAGCATTTTTCCATGAAAATCTACCAATAATCCTTGAAAAAGTTGGGTAAGCACCAAGGCTAGCTCTTGGGGACTCAACAGAATCTTGCAAAATCTCATATCGACATCCAGACTTATCTGAAAAGACCTTTAGAGTTACCAATAGAGATAGATACAATAAATCTAGATCGAGTGCACCTTTCCTAAAGAAGGAGTACTAAAACTGCTGAGAATAGCACTGACGGGATCTTGCGTTCAATCGACCTCACCGGAGAAGATACAACTCATTACGAACGTGACAGAGCAACCATCCAGCCGACCTTATCCCTCTCAAGGACCTCAAGGACCATATGATGCTCTAAACTTGGAGATTCCGACGAATAGTTTCTCCAAAATTCGTTTAGTTCAAGGGACCTCAACCTGATCAAAGGGGACTCGGGAAATTTACTTCACTTTACTATTTTAATTATAATTCTTTCATTCTGTATCTGATTGACCTAGTTCTTTTCACCTGGATTTTTATTTTCATTGTCTATAGGATAAACTTAAGGAAAACTTGGAAAGGCTCCATAAAATCAGTGACCTAATCAAAACGTTGTAGAGCCGCCTACTTTCATAGACTACCATATCCACCCAAGATACAACTTGTCGTTCTTCCTTCTTTAGAGGATCATGACCATAAATCAACAAAGTATCTGACAAGACTATTTTCCAAAATGACGCTCGACCAAAGCTCATACTTATTCGAAGGTTCAAAACCGCTGGTTGATATGCTATCTCAACATCCGTTCTGTCAAAAATAGGAGGAACTAGCCCCAACAATTACAACCAGTTTCAGCGATCCTCTAGCTCAACTGCACCAACAACCATCCAAATTTATTTTACGATGGAATATTAGTTCACCCAAGACGTTGAAGGAGAATATCTTCACACCCACCCAAACCTATCAAGGGAAAAGAAATCTGAAGTGAGGCCAACAATTCAGATAAAACTCCGTTACTCGACATACAACTACAACCACCTACCCTCACTGAATCAAACAAGGTAAGGATCCGAGACCGTTGCTCCAGGCCAGGCGCTACTAATCCAAACGCCTGCTAGCGTTTCCCTCAGTCAAAGCCTCTTCTATCGAAAAACCATCTCAACAAACTGCCCCATGATGGATGTGATGACTGAAGGAAAAGATACATCTCCCCAGTCCCAGAAGGTGTCTACTACTATCAAGTGCGGTTGACCATATCCTAGGAGAATAGTTCTCAGCATAAAATTCGCAACGGATGTTCGCATGAGTCCCTATCAAGACATCTAGCAGACACTAAACAACGAATTTGTCTCATCCCTGAAGACTAAATCTCGAGCAACACAGAGGTCTTGCCCGGAAGATTAAACATCTCAAGTAAATGAGAATCCATATTCATGCAAGAAACTGGGAACTGACCAAAAACCACGCACCATGCATCTTTGTGACTAACATAAGGCGGCTCAAACATCCTACTCCGAGATGAAAGACTCTTACACCATTAACCTAGAGATTCCGAGTGCAAAACAAATTGGTAGAATTTAGAACGCTTAAAGTTAGAGACTTCTCTCTAGAGGTGTACGAACGAGAATCAGATATCCTGTCCGAGCTTCAGCTCCCACGACCGACCCTCGTGCACAAGCGCTTCAACCCTTGATATCAAACAAAGAATTGCGAGATGCTATCACATCGGAATGAAATCAATCCTATGACAAAGATGATGAAATACTTCTACGAGTCAAAATCGCATCAGAGAAGGACTCACCCATCTAGGGTTTCCATCACGATCAAGCAAGATAGGTTCTACAAAACCCCGTATAAGGATTTCAGAAAGGAAGCATGTAGTGAGATTACCCCAACGCATTAGAATCATTTCTCTGATCAAGATTCACGAACAAGATAAACTAGGGTTTGTGATGGGTGAAAACGAGCTTGCAGTATCTCCTATACTAAAATTGCCTCATATTTCATCTAGCTAAACAAACTAGCACAAATGGTAGAGATTTTGATGGTTCACCCAAAGATAAATGTATGTCTATGTCCATGCTAGCGCATGTTAAACGGGCCCGACATTCCGACATACAATCCAAGAGATGTGATCAAAATACTGAAAATCCTATATTTTTTTAGTTCAACTTCACATAGACTTATCACCGGAAAAAATGATCTTTAGATCCTAATTTTGTGTAATAAATGAAAGCCGTGTCCTCTCTGTTCGAAACATGGGATTAACCACTAAAATCGGATGCCAAGCGAAGTTTCTAGAGCCTCAAGAGTGAAGATCGTACAAGGAAGGAATTTCTATTACGAATTTTAATCGGTGTTTTCATCTACTCGCATATGCAATAGAGATAACTAGGGTTTGCACAAGTTAAGACTCTTAAGGGTTCCCTTCCTTTACGAGATGCGTACAAAAAAGGTCCAGGGAGGGAAAATATCAACCTTGAATAATTAAGGTCCTTAAAGAAAATCTCTTGTTTCATGTTCGGTTGTTTCACTTTGGCCTCTGCACCTCGATCTGCTTGCTCATTATGTTCCAACTCTAAGACTACCATGCGCCCCTCCAAAGAGTTTACAATATTATCAGAAGCAAGACCGTTCAGAGTTATCATTCTCATGATATTAAATCCGTTGGAAAGTGTCTCATCTGAAATCAAGACATGGATCCCGGGAAATCACCCTCATGAGGGTCAGTTGTCTCTGCACTCCGAATCTCTTTCTGAAAGTCCTATAAAATTATCGAAGTTCGCCTACCAAGGGCGAACTCGTTCTCACCATGAAGAGTACTATACAAACAAAGATAAGATTAGATAAGGATGCAAAGTTCAAATTACATGAGTTAAAATCAGGGGAGAAACAACGCACGACTAGGTTTTTCTTTAGTCCAATTCCTTAAAGTTTTATCTCATCCAATCCCTTCAAGCCTTGTCCCCTCCTAATCCCTTCAAGCCTAACCTCATTCCTAGAGTCTTATCCTTATCAAGGAATCCATCTCACATCTCATGGGATGCTCATACATTTGTTTGGGTCTACACTTTCCATAAAGAATCAAGAGAATTTGACGGTGCACCCAAAGATAAATGTATGTCTATGTCCATGCTAGCGCATGTTAAACGGGCCCGACATTTCGAAATTAGGGAATAATGTTCCAAATGGGGGGATATCAATTAGGGTTTTTCTCTGGAGGTCTACGACACGTGTGAGGAATACCCGGCTTATTTCACACCGCTGAAGAGAGTAAAGGCGGTGGAATAATGAGATAAACTCAATTTAGTTTATCCCTATTCTTGAAGATATGTGATAATTGCTTCACACGGCACAAAAAGAAATCCTTATCTTAACCGACCTGATATTAGAGAATTCAACTATAAATAGGTCTATTTTTCCAAGCTACGATCATCTTTCTCATAACCTCTCAAAGTCATAACTTGTTCTATGATCTCTCTCTTCATCTGCTTCCCTCCCTAAGACCAGACCTAATCCTTCTTCTCTGTGTCCGAGGTAGCCTTTGAACGACCACTGTGCATGTCTTAGGCGAAGACTGTATGTTCTCAACCTCCCGTAACTCACTTTCAGAAATCCTAGAATCCCACTTCTAACCTTTCTCAGATTTTAGGTTACTAAATTTTGGTGACCACAATGGGAGGTTGTTCACTCAATTAAAGATATCAATCAAGGTCTCTTAGGAAGGAAAACGATTCCAAAAATCCAAACACAAAAATGTTCCATTGATTCAGTCTGTGTAAATCCATTACGGAATTATCCGAGAGATTTATCCCTACCAGCACTTTCTCTCTCTTTCGAGTTTGACCTTAGTGAATAGGTTAGTGCGTCCCGGATCACATGGATCTATCCCTGCATAACAAAACGCCCCAGTAGCATTTTTCCATGAAAATCTACCAGTAATCCTTGAAAAAGTTGGGTAAGCACCAAGGCTAGCTCTTGGGGACTCAACAGAATCTTGCAAAATCTCAGATCGACATCCATACTTATCTGAAAAACCTTTAGAGTTACCAATAGAGATAGATACAATAAATCTAGATCGATTACACCTTTCCTAAAGAAGGAGTACTAAAACTGCTGAGAATAGCACTGACAGGATCTTGCGTGCAATCGACCTCACCGGAGAAGATACAACTCATTACGAACGCGACAGAGCAACCATCCAGCCTACCTTATCACTCTCAAGGACCTCAAGGACCAGGTGACGCTCTAAACTTTGAGATTCTGATGAATAGTTGCTCCAAAATTCGTTTAGTTCAAGGGCCCTCAACCTGATCACGGGGGGCTCGGGAAGTTTACTTCACTTTACTATTTTATTTATAATTCTTTCATTCTGTATCCGATTGACCTAGTTCTTTTTCATATGGATTTTTATTTTCATTTTCTACAGGATAAACTTAAGGAAAACTTGAAAAGGATCCATAAAATTCGTGACCTAATCAAAACGTTGTAGAGCCGCCTATTTTCATAGACTACCATATCCAGCAAAGATACAACTTGTCGTTCTTCCTGCTTTAGAGGATCATGACCAGATAGCAACAAAGTATCAGACAAGACTATTTTCCAAGATGACGCTCGTCCAAAGCTCATACTTATCCTAAGGTTCAAAACCGCTGGTTGATATGCTATCTCAACATCCGTTCTGTCAGAAATAGGAGGAACTAGCCCCAGCAATTACAACCAGTTTCAGCGATCCTCTATCTCAACTGCACCAACAACCATCCAACTTTATTTTACGATGGGATCTTAGTTCACCCAAGACGGTAAAGGAGAATATCTTCACACCCACCCAAACCTATCAAGAGAAAAGAAATCTGAAGTGAGTCCAACAATTCAGATAAAACTCCGTTACTCGACATACAACTACAACCACCTACACTCACTGAATCAAACAAGGTAAGGATCCGAGACCGTTGCTCCAGGCCAGGCGCTACTCGTCCAAACGCCTGCTAGCGGTTCCCTCAGTCAAAGCCTCTTCTATCGAAAAACCAGCTCAACAAACTGCCCCATGACGGATGTGATGACTGAAGGAAAAGATACATCTCCCCAGTCCCAGAAGGTGTCTACTACTCTCAAGTCCGGTTGACCATATCCTAGGAGAATAGTTCTCAGCATAAAATTCGCAATGGATGTCCACATGAGTATTTATCAAGACATCTAGCAGACACTAACCAACGAATTTGTCTCAACCCTGAAGACTCAGTCTCGAGCAACACAGAGGTCTTTCACGAAATATTAAACATCTCAATTAAATGAGAATCCATATTCATGCAAGAAACTGGGAACTGACCAGAAACCACGTACCATGCATCTTTGTGACTAACATAAGGCGGCTCAAACATCCTAATCCTAGATGAAATACTATTACACCATTAACCTAGAAATTCCGGGTGCAAAAAAAATTGGTAGAATTTAGAACGCTTCAAGTTAGAGACTTCTCTCTAGAGGTATACGAACGAGAATCAGATATCCTGTCGGAGCCTTAGCTCCTACGGCCGACCCTCGTGCACAAGTGCTTCAACCCTTGATATCAAACAAAGAATTTTGAGATGCTATCCCATCGGATTGAAATCAATCCTATGATAAAGATGCTGAAATACTTCTACGAGTCAAAATCGCATCAGAGAAGGACTCACCCATCTAGGGTTTCCATCACGATCAAGCAAGATAGGTTCTACAAAACCCCGTATAAGGATTTTAGAAAGGAAGCATGTAGTGAGATTACCCCAATGCGTTAGAATCATTTCTCAGATCAAGATTCACGCACAAGATAGACTAGGGTTTGTGATGGGTGAAAACGAGCTTGCAGTATCTCCTATACTAAAACTGCCTCATATTTGATCTAGCTAAACAAACTAGCACAAATGGTAGAGAATTTGATGGTGCACCCAAAGATAAATGTATGTCTATGTCCATGCTAGCGCATGTTAAACAGGCCCGATATTCCGAAATACAATCCAAGAGATATGAT
Organism: Papaver somniferum; assembly: GCF_003573695.1. Classification (NCBI taxonomy): domain Eukaryota; kingdom Viridiplantae; phylum Streptophyta; class Magnoliopsida; order Ranunculales; family Papaveraceae; genus Papaver; species Papaver somniferum. The sequence continues at coordinate 14,351,828 of NC_039359.1, read as the reverse complement.
CAAAATACTGGAAACCCTATATTTTGTTAGTTCAACTTTACATGGACTTATCACCGGAAAAAACGATATTTAGATCCTAATTTTGTCTAATAAATGAAAAGCTTGTCCTCTTTGTTCGAAACCTGGGGTCAACCACTAAAATCGGATGCCAAGCGAAGTTTCTAGAGCCTCAAGAGTGAAGATCGTACAAGGAAGGAATTTCTATTAAGAATTTTATCGGTGTTTTCATCTACTCGCATATGCAACAGAGATAACTAGGGTTTGCACAAGTTAAGAACTCTTGAGGATTCCCTTCCTTTACGAGATGCGTACAAAAAAGGTTCAGAGAGGGAAAATATCAACCTTGAAGAATGAAGGTCCTTAAAGAAAATCTCTTGTTTCATGTTAGGTTGTTTCACTTTGGCCTCTGCAACTCGATGTTCTTGCTTACATGTTCCAACTCATCGACTACCATGCGCCCCTCCAAAGATTTTACAATATTATCAGAAGCAAGACCGTTCAGAGTTATCATTCTCATGATATTAAATCGTTCGGCAAGTGTCTCATCTGAAGTCAAGACATGGATCCCGGGAAATCACCCTCATGCCGGTCAGTTGTCTCTGCACTCCGAATCTCTTTCTGAAAGTCCTATAAAATTGTCGAAGCTCTCCTACCAAGGGGGAACTCATTCTCACCATGAAAAGTACTCTACAAAGAAAGATATGATTAGATAACGATGCAAAGTTCAAATTACATGAGTTAAAATCAAGGGAGAAACAACGCACGACTAGGTTTTTCTTTAGTCCAATCCCTTAAAGTTTTGTCTCATCCAATCCCTTCAATCCTTGTCCCCTCCTAATCCCTTCAAGCCTAACCTCATTCCTAGAGTCTTATCCTTATCAAGGAATCCATCTCACATCTCATGGGATGCTCATACATTTGTTTGGGTCTACTCTTTCCATAAACAATCAAGAGAATTTGACGGTGCACCCAAAGATAAATGTATGTCTATGTCCATGCTAGCGCATGTTAAACGGGCCCGACATTCCGAAATTAGGGAATAGTGTTCCAAATGGGGGAATATCAATTAGGGTTTTGGTCTGGCGATCTAAGGCACGTGTGAGGAATACCCGGCTTATTTATCACCGCTGAAGAGAGTAAAGGCGGTGGAATAATGAGATAAACTCAATTTAGTTTATCCCTATTCTTGAAGAGATGGGAGAATTGCTCTGCACGGCACAGAAAGCAATCCTTATCTTAACCGACCCGATATTAGAGAATTCAGCTATAAATAGGTCCTCTATTTTTCCAAGCTACGATCATCTTTCTCATAACCTCTCAAAGCAATAACTTATTCTCTGATCTCTCTCTTCATCTGCTTCCCTCCCTAAGACCAGCCCTAATACTTCTTCTCTGTGTCCGAGGTAGCCTTTGAACGACCACTGTGCATGTCTTAGGCGAAGACTGTATGTTCTCAACCTCCCGTAACTCACTTTCAGAAACCCTAGAATCCCACTTCTAACCTTTCTCAGATTTTAGGTTACTACATTTTGGTGACCACAATGGGACGTTGTTCACTGAGTTAAAGATATAAATCAAGGTCTCTTAGGAAGGAAGACGATTCCAAAAATCCAAACACAAAAATTTCCATTGATTCAGTCTCTGTAAATCCATTACGGAATTAGCCGATAGATTTATCCCTACCAGCACTTTCTCTCTCTTTCGAGTTTGACCTTAGTGAATAGGTTAGTGCGTCCCGGATCACATGGATCTATCCCTGCATAACAAAACGCCCCAGTAGAATTTTTCCATGAAAATCTACCAGTATTCCTTGAAAAAGTTGGGTAAGCACCAAGGCTAGCTCTTGGGGACTCAACAGAATCTTGCAAAATCTCATATCGACATCCAGACTTATCTGAAAAAACCTTTAGAGTTACCAATAGAGATAGATACAATAAATCTAGATCGAGTACACCTTTCCTAAAGAAGGAGTACTAAAACTGCTGAGAATAGCACTGACGGGATCTTGCGTGCAATCGACCTCACCGGAGAAGATACAACTCATTACGAACGCGACAGAGCAACCATCCAGCCGACCTTATCACTCTCAAGGACCTCAAGGAACAGGTGACGCTCTAAACTTTGAGATTCTGATTAATAGTTGCTCCAAAGTTCGTTTAGTTCAAGGGACCTCAACCTGATAACGGGGGGCTCGGGAAGTTTACTTCACTTTACTATTTTATTTATAATTCTTTCATTCTGTATCCGATTGACCTAGTTATTTTTCATCTGGATTTTTATTTTCATTTTCTACAGGATAAACTTAAGGAAAACTTGGAAAGGATCCATAAAATTCTTGACCTAATCAAAACGTTGTAGAGCCGCCTATTTTCATAGACTACCATATCCAGCCAAGATACAACTTGCCGTTCTTCATGCTTTAGAGGATCATGACCAGAAAGCAACAAAGTACCAGACAAGACTATTTTACAAGATGACGCTCGACGAAATCTCATACTTATCCTAAGGTTCAAAACCGCTGGTTGATATGCTATCTCAACATCCTTTCTGTCAGAAATATGAGGAACTAGCCCCAGCAATTACAACCAGTTTCAGCGATCCTCTAGCTCAACTGCACCAACAACCATCCAACTTTATTTTATGATGGGATCTTAATTCACCCAAGACGGTAAAGGAGAATATCTTCACACCCACCCAAACCTATCAAGAGAAAAGAAATCTGAAGTGAGTCCAACAATTCAGATAAAACTCCGTTACTCGACATACAGCTACAACCACCTACCCTCACTGAATCAAACAAGGTAAGGATCCGAGACCGTTGCTCCAGGCCAGGCGCTACTCATCCAAACGCCTGCTAGCGGTCCCTCAGTCCAAGCCTCTTCTATCGAAAAACCAGCTCAACAAACTGCCCCATGACGGATATGATGACTGAAGGAAAAGATACATCTCCCCAGTCCCAGAAGGTGTCTACTACTCTCAAGTCCGGTTGACCATATCCTAGGAGAATAGTTCTCAGCATAAAATTCGCAATGGATGTCCACATGAGTATTTATCAAGACATCTAGCAGACACTAAACAACGAATTTGTCTCATCCCTGAAGACTCAATCTCGAGCAACACAGAGGTCTTGCCCGGAAGATTAAACATCTCAAGTAAATGAGAATCCATATTCATGCAAGAAACTGGGAACTGGCCAAAAAACACGCACCATGCATCTTTGTGACTAATATAAGGCGGCTCAAACATCCTAATCCTAGATGAAAGACTCTTACACCATTAACCTAGAGAATCGGGGTGCAAAACAAATTGGTAGAATTTAGAACGCTTAAAGTTAGAGACTTCTCTCTAGAGGTGTACGAACGAGAATCAGATATCTTGTCTGAGCTTCAGCTCCCTCGGAAGACCCTCTTGCACAAGCGCTTCAACCCTTGATATCAAACAAAGAATTGCGAGATGCTATCCCATCGGAACGAACTCAATCCTATGACAAAGATGCTGAAATACTTCTAAGAGTCAAAATCGCATTAGAGAAGGACTCACCCATCTAGGGTTTCCATCACGATCAAGCAAGATAGGTTCTACAAAATCCCATATAAGGATTTCAAAAAGGAAGCATGTATTGAGATTACCCCAACGCATTTGAATCATTTCTCAGATCAAGATTCACGCACAAGATAAACTAGGGTTTGTGATGGGTGAACGAGCTTGCAGTATCTCCTATACTAAAACTGCCTCATATTTCATCTAGTTAAACAAACTAGCACAAATGGTAGAGAATTTGATGGTGCACCCAAAGACAAATGTATGTCTATGTCCATGATAGCGCATGTTAAACGGGCCCGACATTCCGAAATCTAATCCAAGAGATATGATCAGAATACTGGAAACCATATATTTTTTTAGTTCAACTTCACATGGACTTATTACCGGAAAAAATGATCTTTAGATCCTAATTTTGTCTAATAAATGAAAGGCGTGTCCTCTCTGTTCGAAACATGGGGTCAACCACTAAAATCGGATGCCAAGCAAAGTTTCTAGAGCCTCCAGAGTGAATATCGTACAAGGAAGGAATTTCTATTACGAATTTTAATCGGTGTTTTCATCTACTCGCATATGCAACAGAGGCAACTAGGGTTTGCACAAGTTAAGAACTCTTGAGGGTTCCTTTCCTTTACGAGACGCGTACAAAAAAGGTCCAGAGAGGGAAAATATCAACCTTGAAGAATGAAGGTCCTTAAAGAAAATCTCTTGTTTCATGTTCAGTTGTTTCACTTTGGCCTCTGCACCTGGATCTGCTTGCTTATCATGTTCCAACTCTTCGACTACCATGCGCCCCTCCAAAGAGTTTACAATATTATCAAAAGCAAGACCGTTCAGAGTTATCATTCTCATGATACTAAATCCGTCGGCAAGTACCTCATGTGAAGTGAATACATGGATCCCGGGAAATCACCCTCATGACAGTCAGTTGTCTCTGCACTCCGAATCTCTTTCTGAAAGTCCTCTAAAATTGTCGAAGCTCGCCTACAAAGGGAGAACTCATTCTCACCATGAAGAGTACTCTACAAACAAATATAAGATTAGATAAGGCTGCAAAGTTCAAATTACATGAGTTAAAATCAAGGGGGTAACAACGCACGACTAGGTTTTTATTTAGTCCAATCCCTTAAAGTTTTATCTCATCCAATACCTTCAAGCCTTGTCCCCTCCTAATCCCTTCAAGCCTAACCTTATGCCTAGAGTCTTATCCTTATCAAGGAATCCATCTCACATCTCATGGGATGCTCTTATATTTGTTTGGGTCCACAATTTCCAAAAAGAATCAAGAGAAGACATGTTTTTTTTTTGGTAACTAAGGATAAAAACGTATAAGCACGCCAAAGATGCGTCAAGGTGATCAAATTCACGACCTACCACAAGCTAAGGAAGGTTGATTGTGTCATAAAACTCCAAGAGGACGTTTCCTAAGAGTCTCAATACATCAAGAGTTCAAATGCAACAAGGACTCCCTTCGAATCAACCGGTAAAGTTCGGCATACTTAGTAGAAACACCGAATCCTCCTACGAGTATTTCATTTGGACCGATGAAATCAAGACCTGTAGTAGGATATTCAACAATATTCGATGGATGTACTCCGTCTCTTCGGGTTTCTTCGACGTAAGAATTACTAAAAATTGGGGACTGATGGGTGGCGTAAGCATCATCAAGAGAGTATATTTCTATTGTATTTCCATCAAGTACATCTTGAGTCATTACCACGTCATGAGTCTACAAAATAAGATGGAGTCAAACAAGTTATATCGAGATATGAAAGTGTTAGAGGCAAATTAAGGTTTGGCGACTGAATTTATTTCACAGGTGGGATTAGGGTTCACAAAGACCAAAGCCACGTCTTATACTAACATAAGAAAAGTTAATGAAGTCATAATATCCCAGGAATCACACTCAAGACGTCATAACATTCAAAGGTCCAAGGAATACAGGAATACTCTTACAATTAGGATTGAGCAAATATGTTCTCTATGTCTGTTCTACAACATATCCAAAGGTACCTCAAACGGACAAACGAGCTAGGAGATGTGGTCCCAACACCAAAGTAAGCGCAATCTGAAAAAACTCCTGAAATTTTATACGGGATTACTGAAGTCAAAAGTATACACGGATTTGATTGTCTAAACAAACTCGGAATCGAGTCAGTCTTTTTGATTTAGAAAGCCTATCTTATTTATTTCAAATTTGGGGCTTGGGACTCAAATTGGAGTCCTCATAAAGATTTTACATCCATTCTCCCTAAGTGTCTCAAATCTGAAGTTTTATGACGAACACCTAAACAAAGAGAATCCTTGACAAATATGACTACTTATATTGATTTAATGCTCGAAGAAGTATGCATCGGAGATGATTAAAGAAAGACGATCAAGTTCTTATCCACTCATGTCAGACCCATATACACGGTTTTCCAACTAGAGTTCAAGTCAAGCAAAGAAAGGAGTTTCAGAAGAAGAAAAAAAACGGAAGAGTTCGGCCCAAAAATGGAATCTCAGTACAAATAGGCAAAGAAGGATGGACCGACCTCCACACCTAGTTCACGCCCAAAGGAGTTGGAAAATAGTTCTATTTTCAATCCTAGTTCAAAAAGGAAGCATTCAAGCAAAAGGAAAAGGAATTAGATCAAAAAGAGGAAATTAAGAGGAATTTGGATCACATAAGGAAACTGAGGGTTTTTATTTCTTCTAAAATCCCTACAAGCCATGTCCAAGCTCTTCCCATGCGTAATAATTCTCTCCTACTCCAGTGGGACGTCACTTATTCTCTCGGATTTTTTTCAGAGGGATCAAAGTCGAAGAGAATTAGGGTTTTGAGAAAAAATAGCCCTAATTTAGCTCAAATAAGTAAACCAAGGTCTTTTCTTCTTCTAAAATTTCCCCAAGCCGTGGCCAAGCCCTTTTAATGTGTGAACCTAGTCCAGTAGGACGTGATTTATCCTCTTGGAATTTTTTCAGAGGGATCAAAGTCGAAGAGAATTAGGATTTTGACGAAAATAACCCTAATTTCAAGAATTTGGAGAAAAGGGGATTTATTATAAAAGAGAAGGGACCGAGTCTCTCCCATTATCTTGGAAGGTACTATACACTTCAATCAATCCCTTTTATATTATTACTCTTCAACAAAAACGAGCTCATAAGAGATTTTGACCAAAATACCATTATTTCGCAATTTTTGAGTATTTTCAAGGAAGAAGGCCCTGATACAGCCACAGACCGACCAAGCTCTCATCTAGTCATTCAAAAATCCTCATACACATGAGTATTGAGTTCTCTAAATGCTCTAAGAATAACGGGATTGAAACGGAATCCAAAAAATCAGAATCTGAGAGAAAATAAAGGGAATTTAGCTCAAAAGGGAAGTTTGAGTTCATAGTTTCCAAAACCAAGACCAGGCATGCGCCTATCTCCCTTTCTCAAGCCGTGACCATGCTCATACTGGTTATTGATGAAAATACCCTTGGTTTCAAAGATAGACATTTTCTCTCGGAAAAGAAGTGTCTGATTAGTATAAGGGACTGAACGAGTTCTTGTCATACAAGTTGCTAACCCCTAAAGATATATATGCACGCATTCCAAGCCTCGTCAATCCTGTCTAGAGTGTATGAAGGAGTCAAATGCGAACAAAAGAGAAATTAGGGTTTAGGTACAATACAAGCCTGAATTCAGTATTTACATGGGATAGGGACTCCGTAAAGTAAGTACCTATATTTTCTCACGGCTCTTCACAAACATAAAGGAAATCCAGGAAACCGTTCAGAAGCTCTCTCTTCCCCACATACCCGCCTGTACAAACTCGGAAGTTCAAGGATGCACAAAGAGAGAAAATTAGGGTTTTATCCAGGTAAACCTTAATTAACAAATTCCATTTGTTCAAGACAGAAATTTTGTCTCATCAAGACTTCATTATCATGTCATTAATGTTCAACACAAATTCCCAGGAAATTCTAAGGTCCATAATCGATTCCAAGATTAGAGTCATAACAATTGAAGCCTAAAAAAACATCAATTCGATGATTCTGCAAGACTAAAAGGACGAACGAATTGTAATTGCGTACGAATGATTTGTTACCATCTATATACTCACCATAGAACAATCAAGGTTCTACTCTGAGTAGGGGACTTAATGTATATGGTGAAATTTGAATAAGGGGCAAAAGTGACATTTCAACCATATAGGCAGAATTCAACTCTCATGGGAGAGATTAATCCCTTGGCACTCAAGGCATCCTTAGCCACGATTTCTAGTATACGTCCCCGCGAGACACTACTGTTCGTTATGTCGTGATTCCTAGCGCACATCCTCGACGAGATACTACTGGTCACGTAGGTTCTGTAGAGCGTAAAACGTCCCCAACAGACTTATGAACCAGAACTGCCACAATTCCAGCATGTCTTCGCTTGACGCAGCTGATTGTGATGCCATGATTCAGTATACATCCTCAACGAGATGTTGCTGGTCATTAGGCTCTGTAGATGCGTAAATACATCCCCAACGGACTTATGAACCAGAACGTAGATATACATATCTCATGTAAGCACGACTCACCCTATTTGAGATCAAGGACTGATTCCTAGTACATCATCGCGAGATACACTGGTCATGTATGCTCTAGGCTCTGGCTCGACTTACTGAGGTTTCCGGATAACTCCTAGGACATCCTCGCGAAATACGCTGGTTATTCTACCTCCGAGCCCTTTCAACAGACTCCTAAAACATCCTTTCGAGATACACTGGTCTTATCGGCTCATCATATGGACACACAGTTGTTTCCTATCACATCTCTGTAAGATACACTGGTCAAAGAAAAGTGATCCAAAGTTTCGCAGAGGCATTAATCTGGGGTACAAAACCTTTTCTCTCTCTCCAGTACGAGTCCCAGCTGACCACAGAGAGATTCAGATCCGTTAATAAAATCATTGGAGAGATTTTGATCCGTCCGCAAAATCTCGGAGAGATTCAAATCTCTCTGCAAAATCACAGAGAGATTTTGAGCCGTCCACAAATTCTCTGAGAGATTCAAATCTCTCTGCAAAATCACGGAGAGATTTTGAGCCGTCCGCAAAATCTCGGAGAGATTCAAATCTCTCTGCAAAATCTCGGAGAGATTCAAATCTCTCCTCAAAATATCGGAGAGATTCAAATGATAGGCACACGCCTTACTGATAGACGCATTTATGTGTCTAATATAGCCCAATTGTATATATTGTTAGTACCCATTTTTGTACTTATTATGGTATTTTATTTATTTGTAGGTGTTTTTAGAAGAATAAGGTTTTGCGGCGAAATTGGCTGAAAATGCGGCGTTTGGACCTCCGTTGATAGAGTACCGGAAGCACCTCAGAAATACCTCGGAGGAACCCCGAAAAAGTGCGGAAAATGTCCCAGAAAACTCACTATACGGACCCTCAATTTTGGATAAGGGGTAACCTAATTACTAAGGGGTGACCCATTTCCAGGCAGCTGCTAAAGGGACACCGGAGATGGATAGGGGACATCTCTTCTTCACATTTCAAATGAAGTTTTGGCGGGAAAGTGAGTTTGTTAACTGGCAGTTTTTGATCGGAATTTTTGAAGGAGCTATAGTGCGATTAAAGGGCTGGAAATGTTTGGGCTTACTCTATGGACTTATAGGAAGCTAACAGGGGTGATTTTAAGGGCCAGAAGTGGTTGGAATGACCGGGAGAAGAAATCAAAGTCCAAACAGGACACGTATGTTGCTGTTCACGTTCAAATATTTTGTGAGAAATTTTTGGGAGACTTTCACGCTGGATATACATGTATTTGGTCCTGTTCAAGTCCTAAGAATAGTTTGGTTGCTATTTCATAGCTAACAGCACGCGTAGAGAGTCACAGGAGAGATTTTCTCTCAACTGCATGCGGGGAAGAATAAAAAGAATGGTCGCTATTAGTAGATATTTTTGGGGGATTTGAGGGATATATAAGTGTGGGTTTACGTCATAGAAAGGGGATGAAGAGTTTGGGGTCGAGCCAGAGCCAGGAGGAGCGAAGAAGAAGGAAAAACAACAATGTTCACCTGCTGCTGCCATTAATAAGCTTCAAAAACACGAAGAACAGACTCTCCAGAGCAGTCTTATTTTCAGCAGCTCCAGAACAGTCTTATTTTCAGCAGCTCAACAGCAGAAGAGAGGTGTCGCAGTTCGCTGCAGTTTTCTGTTGTCGTTCTTTTCTGGACGTGTTTTGTGAGTCTCAGAACTACTATTTTATAACTTTTGACTCTTTTAATCACACTTTGAGCTTTGAATTAATATGTTGAGTGTGTGATTGATATGAATAGCTAAACCCCAATACTAGGATGATGGAGGAAACCATTCTTTATGCATGAATAATTTTTATTTAATTCTTTTATGACTATTTGCATTATTATGAATTGAATTATGATTTTTCTTAATTATTTGTGATTTCATTTGATGGTTTATGCTTGGGACTAATCCTTTTGATAGGCCATGCTTAAGATTTACACTTAATATGTTTAGAAGCTATAACTGTTTAGAATAAATACATGAATCGCATGAGTATAAGAATTGGTGAAATCCTGAGTCCTAGTATCTCTTGATCCTGTGACAATTTTGTATATATTTTTGTTTTTAAATCTATTCAAGTCCGAGCAACGAATCCGTATTTACCGCAATCTTAATATTACATCACTTACCTAGTGCTCAAGCCTATTTCTCGGCCTCTCAAACACACTCACGGCTAGTAACTTGATTCTGAACTATACATTTTTATCCAAAAACGTGGATAAACTCTCTTGATCTCCGCATGCTCAACAAAGGGACCCATAAAAAATAATACGGTCTTCACATGACATATGTGACCGGCCATGGAGAGAGGGATATCAGCCTCAGCTGCTCTCACATTCTGCACACGAATCTTGAGGAATTCCATACCTTTTCACGTGACTCATCCTGGTCATTCTCACAAAACAGAGAATATCTCTCTATCTTGGCCAACTCGGCTAAAGAGAATATTTCTCTCTCAACACATCATCACAAAGGATGACTCAGCTTCACACAAATGGGGGGATATCAATTAGGATTTTGGTCTGGCGGTATACGACACGTGTAAGGAATACCAGGCTTATTTCTCACTGCATAAGAGAGTAAAGGCGTTGGAATAATGAGATAAAATCAACCTAGTTTATCCCTATTCCTGAAGAGACACGATAATTGCTCCGTACGGCACGAAAAACAATCCTTATCTTCACTGACCAGAGATTAGAGAATTCAGCTATAAATAGGTCCTCTATTTTTCCTAGCTACGATCATCTTTCTCATAACCTCTCAGAGCAATAACTTGTTCTCTGATCTCTCTATTCATCTGCTTCCCTCCCTAAAACAAGCCCTAATCCTTCTTCTCTGTGACTGAAGCAGCCTTTGAACGGCCACTGTGCGTGGTTTAGGCGAAGACTGTTCGTGCTCAACTTCCCTAACTCACTTTCAGAAACCCTAGAATGCCACTTCTAACCTTTCTCAGATTTTAGGTAACTACATTTATAAACTACCCAATTAAGCCCAACCCAATCTAACCAATGTGGGACTAAGGTCCTAACATTTTGCACATCTATACAACTAAATGAGTTAAAGAAAAGTTATGGTTGAAGATGATTTTTTTTCTTCAAATTTTGGATTGACATCCGTGGAAAAGGATTACATGTAGAATCCACGATAAGCTCCCATCGGAGTAACTTCCACACGTTGCATACAAGATAATTAGGGAACTCGCATTATTAATAAATTGGTTGGGGATGAATTTGCTTGTTAAAACCCAAAGATGTAGGTATTTCCACACACTTTAGTTGTGAACGATTCAATTGGTTTTGGTGGGTCATTTCACTGAGTTGTCTTTTGGTTATTTTTAGAAACACTTAAGGCTCAAAATTTGGAGAATATTAAAGTTACGAGTGATAGATGCATAGGTTCCTGAGCCTAATAACTTAAATTTACAACATCACCAAAATTATTATGACACACTGATTTGTATCTATTGTTTCAAACCATAATGCCTGTACATTCTATAATGACCCGTCCCTTCGCCGATACTGTCCCCACTTAGCCACTGTGGTTATCCGAAAGTGTGTGGTTTTCAACGGGCCTCACTGCGGTCATCCGGCAGCAACTTTCTGGGAGGTCACCCATCCCAGGATTGCTCCCGCCCGAACACGCTTAACTGCAGAGTTTTCTGCCAATTCTGGAGCCAATTGTGATGAAAAGGCCTCGGTGTTAGAGAAGGACAAACCATTACCTATATTCCATTCATCGGCGAACCACTGTCGAAATCGGGGTATTACAATACCACCACCTTAAATTGAATCCATCCTTGGCTCCGGAATATATATACAAGCCCAGCGACGTTCCCTACCCATCATGAGAAGCACCTAGATCAACCCCGTCCAACATACCTTCCCACCCTCGGCAGGAGACTCGTCGTCGGCTCTGATACCATTTGTAATGACCCGTCCCTCCGCCGATACTGTCCCCACTTAGCCACTGCAGTTATCCGGCAGTGTGGGGTTTTCAACGGGCATCGCTGCGGTCCTCCGGCAGCAACTTCCCGGGAGGTCACCCATCCCAGGATTACTCTCGCCCGAGCACGCTTAACTGCGGAGTTTTCTGCCAACTCTGGAGCCAAATGTGCTGAAAAGGCATTGGTGTTAGGAAAGGACAAACCATTACCTATATTCCATTCATCGCGAATCATAGCCGAAATCGGGTTATTACACATTCGAAGCTACTCTAACTAATTAATCTTCCCATGTAATTAAAGTACATGGAACTGATGAGAATACTTGATGTTTCCAGGTTTGATGGAGATTGAAATTGAGAATTGATTTTAATTGGGCTAATCATATAACTATTGGACTATACGGATTTGTTCATTTTTTATTCCTGTTCCCTCATTTATGCGTCTCATATCAGACCATTATAAAGAAAATGTTTCACTCTTTCTTCACCAGTCATTCATTTTGGCCATCAAAATTTTTTTGAACAGAAAGGAATTTTATTAAGAGGAGAAAGAGGAGTTACAACAATTCCACCAGGAGTGGAAGTTTAAACAAAAACTACACAAAGATGGAAAGCCAATTGTTGTGGATTGTGTTCGCAAAGTTTAAATGGACATGTCTGCCTGTTGCTGCTTCCCAAGATAAAACCAAAGAATGCACTTCCAAACCCAAGTCATCATCTGTTTTAAACGTATGTTTCTGCTGAAAAATTTGATTGTTGCGCTCAGCCCATAAAGTTTGCACCACTGCCGCAGGGATCAGTTCCCAGATGAAGTTTCCTATAGCACTGAAGTGACCATGGTACCATTCTTGTGCCAGGGAATTGAAATTTCTTTGAATCACCCAAGACCAGCAGTCAGTTGGCATCACCATCGACCAGACAATGTGCGCAACTTTACACTGCAGGAAAATATGCTCTTGCGTTTCCATATCATCTCCACATAGAGCACAAGAATTGTAAATATCAACCCCTTTCAACTGCAGCATGTCTATGGTGTTCAACTTGTCATGCAACAGACACCAAAGGAGGAAATTGATCTTGGGCGGAATATATTTCTTCCAAATGAATTGATGAGGGAAATTATCAATACCTGAATTTTCAATAAGCTTAGCATATAGGGTTTTAACTGTGAATATTCCATCATTATGCAAAGACCAACGCCTAGTATCAGGAAGGTTGTCTAGAACTGGTGGAGTGCTTCCAATAACAGACAGCAGATCAGCAAACCTATCTGTTTCAGAATTTGTAAGATTACGTTTGAAATTAAAACTCCAGTTTCCATCTACTGTGACCATATCTGCAACCTTCATGTTCTTATTATTGGTTAACTTGTACAGAGAATGGAATAAGGAGGCAAGAGAGGCATCTCCTTTCCATATGTCATGCCAAAACGAAGTTGCTCTTCCTGAATGAATAGTCAAGTAGGAATGAGTGTTGACCAACTGAGCTGTATTAGCTATTGTTTTCTAGCATGATACACCATGAGAATGCTTCACCTTACTTGGGATCCAATAGGAGAAGTTATCCCCATGTTTATCTACCACAATTTTGTACCACAGTCTTGTTTTTTCTTGGCCGAATCTCCAACACCATTTCGCCAACAAACTCTGGTTCATCCTCTTCAGATTACAAACTCCCAAACCCCCCCTTTCCTTACCGGCACAGACGAGATCCCAATTAACCAAATGAGATATTCTAGAAGAACCACTGTATTCCCATAGGAAGTTTCACATCTTTCTTTCCAGGATTTTAATGACTGAGGCAGGCGCTTGAAATAACGAGAAGTAGTAGTTTCCCTCCTTTTGAAAGAGAAATTTGCCGCCAGTTTGAAAGTCTCTCTTCAAACTTTTCAATTATTGGATCCCATATGCTCTTAGATGTAGGATTTGCTCCTAATTGCATGGCCAAGTAAATGAAAGGCAAGACATCAGTGACACAACCAAGTTCCTTTGCCCAAACTGAGATATCTGGAACCTCCCCAATTGCTATCAGTCTTGTTTTTGGATTGTTTACCTTTAAACCAGCTATATACTCGAAGCACTTCATGGCAGAGAACAGATTATGTAATTCCTCCCTACTGTTATCAATGAAAAAGATAGTGTCGTCAGCATAATGTAGGTGATTAACATTGATACTGTTAGGAGTCACAGAAAAACCACTGAACAGGTTCAGTGTTGAGGCTTTATCCATATATCTTGAAAATCCCTCCATGGATATATTGAAAAGAAGTGGTGAAACTGGACATCCCTGCCTCACGCCTCGAGAACTAGAGAAGTGACCAAAAGATGAACCATTAATCAACACAGAAAAAGTAGAAGTTGAGTAACAGAATCTTAGCCACTTACAGATCTTTCTACCAAACCCCATTTTGTTTAGAACAAACTCCAAGTACTTCCAATTAATCCTGTCGAAGGCCTTTTCTAAGTCAATCTTGCAGATGATTCCTGCTTTGACAGATCTCAGTCTAGAGTCAACTAACTCGTTAGCCATTAATGTACCATATATAATTTGCCTACCCTCAATATATGCGCACTGAACTGGGGATATTATCTTGTCCATCACTAGCTTGAGTCTCGTTGCCAGCACTTTTGCGATGATTTTATAAACACTAGTGAGTAGACAGATTGGTCTGCAGTCCTTGATCGACTCCACATAATCTTTTTTTGGAACCAGAGTGATGAAGGTGGAGTTATGTTTAATGTATATTTGTCCCGTGGAACAAAATTCATTGATTGTGCCCATTATGTCTTGCTTTAGGAAACCCCAACAATTCTTGAAAAAAACAACTGGGAAGCCGTCTGGACCAGGTGTTTTATCACCTCCTATCTCTTGGATGGCTTTCCAAACTTCATCTTCAGTAAATGTTGATTCTAAGATTACGTTTTCTTGGTCGTTTATCCTATCAAAGTCTATGCCTTCCAGCTCCGGCCTGATAACCTCCTCTTCAGTGAATAAGGTGCGATAGAAGTTAATGATATGTTGTTGTAACAAAGATCTATCGTCTACAAGTGCTCCATTTATGTATAATTGTTTGATCATGTTACTTCTTCTTCTTGCCGTAGCTTTACTCATAAAAAAACGCACTATTCCTGTCACCCTCTTGTAGCCATTTAGTCTTTGATTTAATCTTCCAAGATATTTCCTCCATTTGCGCCGTTTTCTCAAATTCAGACTTTAGGTAAATGATATTATGTTTGTCTTCTTCAGAAAGAACACCATCCTCTGACATATTGTCTAATTCCTGGATTTCAGTCAAAATGTCATTGAGCCTAGTGTGTGTATGTTTGAAAACCTCCTTGTTCCAAACACGTAGTTTTTCTTTTAGGGCCTTTAGCTTTAGCCATAACGCCGTACTTGGAGAACCTGTAAAGGAAAAAGACAACCACCAATCTTTCAAAAGGGTTAGAAAATCACTCTCTAATAACCACATTACCTCGAACCTAAAAGGACTAGGTCCCCAACTGGGATCTGAAATGTCTAGAAGGATTGGGATATGGTCTGAAGTAGGTCGAGCTCTGGCTAGTTGGGAGATGAGGGGGAAATGGGATTTCAAAGCATGGGGTTATAAGAAATCTGTCAAGCCTACACATCACTGGATTGGCTTGTCCATTTGACTATGTAAAGCGCGCACCTTTCAAAGGAAGATCCACCAGATTATGCTGCTCAATGAAGTCATTGAATTGTGTCATGCTTCTGGAGATCTTGGTGCAATTCTTATTTTCATCACACTTTTTAACTGTGTTAAAATCTCCACCTATGCACCATGGTAAATTCCATAGCCTACATGCAGTATCTAATTCTTCCCAGAAGCTAATTCTCTCCACAGTATTGTTGGGTCCATACACACTGGTAAGCATCCAATTGAAATTGTCTGACTTATTTGTGCACGAGACTGATAAAGTATATTCCCCAGTAAGTGCATCATTGACCTCCATAAAGTTTTTGTCCCACAGGATAATCATACCTCCTGAACTACCAACAGACTGTTGAAAAGTCCATCCAACATTGTTGTATCCACAAATTTGACTGATATCTAGCTGAGTGCATTGCATCATTTTAGTTTCTTGAAGAATGATGATAGGTGCTTTATTCAACTGTATGATTTTTCGAACTACGGACCTTCTATTGGGGGAGTTTAACCCTCTCACATTCCAACTGAGGATTGAAAGACTCATTGAGATAGGTGTTGGCCCCTTGTTTTAGCTGCTCGTTTGGGTGATGGGTAAATAGAATCCAATTCTGTGACGCCTAAACGCTTCCATTCTGACTTGAGTCTCTTTGGGACTACTTGGGAAGAATATGAAATTATCATGACCTCTTGATCCCTCGATGATGCATCGTCTGATGTTTCATCTGATGTATCATGTGTTTCAAAACCAGGAGGCAAAGATGGAGTATTGCCAGAAGAAGTGTCTAGACCATTTTCATCATCAACGCTCTGCATGAAAGTGGCATCATCAACAATCATCATGAAAGTGTCATTAAGACAGAGAAGAGGAATAGACTTTTGTTTTGGTTCATATATTGAGACTTCCTCCATATCTTCAACCCGGACCTTTAGTTGGACTCCATAGTCCTCTCTAGGAATGTTTTTGATAGGAAAAATTGGTATAGGTTTAATGATTGGTCCTTCTGAGTAAACTTTCGAACAAAGAAATCGTCTTGTGTGATTGGGCATTAAATTATAACTAATTCCCAGCTGGACACCCAAACAAAATAACCTGTTGACCTCAGTGAGAAGCCACTTGGGGATGATTGAACACGGTATTTGATTCATATTGAATGTTCTAGGAGAGATTGTTATAACTGTCGTGGGGAAAGTGTTGAAGTTGCTTATCCTTGGGCTGGTAAATTTCTCTATGGATTGGGAGTTGAGGATAATGTGCATTGGGAGGGATGTGGGTTCTGATACTTGTCGGGGTGAATCTGATACTTGTGAGGATGCCAGAGTTTAGGGTATTGTGCATTGGGAGGGATGTAGGTTCTGTGTCAAGGTTGTGGGTGGGAAAAATGGTTGATTTTCAGATGGTTGATTGAATTCTGTCGACTCAATTGTCAACTTGAATGCTGGTGCATCGTGGCTAGATTCCACGTCTATTTCCATGTCAACTGACACATCAAATGGTTTTTCTTTTGGAGAAAGTTTACTCCAAATTTGTTTTCGTTCTCTTCCATATATTTTCTTGCGCCATTCTCTATTTCTGTTGGAACCATGGTGACCAGGTCTTCGATGACTGGTTCTAGAGTGATTGCTATTGATCTTACCCGTTATAAGATTTGAAGTGGCCTCCGAAGACATAGCAGTGAATGATGCATGTTGACCCGTACTTTCATTATCACTAGTTGATTGCGTGAGATGAGGAAGAAATTTCCGTTACTTCATTCTACTGGTTTCCAGAAGTTCCGCTGAATGTGCCGGACGTTTCTCTGATGACATTGACTGCGACAGCTTACTCGGTGACGGAATAATAACGACACTTTGAGGATTGCCTGATCTTGCCTGTGTTACTACAACCTGTGCTGTGAACATATGCTTCCCAACAAATATCTTTATGACTCTAGGAATGTCATTGATCCCCTTGTTATTTATGATTTTCATGCGGATTGCTCTTAAATCTTGTAGCCTTAATGTTGCAGGGTCAACAAGTAAGATTTCTCCACAAATATTTCCCATAGCATGAATAATCTCTAGAGTCCAAAATTGAAAAGGGACACCGTGAGGCTCAATGTGGAAGTCATACTGATGAGTGAAGTGTGAACTCCAAATGTCTGTCCTCCATCTAAATACCGAACAGATCATATTATTTGACGTGAACTTGAATTCCAGATTTGCCTTAGCAAGTAAAGAGTCCGCATAAAAAATTGCTTGAGTTGAATTGATAGGGTACAATGTGAATTGTGATCTAATCTGTAGGATGGAACAGAAATCAGCACCTATGGGTTCCCATGAATGTACCAATGATGGAGCGGAGATAATGAACGCATTTTCCCAGTTCCCTAGTTGTTGTTTTGATTCACGGACTTTTAGGTAAGCACCAAATTTGGAAGAGTTCACAGAGAAATTGACATGAGCAGCAAGATCGTCACAGATGAATGGTGATTTACCCTGTAAATGTTTACCCACTATTCTTTTGACCGGAGCTAACAAATTATTGGAAACAGTTTGAGCATAAGTTTTTATGGGACTACTGATGGGATTAGGCTTGGTTTGGATTGGAGACAGCTGATGAACTGCAGAGACTTTTTGTGAGGCTGAGTAAGTAGTGATTGATTCTAAGGTTGTTGATATAGCGAACCAGCCCTCAAAATTGACACCAGCAGGTATGAATATGGAAATAGCATCAGATTTAGGATTAGGGACAGCCAAAAGGATATGAATGTAATGACCTTTTTCATTAGATAATTTTGAAGCACAGAACCATTTTTGGTTATCCTCAAACTTCCATACATGTCGTCCACCATCTCCATTTTTTGCTGCTTCGAACATCATGTGTTGGAGATTCAAAGCTAATGAAAAGGTAAAGGTTGCACTGGTAGAACCATGACTATGGAATTCTATAAGGGTGATCGGAGCAGAGGTAATGGATTTACTACAGGAGAACCTAAAGTATTTCCTATCTATTTGAACATATTGATTGTTCATGACTTTGAAAATCTTGGTTATAGGGTTTGTGGATTCTAAGTATTCTAAGGATTCAATGGATAATGCCTATGGTTTCTAAGAAAAATAAAAAGGATTAGGGTTCTAGATCCTAGAAGGGATGAGGCAATGTGAAAAGGTTGAAGAGAGAGAAGCTCTCATCGTCTACCGATTACAGAATCAAGATTAATGGCCATCAAAATGTCCACAACAACTATATCAAAACTTATGATAATGTCCACAACGAAAATTGCAAAATTTAAATCTAAAAATAAAAGATAAGAAAAATATTATAGGGCTCTCCTTCTCATTTGCACCTTTCCCTATCTTCAAAGAATACAATCGTTCATAGATCTATTAACCATCTTTGTCTTATGAACCAATCTTTTTCAAGATCTATTATAGGGTTCTATTAACAAAGTTTCTTCGTTGGTTGGTGGCTAATCAAAAAGATCAAAAGATAAGTGAACTCATGTACGTTGCCTTTCCAAGGCACTATATTTGGTGAATGGAAGAAAAAAAAATTATCAAAAGAAGAAAAAAAATGATGGAGAGGCAAAAAGAGTATAAGATTAGACGTGTTTATTATGTTAATCCTGCTTGTAGAGAGAGATATTATCTGTATATACTTCTCAATGTTGTAAAAGGACCAACGTACCGAAATGCTGATGAAAAAAATGGCCATTCACTCATATAATTACCATTCCTGAAAATACCATACCTTGATGATATGTCAAACATAGAAGGTATTGAAAACTCATTGATCATGCAAGAATTGGATTACGATAGGTTGGAACTCCAGAAAGAATTTACTAATATAAGAGGAAAAATTAATCCCGAACAAGAATACTTCTATAACAGTATATCGACACAATGGAAATGGAGGAAGGAAGGAGATTTTTTATAAGCGTCGAACTGGAAAGACTTATCTCTGCAGAATCATATTTCTTCACTGCGTGCTAGCCTGCTAGGTCCAAAATATTTTAGCTGTTGCATCTTCATGTATAAGGTTTTTGTAATTGTAATTCTTTTTTGGCATTCGTGTACTATACATAATAGTTCTTTTGGTGATAAAGTATACAACAATTGTCAATGTTGTATGGAGTTACAAATATATGTTGAGCATATATGTTGTTTTGTACGATGTGAGTACTATTTCCCAAAATGCAGTTATTGTAGAGAAGCAAATAAATTCGACCTAAGCTATAATAGCTATAGTTCGTCGAAAGGAAGTTAAAAAACTTATATTGGGATTTAAGAAATCAATATAAGATTAATGCTCACAACACCTGAATTAATAAAGCTGAGACACTGAAATCTAAAAACACCAAGAAATTTTTCGCCAGATTTGATCGCCGAGTTGCAGAGCTCAACTCATCCGATTGTCACATACCCGTATGCGTACTCCTAGGGGAGCAAAAAACATTCATCAAGTCTCCAAAGCCGAAATGAAAATCTTGGTAAAAATATGTCAATCCTAATTTAATCGAATATCCAAGTAGATTATGCCAATTTTATTGAAAATCCATTTTACGAACAAGGTTTAGATGTTGGTAATTAACTTAATGAATCACCGGTACTCAGTCAGTAACTTTTTAATATTGGAATAGCTGGGGACTTGGGTATACTTGTTAATTTGTTTTTTTTTTCTTTTTTTTTTTACGGTGAGCTTAGTTTAACTAAAATCACATGGATCAAAGATGTTACTCTGATTTTGCATCAAATGACATTTCTTTTACAAATATGTTGCACTTTTTAAGGGATGAGTTAATAATATGATCATCCAATTGCACTAATAGTACTAATTGAACAACTCATCGTGTATATATCAAAACATGCTAATCATATCACACATGTACCATATACAGTAGGTTTTATTTAGATGCACTATAAAAAAAATATAATTGCATAGGCTATACAAAAACTAAGTGAATCTCCATAAAGAATAAATCTGAAATTCAATTCCAATAACTCTTAGTATCCGTTACGATAATATTTATCGGATATCCAATTATTTTCGACGAAAATATGAAATTCAATTCCGATTACGTTACGTTCGAGTTATCTGCTATCGGATAATTTCTGGTATCTGACAGAACACAGAAATACAAGTTTTTCAAATCCAAATTCATCTCAAAATAGACATTTTTTAGTTTAAACCAAAGTAAAGACATACATTACAAATGTTTTAAATTTCTTAGTTACTGTTTTGCAAAAGAAAAGAGTCAAAAGACAAAAAAAAAACTCAAAAACAGTTGGATTCGTGGACTGAGATGTGAATATTCATAGCTTGCTGCATACTGCAGTGTAACTGCAAATGCATTCCTCCTTACTCCTTACTCCTTAATCTTTATGCATCTGCATTTTCAAAAAAAAATCAAATGTGTTAGTTGGCAATGGCAGTGCAATAAATTTAAAAGGAAATGAAAGGAAAGGATCAAAGGAAAATTACCAACCAGTAATACAACTATCATTGTCACTGATATATATGGCAAACAATCACTCAAGCAAAGCAATGCTTGAACATATTCCGGATCTAATGAACTCCTGTAAGTTGTAAGAACCCTATAACCAGTACTGCATATTGATTCTGATGCAACAATTGTCACTGGAACAACCAATACATCTCTTGCAATCTTTTCAAGAGTGAGAACTTAGAAGCATGATTCTTCTACCAACTCAGTATATCAAACCTCAATTCATCAGTGGTTGTACCTCTAGGAAGAACTGGTTCCTCTAAGTATTTCTCTAACTCTGACTTCTGAACCTCATAACCAAATTCATTTGTTGTTGTTGTAGCTGTAGAAATCTCAAATCCAGCTGAACTTATTCCATTAGATGAATTATCAAAATAATCTGGAGATGTAATATTTCTTTCATAAGAAGAAAAAAGTGCACTGAGTGATGTATAAAATTTTTTATAACGAGTGTAATAGTTTTGTGAACCATGCAACCTCTTAAAAACAAACTCTACCCATCTAGCCTTATACCCTAGGATCTAAAACAACCCCAATGTTCATCAACAAGTTAGATTCCTTCCAATAGCTATCAAACTTTGACCTCATATTCAATCCCATATCTCTGATATACTCATGCTCACTTGTTTCCCATCCTTTAATGCATTTATGAATCTCATTCACCCAATTGTAATACATATTTGTTGTGGGATACTTAATTCCTGCAAACTTGGTTAAGATCACATCAAACACTTGTAAACAGTCACATATATTTATTCCTTGTTGCCACTCCTGAGTATTTGGTAGTATCAAAGTCGGAATCCAATTGAACTAGCCTAACAAATGCTTGTTGCAAATGAATTGCATCCTTAAGCATGTTAAAGGTGGAGTTCCATCTGGTGTCCACATATAAACTAACAGACCTTCCATGAAGCTTAACTTGTGAAATAGCATTTGCAAACCTCGCTTTTCTAGCCTGACTTGACTTGACATATTTCATACACTCTCTAAAGACATCTATAAATGGAGCAGCTACTTTCATTCCACATAATACAATTAAATACAATATATGATTGGCACCTCATTTTCCGGTTCCGATACCCGATAATTGTTATGCCGGAAAATATCTTATCGAAATCCGGATATTCGGAAACGGCTATCGGATATCAAATCCCATTGACAGCTCTATAGTACCTTACTCATTTAGTTACCAAAACGATGACATCGTCTGTACGTGTACAGTAGTTGATCTATCTTGCATTCACAATATTTTTGTGCCAGGAGGGATCCTAAGTCGGTGAGACAGCCTTTAGGTCAAGAAAGGCCCGTCCATCGTGCTTCAAAAGATATCTGGCACTTAATCAACAGGTACTCTTCTTTCGCACCAAAGCAAACAAACCCTTCACTCATCCATTCCCTCCATCATTTCATCTTCTTTCTCTATCTCTCCACGCTCTCTAATTTCCAAAATGAAAATTCTGTAAATTATTAAACTTAAACCCTTTTTTCAATGGCTTCCTTACTTGAATCAATTCCAATTCCTCGTCATTTGAATTCTCGAACCACCATTTCTGGAGGGAGAAAAGCTTATCTCTCCTCTTTACAGAAGAACAGTAGACTACCACCAAGCAAAATACATCACCATACAATCTACTGTGCAGCTCAGGATACAAATTCAAAAGGTTGGGGTTTCTTTTTCTTTACTAATTTCATATTCGACTCATTCTTTATTACAATGTGAGTATTGTTTCATTTTGGGAATTTCCAAAGTAGAGTTAGGAATCATTTATTGAGATGTCTAGTATCTAATTTGTCGAAAACAGTAAATTAGTTGAGGTGTGTGTTCCAAATTAGCAAGATTTTAATGCTTGATATAGTAGGGGTTTGTTAGTGGGTCATTGAAGTTGTTTTGAGTATCATGTTCGTCATAAGTTGTTGATTGTCTTTGGTTGTTTGGATAAAGGCAGTTGTTATAATCTGTAATGTAATCTCAATAGAAGTGTTCACAATGTAATGCTGTATGAATTTTTTGTGTTGCTCCTCTAGACCTGTTTTCGTATTTAGAAATCATTTTATATGGAGTTCTAGTGTTTAATTTGGCTTCACTTAACAAGACTAGAATGTGTTCTTGCAGTTCCGAGAAGGAATGCCATCTCTTTGATGTTATCAAGTTTTCTCATATCGCAAACTGGTCTAGGTGGTATTGCTTTGTCTCAGCCATTAATTGAGTTCAGGGAATATTTAGATACTTTCGATGGTTACACATTCAATTACCCTAAGAATTGGATTCAAGTCAAAGGTGCAGGTGCAGATATATTCTTCAGGGATCCATATGTTCTCGATGAAAACATATCTTTGGAGATATCATCTCCTTCTTCCTCCAATTATAAGAGTGTCGAAGATTTGGGTCCTCCACAAGCTGCTGCAGAGAAAGTGCTAAAACAGTATTTGACAGAATTCATGTCCACCAGACTTGGAGTGAGACGAGAAGCCAACATTGTTTCCACATCATCGAGGGTTGCAGATGATGGAAGGATGTATTATCAAGTTGAGGTAACAAGTTTCTTTATAAATGATATAAATATGCAACAGGTACGGATCGTACGGATCCACTTATTCACCTGTGTGCAATTCAGTCTTCTAGTGTGGCACTTAGTGCTTAGTACCCATGACCCAATTTGCTTATATGTATTAGATGCTCAGACTTATGCAGCAAGATTATTATCTGGTAAACTAAAAATATGGTTGATTCTCCATTGATGTTCAACAGTCAGCTCTACCATGCTTCGATTGTACAAATCCCATTGCTACTATTGTCTGGTTAATCACATGCCTTAGGAGTAGCTTGGAAAAAAAAAACACATTGCCACCCTTTAGACCATGGGGACAAAGTTTGAGTTGTTTTGCTCACCTTGTATGTTCTCGAAGGTGACATGGGATGTGTTTTGCACCAATACTACATTTTGTCTAGACATTCGTTATTGTGATTTTTCTTTGCATTTGTAAATCTTCTACGATGTTCTGTGTAGGTAAATATCAAGTCATATGCAAGTACTAATGAGCTAGCTGTAATGCCACAAGATCGAGTAACACGGCTTGAATGGGATAGACGCTACCTCTCAGTTCTTGGGGTTGAAAACAACCAATTATATGAATTGAGATTACAGACGCCTGAAAATGTTTTCTTAGAAGAGGAAAGTGACCTTCGTCGAATTATGGAGTCCTTCAGAGTAATGAAATTGAATGTCTGATGATTTATTTATTTTTGCAGTATATGAGCATTTGTAATATATTTCAAAGGTTCTTCTCATTCTTTTATTTCAATGTAGATTCAGTGAGGCAACATGTTTCCATTTGTAATATTTTTTGTTATTATCTTTGTGTATGACAACTAAAACCTAATTAATCGTATAGTTTTGTATTGGTAGATGAGGTTGGACACAATGAAATTCAAGAGCAATTATTTGTTTCCAAATTTCTCGTCTGACGCACTAGAGTATATAAATGTCAGGGTTGCAAATTCATGTCTGGAACATACCTGAATCCAGACTTGACCTTAAGAACTGAGAAGTGCTCTACTCACATGTGTTAAAATGACTGTGCACTAGGCAATTCTCTTTTTCTTGCCCAGTCTCGCTGTTGTACATAAAGTAAGAAGAATCGTAAGAAAGACGTTATCTGTTCTAAGAGTCCACAAAAAAATCAAATGCCAATTCCTCCCAAGTTAGCGAATATTCATATAGAAATAAGTCATGAACTAGTCAAATTTGATAGTTTTATACATCCCGTGGTTAATTTCAAAGGTAAGCCATTGAATCTAATCGAATGTGTCATGAACTCAGTTATTTCAACGCATACTCACTTTGCTAATTATAAGACCGGGACTTGTGGAGGTTCCCAGCCTCTTCCCAAATACCTTTACACATCAGTCCGGGAAGAGCCTAGTTTTTGTGGTTGTTCCCGGTTTTAAGAAAAAACGGACGATGATTATCCGTTATTTAATTTGTTGGGTCCATCAAATCTTGAAACCCCACTTATTTCTCTGTTGGTTCCACTAGTTTTCCTCAAAACGGATGATTGTTAACCGTTTTATATAAGTTAAACGATTTTTAAGCTAAAATATTTCCTGGCCCCACTAAATTGCAAGGATTTGAAGGAAGAAACGGTCAATCATTATACGTTTTTCATTTTTTTAGAACGGTCAATCATTAGCGTATACGGAGTCTTCCCGCTGGGATTCTCGTACATTAAGGAAGCCTTGCGGGAAGTGCCACATATGGCCACGGTTTTCTTGATTAGGAAGGAGTTGGGCATGCCTATAAGACCCAGTCTAAATCTTCGGCATTCCCTATGTTAGACTTGATAAGGTGGAACCGTTAACTGGTTGGGCATGTGAAGAATCTGCTGATCACTTGGCTATTTAAGACTTAATAAGAGAGGAATTGCCCGCTCGTGTCTCTGTGGTTTGTGCTCGGATTGTGAAGAATCACATTCTTAGGCCATTTCCTATGGGCAAGGCAAAGCCCCTAGTTTTGTCATTTTTGCGCTCATTATGGGCATGACAAAGTGGTAAACAGGCTTGGGTAAGTGGTAAATTTTCCACTTGGCCAGGCCAGGTCAAGTTTTTACAACTCGACCACTCGGTGTAGTTTAAATCGGCCGGCTTTGTTTAGATCGCCAGCGGTTTATATTCGGACGGCCGGTCTAATCTTCACCGCCATATAGAATCTGACTCAACGGTCATAAATCACCCCTCTATAAATACCAAATTCCACTGTTGTAACTCACACCTTCTCTTCTCTACTCTTCACATTTGTTAAAATCCAAAACAAATTTCATCATCCAACTCTTTTATGCACTCTTATTGTGTAGTTTTTTTAATATGTCTCAATTTAATTCTCAATTGACTAAAAGTAAGAAGATTAGGGGTCCAAAATTTACCTTAGTCGAAGATGAAAGCATTTGCAGAAACTATGTGTTCTTTACATAAGATAGTATCGATGGTGCCCAACAACAATCTACCAAGTTGTGGGATAACATATATGCTAAATTTCGTGATGAAACTATGAACATCAACGATCGTGATGCAAATGGACTGTCCGGTCGCTTCGTTGTAATCAATACCTAAGTTCCTTGTGTGTTCGTACTATAATGCAAGCTCCTCGTGCTCGAGCGAGCGGTCTTGTCGATGTTGTCGAACGAAAGTGTCGAAATGATCGGCACCACAGACATGGGAAAATTCCTGGTTATGAAAGTTGTTATATATTTTTAAAGTGTTGCCTAAATATAATCCAGAAGTGTTAGCAAACATGCAAAATGTACCTGCAAGTTCACCATACACTTCTTCTCCTTCAACACCAGTTTCACAACCATCTCAATCATGATCTCATCCCCCTACGGAGAATCTGTTTTCTTCACCAGAAACCACAACAAACAACAATTCCAACTTGAATCTCAATGCTGTGATTAAGAGAAAATTATTAGGAAGAAACGCTGCAAGCGCAGCGAGAAAAACTGCCCAAGAAGGAGAAGCAAGTGGTTTTTTTTGATACTTTAATAGATCATCAGAAGACCGTCGAAAAACAAAGAGCAGTAGATCGACAGTTCTTGACTAGGGAGATGAAAAACATCGATAAACTTAAGAGAATTTTTTTGCATACTATGACAAGAATAAGATTCTATATGCAAACACCTCAACAATGACCACAGACTACTGATGGTATCGGGGATGGATATGGACAGGTTAGCAGAGGAGTTGGAAGAAAAATGAAACAAGAGAAATTTTGAAAAATAGTTTGGAGGTCAAGATGAAGATGAGGATGATGAAGAATACGATGAAATAGTGCCACTTAATTAATTAATGTATCATCTTTAATTTTAATGAAGATGTAGTAGTTCGGTTATGATGAATGAAGTTGTACTAGTTTTTCATTACATTAAAACTTTGTAGTAGTTTTTCATTACATTAAAACTTTAACTTGACAACATCCATTAAAACTAAACTTAAGACTAAAACTAAACTTAAGAATAACATCCCATACAAGTTATTAGAAACCCCTTAAGAATTTGGTAATGCGCTTCGTATTCAAAAAAATTTCCTTTCCATCTTCGCCACTCGTCTCGAGTTCGTATTCCCAATTCAGCATTGGTATCACCTCTAAGACGATATCGATTGACAATCTTCTCATAGCTATAAAATCCACAAGATATTTTTTGATAGTCATGAATCGACAAAACAAAGCAGCTCGATCCCGATTATGAGGATTACCTGTCTCTGCAGCATAAGGCATCATGAATTTTATCCTAATAACTCATAATGTGTAAACGATTCGTCCGTCGTTCTTCACCTCTCTTCGGGTAGTATATTACATAATTTCTACAAATAGGTAAATCTTCGTCTTTAGTAAATCTAGGATTATCCATAAATTACCCATAAAGTAGAGAAGTTTTTAAGTGAAGGTGTGAAATGGATGAAGTGGAGAAGTTTTTAAGTGAAGGTGTGGTTTTTTGAAATGGATGAAGTGGTACGTATTTATAAGGATTGTTGGTGATTGAGTCTAGGCCGCTACTTCTAGTGAAAACTGTGAAAAATTTAAAACGATTCGAAACAACTTCAAAACAAATTACGAAACAAACAATTATACTTAAACAACTTCAAAACAAAACTATGAAACAAACAATTAGACTTAAACAACTTGAAAATAAAACTATGAAACAAACAATTAAACTCAAACACTACTCAATTCGCCCTCCATCTCTTCCAAACTCAGCCCATATATTCGCTCTGAGATCTTCCTTTAACCTGTTATACAGAGTTCTGTTCTCAATGTGACTAGTCATTTGCATATAGTTCCTTGCAGGTAATCTTCTTTTTGGTTGAATTTCAGGCCTTAAGGCTTCATCTTCATGGTTAATCCAATTCTTATTATGACGAGTTTCCTGAATTACCATTTTATGCATAATTATGCAAGTCAGCACAGTCTTATGCATTTCACGAGCACTTAGACCACGATAAGGCCCACAAATGATGGCGAAATTCCGCTTCAGAATTCCAAAAGCCCATTCCACATCCTTTCTCAGTTCCATTTGTCTACTATTGAAATATGAGTATGAACGACCCATTTCACCGGCAGGTGGCTGACAGTAACATTGAACTAAAGTTGCCATTTTGGATAAATTTCATCTGCAAGATAATAACCATGAGTGTAGCGACTCCCGTTGATAGTGAAATTTACTTGAGGACTAATTTCGTACTTTAAATCTTCAAACAAAGGCGATTTGTGTAAAACATTTATATCGTTCTGAGATCCCAGAAGACCAAAAAAAAAAACGTGTCATATCCAACAATCATAAGAAGCAGCAGCCTCTAGGATAACCGTTTGTTTTGCATAGTGACCCTTATACTGATCGGCCCAATAGGTAGGGCATCCGGTCCATACTTAATGCATGCAGTCAAGACTACCCAACATTCCTGGAAATCCCCTTTCCTGATTTTGCTTTAATATTTCTCTTACATCCGCGTCAGTTGGTTTTCATAAATAGGTTGGACCAAAATGATTAATCATTGCTTCGCAAAACAACAAAAAATACTTGTATGCGGTTGTTTTACCCATACGAAGGTACTCATCATTAGAATCTGGAGGTTTGCCATATCCTAGAATCCTTAAGGACGAAATAACCTTTTGTTCAAGGTTATGACCTTTTGTTCAAGGTTATGACCTTTAATATTCAGTGCATCATACTGATAATTAAATTGAGGTTCTACCTGACCAATAATCTTTAACAACAAATGTCGGGGCATGCGGAATCGGCGTTGGAAATATTCATCTGACAACATACATTCGGGAAGAAAATAATCGTGCATCAGCTTCTCGATCCATTCATCTCGACCTCAGTACGTATATCTTCTTGTGAATACTTCTCTTGGCTCTAGATCTCTAAGTATATGCCCTGATGAATATAGCTGCAGCAAATTGTTGGTTAGTTCTCTATCTTCATCTGGCTCATCATCAATATCTCGCAACGCCTGAATGAACATTCATTGTTGTTCTTCAAATCGATCCATATGAATACGCACCTCTTCGTCAGAAGAATTCATTGGTTTGAAACTAAAAATTAAACAGAGGATTAAGGTACAAAATAGTAGGATGATAGAGTTAATGAAAAAATGAGGTGTGATTAAATTGAATAGTATGGAGTGAATTTATAGGGTAACGTGGGGGAAAATAGTTGTTACATCGTTATCTAATAAGCGACAAACTCTACACTGAGCGGTCGAGACTCGACCGCCGTAGATGCAGTCTCTACCGCTCGGTTGTGACTCGATCACTTAACTCTTTTCCCATAATGACGGCCAGTTTGCCATGACAGATGGCATGGAAAACGGGTGGGTTAGCCACCCCATAGGAATCAGCCTTAATTCTATCTGCATGGAAATATTTCTAACAGAATTTGGAATTTACTCCATGGTAGGACCAAAGAACATTATTAGGATTCTAATGAAGTTCAGAATCATTTCATAACGAAGGGAAGATCATTTGGACACTTTTTGCTTTTAGCTTTCTTTTGGACTACGTGAAAATAAAAAAACCATGGATTTGATGATTAACAACTATCTTAGCTTGGGTCACAATCCAGAAGTCTCTGCTCCATTCGAGGTTTGGGATTTTAACTGGGGACTCATTCTTCACGGGAACCACCTTAGCTTTGAAGTTTTTTTTATGTTTTCTACTGTTTTTTAGGCTTTTGTGTTCATTTTTACTTTTCTTTGTAGTTGGTCTTCTTTAGTTGGCTGATGTTTTTTTTTTATTAATCAAAGAGAATAAAATAAAAGGCACACAAGTTGTATGCGCGGGTTTACAACTAAAGAAAAGCAAGGAGTCCAAAGAAAAGTAAAAGTGCAAAGTTTGAACTAAAAAAAAACTGCATACGACACAAAGAAGATCAAAGATACAACTTGTCGAACCTACGAAATAAGAAACAACTTGCAAACTAGAATGAAGCGGACTTCCTACTATCAAGTAGAAGATTCTTCAACATCCCTTATGGTTAAACCATCATAATTTTTTGCAAGAAAACTAAACATGTCTTGTCGGTCTTTCTTCGAAGGGTGAAAGTCTAGACTCTAGACCCAATAGAGAGCCAAATTCCATAAGTTTAGTTGCAGAAGGATTATCAGGAACACTAGATTTTGCAAGTCTTTTCTTTTTTTTGCTTAAAGTACCATGTGGAAACATACCTGTTACTTTAGCTTTTAGCCGCAGTTTCTTGCTATATTCAAGAATTGGCTCGGACGAGGAAGGATTTGTGATGCTTGTCTCCGCGTCTTCCAAAACTAATTGAGAAGTGGCAGCCTCCTCTTCTTCTTCGAGAGCTTCGAATCTATTGTAGTTTTCAAAACCAGGAAGAACATATGGATCAGTAGAGGAGCTGCTCTCCCCTTCCACAACAGTCACCTGACCCATTTCAACATTCACACCATTTTTCGAAACATCACAATTTTCACCTTCTTCTAGAATTTTCTCTCCAACATCTACTTTGTTATTTCTCATTCTTCTTCTCTTACCATTGCCAATATGAAAGTTTTGATTGGTCCCCTCTTCCTAACAGTATTTGACTGATGTTGAAACCTCTTCTTCCTAACAGTAGTTCTCTTTTCTTTTCTTATATTCAACACAAAGAAATAGTAGAACCACTAATTTGATGGTTCTTATCCCTAGCTATGTCATATGTGGAACATTAAGGTATCATCATCGTATGAATGTAAATTGTACCGTCAATTTCAATGGGATGGCTAAATTTAAGATTTGCCTATTTTTCTCCCATCATGAAATTCGCAAACATGGAAAATGATTAGGCAAACCGACAAATTTAAGATTTTATCCCAGGATCGAAGCCAAGATTTATAAGTAGGGGTGCAAATTTTGGAAAAATTTATAAGTAGGGGGTGCAAATTTTGCTTTGAGATAATTTTCCTTTTGGCGTGCAAAGATGTAAAGTTAAGTTTCTAAATAAACTTAAATCTCTAATTGGGTCTAAATTAGGCTTTAGAGCCAACTGGGATGGTTCCCCCTCTGGTTTTCCCATTGCGGCCTAACAAGTGATGTGTGTTTCTTCTTGCGCCGCGCGACTGGACTTTGGTTGCACGGTCTAAGTTAAGACCCTTGCGACTAAAGTGTTGCCGCTCGATACTTATGATCCACTACTTTATACCATATATTTATATATTATAATCTAACTTCATTGTGTGACTTGAAAAGTTTTTTGAATTTCAGAATATCTTATTTTTATGGGTTAATTGGTATTTGGTACTCTGGTTTTGTCCAAAATTAATATTTGGTTTAACAGTCGTCCAACTTTGTAGTTGGTACTTGGGCTTCACATTGACCAACGTTGACTCAGTTAGTTGCTGACGTATATTACTTTTTATCAAATAAATAGTTAGTTACCAAAATATATTTAACATTACTAACAGTGATAGATTATATCCCTAACTTTTTCATCTTCCCATAAGAACCGACACCAGTCCTTTTTATTTTTTCCATGGCCCCAATGATAACAAGTGCCACCAATATTAAAATATTTGAAACCTGTAAGACCTCATTGTTTAACTTCCTGAGTTTACATTACCATGAAGACTCTACCTTTATCAAAACCGCCACGAAAACTCACTGCTACTACCATATCACTTATCAAAAACCATGTCATTCACAGTTGGATTAATTAGTAAGGAGAAAACTAAGATTTTTTCCCCCTTAAGTTTACTAAGATAAATGGGGTTGTAATGGTGGGAAACCAAAAAAATTAAACATATATCAGGAGTTTTAAAGTTTTTCAAAAAAAGAGGGAAACGTTTCTGATTTAAAGCTTGAGGAATCCGTACGGTTATTATTAGTTATGAGCAAAAATTAATGGCTTTTGAGAATCCGTCTCATACCGCATACCCATTAATCCTAAGAGAGTCCGCAACACGAGAATATCGACTTGGATCCCCCAATTAAGCATGTGTTCCATACTACATACTCATGATTGTCAAAAGGATATCTCAACACAAGATCTTAAATGCACGTCCCATGCCGCACATTCAGGGATCCTCAAAGTTCGCAGTTTGCAAGGGTCATCAAATATGATAAGATTTTCTTATAGCAGTTTTGTGAGGACCAAACTTTAATGCCATAGCATTAGGGATGCAAGGTACCCTTAGCCAGTTACCAATGGTCTTCCGGGTTGTCACTCGTAAGTGAGATGCTAGTCGGCCTGACAAGCACACCGTTGGCCAGTCGCTAACAGGTGGGGATGATCAGTCTCATAGTATATCTACCATTCCAAATGTTCTTCCGGTCACCAACTATTTGGTGGGTCACCATTTAAGGCATAGCAAAATCATTGTACTCGACTAAGTCTAACACAATTCGCGAGACAGTTGGCCTACTCTTCCAACTTATTATTTCCCTTTGAAGGAAAATTTTGTGGCTTCATTACAAAATACTCGCCAACAAGTCCATAACGCACAGTCCCTAGTATTTTCTTGGAACTTGGTCTGATACCAACTGTGACGGACCAAATACGCTCGCGGTGCCCATCCCAAAACTCTCCGATGCACCACTCTGATGCTAGTGACGTGGATTCAAAACTTCGCTTCTCACTAGGTAATTGCACGTCTATTTTCCATTGTAATCATGTTTGTCAAGCATGATTCCTTATATGTAGTTCCCACACAGTTCTATCTTACCCTTGTTCTACGAAGGGTATAAATCCTTGAAGCGTAATGATGACGTATTCTTGCATGCATCACTAGCTTACAAGTATTGTCCAGGCATAAGGCATGCCTTGGACTTCCATAGAGGCTTTTGCAATTCTATTTTCTCTTGCGATTTGAGTTGAATGCATGCATATGTCTTGTTTGTGCCAAGGGTGCATCAATTAGGTTCAGACCGTACTTGTCTTGCATTGTCCTTGTGATACCAATTGCTTATGCAAGCTTCCCTCACTTGTATACCAAGTAGCTTCCTTTACTGCCCATACCTAATTCGCAATTGGTGCGTATGTCAACTCCGTGTAACTTGATAAGCAGTATGAGCATCCATGAAATACAATACATCTAGACCATCAAGTATAGAAATAATCATCTGTTACATCGTATTACCGAGCCATATAATATGAGTAACCCTAATATGGCAATCACCTTATAATTAGATGATATGAGCGACAAGGTGGTGGACCACTAATGATGAAAATCATTACAGATGCCTATGTACCCTCCTCTGTGACTCGAATAGATTAAACACTGGTCGTAATTCATCAACATCGAGACAAGCAACTAAAAAAAACTCGTATTAAAAGGCCAAATCCAAGCAATGTCTTTGTCCGTATATGCCAAAAGATATTTTAAAAATGACGCCCAAAAGTGTGCTTCATTTGCCTTTCCTTCATCTTGCGCCATAGTGGTGCATCATTAGTTTCGCAATGCCGCAGCGATGACGGCTAAGCATCATGAAGCTTTCTCGAGTAAACAACGGGTCATAACTAGGATTTGGTATCACATAGGATTTACCATCTAAGCTATGAAGATTACTAGTGCATATCTGTTATATATGCACCTTCAACTAACTACCCCTCCCTATATATGTGTTACCGACATTTTTACAACTAAAAGTTATCCAGCACTTTGACATGTCTGCTTCAGTATTCATGGCCGTTGCCATGTACCCTTGAACAATGCACTTTCCATGGTGGTTGCATCATCCATTTCTGTCCCGATGGCCAACTTTCATAATGCACCATGGTGATGCGATATTGACTCTTGGCGAATATAACCTGTGTAATACAACGTGATGGTGCGATATTGGCTATAGGTCAGTATTCTCGCACAATGCACTTTGATGATTCAATATCACTCTCGGCCAGCCTACCACTGGCGTGATGGACCGCGGTAGTGCAACTTATGTTCTAGGTCAAAATGCCCTAAACACGCAACATGGGCTTGATACGAAGCTTCGTCTCAATGCAAATGACACATCTTTGAACAAGTGTCATGCCAAAACTATGGGTTTTATAATTGTAATTCCAAAATCCATCACTGTGATTCTAAAATTTGAACTGTAATTCATATGTCAAACAAACACATGCATTATGACCCTAATTTTATTGGGCGACC
This sequence comes from Papaver somniferum, assembly GCF_003573695.1. NCBI lineage: Eukaryota > Viridiplantae > Streptophyta > Magnoliopsida > Ranunculales > Papaveraceae > Papaver > Papaver somniferum. The sequence goes on along the minus strand of NC_039359.1, from coordinate 14,317,504 downwards.
TTGTGGCCAAAATTTTCCCAATAACTTGAATTTTTCTAATATAACCAAAATCTTATAGCACAACACAAAATTTATCTCGTAATGAAATTAAAATCAAAATCATTAGGCGGAGTATGATCCATGTTTAAATATTAGTTTGTATTTCAATTACTTGAAATAAATGATAATTTATAAAGAATTTATTGTTCTTGATTGGCTTTAAACTCTAAATTTGCTAGGGTTATTGGCAATTTTACTACAGGAAATGCATTTAGTAATGTACGATTCTCAAGCACGATAATTAGCAAAGTCGGGTCTAACTCCTGAGGCGGTATGAGGTCTTTTTATTTATTTTTTTATAAGAAGGGATAACTCCTGATGCGGTGTAAGGTTTTGTCAAGAACTCGAACCCATGCCCACGACATTTGGAGTGTTATGCTCAGATTCAATCCATCGAGTCACTTATTACTTTTTAGTTTATATTGTGTATAGCATTTTATTTATACTTTTTAACTTCTCTTATAAGAAAAAACATATTGCATGCAAACCCAAATAACTCAATAGACAAAGAAAGAAACACATGTACTCTGAACCTCTTAGTACAACCAAGTGATTGGCCAACTCAATGATTGTGAAATTTAAGGCATTACATATATTATACTTTTAAATGATAAATATTCTTGTTCATCAATTCATATTATACATTTTCTAAGTTGTTTAGTATGAAATTATTGTGCATGTGACTTTTACCTTTGTGACTACTATTTTTTCGGTAGTCTACGTAATATGAACAACTCTGAGGATCATGTACTAAGTAGTAACGATACCTCAGACGAACTGATACTGCTAAGCAAAATAAGGTAGTCAAGATATAAATCACAATGTATATAAATGCGAAAATAAGATAATATCATGAACACCAGAGATTTACGCGGTCCGACATTCGTCTACGTCCACGGTGTAATGAATAGTTGAGTTTATTAATATTTGAGTATGGTTACTAGGTATTCAATGCTCTCAAAGGTATTAAATAAAACTAGAAGTCAAGAACTCCAATTCTTCCTCTTTGCATTCAATAAGCATAAGCTCTCTCCAGATCCATCTCAGTATTTGTGTGTCCATTTTTCGGAAGTGAAGCTCAGTATTTATAGCGCCTTCCCTATCAGGGATATCTTCGATATCTCCCGGTCCATCGAGAACTGATGCTCCTCCGTACATATTTGTACCTTCGTTAGCCGTAGACCTTCCCTAGTCAGACTTCGCCATCTTGGCTTGCCCCACGTTGTTTTTTTCTCCGTCGAGATCCGTTACTCCTTCGTACATGTTGTACCTTCGTTGACCGCGGGGCTTCCCTAGTCAAACTATGCCACCAAAACTTATTCCACATGCCAGAAGACCACGCGCCTAAGTAGATAACCTTTGCATTAAATGCTGAGTGGACGCCCTTAGCTGCCTCTGACTTGCGGACAGCAGCCACGTCCCTAGGTTAGGGCCTAGTCTTTGGTCTCCACCGTTGATTTCGACTGCCTCGTGTTGAGATAAAGTAAGTAGAAATGGGATTCCTACTTCCCAGGCACCCATGCGTTACTGGATCTATTGGGTTAACTTGCCCACACTTGTTCAGATGACAACACGTGTAGGGCAGTTAAAAGATATCTACAACCTTATAAATGACAAGTTCGCACAAGGTTTTTTCTAAACTCAGGTTTACCTCGCAATGTTATCAATGTTATGGATACTTAATATGCTTTTTGAGAGTTAGGGAGACGGCACACCATGACAAGCTTATACACAATCAGAGACGTCATGCCCACGGTATATGCCAAGATAAAAACTTGAACAATGAATCAACATTGACCCTTGAAAGCTACCCCCAAAATGGTCAGTTTTGCAACAACCAAACGTAACTACTTTGGGCGGTTTTACTGTTTTTATTTCTTAGTTAACAGATTTTCTCTTCTACTGTAGAGATCTTCTTTCTTCTATTACGACATTGACATTTTCTTCTTATACCCTAAAAATAAACTTCAAAATCATAGACCATATTTGTCATGCAAAACCCACTAATTCCCTAACTAGCTGTTGAACCCTATCTACAGCCAGATCATTGTTGCTTTATTTTGAATGGACTCTCTTGTTAACTAGAGCCATCAACACTTAACAACCATTACAAGTATTAACAAATAAATTTACACACATCACCTTCCAATTACTAGTTCAATCCCCATCTCTACCTATTTATCTAGACATCTGTTGAAATACTATGCGAGCCACCTACCATACCCTCCCATGTCATGCACATTTTGAACTTTTGAAGTACTATGTATGAGGACATCAACCCAAGACCCATCTCTCTCTTACTTATACACCTAAATCTGATTCTTGTGTTCGCTTTCTAATTACTTCCTTCTCCATCCCAAACTTGTCCACGTTCTCTAGGCTTCCAAGTGCCAAGTGTGATTAAGATAAGTCTAAAGCAAAATAGTGCAACTTATCATGAAAGAAAGCCTATTCCTTGTTAACGATGAAATCAAAGTTAACATTTTTATAAGTTAAATAGACAAGCATCATGCATTAGAGAGAAGCTAATTATCAACCAACTAGGGTCTAGAAATAGGAAACCAAAATTGATACAACACTCTTCTTTGTTTATATAAAATGGGTCTTAGAAAACAAAGTAAGACCAAAAAGAAGGAACATGTGTACATTTTAAAATTCAAAAATGAACTTCTAAAACATGTACATTAGGAAGTCTTAGGTTTCAAGGCGTCAGGCGTGCATTCTATTCTAGTAGTGGATGACTGACTCAGTTGTGGGAGTCACTTTCCCTTGCAAGAAGCTTGTTTAGGTGATCACAACAAGGGAAGGGGCCCTAGTTGGCTGGCTCCACTTTTCTTTGGGGAATTTATACCATGTACACTAATTCTGTTTACTTAGTATCTACGTATTAGAGAACTAAACCGAACTTAAGAATGTTCACACCAACTAGCTTCCCTTTGCTATATGCTATATAATGGTAGGTTTGGAAATTAGATGCCAAAAAGAGAATCTTAGAAATCTCCCAGGGATGCTGCCAGAGAAAAGAAAAATCAATCATTTGGATCAAGAATGGGCGTGACTGACAAGTAATTTAAAAGCTGCTACAGAGAATTCTTTGTCACAACATTTTCACAACACATTCTCAACAATTTCTAGGAAAGGGAAGCATGCAAATCGATTCATATTGGTATATATATTTTAAAAGTAAGGTGAATCTAGAAAAACAAAAGCAAATGCAGATACATTATGCTGCATTATTAGAGATAATAAAGCAGAAAAAAGATTGAAAAAAAGGGTTATGATAAAAGGAGGAGCAAATACTGATTGTATCGATGTATCTGCTAGCAAGTACCAACATCAACCATGGGAACTAGACTTATAAAAGATTTTCCCTTAAAATCTGGACTACTTTTGACAAAAAAGAGAAGAAAGGGAAAGAAAAGGAATATCTACTGGAAAGACAATAAGTGTCGTTGTCTATCGACTATTTTTAACACCACGACTGCCGTTTACTTTGATGAGATTCCTCTCAGAGTCATCGTATTTATCTTATAGGCCAACGTCTAAATCCCAAGCAGAAGTAGTTATCCTCGCAGCCATGTAACCACTTTTTCGAGTCAGTGTAAACTTATCCTTATAAAAGAAAAAACTGCCGATATCACGTTGTAGTACAATAATAAAGTAATTGAGTGACGATATCGGTGACTTGAGTTCAGAACTCGTAAACATCAAAATTCTTTATCTTATCGATACACCCCTAGCTAAAGACTAGTGTTAAAATCAAACTTGAACCGGTGTAATTATTTGTAATCGCCATTTTCGTAATGCATGCGAGGCTACAAAGTACCAACACCACTCGAGAGAAGTTGCAAATATTCCCCAAGGTGTCCGCTTTGTGCAAGTTACCGATGAATGAAACTTGTGATGTCAAAATTTATTTCATTTGTCCAATGTGCCTACATCGAAGGAATACAAATTATAGATGAGGCCCTCGTAAAGAATTAATGCACTAGTTGATTCGAGTTTGAAGAAGAAAAGGCCAAGTATCATCCGCAAGGTTATCTTGAAAATGCATTTCGATAAAGTAAATCGGATAATTTGGACTTTGTTTTAACGAGATGGGATTTAGCTCAGAATGGTGCAAGTGGCTTAAATTTTGTTACCAAACATCTATTTCTTCAGTATTAATAAATGAGTCTGCTTTTGATTATTTTGACAGTACAAGAGGTGTAAGACAAGGTTTCCTAGTCTCCCCTTTTTTATTCAATATTACATTAAAAACTTTTCAAAATTTCTGGCTAAAGCTGCTCATAATAAGTTGTTCAACGACTACTTTGTAACTCAGCATGACAACCTTGTTAGTCAGTTGCATTACGATGATGATACCATATGTTTGGTCAATAACAAGCAGGAACTTATTAACCTATCCTCTACTCTCAAATGTTTTGTATATGTTGGAGGTATACAGGTCAATACTAACAATTGGAGGTGTGCCTAACATCAATGTATGGGAAAGAAAATTGGGTGTGCAACTGATTCAGTGTCTTTCATGTGCCCGGGTATGCCTCTTGCAGCCAAACCATCCTCTGAAGCTTTGTGGGATCCCATCTTGGAGAGGTTTCATGTTGCATTATCATATTGTGTTAGAGCACTGCTTAGTAAAACCTTCCAAGCATCGGTATTTCAAGTTTAGTTCCAAAATTTGGTCGCTTAATTTTTTTAGTAAAGTCAACTTGTTAGGTTAAACTTAGGGCATAAAAATGTTGAGACAATCTTCAATTACTCGTCGAAGACAGTAAGACTTATTGAAGGCAAATGAAGACACCATCTTTCAGATTGAGGTTACTAACAATTTACGCTGACTTGTTCCACCAGAGTCATGTGGATAGTTAATAAAAGTGCTAAACAAGCCTGCCTGGGTATGCCTCAAGTCGGCGTAGACTAACCTACAATGCGATCCATGTCGTCCTGCTTACTAAACAGGCTAGCCCGGCCTGGCCTGCTACTAATTCAGTAAGCCTATCCTGAGCCTTGCCTGCTTTTATTGGGCCAGGCAGGATCAGGCATACGTCGACCTACTTACTAAACAAGCCAGACCGACATGCTACAAATTTTAGTAAGCCCGTCCTGAGCATGTATTCTTCATATATTATTTTAATTTTATATCACAAAAATTTAGGCAAATTAACCGGACATCGGGATTCGAAGTTAGGAATGCGAGTTCCTTTGTTGAAATCAAAACAAAATGAGCTAACTGTGATATTGTGACTGTGCGATACAATGATACCTATATAATTATTATTTAACCACGATAAGAAAATATAGTAATTGTAATAAAGGTATATTAGATGTTATAAGGAAAATATAACAAAAGAAGCAACATGATATTACCCTTGTTTACTATCTCGCATCAACTTATTGTTTATGTTTTTATGCTTTCCATAAGTAATTATAAAAATCCATAATTATAGCTACAATCCAAATCTAAATAATGATTATTTATCTTCGATATACATTCTTGTTTATTTCATGGTCATTATCTTCTGATATAAGGGTCACTCAAGTACTTTAAATATCACACTCTCTCTTTGGATAGAAGTACTGATTTTCCAACGTTCACAAATATGTTTTGTGAGACAAATTATTACTGAAATCAAGAACATGTTTTTACTTTTAAAGTTAAGAATATATAAGACTTTCATGACTTGCAGTTCTATTGTATTTCCGATCTTGACGTGATTATGTGCTTGACTTGATTGTCTGGGACAAACAAGACGTTTATGTTTTATAAACGTAAGATTTGTGAGATCAATAAGTTAGTTATGATTTATCATAAACACGAGTCTTGCAACCGATTAGATTACTTTTTTTCGTAAGAAAATAACTTAATTATCGGATCTGTTATCTTGTCTATTGTTGGTATTGTAGATCTAAACGGAAGATCTTTGATTGTGAGTTAATCATATGATATCTTTGGTATTTATGATAGGATTTGATTAGTTAGAAAACAATTTGATTCTATGATATATCTAAGATGTCCTAAAGGAGTTGGGTTGTAGAAGTCTTACGGAGGTAAAACAAACACTTGGCAGAATATTTTGTTAGGTGATTCACGTGTGTAGGCCAGATTGGTTGTGAAAAAGCGAGGGTACAACAACCACACCCAATATTTCGATTAGCATTCTGTATAGACTAACTCCAATATACTTTCAAGAGAAACAGCTAGACTCAATTTTAATAAAGTATATCAAAGAGTTATATCGCTCTTTCTCGATTTAATACTTACTCAAGAAAATAGAAATATGCGAGTCTAATTGAATACAAGAGAAATCACTTGAACCAAAGACCAATGTTCAAGTATCAATCAATTTCAATCAACAACCAAATGTCGGATTTCCAATTGATTGATTCAAACGTACAACCTGTGATATTTCAATTATATAACAAAATATAATGCGGAAAAGAAATAACACATATATCAAAATTTTGTTAACGAGGAAACCGCAAATGCAGAAAAACCCCGGGACCTAGTCCAGATTAAACACACACTGTATTAAGCCGCTACAGACACTAGCCTACTACAAACTAACTTCAGTCTGGACTGTAGTTGAACCCCAATCAATCTCACACTGATCCAAGGTACAATTGCGCTCCTTAGGTCTCTGATCCCAGCAGGATACTACACACTTGATTCCCTTAGTTGATCTCACCCACAGCTAAGAGTTGCTACGACCCAAAGTCTAAGACTTTAATAAAAAAATCTGTATCCCACATAAATGTCTACGATAATAGATAAATATGTCTCTCACAGAAATACCTACAAGTTTTGTTCCGTCTTTTGATAAATCAACGTGAACAGGAACCAATTGATAACCCAGACTTATATTCCCGAAGAACAACCTAGTATTATCAATCACCTCACAATAATCTTAATCGACGCGACGAAAGAAGATATTGTGGAATCACAAACGATGAGACGAAGATGTTTGTGACTACTTTTATATCTTTCCTATCGGAGATAACAATCTCAAGACAATCGTTACGATTGTACTTAACACAATAGAATCAGCAAGATCAGATCACACAACTACGAGAAAGTAGTATCGGTCTGGCTTCATAATCCCAATGAAGTATTCAAGTCGTTAGCCTGGTTTACAAGAAGAAACCTAAGGTTAAAGGAGAATCGACTCTAGCTAATACAACTAGTATCACACATGAGGTGTGGGTATTAGGTTTCCCAGTTGCTAGAGTTCTCCCTTATATAGTCTTTGAAATCAGGGTTTGCAATCAATGTTAGCTTGGTAACAAAGCATTCAGTATTCACTGTTAGATGAAAACCTGATTAGATTCAAGCTAATATCTTTCAACCGTTAGCTCGAAAACCTCGCTTGTTACACACAAATGAATTGCACGATTTTAGGTTTGTGTAACCGTACCCAAACATGTACATTTGTTGGTTCAACAGTTGTTAACCAAATGGTAAGCCATATGAGCACTTTCATATCAACCATATTCATCCTCACCGTAACTAGTTCAAATGACTCAAATGGACTAGTTATAGAGTTGTTAAATTGTATAAATCTTATATAACTATACAAGACACAATTGAAGCAAAAACGATTTGATTCACTCGAATCGATTCATGAACTTTATATCCACGGTTTACGATTTGCATTCCTTAGTTAATATAAATATAAGTTCACAAATAATCGTATTTAGATATAACCAACTAAAGTTCCGGACTTAAGTTCCCGGAATGAGTTCACAAACTCCAGCAGATATTCTCGGGATGAGAACCTCCGCCAGTTCGCGGATTGAGCTCACAGATCTTGTTTCGGTTATCCTGATCAACAAAGTACGCATACTTTGGTTCAAGAAATAATGACTAATACATTTATGTGTTTCCACACAATGCTTATATCCAACAATAGTTATATAATCAAAACTCTCATTTCAATCATTGAAACATTCTTAGAGGACGTTATATAGTTGTTATTCACGAATCATTTTTCTTCAAAGCCATTTTCAAAGTGATTGAAACGTAACATGACTTTCGTTACTAGGTAAAGATGAACTTGGCCAACGTGAAAGCTTACCAACACATATTTCGAGAAATAGATAGGCTAGATAAACTCGGCTCGAAATTGCAAATGTGTATAATCAAAGTTTATATAGCAAAACGACTTTTGTCTCAAGATAGAAGATAGAGTAGATAGACTTTTGAGTGATAGATAAGTTCAAGTCTCCACATACCTTTTAGACGATGAAGTTCCACCAGTTCCTTGAATAGTCCTTCGTCTTGTATGATGATCTCCATGGAGTTCTTGAGCTCAACTACACTTTTTATCCTAGTCCGAGACTTAGCTATAATAGATTAGAAATCAAGACTTATAGTTTTGATCACTAACATTGACAAACATGCTTGAGATATCAACGCATGCGAGTTCGACCGAGAAGTGCTATAACAATATCCTCCTTTGTCAATTTTAGTGACAAAACTATCAATACATATGGAATACAAAAATAAATAAATAAAATTTTGTAGCTCCTATTCCACATGCCTAATCTTCATCATTACTCGAAATCTTCGTCACTTCCAAGTACTCTAATGATCCCAAAGGTTGTAAGTTCAGCATCCTCGTTGTCGAAAATCCGTAGCTATAACAATGAGAAAACAAATATTCTCAATCATTGTTATCTAGTGTCATAGTATCATTATGCAACATCAAAGTTTAATTGTATCACAACTTCGACAACAATACTATGGTGATATTTATCACTCCCCCTTAGTCAATACTCCACCTCACATGGAAACCACTCACCCTTACATAATGATCCGAAAACCATTTGTATTTGTAGTGTGAACTACATATTAATTCTCCCCTTTTTTGTCAATAAAATTGGCAAAGGTACGAAAACGGGATCCTAATGAAATTTCCAAAAGAGACATTTCGTGACTAAAAGAAAGCATATATCAACTTGTTTAGATGCAATCATGAAGCCGAAGCTAAATGCTTTCATTAAGGAGTTTATAAAGATACAAGATAACCCCTATAATATTCCACAGCCGCACTCCCCACAAAGATTTGGCAATTAAGCACAAGTTCAATTAAGAACTCTCCCCCATAAAATTTCATTCCCAAAAGAACAAGAAGAGCGACCTTAATTTCAAAAGAAAAGAAGGATTTCTTTGGACATAACAAATCACATACGAATATGAATTTGAATATAAAAATACTCAATTAGATTAATCACAAGAGAACCCATAATTAATCTAATCGGAAATATACAACCAAATTAACCACAAAAAGTGATAAATTTAATTGACCATGCTCGACATAAGAGAACTTACGGAACCTCACAGTATATACATAAAATTATGGATCAGGGAAGATCAATACTGCGGAATATACAAGGATTCATTCTATTTTACATCATTATTCGCACGATGACATACAATAGACATAATCCTTTTCAACAAAGGATTTTAACCTATCTTCCATCAATAAATGACATAATAGGCTTAACTTTTGTATTGTCAAAAGTTCATTCATTCTTTTATCAATGCATGCATATCGACATATGAAAGACTTAACTTTTGATAAGGTATGGGACAATCACAGTTCACGAACGCAAACACACATATCCCATAACAAATTCCAATATAAAACCATAAAGATTAATACTGCAAAAATCATCTTCCAAACAATGTTTTAGAATTTAAACAAATAAACCTAAAAACATGAAGATGAAAACGTTGGACATAGTTATGTGAAATCACAATAATGGATATCCCAAACTCTAGTTATTCTTCTAAACAAAACAATAAAAGAAGATTTACTAGGTAAACTATCTCTTAGAGAACATGATTTGAAAAACACTAAACCCGGTCTGTTGCTTTCTTCAGTTCATTTTTTAGAAAATCAAGATTCCTTGTTGCAATTTCGAGTTGTTCACGTACGACCTCAAAATATCGAAGAATATTTCCTACCAGTTGTGATGACATCTGAACTAGTACTTTGTTTTCATGATCAATAGCATGATAGCATGTTATGAAAACAAGATTTTTGTGAAACTCGATAGTCTTGCCCTTCTTGACTTCATCATCTTTGTTGCTTCCATACATTGTGCTCACTAAAAAAATTCAGTAGAATATTTTGACCTTATGGAACAATGTATCAATTGATGACACATATATACAAAAAAAAGTTCCATAAAAACCCTAGAAAACTTGTATACGTCCGTGTGGGTCAGGTGATCGTGCACACGTGGTCACAACTCTTACACGACCAAGGAGTATGGAGAAGCCGAGCTTGAACAGAGGATGAACAATTTAATTCTAAGGGAATGATTGCAGAGAAGCAAATACTTGGAGGAAGGACAAAAAAACAGGGAATTTTTCTCAAAAGAGGATGATCAGAATTATCTTCAAAAAGGAAGGACTGGAGCGAGGCTCAACATATTTTTAAGATCATCAACAATAAAATAACAAAACAAAGAAAGAAGAAAAAGACATACAACCTTGAAAGCACTCTCAAGTCACACTTCTTGAGACTATGAGCATCCTTCTTAGACTACAAGAAGAATGCTACATTGAGCAGTCATGTTGTATTCAGATGAGCAATTTGCTCATCAATATTGACTTCTTTTTTTTCTCTTCTTCAAGAGGATTTATAGAACAATCACTTGACTTAATTGAAGGATTTTTATCAAGAGAGGAACAGGAAGTACCTGAGCCAACCGCTTTCCTTGTCTTTTTGATGCTCCGTTTGAGTCTGTTTATACTGATCTTAAGCTCTGAGAATCGATTATTGATATGAATGAAATCTGGAGCAGAAGACTTGGATCCACAATCTTCTTTAGAGAGAGAAAAGGAACCCAACTTTTATTTCTTTCTCATATGCCTTTTTCTCTTTTCAGAGTTATTTAAGAAGTCAGATCTCCTTCTGCCATTGTCGGTATTTTTTGTTTCAAAAACACAATTAAGAAAAGTCTTATCACAGAATTTTTCTTCATTGCCAACAATGCCTTTTACTCCAAAAATATGAGAAACAGGTTTAACAACTTCTTTTGACATCCATGCAAGAATGTTGTGAAGTTTTTCATTCCTTAAATGAAAACGACATCTTTGCTCAGAATGTCCTTTTTTTCCACAATAATAGCAGTTAAAAGAATTGTTCTTTACCGTTCTCGTGTGAGTAGATTTAGAAGGAGCAAAATCCTTGTTTCCAGAATCATTAAAAGCTGCAAAAGGTTTATCGCATGAAGAATTATCATTAGCTTTGACAAAATTGATCTTACTAGTTTTTGAAGCGTCGATTCCTTTATAGCCCAGACCACGTGTTTCACGATGTTCTTTACATGCTCCAATCATAGAGGATAACTTTGTAGAACTATAATTGAATCTACTCAGACTCTCTTCCAGTTATTTCACTTTATCAAGAGCCGCAATAAGATCAGTCTCCAAGGACGTTTCTTTGGCGAGAAAACCGAGTTCTTTGTCATTAAATTTTTTTTGTTGAGAGTCATATATTGCTTCATATTCTGCAAGTTTTTCTTTCAACAGAAAGAGATTTCATAGAAAATTATCACATTCGTATCTTTTCGAGCGTACATCTTCTTCATGATCTTTAACAGTAGATTGTAAGAGTTTATATCCAAAATCATATCCCTTATTAAGTTTTCTCAATTTTTGTTTTCTTGACAAAGAGGAGCCATGTATTTACTCAAGCAAGTTGTTGACTTCTTTTCTTTCAAGTCACAGTCAAACAACTTGATATACTGAGAGACTTCATCATCAAGACTTTATCCTTATTCTGAATCACTGTCATCCGAAAGATGATCCAACTGATCATCAAGAGATTTCTCCCAGTTAAATGCAGATTCGGACAACGGACCAGAGACAAGGTCTTTTTTAAGAGCTTCGGGACTTTGAAACTCACAAGGGTAACTCTTAACTGATGGTGCATTATCGGAGATATTCTCATTATCCATAGAGTCAGATCGTTGCAAACACAGACTTGTAAGGTCTTTAACGTGTTTGCCTGCTCTGATACTAATTGAAAAAGCGGAGGTACAACAAGTACACCCAATATTTCAATTAGCAATCTGTATGGACTAGCTCCAACATACTTTCAAGAGAATCAACTAGACTCAATGTTAATAAAGTATATCAAAGAGTTATATCTTTCTTTCTCGATTCAATTTTTACTCAAGCAAATAGAAATCTGCGAGTCTAATTGAATACAAGAGAAATCACTTGAACGGTACCAAATACCAATGTTCAAGTATCAATCAATTTCAATCAACAACCAAAGGTCGGATTTCAATTGATGATTCAAATGCACAACCTGTGATATTTCAATTATATAACAAAATATAATGGGGAAAAGAAATAACACAGACACCGGAATTTTGTTAGCGAGGAAACCGCAAATGCATAAAAATCCCGGGACCTAGTCCAGATTGAACACACACTGTATTAAGCCGCTACAGACACTAGCCTACTACAAACTAACTGTGGTCTAGACTGTAGTTGAAACCCAATCAATCTCACACTGATCCAAGGTACAGTTGCGCTCCTTAAGTCTCTGATCCCAACAGGATACTACGCATTTGATTCCCTTAGCTGATCTTACCCACAACTAAGAGTTGCTACGGCCCAAAGTCGAAGACTTTAATAAACAAATATATATCACACAGAAATGTCTACGATAATAGATAAATCTGTCTCCCACATAAATACCTATAAGTTTTGTTCCTTATTTTGATAAACAAGGTGAACATGAACCAATTAATAACCCGGACTTATATTCCTGAAGAACAGCCTAGTATTATCAATCACCTCACAATAATCTTAATCGACGCGGCGAAAGAAGATATTGTGGAAACACAAACGATGAGACGAAGATGTTTGTGACTACATTTATATCATGCCTATCGGAGATAACAATCTCTAGCCAATCGTTACGGTTGTACTGAACACGATAGAATCATCAAGATCAGATCACACAACTACGAGAAAGTAGTATCGGTATAGCTTCACAATCCCAATGAAGTATTCAAGTCGTTAACCTGGTTTACAAGTAGAAACCTAAGGTTAAAGGAGAATCGACTCTAGCTAATAGAACTAGTATCGCACAGGAGGTGTGGGGATTAGGTTTCCCGGTTGCTAGAGTTCTCCTTTATATAGTCTTTCAAATCAGGGTTTGCAATCAATGTTAGCTTAGTAACAAAGCATTCAATATTCACTGTTAGATGAAAACCTGATTAGATTCAAGCTAATATCTTTCAACCGTTAGATCGAAAACCTAGCTTGTTACACACAAATGAAATGCACGATTTTAGGTTTGTGTAACCATACCCAAACATGTACATTTGTTGGTTCAACAGTAGTTAACCAAATAGTTAGCCATATGAGCAATTTCATATCAACCATATTCTTCTTCATCATAACTAGTTCAAATGACTCAAATGAACTAGTTAGAGAGTTTTTCAATTGTATAAATCTTATATAACTATACAAGACACAATTGAAGCAAAAATAATTTGATTCACTTGAATCGATTCGTGAACTTTATATCCATGGTTCGCAATTTTCATTCCTTAGTTAATATAAATATAAGTTCACAAATAATCTTATTTAGATATAACAAACTCAATTTCGCGGACTTAGTTCGCGGACTTAAGTTCCCAGAAGGAGTTCACAAACTCCGGCAGATATTCTCGGAATGAGAACCTCCGCCAGTTCGCGGACTGGGTTCGCGGACTGAGCTCACAGCTCTTGTTCCGGTTTTCCTGATAAAAAAAGTACGCATAATTTGGTTCAAGGAATAAGGACTTATACATAGATGTGTTGCCACACAATGCTTATATCCAACAATGGTTATATAATCTAAACTCTCATTTCAATCATTGAAACATTCTTAGAGGACGTTATATAGTTGTTATTCACAAACCATTTTTCATCAAAGCCATTTTCAAAGTGATTGAAACATAACATGACTTTCATCACTAGGTAAAGATGAACTTGGACAAAGCGAAATCTTACCAACACATATTTCGAGAAATAGATAAGCGAGATAAACTCGCTTATCTATTTCTCACTAGGTAATAGATAAGTGATTGAAACAAAGTGATTGAAACATAACATGACTTTCATCACTAGGTAAAGATGAACTTGGACAAAGCGAAATCTTACCAACACATATTTCGAGAAATAGATAAGCGAGATAAACTCGGCTCGAAATAGCAAATGTGTATAATCAAAGTCTATATAGCAAAACGACTTTTGTCTCAAGATAGGAGATAGAGTAGATAGACTTTTGAGTGATAGATAATTTTAAATCTCCACATACCTTTTAGTCGATGAAGTTCCACCAGTTCCTTGAGTAGTCCTTCGTCTTCTATGATGATCTCCATGGAGTTCTTGAGCTCAACTACACTTTCTATTCTAGTCGGAGACTTAGATATAGTAGACTAGAAATCAAGACTTATAGTTTTGATCTCTAACATTGACAAACATGCTTGAGATAGCAACGCATGCGATTTCGACCGAGCAGTGCTCTAACAGGTTGTAGGTGCATGTATACTGAGAAAAATGAGTCACTAGGTTGTCTCATCTACATGAGGTTGTGAAAACGCGGGGGTACAACAGCCAAACCCAACTATTTCGTTCGGCAATATGTATGGACTAAACTCGTATATAATTCTGAAAGCACCAAGTTACTGAGTCCCAATCAGGATATATATATATATATATATATATATATATATATATATATATATATATATATATATATTAAAGAGCTTTATATCTTTCTCAACATAATCAGTAAATCAAACAGATAGAAATTCGTGAACCTGATTGTTATGAGAATAACTCGGATGATACTAAAGACCAATGGTCGATTGTCAATCAAGCCATATCCAACAAACAAGGTCAAATTTATCAATTGTGATTGAACTACGCACAACCTTTGATATTTCAATTGTCTAATGCGAAAAAGAAATAACACAAACACCAAAAAATTTGTTAACGAGGAAACCGCAAATGCATAAAAACCCCAGGACCTAGTCCAGACTTGAACACCACACTGTATTAAGCCGCTACAGACTCTAGCATACTACAAGTTAACATCGGACTGGAATATAGTTGAGCCTTAACCAAGTCTCATACCGATTAAGATACAGTCGTGTTCCTTACGCATCTTGAATGTTGCAATACCCTACGTACTTGATTCCCCTAGATGACGTCCTTTACAGTTTAGAAGTTGCTACGACCCAAAATCGAAGACTTATAAACAAATATGTCTTCCACAGATAAGTCTATTCTAATGGTTGTTTCCGTCTTAAGATAACGATCAAGGTGAACAGGAAACAAAACTAACAATCTGGTCTTATACTCCTGAAGAGCAACCTAGAAATATTAGTCACCTCACAATAACCTAACTGGTTAACAAAATAAGTTATTGCAGAATCACAAGAGTCTTCGACGAAGAACTTATTGTGATTACTTTTTATATCTTACCTATCGGAGATAAATCTCTAGAAAACCTTAGAGAAGATTAAACTAAATACGATAGAAAAAGTAAGATCAGGATACACAACTGCAGAAAAAATAGTTGGACCTAGCTTCACGAATCCAAATGAAGTCTTCAAGTCGTTAACCCTAACAATGTTTTTTAGAAGAACTATAAACCTAGGTTAATGGAGAATCGATTCTAGTTTTCAACTAGGACACACGAGAGTGTCGGGATTAGGTTTCACAGATGCTAGAGTTATCCCTTATATAGTCTTTCAAATCAGGGTTGCTTACAATCAAAGCTAAGATAGCTTAGCAACAAAGCAAATAACATTCACCGTTAGATGAACTCCTAATTTAAGATTCAAGCTAAGTCTTCTTAGAAAATAAACAATCAATCTCCACTGTTAGATGGTATTAGCTTGATACACACAAATGAGATATACCTATATCTAGATACGGGTGAACCGTACCTGAACGTGTATAACAAGTTAGCTCAATAACAATTAACTGAAGTTAGCCGTATGAACACTTTTAGCTTGCTATATTCATCTAACGCTTCTTGATCCAATATGATAATCAATCAATCATGATAGAAAATTAAATGAATCTAGCTATATATGATTTAAGAGAGTTGTTCAAATGTTCATTATCTCATAGAAATATCCATGAACAATTTGAAGCATATTCGGTTTGGTTTGTAATTATACAAAGTACTTATACAAGAACCAATTGATGAATATAATTCTACGGTTTGCAAAACAAGTTCGCATACCTTAATTCATTAAAGTTCAAGGGACTTTAGTTCGCAAACAAACCTGAGTTCATGAGTATGAGTTGTCATACTTACCGATTTTAGAACCTAACCACTATGTTTGCAAATTGAGTACGCGAACCACAGTTCCGGAATTGCCTAGTCTTGCCGTCCACAAACACTTGTTCGGAAACCACGGTTCCGGACCTATCACAGGTAAACCCGTTCGCAAAAAAGAGTTCTGAACTTTAACTAGTACTTCACAGTTCGCGTACTAGGTATGTATATTGTGTTGTATCCAGACATTGGTAGTATTTCTAAAACTCTCATTCAATCATTGAAGCATCCTTGGAAGACAACAAGGGTCTTACACATACCACTAGCTTCAAGTAATTTTCAAGTGATTAATTGATCAAAACGAAAATTCCCAAGTTAACATCAAATGATTGTCTCACACAAATCATATAAGATGTTCAAGGTAATTTTCACATGATCATCTTGACTCAATATTTAGTTTCCAACAAATAAATTGTTTACAACTAAAATTCTCAAGTAGATGATGAAGCGTTCTAAGCTCGAGATAACCTCGGCTCAAAATTCCAAATGTGTATCACACAAAGTCTGTATAGATATACGACTTAATCTCGTTAGAAAATAGAATTGAATAGACTTCTGAGTGATAGATAAGTTTAATCTCCACATACCTTTTGTCGACGAAGTTCCTCCAAGATATTCAATAGATCTTGTTCTTCAATTGGTCAATGCCGTGAAGTCTAAAGCTCAACTACACACTTCTATCCTAATCCGAGACATATCTATAAGTAGACTAGAAATCAAGTATATATATATATATATATATATATATATATATATATATATATTTTAAAGGAAGGGTTAAAATTTTATTAAAGAAGAAATACAAACTGCAAAGCAGTAAAATTACAAGATCATAACTTGTTCTCGATATCAAACTGAGATTTAGCCATTATAAAGAACGGCGTTCCAATTGTGTATCAAATCATTAAAGCTGATATTTTTAAACCAAAAGTGAAGCTCCCCCCACTGAATTATTAGTCTTTTTATTTCAATAATCATCATGTCTTTATTCCGGCCTCTTTTCTTTGCCATCACTCTCTTGTTTCTTTCGTTTCATAATGCCCAACTAATCGCAAATGGAAGAATGTACCAAATCTTTTTTGCCAGATTTTTGCAATTGCTAGTGTGATACTGTTGGATTTGATCTTTGAACTCAGATTTGTACCCCCAACTTGGATCAAGAGAGTGGGAAAAATGCTCCCATATGATTTTAGAGAAATGCAATGAAGCAAAGAGTGGTTCACATCTTCATCAACTTGATTGCAGAAGCAGCGGCTGGTTTCTTGAATTTCACTCCCTCTCTTATTGAGATTATCAATAGTTGGAATGACATTTTGAATTGATAACCATACTAGTAGCTAAGCCTTAAGTGGTACGTTTTTATTCCAAACCTGCTTGTAATCTGGACCATTACCCACATGTTGCTTCATAAGCCAATTATAACTTTCTTGAGATGTGTAACTAGAAGCAAGATTATAGCTAACTGAATCTGATTCATCCCTTAACAAGGGAGGATCTCCTAACAAACTTAAGAGATTTGTAATTTCTGCTTTGACTTCTTCATTAAGTTGTTGATAAAGTTGAAAGTTCCATGAACCATTTGAGATCATTTCTGCAACCTTTGAATCTTTCTTAGTTGCAGCCTTGAAAGCTTTTTTCTAAGTGATATAAAAAGGAGTTTGAGATTTCCAGGGATATAACCAAAACTTTGTGTCTTTTCCATCACCTATTTGTACCTCAGCATTCCAATGAACCAAACCTTTTCCTTGTTCAATTCCTCTCCAGAATCCCTTCCCATAAGTTGAATTGTAGTTTTTGGGAAACAAATCATCTTTATCAGTATCAGTTTTGTGTTGAATTATTTTTCTCCACAAGGCCTCTTTTTCTTGAGTGTATCTCCAACTCCATTTAGAAATTAGTGCTTTGTTGGCTGCTCTTAGATTCCTTATACCCAAACCCCCAAGTTTCTTTGATTTGCTTTCTCTCTCCCAACCAATCCAACTTATTTTTCTTTTTTCTGATGAGGCACCCCATAAGAAATCTCTCATACACCTGATCATTCTCTTTTCTACAGAAACTGGCATCTCAATGAGAAACATGAAGTAAACTGGAAGGCTTGCAAGAGCACTATTGATTAATTCAATCCTTCCCGCTTTTGATAGAAATCTTCTTTTCCATTTTGCAAGCTTGGATTAAAATTTATCTATAATCCCTTCCCATATGCTTGTTTG
The DNA here is from genome assembly GCF_003573695.1 of Papaver somniferum. Lineage (NCBI taxonomy): Eukaryota > Viridiplantae > Streptophyta > Magnoliopsida > Ranunculales > Papaveraceae > Papaver > Papaver somniferum. Next base: position 14,298,882 of record NC_039359.1, on the reverse strand, counting down.
TTTCCTGCTGGCCCCAATAGCCATTCCCAAATACTTGAAGGGTAAACATTTAATTTTGCAATTTAAGATTTTGGCTAAATCTTTAATTTTGCTTTCAGACCAATGCTTATCATTGTGCTTTTCTCCAAGTTAACCTTTAGACCAGTAATTGTTTCATATATTTGCAGTATCATGAGAAGGTTTTCCACTTCTTCTTATTTTTCTTCTAAGAACACCAATGTGTCATCTGCAAACTGCAAATGAGACACTTTTATCTCTTCTTTTATTTTGAATCCAGAGATCATTACAATTCCTCAGCCTTTCTTAACAGTCTTGTAAAAACTTCAGCTACTAATAAGAAGAGAAAAGAAGATAGTGAGTCACCTTGTATGAGACCTTTGTGATACTTGAATTTTTTTATTGAACTGCCATTGATTAGGATGGAAGACTGAGCTGATGAGAGGCACCACCCTATCCAACTTCTCCATTTTTCTCCAAAACCTGCACCTTTGAGCAATCAATCCATGCAGTGCCAATTGACATTGTCAAAGGCCTTTTCAATATCAAGTTTGCACAAGTTTCCAGGTTTCTTGGACTTGAGTCTTGAGTCAATAAGTTCACCCGCTATTAGAATCCCATCATGTATCTGCTTTTCTTTTATAAATGCTCCTTGATGTTCATTAAACAGCTTAGGTAGAACAGTTTGGAATCTATCTGCAAGGATCTTTGAAATGATTTTGTAGATGTTTCCCACTAGGATGATGGGTTTTAAATGTTGAAGGAGACTGGCATCTTCTCTTTTAGGAAGTAAACAAATGAATGAGATGTTCATCCTCCAATCTAATTTTTCCTTCTCAAAGAATTCAACTATATCCTTCATTACATCTTCCTTAATCACCTTCCAAGAAACTTTGTAAAATTCCATTGGGTATCCATCAGGTCCAGGGGATTTGTTTTTGCCACAACTTTTGATTGCTCTCCAGACTTCTTCTTCACTAAATGTTCTCTCCATCCAATCCTTTTCTTCAACAGAAATTTTTGGACCAGAATTATATATCCACCAGTTGTGGTCTCCAGTGATGAGATTCCTTTAAAATATTGGAGAAGTACTTCTGGAACTCTTCTTTGATTTCTAGCTGATTGAAATTGTCTTCACCTTCTATGACTAGTTTGTGGATTGTATTTTCTTTTCTTCCTTCCATTTGCTAGTTGGTGTAGATATTTTTTATTTTTCTTCCCATTTTTGAGTTGATTGGATTTAGCTCTTGACAACCATTTCCTATATTCATCCATCCTAATTTGTTTCAGCTCATACTTCCACTTTGCTCTATTTGTGAATTCCATAAGATCAAGATTTCCATCCTCTTCTTTCAGATTTAATTCATCAATTTGAGCTATTAATAACTTCTTCTTATATTTTTGTTTTCCATATTTCTCCCTTGCCCATCTCTTTATAAAGTGCTTGAGATTTTGAAGTTTTTTGGCTAATATAAATTTTGCTGAGCCCTCAAATTGCAGTGTGTTCCACCAGACTTCCAAGTTCTTGATGAAGCTTTTGTTTTGTAACCAGAAAATTTCAATCCTGAAGGGAGGATTTAGGCTATGAACATTTCCAGTTGTAAGTAAAATGGGAGAATGGTCAGATACATTTCTAGACAAAATTATTTGAGCAACATTAGGGTAATGAGCTTCAAAGTGAGGTGATATTAGCACTTTGTCTAGCCTACAAAGAATAGGATCTTGCTTCATATTGGACCATGTGTACATACCTCCTCCTACTGGCAGGTCAATTAATACATGCCGGGACATAAATTCATTGAAAAGTCTCTTACCAGTTCTTGAGCCACCTCTCTTGTTTCTCTCCCAAATCCTCCTCACTGCATTAAACTCTCCTGCTATGCACCAAGCCTCTGATCTCCATCCTTCCAGATTATCCATTTCTTCCCAAAATTCTATTCTCTCATCCTCTATACAAGGAGAATATACATTAGTGAGTGTCCATTCAAAACTATCATTTTTATTTTTGAATTTGTGGCTTAAAGTGTTTGCTGAGAAAATTTCATCCAAGCATTCAAGCTTTTCTGAGTCCCAAATGGTTAATATTCCTCTGCCCAAAACTACAAATGGTAACATACTCCATTTGTTTCTGTCATTACCCCACACATGGTTTATAAGCCAATTTGTTATCTTCATCATCTTGGTTTCTTGAATGACCACTGCCACTGGTTTGAATTTCTGAATTAGAGTTTTCAAATTATCTAATTTATCTACTCCATTTAACCCCCTTGTGTTCAATGACAGAATCTGTATTGATTTAGCATCCATTGATAACTACAGTGGTCCCTTCTTTTTCCTTTTCAGCTGAAATGGCTACATTCTTCTCATGTATTTCCACTATCTCCGCTAGAATGTGTTGAACTGATGTCTTCTTGCCTTGGTCATCTAGCCCAAAATTTCTTCCCACTTCCATAAGGAGTTCCACTGTATTGAATATGGTATCCACACTGGAGCCATTTGAGAATTCACTTAAGTCAATAATTACCTTCCCATTTTGAATTTGCATTAGTTGTTTTGCTGGCATTTGCTGAAGAATTAAATGAAGTCCCCTCTGATCTCCCCTATTGAAAGTGCTTATTTCATTTAATCCCTTCACTGATTCAACTCTCTCTTTGGTGGTGTATAAATTCTCCGGTAAAGTATCCGGTACCATCACCGGAGTAGGTGCTGCCATTGGTTACGTGGGTGAAGGTAATCATTTGTTTGGATGTATAGCCAAATTTTTTGAAAATAGTGAAGGGATATTTACATTCTTTTTGCGGCTTCCCTTACCGATTTGCTGAGTTGTCTCTGTTGTACTTTTGTCCATTGGACTCGCAGGCTGACTCCCTTTCTCTGACAAATTAGAATTCAAATTTTGAATTTTGAATCTTGCCTTATCTAACTCTGTTAGAAGACGCCGGTATTCCTTGACTGGCGGAGTAGATCTAGGCTTATATTCCGGCTCCCATCTTATGGCTAAGAGATAGAGTATCCCATTGATTTCAATGTCGAGCACCAACGGGATCTTCTTTAGATCTCTTTTTATTACTAATTTACATACATATGGATTCCCCAAGCATGTTTCTTTGTCGATCCCTTCCAGACCACCTAATCTATCTCCAATGTCTGTAAATGTTTTATGAGCCCACAGATGAAGAGGGAGACCTGTGATTCTAATCCACCATTGACATAAATCTAGAGCTCTTCTCGAATGTAGTTCGTTGACACAAGTTTTCTGCCGGACTGAAATTATGGTGTATTTCACTTTCCAATTTAATGGTTTCCAAGCTTGCATCCATTCAGAGTCTGAGTTGGGGTAGAACACAGCAGTTTTTTCACCAGTGACCACTATTTTTAAATACATGTTCCAACCCAGTTTTAGAGAGATTTCTCTTGCTATATAATTCCAATTTATTGTACTTTCAACCGTTACCATTATTGTTCTTGACATTCTTTCTTTTACTGTACTAGATTTGGGAATTGAAGATTCAAAATCCTTTGATGAGGGAACTGGCTGATTTGGAATGATTTTGTTACTTAAATGTTGTTCCATCAACTCACCTAAACTCCACCAACCTCCGTCATTAATTCCCCTAGGAATGCAGATGGAATTATTCCTTCTTTTGCTTGCATCATGTCTTGCCAGCTTGAGGTATTCTCCTCTGTCATTCTTCCTTATAACTAGCATGAAAGAATACTCCCCTTCTCTCCGAGTCCATCTTGTTTCCCCTTCTCCTGTTCTTTTTTCAATTATTCGCTCGAGAATGCTTTTGATCCAAAAAAAGCCAATTTCCATGGACATAAAAATCCAAAATATTTTACCTGCTTGAGCTTTTTCTTCAATACGAAGACTCATCTTCTTTCCTAAATTCATCTTTGAGATTTCAAAGGTCTCCAGTTCAATCTGCATCATCTTGAAAATTTCCAAGTTGAATCGGCTAGAACGATTTGCAGACACTCTCTCTCCTCTCAGTAAGGAGTTGGGAATGAGCCACAATCAATTATATAGTTTTGATCAACTAAACTTGACAAACAAGCTTGAGATAACAACGCTTGCGAGTTCGATCGAGCAGTGCTCTAACAGGTTGCAAGTAGGCATTTGTGTAGCGGCTTAATTATGATGAGAATAACCAAAACTGGATTAGGTCCCCGGGTTTCTCTGTCAAATATTTTTCCTCGTTGGAAAAATATTGTGTGTTTCCGTTTTTACTTTACTTTTGCATTATAATTATTTTTATAATCAAGGTAATTACATTTGTACGTTAACAACATCTTGGATAAATCCCTTTAATCTATTCTTTGATCGGAATCTGGATTATATCCAAGAGAATCTTGTTGAAGTAATCTTTAATCTTTATTGATATAAATATCATACAAATATGTCTAGTATAGGTTATTGGAAAAGAATTGGTGGTGTACTCTGTATGCTTGACTTTTCAGTTTGGAAGATGTGCAATTTCTCCAAAACTGGTAAACTAACCTTACTAAAATACATACTTACATCCTTACCTATGTATTACTTTCTATTATTCAAATCCCCTATTTCTATTATTAATCAATTAAAAAAAACTTTATTTGGGAGTTTAAATATGGTGCAAAGAGTTTTCAGCTGGTTAATTGGAAGGTTTTGTATGCAACAAAGATGGAATTGGGGTGTTGAATCTTAAAGCTATGAATCAAGATCTTCTGGATAAATAGTGTTGGAGATTTGGGGTGGAAAATTTTCATCTTTAGAACATAATCATAACTGAAAAATGTGGTTCTATTTTTCCAAATTAGGTGCCTGGTAAGATTGCTATTATTGTATAGGAGAGGGATTATATCGGGGAGAGAAAAAAGATGAAGAGAGAAACCTTTTTAACTGGAGAGAAAATTTTTCATTGTTTCTTCTGAAACATTGGGTCATAGGAGAATGATTAGATTGAAAAATAAATAAAAAAGAATGAATTTACATATTGAATTCATTTGTAAATCAAGATTGCTAATTGGTTAATTAATGTTTTGGAGGAAGCCGGAGTTTTTGCTTCTTCTTTAGAATTGAAAACCTGACTAATAGCTCAAACAATTTAATGTAGTTTTTATATATATGAACACTTCAAATCATTTCTAATAATTTTAGTTTGGAGCTTACTTTGAAGTTTTTGATCGGTTTAATGATTTTGTGCTGATTTTGAAACTTTGCTGATGGATTTGATTAATATTTATGTTCATGCTTGGATTTAATGATAAGCAAATCTAGGTTCTTAATTAATCATAACAGAATCTAGATTTTGAGTATTTTTTTGATTTTGGATGTATGATGGTTCTGTTGGCGGAGGAGAGAGTGTTGAAGGTGTGGTTATGGTGTTGCTGGTGGAGGTGAAAATAGTGGCGATGTTGACCTAGGTCGGTAGTAATGAATAAAATAGGTGTACATTTTGTGGATAAGTATGCATGATCCGGTTAGCTTAATTCAATCTTAGTTTAGTAAAGATCAGTTAGTTGGTGAAGATCAAAACTCGTGTAGTGGTGCTGAAAGGTTTAAGCAAAGGTAAATTGCAACAAATTGTCAGACTTACATATTGTTTGTTTTGACGTGACCCGAGTAAGATGTCAGATCCTTTGATCTTTTAATTTTCTAATATCTGTCTCGTATATATGTCTAAGGGATTTGAGTTCTTCACATATTTAACTAAATTCAAATAATTTATATACCCTTGCTATTAATAATATCTCTGAGCTAAATGCAATGAATGAGATTTAGATGTAATGATCCATACTCAGACGAGTCAGCTATTTTTTAATAAGAGAAAACAATACATAAGGTAGTAAATGTACCTTACTAAATCATTAAATGTTTTACTTGGGTTGGACCCTAACTTAGTTTACATAATTAGCAAATTATACTGAGCTAAATTGTGAGCTAATACATAGGGTTACATGCTCACAATATTTCTGAGCTAAATGCAACAAATCATTAAATAATTTTTATAATTAGCAAATTTGCGAATTATCATCCGTACGTCTGTAAACCTGACTTAGTTTTGCGAATTTTCATCATAAAATTATACACGTATTTACGAACTACCGAATTATATGGTCCGTATAACATTTTACCACGTCATCACCAAATTATCATTCTTTATCATATTTTTAACTTTTAAAATCTTATATGCCCTAATCTAAATCTAATACCACCGACGTATATGTTATTTGCTGATTGTATTGCACATATCATCCATATGTATAGTTCATTTAAATAATTAAATCATATTATCTAAGGGCAAATTATGTTAAAAAAAACTTTTTTCAAGTTAATATATCACGAATTTTGTGTACTAAATTCGTGTCTCTAAGACGAATTATACAAATATTATGCTCGTCCATGTTATTTCCGAATCACTAATTGTTGACGGAAATTACGTTTCGCCAAAACGAATAATATTTATTCGTGAATTTGTCATCCCGAATTTTTTCTGTACCCAGAATTGCTAACTAGGGGTCCACATCCTTATAAGTAATATATGATACGGTATCATTTGCATATGAACTCAATTTGGTTTCGATTTTGATTGTGCTGATGTGGTTATTAAATCATGGCACGTAAGGTTATTGGTGATAATGCTAAACAAATCAGTCTATTTTTGCTACAACGAGGGGCTAGATTTTCTTACCAATCCGTGGGGGGTTGTACCACGTGTCTACTCTCTCCCGCCAATAAAAGTCGTTATTTTCTTCTTTAATGAATTATTATTCTGTAACAAGTTTTTCCGGCTTCCATTATTAATTTCCAAAGTATTCTTCCCTGTTGGGCTTTATTCGATCTAGTCTCCCATAGGGGAGTATTGAGTAAAGAATTTGGAGCAACGACTTAGGTCATGAACTCCCATTGTGGGTCTTCTTTGCAACAGTTTATTACTCCTATTTACGTTTAACAAGGAACAGTTTTATTACTAGAAAATCAAGAAATGAAAGAAAGTATTTTAAAAATAGATACTACTTTTTTCGATTTTGAGATTATAGCAACCGTGACCCGTTTACGTTTTAGTTTGGTATTGTTGCAGCTTTTGTAAAAGCACTTTTCTGCTGTGCGTTGTTGTGTTGTGAGAAAAAAAACAATTTGATGTTTGGTAAATATCAACTAAAGTTAAAGCTGATTAAAAAAACAGTTAAAGTGTGTTTAGTAAAATATCAAATTCAATCATTGTTGTTGTAGCAAATGACAAAAACAGACATATCTTTGAAAATAATTTTATTCAATTTTATTGGTTTTAAAAATAAATGATATTTTTTACTATTATTATTATTATGATTGTTAAAAGAATTATTTTGAGTTATGTTATAAGTTTGATTATCTTAGTAAGTTTAGTACAGAAATAAAAGATCCTTCGCGCTTCAAAAAGACTAAACAAGAAGAAAAAGACATTTCCCATTGTGCACTTTTTTTAATGGCTTCGCTGTATTAAGAACGTACAATTTTCTAGTTAAATTTACGTTGTTTTACATCAAAAGAATAAAACTAAATGAAATTGGGTCTAAATTAGAATGTGACTTTTGCAAAAATTTTACGCTTCTGTTATGTATTCCGTGGTTTTTGATTGTCTTCGGATATCTTACTATATTACTATATATAAAGGGAAGACTGCTTAGTACAGTGTTTGTGAAGCTGTAAATTATAGGTGACCATTTTACCCCCATATCTTACATAATCAATAAACACCCTAAAAATAAAGATGAGGGCATATTAGTAACTTAGGTTATATTCAAGCAACTTTTTCTCTTTAGAAATTAGGATGGACCCCAATTCATCATGTGACTTCGAGTTAGAATGCACCCAATCTTTGCACGTGCGTAGGCACGTGCGGGATACTAGTACTATTATAAAGGGAACTCCTCTTAGCACTGTAGATGAATAGTGTTTTGAAGCTGTAAATTTAATTCGGAGCATTTTGTCCCATTCCATACCGATGCAAGTGGTAAGCAATAAATAATATGAGGGTATATGAGTCATTTGGAAATTACCATGCGATATTAAATGTTAATTTACCGACAAAACTCAAGTAACGGACCCGGATCCAACTTGCACGTGCGGGATACTTGTACTATGATAAAGAAAATGTCTCTTTTTGATTGGACACCAAAAGACAAAATACTTGGTGTCAACATGATGCGGTAATACTTTGATAAATTAATAGTTTTGGGACTTTTAAATTCTATCAATTTAGCGAAATATTATTATATCGATAAATGAGTGTATAGAATATTTTCCTGTGATAAGATTTCAAAAATAAGTGTGCAGAATATTTTCCTGTGATAAGATTTTAAAAATAAGTGTGCAGAATAACAAGTATCTAGAGATTTTATTTTCAAATCAAATTACTTTCTAATTATTTTGTGGCATAATATCATATAGTATATTGCATATTAAAAGAACAAGAAGCACAATACAACAAAATCACTGCAGAACTTCCAGCGGGCTTCTCCACGGACTACAATAACTTAGAGATGAACTCCAATTTTATATAAATGTGAACAAGAAACAAACATCTTTGGATTTTTATTGAAACCTATTATAAGGGCTCCAAGGTTTTCGTTTTGAGGGCTCTTATTGATTTAATTATCCTAAATGTGGATAAGGGAGACCCAATATAGGGTTTCCAAACCTAAATCTAATTAATACAGGGACCCTAAACCTAAATCTAATTAATATAGGGGGTTCAAACCTAATTTTTCAATTTCTAATTTAATCGAAACTAAACCTAAACTTAAAAAAGAAAAAATTGCCGCCTCCTTCTCTCTTCTTCTCCTACGCCGCTTCTTGCTCTCTTCTCCTCTCCTCTTCTCTTTTTCTTCCATTTTTTTTCCATCGACGATGATAATAATCGATTCTAAGCCAGTAATGACTTTAGTTAGGTAAGAATCCAAAAGTCCACCTTTTTTTCCGGAAGGAATATATCATATTTGGTTTAAATTAGGGATTTAGAAATTGGTTTCAGTAGTGATTACGGTTGGGAAATCAATATTTTCCCAAACGTAAGTATATTCTACGGTAACGAAACCCAATCGTCAAAAAAAAATTCAAAACTTTTCCACCCGTAAGTTGCCCTGATGTTTTATACAGTAGGAAAACCTAACCGTAATTTTACCCAGATTTTGTCTATGGTTGGGAAAATATGAACTCCCAACCGTATATCTTACATACGGTTAGGTTTTCTTACCGTAAGTTTTAATTTTCAAAAAAAAAAATTATCCGAGTTTTTTATTGTGATTTTTAACAATAAATCAAATGATTAGGCTAATTTTATTACTAATCTTATCACTAATCTTACTTAATTTAGTTAAATTAATCATTAACATTAATTAATCATTATGATAAGGGGTTTTGGAGATTACTATTTGATGACCCTGTCTTTTATCATCTTGTGAACCCTCAAAACCAAAATCTTGGAACCCCTATAATAGATTTCTTTTTATTTTAATAAAGCACCGTAATGTAGTGCCAGTAAACTGATCATTAATTTATATATTAATTAGGTCTTATTGAAAGCTTAGAGTTTTTATCATCTTATACATGATTATTAATTTAGCACATTGGTCCAAGTCGGGAGTGAGAAATTTTTTTATTTTAGCGAAGTTATTAATTTATCGCGGATTAATTTAGCGAAGTTCTACCGTATCACTAATATGAGCTTCATTATCAACTACGACTGCACATGTTTATTCAAGGGTGAAAACATATATTAAATAATATTTACATACTCACAGAAATGCCATTATGTTAGAATAGGAACATAGAGATGTCGAGACCTTTCCTTGTTATTCTGACGAACCTGAAGACGTATAGGCATCAACGAACACATCATCCTAACACAGTGTTGAATTGTTCCATTTCTATCCATTTCTTTCAAGTCCTTTTATATTGAAAACATAACTTATAAAGTTTGTTTACTTGTCTCTTATTAACTATGGTCAAAGTCAAGAAAAGATATACTAGTTTTCATACAACTTTGGTATATCAAGTTACGAAGTATGGTCTATCTTCGGACTCCGTAGAATCGACATAACACTAATTAGTCATTCGTTATTATTTAGTGTGTTGAACTTCCGGTTGCATCCATACCGTGGAATTATGTATAATTACATAGTTTAAGGAAGTAGACTTGCGAAACTTTTTTCCTAGTTGAAAAGTTGCCCGATAGGATGTCAAATAGGATCGATCCCTTAAATAAGGATCTCTACTAGGAATGATTCTAAGGATCTCTATTAGAACTGATCCTATGGATCTCTGGTAGGATATATCACATATAACCCAATATTACAGTTTCGGTTTACTATTGAAAAAGTGGGGGTCTAACAACCACACCAAATATTTCGATTAGCAATCTGTGTGGACTAACTCCAATATACTTTAAAGAGAATCAACTAGATAGTAAGAACCAATCTTAATGAAAGTATATCAAAGAGTTATATCTCTCTTTCTCGATTTAATACTTACTCAAGCAAATAGAAATCTGTCAGTCTAATTGAATACAAGAGAAATCACTTGAACGGTACCAAAGACCAATGTTCAAGTACCAATCAATTTCAATCAACAACCAAAGGTTGTATTTCCCAATTTATTTATTCAAACGCACAACCTGTGACGTTTCAATTATATAACAAAATATAATGCGGAAAAGAAATAACACATACACCAGAATTTTGTTAACGAGGAAACTGCAAATGCAAAAAAAAACCCAGGACATAGTCCAAATTGAACACACACTTTATTAAGACGCTACAGACACTAGCCTACTCCAAACTAATTTCGGTTTGGACTGTAGTTGAACCCCAACCAATCTCACACTGATCCAAGGTACAGTCATGCTCCTACGTCTCTGATCCCAACAGGATACTACGTACTTGATTCCCTTAGCTGATCTCAGCCACAACTAAGAGTTGATACGACCCAAAATTGAAGACTTTAATAAACAAATATGTATCACACAGAAAAGTTTATGGTAATAGATAAATCCGTCTCCCACGAATATACCTACGAGTTTTATTACGTCTTTTATAAATCAAGGTGAACAGGAACCAATTGATAATCCAGACTTATATTCCCAAAGAACAACCTAGTATTATCAATCACCTCACAATAGTCTTAATCGACGCAGCGAAAAAAGATATTGTGTAATCACAAACGATGAGACGAAGATGTTTGTGATTACTTTTTATCTTGCCTATCGGAGATAGAAATCTCAATCCAATTATTACAATTGTACTCGTACGATAGAAACAACAAGATCAGATCACACAACTACGATAAAGTGGTATCGGTATGGCATCACAATCCCAATGAAGTTTTTAAGTCGTTAACCTGGTTTAGAAGAAGAAACCAAAGGTTAAAGGAGAATTGACTCTAGCTTAGCACAACTAATATCATCCAAAATGTGTGGGGATTAGGTTTCCCAGTTGCTAGAGTTATCCCTTATATATTCTTTCAAATCAGGGTTTGCAATCAATGTTAGCTTGGTAACAAAGCATTCAATATTCACCGTTAGATGAAAACCTGATTAGATTTAAGCTAATATTTATCAACCGTTAGATCGAAAACATAGCTTGTTATACACAAATGAAATGCACGTTTATAGGCTTGTGTAACCGTACCCAAACTTGTACATTAGTTGGTTCAACAATAGTTAATCAAATGGTTATCCATATGATTAGTTTCATATAACCATATTCTTCTTCACTATAACTAGTTCAAATGACTCAAATGAACTAGTTAGTGAGTTGTTCAATTGCAATGAAATCTCATGTACTACACAAGATACAATTGAAGCAAAAACGATTTGATTCACTTGAATCGGTTCATGAACTATATAGCCACGGTTTGCAATTGCATTCCTTAGTTAATATGAATAAGTTCACAAACATCACTTTTAGACATAACCTACTCAAGTTCGCGGACTGGGTTCGCGGACTTAAGTTCCCGGATGGAGTTCACAAACTCCAGCAGAAATTCTTGGGTTTGAGAACTTCGCCAGTTTGCGGACTTAGCTCACGCACTACTCCGGTTCACTTTATCAACAAAGTTCGCAAACTTCGGTTCAAGGAATGAGGACTTATACATATATGTGTTTCCACAACAAGGCTTATATCCTCCAATGGTTATATAATCTAAACTCTTATTTCAATCATTGAAACATTCTCAGAGGACGTTATATAGTTGTTATTCACAAACCATTTTTCGTCAGAGCAATTTTCAAAGTGATTGAAACATAACATGACTTTCGTCACTAGGTAAAGATGAACTTGGCTAAAGCGAAATCTTACCAACACATATTTCGAGAAATAGATAGGCGAGATAAACTCGGCTCGAAATACCAAACTTGTATAATCTAAGTCTATATAGCAAAACGACTTTTGTACCAAGATAGGAGATAAATAGACTTTTGAGTGATAGATAAGTTCAAGTCTCCACATACCTTTTAGTCGATGAAGATCCACCAATTCCTTGAGTAGTACTTCGTCTTATATGATGATTTCCATGGAGTTCTTGAGCTCAACTACACTTTCTATACTAGTCCGAGATCTTAGCTATAGTAGACTAGAAATCAAGACTTATAGTTTTGATCACTAACATTGACAAACATGCTTGAGATTGCAAGGCATGCGAGTTCGACCGAGCAATTCTCTAACAATCTCCCTTTTTGTCAATTTTACTGACAAAACTATCAATACATATGGAATACAAAAAAATATATAAATAAACATTTGTATCTCCTATTCCACATGCCTAATCTTCAACATTACTCGAAATCTTTGTCACTTCCAAGTACTCCAATGATCCCAAAGGTTGTAAGTTTAGCATCATCGTTGTTGAAAATCCGTAGCTATGACAACGAGAAAACAAGAGTTCTCAATCATTGTTATACAGTGTCATAGTATCATTACACAGCGTCAAAGTTCAATTGTATCACAACTTTAACAACAATATTATGGTGATATGTCACTCCCCCTTAGTCAATACTCCATCTCTCATGGAAACCACTCCCCTTACATAATGATCCGAAAACCATATGTATTTGTAGTGTGAACTACATATAAATTCTCCCCCTTTTTGTCAATAAAATTGGCAAAGGTACAAGAACGGGATCCTAATGAAATTTCCGAAAGAGACATTTCATGACCAAATGAAAGCATATATCATATTATTTAGATGCAATAATAAAGCCGAAGCTAAATGCATTCATCAAGGAGTCTATAAAGATACAAGATAACCCTATAATATTCCACAGCCGCACTCCCCACAAATATTTGGGAATTAAGCACAAGTTCAATTAAGAAATCTTCCACATAAAATGTCATTCCCGAAAGAACAACAAGAGTGACTTTAATTTGAAAAAGAATATAAGAATTTCTCTGGACATAACAAATCACATACGAGTATGAATTTGAATCCAAAATATTCAATTAAATTAACCATAAGAGAATCATGATTAATTTAATCAAACATGCTCAACATAAGTAAACTTATGGAGACTTAAAAACACTCAATTAGATTAATCACAAGAAAACCCATAATTAATCTAATCGAAATACCAACTAAACTAATCACAAAAGTAATCAATTTAATTGGTCATGCTCGACACAAAGTATTTCATGGAACAACAACTATGTCAAAACAATGACTCAGTCGATAGAGCTCAGCATAAGACACTTTATGGAACAACATAGTATGTACACAAAAATTGTGGATCGAAGATCGACCTTATACCGTGGAATAAGCAAGGACTCATTCTATTTTCCATCACCATTTGCACAATGACATTCAATAGACATAATCCTTGAACACAAAAGGTTTTAACCTATATTCCATGAAGAATTGACATAATAGGCTTAACTTTTGTATTTGTCAAAAGTCAATTCATTATTTCATTCAGTACGTACATATCAACTCATGAACGACTTTACTTTTGACAAAGTATGGGACAATCAAGTTCACGGACGTAAACACACATATCCTATAACAATATTGCAATATATAAAACCATAAAGATTAATACTGCAAAAATCATCTTCCAAACAATTTTAGAATTTAACAAATAAACCTAAAAACATGAAGATGAAAACGTTGGACATAGCTATATGTAATCACAATAATGGCTATTCCAAACTCTAGTTATTCTTCTAAATAAAAATAAGCAAAATAGAAGATTTACTAGACAAATAAAAAGAAAATCAGAGTTCACTGAGGATCTCATATCTTTCAATGAATCCATCAAAGAAGGTGTCACTGATTTCCTTTACCTTCTTGACTGTAGATACACCATGTTCGTGAGTAAGAACACCAACTTTATGATCAACAACCCGAGCAAGCTGTCTAGCCTTGACGCAATCCCTGATGAGCTTCTTTTGATTCCGTATCAGAATATTCTAATTAGCAAGGATTCTAGCCTGACCATCCAATAGTTGGTTTATTTGCAGTTGAAGGTTTGCAAACTCGACCTTTGAATCGTTCGGAAAACGGGTTAAATCCTTGACAGAATCATCAATCCAGGAGTTATGATCATTTCTTTCAATCATCTTCTTTAGAACCAGATCTTGAATTGACTCACGTCCTTGAGCGTCTTCCTCCATATCGAGATGCACAATCTATTGAGATTTTGCAGAGTTTTCCATCTAATTTTTGTTAGGGATGGAAAAACACAATATAGAGTAATATATATGTGTGTAAACAGGAGAAGGAAACTCTTTTTTTGGAAACCCTATGAACTCATAAGAGGAGGACACGAACGTTTGTGGACGGTCAGCACACAAAAAGAAAAAAAAAACTTAAACAAAAAAGATATACAACATACTTGAGTAATTCTCAATTATTGTCCTTGCACCTCTCAAGTTAGGAACAAGGAAAAGAATACCTGGAATCAGGTGGTAGAGTGAGAATTAATCCCACTATGATCATTGAGAATTGAGTTGTACATGTCATCTGAAAGCTTGATCCTTGTGTTCTTCGTCTTTCTTCGGTTGACATTCATCCCAGAAGAAAAGGACACAGCTTGAGAAACATATCCGTCAAAAGGCTTTATCTGAGGACTAAATCTAGGACCTTTTGCAATTGGCACAAGAGGATCAGAATAGATAGGGATCCATTTTCTAGACTTAGATTTACCAGACTTATTCTTAAAACACAAGGAATGTGTTCATTAGTGACACAAGAGTTTATGCCATTGAGATGAACTTGTTCCCTCTGATGATTTCTAGAATAAAGATCATTTTTACAAGATTTCTTATTTTCTGTAGGCATGCGATTCACTGCAGTAGTCGATTGACTATTTAATCCATTGACAGTGGAAAGAAGCAAATTATGAAGTTTAGAAATTTTTTTCCTCCTGGCAAAACAATGGATAACATAGTGATTCTTTATCCCACAGAAAGTACAGGTTCGTGGAGGAGAAGCAATAATTGGCACCTGTTTTAACTTCATAGCCATATGAGAAGATTGTAAGTTATGTAAACTTTTCTTGACACAATCTTCTTCTGGAGAACGTTTTGTCATGAAATGTAATTCATGAGAATTAGTTTGTACAGATGAATTTCCCCTTAAGACAGAGTTTTCCTTTTCCAAGGATCTGTACTATTCATGGGTCAGAGTAAGAGATGCACTTAGTTTCTCTTTTTCGACACGAAGTCTGTTAAAATTTGATGAATGCGTCTCGATCAAACGTTTTTCTCTAATTGAGTCTTCCTTAACAATATCCTCAAGAACACTAATCTTTTCACGCTGTAGAGTAGTTTCTTGGAGAAGTTTTTCAATATTCTTAGAGAAGGACTCAATGATGCTATATAGATCATGCTCTCGACCAAGAGACTTTTCAAATTCATCAATAAGCTGATCAAGATTCTGAAAATCAATAGTTTCAGCAGAGTTTTTTGAGATTCTGGTGAGCTCCTTTTCAGCTTTTGCCAGAGTGTCACATGCCTCATGAGAGGAAGACATGTCAACATCTGATGGAACAATCTTTCTACCTCGGGATTCAGAATAATCAACTAAGGAGTAACCCTTTGAGGGGTTTCCAAGACACTTGGTGTAATTGAAAGCTTCAGGAGATATCTGGGCATGCGTAAGAGAGATTTTTTCCTCAGACTCAGATTGCCACAAACACAGACTTATCAGGTCTTAAATGTGTTTGTATGCTCTGATGCCAATTGAAAAGCGGGGGTCTAACAACCACACCCAATATTTCTCTTAGCAATGTGTATGGACAAACTCCAATACTTTATAGAGAATCAACTAGACAGTAAGACTCAATCTAGATACAAAGTATACCAAAGAGTTGATATCTCAATCTCTCGATTTGATATATACTCAAGCAAATAGAAATATGTGAGTCTTTATCAAATACTAGAGAGATAACTTGGATGGTACCAAAGACCAATATCCAAGTGTCAATTAATTTAAATCAACAACCAAAAGGTCGGATATTCTAATTGATTGAACAACGCACAACCTGTGATATTTCAATTATATAACAAAATATAACGCGAAAAAGAAATAACACAGACACCATAATTTTGTTAACGAGGAAACCGTAAATGCAGAAAAACCCCGGGACCTAGTCCAGATTGAACACACACTGTATTAAACCGATACATACACTAGCCTACTCCAAACAAACTTCAGTCTGGACTGTAGTTGAACCCCAACTAATCTCACACTGATCCAAGGTTCAGTTATGCTCCTACGTCTCTGATCCCAGCAGGATACTACGTACTTGATTCCCTTAGTTGATCTCACCCACAACTAAGAGTTGTTACGACCCAAATTCGAAGACTTTAATAAAAAAATCTGTATCACACTGAAAAGTCTATGGTAATAGATAAATCCGTCTCCCACGAATATACCTACGATTTTTGTTCCATATTTTGATAAATCAAGGTGAACAGGAACCAATTGATAATCCAGACTTATATTCTCGAAGAACAACCTAGTATTATCAATCACCTCACAATAGTCTTAATCGACGCAGCGAAAAAAGATATTGCGGAATCACAAACGATGAGACGAAGATGTTTGTGATTACTTTTTATCTTGCCTATCGGAGATAGAAATCTCAAGCCAATTGTTACAATTGTACTCTTACGATAGAAACAGTAAGATCAGATCACACAACTACAATAAAGTAGTATTGGTCTGGCTTCACAATCCCAATGAAGTCTTTAAGTCGTTAACCTGGTTTAGAAGAAGAAACCAAAGGTTAAAGGAGAATCGACTCTAGCTTAGCACAACTAGTATCACACATAATGTGTGGAGATTAGATTTTCCAGTTGCTAGAGTTCTCCCTTATATAGTCTTTCAAATCAGGGTTTGCAGTCAATGTTAGATTGGTAACAAAGAATTCAATATTCACCGTTAGATGAAAACCTGATTAGATTCAAGCTAATATTTATCAACCGTAAGATCAGAAACACAGCTTGTTATACACAAATGAGATGCACGTTTATAGGCTTGTGTAACCGTACCCAAACTTGTACATTAGTTGGTTCAACAATAGTTAACCAAATGGTTAGCCGTATGATCACTTTCATATCAACCATATTCTTCTTCACCATAACTAGTTCAAATGACTCAAATGAACTAGTTAGTGAGTTGTTCAATTGCAATGAAATCTCATGTAATACACAAGATACAATTGAAGCAAAAACGATTTGATTCACTTGAATAGGTTCATGAACTATATAGCCACAGTGTGCAATTGCATTCCTTAGTTAATATGAATAAGTTCACAAACATCGTTTTTAGACATAACATACTCAAGTTCGCGGACTGGGTTCGCGGACTTAAGTTCCTGTATAGAGTTCACAAACTCCAGTAGAAATTCTCGGGTTTTAGAACTTCGCCAGTTCGCGGACTTAGCTCACGCACTACTCCGGTTCACTTGATCAACAAAGTTCGCAAACTTCGGTTCAAGGAATGAGGACTTATACATATATATGTTTCCACAACAATGCTTATATGCTCCAATGGTTATATAATCTAAACTATTATTTCAATCATTGAAACATTCTCAGAGGACGTTATATAGTTTTTATTCACAAACCATTTTTCGTCAGAGAAATTTTCAAAGTGATTGAAACATAACATGACTTTCGTCACTAGGTAAAGATGAACTTGGCTAAAGCGAAATCTTGCCAACACATATTTAGAGAAATAGATAGGCGAGGTAAACTCGGGTCGAAATACCAAATGTGTATAATCTAAGTCTATACAGCAAAACGACTTTTGTCTCAAGATATGAGATAAATAGACTTTTGAGTGATAGATAAGTTCAAGTCTCCACATACCTTTTAGTTTTGAGTCTCAACAGGCAAGTGCTTGGAATTCGAAACATCACCAGACTTAGCAACAACTAAGTTGTGATATAAGATATTATTTAAATATAATTATTTTCTAAATTTCTCGAATTTTGCTATAGATAGATAAAATGGAAAAGAATCTTAAGGATAAGACTAGTCTTCGTTACTGACCTTGATCAACTTATTTGAATTGATATCTTTTGTGATCTTTATTTCTTTATTCTTCACGAGTAACTTAGAAAATCCTAAGACTTTATAACCTAATTTGTTCCAAACTGAAGCTGATTTTAGTAGGGTAAATCAATAAATAGTTTTGGCATCTAAATTTGACAACATACTTGATATACCAAGGTATGTTCATTCAAGCGAGCATTTGCTTAAAAATCTCCCCCTTTGTCAATTTTAGTGACAAAACTTTAAAATACATATGAACTTTTAAGAATATGACTTACAACACAAACGACATAATGCTTTCTTGATTTTTAAAAAAAAATTCAATGCTCTTCTACAGTTCTGCATATGTTCATTTAATACCTCCAACTGAATTATTCATATTGCAAAAGATAACAAAAATCCTGAAAAAGCGGGGGTCTAACAACCACACCGAATATTTCGTTCGACAATCTGTATGGACTAACTCCAATATAATTCCAAGAGAATCAACTAGACAGTCAGACTCAGTCAAGGAAATATATCCAAGAGTTATATCTCAATTTCTCAACACAATCTGCAATCGAACAGATAGAAATCTGTGAGCCCGATTGATATGAGAAATAACTTGAACGGTATCAAAAACCAATATTCAAGTATCAATCAATTTCAATCAACAACCAAAGGTCTGATTTACCAATTGATTGATATACGCACAACCTGTGATATTTTGATTATATAAACAAATATAATGCGGAAAAGAAATAACACATACACCAGAAGTTTTTTTAACAAGGAAACCGGAAATGCAAAAAAAACCCGTGACCTAGTCCAGATTTGAACACCACACTGTATTAAGACGCTACAAGATCTAGCCTACTACAAGTTAGCTTCGTACTGGAACGTAGTTAAGCCTTAACCAATCTCACACTAATTAAGGTACAGTCGCGTTCCTTACGCCTCTGAATCCCAGCAGGACTCTACGCACTTGATTCCCTTAGCTGATCTCACCCACAACTTAGAGTTGCTATGACCCAAAGTCGAAGACTTGATAAACAAATCTGTCTCCCACATAAAAGTCTATTCTGATAGATAAATCGATATCCCACAGAAATACCTATGAAGTTTTTGTTCTGTCTTTTGATAAATCAAGGTGAACAAGAAGCAATTGATAATCCGGTCTTATATTCCCGAAAAACAGCCTTGAAATATCATTCACCTCACAATAACTTTACTATATGGTAGTATAACAAGCTATTGTGGAATCACAAAGAATGAGATGAAGTGCTTTGTGATTAATTTTATATCTTACCTATCAGAGATAAATCTCTAGCAAATCTTAGAAAAGATAATACTCAATACGATAGAACAAGTAAGATCAGAACACACAACTACAGAGAAAATAATTGGGCCTGGCTTCAGAATCCCAATGAAGTCTTCAAGTCGTTAACCTATAATGGTTTTAGGATAAACCCAGGTTAAAGGAGAATCGACTCTAGTCGCAACTAGTATCACGCATGAGGTGTGGGGGTTAGGTTTTCCAGTTGCTAGAGTTCTCCCTTATATAGTCTTCAAATCAGGGTTTGATAATTTTGAAACAAAGCAATCAATATTCACCGTTGGATAAAAACCTGATTTAAGACTCAAGCTAAGTTTGTTTAAAACCGAAGAAATATCTCTCCATCGATAGAAGGTTTTTAGCTTGTTACACACAAATAAAATATACCTTCATTTAGATATGGGTAACCCTGCCTAAACGTGTATATTAAGTTGGCTCAATAAAAATTAACCGAAGTTAGCCATATAAACATTTTTTTGTATTAACCACATTCATCTTAACACTTCTAGATTAAATGATAATCAAATGAATCTAATTATAGAATTGTTCAATTTTTTATATTCTCATAGAAGTATACAAGACACAACTGAAGCAAAATCGGATTGATTCAAAAGAATCAGTTCATGAGCATTTTAGCCACGGTTTGAAAAGATTGCATTCCTTAATTTATAAATGTATTTGTTCATGAGTATGAAATCATACTTAACGATTTTAGAACTTAAACCAACTCAGTTTGCAAACGGGTACGCAAACTAGAGTTCCGGACTTTGATCTTTACCGACAGTTCGCAAACAGGTACGCATACTATTGCTCCAGACTGAACTCAGGTGAAACAGTTTGCAAACGGGTACGCAAACTTGGTTCCCGGACTTCAACAATTAAAACCGTTCGTATACGGGTATGCATACTTGGTTCCCGAACCTGAATCATTCTTACAACAATTTGTATACGAGTATGCATACTGTGTTATATCCAGACAATGGTTAATTTTTCTAAACTCCCATTCCAATCATTGAAACATTCTTAGAAGACGACAATAGTCGGTCAAGGAAGCGTGCCCGTGTCACCACGATGTCTGTGTCTCATTCCTGAGAGTTTTGGTATTTTCTGACGATCGTTCGAGCAATATTTTGAATTTTCAGAAGAGTTTGATCTTGACTGAAACTCTCGATTTTGCTCGAATGAGCAAGAAGAACTTTGCTCATGTGAAAGATAATTTAAAAATATTAAACTAATAACATTTTAATTTTGACGTGGGAAGCCTAGTTGGTCGAGTGACCATTTGACTTTTTGGCTTTTCCATGGTTTGAGCAATATTTGAGAAAATATTGAAAAACTAGGGTTTTCGGTCAAACGATGGAGTTCCATGAGATGATGGAAATAATAATATGAGAAAATAAGGAATTTTGAGGTGTGGGACCGGCCACGTCTAGGGCATGGCCGGCCGGCTAGATGGCCCGGTCCCGTGACACCTTTTCTTTATTTTTGTTCGATGAAAGCATGGAAACCCAATCGTTTCTCACAAACGAGAGAGTTTTCTCAAGTGAGGGAAACCCTATGAGATGAGGGAATATCTGTGAGATGAGATAGTAAATAAAAAATATTAGTGAAAATAAAATAAGGGAGGGACCGGCCACGGCATGACCGGCCGGTGGGCCCGGCCCCACGCCTTTCCTTACTTTATTAATTATTGTTTTATTTTCATGGGTCGCTCGTTCGTCCATACTTTGATAGTTCGTTCGTGTGTTTGGGTGCTCGTTTGTGCATTATTCGTCGAGTACACATGCACCATTTTCTCAGGACTTACTCGATGACGGTCAGACACCCAGTTGTTGAGTATTTATTACTAATTTATGAAATTCAGTGGAGAATGATTCATGAAACTGAGTAATAAAGATGAATAGTTATTTATTATCAACCCATAGGATCAGTCGTGGATTCGACTATGGATTCAGAATAATAAAATTATCTATTACCATTCTATGGGATTGGCCGTGGATTCGACCATGGAATCAGAGTAATGAGATAAAATAGATTATCTTCTAGGAATTCAGTGGTGAATGTCACGGTAGAATTAATCTATTGTAGAATCGAGATATGAGATAGTTGAAGCATCATACTCATTCTGAAAGGTGCATAGTCAGGGAACAACGTGCATATTTATTAACGTCCTGAAGGTGTTTTTCCCTCTCAACAAACAATTATGTACTGAGAGCCGCCTTAATCAATACACGGTCTCTCTACATAGTCACGGAACAACGAATGAGTGTCGCCGACGTCCTGAAGGTGTTTTGCCCTCTCAACAAACAATTATGTATGGAGGACCGCCCAATCACTCTTCTATGTAGAGGCAGGTCTCTCTATGTAGTCAGGGAACAGCAAGTGTCGCCGACGTCCTGAAGGCGTTTTGCCCTCTCAACAAACAATTACGTATGGAGGACCGCCCAATCTTTCTTCTACATAGAGAGGCACGATGAAATGCGCATCATCGAACGCTCAGTAAATGGGAAGCCTTTCAAGAATCATATTTATCGTGGATCTGAGAGGTACTCGATCAGAGATCGTGAAAACGGTTCACGAATCGTAAAATACATGAATCGTCACATGCGTTCCTGAAGCCGGGTCAGAAACATGCAGTATCATGATTTTACGATTTTTGCCCTTTGCTGAAAATCCACCATCAACAGCAGACTAGAAATCAAGACTTATAGTTTTGACACCTAAACTTGACAAACAAGCTTGAGATAGCAATACCTGCGAATTCGACCGAGCAATGCTCTAACAACTCCAGCTTAGAGTTAGCAAGGATGATATAAATTTGGTGCATTGTTGTTATCTCAATGATCAGTATCTTTAATCACTTTAAGTACAATGTGCCTTTTCAACATAAAGTAACACTACTTCAAATTTTACATGTCTCTGTTCATTACCCCTCTCCCCTAGACGTTTCTTTGAAAAGACATATGTCAATTGTAGTAGATTACTAATATTTCTCCCCCTTCTGTCACAAAGTTGACAAAGATGATGACAATACGGTTCCACGTGAATTAAGACAATACGAGAACAATTAAGACGAACGAATCAATCACACCAATTATGATGATTCCACCAAATTTTACAAGAAAACTTACTTTCTTTCTCCGTGAAAGGATTAAAGGTATTTTTCTTTCCTAAATTCCACAACCACACTCATTTTTCTTTTATTTCTTTTTTATTTGTTGGTTTTAATTTTTATGTAGTATACGAAAGTGCCGGTTATATATATCAAATGTGAATTTTTCACAAAATAAAGACGAATGCCCTATTTTAGTTGGCTATGTGAGTGGTGTCTGTTTGGTAAGCAAACCATAATATATGTATAAAATTTTCCTCATGTATTTTTTGAAATAGCAAAAAATTTATTGAACCAAAGAAGGGAGACAACAAGATTACACCATCAGAAAATAAATAAAGAAACAAGAAAAGAAATAAAAAAAAAAGATCTGCAAGAAATAATTGTATCGGACCAAAAATTTGACTCATGAATTATCCACATGATAACATATATAATGAGTTGATATGTCGATTTCTCCATCCATTACAATACTCTCACTCTTAACATTTGATTGAAAGTGTTTTTTTTTCTCTCTCCTCTTGGTGCGTTCCCAAAAACCAAAAAAATAATAATAATTGTCGTTCTTTTTTACTTAGTTTTGATTCACTTCAAATCAAATGTGAGCAAGGCTTGTTATTTTCTAATGATTGTAGGTATTTTTCTCATAGACTGGTGTGCTTATATAGCTCCAGGTTAGTTTTTCTTTAATTGTGGTGTTTTATGGTGCTTTTTACGCTTTTGCGTGTTTCTCGTCTTTGCTTTTGTGCGATTCTAACATTTCCTTTTGTAGGATCCTTTTGCGATTCTAACATTTCCTTTACTGGTAAAGTTTTGTTTGGGGTTCGCTGAATTGGGAAACACTTTAGAGATTTACAAGGTTTTCACCTGATTACTGTCAGTAAAATGAAAAGTTATCAGGCAAGTTACTCTTATTTTAAAAGAGTATCTCTTCTTCGAGAAAAAAAATTATTTAAAATGATTGTATTCAGTTCCTAACACCATTTCTTCACCCTAATCTCCATACAACAATTTGGTACGATGCGGTATCTCCTTCTTCTTTTTTTATATATTTACTAGCTTGGTTATTGTATCTTTCATTATAAATGAGTTTTGATTCTGCTGTTATTTGATATACTTATTCCTGAAATCTATCAAGTAAACGGTCTTTCTCTTGAATGAATGAGTTAGTTTAATATCAAAAAAACAGAAAAGAAAAAAAGGAACTCCCACAACTACAAATATCCCTTCGGTATTTTGTATTTATCTATTTACCATTCATACCATCAATCCCTTGTTAAATTATATATCGAGATTTAGTGTTCAAGATTTTTTCTCTCAACCGGGCTCTTGCCATTGTTCTAGGTGTTTCTAGGCCACACATCCGATTCTAATCACAAACAAGAAAACGGTACCCTTTCAGACGAATTTTCTTAGTTGTTGCGTAGTTAACAAAACTTGCCTGCCTAACATAATCACAGCACACAGTATGGAGTTATAAAGTGGACATGTGAACATGCATTCTCACACTATCGGCAGCGATAGTTGACCTTAATACAAAGCAATGCAGCAATATCCTCTTCCAGAGTTCCCTATTGAGGCATAATTTTTAATGTACTCGCCCATCCCATGTAACTTTGGATTTGGTTATGCTAATCAAGCCTTACTTTTAGTTTTAGTTCTTTGCTAAAAGAAACATTAAACAACCCCCGACACTGCATACAACGGTTCCAACAATTGTCGGGGAAGTTTAGAAAATCCTAAAACATATATTATTATCTTAGTCGAATGCAATGTCTTTAATCCTTAAATAAATAAAAATTAGGTTTAGTAATAATTTTCCTTGTCCTCCCATCAAGAGACAATTCGCCAATTCCTTATCGGAGCATAATGCTAATCACAGTGTCCTTTGTACACTAATTTGTGCTAGAAAAAAAGGAAAAGAGTACACCAAATTTACGTGGCTTGATTGGGGTATACCAAATGAGATAAAATAAGGTCATTTTGAAGTAAAACACAAAACTCCTTATCTACATATTTACAAAAATGATTAATCTATCCTTGATTAATTAACACTAATAAATATGATTAGAATAATTAATTTAATTAGTTAATTAGTTGATTAAAATTTTGAATGAGGTTTTATTTTAGATTGAACTCATGGATGTGGGTAGATTTTGAGATTTTTTTTTTTTTTTAAGAATTCTACTTGTAACGGAAATGAAATCGTACTACCAAAACACTTATAAATATGAGATTGTAGAGCTGCTGGGCGATTTTATATTCAAAATTATAGAAGGAATCAACATTTTCAGTTCTGAAAATATGAAAAGTCGGCAAGGTCTACGGATGAAGAACATGCCGACTATATCTGACCGGCAAGGTCTGCGGATGAAGAACATGCCGACAACTTATGGCCGGCAAGGTCGATAAAAAAATACCCTGCCGACTATAGGATTTTTGACATGCAAAGAAGGTGTTACAAATGCATGATTAGCCGGCAAGGTATTAATTTCATAACTTGCCAACTAAAACATAGCCGGCAAGGTATAGAGATGGATATTTTGCCGACCATGTAACTGCTAATTTCAGAGATGAAAAGTCGGCATGGTATTCAACCTTATACCCTGCCGACTATATTTTAGTCGGCAAGGTCGACAAAACATACCCTGCCGACTTTTGGTTCGTTTTGATTCTTCGTTTTTTTTTTTTTTTTGATTTCACATGTGTAGTTAGAGTGTAGAAGAAAGATTTTGATTTTTTTTTTAATATGTTTTGGTTGACATGGTTTTAGAGTATGGGCAATTTGGTTTTTAACATCTTTTAAACATCCTTTGGATACGAATAAAATGGGTATACCCCAATTAATCTGGGTATACCCCAATCTCGCCAGACAAATTTAGTGTAAAACAAATGAAACCAAGTTTAAGATGCAAGCATACGTAAACCTACAAGAGGCATAATTTAAATGTGTTTTTGCCTTTATAAAGACATGGAAATAGGCATAAAGAACCCACCCTACATGATTAGGCTTCATGTGATGTCAATTTAACGCGGTCGATTCTTGATGTTTGAGCTAGTAATTAATTAAGGAACTAAGTTAGGACCACGAGCTTACGAGGATTTTGGTCGGTTCTTGATCTTAACAAGGATTTGTATCAAATTTTTTTAGCTCGATTTGAATGTATTTTAATGGATAGATTGGAAATCAATTTAACAGTGAGATTTCGTCTTGAGGTTGTTTATGGATCGTGATGATATGGTAGGTCTATGAGTTTAGGATCAATTTGCAAATAAAATATATCTAACCAAACAATTGCATAGGTGGAGGAATTTGGCCGACCATATCTAACCAACCATTCAAATTTGCGCCTAGATTGAGTTAATCAGTAAGATCAATGTTGACTGTTATTAGTTTATGTATAAGTTTACTTCCCCTTTGACCCTTTGACTACACAAATTACAATCACTCTTAATGTTATTATTACTTTCAAGATTTGGATATAGTGATTTTGTTTTTTCAACGTTGTTACTGTTCGAGAAATCTTGAAACGTTGGTGATTTATATCAGGATGCATTCAGTTTCATCCTACCAATTTTCAAATGTTTTTTTTTATTTTTAATTTATATCAGGATGCATTCAGTTTCATCCTCCATCTTTTTTTAAGTTTAAGCCAGGATGAATCCAGTTTCATTCTTCCTATTTTTTTCTGTCCATTTCACCCTTAATAATTTTTACTCGTTCATTTGAATCGTGTTTTAAAAATATTTGGACAAATGACCCATTTTCCGAGCCACAAGCAATTCCTCACCTGAAGCAAAGAAAAATTACTGCCATTCTGTTCATCAAGATCTTCTTCAATATACCCGAACATTACAAGGAACACCATTTTATTTACAACGATTGATCGGAGTATACCAGAAATAATTGAGGGATATTTTATTGTTCATGTCGGCATGGTTTTCAATGCCGGCAATCAAAATTGGTATGGTTTTTTCATGCCGGCATGAATAGAAAAACATCCCCCAATTATTTCCGGTATACCCCAATTAATCATTCTTTATTGGGATTTTAATAAAGTGCCACACTTTTAATTTCATATTTAAGAAAGGGCCACTGTTTTTTTTCAAAATTGATAAAATGTCATTCATTTGACTTTTCCGTCTAGTTTTTTTCAGAAAAACGGTTGACGACCATTAATGCACACCTGGCAGTTAATCTGCCCTGTTAAAAGACAATTAAACCCCCAAAATAGTCTTACTAGGACCGAGTTGTGATAGTGACTCAGTTTTAGGACCGAGTTGTGATGGCGACTCAGTTTTGAATCAGTACTCAATTCACTGCTGGAAAGAGAACTTGCTTGGGAATTCCATCGAACACATTCCAAGCGTATTGCTGGTGATGAAAGGGTGTCAACTTCTACTGTTCTATCAATCAACAAATAATCCTAATGAATAAAGGTGATACAGACAGAAAAAAAAATCCATACAAAGAACTAATTAGGAATGGTTCATGAGATTGTTGCGCAAAAACCAAACATATACTATAGTTTTGAACTGATCAATTTTTATGGAGCAAATGGGAAACACAATCAGGCACCTAAACATTCACGTCTGTACCCATAAATCAAAATCTGGTTGTAGCAATAATTACCAATTAACAAATACCATTCATGTTAACAAATAGCCAATGAAATCTTATCATGACCACCAACGATCACCTAACCCTGGGTTTTCTTGCTTTCGATTTAAGAACCCTAACAGCAATCACCAATTCCATCAATCAAATTGAAACAACAATAGAAATCTTAATTAAACCAAATCACCAAATTTGTCTCCTTAATTCATCACTACATCAAATTTCCCCTCTTAGTACTCCCAATCTTCTAAACTCGTTCATGGAGAACCTATACGGGCAACAGCACCAGAAGAGAGGCAGGCTGTTTTTTTTTCTTTTTTGTTTACCGGTGATAAAGATGGTGAACCCGTGATTAGTATAATAGGGTTTTCAAGGGTAAATATGTAACTCGCAACATATTTTTTTGACCGAGTCAACGAAAAAGACCAAGTGTGTGGGTCCTGACGGGAAAGCTAACAGTTGTGGCATTTAACTAATATTAAAAAAAACGGTGGCACTTTATTAAACCGGATAATGAAAGTGTGGCATTTTCTTAAAATTCCCTTTTTTATTTATGTATCCTTTGTGAACCTCTAGTGAACATGTATTTTTTTCAGGTGAGAATGAATGTAATGACATTGTAAATATGTGAAACACATGTGTGAGAGTGGCGTAACCTGAGTGTTAGATTTTTCTTATTCTTCCTGTCTTGTTATTATAGCCTGTGGACTGTTAGTTTGTTAATTTTTTTTTTCTCTTAATGCTTTATATAAGGCTATCCTCTTTCTCTTGTAAAAATTCATAATAAAAATTCATGATCATCAGTCTGATAATATTTCATGGTATTAGACTTCTACAGAAGATTTTGATTCTTTCATGTCTTTTTCGATCATTTTTCCGCTGCTTCTACAAATTCTTAAAATTTCTATTACTTCTATAACTACAGTCACTCAAAATTCCTACAAATCTCATTGTTATATTACTGAAAATTTCATAACTTCTTATCAAGAATTAATCAACCTCTTAGTACTTCTTGATTTCTTGATCAATTTTCAACAATTTTTATTTATTCATTAAGTTCTTCGCATTTCTTGTAACTTTTGATCTCTGATATGGAAGTATCCCCATCTTCTTCGTTACCTTTGCAGAATATTATCAATTTCGTGTCAGTTAAACTCAAAGAAGATGGTCCAAATTATTTGATTTGAAAAAATTAGTTTTAGTCGATACTCATAACAAAATATCTTCCTGATCTTATTGACGGTACCACTGAAATTCCACATAAAACAATGTTTTTATTGATGATAGTTTAGTTCAGAATCTTTTATTTCTTCATTGACCTTAAATTAATAGGTTTGTTATGTCATGCTACTTCTGATGATATGATATCTAGAGATGTAATTGGTTTTAATATTGCTAGGCAAGTTTGTATACATCTTGATTAGGAGTTTGTGCAAAAAATTTCAGCAAAAAAATGCCTCCTTCGTAGTAAATTACATTCTCAAAAGCAAGGTAACAAATTCATGTTTCCACATTTATTGATGAATTAAAGAATATTATTGATTCTCTTGTTGTAGTTGGTAAAAGAATAGACGAGTCTGGCGTAGTCATGTATTCTCTTATGGGTCTAGGCAAAGAATATAAACAGTTTATAATTTCAGCACACAATAGAGAAACTGAGTTTACTCTAGGTGATATTTTACTATACCATGAGAAATAGTTAAAGGCAGAGGATCTTGAATCTTTCTCTGTTCTTGAGGCTCGTAATTCTGCCTTCTATACCAAAAATTAATCATATACTTCTACTTCTAAATCTAAGTACGACAATGGTAAAATTAAATTTCAGGTGACTAATTTTTATTAGGTTTGCTGTCAAATATGTAAAAAGAAATGGTCATACAACAAATAGATGCCATTTTAGGTACAATCCAAATAAAAATTCCAATACTGGAAGTGTTCAAGACTCATCCAGCAGTGGTGCTTCTAGTACTTTTTAGCAAGCTTTTGCTGCTATTCAAGATCATTCTATTGTGAGTATTTTGGATACAAATGTTGCTTCAGTATGTATGGTTACCAGATCCCGAGGGATGTTCAGTTTGTGTCTACATTCAAGGATTATGTTAGATCTGACAAAGTAATGGATGATGATGAAACTATGCTTTCTATTGAGAAGGATGGTATGATAATTACAAATACAAATAACAATCACTTCCATCTTGATGATATTCCTTTTGTTCCTAGCATTAAGCAGATGCTTTTATCTATAGCAAAAATTACTAAATATAATAAGGTTTCTGTGGAATTCTTTGATTGGGGATATGAGATTAAATGTGTGAGAACTAGGAACCAATTTTTTTTCTTTAATTGTTTACAAAGATCTAAAATGGCAAGTGTGTATGAAAAATAAGCTTGTTTCTCTAGTTGACATGAAACATGATCTTATGCACCTAATGATCCTAGTTACTAGGTTGTAAGTGGGTCTACAAAGCGAACTTAAGTTGATGGAAAAGTATATTGATACAAAATAAGGCTTGTACATAAAGATATGATCATATATATGGTATTGATTATTTTGAAACATTCAGCCATGTCGTAAAAGCAACCACTGTGAGGGTTGTACTTACAATTTTCATTTCTAGAAACAAGTCAGTTTGACAATTAGGTGTGAGAAATGCCTTATTGCATGGGTTTCTAATAGAAAAAGTTTATATACATCAGCCATATGGATTCATATACGCTACATGACCACATTATGTCTGTAAATTGAAGATATGTTTGTATGAACTCAAACAGGCTCTTAGAGCCTGGTTTGAGAGGTTCTGTGGTACTTTGTTTGAGTTAGGATTTTCCAGGTCTTCATATGACCATTCCATGTTTATCTACCAACATGAAGACAAGATGAAAATTCTTGTTTTATATGTGGTTGAATTTTTTTTATCTTTCTCAAGAGAACAATTTTCTACAGCCATTATTAGTCATCTGCATAAGGTCGATCATATGAAGGATCTTGGAGTGTTCCACTATTTTTTATGCATTGAAGAAAGTTTTCAAGATAATACTCAAAAGTTATTGCTTACACAAAAAAAATTATAGATTGGATATGTTACAAAATTTTGACATGTTGAATTGCAAGTCATCATAGATACCAGTGATTCAAGGTCATATGTTAATTTCATCAGGTGAACCACTGATAGATATTCCTACTTACAAAAGTATGGTACGGAGGATAAAATATTTGACCATGACAAGGCCTGATATATGTATTAGAATTCATGCATGCTCTAACCTCAGAACACCTACTTATTTCCAAAAGAATTTTGAGATGCCTAAAAGGCACCATAGGAACTTATATTTTTCTTGTTGCAGGATATATCTCTTCTATTAATTTTTATTCTAATTCAGATTAGGAAGGCTGCACAGATCCAACGAGGTCAACCTTCTGGTTTCTCTATGTTTTTTGGATGTTCAATTGTTTCTTTGTCCTCAAAGAAACAACCAACTATTTCAAGGTCTTCAGCAGAAGTTGATCCAAGTCCATGGTTTTAGTTGCTAAAAAGGTGGCCTGGATATCCTTCTTATTGACTGAAGTTGGTGTTTCTCTTAATGAACCTTTTACTTTTTGTTGTGATTATAATTCAGCCAAAAGTATATCCTGCAACCTAATCTTTCATGCAACAACAAAACATGTGGAAGTTGATTATCACTTCATAAGGGAATTGGTGAGCTCCTCCTTCCTTCAAATATGTTATGTACCTACGTCTGATTGGATTGCACATTTAGCTCATGCAGTATTATTTCTTGGAACCAAACCGATGTGTTTCCAACATTGTAAATGTGTGAAACACTTGTGTGAGATGGGTGTAATCTAAGTGTTATATTTATTTTATTTTATTTTTCAGTCTTGTTATTGCAATATGGGTAGTGTAAATCTCTATTCGTAATGCCTTCTATATGGCTATCCACTGTCTCTTGTAATTGTTTATCAAAAACTCTAAATAAAAATTCATGATCATCATTCTGATAATATTTCTCTTTACATTTTTAAATTAATTTTCTCTTCGTAGGAGCCAATTTTGAAACTTAGTCAAGGTTTATTTACCCTTGCGAACCTCTAATGAACTTCCACAAGTCCTAGCATTTTAGCTTTAATTGCTAATAAATATTTTATTACAATGTCTTTTCAAAAAGCTATCTGAAGAAGTTTTGTTTCTCATTAGTATTGGTAGTTATTTAAAATATTATTAAATTAAATGTTAAGCTAAGTAGCGTATATAACTAAACATGGAATAAGTTTAAAAAATAATTGAATAATACTGACATGTTTGGAGAGTGTTTGGACATCAGAAGCAAAAATCGGTCTTCGAAGTTGGAAATAAAAATGACTTGTAAAAAGGTAAAGTTTTTTTTACTATCTAATGGTTGAAAATGCGTGACCCAAATACAACAACCTATAAAATACTTTCTTTGTTTCTAGAAAAGAGATACCATCACTTTCCATGATCAACAGTATACTATCTGGAATAAAAATTGCAATGCATAACAAATTTTTACGGGTGCCATAAGATTTCAATTACTGATAAATTCCATCAGAGATATATTCCGATAACTTTGACAATACGATAGCAATAAACACCAACACTATTCGTAAGTGCTTCCGAAGTTGTTGCAATTCAATGTCGACCAAACTAATGTCTCTCTAACAACCCAAAAGTTATGTTTGGGATGTTTCCGCTCGTCAAACCTCAATCAATTTACCTAGGCCTAGCTAAGATACTAAGAAGATCTCACTAGGAGTATGCATAAGATAAGATCTCGCTAGGAGTATACAAAAAGTGTAAATTAGAAAGAAAAAAAAAGGGTGCCTAGTAAATATACAGTAGTGAAAGTAAGATATCATTCAATATACACATGCGCCAAATTTTTGAGGCATTGAGTGCCATAACCGCGTTAGTAGTGGAGTGATGAGTAGTAGGAACAGTGCCATTCTTTCATAGGATGACCTCGTTTGTCTTTTTGATACACAAAACAAAACAACTTGCGAGGGATAAGAGTTTCAATATTATAAAGTTAAAAACGTAGAATAAACTAAAGACACGTGTGTCTGTAATGGAGGTTCAACACGGAACTTAATAGGCTTCTTAAGTCCGAGTTGAAAGTCAAAGTGTCAAACTAAAATCCACTTTTTTGGATCATTTTAAAATTGGATTAGAGCTAATTAACACTGGTATTTTGTAGTTAAAAACACAAAAACTTTAACTAAAAACCCCTTATTACACTAATTAATCAATATCAAATCC
Organism: Papaver somniferum; assembly: GCF_003573695.1. Classification (NCBI taxonomy): domain Eukaryota; kingdom Viridiplantae; phylum Streptophyta; class Magnoliopsida; order Ranunculales; family Papaveraceae; genus Papaver; species Papaver somniferum. The sequence continues at coordinate 14,266,048 of NC_039359.1, read as the reverse complement.
CCCTTCGTTCTTCTTTAACTATTTTTTTATATACTCCCTCTCACGTTTTACCTTTATATTTCTTCCACATCCATCCCATCTCATCATCCCATCCCATCTCATCTCTATATATAAGACTCCACTCATCTCTCTCTCTCAAATAAACAATTCTCTCTCTCTCTCAAGCCGTCCGACTCTAAAAGTCTAAAACTCCCATCAAAATCTCATAGCAAGTACAATTCTTTCATTTGTATTTAGATATAGATAAAAATGGATCAAGATTTTAAGGGTATTGCTATGTCTACTATAACTCATGATTATAATTATAATAATCAAAGTGATGATAGCAGTATCGATCATGAAGATCAGTTAATGGATGACTTGAGAAGAGGTCCATGGACTGTTGAAGAAGATCTTTTACTTGTCAATTACATTGCTAATCATGGTGAAGGCCGTTGGAACTCCTTAGCTCGTTGTGCCGGTAAGACTTCCAAAGCTTATTCGAGAAATGAGTTTTTAGTCATGAAGCTAGTAATTAACATGCATGGTTATAGCTTAATTCATTGTCTTTTTATTGAGTTCATGAATTTTGATTTTTTTGATGAATATGCATGTAACAGGTTTGAAAAGAACGGGTAAGAGCTGTAGACTAAGATGGTTGAATTACTTACGCCCGGATGTTCGTCGAGGAAATATTACTCTTGAGGAACAACTTCTAATTCTTGAACTTCATTCTCGCTGGGGAAATCGGTAAGTTATCACATGATCATTATTTACGATTCAGACTTGTTTTCCATTATCTTTTTCAAAAACTAACTTATTTTTGTTTTGATTTGTTTCTTAAAGGTGGTCCAAAATAGCACAACACTTACCGGGCAGAACAGATAATGAAATAAAGAATTATTGGAGAACAAGAGTTCAAAAACATGCGAAACAACTTCAATGTGACGTAAATAGTAAGCAATTTAAAGACACCATGCGTTATCTTTGGATGCCAAGATTAGTCGAACGTATTCAAGCAGAGGCAGCATCCACTGCCACGACAGCTTCTTCAAACGGAGCTAAAGTTGCCACCGCCAACTCTACAAACTACATGAATCAACCCAACACCACCATGAACAACGGTTATAACCAGGAATTCAGCGATGATCAATATATATTTCAAACTAGCAATAACGAATTTTCGGGTTCTTTTAATAATCAGAGTTTCGTTTCTGCAACACCTGAGAATTCAAGTACTGGTGGTTCATCAGATTCTATGGGGAGTAATACTCAATTATCATCAGACTGTTATAGCTTTCCTCACAGCAATACTTACAATATTACCCAAAATACCCATACTAATAATTATTCAGAAACATTATTTCGTCCCAACTCTAATTATTACTACCATCAACAACAGCAACAACAAGGTTTGGAGTTTCAGGGTATTGATCAGCAACAGAACAACAACAACAACATGTGGTTAGGTGGTGGTGAGGATGTATTTGACAATATATGGAACAGTGATGATATGTGGTTTATCCAACAACAGTTATCTAATGATTTATAGATGGAGAAAACAAAAATAAAAAGGGAAGTTTTAAGGATAGATGACAGAGTAGAGATATTGTAGGAAAGATTTTAATGGGGATTTGTTAAGAAAGATGGACCCAATTTGAGGATTCCAAATTCTGTAAAATTTGTATTTTTGAGATTAATTTGTGGGTTTATTTTAAATTTAAATTCTTTTTGTTTTCTTTCAAAATGATGTTAAAAATGACATTTGTACCAAACTCTTTTGTTTGAGAACCTGCTCTAGTGAAGCTTATAGCGTGTTAATCCTATGTATCTATTACTACTAGTGGTATCTCACTAATTATTAATTTGAATATAATAATACTTTCTGCCTAATTATATAGAATTCCTTGGGATTCATGTATGCATTTTTGAGACTAATCCATTTAGACTAAACAATATTATTAAGTACTTACTTCTAGAATCTCACAGTATAAACTATCACTGAGAGTGAAGTAACAATAATTGGGAGATTGTACGTGGCATAAACCCACTGGCATACCAATCACATATGAGATGTAGTCACCAATTACTTTTAGTTTAGTTTTATTCTCGTATCACAAAATTGGTTAAAAAAATCAAAATCAACAATTCCTATCTGAAAAGGACTTTATGTAAATATAGTCGGGATATAAACAGTTTTATCCTACCCATTTTTAAATACTTTTTCTTATTTTTAATTTACATCAGGCTGCATCCAGTTTCGTCCTTCCTATTTTTTAAGTCTAAGTCATGATGAATCCAGTTTCATCGTTGCTATTTTTTTTTGTGTCCATTTCACCCATAATAATTTTTACTCGTCCATTTGAACCATTTTTTAAAAATATTTTGATAAATGACCAATTTTCCGTTCTCATATATCCCCCACTTTTCTTTTCTGCTCATAGTAAACTGAATTACGAAGGAAATCATAAACCAAAAGTATTTCAATTTTGAAATCTATGATATGCATATAGGTGAAAGTATTTCATATACACCTATAAAACTAGCATGGGCTGCTGTGAAATCTAAATTTCATTTTCCTTCAACTATTTGCAGGAGGAAAAAAAAGACAATACAGAAACTATTGTCATTTATGGTTGAAAATGTAGTTTAATAATTGGTCTTTGTTGCTAGTGAACAGTGATGATAATAAATCAAGAAAAGACCTACTAAGATTTTCTTAGCAGTTTTAATGAAAAAATACATAGAAATATAATAATGATAAAAATAATTAAAGGAAGGTCACACGTGGGAAAAGAAGAAAGGCACGGCTCTACAGAGAATCGTAAGCAATCAAAGCTGGATAGCTTATCCATGGCGGCGGAAAGGAATATTTGTTGGACACGCGTCAACACATAAAGCCAATAAGTGGTCCAAGGTAAAGGGAGCTTAAGGAAGCTCCACGTGCAATTGGATACAGAGTATTACGTTAGGTTTCCTAGACGGAAGCACTGAAAGCCGCAACCGTTGAAATAACCGCCAGAAAATTTCAGTTTTCTTCTAGGATAAGTCATTCGTTCAAAATCCAACCAATCATTTACATTTACTATTTTTAAGAAGAAAAAAAAATCTAAAATCAGTACTACAAATTTTGTAATAATGACATGGATTCCACCGAGTAATAGCTGCTGACAGTCCACTTTCCGCAACATCAAAGATGAAAAATGTCAACTCATCGACTTTCAACTAGTGACTTGATGGAAGTAACCCATATCTATCCATCTATAATGACTGTTGATCCCCTATTAGGCTATAATTCTACCACTCTCTTTCTCCGTCCCCTGTTTTTATCCCTCGGTGTGGTGTCTCGTACGTCCTCGTCTTATTGTGTTAACAAAGATAGAGCTGTAATCGATCAAAAGGAAGAAAAAAAAACAGAGATAAGTAATCGATCAAAAGGAAGAAAAAAAAAACAGACATAAGTAATATACTAGTAAAATATGAGAACCATCGTCTGTGGATTTCTTGAAGGCTTAATCAGGAGCGGAACTAGGATTTGGAATTAGGAGTGGCTTGAAAAGAATATATGCAGGCTAGGGGTGGCTTGATAACAATTTTAGTTGTTGTGTTTTCATTGGAGTTTTTAAGTTCCACTACCTCTGTACCTACGACGGAGCTAATCCACTTGTTCAAGTTTTGGTCACAGTTCTGTGTGGCTAACTTTGAAACATGCCATCCAACAAATTCTAACTAATTAAGATTCATGATTTAGTGGATCCGGAGACAAATTGGTTCATTCTAAGTATTTACATTGTCCACGTATGAGAAAATCCATAAATTTGGACAACATTAGTTAAAATCATGCTACAAATAGAAAAGTCTGGCAAGATGAAACCTTCTCATTTGGCACTTTTTCTGTCTCTTTTGGATCATTATTAATGTTATGAAGCATTTGATACCAAATTTGATATCAGTAATCCAAAATGTAATATGACCTTTAAAGTGTCCATCTAGAGAAACCACACATGGAAAATGGGCAATGCATGCATGGTTCATATAAAAAAACCTACAAGTTGTACAAAAGTTCACTTTAGCATCTTTCGTTTTTCTATTTAAGGATGAGTAGTGTCATGGTTTTTCCTTTCTTCTTCCTCACCTGTACTAGAAATGGAATCATTAGACATTGAAAAGAGCATCAACTAAAGAAATATAGTCCGACTTTTGTCTCTCAGAATAACTTTATCATCTTTCATTCATTCACACATGACACACACACCCACCATTGTATTATGTTCGAAGTATTTTGCCCATAAAGAGTCTCATCATCTAATCAATCTTTTTTTCATTGACAAGGTCCCTGCTGGCTACTCCTAAGAAATCTAGCTAGGTTTCTGTGAAGGATCGAGCAAGAGAGAGGAGAGCATAAACGCGGAAGCATAAAAGACTACATTGATAATAATTCGGTGTGTCAACTTTCATGGCTCAACAGCCTATTTATATTGTTCACAAACTTGACGACCACTCAAGGCACTTTCCTAACTAAGATCAAACTCTAAACATAAACACTTTCCTAATATAACTCTCACAACTTAATGTGCATATCTCCTAAATATAGACTCTCATATATTATTTCCTAATACCCTCCCTCAAGATGGAGCATGTAGATCACGAATGCCCATCTTGGACAAAAGAAATTTAACTTCAGTTTTCTTCTTCTTCTTTTTTTTCAACACTTTTGTGAAAAAAAAAAAAAAATCTTCAGACCGTAGTTTAAGGACGTTTCGGTCCTCTTCGTAGTTTAAGGACATTTCGGTCCCCTTCATAGTTTAAGGACATTACGGTCCCATCTTCGTAGTTGAAGGACATTTCGGTCCTCTTCGTAGTTTAAGGACGTTTCGGTCCCCTTCGTAGTTTAAGGACATTTCGGTCCTCTTCGTAGTTTAAGGACATTTCGGTCCCAATGCAAGTTTAAGGACATTGCGGTCCCATCTTCGTAGTTTTAGAACATTTCGGTTCCATCTTCGTAGTTTAAGGACGTTTCGGTCCTCTCTTCGTAGTTTAAGGACATTGCGGTCCCATCTTCGTAGTTTTAGAACATTTCGGTTCCCTTCGTAGAATACTTCTTGTACTCTTGGTTTCTTGGTTTCTTCGATAGAATACTTTTTGTACTCTCTCGACAACTCATAGGGTTTCAACCTATTATTGTTGTTCTTTTTCTCATCACCTCTTGGTGATTGTTTTCTTCTCTCTTTTTTTTTTCTTTCTTCACAACATGAATGTTGTTTCTTCTTCTCTTGTTCCAGTCACGCTATTTTTGCGAAACCTTCACACTTCTTTGTTCTTCAAGATTCTCTCACAATCTTGTCGTCTTTACAAAGTCTGCCACACTTTGTAGGATATCCAAGTTTCTGCCACAAACTCTTCAACCACACTTCACTTCTTCCAACATGTTTAACAGCTTTCTGCAATACCTCTGACAGAACTGTCACATTTTTCTTCCATTACGCTTCTGTAACGATTCTTCAGTAACCATTGTGTAACCTTTGTAACACCCACATATACTGTTACAATTTTCAATAACACTTTTTTTTTTTCTTCTTCTTCTTCGTCCTTCAGATAACGGACTCTTGACTCTTCTGTTCATATCTTCCAAGTTTTCCTTGATCTCAAGATTGTTCTAGCAACGGCAGCAATAGTATATTATCAGCTTGAGCTCTTTCTTTGCAATAAATCAAACAACCCATCATAGTAATAATATTCTTCTCTAAACACCCATGGAAGCAATCAAATTCTTCTTTCTCATCCTTCTCTGATTTGAAATCTGAGAACAACACTCATCCTCTTGTACACAGTGCTATCTGTAACCCAGTGCAATCTTCTTTATAGCTTCGCACCGGCAGACAACATCGCTTCTTCACAACGGCTACTACAAGCTCCATTACTGCCATGACGGCCGAGCTCTCTCTGTCCAATCAACCACAGACCACCATTAACATTATCGATCAATCACCATCCAACCACAGAGCTCTTTCTATCGTGATCAAACACCATCAGTTCTTCTTCCTAAAGAAACCTAGTTTCACTTGTGCGCTGTTTGGTGAAAAAATCCACGAACACCTTAAACCAACAGCTACATCATCTGTAACTTCTTCTTGCAGTTTTACTTCATAACTTTGAACAGCAACAGTGCCACCTGCAATCCACCTTCGTAGACAGACCATCATCCACCTTCCTTGTTTATCACAACTTCCAAATCATGGACGACAACCTTCCATGTCTGCCAGCATTAACCTTGATGACAAACCAGCTTTGACCTAGTTTCTTACTTGCTTTCTCATAACAGTAGACTTCTTAGGAACATGTTGAACGTGTCCACGAACCTGACCATCCGGACTTCTCAGCAACTTAAACATCAGGTCCTCAAGCTTTCCCTGTTTCGTAATTACGAAACTCTAATTTTTTTTTTTTTTTTTTCTTAAACCCTAAAAACATGGAAAAACTTCTCTAACTCTTTCTTCTTCTCCTCTCTCTTCCTCTCACCTCGCTCTGATACCATGTTAAGGATCGAGCAAGAGAGAGGAGAGCATAAACGCGGAAGCATAAAAGACTACATTGATAATAATTCGGTGTGTCAACTTTCATGGCTCAACAGCCTATTTATATTGTTCACAAACTTGACGACCACTCAAGGCACTTTCCTAACTAAGATCAAACTCTAAACATAAACACTTTCCTAATATAACTCTCACAACTTAATGTGCATATCTCCTAAATATAGACTCTCATATATTATTTCCTAATAGTTTCCAGTTTGAGTAACAATAGATGTTGTCCAGAGCCTATGGATGACTGCAAAATTGACAATATGAAGAAAAAAGACAAAAATCTCTCTCACATGTGGAGAGAAAGAGTCATGACTTCTGACTAGACTGGCTTGTGAGTACTCTTTTGTCACATATCCCGTTTAAGAAATTGAAGTGGACATTGTTGAAGAATCATACGGATATACATGGCCTCTTTAAGTAAAAATCTTTTGATCCAAAAACTTGAAGAAGTTCATTGCTTCATATTTGTGAAATGGATTTTTGATTGGACATATTGGGTAAACCCTTGGACAACAGTGTATGAATCTAGTGAATGAAGACATTTTTCGGATGGATACTGCTCTATTTTGAGTAACTAATAACTAATAATGATTTAACGTATTTACTAGTAAGGTTTCGTATAACTTTATCCTTCTGTTTCTCTTTTCATTCATTATACATAGCACGATAAAACCATTCAGATTCATGATCGATGGAAATGTGATACTCAAATTGCGTACAATACGGTAAAGGCCTTTTCCATGTGGTTAGGCATCCAAAGACAACTTTTGCAAATTACTCATTGTTCTTGCTAAGTTCGGTTCCAAGTTGCAACTGTTTTTATCTCTTCATTTTAGTAGAAAAGTGGCTCCTAAGATCTTCGCCAATTTGTATCAAGATTTATTTGATTTTTGAATTATCTGATATCGGTGTTGCTGCTCTATATGATAATATAAAAGATTATTACTATTGAAAGCTATGACATGAGAATCAAAGGTTGAGAAAACTACAGTATGAAAAGATTATTCTCGTTGGGTCATGCGCATACACATACCCAATTTTCTGAAATGGGCCAGATTACTGTGTTGGAACAATGAGGTTTATGATTGGATACTCCGTAAATTAGTTGTCGGGGACGTTTAATAAGAGCAAGCCCAACTGATTTTGAAAAGGAAACGGATCTAAGCCGTTAGATCTTATAATTATCAAATCCAGACGTCAGATATTGGAAATTCCCGAAATTCTTCAACGTACTAATACATTAATTGAACAGGTTGTCGTGCAAGCGGATGGGGCTGAGATTGTGTCACAAGGGGCAAGCTAACTCTAGCTTCCATGTTAATTCCTGCTGTTGATGGTGGTTTTTAGTTTAGGCAATCATCACGATGATCACCGGCGGGCCCACTCACTCCCTAGCCGAACGGTTTGCATCTAATACATCCGTAGCGCTTTGAACGACCAACCCTAACATGGATGATCGCGCTGTTTAAGAAGAGCTCAAACGAGCTAAGACCGACCAAAGCGGTCTCAAATGCATCACATCCGTCCAACATCGCCAGCCTAGTTGGACGGCTTAAATCTTCCCTCGAATGATCGAAAGGGTATTAGCATGATCATCAACGACCCAACTACATTCTTGGTCGATCGACCTGCCCTCTGCAAACCAGAAACGCGTTGAATCACACGCCCAAATAAGTGTGATCGCGTAGCCTTTAAAACCCTAAATTGAATAAGCGGCGTTACACAACTGCCACAAATAAATCGTGTTCGTCCAACTTTTCCAGCCTAGTTGGACGGCTTAGATCGCGTTTCAGACGATCAAGGAGGTGCACATGAGTTCACCACTGGCCCAATTTTATTCCCACTCGATCGATTTGCCCAAGGGAAGTCAATGACGCGTCAAACCGCTTGATCGAACGAGGGTGAATGTGGCCTCTCTAAACCCTAATTGGTGTTTGCGGCGACATGTTACTGTCGCAAATCAATCACGACCACCAATCTTCGCCAGCCGAATCGAATGGCTTAGATCTAATTTAAGATGGCTTTGGAGATGTCAGCATACTCACGGGTGGCTCATCTTCACACATGGACGATCGGCCTGTTCAAATTAGCGCTCAACACTTTGGTTCGTTTAACCAAACTAGGGTTGGCCGTACGGTTTCCAAACCCTAAATCAACGGCAGCAAACATATGCCGCAAAAACTATCTCATCCGCCTAACTTCGCTAGCTTGGTCAGACGGCTTGGATCAAATATAAAGCTATCAATGAGGTACCTCAATGATCACCGGTCACACCCCCTCCCTCCCTCCTACAAGGAGCGATCGACTGAGCTACGGCTCGCCCGTGCTATCCCGGACGATCGCCCAAAGATGGCCCTTTGCGCTGCTTCAACAGAAGTCACTAACTGCCGCAAATCGTCTCGACCACTCAACTTGGCCAGTTGATTTGAACGATCTGGATCTAATTTAGATCAACCGGTAGGATTTTAGAACGACTACCATCTGCTACTCGCCTATAGGGAGTGATCGACCAAGCAGTAGCTCATCCCTAGAGCCACCAAACGATTACCGAAAGGTGTCCGGTCGTGCTCTTCTTTTAAGACGATCGACTCGTGACTAATTTAGACGGGCTCAAAAGCAGCGATGCTTCTAACAGATCGATTATTTTCAGCTGCTTATTCGAAAGCGGTGCTTTACATACATCGATTATAAGCAATTCTTTATAAATATCGGTTTTACAAATAATTTATTATTTGACCTAAAAGCATTGTGTGCTTCTTTCAATGACGAGTCTCACGACTCGACCCACTTACCCGGGACATCAAATATGTCACAAACTTGGGGATGCTCATTGGGGTATTGGTCTGGCGGTTTACAACGTGCGACGTGCAATGCGCCCATTACGAGAACGTGTTAGGAAAGGAAGAAAGGTTAATAACGATGAGAGTAGTGGGTGAAGGCGTGACCACGTGATGATCACCACCTCTTACACAACCCCACTACTCCATTACTTAATCTTCTCCACTTCCTACGATATCAGGATTACACTCAAATGACTTGTATAAATAGGTTTTCAACCTATTTCGACAATAACAACACAAGTGTTATCAACACAAGTATCCAGAAAACAACAACAACTGATAGATTACATTCTGGAAGCTAATTCTACATTCTGATACAAGTCATAAACAGCCACACCTTCATAATTCAACATTCTGATCTCAAACACCTTCTTCGCGTCCCTTCCTAAGATCAACCCCTTCTCCTTCACTTTGTGACCGAATTGAATCTGCTTACATTGGTGAAATCAGCTTCTCCATTAATGGCTTTAGTCTCAAAGTCACGATTTTAGTAATAAGCTTATATGTTGTGTTGCATAGTGCTATAGGCCCGTAATCACTAAGTGCTTATGGAAATTGAACTTTTTGTATCAAACAAAGATTGGTTTCGTTCATTTTCCGGAGCATCCTCCCACTTGCAAAACAACTTTGAACCATTTGAATAACTTCGGATTTTGTTGTGTTCCACTGAGTTTGAAAAAATCCCAGTGGAAAAACATTTGGTCCCGGTGCTTTCCATGGTTGCATACTTTTAAAGCTGTGAAAATTTTCTCTTCATGTGGTATACGGATGAGGGCAACATTCTTTAATCTTGTGATACATTTTGGTAAGAGGCTGAATAAATCATCATTTTTCATTGGATTGGTTGTACTCATGATGTTGGTTAAGTGTGATGTAAGGAGATCTTCAAGGCGGTACACCAGCTGCCATTTGGTTTGAGTAAAGACTCCATGCGGTTCCTTGATTTCCTTCTGTTTGTTTGCTGATGAAAATATTAAGTATTTTGGTCCACCTCATGAAACATTGTTGTTAGAGCACTGCTCGGTCGAACTCGCATGCGTTGCTATCTCAAGCATGTTTGTCAATGTTAGTGATCAAAACTATAAGTCTTGATTTCTAGCCTAATTATAGATGTCTCGGACTAGGACATAGATTGTGTAGTTGAGCCTTATACTTCACAACATTCATCATTTGAAGATGAAGAACTACTAACGAGAGCTTGTGGAACTTCATCAACAAAAGGTATGTGGAAACTAAAACTCATCTATCACTTGGAAACTCTATTTCTACTTTATCTCCTATGTTGAGACATAAGTTGTATTACGATATAGTTTTCTATTATACACATTTGAGATTTCGAGCTGGGTTTAACTCGCTTACGTATTTCTCGGAATATGTGTTGGCAAGCTTTCGTTTCGACCAAGTTCATCTTATATTCTTGACACAAGATAATCATGTGAAAATTTCCGATCAACATCTTATATGGTTTGTGTGATACAATAATTTGGTGTAAACTTGGAATGTTTCGTTATGATTATTTCAATATCTTGAAAATTGCTTTGATGCTAATAGTGTGTGAAAACGGCTATTGTCATCCTCTAAGAAAGTTTCAATGATTGAAATAAGAGTTTAGTGCACTTAACCATTATTGGATATGTCATGTTGTGTACTCTTGCACATATGTAATCTGTAGCATCCCCAAAGCTAGAAGCTGACTAATCCAAGGGATTAACTAAATACAGAGGCACTAAGAATCTAAATCATATACTTAAGCATTCAATTAAGTAATCTGCTACAAAACTTAACCCAAAGACAAGACCCACTCTGAAATATATATATACAAAACTTCTCTCAAATGATATATATACAACAGTCATTTGATTTACAAATAGAACATATAACATAGTAAACATAACCGAAGTCAACCAATTAACGGACTCAACTCCTCGAAGCTTCCGTTGTGCAACTATGATCTGTCTCTGAAACTGAAAGTGGGAATGGGTGAGCACATCATCCCTAAAAGGAGTTCCCAATAAGAATAACACTTAAATTTCAAGTAATCATGGGCAAGATTTGGAAAACAATAATGTTTTCCCAAACATTAAAAAGTGACCAAGTCACTGAAATAAACAAACATGTATATGGAAAAACTCCTTCTTCAAACAATGTATAATATTGATGCCAATTCCACACCGAATAATAATATTGATGCCAATTCCACACCGGATAAGCATAAAAGCTAAAAGTAAGTAGGTATAAATGTGAATGAGCGTAACCTATATATCACAAGTGTAAATTCTTATTTCCCGTAACAACTCATATGACAACAAACATTACAAGTCCCTTCCAAACCATGGAAAGATTAACAGAATCAATAGAATTATCGTAATGCAATTTAAACAAAGCATGGAATGCAGAAATAGACAATGCATGAGTTTGTTAAGCATAAAGTTTTGTGAAAGAAGCAACAATGGTTACAAAAGAGTTAACTGCATTCCCACCTCTTTTGATGACAAACCACGCCTACCTCGAGATCCACGATCCACTGGTTCATCCTTTCAATCGATCGTTGTTAATAACTAACTGTTAATCACACAAGAACTCTAAGAATCTATCCACAATGGCTCACACAAGAATCATACAAGTCTATCTAATGGTTCTAAGCCCGTTTATGGTTCTACACCTTTTCATTCTCCACCTTTAGCATAAATAAGGTTTACTAATTGAATTTGGGTTGTATCTAAAGTTTATTAGCTAAGTATTATGAATATCTACAACTTTGTAGAAGAAGCCAGAGGCTAATTCAGACCACAAAAGTCTAATACATGTTCATTAGGGAAACGGGATACAAGCCCAAATTTACTAAACAGACCCATTAAGCTAAGGCCCAGTCCAAATGGATCAACTAACGGTCACTAACTGTCAACTAACAGTCAACAGGTCTCTAACATTCAATATCTAAGGTCGGGTTAACAGTCAAGGTCAAAGTCAAACATGAATCGGTCAACTGAGTCAATTCGGGTCAAGCTAGGGAAAACTCAGTGAGTTAAAACGACAATGTTCATTACAGGCAAATATTACTCACAACCCAAATCCTACATCTCAACCACAATGTTCAATTCAGGAATCACATAACATCCCTCTTTTAATCTCATTTCTCCTACCCAGTACACCCAATACACCTCTCAGATTGTCTTCATGATTTACAATCTCATCATATTCAATCTCTTGCATTCATCCTCTTGAAAACATAACACCAACAGTAATTCTAGTAGACATCACTTGAGGGTCTCATTCACACCTTCATATCCCAGCTTAAGTAGTTCAGAACTATCTTCTCATCTGCAACTTCATGTCCTCCACAACAATATTATTTCCCACTGCAACCCTTTAATTCAGTTTAGTCCAACACCCCCAATTACAGATCAACCCAAAACTGCAACTCAGTTCAACAACAACCTCCATTTTCATTTCATACTAACACATACTCATATCTTGTAACTCAATTACAAATTAAACTGCAACCAAACTCCAATTCCACAACCACACCCATCTCAAGCCTAAATCCAATTTATCAAATACATAACCTCAAACAATAAGAATTGAATAACCGAGTTAGATTATCTTAGAAAGTAATTACCTCAAACGGTTTCATTTAAACAATTGACTTTTCTTCTTGCTTTAACTTGATTCAATACTCATCTCACATATCAACAACCCACCAGTTCAGTTCATCCAACACCCAAACCTTCTCATTATTAACATCATTTCACAAACCACCCCTTGCATATCCATATCTCAATTAACCCAATAATTCACCTATAACTCGAATTCATTCTCAAAACCCTAATTTCACGATTTAGGGAAGTGTTAGATCATGTGACATGACCGTACACTCTACGAATTCAATCTATGCAACTTATCTGACCAAAAGATTCAATTAGTTGATGACAGCTGTTTATCACCTGTCATAACTACTTTGTAGTGACGGTTCAGCTTATGTTTTGTAGCTTTCTCTGTTATGTCACGAGTCTATATAAGCCCTTGGTCAGTGTCTTGTCTAGTAACTTTCACATATCAATGAATCACATTTCTTACATGGTATCAGATACCTAAAGGGAATTTTGACTTCTCTCTCTGATCCTTACTTGTAAAAACCTTCAACACTACCATTAAACCTGCAACGAACCCTAATAATGGTGAGGACCACTTAAAAACATACTGCATATTCTTCCGCTGTCAGTAACAACACTCTCAACATCAACAATTCACAGTTTTTGAAAAAGCGGGGGTCTAACAACCACACCTAATATATCTCTTAGCAATCTGTATGGAAAAACTCCAATATACTTTCTAGAGAATCAACTAGACAGTCAGACTCAATCTAGATAAAAAAGTATATCAAAGAGTTAATATCTCAATCTCTCGATTTGATATATACTCAACAAAATAGAAATATGCGAGTCTTTATCAAATACTAGAGAGATAACTTGGATGGTACCAAAGACCAATATCCAAGTGTCAATCAATTTAAATCAACAACCAAAATGTCGGATATTCTAAATGATTGAACAACGCACAACCTGTGATATTTCAATTATATAACAAAATATAATGCGGAAAAGAAATAACACAAACACCAGAATTTTGTTAACGAGGAAACCGCAAATGCAGAAAAACCTCGGGACCTAGTCCAGATTGAACACACATTGTATTAAGACGCTACGGATACTAGCCTACTCCAAACTAACTTCGGTCTGGACTATAGTTGAACCCAAACCAATCTCACACTGATCCAAGGTACAATTATGCTCTTACATCTATGATCTCAGCAGGATACTACGTACTTGATTCCCTTAGCTGATCTCACCCACAACTAAGAGTTGCTACGACCCAAAGTCAAAGACTTTAATAAGCAAAACTGGATCACACAGAAGGGTCTATGGTAATAGATAAATCCGTCTCCCACTAATATACCTACGAGTTTTGTTCCATCTTTTGATAAATCAAGGTGAATAGGAACCAATTGATAATCCGGACTTATATTCCCGAAGAACAGCCTAGTATTATCAATCACCTCACAATAGTCTTAATCAACGCAGCGAAAAAAGATATTGTGAAATCACAAACGATGAGACGAAGATGTTTGTGATTACTTTTTATCTTGCCTATCAGAGATAGAAATATCAAGCCAATTATTACAATTGTACTCGTACGATAGAAACAGCAAGATCAGATCACACAACTACGATAAAGTAGTAACGGTCTGGCTTCACAATCCCAATGAAGTCTTTAAGTCGTTAACCTGGTTTAGAAGAAGAAACCAAAGGTTAAAGGAGAATCGACTCTAGCTTAGCGCAACTAGTATCACACATAATGTGTGGGAATTAGGTTTCCCAGTTGCTAGAGTTCTCCCTTATATAGTCTTTCAAATCAGGGTTTGCAATCAATGTTAGCTTGGTAACAAAGCATTCAATATTCACCGTTAGATGAAAACCTGATTAGATTCAAACTAATATTTATCAACCGTTAGATCGAAAACATAGCTTGTTATACAAAAATGAAATGCACGTTTCTAGGCTTGTGTAACCGTACCCAAACTTGTACATTAGTTGGTTCAACAAGAGTTAACCAAATGGTTAGCCATGTGATCACTTTCATATCAACCATATTCTTCTTCACCACAGACTAGTTCAAATGAATCATATGTACTAATTAGAGAGTTGTTCAATTGCAAGGGAATCTCATGTATTACACAAGACACAATTCAAGCAAAAATGATTTGATTCACTTGAATCGGTTCATGAACTATATATCCACGGTTTGCAATTGCATTCCTTAGTAAATATGAATAAGTTCACAATCATCGTTTCTAGATATAACCTACTCAAGTTCGCGGACTGGGTTCGCGGACTTAAGTTCCCGGATGAAGTTCACAAATTCCAGCAGAAATTCTCGGGTTTGAGAACTTCGCCAGTTTGGGGACTGGATTCGCGGAATGAGTTCGCTGACTTAGCTCACGCACTGCCCCGGTTCACTTGATCAACAAAGCTCGCAAACTTTGGTTCAAGGAATAAGGACTTATACATATATGTGTTTCCACAATAATGCTTATATCCTCCAATGTTTATATAATCTAAACTCTCATTTCAATCATTGAAACATTCTCAGAGGATGTTATATAGTTGTTATTCACAAACCATTTTTCGTCAGAGCAATTTTCAAAGTGATTGAAACATAACATGACTTTCGTCACTAGGTAAAGATGAACTTGGCTAAAGCGAAAGCTTACCAACATATATTTCGAGAAATAGATAGGCGAGATAAACTCGGCTCGAAATACCAAATGTGTATAATCAAAGTCTGTATAGAAAAACGACTTTTGTCTCAAGATAGGAGATAAATAGACTTTTAAGTGATATATAAGTTCAAGTCTCCACATACCTTTTAGTCGATGAAGATCCACCAGTTCCTTGAATAGTCCTTCGTCTTGTATGATGATTTCCATGGAGTTCTTGAGCTCAACTACACTTGCTATCCTAGTCCGAGACCTTAGCTATAGTAGACTAAAAATCAAGACTTATAGTTCTGATCACTAACATTGACAAACATGCTTGATATATCAACGCATGCGAGTTCGACCGAGCAATGCTCTAACAGTTTTTTTCCACCATTATCATCACCACAACATCAACAACAAACTTATTTACCTTCTTCTTCTTCTCAACCGCCATTACCACCACCACCTGCAACTCAAAAATCATCACCATAACCATCTTCTATTAGTCCACAACAACAACATCTTCATTACACACTGATACAGGTTCCACAACATACATTACCTCCTCAAAACCTTCATCGTTTTTACTTTCCTCAAATACAAACACAACAACTTCAATTACAACCTTCTTTTTACAATCAATTTGGTTTTCAGAATAAATTTACAATTCCTTTTCAAAACATCAACAATTTTGTTTCAGACAAGTTGGATGGCTCAAATTATCTTATTTGGAAAGATCAGATCTCTTCAATTCTTATTTGTACGAATCTTTATGGATTTGTTGATGAAACTGTTCCACCTGAATATCCTATGGTGATGATCAACAATACTCAAATTCCAAATCCAAACTATCTTGAGTGGTTACAAATTGATAAATTTGTTGGATCTTGCATTAACGCTGCAGCTTCTAGATCGTTTTCTTCTGAATTACTTGGTAAACACACAACAAGAGAAAAATGACTGCATCTAGCGAAACTTTTCAGTGATCAATTTCTTGCTCGTAAGTCTTTGTTGAAATCTCAACTTCACTCAATCAAGAAAGGCTCTTCAACAATTTATGATTTTCTTCATCAAATCAAGACAATTTCAGATTCTTTAGCAGAGATTGGTGAACCAGTGCAAGACTCCGATATGGTAATGTATACTCTTAATGGTATTGGTCGAGAGTTTATTCACTTTGTTGTTAGTGTTCAAAACAGAGAATCGCCATTATCTTTCTCTGAACTCCGATCTCGTCTCCTCAGTCATGAACAATTCTTGAAAGAACAAGATTCCGATTCATTGTCTATATTAATCTCAGATCCAAGAAACTCTGCTTTCTTTGTTAAGAAACATAATTCTTCTTATAACTCAAATTTTCTAAAACCTACACCTCCATTTCCATCACATTTATCACCTTCATCATCAACTTCTCAAACACCTACATCTACTTTTCCTCCTGGTTTTCGTAAACTAAGTTTAATCCTACACAGAAGCAGATTATATACTACGGAGAAATTCCTTGTCAAATATGTCATAAACAAGGTCATCAGGCAAATCGATGTATATTTAGATATTCTCCTTCAAGAAATAGTATTGCTCCTCCACAAAAAGCATTCCTTGGTTTTGATATCAATGTTGGAAACATTTCTTCTTATCCTTGGTATTTTAATGAGTTCGATTTTAATGTACAATTTCCTTCTGATGCTGCTTATGAAAGTGGAGGTTATTAGAGTCACAGTAATTCTGGTCCAATTTGGATCCCTGACTCAGGAGATTCTAGCCACATGACAAATGATGCTTCCATATTACAGAACACTACTACTCATTCTGGCACTGAACAAATGATGGTTGGAGATGGTAAGTTACTTCCCATATCATTAGTAGGTTCTTCTACCTTATCCACTCCATCTAAACAGTTTAATCTACACAAAGTGCTTTATGTTCCTCATTTACAACATAATTTAATGTTTGTGGCTCAGTTTACTCAAGAGAATAACTTTGTGTTTTTGTTCTATCGTTGGGTATATGAAATCAAGTCATTGAGGACCAACCTTATTCTTGCTAGAGAGAGGATGAAGAATGGACTATATCCAATACTATCTGGTCAATATGCTTCAATTACTGCATCTTAACAACCTAATACTGCTTCACATCATAGTACTGCTTTTACTACTTTGGTATCTTCTTCAACTTTATGGCATTCAAGACTAGGTCATTATGCTCAGAAGATCCTTAATAAGCTTGATAACACTGCTAATATCAAACTCTCTGCAAAATGTACTTCTGTTTGTGGATCATGTGAGTTAGCTAAGAATAAGTGTTTACCTTTTCATGCTACTGATAATATTTCTAGTATTCCACTTATGTTAGTTCATTGTGATATTTGGGGACCTGTTCCTGTACAATCTCATCTAGGATAAAAATATTACATACTTTTTGTTGATGACTATACTAAATTTTCATGGATTTATCCAATGAAGAATAAATCAGACATTGTACATTGCTTCAAGTTGTTTAAGTCTCTTGCTGAGAATTTGTTCAATGTCAAGATAAAATATTTTCAGTGTGATGGTGCTTTTGAGCTTTTTAAATGACCATTTAGAGACTTTCTTGATTCCAGTGGTATTGCCTTAAGAGTTTCCTGTCCTTATCTTCATCAACAAAATGGCTCAGCAGAAAAGAAACATAGACATGTCACAGAGATGGGGAATACTTTATCATTCCATGCTTCTCTTCCAAAGAAGTTTTCGTTTGATTCTTTCTTAGCAGCTGTGTTTCATATCAATAGACTTCCAAGTAAGATTCTTGACTACAAATCTCGTTATGAAGTGTTATATAAGTCTACACCAGATTATTATCTTCTTAAATTATATGGGTGTTTATGTTATCCAAACTTGGTGGCTTATAGGAAAAATAAGCTCAGCCCAAAATCAGCTGCTTGTGTGTTTTTGGGTTATAGTATTCATCATAAGGGTTGCAAATGTATGGACTTAAGCACTCATAGAATATATGTAACAACTCATGTGGTGTTTGACGAGAATAAGTTTCCATTTGATACTTCATATACTTGTTCAGAGACTGTTACTCAAGCTCCTTCTACAGTTGCTCCTACCACAGTTAAGTCAACTACAGCTGTTGATCCTACAGCAGATGGGTCAACTGTCATTGTTGATCCTTCCCCAGAACAGTCATCTAACAATATTGAATCAGGAAATGGGTCAACTAGCATTGTTGCTCCTACAGCAGATGGGTCAACTTTCATTATTGATCCTCTTATAGTTGATCCAACTAGCATTGTTGCTCCTGCTTCAGCTCCTTTTGGTATGCATACAAGATCTAAGTCAGGTATTCATGTACCCAAACCTTTGTCAAAAGATTTTGTAGCCAATAGCACACTGAAACATCCTGTTCTTCTTGCTCTTACTACTTTACTTAAAGCACCTCCTGAACCAAAAACTTTTAAGGAGGCCATCAAGTTACCTATTTGGGTCAATGCTATGAAAAATGAATACATTGCATTACATGAGAATGATACTTTTATTCATATTCCATATCATTTTTCAATGAATGTTCTTGGATGCAAATGGGTTTATAAAACAAAACTCAATCTTGATGGTACTATTGAAAGACATAAGGCTTAGTTGCTAAGGGGTATCACCAAGTGGATGGTATTGATTTTGAGGAGACTTTTAGTCCTGTTGTCAAAGCTGCTACTATTAGATGTGTCTTGAGCTTAGCTCTCTCAAACAACTGGAGTATGAGACAACTTGAGCAATGCTTTTATCCATGGATACTTAAAGGAGAATGTTTACATGGAGAAACCACCTGTATTTGTTGATCCAGAACACCCTACAAGTGTGTGCCAGCTCAAGAAATCATTATATGGACTTAAACAAGCTCTCAGAGCTTGGTATGAGAGATTTAGTGGATATCTACTCAAGTATGACTTCATTAATTCTATTTGTGATACTTCTATGTTTATTTATCACAAGCATTCAGAAAGAATGATTCTCTTGGTGTATATGGATGATATTATTCTTGTAGGCACCTCTGAATCTTTACATACTTCTTTTATTACTTCTTTGAAGTCTGAATTTTCCATGAAGGATTTTGGACCCTTACATTACTTCTTGGGTATTAAATCTACTTTGGATTCTTCTGCTAGTAAGATGCTTCTTACACGGAACAATTATTTTATTGATCTACTCAGGAAACATGATATATTAGGTTGTAAACCTTACAAAACTCTAGTGGGGTCTGGTCCCAGAGTTTCTGCTTTTGATGGTAACCCTCTCAAAGATGATGCCTCTTATAGAAGCTTAGTAAGTGGACTTCAATATTTAACACTTACTAGACCAGATATTAGTTTTGCAGTAAATTATGTGAGCCAGTTCATGCATAACCTTATAGATGTTAATCTCCAACTTTCTAAACGTATTCTCAGATACATCAAAGGTTCTCTGGGTCAAGGTCTTACTTTGGGAAGTTGTAATTGCTCAGAACTTGCTTCCTATTGTGATAGTGACTGGGATGGTTGCCCTGACATAAGAAAATCCAGCTCAGGATATTGTGTTTTTGTGGGAGGTGTTGATGGTGGTTTTTAGCTTAGGGTTAAAATCGTAAAACCTTAGTCTGACGTGAGGTCACTCTGTTAGGAAAAGGATCCATGAGTACCAATATCTCCACTAGAACATTTATTGAGCCTTTCAATACGTCTACGAGAAATTTACCAGGGTACCTTTTTTTATATGTATATGCTATGTTCCACGGCAGAACCCTCAGTATTGACAGGCGTCGTCTCCGCATATGCCAGCCGCGCATGCTAGCCAAGCGTGCCAATCACACATACCGCATATTTTAATTAGGGTTTCGATACGCTAAACCCTAATTCCACACCTCCGCACCAAAGTCATGCCAACCATGCCAGACGCACCACCGTGCCAACGACATACCAAGCCAGCTACATCTCCGCGCCAAAGGCATGCCAACCATGCCAGCCGCATCACCGTTCCAACGGCATGCCATGCCAGCCACATCTCCGCGTCAAATTCATGCCAACCATGCCAGCCGCACCACCGTGCCAACGGCATGCTATGCCAGCCACATCTCTGCGCCAAAGGCATGCCAACCATGCCAGCCGCACCATCGTGCCAATGGCATGCCATGCCAGACACGTCTCTGCGCCAAAGGCATTCCAACCATGCAAGCCCCACCACAGTGCCAATGGCATTCCATGCAAGCCACATCTCCGCGCCAAAGGCATGCCAACCATGCCATCGTGCCAGTGGCATGCCATGCCAGCCGCATTTTCGCGCCAAAGGAATGCCAACCATGCCAGCCGCACCATCGTGCCAATGGCATGCCAAGCCAGCCACATATCCGCGCCAAAGGCATGTCAACCATGCCAGCTGCACCGTCGTGCCAATGGCATGCCATGCCAGCCACGCCAATGGCATGCCAGCCCTGCCAGCCATGCCGGACAAACCCTAATTTTTCTGTGCCTAAAATATTGCCAAAGCCATGCCGTCCATGCCTCCATGTCGCTGGATGCCAAACGAAGGGTTGCAACAATCAACGACTATCCTTCCTTTTGAGATGCAGATCTCAGCTGTACAAACTTGCCACCAAATGACTTGTGGCTATTTCTTGGCTACGGTGCCAACTCTTGGACACGGTGCCAAAACCCTAATTTGGCCACGCCAAAGCCATGCCGGCCATGCCTCCATGTCGTTGGCTGCCAAACGGAAGATAACCACGATCAACGGCTACCCTTTCTTCTTGAGATGCAGATCTCAGCCGTACAAACTTGACACCAAACGAATTGTGGAAATCTCTTAGATACGGTGCCAACTCTTGGCCATGGTGCCAAAACCCTAATTTGGCCACGCCAAAGCCATGCCGGCCATGCCTCCATGCCGTTGGCTGCCAAACAGAAGGTTGCAACAATCAACGGCTACCCTTCCTTCTGAGATGCAGATCTCAGCCGTACAAACTTGCCACCAAACGACTTGTGGCAATCTCTTGGATACGGTTCCAACTCTTGGCCTTGGTGCTAAAACCCTAATTTGGCCACGCCAAAGCCGTGTCGGCCATGCCTCAATGTCGCTGGCTGCCAAACGGAAGGTTACAAACAATCAACGACTACCCTTCCTTCTGAGACGTACAAGTTCGTCACCGAACCGGCAAGCCTCTAAATTTTAACTTGGCAAACAATAGCAAAATTCTGCACGTTTTCCACGAAAACACTCGAGACATCAAAACATGTCACAAACTGAGGGATGCTCATTAAGGTATTGGTCTGGCGGTTTACAGCGTGCGGCGTGCAATACGCCCGTTGCAGGAAAGTGTCATAAGAGTGAGGAGGTTAGTAAATACAAGAAGTAATGGTGAAACGTTTCCTTCATTATGGAAACATCAATTCCAGGTGTTACCAGTTACCGCTTTCTTCCATTACTCAACCGTTTCCACTTCTTACGAGGCCAGGGTACGTTTTGTTGCAACTTGTATAAATAGGTCTCACCTATTTCCAAAAAAGACAAGTTTTGGTCAGGAGAATACAACACTCAGAAATTACTTGTTAGCTTTCCCATCTGTTAGCTTTCCACTTTCTAATACAAGTCGTCAAACAACTACTCTTCCCGAATCAACTATTATGGTCTCAACACTCTCTTCGCTTCCCTCCCTATACCAACCCTTCTCCTTCACATTGTGACTGAAGCAAGTCTGGAACGACCATTTCTTGGTTTAGGCCGGATTTGTAAAGATTGATCTCTCGAATCAAAGTGCTCCCTTGCAGTACATTGTTTAGGGTTTGGACTCGTTTCTCATCCACACACTCGAAATTACCAAAATCAGCAGAAACTGTTTTCACCCTCAAACAATTGGCGACCACAGTGGGAGGTCAATCTATCGGTTGCAATATCGGTTTCCAATTTCCAATTTCCAGTTTCATCTTTCAATTCGGATCTCAAGATGGTAGAAGCTAACAATCCGCTCGGGAATCAATGTCTCAGTTATCAGTTATCACACAACGAGAAGTGACTGGGAACTTATCGCGGTCAGGACGGCGTCACCCATAAAACTACGTTGGACCTGCCTATGGCTAGGGTTTGCAACAAGATATAAGAACAAGCTAAATGAGGAACGCTGGAATACATACCTGGAATATGCTCGTTGTGTTACTACTGCTTTTGCCGCTAACTCCAAGATAAGGGAATAAAACTGATGATACGGGATAAAGAAGATGGGTAGCGCATTTTATAGGAACGATGTTTTTGGAGCTCGAATGAAGGAAGGTTTCCTATTTTTGGTTACACATGGGAAGAGGCAACCGGACCCGCTAGCAACGCTCCATGGTGCCAGCAGGTCGTGGACAAGATAGCGCCAAGAGACCGCCAGTGCCATCTCCGCGCCCCAGCCGGAACCATCTCCGCATCCTACCCGGCGCCATATCCGCGTCCCCTCCACTCCTAGCCAGCGCCAGCATCCTGCATGTTTCCAGCGCCAGCAACTTGCATCTTTCCAGCGCCAGCAACTTGCATCTTTTCATATCCAGTAGCTTGCATCCTTCCAGCGCCAACAAATTGCATCTTTCCAACGCCAGCAGCTTGCATCCTTCCAGCACTAACATCTTGCATCCTTTCCAGCGCCAGCATCTTGCATCTTTCCAGCGCCAGCAGATTGCGTCCTTCCAGCGCCAAGAACTTGCATCCTTTCCAGCGCTAAAATCTTACATCTTTTCAGCGCCAGCAGCTTGCATCCTTCCAGCGCTAACAACTTGCATCATTTCCAGTGCTAACAGCTTGCATCATTTCCAGTGCTAACAGCTTGCACCCTTCCAGCGCCATATTTTCTCTCCACAGCCATCCAAAGTCCAACGTTATCTTCTCCACTCCACAACCAGCCAAAGCAGCGCCATCCTCACCCTTCGAAACAGCGCCATGGCTCCATCACTCGGTGATCAAAACCGCGCCATCTCTGCACGATACACCTACGATCACAAGAACCATAGCCGCTTCAACCACCCTCAATGTTTCTTCAAGTATGACAGCTCCAATCGTCACCATAGCTGCCGCTACTCCATCATCAGGACAAGAGACTGGAGGAGCCAGAAGAAGCTGACCTCCTTTTACTGTTAACAAAAGGTTCTCGTAAGGCTCAGAAAGACATGACTATAACTCAGAAAGATATACCTAGTTTCCTCAAGACACTAACGGAGCGGCTACCATAAGAGTCACGTCAACCCAAGAGGGGGCTGACAAGGAATACTTTTAACATCGGCTCAGGCACTTTAGCAGGACGTGCGTTTATAGATGAAGAGGATCGCTTTGCTCTTGGACGCTCAGTAGAAGGGAATCAGAAATCCAATTTCATCACACGTAAATATCAGGAACGACTTCTCCGAAATCGAGGCAAAGGAAATCAGCAACCCTCTTGAGTTCACAAAGACCCTTTTACCGTCAGGAGCTGCAATATTTCTGGGGACTTCGCCCACAAAATCGTGCAGTCTATGATGAAACATTTATGTGAGATTCTATATTTCTCCAAGGCGCAACATCAAGACATATTTGGATCCCTCAACCGCATTGCATCAGGAAAGTAGCTGTTTCTAGCCAGGGAAGCCGTTCCCAAACCCCAACCTCTCCTGGAAAGCACGATTGATAGATGTAACTGGGGAATCCTAATCACTGTTCACTTGAAGGATGTCGAGTTTGACAGCATGCTGATTGGCGCAACCGCTCCGCTTCAACGTTCGCTCTAGCCGTCGCTTCACTTCAACGTCTTCCAGCAGCGTCTCCACTTCAAAGTTCTCTCCAGCATCCGCTCCGCTTCAACGTCCTCCAGCAGCGGCTCCACTTCAACGATCTCCAGCAGCCTCTCCACCCTAACGTCCTCCAGCAGCGGCTCCGCTTCAACGTTCGCTCCAGCAACCGCTCCGCTTCAGGTTCTCTCCATAAGATGCTCCAGGATCCGAAGCCGAATCTTCAGCGTTTGGCTCCTTAAGTTTCAACGTCCTCTCCAAGAGCCGAAGCCTCTTAAACGCCACTCCTTTTTACAAAGGGTCTTGCCACCACGCTTCCAATGTCAAGGATCATGATCGCAGCCAGCCAATCTTTGTAGTCATGGCCATCTTTTGATTCATCCCGCCAAAACTCAAGATCATGGACAGTTTGCTCGCTTATGCATCCAGCCAATCCTTTTACTTCCATGGATTCCCAAACAATTCCAGCCAACCTACTTTTTTTCCACGACAATGTAGTCTCTTCTGATTATATCTGCTACCAAAAACTATTGCCGCTCATTTTTTGATACCAGCCAGAGCTTCACCGCAGCAGCAATCACTACAAAGGTAACCTGTACTCCTCCATATTTTAGTTTCATGTGGAAGAAGTAACAAAATCACCAGTACGAATGCACGATGTTGATGTCTTTATCATGGTCAACCCACTGAGCATACAAGATGGAAACATGTAAACCATACTTGGGGACTGAGGATCTACACGGAATCTCTTCACTGTCAAAGCTCAGAAGACACAGTCAACCGAAGGCCATAGCCACAACAAGGTCATTTACTCTTCAAGGGTGTAGCGCAAGAATATCATAACCTTTTATTCTAGAAGACTCCTTCAACACTCTCAGCCTGCTCAGAGGAAAACAACTTCAGAAACTAAAGAAAAATGCGACTGGGGACTGCTCATCGCAGTCCATCCCTACGACCATCAAAGACTCATGAGATAACTCCAGAGACGCGGCTGAAATATTTTCTTGAAGAAATAGAGGGAGCCACGATAAACAACATAACTCTATCATTCCTACCTCTTCGCTATCCAGAATATTTCTTCCATGGGATATCCTGAGCATCCCAGCGTCACATCTAGAAGAGTACAATAAGCTTGTATAAAATCCCGTAGACATGGATTCAAGGAGATGCAATGAAAGTAGGCTACACATGAGGACTACCAGCATGGGACGCTTTCACTCCCCTCAACCTGGTTATTTCTGATTTCAACATCATCACCGCCGAAGTTTTACGAAATGCCGGAATTTCTCAACATGAAGCCGTACATGTGCATCGAAGACTCCAAAAGCACGTCACAAAGATACATTAACATATTCGTCCATGCCATCGGATCTGACAGAAATATAACTGAGAACTGCTCACTGTATCACGTTCCATACGATAGTCCAAGATTCAGAAGTTGGTTCGAAGGATGTCTCTTGGAACAAAGTCCTTGAAGACTTGATAACAACACATCGGTAACAGAATGTCTCCCAACTCATCTATTTCATCCCGTGGCTTCGGAAGATTTCTACCATACAATCATCCACAACATATCATCATCGCGATCAGAAGGTCCAGACACTGAACAACCTAAAGTCAAGGATGGACCGACAACGCAACCACAATCCCCAAGATTAGCCCTGACATGATCGTTGCCGAGCATATATTTCATCCATCCATTCCGAGAATGCAATGGAGTTTGATAAATTTTGGAATCCACTGGAGAGACACTACAGGCGAAAGCACGGATCCAGACGAGCAACAGAAAATAGAAGAGGGTCGATACTTCTTTTCATGCGAACGGAGTTTCTAGAGTTTGAACAGAATAAAGATTCCTTCTTTCTCCATGAACGGGAATAGATGACTGGGCGCGAATATGCCACTTCGGTCCCGTAACATCCCTCCTCAATTCTTCCTGAGTTTTCACCATTCCAAGCCGACCAATGCTAACGGCTCTATTCTAAGCCGACCAATGTTGACGGCTCCGTTCCAAGCCGACCAACGCCGACGTCTCCATTTCACGCCAAGTCTATGCTAGCGGCTCCCTTCCAAAATGACGCCAACAGTCTACATCTCAGCCAGCAACCATCTCTACCACTCCACATCCTAGCCAGCAGCACCACGATCCGAATTTACGTAAAGCCACCAATGCAAGAGTCATGGATTTTCTTTACCTCCCGAAAAAGGTTAGCCGGATCTTCTTGACCATCTTTTCATGACTTGCTGTTTCGATTTTGTCCTTGTCTGTCACCATCTCATGCTTACCTCGCAACAATGCCCTTGTTCCGAGCTAAGCAGAGGACTTAATGTTGATGGTGGTTTTTAGCTTAGGGTTAAAATCGTAAAACCTTAGTCAGACGTGACGTCACTCTGTAAGGAAACGGAGCCATGAGTACCAATATCTCCACTAGCACATTTATTGATCCTTTCAATACATCTACGAGAAATTTAGCAGGGTACCTTTTTTTATATGTATATGCTATTTTCTACGGCATAACCCTTAGTATTGACAGGCATCGTCTCCACACATGCTAGCCGTGCATGCTAGCCAAGCGTTCCAATCACACATACCGTATATTTTAATTAGGGTTTCGACACGCTAAACCCTAATTTCCAAACCTCCTCGCCAAAGGCATGCCAACCATGTCAGCCGCACCACCGTGCCAACGGCATACCATGCCATCTACATCTCCGCTCCAAAGGCATGCCAACCATGCAAGCCACATCACCGTGCCAACGACATGCCATGCCATCCACATCTCTGCACCAAAGGCATGCCAACCATGCCAGCCGCCACACCGTGCCAACGGCATGCCATGCCAGCCACATCTCCGCGCCAAAGGCATGCCAACCATGCCAGCCGCACCATCGTTCCAATGGCATGCCATGCCAGCCACGTCTCCGCGCCAAAGGCATGCCAGCCAAACCATCGTGCCAATGACATTCCATGCCAGCCATATCTCCGCGCCAAAGGCATGCCAACCATGCCAGCTGCGCCATCGTGCCAGTGGCATGCCATGTCAGCCACATCTACGGGCCAAAGGCATGCCAGCCGCACCATCGTGCCAATGGCATGCCATGCCAGCCACATCTCCGTGCCAAAGGAATGCCAACCATGCCAGCCGCACCATCGTGTCAATGATATGACATGCCAGCCACATCTCCGCGCCAAAGGCATGCCAACCCTGCCATCCACGCCAATGGCATGCCATCCATGCCGGACAAACCCTAATTTTTCCGTGCCTAAAACGTTGCCAAAGCCATGCCGGCCATGCCTCCATGCCACTGGCTGCCAAACGAAGGGTTGCAACAATCAACAACTACCCTCCCTCCTGAGATGCAGATCTCAGCCGTACAAACTTTCCACCAAACGACTTGTGACAATCTCTTGGCTACGGTGCCAAAACCCTAATTTAGCCACGCCAAAGCCATGCCGGCCATGCCTCCATGCCACTGGCTGCCAGACGGAAGATAGCCACGATCAACGACTACCCTTCCTCTTGAGATGCAGATCTCATCCGTACAAACTTGCCAACAAACGACTTGTGGAAATCTCTTGGCTACGGTGCCAACTCTTGGCCACGGTGCCAAAACCCTAATTTGGCCACGCCAAAGCCATGCCGGCCATGCCACTGGCGGGAAAACAGAAGGTTGCAGCAATCAACGGCTACCCTTCCTTATGAGATGCAGACCTCAGCCGTATAAACTTGCTACCAAACGACTTGTGGCAATCTTTTGTCTACGGTGCCAAAACCCTAATTTGTCCACACCAAAGCCATGCCGGCCATCCCTCCATGCCGCTGGCTTCCAAACGGAAGGTTGCAAACAATCAACGGCTACCCTTCCTTCTGAGCCGTACAAGTTCATCACCGAACCGGAAAGCCTCTCAATTTTAACTTTCCAAACAATAGAAACATTCTACAAGTTTTCCACGAAAACACTCGAGACATCAAAACATGTCACAAACTGGGGGATGCTCATCAGGGTATTGGTCTGGTGGTTTATAGCGTGCGGGGTGCAATACGCCCGTTATAGGAAAGTGTCACAAGAGTGAAGAGGTTAGTAAATACAAGAATTAATGGTGAAACGTTTCCTTCATTATGGAAACATCAATTCCAGGCGTTACCCGTTACCGCTTTCTTCCATTACTCAACCGTTTCCACTTCTTACAAGGCCAGGGTACATTTCATTGTGACTTGTTAAATAGGTCTCACCTATTTCCACCAAAGACAATTTTTGGTTAGGAGAATACAACACTCAGAAATTACTTGTTAGCTTTCCCATCTGTTAGCTTTCCACTTTCTGATACAAGTCGTCAAACAACTACTCTTCTCGAATCAACTATTCTGGTCTCAACACTCTCTTCGCTTGCCTCTCTAGACCAACCCTTCTCCTTCACTTTGCGACCGAAGCAAGTCTGGAATGGCCATTTCTTGGTTTAGGCCAGATTTGTAAAGGTTGATCTCTCGAATCAAAGTACTCCCTTGCAGTAAATTGTTTAGGGTTTAGACTCGTTTCTCACCCACACACTCGAAATGGCCAAAATCAGCAGAAACTGTTTTCACCCTCAAACAATTCGCAACCACAGTGGGAGGTCAATCTCTCGGTTGCAATATCGATTTCTAATTTCCAGTTTCATCTTTCAATTCCGATCTCAAGATGGTAGAAGATAACAATCCGCTCGGGAATCAATGTCTCAGTTATTAGTTATCACATGATGAGAAGTGACTGGGGACTTATCGCGGTCAGGACGGCGTCACCCATAAAACTACCGCGGACATGCCTATGGCTAGGGTTTGCACCAAGATAGAAGAACAAGCTAAAGGAGGAACGCTGGAATACATACCTGGAATATGCTCGTTGTGTTGCTACTTCTTTTCCGCTAGCTCCAAGACGAGGGAATAAAACTGATGATACGGGATAAATAAGATGGGTAGCGCATTTTATAGGCACGATGTTTTTGGAGCTCGAATGGGGAAAGGTTTCCTATTTTTGGTTACACATGGGAAGAGGCAACTGGGCCCACTAGCAACGCTCCATGGCGCCAACATGCCGTGGCCAAGCTAACGCCAAGAGACCGCCAACACCATCTCCACCACCAGTCGGCACCATCTCCGCGTCCCCTTCACTCCTAGCCAGCGCCAGCAGCATGCATGTTTCCAGCGCCAACAACTTGCATCTTTCCAGCGCCAGCAACTTGCATCTTTCCAAGCCAGCAGATTGCATCTTTCCAGTGCCAACATCTTGCATCTTTCCAGCGCCAGCAGCTTGCATCCATCCAGCGCTAACAGCTTGCATCCTTTCCAGTGCTAGCAGCTTGCATCTTTCCAGCGCCAACAGATTGCATCCTTCAAGCGCCAACAGCTTGCATCCTTTCCAGCGCTAACAGCTTGCATCTTTCCAGTGCCAGCAGCTTGCATCTTTCCAGCGCCATCAGCTTGCATCATTTCCAGCGCTAACAACTTTCACCCTTACAGCGCCATCTTTTCGCTCCACAGCCATCCAAAGTCCAGCGCCATCTTCTCTACTCCATAACCAGCCAAAGAAGCGCCATCCTCACCCTTCGAAACAGCGCCATGGATCCATCACTCCGTGATCAAAATCGCGCCATCTCTGCACGATACACCTACGATCACAAGAACCAGAGCCGCTTCCACCACCCCCAAAGTTTCTTCAAGTATTACAGCTCCAACCGTCACCATAGCTGTCGCTACTCCATCATCAGGACAAGAGACTGGAGGAGCCAGAAGAATCCGACCTCTTTTTACCACTGTTGACAAAAGGTTCTCGTAAGTCTCAGAAAGACATGGATATAACTCAGAAAGAGATACCTATTTTCCTCAAGACACTGACGGAGTGGGCACCATAAGAGTCACGTCAACCCAATATGGGGTTGACAAGGAATACTTTTAACATCGACGCAGGCACTTCAGCAGGACGTGCGTTTATAGATGAAGAGGCTCGCTTTGCTCTTGGACGCCCAGTAAAAGGGAATCAACAATCCAATTTCATCACACGTAAAGATCAGGAACGACTTCTCCAAAATCGAGGCAAAGGAAATCAATAACCCTCCTGAGTTCACAAAGACCCTTTTCCCGTAAGGAGCTGCATGATTTCTGGGGACTTCTCCCACAAAATAGTGTAATCTATGATGGAACATTTATGTGAGATTCTATATTTCTCCAAGCGCAGCATCAAGAAATATTTTCGTCCCTCAACCGTACTGCATCAGGAAAGCAGCTTTTTCCAGCCAGGGAAGCCGTTCCCAAACCCCAACCTCTCCTGGAAAGCACGATTGATAGATGGAACTGGGGACTCCTAACCACTGTTCACTTGAAGGATGTCTAGTTTTACAGTATGTTGATTGACGCAACCTCTCCGCTTCAATGTTCTCTCTAGCCGCCGCTTCGCTTCAACGTCCTCCAGCAGCGTCTCCACTTCAACGTTCTCTCCATCAGCCGCTCTGTTTCAACGTCCTCCAGCAGCGGATCCATTTCAAAGTCCTCCAGCAGCCTCTCCACCCTAACGTCCTCCAGCAGCGGCTCCGCTTCAACGTTCGCTCCAGTAACCGCTTCGCTTCAGGTTCTCTCCATAAGATGCTCCAGGATCCGAAGCCGAAGCTTCAGCGTTTGGATCCTTAAGTTTCAACGTCCTCTCCAAGAGCCGAATCCGCTTTTACGCTACTCCTTTCTACAAAGGGTCTTGCCACCACGCTCCCCATGTCAAGGATCATGATCGCAGCTATCCAATCTTCGTAGTCATGGCCACCTTTTGAACCATCCCGCCAAAAATCATGATCATAGAAAGTTTGCTCGCTTATGCATCCAGCCAATCCCTTTACTTCCATGGATGCCCAAACAATTCCAGCCAACCAACTTTGCTCCCACGACAATGTAGTCTCTTCTGATTACATCTGCTACCAATAAAGTTTGCCGCTCATTTGTTGATACCAGCCAGAGCTTCACCGCAGCAGCAATCACTACAAAGGTAACCCGTACTCCTCCATATTTTAGTTTCATGTAGAAGAAGTAACAAAATCACCAGTAGGAACGCACGATGGTGATGTCTTTATCATGGTCAACCCACTTACCATACAAGATGGAAACATGTAAACCATACTTGAGGACTGAGGATCTACACGGAATCCCTTCACTGTCAAAGCTTAGAAGACACAGTCAACCGAAGGCCATAGTGACAACAAGGTCATTTACTCTTCAAGGATGTAGCGCAAGAATATCATCACATCTCTGTCTAGAAGACGCCTTCAACACTCTCAGCCTGCTCAGAGGAAAACAACTTCAGAAACTAAAGAAAAATGCGACTGGGGACTGCTCATCACAGTCCATCCCGACGACCATCAAAGACTTATGAGATAACTCCAGAGACGCGGCTGAAATATTTTCTTGAAGAAACAGAGGGAGCCACGATAAACAACATAACTCTCTCATTCTTACCTCTTCGCTATCCAGAATATTTCTTCCATGTGATATCCTGAGCATCCCAGCGTCATATCCAGAAGAGTACAATAAGCTTGTATAAAATCCTGTGGACATGGATTCAAGGCGATGCAATGAAAGTAGGCTACACATAGGGACTACCAGCATGGGACGCTTTCACTCCCCTCAACCTGGTTATTTCTGATTTCAACATCATCACTGCCGAAGTTTTACGAGCCGCCGGAATTTCTCAACATGAAGTCGTACATGTACATCGAAGACTCCAAAAACACGTCATAAAGATACATTCACATATTCGGCCATGCCATCGGATCTAACAGAAATATAACTGGGTACTCCTCACCGCATCCCATTCCATACGATAGTCCAAGATTTAGAAGTTGGTTCGAAGGATGTCTCCTGGAACAATGTCCTTGAACACTTGATAGCAGCACATCGGCAACAGAATTTCTCCCAACTCATCTATTTCATCCCGTGGCTTCGGAAGATTTTTACCATACAATCATCCACAACATATCATCATCGCGATCAGAAGGTCCAGACACTGAACAACTTAAAGTCAAGGATTGACCGACAACGCAACCACAATCCCCAAGATTAGCCCTGACATGATCGTTGCCGAGCATATATTTCATCCATCCATCCCGAGAATGCAATGGAGTTTGATAAATTTTGAAATCCACTGGAGAGACACTACAGGCGAAAGCACGGATCCAGATGAGCAATAGAAAACATAAGAGGGTCGATACCTCTTTTCATGCGAACGAAGTTTCTAGAGTTTGAACATAATAAAGATTCCTTCTTGCTCCATGAACGGGAATAGATGAATGGGCGCGACTATGCAACCTCGGGAACGTAACATCCCTCCTCAATTCTTCCTGAGTTTTACTGTCGTGTTGTTTTCGCCTTCTGAACGAGCTCCAAACCTAATCATTCCCGCGAAGGGAGATAGGAAATTCTTTTCCAATCGAAATGGAGGTGCGGACCGTCAAAATCCGAGTTCTTACTAGAATTCTACAGCGATTCTATCAAGAGGCGCTAATTAGGGTTTCGACATGCCAAACCCTAATTTAGACAAAGTTTCCAGGCACCATCACCACCGTTTGATAGCCGAAGTTCTAGCGTCATCACCACCGTTTGGTAGCCGAAATTCCGAAACCATTTTACGCCATTCCACGGACTGAAGACAGTTTCCACCATTCCGCGGACTGAAGCCAGTTTTTACCTGGACCGAAGACAGTTTCCACCATTCCAAGCCGACCAATGCTGACGGCTCAATTCCAAGCCGAACAATGTTGACGGCTCTGTTCCAAGCCGACCAACGCCGACGTCTCCATTTCATGCCAAGTTTATGCTAGCGGCTCCCTTCCAAGCTGACGCCAACAGTCTACATCTCAGCCATCAACCATCTCTACCACTCCAAGTCCTATCCAGCAGCACAATGAGCCGAATTTACGCAAAGCCACCAATGCAAGAGTCATGTATTATCTTTACCTCCCGAAAAGGTTAGCCGGATCTTCCTGACCATCTTTTCATGACTTGCTGTTTCGATTTTGTCCTTGTCTGTCACCATCTCACGCTTACCTCGCAACAATGCCCCTGTTCCGAGCTAAGCATAGGACTTAATGTTGATGGTGGTTTTTAGCTTAGGGTTAAAATCGTAAAACCGTAGTCTGACGTGACGTCACTCTGTAAAACGGAGCCATGAGTACCAATATCTCCACTACACATTTATTGAGCCTTTCAATACGTCTACGAGAAATTTACCAGGGTACCTTTTTTTATATGTATATGCTATGTTACACGGCAGAACCCTCAGTATATTGACAGGCATCGTCTCCGCACATGCCAGCCGCGCATGCTAGCCAAGCGTGCCAATCACACATACCGTATATTTTAATTAGGGTTTCGACACGCTAAACCATAATTTCCACACCTCCGCGCCAAAGGCATGCCAACCATGCTAGCCGCACCACCGTGCCAACGGCATAACATGCCAGCTACATCTCCGCGCCAAAGGAATGCCAACCATGCCAGCCGCATCACCGTGCCAACGACATGCCATGCCAGCCACATCTCCGCGGCAAAGGCATGCCAACCATCCAGCCGCACCATCGTGCCAATGGCATGCCATGCCAGCCACACATCCGCGCAAAAGGCATACCAACCATGCCAGCCACGTATCCGCTCCAAAGGCATGCCAACCATGCCAGCCACATCTCCGTGCCAAAGGCATGCCAACCATGCCAGCCGCGCCATCGTGCCAATGGCATGCCATGCCAGCCACTTCTTCGCGCCAAAGGCATGCCAACAATGCCAGCGTCACCATCGTGCCAATGGCATGCCATGCAAGCTACGTCTACGCGACAAAGGCATGCCAACCATGCCAGTCACACCACCGTGCCAATGACATGTGATTAGAGACACATCTCCGCGCCAAAGGCATTCCAACCATGCTAGCCGCGCCATCGTGCCAATGTCATGCCATTCCAGCCACATCTCCGCGCCAAAGGCATGCCAACCATGCCAGCCACATCTCTGCGCCAAAGACATGCCAGCCGCACCATCGTGCCAATGGCATGCCATGCCAGCCACATCTCCGCGTCAAAGGCATGCCAACCATGACAGTCGCACCATCGTGCCAATGGCATGCCATGCCAGCCACATCTCCGCGCCAAAGGCATGCCAACCCTGCCAGCCATGCCGTCCAACCCCTAATTTGGCAGTGCCTAAAATATTTCCAAATCCATGACGACCATGCCTCCATGCCGCTGGATGCCAAATGAAGGGTTGCAACATCAACGACTACCCTTCCTCTTGAGATGCGGATCTCAGCCGTATAAACTTTCCACCAAACGACTTGTGGCAATCTCTTGTCTACGATGCCAACTCTTGGCCATGGTGCCAAAACCCTAATTTGGCCACGCCAAAGCCATGCAGACCATGCCTCCATGTTGCTGGCTGCCAAACGGTGCCAATCTCTTGGCCACGGTGCCAAACCCCTAATTTGGCCACGCCAAAGCCATGCCGGCCATGCTTCCATGCCGCTGGCTACCAAACAGAAGGTTTCAATAATCAACGGCCACCCTTCCTCCTGAGATGCAGATCTCATCCGTACAAACTTGCCACCAAACGACTTGTGGCAATCTCTTGGCTACGGTGCCAAAACCCTAATTTGGCCACGCCAAAGCCATGCCAGCCATGTCTCAATGTCGCTGGGTGCCAAACGGAAGGTTTCAAATAATCAACGGCTACCCTTCCTTCTGAGATACAAATCTCAGTCGTACAAGTTCGTCACCGAACCGGCAAGCCTCTCAATTTTAACTTGCCAAACAATAGCAACATGCTACACGTTTTCCACAAAAACACTCGACACGTCAAAACATGTCACAAACTGAGGGATGCTCATCAGGGTATTGGTCTGGCGGTTTACAGCGTGCGGCGTGCAATACGCCCGTTACAGGAAAGTGTCATAAGAGTGAGGCGGTTAGTAAATACAAGAAATAATGGTGAAACGTTTCATTCATTATGGAAACATCAATTCCAGGCGTTACCCGTTACTGCTTTCTTCCATTACTCAACCGTTTCCACTTCTTTTGAGGCCAGGTTACGTTTCGTAGTGACTTGTATAAATATGTCTCACCTATTTATACCAAAGACAAGTTTTGGTCAGGAGAATACAACACTCAGAAATTACTTGTTAGCTTTCCCATCTGTTAGCTTTCCACTTTCTGATACAAGTCGTCAAACAACTACTCTTCCCGAATCAAACAACGACCATTTCTTGGTTTAGACCGGATTTGTACAGATTGATCTCTCGAATCAAAGTACTCCCTTGCAGTACATTGTTTAGGATTTAGACTCGTTTCTCACTCACATACTCGAAATTACCAAAATCAGCAGAAACTGTTTTCACCCTCAAACAGGAGGTAATTTGGTTTCCTGGTCTTTCAAGAAGAAGCACACCATTTCTCGATCCTCCACAGAAGCTGAATATAGAGGACTTGCAAATGCAGAAGCTGAAATTCTCTGGCTTTCCTATTTGTTTGAGGAGTTATCTGTCAATTTATCTCTTCCCTGTCGTCTATATTGTGATAATCTTGGTGCTGGCAGTTTAACATCCAATCCCATCTTTCATGCGCGCACCAAGCATATTGAAGTGGATTATCACATGATACGAGATCTCGTTACTACTGGCTTTATGAAGGTCTCGTAGATTCATACTCTCAGTCAGATAGATTATGTCTTCACAAAGGGTTTTTCAAAGTCTCAGTTTACTTTCCTGAAGAACAAACTGATGCCTGTTGTTCGTGCATCATTTTGAGGGGGGATGTTAGATCATGTGACATGACCATGCACTGTACGGATTCAATCTATGCAACTATCTTGACCAAAGATTCAATTGGTTTATGACAGTTGTTTATCACCTGTCATAACTACTCTGTAGTGACGGTTCAACTTATGTTTTGTAGGTTTCTCTGTTATGTCACGAGTCTATATAAGTCCTTGGTCAGTATTTTTTCCTGTAAATTTCACATCTCAATGAATCACATTTCTTACAGGAAGAACAGGACAAATCCTAATTCAAATTTGTTAATCAATCTTCTTCTCTGTAACAAAATCTCCAAATTAAAACCATAGCAATCTTCCTTACATCATATTCTTCAACACCCATCCTATAATTTCTTCTTAATCACCTCCAATCATATTTTCAGTGAATTGCAGAAACCATAATTCTTTGATTCAACCTTCAAACAAACTCCACAACTTCAATTAAAAATCAACCCTCTCAATCTTTCATCTTCATCGACCCAACATCATCCTCAGTCACACCCAATCCTAAATCATAAACCTTAACTTCGATTTCTCATTCCTCCTTCGAATCTGAATCACAATAGACACCATCACTACCGACTATAGTATGATCTTATCCACCTTCTTTTGATCTCAGAACTTCCATTTGATCTCTCTCAAAACTCGCAGAAGATGAAGAAGAAGAAGAAGAAGAAGAACGAAGAATGAAGAATAAAGAAAAAAAAAAGACAAAGAGAGCGAGTTTATCCTCTCGGTTGAACTGGTGGATAAGGCCGACCAAAACTTATTAAGGGACCAACAAAATTGATACGGGGAGCCACACGGTCTAGATACAAAATGATTATATTGCCCTTCAAAAACATCTGATGATATCTCATTCATCTGATATTCGAATGACACGTTCGAGTAGTCCATTTTGCGTAACTTTTCGAGATCTATATGATGGTACTAATTTAGTATCTAAATCATTGTTAGATTAATTTGTATTAATTAATGTTCGTGTTAAACTGATCGATTCATTATCGGCTGGATCGTCTCTTGATCATTGCTAGATTGACTCTTGACCGGTAAAATAGCGTTGACGTCCTTGAGGATCCTTACATAATCCATGTCCGGGAACCATAATATGCGTACCCGTACGCGTACCTGTTGGCTTGAGAAATCCGGGAACCTAAGTATGCGCACCCGTTCACGTACTGGCGTAAGGTTCATGTCCGAATATTCTGCTGGAATTGGAAGTTCGCGTACCCGTTTGCGTACTGACGAAACCCAATTTTGGTCTGGATATTTCAAGTATGCGTATCCGTTTGCATACTTGAAGGTTAAAGTTCTAAAATCGGTTATGTACATGAACATAAACATTTATATAATAAGGAATGCGATCTTTGCAAACTGTGGCTATAATGTTCATGAATTGATTCGAGTGAATAAAACCGATTTTGCTTCAATTGTGTTATTGTGTACTTCTAGGAGACTATAGAAATTGAAAAACTCTTTAACTAGTTTCATTTAAGTCATTTGAACTAGTTATGGTTAAGATGAACAAGGTTGATATGAGAGTAATCATATGGCTAACTTCGGTTAACTATTGTTGAGCCAACATGGTGTACACGTTTACGTACGGCTACATAAACCTATATGATGGTACATTTTATTTTTGTGTACAAGTTAAGTTCGATCTAACAGTTGAAATATATTAGCTTGGTTGAATCAGTTATTTCATCTAACGGTGAATATTGAATGCTTTGTTACCAAGGTAACTTGGATTGCAAACCCTTATTTGAAAACTATATAAAGGAGAACTTTAGCAACTGGGAAACCTAATCCCCACACTTCTGTGTGTTACTAGTTGCATAACTAGAGTCTATTCTCCTTTAACCTTAGGTTTCTCTTGACACCCTGTAGGTTAACGACTTGAAGACTTCATTGGGATTGTGAAGCCAGACCCAACTATCTTCTATGTAGTTGCGTGATCTAATCTTGTTGTTTCTATCGCGTTGAGTACAGTTGAAATAATTGGCTCGAGATTAATATCTCTGATAGGCAAGATAAAAAGTAATCACAAACACCTTCGTCTCATCGTTTGTGATTCCAAAATATCTTGTTTCTCTAGTCGATTAAGATTATTGTGAGGTGATTGATAATACTAGGATGTTCTTCGGGAATAAAATACCGGTTTATTAATTGGTTCCTATTCGCCTTGATTTATCAAAAGACGGAACAAAAACTCTTGGGTATTTATGTGGGAGACAGATTTATTCATTCTATAGAATTTTTTGTGTGAGACAGATTTGTTTATCAAGTCTTCAGCTTTGGGTGATAGCAACTCTGGGTTTTAGGTGAGATCAACTAAAGGAATCAAGTGCGTAGTATCCTGCTGGGATCAGAGACATAAGGAACGCAATTGTGCCTTGAATCAGTGTGAGATTGATTAGGGTTCAACTACAGTCCAGCCTGAAGTTCATTGGTAATAGGATAGTGTTTATAGCGGCTTAATAGAGTGTGGTGTTCAAAGCTGGACTAGGTCCCGGGGTTTTTCTGCATTTGCGGTTTTCCTCGCTAAAGAAATTCTGGTGTTTGTGTTATTTTTTTCCGCATTATATTTTGTTATATAATTGAAATATTACAGGTTGTGCGTTGTATCGATCAATTAGGAAATCCAACCTTTGGTTGTTGATTGAGATTGATTGATCCTTGAACATTGGTGTTTGGTACTGTTCAAGTTTACTCCTATTATATTCAGTAGGGCTCGCAAATTTCTATTTGCTAATTGCAGATTGAATTGAGAGTTATAGATATAAACTCTTGTATATACTTTTCTCTAGATTGAGTCTGATTATCTAGTTGATTCTCTAGAAAGTATATTGGAGTAAGTCATCTCAGATTGCCAAACGAATTGTTGGGTGTGGTTGTTGTACCCCCGTATTTTCAATTGGTATCAGAGCACGCAAACACTATAAACCTAATAAGTTTTTGTTTGACTGATCCTTAAAAGTTTGCCCTTATGGTAAATTTATTTGGGAAACTTGCTCTCGGCATCTGTAACGCATGCCAGAACTCCTTAAAGATTGTTCAGAGATTATTATGGGTAGAACCTCTGATCATGATAATCTCATTCCATCTAAAACTTTGAAAAACTTAGATGATGAGAAACAATCTAAAGGAAAAATTAAAAAGAAATAAAGGTTGAGAAAACGTTCTTTACGCTCAAAGATATGGAATCTCACCAGATTAACTCTTATTCTTTTTGAGGAATACTATCGTGATGGATCAATTGAAAAAGATCCATTTAGAACATTTGAAAACGTTTTTATATTTGTTAGAGCATAGCACGGTTGAACCCACCAAGTGTTGGTATGTCAAGTTTGGTTGTCATATTTTAATGAATCAAAACTCATTTAAAAAGTCGCTTGATTATATACTAGAGTCAACTTCGTATAGGTAAGCTTTAAAGTGTTAGGATATGAGACTTACAAGTATTACATGAAGACTTGAAGAATGTGAAGAAGTATGGAGCTACAACGACAACATCGTCCTTCCTCTTGAGGTTAGTAATATTTGACTTCAACTGTTTCATTCCCTAATGTATCTTTCAAGTCGTGCATATTGAAAATATAACTGCGAAGTTATGTATGAAACTCTAGTTAGACATACTATTAAGGAATACAATACGAGGTTTATTGCTTAACCATTAAACTTTGTATATAATACATTGACATGATCATATGAATGCTATTGTGATTATGTATGGGTATGAGTGAAGATTTCATCCTAGGAAATAATGTTTTACATTCGTTTAAAGGAAGTAAGTTCATAAACTCGTTTTGTGAATCGAAAGGGAAATCGCTAGGCTTATTGGTATTTTTATTCATTGCAAATCTATTTTGAATTACTAATATGTGTGTTTAGTATAACCGCTCATAAACTTGTCTATGTATCTTGGTAAAACTATTCACAAGGCCTGACTTATATATTGGTATGACTTTTATTAGTGAAACCGATCTTAAGTAATCACTCAAGATGGTATGATCGATGCCTTGTAAATAGAAACTTTTATCTAGTCATTGGGAAACCGATCCTAGTAAGATATGCAACAAATTTACAAGAGGGAATCGATCCTTGTAAGAGGTGCAACACGTTTTTAGTAGATAGGGGAACCGATCCCTATGAAGATGTGCAACAAGTTTGTAGTTTTGGGGGAACCGATCCTATGGACATGTGCAACCAAATACAAGTAGTTACCATAAGTTACATGGAACCGATCCTAGTACCTAGTCAACCGAATTTTGGTAACTAGCGTGACTATGCACAATACTCACATGGAGGTAGAACCGAACTTGCTTTGGTAGAACCGCGAAACCCATAATTGGTGATTTGATAGGATAATCAATCACATAGTTCTTGGAATTCAGACGAACCAATTCTAAACTTGTTTGAAAGTGTGGCAAATTTTTTCCAAGATTGTAAGTATGAAAAAGGACTTGCAAAGTAAAGATGTCGATATACTTTGAACATGTGCAGTAAATCTTATCATTAATTGTTCAAAGTTATTCCTTAATAGCTAAAGGAGAATCCCAGGATCGAAATAAATGAGAATCTTTTAAATAAGATTTCTTAGTTTTTATATGCTATTTAATGTCCAGCAATTAAATGCATATCTTTAGAAAATAATAATTAGTAATGTGCATTTACTGATTATAGATTTTTCTATTGGGATTTCGGTCAATATTTGGACAGTGCATTTACAGGAGTTATAAATACCGATTCTGTGTTTATTGCATATCTTTGAGAATATTCGGTTTTGGAAATTCCTTGGTGTCCAAATTTCCTTGTCTATAAATATTGAAGTTTTCATTTTTAGAAACTAATCCTCAGAGCCAGCAAAAATACCTAGTTGTGTTGTTACTGGTGGAGCCGCCTATTTAGATATGAAAGTAACCTAATTAGGCGAATTCTCTTACGTCCGCTCAGTTTAAAGACTTCTTTGGGATTGAGAAGCTCTATTAGTACCATTGGTGGAAAACGAGATAATTGCGGTTTATTATTAGTTTTCGATTTATTTGATTTACTAACGGTTGTTGAACTTTGATTGCACCTACTTTGTTTATGCTTGCGAATTTTCTCTTCTGATATAAGATTCACTCAAACAAGATCGAAGTTTATACGGGGATCTTTAGATTGTTTGTATATCTAAATACGTCTTGTGATAATCCAATATTAACAGACTCCGTTCTGTGTGTGATTGATCACAAGAGATTCAAGTTGATTGTGTGTGCCGATCTATTCAATTAATCAATCTAATCTATCACAAAGATAAATCGATTATAGTTGGATCCCTTTCCACACGAAATAAGTATTGTGCACACCAAAAATTATGAACCCGACAAAGGATTTTATTGGTTAAACGGAAGAGCCTTTGTCAAACTCATATCACGTTGTTTGAAAAGAGTTGTTACCGAACAGATTTGTTGTTCCTTTACTGTTTGGAATACGAACCATAGGAATTGTTCCAAGTGCATGACTTATTAACAAGTTGGAGGCGCAGGGATACTGAGGAAACTAGGTGAACTATTGGTTTAGTTGCTTGGACTCAACCATACGAAGTTGGTTTGATTTTGTATAGCGGCTTAATTATGAGAGTATTCAATTCTGGACTAGGTCCCGGGGTTTTTCTGCATTTGCGGTTTCCTCATTAACAAAATCTTGTTGTGTCTTTTAATTTTCTATTTACGCAATTATAATTTTTTTATTATAATTAGAAGTAAAATACACAAACGTTAATTCCTATTTTACTTGATAGACAATCCTTAGAGTTTGGTTAAGTCCGAACCTATTATCAAGTAAACATACTTCGTTGTTGTATTGTCTCGATCTTGTATCCATAGTCAACCACACAAGTTGTCTTGTTGTCGTATTTTCTCGATCTCCTATCCATAGACGATCACACGAAGTGTGAATCGATTAGTTGTATTGTCTCGACTCAGTCTATAGACAATTACTTTCGGAGAAAAGACTTATAGGTGGAAAAGTTTTAGATTGAGGTATATTTGGGTACCCTCGTCTTTTTAAGATTCTTAAAAAATCTTAATTCAGTTAAGATTAAAAATCGATCCGATAAATGTTCGGTACATATAAAATCATGTAATCATGATGTACGAACTAAACACGCTGTCAACACAAGTAGGTTCAATAAAACGGGTCTCGTGTTGTTGACACAGTTTTAAGATATCGGAAAAATCTTCTTTCTGGTCATATCAAAAGGAAGTTAGAAAGCTCCGGTAACCCTGATTATCATCATTAGTATGATTATATCACTGGTACTGTTCACAAATATCAATCGGAAACGGTGCATCATGATCTCTCTGCACACCTCGCCACTTGTTAACTTGTTGGCGTTACCCCATTTGTATATATCTTGAGATGGGGGAAAGAAATGGTTTGACTTGTTTGTACTTGGGTTATTTTTATTTTGTAGCTTCCTATTGCACTGTCGTTTCGCACGCAAATTACATAACCTTTGGGTTATTGTTAGAGCACTGCTCGGTCGAACTCGCAAGCGTTGCTATCTCAAGCTTGTTTGTCAAGTTTAGTTGTCAAAACTATAAGTCTTGATTTCTAGTCTACTTATAGCTAAGTTTCGGACTAAGATATAAAGTTTAGTTGAGCTCTAGACTCCACGGCGTTCGTCATGCAAAGACGAAAAACTACTCAAGGAACTGGTGAAACTTCATCGACAAAAAGGTATGTGGAGACTTGAACTTATCTATCACTCAAAAGTATATCTACTCTATCTCCTATCTTGAGAAAAAAGTCGTATTGCAATATAGACTTCGATTATACACATTTGCTATTTCGAGCCGAGTTTATCTCGCTTATCTATTTCTCGAAATATGTGTTGGTAAGCTTTCACATTGGTCAAGTTCATCTTTATTCGTGATCAAACTCATGATGGTTATTTCAATTACTTGAAAATCGCTTTGATGAAAAATAGTTTGTGAATAACAATTATATAACATCCTATAAGAATGTTTCAATAATTGAAAATGAGAGTTTAGAATATATAACCATGTTTGGATATAAACATTGTATGTGAAACTTGCACCAAAGTATGCGTACTTTGCTTGTTCAGGATGACCGGATCTAAGTCCGCGTACCTGTACGTGTAATTTCGGAAGTTTACATCCCGTGAATTTCTGCTAGAGTTTTTGAACTGAAAACAAGCTCATCCCGGCTACTTAAGTATGCGTACCGGTATCCGTACTTAAGTGGGTTATTTTCTAAAAAACAGTTTAATTCGTGAACTAAGATATTTATAAATTATAGAATGAAATCGTTGCAAACCGTGGCTATAATGTTCATGAATCGATTCGAGTCAATCAAAATTGTTTTTACTTCGATTGTATCTTGTATACTTCTATGAGATCTAAGCAATTGAACAACTCTGTAACTAGTTCCTTTGAGTCATTTGAACTAGTTATGGTGAAGATGAATAAGGTTGATATGAAAGTGCTCATATGGCTAACCTTTGGTTAACTACTGTTGAACCAACGACTTGTACGCGTTTAGGTACGGTTACTCAAACCTAAATGAAGTTACATTTCATGTGTGTATAACAAGCTAAGTTCGATCTAACGGTTGAAAGATATTAGCTTGAAAATAATTAGGTTT
The DNA here is from genome assembly GCF_003573695.1 of Papaver somniferum. NCBI lineage: Eukaryota > Viridiplantae > Streptophyta > Magnoliopsida > Ranunculales > Papaveraceae > Papaver > Papaver somniferum. The sequence continues at coordinate 14,222,183 of NC_039359.1, read as the reverse complement.
TCATCTAACGGTGAATACTGAATGCTTTGTTACTAAGGTAGCATTGATTGCAAACCCTTATTTGGAGACTGTATAAAGGAAAACTCTAGCAACTGGGAAACCTAATCCCCGCACCTCCTGTGTGATACTAGTTGTGTAAGCTAGAGTCGATTCTCCTTTAACCTTAGGTTTCTATCGGGACCCTGTAGGTTAACGAATTAAAGACTTCATTGGGATTGTGAAGCCAGACCCAACTATTTTCTCCGTAGTTGCGTGATCTGATCATGTTGTTTCTTTCGTATTGAGTACAATTGTAAAATTGGCTCGAGATTAATTTCTTCAATAGGCAAGATATAAAAGTAGTCACAAAAATCTTCATCTCATCGTTTGTGATTCCATAATATCTTGTTCGCTAGTCGATTAAAATTATTGTGAGGTGATTGATATTTCTAGGATGTTATTCGGGAATATAAGTCTGGTATATCAATTGGTTCCTTTTCACCTTGATTTTTCAAAAGACGGAACAAAACTCGTAGGTATTTCTGTGGGAGACATATTTATCTATTCTTGTAGACGTTTCTGTGTGATGCATATTTGTTTATTAAAGTCTTCGACTTTGGATCATAGCAACTCTTAGTTGTGGGTGAGATCATCTAAGGAAATGAAGTGCGTGGTATCCTGCTGGGATCAGAGATGTAAGGAGTGCAAATGTACCTTTGATCAGTGGGAGATTGATTGGGGTCCAACTACAGTCCAGACCGAAGTTAGTTTATAGTAGGCTAGTGTCTGTAGCGTCTTAATACAGTGTGTGTTCAATCTGTACTAGGTCTCGGGGTTTTTCTACATTTTTCGGTTTCCTCGTTAACAAAACTTATGGTGTCTGTGTTATTTCTTTTATGCTTTATATTTTTTGATATAATTGAAATATCACAGGTTGTGCGTTGAATATATTAATTGGTAAATCCAACCTTTGGTTGTTGATTGAAATTAATTGATCCTTGAACATTGGTCTTTGGTACCGTCCAAGTTATTTTTCTTGTATTCAATCAGGCTCGCTGATTTTTATTTGTTTGAGTAAGGATTTAATCGATAAATAGAGATATAACTCTTTGATATACTTTTTATTAAGATTGGGCCTGACTGTCTAGTTGATTCTCTTAAAAGTATATTGGAGTTATTCCATACAGATTGCTAAGCGAAATACTGGGTGAGGTTGTTGTACCCCCGCTTTTTCAATTGGTATCAAAGCAGGCAAACACGTTTAAAGACCTTGTAAGTCTGTGTTTGAGCGATCTGAATCTATGGACAGAAATTCTATCTCCATAAACGTAGCACCAGTATTCGATGGCTCAAACTACTTGTGGTGGAAAATCGCTATGCGTGCTTTTCTTCAAGCTCGTAATTTTCAAACATGACGTGTTGTTAATGGCTATGATCCTCTGGTTAATACATAAGACGATCTATTTATACCTAAGGATATTGTAGATGTATTCCAGAAGAAATCCTTGATGCAAAACAAAATTCTGACGACTTAAATGCTATCATACATGCCATTACCCCAGATCTTCAACATCATATGACTACGTGCACAAAGTCTAAAGATGCCTGGGATATCTTAGAAACCGTATTTGAAGGGAATACCTGTGAAAAATAATCTAGGCTTTAAAACCTAAATTTTGATTGATGAAGAATCGTTTGATGAGTTTAATCACAAAGTGTCTGAAATTTTTAATGCATCCTTTGCATTGGGTAAGACTATTCCTAAAGAGAAGTAAACGGTTTTCCAGAGATAAATACAGGTCATCAGTTAATCCCCATAATCGTGTTCCTCCTAAAAACAGGGATAATGATGAGACCGATGACGAGGATATGCCTCAGTGCTTTAAGTGTAAAGGTTTTGGCCATTTTACAAATGAGTGTCCAAATCGTAAGAGATACACTGGGAACAAAGGTCTAGCTTCAACTCTTGATGAAATGTCTGACAACTATGATTCTAATGAAGACGGAAAATCAAGTGTTGCGCTTCTTTATGAAAATATTGATTCTGATAATTGTAACAATACGTATACAATCTCTATATTCTTTCAGAAGAGAACTCAACCAATCTGGAAGAAAAAATTGACCTTTCCATTGGAAACTCTCTGTCTAATGTTTCAGGTTCCACTATGTGTCTAGCAGCTTGCACATCTCAGGCGCCTGAATTAGATTCCAGGTTGACATGCTCATATTGTTCACTCAAAGGTCATGAACTATCAAAGTGTTACAAGTACAAACACAAATTGAGACATGTCAACAAACTTCAACGAAGAGCAAATCGATTAGCAAACAGGATTAAACTTGTTCAAAAGACCGCTGAGGTATGTAATATTTTATCTTCGTCAAAGAAGTTAGTTTCTAAGGATAAGAAAAGACCATTAGAAAGAAGTTTATGGTCTAAACACTATGAGAAACATGGTTCTATGAATTCCGATAGAAAAGGATATGCTGGACATATTTTTGTTCACCCCAGCACAACTTAAAATTGTGTTGGTTAGTGCATCTTGTCTCATGTGCCTGATCAAAATAGATAAGATTTTGCACACCTCAGGCTCTAGAAAAATAAAAAATTTATTGTTTTGATTTTCTTTTTTTAAGATTTTGTTCTGAGAGCATTGAAATGTCTGGAATTCGTGCCGCTTTTCATATCTAATTGATATTGGAAAAGTATTCTCCATTTCTTAATAAAAAGGGTTAAAATAGAAAATTCTGCATTTTATAGGGTTGAGAGTTGTGCGTACACGAACCTATGCGTTTAAAGGTTTCGTAACCCTACAATACCTTTTCCTTCTCTCTAACTCTTTTTAATCTAAGGCTGCTTGTTGAGCTTACTGTGTGATTTCCTCTCACAAACCCGTACGCATATGGATACTCCAAGCATCATGTCTTCTGATGGAAAAGATGTTAATATGATTGTTAATCCATAAATCATGAAGGAAAAAGAAAAATATCTGATACCTCCAACTTTGAAAAGAAAAAGAAGGAATGCGAGGAAGCCAATAGTTGTTCCTTCCAATTCTCAGAAGTTTTATGATGTTCTTGATGAGTTGAAGGAAACAAGAAAGGAGATTCAACAAATTAAGGATTTTGTTACGAGTACTCTTGAAATTTAGAAGGCCATGGTTCGATATCATCAGCCTAGAAGGTTTGTTGGAATTGACTCATTTCTTCACAAACCATATGTTCTCATGGCTGTTGACGACAAGGAGTTCAGGGACGATAAAGAATTTTTCATAGGTCTCAATGTCTAGGAAACTTCTTATGAGAATTTTATTCTTGTGTTTTTAAGAAGGATAACTAGGGTTTGGAATATCCATTATTGTGATTACACATAGTTATGTCCAACGTTTTCATCTTTAATGTTTTTAGATTTATTATTATAAATTCTAAAGTTTGTTTGGAAGATGATTTTGCAGTATTAATCTTTATGATTTCTTATATTGCAACTTGTTACGGGATAAGTGTGTTTGCGTCCGTGAACTATGAGTGTCCCATACGTGTTCAAAAGTTAAGTCTTTCATATGTCGATATGCATCTACTGATAAAAGATTGAATGAACTTTTGACAAACAAAAGTTAAGCCTTTTATGTCATTATGCAAATATTGATGGAAGAAAGAATGAACTTTTTTTTACAAAGATTCAGTCTATTATATATCATTGTGCAAATGATTATGAGAAGTAGAATGAATCTTTGTATATTCCGCAGTATTGATCTTCCCTGATCCATAATTTTTATGTAAATATTGTGCGGATCCGTAAGTTCTCTTATGTGAGCATTTCCGATCATGGTCTCTTGTGGTTAATTTAATTGAGACTTTTGAATACAAATTCATATTCTTATGTGATTTGTTAATGTCCAAAGAAATCCTTCTTTTCTTGTGAAACTAGGTCGCTCTTGTTGTTCTTTCGGGAATGATATTTTATGGGGGAGAGTTCTTAATTGAACTTGTGCTTAATTTCCAAATATTTTTGGGGAGTACGGCTGTGGAATATTATAGGGGTTATCTTGTATCTTTATAAACTCCTTGATGAATGCATTTAGTTTCTACAATATGATTGCATCTAAAAAGTTGATATATACTTTCTTTTGGTCATGAAGTGTCTCTATGGAAATTTCATTAGGATCCCACTAGTTTTCGTACCTTTTCCAATTTTATTGACAAAAAGGGGGAGAATTAATGTGTAGTTCACACTACAAATACATATGGTTTCCGGATCATTATATAAGGGGGAGTGGTTTTCATGTGAGATGAAGTATTGACTAAGGGGGAGTGATACATATCACCATAGTATTGTTGTCTAAGTTGGGATACAATTGAACTTTGATGTTGTGTAATAATACTATGACAATGTATAACAACGATTGAGAGATATTGTATTCTCATTGTTATGGATACGGATCTTCAACAATGATGATGCTGCATTGAATATCTTTGGACTCATTGGAGTACTTGGAAGTGACGAAGATTTAGAGTAATGTTGAAGAACCAAGGACATCAAGCATATGGATGAGAAACTGCAAAGTTTATTTATATTGTATTCCATATGAATTGATAGTTTTGTCACGAAAATTGACAAAGGGGGAGATTTTTAGAGCACTGCTCGGTCGAACTCGCAAGTTTTGCCATCTCAAGCTTGTTTGTCAAGTTTAGTTTCCAAAACTATAAGTCTTGATTTCTAGTCTACTTATAGCTAAGTCTCGGACTAGAGTGTAGTTAAGATCTAGACTCCACGACGTTCATCATGCAAAGACGAAGAACTACTCAAGGAACTGGTGGAACTTCATCGACAAAAAGGTATGTGGAGACTTGAACTTATCTATCACTCAAAAGTCTATCTACTTTATCTCCTATCTTGATACAAAAGTCGTATTGATATATAGACTTTGATTATACACATTTTTTATTTCGAGCCGAGTTTATCTCGCTTATCTGTTTCTCGAAATATGTGTTGGTAAGATTTCGCTTTGGCCAAGTTCATCTTTACTTGTGATGAAAGTAATGATGGTTATTTAAATTACTTGAAAATCGCTTTGATGAAAAATAGTTTGTGAATAACAACTATATAACATCCTCTAAGAATGTTTCAATAACTGAAATGAGAGTTTAGAATATATAGCCATGTTTGGATATAAACATTGTATGTGTATTCATACTTGTGTAAGTCCAAAATCCTTGAACCAAAGTATGCGTACTTTTCTTGTTCAGGATGACCGAAGCTAAGTGGGCGTACCTGTACGCGTACTGTCGGAAGTTCACATCCCGTGAGTTTCTGCTGGAGTTTGCGAACTGAAAATAAGCTCAGTCCGGGTACTTAAGTATGTGTACCACTATGCGTACTTAAGTGGGTTATTTTCTAAAAACAGTTTAATTCGTGAACTAAGACATTTGTAAATTAAGGAATGCAATCTTTGCAAATCGTGGCTATAACGTTCATGAATCGATTCGAGTCAATCAAAATTGTTTTTGCTTCGATTGTGTCTTGTATACTTCTATGATATCTAAGAAATTGAGCAACTCTGTAACTAGTTCTTTTGAGTCATTTGAACTAGTTATGGTGAAGATGAATAAGGTTGATATGAAAGTGCTCATATGGATAACCATTGGTTAACTACTGTTGAACCGACGACTTGTACGCGTTTAGGTACGGTTACTCAAACCTAAATGAAGTTACATATCATGGGTGTATAACAAGCTAAGTTCGATCTAACAGTTGAAAGATATTATCTTGAATCTAATCAGGTTTTCATCTAACGGTGAATATTGAATGCTTTGTTACCAAGGTAGCATTGATTGCAAACCCTGATTTGGAGACTATATGAAGGATAACCCTAGCAACTGGAAAACCTAATCCCCACACCTCCTGTGTGATACTAGTTGTGTAAGCTATAGTCGATTCTCCTTTAACCTTAGGTTTCTATCGGGACCCTGTAGGTTAACGACTTAAAGACTTAATTGGGATTGAAGCCAGACCCAACTATTTTCTCTGTAGTTGCGTGATCTGATCATGTTGTTTCTATCGTATTGAGTACAATTTTAAAATTGGCTCGAGATTAAATTCTCCGATAGGAAAGATAGAAAAGTAGTCACAAACATCTTAGTCTCATCATTTGTGATTCCACAATATCTTGTTTCGCTAGTCGATTAAGATTATTGTGAGGTGATTGATATTTCTAGGTTGTTCTTCGGGAACATAAGTCCGGTATATCAATTGGTTCTTTTCACCTTGATTTATCAAAAGACTGAACAAAACTCGTAGGTATTTCTGTGGGAGACAGATTTATCTATTCCTGTAGACGTTTCTGTGTGATACATATTTGTTTATTAAAGTCTTCGACTTTGGGTCGTAGCAACTCTTAGTTGTGGGTGATATCAGCTAAGGGAATCGAGCGCGTAGTATCCTGCTGGGATCAGAGATGTAAGGAGCGCAAATGTACCTTGGATCAGTGTGAGATTTATTGGGGTTCAACTACAGTCCAGACCGAAGTTAATTTGTAGTAGGCTAGTGTCTGTAGCGGCTTAATATAGTGTGTGTTCAATATGGACTAGGTCCCGGGGTTTTTCTACATTTTCGGTTTCCTCGTTAACAAAACTTCTGGTGTCTGTGTTATTTCTTTTCCGCATTATATTTTGTTATATAATTGAAATATCACAGGTTATGCGTTGAATCGATCAATTGGTAAATCCAACCTTTGGTTGTTGATTGAAATTGATTGATCCTTGAACATTGGTCTTTGGCGCCGTTCAAGTTATTTTTCTTGTATTCAATCAGGCTCGCAGATTTCTATTTGTTTGAGTAAGGATTGAATTGAGAAATAGAGATATAACTCTTTGATATACTTTTTTATTAAGATTGAGTCTGACTGTCTAGTTGATTCTCTTAAAAGTATATTGGAGTTAGTCCATACAGAATGCTAAGCGAAATATTGGGTGAGGTTGTTGTACCCCAAGTTTTTCAGTTTTGACCACCTAAGAAATCCTACATCCCTTTTGTGGGTCGCGGTTCAGAAACGGGTCCAAGCCCATTCTTGGGTATATAAAAGGAGCGTACGCACACCTTCTTCCTTCCCTCATCTTGTCCGCGTACGTGAACACTCTAGGGTTCATGTATTTCCTCCATTAAATCATCCTTGGAAAAAAATAATAAAAAGGGGTGTTCAAGGTTCATTCCAAGTAAGTGGTGTCTTCCTCTTTTCTTTCCAATTTCTATATCTCATGATGAATTTCAAGGTTTCAAAAGGAGTCTCAAAAAAATTGAGTTTTTCATCTTCTAGCATGAATTTTCCTATAAACCAAAATTCTCTTAGGATTAGATTTGTCAATGATTCTTGTGCTAGAGTTTTTGAAAGGATTTCATCTAATGGATTTATTCTAGAAAAGAAATTGGATTTCATTAGTGGACATAAATAGGATTTAATTTTTTTTGAAAAATTCAAGCTTGGAAATATTTTTGATGGTCTTGGTGAAGGTTTTGACACTCTTACAAGAATCTTCTATGCTAACATCTATGATGTAAATTCAAGACCATGGTTAATAGACAAAGGATTCATATAAATAGATAGTTGATTTCAATAATTACTAATATTCATTTGGGGAGTTTTCGCCTCCCAAGACCTAGTCATGAAAGACCTTGTTATGAAACCATCTCTCTTGGTCTCTATGGTAAGACTGTTGTTTGGAATGAAGGAAAATTCCAGCTAATAATCTTAATCTTGCCTTGATGTCCTTTGGTAAACTTGGTATATCAAACCTTTGTCCTTCCACGATTGAGAATTCTCGTTGGAGTCGTGAGTTTGCGGAGTTGGTCTATTTTCTTGTTTTGGGAACTCAAGGTCTCGACATTTGTGGGTTCATCATTTATCAAATGATTTTGATGATGTCTTCCAACAAGAAGCTAGGATATCCTTGCTTGATTGAGTGAATTTGTCGCACTTTCTCAATAGATCCGATTGGGAACTCTATTAGAACTCCCAAGATAGTCCACCCTTGTACCTTCAAACGTATGAAGGAAAACGCTTGCAAGAGACAAAGAAGTGACACACTTGATGGCACATGTGATTCCACCTCCATGAATCTTCTTCATCAAATTCTGAAAGGTGTTTATAAGATTAGTGCCAAGGTAAGGTGCATTCAAGAACAATTACTTGTGATTGCTACTAAGTTTCCGGAAATCAAGGATGACATGGATAGGATTCAAGCCACTCTTATGGTCTCCGATGATGAAGATGATAACTAGTCTTTTGTGCTTTATCGGTTGTTTTTCGAGTTGTTTTTTTTATGTCTAGAAAACTTCTTATGAGAATTTTATTCTTGTGTTTTTAAGAAGGATAACTAGGGTTTGGAATAGCCATTATTGTGAGTACACATAGCTATGTCCAACGATTTTCATATTCAATGTTTTTCGATTTATTTATTTAAATTCTAAGTTATTTGGAAGATGATTGCTTGCAGTATTAATCTTTATGGTTTCATACATTGCAAATTGTTATGGGATATGTTGTTTACGTCCATGAACCTTGACTGTCCCATACTTGTTCAAAAGTTATCTCTATTATGTCAGTATGAAAGTATTGATAAAGGATAGAATGAACTTTTGAATACAAAAGTTAAGCCTTTTATGTCATTATTTTGATGGAAGAAAGGATAAAATTTTGTTTACAAAGATTAATTCTATTATATGTCATCGTGCAAATAGTGATGAAAAATAAAATGAAGCTTTGTTTATTCCGCAGTATTGGTCTTTCCCTGCTCCACATTTTTGTGCATATACTATGTTGCTCCGTAAGTTCTTTTATGTTGATCATGGCCAATTGAATTGATCATTTTTGTGGCTAATTCAATTGTGATTTTTGGATACAATTTCATATTTACATGTGATTTGATTATGTGCAAATAAATCCTCCTTTTATCGTAAAAGTAAGGACGCTCTTGTTGTTCTTTCGGGAATGACATATTATGGGGGAGAGTTCTTCTTGAACTTTTGCTTAATTGCCAAATCTTTGTGGGGAGTGCGGCTATGGAATATTGTAGGGGTTATCTTGTATCTTTATAAACTCCTTGATGAATGCATTTAGCTTAGGCTATATGATTGCATCTAAATAAGTTGTTATATTATTCTCTTTTGGTCATGAAGTATCTCTATGAAAATTTCATGAGGATCCCACTAGTTTTCGTACCTTTGCCAATTAATATTGACAAAAAAGGGGAGAATTAATGTGTAGTTTCATACTACAAATACATATGGTTTACGGATCATTATGTAAGGGGGAGTGGTTTTCATGCCGAGATGAAGTATTGACTAAGAGGGAGTGATACATATCACCATAGTATTGTTGCCAAATTTGTGATACAGTCGAACTTTGATGCTGTGTAATGCTACTATGACATTGTATAACAATGATTGAGAGCATTTGTTTTCTCATTGTTATCGCTACGGGTCTTCAGCAACTATGATGCTGAGTTGAACACGTTTAGAATCATGGAGTACTTGGATGTGACGAAGATTTCGAGTAGTGTTGAAGATGTCAAGGAGATCAAGCATTTGGATGAGAAGCTACAAAGTTTTATTTATTTTGTAATCCATATGTATTGATAGTTTTGTCACTAAAATTGAAAAAGGGGGAGATTGTTAGAGCACTGCTCGGTCGAACTCGCATGCATTGTTATCTCAAGCATGTTTGTCAATGTTAGTGATCAAAACTATAAGTCTTGATTTCTAGCCTGATTATAAATGTCTCGGACTAGGACGTAGATTGTGTAGTTGATCCTTAGACTTCACGGTATTCATCATTTGAAGACGGAGAACTACGAAGGAGAGCTTTTGGAACTTCATCAATAAAAGGTACGTGGATACTGAAACTAAGCTATCACTTGGAAAGTTTATTTCTTATCTATCTCCTATATTGAGACATATGTCGTATTATGATATAGTTTTCTATTATACACATTTGATATTTCGATCTGAGTTTAACTGGCTTACATATTTTTCAGAATATGTGTTGGCAAGCTTTCGCTTCGACCAAGTTCATCTTATAATCTTGATGCAAGTCAAAAGATGATCATGTGAAAATTTCCGTGTAACATCTTACATGGTTTGTGTGATACAATCATTTGGTGTAAACTTAGAATGTTTCGTTATGATTATTTCAATATCTTGAAGATTGCTTTGATGCTAATAGTGTGTGAAAACGGCTATTGTCATCCTCTAAGAAAGTTGTAATGATTCAAATAAGAGTTTAGAACACTTAACCATTATTGGATATGTCATGTTGTGTAGCCTTACACATATGTAATCCATGTCCGGGAATCACAATATACGTACCCGTTGGCTTGAGAAATCTGAGAACCTAAGTATGTGCACCCGTTCGCGTACTGGAGTAAGATTCATGTATGAATATTTCTGCTGGAATTGGAAGTTCGCGTACCCGTTTGCGTACTGGCGAAACCCAATTTTGGTCCGGGTATTTCAAGTATGCGTTTCCGTTTGCATACTTGAAGGTTAAAGTTCTAAAATCGGTTATGTACATGAACATAAACGTTTATATAATAAGGAATGCAATCTTTGCAAAATGTGGCTATAATGTTCATGAATTGATTCGAGCGAATCAAACCGATTTTGCTTCAATTGTGTTCTTGTATACTTCTATGAGAATATATTAATTGAAAAACTCTTTAACTAGTTTCATTTGAGTCATTTGAACTAGTTATGGTTAAGATGAACAAGGTTGATATGAGAGTAATCATATGGCTAACTTCGGTTAACTATTGTTGAGCCAACATGGTGTACACGTTTACGTACGGCTACATAAACCTAAATGATGGTACATTTTATTTTTGTGTACAAGCTAAGTTCGATCTAACGGTTGAAATATATTAGCTTGGTGGAATCAGGTTTTTTATCTAAAGGTGAATATTGAATGATTTTTTACCAAGGTAACTTGGATTGCAAACCCTGATTTGAAAACTATATAAAGGAGAACTCTAGCAACCGGGAAACCTAATCCCACACTTCTGTGTGTTACTAGTTTCATAACTAGAGTCGATTCTCCTTTAACCTTAGGTTTCTCTTGAGACCCTGTAGGTTAACGACTTGAATACTTTATTGGGATTGTGAAGCCAGACCCAACTATTTTCTCTGTAGTTGCGTGATCTGATCTTGCTGTTTCTATCGTGTTGAGTACAATTGAAATAATTGTCTCGAGATTAATATCTCCGATAGGAAAGATAAAAATTAATCACAAACACCTTCGTCTTATCGTTTGTGATTCCACAATATCTTGTTTCACTAGTCGATTAAGATTATTTTGAGGTGATTGATAATACTAGGATGTTATTCGGGAATATAAGACCGGTTTATCAATTGGTTCTTGTTCACCTTGATTTATCCAAATACGGAACAAAAACTCTTGGGTATTTCTGTGGGAGACAGATTTATTCATTCTATAGATTTTTCAGTATGAGACAGATTTTTTTATCAAGTCTTCTACTTTCGGTCGTAGCAACTCTTGGTTGTGAGTGAGATCAACTAAGGGAATCAAGTGCGTAGTATCCTACTGGGATCAGAGATATAAGGAACACAATTTTACCTTCAATCAGTGTGAGATTGATTAGGGTTCAACTAGAGTCCAGTCCGAAGTTCATAGGTAGTAGGCTAGTGTCTGTACTGGCTTAATACAGTGTGGTATTCAAAGATGGACTAGGTATCGGGGTTTTTCTGCATTTGTGGTTTCCTCGTTAACAAAACTTCTGGTGTCTGTGTTATTTCTTTTCCGCATTATATTTTTTTATGTAATTGAAATATCATAGGTTGTATGTTGCATCGATCAATTAGTAAATCCAACCTTTAGTTGTTGTTTGAAATTGATTGATCCTTGAACATTGATCTTTGGTACCGTTCAAGTTTACTCCTCTTTGGTAGGGTTTTGAAAGAACCTACAACTTAGACCTGCAAGTATACAGGGTCAGTTGAAGTGAGTGAATAAGCAGGGGAAGTCCACAGGGACAAGGAGGGAGATGTGTTGATTTTCTATGTTTCTTAATTGAATTCGAACCTAAAGTGTCAAGACAAAAGCTAAAGCTCAGTGTGGATATGGAGATTGCTAGGATTTTGGAGTCCACCACCTAATCTTAGCTAAGTAATTCAGTTACAGTGATGTCATTGTCTCTGGTAAAAAGTATTTATCACAAGTATTAATTGTCTGATTAAAGCACAACTAATCAAAAGATAAATCTATTCATTTTAAGCATGATTTACAGCACAACAACATAGAATTGATCAAACTACCAAGGATGCATGACATACATGGTGAAAGTAATATGTTGTGGAACTAAGATGAAATCTACCCTTAAGCAATTAAGTACAACAATAACACCACTAAAAACATGAATCAATTTAGCAAAATATTAAGGGCTCCATCTAACCCTAGCAGAATGGATTAGAACATAACAAACATTGTGAACAAATGTAATTGAGTTCTACTGAACATGAAATTATGCTAAAAACTGAAATCGTAATTGAAACTAACAATAGAGAGCACTGGATAGTCCAGGCCTCTAAGTTTGAGCTCTGGCTAACCCAGGCATGAGTTCTAATCCTCCCACACATCCCCTATTTATAGTTTACATGAGTTTCCCCCAAATACCTAATTTCACAGAATTTCAAAAAAGTTGAAATTAAACTTTACCTAAACACTGATAGCAATCAAATTCGTCGACCCATGCTTCTTATTCGTCTTCTCCTGCTCTTCCCATGCCCTAATTGCAACTCTATTCCGACCTAATTTATCAATTTCACCTCTAGGGTTCCTGACATGGGTGAGGCGTGAAATTGAGAAATTAGAAGGACATAGAGTTGGTGAAAGTGGTAATAATGATGGGGGTAGTGATGGGTTAGTGATTTGAGAGATCGTGAAGGGTTGGTGGTGGTGGCAGCGACGAGGAAGTGGAGTTGGTGGCGCTAGACATGGAGTTGCAGAAGAGAAGAAGGGGGAAGAAGAAAGAGAAGGTCGATGGGATTAGGGGTTAGGGTAGTGTTTGGTTGATGGGTATAGGTATTAGGTGTTTGGGTGTTGAGCGGATGCATCAAGTCTCGAAGATTCACAAAGCTGAGCCGTGGGATGCGGAAATGATAGATCGATCTAACGGCTACAAGTGAAGAGGCTGGTATCGACCGTCGGATGCTTGATACAACGAAACTGACGGCTCAAGATGGAGTTAGGTACTGTAGTGTTAGACAGGATCTTCAAACTTTGATGTACTGGCGATGCTGCGACCATAGGATGCTGAGATGATCCAATCTGACGGCTAGAAAGGGAAACGGGTATGGATATAGGAAATGGATTTGGGTGAGGGTTTTGGGACTTGGGTATGCCAAGCCCATATCTTCTTTAAGAACAATTCTTCCTCTTCAAGCCCAGTTCTAGCCTTCTGGTCTTGCGCACAACATTCTTCGCGGCTTCCTTGTGTGATTCCTCTTGGCTTCCACCACTTTTCTGCTTTTTTCCGCTCCGCAATTCATCCAAACTTTATTTGGTACCTAAAAATGCAAAATTAATTAATAAAAATATTTATTCTTGAAAACAATGAAAATACAGAATATGGGATAAAATGTAGAATTAATGCACAAAAGATGAGTTAAATGCCAAGAAAAATATATAGAAATATGCACTTTTTAGCACTCATCAAATACCCCCAAACCTGAATTTTACTTGTCCTCAAGTAAAACAAAACTAAGGGAATCCTACCTATACCACTGTCGCTGGTCTCTCGATTGCATTTAGCGAATGCAATAAGCCTTTTAAACCACTAAGTGTCCCTAGTGGACGAGTGAAGTCTCGTGAAGGTTTGCTTAGAACTTACCTACAAAGTTCTAGGACAAAATATGAGCTCAGATTCCATCAAATGTGACATGTGCAAGACAGTTTAAGCTCACAGCAAAATGAAGATGTCAATCTAGCTATCTAAGGCACAATCCTAGCACTGATAACAAATAAATACATGTGATAAGAGTGTAAAGTGTATCTACACATGTGTAAAGAAAGATCGGATGTTATGACTACTAATCACCAAGAGATAGTTTCTCAGGCTAAGAACCAAGGTCGAAATCTAGCTAGCTGTCCGGACTTTACGAGAATTGTGAATGAGTTGGAGGTATTTCACAATTACTCGCGTTGTACATCAATGGCATACACCCTTCCTTGCTTATTACAATAAAACACAAAAGATGACTCTTTACATGACTCTTATTTACATTGACTACTCTCTTTTATTTTTCGAACAAGAGAGGATGGAATTGATAAATACTTGATTGATTTTTTTTTTTATTTTTTTATTTTTTTGATATTTTTTTTTCTGAAAATATACATCGTTTTATTTTATTTTTATTTTTTTTAACAAGCAACACTTTTGATACATAAGCAAAAAGAAACAAAAAATTACATGACACTTTGCAAGAGGTAGCCCTTTTTGATGCACCCAGTTAAATTCGATGGTTGTTTTCTTAATGTAACCTCCACCTTCTATCCCAACCAACCAAAGAACAAGCTAGTCAAGTTTCGTTCAGTATTCTAAAGTGATTGGCAACTAAAACTTCCGATAGAACACCTCAAGGATGAGGCTATACATGTATTGGTAGATCGTGCGCGTGCAAATTTCTTATCACTATGTGAATTGTGCTAGAATCAGGGTGCCTAAATATCTAGACTAAGACTCCTAAAAATTACATATTTGCACAAGAGTCAACATTTCAAGGTAAATGAGCTCCATTTTTATGTTTTTTTATCATTTTTTAATTTTTTTTTTGCTATTTTTAAATTTTTTCAAAAAGAAGGAGTTCTTGTTTTCAATTATGGCATATTATCAAAGTATCTACTTTTCACCCCCAAACCTAAACTAAACATTGTCCTCAATGTTTCAAAATATGAACAAAATTATAATACAACATATGAAGAGGATCATGTTGAGTACAGAAAAAGGAAAGAGAATACCCGATTTCGGCGAAAGCAAGATTAGAACTCCGTTATTCAAGGCAAGAATCCAACATATGTCAGCCGAGATCATATTGGATTAGAAAAATATATACAAAAGGAACAAAAGGATTTTTAAAATTTTTATCTACTGGATTATATACAAAAAATTCACCATACACTAACAATCTAAAGAGTTGACGATCAACCCAAAAGACAAAGTGTAGAGGTTTCAACAGCTTCACACAATAATAATATGATAGGCATGCAAGTGAAGCTGTGAAACAAAATGAGCTACCCCCAAACCTGGATTTTTCAACAGATAAAATTTTGGATACAAAATCTCGCAGTTTATGGGGTTCATCATGCACAAGGTCTAATTCGAAATGAACTTTGCTAGGGACGGGTACACATGCTAATTCCAACTGTGGTTCCTCAAAGATATTATACTTAGATGAAAAATAGTCCAAAAGGACTTGGGAAGCACACAGTTCCAAACCTAGATTAGGGACTCTCAGAAAATTGGTTTGACAATATGGGTACAAACCAACTCTAGGTTGGGTGGAAGGCTATCAGATTGTGACTTAGGCAAGAAAGTGACATCTAAGTGTCTCACATGCATGAGATCAAGAGTATCAATATTATCAGTCACATCAGCATTATCTAAGTCACACTCAAGATGTGTAGCATGCTCATCATCACAAAAATTTTGCACAAGTCCTAATTCAGAATCGTGGTTATCCGATATATTCAAATTATCATCAACAGAAGCAATATATTGTGGCTTAAGTATGGAATCAGACACATGAACTATGTTTTCCTGCATAGGATCATTAGTGTCAACAGAAGATTTACCTAAGTCATGCTCTTCACAGGATAATTGCACAATATCAAAATCAGTATCAACATCACATGCATATGGAATATTAGAAGAAATATCATTCATGAAGGTCGGGGCAGAAAAGCCTAATGTATTTGAAACCAAAGGTTCCACAACATTTTCAGCATAGACATGTTCTTCTAACATAACATTATCATCATCATCATCATAGTAATATGCATACTTGTCCCTATTAGCAGTTGTGGTGTCATTAGTCAACTCATGTTCCTCTAGATTAGGTTCATATTCAATATCATACACATGAGAAGGACTAGACATGCTATTTTCAAAGTTCAATTCATTACCACCTATAACATGTGATAGTGTCTCAGTTTCCCTAATGGATTCCCATTGACGGGTTTTCTCCGCAATCTCAGCTAAAAATTTCCATGCATCATCCACAGTTTTATCAAGAAATTCACCATTACACATACACTCAACCATGGCTCGAGATTTAAAGTCTAGTCCCTCATAGAGGATATCGACAAGTCTCCACTTCTCAAATCCATGGTGTGGACATTCGCTCAACAAATCATTAAAACGTTCAAAATAGTCAAAAACAGTTTCCTCATCCAATTGGACAAAACAATTGATACTTTGACGAATAGCGATGGTCCTATGATGTGGAAAGAATTTTTTGAAAAATAGATCTGTGAGTTGGTCCCAAGTGTTGATTGATTGTGGTCTCAAACCGTAAAACCATGTTTTGGCCCTTTCCTTTAGAGAAAATGTAAACAAACGCAATTTCAGAGAGTCTTCGGACATATGATCAGGTTGCATAGTCCGACAAGTTTGTTTAAACTCTCTTACATGAGTATAGGGGTTCTCAGAATCGAACCCTCGAAATATAGGAAGTATTTGTATCATGCTTGCATTTATTTTAAAAGGGTTATTGGTTTGAGGTAAGACAATACATGATAATGGAATTTTTATTGTGGGATACATGTATTCATGGAGAGCACGAGGTTGACCCATATTGAAAAGACACAAAGCCCACTATTTGGTTTTAAAGGGTTTTCAAAAATTTGGTTTTTTATGGGAAAATTTTGGTTTTTATGGGTTTTGAAAACTTTGGTTTTTATGGGATTAAAAATTTGGTTTTTGAAATTAGGAGCAATTTTTTTTTTTTTTTGTGTTGGGT